>NC_092380.1:71986216-73248716 GCF_030028105.1 Mobula birostris | reverse complement strand
GTCTCACTACCCAATAGACCAGAGGGGAAATGCATTGCATCAAAAGTAACACATTCACTGATAGACAGACAATTTTGCATGTGTAGCCCACTAAGCAAATGTCCCAATCCAATTAGGATTACCTTCTCTATACTCAGCATCAATATAGTTAATCAGTAATCAATGACAATGCAAAATAATCACTCAGCTTTTGAATACCAGAATCGTCAGCATTGTTGTCAACGAGGAAAGTGTGAGTCACTGATACATTGATTGAAGTCTCGGTTCTACATTTTTAAATGAAACAGCTTACTCTGATGATTCCGGTGAGAACATTTATTCCAGCATTGGTCAATTAAGTGAAAATTCTCACACATGGACAAGATGGATGGGGCCACCTCTGGTCATGTTACATACAAAGATAGAAACATAGAAAACATATAGCAAAATACAGGCCCTTTGGCCCACAAAGCTGTGCCGAACATGTCCTTACCTTAGAACTACCTAGGCTTACCCACAGCCCTCTATTTTTCTAAATTCCATGTATCCATCCAGGAGCTTCTTAAAAGATCATATCGTTTACACCTCCACCACTGCCGCCAGCAGCCCATTCCACGCACTCACCACTCTCTGTGTAAAAAACTTACCCCTTACATCTCCTCTGTACCTACTTCCAAGCTCCTTAAAAATATGCCCTCTCGTGCTAGCCATTTCAGCCCTGGGAAAAAGCCTCTGACTATCCACATGATTAATGCCTCTCATTATCTTGTACACCTCTATCAGGTCACCTGTCATCCCTCGTTGCTCCAAGGAGAAAAGGCCGAGTTCATTCAACCTATTGTCATAAGGCATGCTCCCCAATCCAGGCAGCATCCTGGTAAATCTCCTCTGCACCCTTTCTATGGTTTCCACGTCCTTCCTGTAGTGAGGCGACCAATGTTCTTCCTATTGTGGTCCTAATTGGTTTGTTCTAATTGGCCTGCAGGCCCCTAACCCAAATTACTACTTATCACACTGATGCGAAGTTCATTCCTTTTGGAGACTCTATCCTTCTTCATGAACTACCTCTACTCCCCATGGAAACTCTAATTTTCCTCCAACATTATGTATGTGTTACTCTGGATTTCCAGCATCTGAAAAATTTCTTCTGTTAATACATATTGCTGTTGTCTGAAGTGGGTGCCTTCTAGTACTGATATACCTCCCGGTTGTTGCAGAGTAAATTGTGGATTTTACTGACAAATAAATGGTATTTTCAGCACTGGGACTTTGCAGTATTGCTGGCTAGCCATGCAGGCAGTTGTTGCTGTTCAATTAAGACAGGTCCTATTGTAAACTATGCATTGTGGATGATTCGAGGAATAAATCACTATTGCATTCTTTTTAACATATATGTGGTCATCTCACAGTTTATTATACACACTACTGTATGTTCAAGCACACCAAAAACTAGAAAACCCAATTTCTACACGCATTCATTCTCACCACCTTATCTCTCTGTAAGCTGCTGGATTTCTGCACTTTCTTAATGCTTTTAAAGTTCAAATGGCTTACAGATCAGTGTGATAGGCTTCTATTTAATAAATTCATTACATACAGGTAAACATTACATCAATCACTGAAAAAAAAAACTACTGTTTACATTTGGGAGGCGAATTAAGTACTGTAATCCAGTACGACATCTCAAAATGACAGCGCATAGAAGTTAGTTTGGATTAGCAAAAAAATCTCCTCCACAATCTATGACTGTGTGTCTTAGCACAGCTCCAACACCATATACAAGTTTGCTGATGACACCACTGTTTTGGGCTGTATCAAAGGTGGTGATGAATCAACATACAGGAGGGAGATTGAAAATTTGGCTGAGTGCTGTAATAACAACAACCTCTCACTCAATGTCAATAAGCCCAAGGAACTGATTGTAAACTTCAGGAGAGGGAAACCAGAGGTCCATGAGCTAGAAATCATTGGAAGATCAGAGGTGGAGAGGGTCAGTAACTTTAAATCCAGGGTGTCACTATTTCAGAAGACCCATCCTGGAACCATCATATAAATATACTTGTGAAGAAAGCACAACAGTGCGTTTACTTCTCAGGAGTCTGCGAAGATTTGGCATGTCATCAAAAACTTTGGCAAATTTCTAAAGCTGTGTGCTGGAAAATGTGCTGACTGGCTGCTTTACAACCTGTTATGGAAACACCAACACTTTTGAGTGGAAAATCCTTCAAAAGGTACTGGATTTGGCCCAGTATATCACGGGTAAAAACCCTCCCAACTATTGAGCACATCTATATGAAACATTGCCATAGAAGGGCAGCATCCATCGTCAAAGATCCTCTACACCCAGGCCATGCTGCTTTCTCGCTGCTGCCATCAGGGAGAAGGTACAGGCGCCTCAGGATGTACACCACCAGGTTCAAGAACAATTACTACCCCTCTTGAAAAAAAGGTGATAACTACACTCAATTAAGGACTCTTATCTTGTTATTGCTATTTATTTATTATCTGCAGTCTACAATTTACAGTTCTTGATATTTACAGTTTACAGACTCTGTTTACAGTTACTGCGCTATAGATTTACTAAGTATGCCCACAGGAAAAGAATCTCAGGGTTGTATGTGGTAACATGTATGTAGTCTGATAATAAATTTTACTTTGAATTTTCAAGTTAAAACTAGCAAATATACTTTTAATAAAATCCTAATACAAGAAAAGTTCACGTGGTCTTTCACAACAAAATACATCTACTTCAAGAATACACCATCGATCTGTATAATTTCAAAAATGCATTTTGCTGTATAGCTCTCTCAGATACTGGCTGCAATATTTGGCTCAGGAAAGTTAGTTCTTCAGGGTCTTGAGGAGCCAAGTTGACTTCAAAATGGCTGTGCACATTTCAAATGGGAATAGTGCCAAATGTCATTTGGTAATTAGTGTATAATTCTTAATGGAAGTAAGCAACGTAGGGAGGTTATAATGTCAATTGGCATGCATTGCAAATTTGACATTTGAGTGGCCTTGTTCCAGATAACACCATCTCTTTAATACTCACAGCTGAGTATGCATTCAGTAGCGGGAAGAATTCCCCAACATTGTCTTTTAAAGTGGTATTCAACTACTTTAGGTTTAGTTGCTGATTGTTTCCCATTGTTTGTTTCTGAAATTCTATGAGGGATTGATGCTGACTCGAATTAGTGACAATGCTGAAATCCACATGATTGGTAGACAAGGACATTGTTTTGACTTCTACTTCTGCATAAAGCAATTGAAAAGCAAAATGCAGGTATTGTAAATCTGAAATAAAAGCTGATAACATTGACCTGAAACATTACCTTTTTCTCTCTGTAGATTTGTTGACTGTTCCCTTGAGTCCTTGAAACTTTTTATATTTCTATTCTTGCATAAATCAGTTACTCATCGACTGGAGTATATTTGTGAAATGTATCACGATTGTAAGAGTGAACAGGCAGAATGCAAGGCAGGAGAAATTCTGTAAGAAGGGGGATATGAGGGAGTAGGGATAGCAATATAAGACCTTATCTGTAGGATCTTTAGAATTAATTTGTGTGGATTGTGCAGCTTTTGAGCTTCAGCAATTTTCAGGAAGAAATCTTTCATGTACTACAGCCACAAATGCAACCTCAGAGCAGAACTGAGACCAATCTGTTGGTGGCAGTTGATGTCACTTTGAACATGAATTTTCACGAGCTGAGCTCCTTGTCCACAGTTTTTGCCTTCACTGTTGCCTCATCTGATGTTGTTATATTCCAAGAGATCAGAGCATGTACCTTTCTCTTTCTCCAGTGCAGTAAGTGGAATGAGCACATGATCTTGCAGGCTTGTTGTTCTGAAAATAGCTTATGTCAGCCTGGGGATATACCACAAAACAAACAGAGACCACTTCTTAGAGCACAACTGATCTGAGCAAGCCCAGAATACCACACAAATTAATACTACATCCAGACTGGAGCCATGATACACTCATTTCGTGGTGCTCCACCATGACAAACCAAACAGTATCAGTGCAGTGACAAAAGTAATCTAATGCCAATATTGTTCATGATTTTAATGTAGATGTGGTTACAATGGTTTGGTTATCATGCTACAATATAAAGTGTGTTAGGTCAAATCATTGATTAAACCAAGTAAGAGCTTCCTGGTCCTAGATGAGAACTGTTGCATAGGGCAGAGAAAATACAATATTAGTGTGGGTCTGCCGTATGGCACATAGGTTCTCCATCATGAGGGCTGAACCCTTACTACCACTAGTATGGCCAACAATTGCACAGCAACAGTTAAATGGTCAGAAAGAAGAAGAAAATAAAAAGGAAGATAAGGGGAAAGGACACCTAAATAGTCTTTTAATACTTGGGTTGCAGATAACAAGTTTATCCAATCTGAAATGTAAATGAAATCCTCATACACCTTCACTTCCATATTTTACCTTATTTTTGCTGATGACCATCACAGTGTACAAAAAGTCAACATGGTGTTGCTGGTAAAGATTGAAGTGCAGAATGGGTGACTTTTGTATTGGGGAATGTTACTTTGCAAGCTTCATTTGAAAAGGATCTGTGTCTTCTGCTAAATTGGACGATGAAGATGCAAATGCTAATCATGGATGCTCCGCTTGTAGTTGCCTTCTTCTTCCTGCTACACTTCAGATTCTACCTCATGGCCCTCTGTCTTGGAGGCATCTTGCAGCTCTGTCTTTGGCACAATCTTCTATTTGAAGTTCATTCTATTGTCCAGCATACAGCAGACAAAACATATCTCTTGCATCTGCTTTGGTATGCTGCAAGGCTGTACTGATGCAGGCAATTAAGCCTTATCTCAAGTAGACAAAAGGCATTCTTCATGATTATTCTTATACTTGTGTGGTTCTTCTTGCTTCTGTGCTGGAACAACTGTAGTTAGAGGGACCTTTGAGTAAAAGATGTTGGTTAAAAGTGTAGATTCCTTCAGAAAGAGGTTACATGTGTTTCCATGCAATATGGCATTCCCTGTAGGAAATTATTCTCATGATCTAGAATCTTTTACACATTTAAAATCTGGAAACTTTTTCTGCTCATGAAATGTCTGAGTTATTAATGGAAATATGAATGTAGTTAATAGCTGCCTTCAAGCATGGGAAGGCTGCATTGATAGAAAGCAATTGAGAGGCCAACTATTCCTCAGTGAAATCACAGCAAATTAACTTGATTGTTCCCCATCAGAGTGCTTGGGTGGCCCTTTGTTTGCAGTGGCGAGCAGCAGTTTGGAATTAGAATTGGAATTAGTTTATTATTGTCACATGTACCAAAATACAGTAAAAAGCTTGTCTCATTTACTTTTTATACAGTCAGATAATTACACAATGCATTGAGTAAAACAATAACAATGCAAAATAAAGTACAATAGCTACTGAAAAACAGCAGTGCAGATAAACAATAAAAGCAAGATCATAATGAGGTAGATTGTGAGGTCAAGAACCCAACTTATTATACCAGAAACTATTTAATGGTCTTATAACAATGGGGTAGAAGTGTCCTCAAGCCTGGCAGTAGATGCTTTTAGAGTTTTGTATCTACTGCCTGAGTTTGGGAGACATCATAAAGTTAGCCTGTCTATATTCTCTTGAAATCTCTTTCTATCTCCTTGCCACTCACAATTCATTTCCTATCTTCAAAAAGTTATATCTCCACTCCATTTAATGTTGGGAAGGCCAGAAATAGGTGTATGTATCTGACATTAGTAAAATATTAATAATATTATGACCTGATCCAATTTTGTAATTGATGCAGTTTCACCTGGAGATGACCTAAAGCATGACCATGTAAAAAAGACACTGTAGCGATGTGCTACACACAGCGCTAGAATAACCACACGGAGTCGGTGAGTTAGAGTTGCGATGAAAGAGATTTATTCAAACTTCGCGGCCTGCTTTAAAGCCTTCCCGTTCCCACCCTCCCTGAGCGGGATTGCTGTGGGGAATGCATATTCCCAGACATTTTCTGCGCGCGGGATTTTCCCCCTGCTGGTGAAGACGGCCTGGCGCCCTTTTTGGGGCCGGCCCTCTGCCTGCGCGTGCTGTTGTGAGCCGGTTCGTATGTGCCAGAAAGTGGGTCGCCACATAACCGCACCCCCCGCCCCCAGAACCGGCGATACCTCCCCCAATGTCCACAGTCTGGATCGGCCTCTGTTTGGGAGGTCTGCCCCTGCGCCGCGGTGCCTGAGCCTGGAGCGGCTGCGCCAAGTCCACATGGGCCGGTTTGAGTCGGTCCACCGTGAAAACCTCCTCTCTCCCCCCAGTGTCCAGCACGAACGTGGACCCGTTGTTCCTGATCACCTTAAACGGTCCCTCGTAGGGCCGCTGTAGCGGTGCCCGGTGTCCGCCCCATCGTACAAAAAGAAACTTACAGTGCTGCAGGTCTTTGGGTACGCAGGTCGGGCTCTGTCCGTGCTGTGAAGTGGGGATGAGGGCCAGGTTACCGAGCCTCTCCCGCAGTCTGTCCAGGACTGCTGTGGGTTCTTCCTCTTGCCCCCTTGGGGCTGGTATGAACTCTCCTGGGACGACCAGGGGCGCGCCGTACACCAACTCAGCCGACGAGGTGTGTAGATCCTCCTTGGGCGCCGTGAGGATTCCGAGGAGGACCCAGGGAAGTTCGTCCCCCCAGTTAGGCCCCTCCAGGTGGGCCATGAGAGCCGACTTCAGGTGACGGTGGAAGCGCTCCACTAGTCCGTTCGACTGTGGGTGGTAGGCAGTTGTGTGGTGTAGCTGTGTTCCTAAAAGGTTGGCCATAGCTGACCACAGGCTGGAGGTGAACTGGGCGCCCCTGTCAGAGGTAATGTGGGCCGGTACCCCAAAGCGTGCTACCCAGGTTGCGATCAGTGCTCGGGCACAGGATTCGGAGGTGGTGTCAGTGAGCAGGACTGCCTCTGGCCATCTGGTGAACCGGTCTATCATAGTTAGGAGGTACCGCGCTCCTCGCGACACTGGCAGGGGCCCCACGATATCCACATGGATGTGGTCAAACCTCCGGCGGGTGGGTTCGAACCGCTGCAGCGGAGCCTTGGTGTGCCGCTGCACCTTGGCCATTTGGCACTGCATGCACGTTTTGGCCCATTCATTGACCTGCTTACGAAGTCCATGCCACACGAACCTGTTGGCGACCAGCCGGACGGTTGTCCTGATGGAGGGGTGCGCTAAGTTGTGAATGGATTCGGAAACCTGCCGGCGCCAGGCTGCTGGGACGACGGGGCGGGGTTGGCCGGTAGCTATGTCACATAGTAGGGTCCTCTCACCTGGGCCTACGGGGAGGTCTTGAAGCTGCAAACCAGAGACTGCAGTCCTGTAACTGGGGATCTCAGCGTCTGCCTGCTGTGCCTCTGCCAGCGCTGCATAGTCCACCCCCTGGGACAGGGCCTGTATGGTAGGTCTGTAAAGTGCATCCGCCACGACATTGTTCTTTCCAGAGACATGCCGGATGTCCGTCGTGTACTCGGAGATGTAGGACAGATGTCGCTGCTGGCGGGACGACCAGGGGTCGGACACCTTAGTGAACGCAAAGGTAAGCGGTTTGTGGTCTGTGAACACGGTGAAAGGCCTACCTTCTAAGAAGTACCTGAAATGCCGGAGTGCCAGGTATAGTGCCAATAGCTCCCGGTTGAAAGCACTGTACTTGAGTTTGGGTGGTTGTAGGTGTTTGCTGAAGAATGCCAGGGGTCGCCAGCGACCCTCGATGAGTTGCTTCAGCACTCCACCGACTGCTGTGTTGGGTATGTCCACTGTGAGGGCAGTAGGAACGTCCGTTCTGGGGTGCACTAGCATCGCGGCGTTTGCTAAGGCTTCTTTGGTTTTATTGAAAGCGGTTGCGGCCTCTTCGTCCCAGGTAATGTCCTTGCCCTTACCCGACATCAGGGTGAACAGGGAGCGCATGGTTTGGGCTGCTGAGGGGAGGAAACGGTGGTAAAAATTCACCATACCCAAAAAATTCCTGCAAGCCTTTGATTGTGTTGGGTCAGGGGAAGTGGCGGACCACATCTACCTTGGCGGGCAGCGGGGTTGCCCCATCTTTAGTAATCCTGTGGCCCAGGAAGTCGATGGTGTCGAGTCCGAACTGGCATTTGGCTGGATTGATTATAAGGCCGAATTCGCTCAGGCGGGAGTAGAGCTGGCGGAGGTGGGACAGATGCTCCTGCCGACTACTGCTGGCTATGAGGATGTCGTCCAAATAGATGAATGCAAAGTCCAGGTCGTGTCCCACCGCGTCCATTAGCCGCTGGAAAGTCTGTGCGTCATTCTTTAGACCAAATGGCATTCGGAGGAATTCGAAAAGTCCGAACGGGGTGATAAGTGCTGTTTTGGGGATGTCGTCCAGATGTATAGGGATTTGATGGTATCCCCGGACGAGGTCTACCTTGGAAAAGATCCTTGCACCGTGTAGGTTTGCTGCAAAGTCTTGAATGTGCGGCACAGGGTAGTGGTCTGGCGTTGTAGCCTCGTTCAGTCTGCGGTAGTCACCGCATGGTCTCCAGCCCCCCGTTGCCTTGGGCACCATGTGAAGGGGGGAGGCCCATGGGCTGTCGGACCGTCGTATGATCCCTAATTCCTCCATCTTCTTGAACTCCTCCTTCGCCAGTCGGAGCTTGTCCGGGGGAAGCCTCCGAGCACGGGCGTTGAAGGGTGGTCCCTGGGTCGGGATGTGGTGCTGTACTCCGTGTCTGGGCATGGCTGCTGTGAACTGCGGTGTCAGTACTGATGGGAAATCCGCCAGGACCCTGGTGAATTCATCGTCGGACAGCGTGATGGAGTCCAGGTGTGGGGCTGGCAACTGTGCTTCACCCAGGGAGAACGTTTGAAAAGTCTTGGCATGGACTAATCGCTTCCCTTGCAGGTCGACCAGCAGGCTGTGCGCCCGTAGAAAATCTGCCCCAGCAGTGGTTGGGCCACGGCGGCCAGTGTGAAGTCCCACGTGAACCGGCTGGAGCTGAACTGTAGCCGCACCGTGCGGGTGCTGTAGGTTCGTATTGTGCTGCCATTAGCGGCCCTCAGGGTGGGTCCCGGTTCTCTGTTGCGGGTGTCGTAACTCGTTGGAGGTAAGACACTGATCTCCGCTCCGGTGTCGACCAAAAAGCGGCGTCCCGACTGCTTGTCCCAGACGTACAGGAGGCTGTCCTGATGGCCAGCCGCCGTAGCCATCAGCGGCGGCTGGCCCTGGCGTTTCCCGGGAATTTGCAGGGTGGTCTGCAGCGGCGGGCCTCTGTGCCCCACCGCTGGTGGTAGAAACACCATTGTTCGTTGGGCTCCTCACTCCCATCGCTGGGTTTTGTAGGCTCTGCTGCCAGGCCTGGACTGGTCTGTCGTTGGGCACGCGGCTTGGTGATCTGTGCGACGGATTCCCCTCTCTCTTTCTCGGCATTCCACAGCACATCTGCTCGGGCCGCCACCTCCCGGGGCTTGCTGAAATCTGCGTTGGACAGCAGCAGGCATATGTCCTCGGGCAGTTGCTCTAGGAACGCCTGCTCAAACATGAGGCAGGGTTTGTGTCCTTCAGCCAGGGCCAGCACCTCGTTCATTAATGCTGACGGCAGCCTGTCTCCCAAACCATCCAGGTGCATTAAGTGGCGTGCTCGTTCGCGCCGTGAGAGTCCGAAAGTCCTTATGAGCAGGGCTTTGAATGCTGTGTATTTGCTGTCCTCCGGGGGCGACTGTATAAACTCCTCAACTTGTGCAGCAGTCTCCTGGTCGAGTGAGCTCAGCACGTAGCAGTAGCGAGTGGACTCCGAGGTTATCTGCCGAATGTGGAATTGTGCTTCTGCTTGTTCGAACCATAATTGGGGTCGCAGCATCCAGAAGCTTGGCAGTTTTAATGAAACTGCGTGAACAGATGCAGCGTCGGTCATCTCTGGTCCAAATATCGTTTGGGCCGTCGGGGTCACCAATTGTAGCGATGTGCTACACACAGCGCTAGAATAACCACATGGAGTCGGTGATTTAGAGTTGCGATGAAAGAGATATATTCAAACTTCGCGGCCTGCTTTAAAGCCTTCCCGTTCCTGCACTCCCTGGGCGGGATTGCTGTGGGGAATGCATATTCCCAGACCCTTTCTGCGCACGGGATTTTCTCCCTGCTGGTGAAGATGGTCTGGCACCCTTTTTGGGGCCGGCCCCCTGCCTGCGCGCGCTGTTGTGAGCCGGTTCGTGTGCGCCAGAAAGTGAGTCGCCACAACACAGCACATTCCAATTTCCAGGCTACCTTCCTTAATCTAAGACAGTTTCTTATGAGAATACTTCTATTTTCTAATGTTAATTATTAATTGCCTGTTTAGTTCAATCATATACTACATGCAAATCACTCAGAAATGTTGACTGTATTCTTTTCCATAGATGCTGCCTGCTGAGTTCCTCCAGCATTTTGTGCTACTCCTGTATCTTCTGGTCTTATGGTGTTATGGTCTTAACAATAACTATTTGGCTGGTGCATTTGTTATTACAATTTTGAGTGCTTTTTTGGAAATACTCTAATATAATTGTAGGGGTTAGTTGAAAGTTCCTTGGATTTCCATCATAAGAAATAAGTGCTGAGTCTCTTGATTCCTTTTACAAAAGTGAAATGGAGTGCAAGTGAATTATTAAAGTCAATGGTGAGCTTATTGTAGTATGCACAATTACATGAATGCACAGGTGCAATGGGAAATTACTTACAGTAGCATCACTGGCACATGACATTATATAAGCAGCATTCACAAGGAAACATAAATTAAGCATAAATTGTACATAGTTTTTACAAGAAAGAAGGCAATTAGGACTAAAATTAGTCTAATTGAGAGCAATATGTTCAAAATGCACCTTTAGCATAGGTATTGGCAGAACTGGTTAAATAATAGAAAAATAATGAAATGTTTTGCACTGCATAATTTGAGGAAATATCAACAGTTGAATACAACTCAAGTAAGGTTTGAATTTGGTTGGTCCTCTTGACGGACAGTATAATATTCATAATTAACTTACTGGAATGCATATATACTGTATTTGTTAGAAATGTAAGCAAAAGCCAGTTACCTCTGTCAGAGTATACATATTAATGAAGTATAGAGACAATAAGGACACATTTTGGACAGCACAGTGGCATGGCAGTTAGTCTAATCCTATTACAGTGCCAATGGCCTAGGTTCAATTCTGCTACTGTCTGGAAGGTGCTTGGGCATTCTCCCTGTGACTGCATGGTTTTCTTCTGGGTGTTCCGGTTTCTTCCCACAGTCCAAAGGCACACAGTTCTGTAGTTTTATTGTTCACATTGATGTAACCAGGTGTGTGGCTTTGTTGGGCTAGAAGTACTTCTACCATGCTGTATCTCTAATTTAAAAAGATAAGTTAGTTCCTGGTCTCCAGAAAAAAATAGGCTTAACGGAATAAACTTCTTTCTGTATTTTCCAGAATATATTTTGAAACAATGAACATAGCATCAAAAGAATAAACGTTATATTGTTTAGAATTATTTGTTATTGCACTTGCCACATTTGTTAAAAGCCACAGTGAGAGGTGAGAGAATGACCTGCAGAAAATAGTGCCCAGCAGCCATTGGTGAGAGGGAATTGTCCTATACAACACATACTGTATTAACCTGATGTGACCATTATAGTTGTCAAAGATTATAAATTTGTTTTGCTCTTATTACAACTTATCACATAATAGCTTTGCCATCTGTGCTTTTTTTTTAGTGTGCGTCATCATTCATTGACACATCTGTATCCATCAGAGGAAAAACATCATCATCCTGTCTTTTTAAAGTATGATCATTGGCTGTGGATGCCAGTCCTGGGCTTAATTCCAGCTCACTCCAAGCTTGGAGTGAGTTGGACTTGTGCCCAGGATTCACTTCCATGACAAGGTTCATAGAAATAGGAGGCTCAATCAAAATGTGTTCGAATTGGCGGCTATGCTGTGAAAAATTAGATACAGGGTCCACAGGGGCCTGAAAATCACAGTCAACTAAATAGAGGATTGATCTCAGGTCATATGCTATAATTGTTAAGCTGCCATTCTTATCTATAAATGGTACCTTGGAAAAATGGACATGCAACTACTACATAAATGGAGAAGTTGAATTAAATCAAAAGGCATGTTTCTTTTCCTACAAAGAAATGTGCTCAAATGTTCACTTTTTATTTTCTTCAAAGCAGTGTTATTGTACACGTTTGCATTTCTGGCATAAGAGAACATTTTTTCACAGAATAGTACAGAAAAATTGTTATAATTGCCTATTGACTATTTTTTCATCTCATTGTTTTATGACTTACACCAGATTTATTTAGTAACAATATTTATTTATTTAGCAATACAGAGCAAATTAAGTGCTTCTGGCCCTTTCAGCCAGCAACCCCTGACAATCCCAATTAACCCTAACCTAATCATGGGACAATTTACAATGACTAATTAACCTATGATTTGGACTGTGGGAGGAAACCGGAACACCTGGGGAAAACCCATGTATTCCATGGGGAGGACATACAGAGACTCCTTATAGATGGCACAAGAACTGAACTCAGAACTCCAACACCTTGAGCTGTAATAGCGTCGTGCTAACCACTACACTACATGTGGCCCCACCAACAAAGATTGTTTTCAAAGTAAAGTTGATGTATTGTGTTTACTTCACTTCAATGTTTTCAGTTTTAATGACACTGCTGACAAATTTTGATCTCTAATTTATGGCGGAAGGAATTATAAGTTTCTTGGCCTGATTTATGAATCCCACATTCTGATTCTCCCTCCTTTTTGAAGGTTGTTGCATGTGCTGGAAAAAGTTGTGCAAAGAGCATTGGTTGCAATTAAGAGAACAGACTCATGCATAAGGAACACATGAGGCTTAACAGTCGAGCCCAATCCTAACCATCTTCAACATATGCATACACAATCTATCTTTGCATTTCAAATGTCAACAGTTTTCCCCACTAAAGCATATCTAAGTTTGATGAAGGGAATTGATTCTCTGCTGATACCACTAAATTAGGCATGGTACCCAAAGCAACCTTGACTTCCTCTTTCTCTCTCCACTGACGCTGCCTGATCTGCTGAGGATTCTATTTATATATTTTATGTCCAAATGTTCGATCCCTGTTATTTTATCATAGAAGTGCATCTCAATTCTTGAAAAAAATAAAGGTTTAGATAGATATACCTTATTGATCCCGAGGGAAATTGGGTTTCATTACAGCCGCACCAACCAAGAATAGAGCATAAATATAGCAATACAAAAACCACAAACAATCAAACAACAAAATGCAAACTATGCCAGATGGAAAATAAGTCCGGGACCAGTCTATTGGCTCAGGGTGTCTGACCCTCCACGGGAGGTGCTGCAAGTTCGAAGGCCACAGACAGGAACAACCTCCCAGTGTTGTATCTCGGTGGAATATGGCCGAAGTTTAATATCCGGTCTACAAACACGTTCCTCGATCGTAATATGACCCGGATTGCACCATCTGTTGTTAACCAGAACAGTAAGCACCTAACTCCTTTACGCTTACCGCTATATTACATGTAATATTACAAACTATTACATGCAATAGCTTGTAATGAAATGCTAGAATATCACATGTGGATCAGTCTTCACCACTATACCACATATGCCTTGGATGACCAGCATGACAATTCAGTTGCACGCAAAAATAAATCTATTTTTAAGGATCTCTTTTGTATTACTAAACTAACTATTATGGTCCACTTGAAAGAGCAAGTCCCTGGTAAAATTTAAAGCTCAAAATTATACCTGAAGTACTATTTTTGAAGAAAGATGTACTTAGAGCAGTTAAAGGAAAGACAGCAGAATCATTTTGTGTCGGGTCAAAGATCTGAAGGCTCTGTAAATGTTACATTTTTCTATTGATGTACAACTCTCCCTTGATACAAGCATGCTCTTTTACTGCAATGTTTCAGATACAATATTATCTTTGCTTGTTTCTCAAATTTTCAGCATCATTTAGATTTACAAATGGTTATCAAGTTATACTTTAGTCTCTATTGCTCTTATTGTTTGCGAGGCCACCTCAGCTGCATAAAATAGGTTTAATATTTGAAGAAACTGAATAGAGATTTTACATATTGCTAAGTCTTTGATTTACTGGAATGTCTGTTATTGATTAATTTTAATGGATAAATAAGTGTTACATTTGTTAATGATTTGGTTGGATTAGATTGAACAGAGCATTTTGCATCTTGTTAAACCTGCTACTTTGTGGCATGGTTGCTATTGATCAATTTTAATGAATGAATAAGCACTACAATTGGTAATGATTTTGCCTCATTAGCCTGAGCAGAGCATTTTACATTTTCAGTCTGCTGTTTGGCAGAGTGAATGGCTATTTCAAAAAACAGCTGATTATGATGCATGACAGAAGCACCCGTACAGGTAATGTTAATACAGGCTATACATACGATGTCTCCCTCTATTCAACACTGTTCTCCCTCTGCTCCCAAGAGTAGTATTTCATTGAATGAGAGCTGTAATTTCTAAGTATCCTGCTGTCTGTCAGCCACAGCTGTTAATGCAAATATACAATCTTTCTTGGCATTATCAATTTTGAATTGCTTCCACTTTCTAATAATAAATGGCCAAGTGTCCTTTTGACCTCAATGAAACTGTATGTTTAAATGAGATTAAATGAGTGGGGAAAATGCATTACCTGAGGTGTTACTGAATAATGAAAAAAGGAAAGTTCCAATTTTGATCACAGGTTGTATTGATTTATGATGATTTTTCCAAATTGAGAATGAAAAGCAATGATAGACATATGTTGGAGATGGGCAAGTCAGAGAGGCAACAGACATGATCTAAATTCATTGATTACTGCATGACCATAAACTTCTGATGAGGAATTAATTAAGTTCACCTGTGATTCTGGTGCAAATTTCAGTTCAAATATGTAATGTCTGGGCTAACCTCTAAAGAAACAGGGAATTCAGTGAGGAGAATGCTACTCTGTGCAAAATGCTGGAAAAAAGAAATTTCAGACCTTTTCTTTAAAGGGGGGATTTGACAAGGTGCCATATATGAGGCTGCTAAACAAGATGAGAACTCATGGTAATACAGGAAAGATGCCAGCATGGATAGAAGATTGGCTGACTGACAGTGGGCAAAGAGTGGGAATAAAAGAGGCCTTTTTGGGTTAGCTGCCGGTGACTAGAGGAGTTCTGCAAAAGTCAGTGTTGGGTCGGCAACCATCCATATTATACGGAAATTTTCTGGATGACAGAATCGATGCCTTTGCGTCTAGGTTTGCAGAAGATATAACGATAGGTGGAAGGGCAGGCAGTTTTGAGGACGTAGGGAGTCTGTAGAAGGACTTGGACAGATTAGGAGAAGGGGTAAAGAAGTGGCAGATGAAATACAGCATAGGGAAGTGCATGGTTATGCACTTTGGTAAAATGAATAAAGGCATGGAATGTTTTCTAAAAGGAGAGCAAATTCAGAAATTCCAGTACAAAGGGACTTGTGAGTCCTAGTACAGGGTTAACTTGAAGGTTGGATCAGTAGTAAGGAGGGCAAATGCAACGTTAGCATTCATTATGGCAGGACCAGAACATAAAATCACGGATGAAATGCTGAGGCTTTATAAAGCAATGGTTATACAATGTTTGAAGTATTGTGAGCATTTTTTGGACTCCATATCTAAGAAAGGATGTGCTGGCATTGGAGGGGTTCATGAGAATTATCCCAGGAATGAAAGGGTAGATGTATGAGAAGTGCTTGATGGCTCTGGGCCTGTACTCATTGAAGAATTGGCGGTGGTGGCGGAGAGGGGGTGTGGTTCATTGAAACGTACTGAATATTGAAAGGTCTATGTAGAGAGGATATTTCCTCTAGTGGTAGAGTCTGGGAACAGAGGGTACATCCTTAGTATAGAAAGAATTCCTTTAGAACAAAGACGAGGAATTTCTTTAGCCAAATATTTAGAATTCATTGCCACAGATGGTTGTGGAGGCCAAGTCATTAGATGTGCTTGAAGTGGTGTTTGATAGCTTCTTGAAGGAGTCAAAAGTTATAGGAAGAAGTTATAACGGGGTTAAGAGGGAAAATAAATTAGCCACGATGGAATAGTGAAATATTCTTGATGGGCTGAATGGCTTAATTCTATTCCTGTCTTCTGGTCTTATGGTTTTATTCTGTCTACTAAATGAGGAATGATTGTGGACAAACAAAAATCCAAAGGAAGTGAATTGAGATCATTGATGTCAGTTTTGAAAACAATATTAGACAAAACTATAGTTTAAAATTTAAATTCAGTTTATTGTCATTCAACCATACACCTCCAAATGAAACAATATTCCCCTGAACTAAGATGCACAACACAGTGTATATAACTCACACACACAACACATAAAGTAATATTACCACAAATAAATTAACAAATAGTAAGCAACACACATAAAAGTTGCTGGTGAACGCAGCAGGCCAGACAGCATCTGTAGGAAGAGGTGCAGTCGACGTTTCAGGCCGAGACCCTTCGTCAGGACTGCTGTTGTTCTTTTGTTCAATCTCTTGGTTAGCAATGTACAATTGTCAGTTGGGAGTATCCTACTGTTTTCATATTACTACACATTTTTTTTTTACAGTTGATGGTTAGGCCAAAATCTGCACTTGTTTGTACTACTTTGTCTCGGAGGATTTGGAGGTCTTCTGCAGCACTTGTTTAGGGTTGTATCATCTGCATATCTTATATTGCTGAGGTTAACACCTTCAAATTTTATCCCATCTAGGTCTTCTATTTCTCTGAGAATCATTCAGTATAGATATTAAATAATTCTGGTGAGGCAACACAGCCCTGTCTAACTCATCTTTGAATTTTAGTCTAACTGCTTATATTATCATCAATTTTTACCGCCGTCATTTGGTTCCAATATAAATTTTGAAGCAGTTGTTGGACCTTCTGTAAATGTTTAGTTCAGCGAGATTTTGAAATGGTTTTTCATGTTGCACATTGTTGAATGCTTTAGTTAAACCAATAAAACATAAAAATACATCATTTTGATATTCAATTGCCCTTTCTGAAAGCATTCGTAGTATGAAAATTGTGTTCCTAGTTCCTCTATCTTCAATAAACTCATATTGCAGTTTAGAAGTTTCTGGTCTTGTCTTGTCTTTAATTTGTTTCAGAACAATTCTCAACAAAATCTTTATTATGTGACTCATAAGACTGATTGTTCTATAATTTTCACAGTCAGTAGTTCCAGGAATTTTTGGCAGAGTTATAAATACTGATTTCAAGAGATTGTCGGGCAATACACCAGACTCATATATGCCATTAAACAGTTCAAAAAGAACATCCATGCCCAGATCTTCTAGGGCTTGTATCATTTCCACTGAAATTTCATCAGGTTGATGTTTCATGCTTTACGTTGCTTTAGTTATTTCTTCTTTGGTAATAGGTGGGCCAGAATTAGGGTGTTTAATATCTGGGGGTTCCCCTCTATTATCTTTAAAAAGCTGCACTATATATTGAATCCACCTCTCACATACTTTACTGGAACTGTTAGTATGGATCCGTCTGCAGATCTTATGCATCCTGTAGAGGAGGTTTTCTTAATTCTAGTAATTTCCTTAATTTTCTTGTGCATTTCTTTGCTGTTGTTAATAAGGCCTTCTACTTCATTGCATCTTTGATTCAGCTATTCTTCCTTTGCAATATTGCACAATTGTCTGGTCTGTCTGTCTAGCTCACTGTATTGCACTTCATTATTCTTCACTAACCTTCTTTGTTCTATCAGACCTAGAATTTCTTGGATTATCCACCCTTTGTTGATGTGTTGGATTTCTTGTACTGGGAGTATCTCCCCTGCTGATTGCTGTATAGCATATTTAAATCTGTCCCAAATAGGTGTTGTTACATTTTCGTTGAGGTGTTCTTCTACAGCTGTTCTGAATTGGTGCTTAAGTGTGCCTTCTTTTTTAAGTTCTCCCAACGTATACTTCTTTCTGTTTTTTCCACATTTCAGTTTCTTTAATTTTGTTTTAATGGTAGCTATTACTGGATGGTGATCTGAACCACAGTCTGCTCCTGGGTAGGCTTTAGAATTTGTGATATTATTTCTGAAGTGTTCATTGATGGTAATGAAATCTATTTGATTCCTTGATCTATCTCCAGGGCTAATCCAAGTACACAATCTACATGGATGGTTGTAATACCAAGTATTGGTGATCACTTGGTTATTTCTGACACACCAATCAGTAAACCTTTCTCCATTTTCATTTTTCTCCCCTAATCAAAAAGATCCTACGATGTTATCAACCCTTTCCTGTCCAACTTTGGAGTTAAAGATCTCCCATGACTAATTTTATATCCTGAGATTTACATTGCTTATAAGCACTGTTGAGATCTTCATAAAACTTGTTGATATCCTCTTCATCCACATCATTTGTTGGCACATAGGCTTGAATTATGCTAATGTTAAAAGGGTTACCCCTTAATTTAACTAAAGGCAGCCGATCAGATATCGCCCAATATCCCATAAGACATTTTGATATTTGTTTGTTTAAAATAATTCCAACTCCACACATATGCTGTTGACCTCCAGAACACATTACCAGAGAACTATTCTTAGTGAATTTGCCACAGTCAGACCATCTAATTTCTGACAGGCCAAGATATCAACTTTCAACCTTTTCATTTAATGTGTTGTTCAACTTTCCTTTCTGGTAAAGTGTACTGATGTTCCATGTTGCTACCCTTAGCCCGATGGTAGTGGGTCAGTAAGATTGGTGGATGGCTGAGAGGGATTATTGACAATGCCAAGACCCTGCATACACAGCACTCTAGATAAACATTTCTATTGGAAGGTAGAGAGATCCTGATGATCTTCTCAGCAGTCCTCGCAATGTTTTGTAGAGACTCAATGTCAGATGCCTTGCAATTCCCATACCAAATGGTGATATAGCTGGTCAGGATACTATCAATGGGGCTCCTGGCAAAATTGGTTAGAATTGGGGTGGTGGGGAGGTGTGGTGCAGGGGAGCCTTGCTCACATCAATCTCCTCAGGAAATGAAGACCTGATGTTCTTTCTTGACCGAAAAGATGGTGTTGATGGACCAGGTGAGATCATCCTTTTTGTGCACACCCAGAAATTGGTGTTCCTAACTTTCTCCAAGGAGTGAGGAGCAGTCAGCCTGCACTTTCCTAAGCTCCACGATCATCTATGTGGTCTTGGCCACATTGAGACTCAAGTTGTTGTGGTCAAACCATTCTACCAGCTGCTCTACCTCATCTCTGAGAGGCTGCCTAGTTGTCCTTGTTGATGAGGTCAACCACTTTATGTCATCAGCAAATGATGATTCAGTTTGAACTGGATCTAGCAATGCAGTCATGTATCAGCAGTGGCTGAACATACAGCCTGAGAGGTGCTGGTGCCAGTGCTGAGACCCAATGAGGACAATTTACCCACCAGCTTCTGAGGGGACATGATATTAAACACTGAGCTGACGTCGATAAGCAGTATCCTTGTGTATGAGACACCATTTTCCAGGTGTGACAGGATGGAATATAGTGCAAAAGCTATAGCACCATCAGTGGACCAATTTGAGCAATAAACAAACAGGGGAAAGTTCAATATAGCAGGGAGATGGGATTTTATGCAAAACATAAACAGCTGCTCAAAGCATTTCATTATTTTTGAGGTCAGTACCTCAAAGTCGTCACTGAGGCAGGTTTCTGTAGCTCTTATGAGCGCCTGCATGATGGTGGACACCTTGAGGCCTGTGGGGACCGTGGACTGTTGAAGATGTCTGTTAGAACATCCGTTAAGTGGCTGAACAGTCCCTCACTGTTGTTAATGGGCAGAGTGGACTAACAGCAATTTTTTCCATCTACTCAACAAACAAGCCTTATTTATTTCAAAACTAAAGCTTAGAACTTGAATCAATTAGTGCCCATTGTTTTCACAGGTAAAGTGTGGTGCAATACTGACTTATCTAGAGCACAGTTTGAAAGTGCACCCAGCCGTGGAACTGACCTGTCACATCCGTTTGCTGATTATATCATTGTGTTGAACATTTGGCTATAAGAATCAAGTATACACCAGTTGTATTAGTTATTAGAACTGGCATTGGTTTATTATTGAGATACAGTGAAAAGCTTGTCTTGCATACTTTTTATACACAGTTCCTTTAGGTAGAACAAGGGTAAAACAATAACAATCCAGAATAAAATGCAACAGCTACAGAGGAAGTGTAATACAGATAAACAATAAAGTGCAAGATTGTAAACATGTAGCTTGTGAGGTCACGAGTCCATCTTATCATGCTAGGGAAACATTTAATAGTCTTATAACAGTGAGATAGAAACTGTCCTTGAACCTGGTGGTACACTTCCCATGCTTTTGCCCAGTGGGAGAGGGGAGAATAGAGAATGCCCCGGTGAGGTCTTTGATTATGCTGGCTATTTTACTGAGGCAGCATGAAGTAAAGACGGAGTCCATGGAGGGGAGGCTGTTTTCCATGATGTGCTGAGCTGTGTCCACAACTCTCTTCATGTTCTTGCGATCACATGCAGAGCAGTTGCTATTTCAAGTCATTATGCATCCAGATAGGATGCTTTGTATATGCAATACCTGTTTTCACCTTCACAGTGAGCTATCTTCACACTCTAACACAGTGGAAATGCTTCACTAGAACTGGGACTAGATATTGATAGTTTGGAGTATTTTCCTTCAAATTAAAGAGTTCCTCTGCTGACAGAAGAGTCGTAACTGGATAAGTTCAGAATTAATTGTGGACTGCTTGAACATCCTGCTGCTTTCACAGTGATCACAGCAATTTTTCCTATCTACTTTCAATTCTTCGATAAAACTATTACGTTTAAGTAGTAGTTACACATTTACATTACTGCGCAAGTCTTAGGCACATGTAAAAACACTCTGTAAAGTGAAGATACTTTCAACAATAATGAAATGGAAAATTTTTAAATCTCTAAAACTTTACGATAAAGAGCAATAAATAGTAAAAAAAAAACTAAGTCAAATCAATATTTGGTGGGACAACCCTTTGTCTTTAAAACGTTATCAATTCTCTTCGGTGCACTGGCATGCAATTTTGTAAGAAAATAATCTGGCAGGTTGAACATCTTGGAGAATTTGCCACAGTTCTTCTGCAGACTTTGGCTGTCTTGCTTGCTTCTGTTTCTCCAGGTAATCCCAGACAACCTCAACGATGTTGACATCAGGGCTCCATCGAGGCTATACTATCTGAAACCATGTAAATATCTAGGTTGCCTAAGACTTTTGCACAGTACTGTAAATGGGTAAGGCATGGAAAGACTTGGCCTCCATGCTGGAAAATAACATTCATGTAGACTGGCAGAACGATTGGTGTAGACGTGATGTTCTGATCCCGTGTTAAGAGATGATCTCTCGAGGTGCTGGACAGATAATGGCATAAGATCCTATTGCCACTCAGTTTGCTGCTTCATTATCTCTGTCTTCAGATCCATGGCTGAGCTGACCCCAATCGCAAGGGGTCTGCTTCCTTCTGCCTTAGTGTTACTTCTCCAAGTCAGCATAATGGAGTATGAAACTGCTCACAGTTAAAAGTTATATGAGCAGAGGGAGCTCAACTATGCTTGTGCTGACTTCCTCTGCGTTATGCTTCTGCTCCTGAAGTTCATTCTTGTGCGTCATCACTCTACTCGTGAATGAGGGCAATCTTCTGGTGTGCAGCCCACTGCAAATAGAAAGGAAAGTTGCTCATGGGTTGCATCATTGTGTCCACCGGCAGGAACAATTTGTCTTTGAGTGTTGTATATCCCTGTGTCCACTGGGAATAACAATTTATTTTTGAGTGTTGCATCTTTGTGTCCACTGGGACAAACAATTTGTTTTTGAGTGTTGTATCTTTGCGTCCGCAGAGAGTAACAATTTTTCTTTGAGTGTTGTATCCCTGTGTCCACTGAGACTGAAACAAGGCAGCTAGACTCTGTTCGGCTCTTTCTGTGCTTCGACAGCAACTGCCACCTGCCTCAATAAGCATGTAACAGGATTGTCACCAGGTCAATCCAAGGAAATGGGCATTGAAGTTCAAAGTGGAAGTGTCGCTCTCCTGTAATAATATGGAAGGTGGACTCCATCATGATCATTTGCATCTCCTGCATTCAGTCAGACAGACTTAACAGCTCACTATCAGCACATGGTGCATTCTCATCATTCTTGTTGTGAAAACATCTCAGTTAAAGGCTGGGTTCCTGGAATAGGATAGATGTGAACCACCTTACTTCTGTTGGCACTTGCACTAGGTTTCTAATACTTAGTTTCTCATTGTGTGAGATATTTCCATATGATCTCACACAGAACAGTATGGTGCAGGATCTCATTGTCCCACTGTTCTCTGCCAACCACAAAACCAATCTAATTAATCTCACCTGCCTGAACATGTTCTCTATCCCTCCAGTTTTTGCTTGTTCATGTGTTTATCCAAATGCTTTTAAATGTTTTCATATCTTACTTCCACCACTTCCATTCTAGGTACCTTATGCTCTCTGAAAAGAAGAACTTTCCTTGCACATCTACACTAAATTTATCCCCTTCACCACATTCCCTCTAGTATCTGATATTTCCACCCTGGGGAAAATGACGCCATTTATGCTTCTCTTAATTGGATATGCTTCTATCAGGTTGCCCCGTCAGCTTCCAATGCTCCAAACAGAACCATCTAAGTTTG
This sequence comes from Mobula birostris, assembly GCF_030028105.1. NCBI lineage: Eukaryota > Metazoa > Chordata > Chondrichthyes > Myliobatiformes > Myliobatidae > Mobula > Mobula birostris. The sequence goes on along the minus strand of NC_092380.1, from coordinate 73,226,051 downwards.
TCCAATCTCTTCATAAACTACTCATTCCTCACGGGAGGTGTCAAGTGTAATGTAGTACAGTTGTTCTAATCACATCATCGTCATTGTCATTATCATCATCGCCAACTCTTTCCACATCCTGCTCCTCCAGTCATTCCATCCATTGTGAATTTTGGTGTACTGGGCAATGACTAACGGGAGCCTGTCCTAATACCTTGCAAAAGCATTGTAGTATTCACTGGTTGCTATGCATTAAACACCTTCATAGTGTTAATGAAGCTTGAATAATCACAAGAATATCTACTTGTATAATATAAAGTTCAAAGTAAAATTATTATCAAAGTACATATATGTCACCATATACAACTCTGAGATTCATTTTCTGAATGCATCCTTAATAAACCTTTAGAGTAATAACCATAACTGAATCAGTGGAAGACCACCTAACTTGGGTGGATTGAACCGGAGTGCAGAAGACAACAAAGTGCAAATGAAAGAAGAAAGAAATAATAATAAATAAGTAAGCAATAAATATCGAGAACACAAGGTGAAGGGTCCATGAACGTGAGTCAGTTGGTTGTGGCAACATCTCAATGATGTTCCAAGTAAAGCTGAGTGAACTTATCCCCTTTGGTTCAAAAGCTTGATGGTTGAGGGTTAGTAATTGTTGCTGAATATGGTGGTGCGAGTCCTGGGGCCGTACGAACTACACTTTGTGGGATTTTCCACTCAAGGGCATTGGTGATTCCAAACCAGGCTGTGATGCAGCCAGTCAATATACTTTCCACTACACATTTATAGAAGTTTGTCAAAGTTTTAGATGTCATGCCGAAAGCTTTGTTAATGAATTATCCAGCATATCTCCCACATCCTCTGTTTTTTTATGTGATTTGAATTTCTGAGACTCCTCTTCCAGCCCTGAAGGAGAATGACCTCCTTGCCATATTTGCCTGAATGGAGGAAGTGAATGACAATAAGAAAGTTTTTCAATGTCTTATCTTTAGAATCTAGATTCCTATTTTAGAATCAGAAATAGGTTTAATATCACCAGCGTATATTGTGAAAGTTGTTGTCTTTGCAACAGCAATACAATGCAACACATAATAGTAGTAGAATAAACTGGATTACAGTAAGTATATATATAATAGTTAAATTAAATAAGCAGTGCAAAAAAAAACAAACAGTGAAATAGTGTTTATGGGTTCAATGTCCATTCGAAAATCGATGGCAGAAGGGAAGAAGCTGTTCCTGAATAATTGAGTGCATGCCGTCAGGCTCCTGTGTCTCCTTCCTGATGGTAACAATGAGAAGAGGGCATGTCCTGGGTAATGGGGGTCCTTAATGATGGGTGCCATCTTTTTGAAGCATTGCTCTTTGAAGATGTTCTAGATGCTACTTCTTTTGATCCTTTGCAGTACCCCCCTCACACCAGACGGTGATGCAACCAGTTGGAATGCTCTCCATGGTACATGAGTGGAGCAGAATGTGAATGATGTGATGAGAATCAGAATTATAAGGGAGAAAGGTAGGGTGTGTGAAAGGCTTGAGTAACTTCCTGCGAGTGTTTGTGAATCTGAAACATTGATCTTGACACTTACACAAAAAGTGCATCTGTGTTAGAGTGCTGTTTAGTTATGGCTCACCTTGGCATGTTTTGTAAGATCTTGCGGTTTCTTCACACTGCTGGAAGAGAAGCCGCTTCCTACTAGGCTCTTCTGACTGTGAGGCTGGCAGGTCTTCTTCCCCTGCTGGTGCACAAACGATTCCCTTGGCATGGTTCCAGCAGGATTAAGACTTCAATGTCCCTCTTGGAGAATCTGAGTGCAGTACTCTCTCATTTTCCCCTCACAAAGTTCTGGCAGTTGTACTCCCTTCAGAAATCATGCAAGTTTCACTGTAGTATAATTTTATATGAGTGTAAACCAACCTAGCATTATTTCAGCCTGGATTTTGGTCAATTTTTTTTTCAGAGGACTAGATTGGCCATGTCAGCTTGCCAAAATAGCTAACTTGCCCAATCTGATTCTCTGAAAAATATGGCTTGCAATCCAATTTCAAGGCAAGAATCTGTTTAAGTGTTACAATATAACATATCATCTACAGAGTCTATTTGGACAACAGCAGAAAACTAACCCCTTGACCATAATTGTAGCAACAATTCCTGATAGAATCAGGCTAATTATTTTCAGAAAATTGAATAAGTTATATAAAATTTACTTGTGTAAAATTAATCTAGGTTACATTTGCAGTGTAGTTTCTTAATGCACATAATGTGGGAAGCATGATGCTTTCCATTCCGGTTGGGATTCTTGTATCACCATATGCAGCTCCAGCATTTCTGGACAAAAAAAGACATTTTGCTTTTCCATAAAGATAAATATCTTTCTCTTTATTTAAATATTATTAACATAAAGATAGACATTTCTTTCTTGATTCCATGGGTTGATTGCATGGTCTCTTTGTTTCATGACTGTCTGTGGGAAGCTGAATTTCAGGGTTGTATGCTGCATACATACCTCGACAATAAGTGTACTTTGAATCTTGAACTGTACTTTTTATTTTTAAATACTTATGTCATCCCAACCAATTTATAATTTATAAAACAGTTTTCACATGTCTCTTATGATCATGTGTGTTATTTTTATTAAAAACAGCTGAATTTTTACAAGATAATTTAAGGGTTTATTATGTTTTCGCACAATGTAATTATTAAATAATTCATCAAAGATATTTGTGAAGAAAAATATTTCAACTTGTACAATAGTTTCTTCCCCTGATGAAAAGATGGTCACCATTGTGCACCTACCTGCAGGTAATACATTGCTCTGATTGGCATTTTAATGTTGAATAAAGGCTATTGTAAAACTCAACGGCATTTTTTTTGTATTTGCCTCCCGAAGCTAAAAAAATTGTTTCATTAAGTCAACACTATACCACAAACATAACTCCTTGCTATCACCTCTGCCATTAATGCTGCGTTTTCACCTCCACCTGACCGATTTCACAACAGGGTGTGTCATTCACAAAATCACATGCTTATTTATCTCATCATTGATCATTCTGCTTTGTTGCACTGATAATGGATGCCTCTTGAGGTCGCACATCATTCCAATTCCAATTCACAGCATGTGCAAAATCCTGTTTGAACATTAACAAATGTGGTCAAACCGTTCTCACCACTAGCCAATGGAAATAAAGGAATTATTTTTATAAACTTTAATTAGTTTATGTTTATTTGTTACTGTATGTATATTTTTAACAGCTGATTTGCAGTTCATATTGTATTAGGGTTGCATTGTTACACATGACAATCAACCTATAATCCAATTCTAAAGTGGTAACTTATTTCCGAGCAATTACATGCAATCAGCTATTAGTTGTACAGCAATTAGAAGAACTGCGTATACAGTGACAGAACATTAATGGATGAAAGCACTGGCATTGTTCACACCAATAGGCACAAAAGTCAATCCATCAATCATTGAGCAAACTGTGCAGCAATAACCACAGGCACTAGATGGCACAGTTACCAAGGACACAATTCGCTCGCTAGTGCCCTCATTTCTGGAAACTTCAAATAAATCCAGCCCAGGAAATGACTGAAGAATGGAATGGCACCTAGTGCATATAATAATAAATGTTTGAACAAGTAAGTGCTTTCTTCTGAAAGTGAAAATTAAACAATTCTTTAGATTCACTCCTCCCTGAGCAATGACAACTTGATCCGGGGTTTCAACTGTCCAAGGTATTCAGAGTCATCCTGTAAAGATGATATACTATTTGGCTTGATCAAAACTTTGGCTAATGAAAACAAACAGAATTCTAAAAAGAAATTCAACAGGAATTAAACAAGTGGCATAAAAATGTTTGAATTGCAATAACTTTTCTCAATCCATGTTACATTACCTACTGATTCTTCCTTGCATTGCCTACTGATTACCCTTAAAAAGGAACAGTTTTAACTCCTTGAAACTGATAGAATAATGTTTCATAGCTTGATGTCTAAAAACGAACGTCCATAATAGTGTATTAAATTGCCTATGTCAGCAAAATCAAAGGGAAACCAAGAGGGAACATGCATGGGACTGAAGTGTTACATTTCAGAGTAATTTTATGCTTTGGAAAAGAAACTTATGAGAATTTGTTTGAAACAGTTATAACAACTTCCTCTGAGAAATCATTGTGCTGTCTCTCTAAATCTATATAAAAAAAAACAGGTACAAAGTTAGAGCTTGGAGTGGGATGATGGCCTTGTCAGCACTGGAAAGCACCAACACTATTGCCAGTGGAAACAACTTTTGACTGCCAATGAAAATATATTTGAGTTGTAGTGTTCTGTGTTTTCAACATGCTGGAATATTCCAAGTCAGCTGAAAAACACATGAGCCAGTTTGATATTTTGACCAAATCATTTTACAAAAGGTTTCCTGATTGTTTATAAATTGTTAGAAAGGCATTTTTTTTCTTTTTCTGAAGCTTAAATGTGAATTAATACTGACAGTGAAAAATAACAGCAGCTTGTATTAATAGAGTGCCTTTAACAAAATGAAGCATCCCATGCAACTTTGCAGCACTGTTAGCAAACATGTTACAATGATCTATTAAAGAAAAAAATGAAAACTGAACAAACCCGGTTAGAGATATATACTTTTAAGGAGTGTTTTATATAGAAAATGAGTACTTTGAAAGAGGAGAGGTGAAAGGTCTTGGGGGAGGTCAGGTGAGTAGAATGGAACTCCAGAACTTCCTGTTGCCATTGTGGAATCTATAAAATCAGGGAATGCAAGAGACCAGAGTGGAAACGTGCCCAGATCTACAGTGGTAGCAGAGACAGCATACAGAACCAGGAAGACAGGAAGAACTTACCAAAATAAGGACAGAGACCATGGAAATATTAAGAAACAAAAACAATTTTTTTTTAAATCAAGTAGCTGACAGACCAACAATCTACGTACATCAATGGCAACCTGGTGCTGGGTAAACTTAGCATACTTTAGTAAATTAGCAACATTTATGTTGTGTCTTTGATGGCACTGGAAATAGATGGTAAACAGAAGCAAAGACAGTTTTCATTTTGAAGGGCTTATATGGGTGAAGAATCATTTTGAAAACAAGGTTCTAAAATCTGGTCCTGTAATATACTGTTCCTGGGGAGTGGGCTTGAATTATGAATAGGATCTGAACACTAAACTGAAAGCTATGGTCTAGTTCTTCCCAATTTTTAGTTGGAGCAAATATGTGCAGTACTGGTTATTAGATAAATCAACAAGATAAATTAGAGACAATGGTAAGGTTGAAATAGGTGATGGTGTGATAAGTTTAATAATGCAGTCAAGGTGTGATCAAAATAAGAGATACAATGATAGGCAGTAATACAAAATAAAATACAAGAATGAAATTAAAGAAAAGAAAGAGGGCCGGATTAAAGTATAAAAAGTTTAAACATTATCATTCACTAATAATGCAGTATAGCATAAAACTACTCTTATTCTTCCAACTCTATGTGATATTTGAAGATCACAATAAAATGAGATATTTAAAATGATCTAATGTTATAGGTATTATAATGGTTAAGTAGTCATCATACATATAAATGATAGAGATCAAATGCAACAGATATATTGTCAAGAGCTCTTTTGTTTATCACTACATTTATTCATATTTCCTTCCCCTATACTGTTCAACTTTGTCATTTCTAAGGTTTGAATACTCATAGGCAGCTCAATCAAAAGTATTCAAACACATTTTTGCAGTCAATGCACTTGCTGTCTGTTCCTTGGATCAGTTAGACATTCTTTCCTGGGACATTATCAGAGTTTATCAGAAAGATTAACAGAGCAATTAAAGATTACAAGCTAACACCTGAGAGGATGAGAATGACAGAAATAGGATATTGTGGTGATAGAACATTGAAGGGTCTGTGGTAGCAAGTTATAACTTTCTTTCTCATTCTCTCATTTCTCTGATTCACTAAGATACAGGAATTAAATCTTAATTTAAACAATCAAAAACGGTACTTTATCTATGAAACAGTTTACAGAACAAGGTTATGGAATATTCTGACATTGCTTTCTTGCAAAACTGTGTCATTCAGTGCTTTATGTCCTCAGAAATAAATCTGGAAGAACATAATCACATGTAACAGCCCTGTAAAGGCTGTCGACATCAAAGGAAAAATGATTGTCTACAGACCACTGGATACATGTGTTAAACTTAAAGGGCAAAAACATGAAGTCTGGCTATAGATATGTGAGATATGGAAGCTTGTAGGAAGAATATTTTAAGTCTCTCACCTTAATTTATTATCTTAGGAAAGAAATCTGCTGCTTTTAACAAACCCAGGAAAATTGAGAATGACTGTTGAATTCATAGCCATCTTGACTACCTCAAGGCATTTTCAGTCATAGGCAGTGCTTTAACAATATACGTATTACATATTTTCTCCCATAGAATGGCACCATCAGTGGGAAATAACTTTTTCACTGGGAAAAAATATACCAACATACTGATCAAAATGTGGTTTTCCTTCTTTAACATGCCTGGCAATTATTGCTAACCACAGCAGTCCCTATGGGGAAGGGCTCCAACAATGTTGTGAGAATAAGATTCAGTGGATACAAAAGTTTTTTTTCTCTGTCTGACAAACTTGTAGGACAATTTTTCCAAGTTCATAACATGTTAATTATTTATCTGGCTTGTGTTTCATTGCTTCCTAATTCAATGTCTTGGTCACAGCTGAAGATCCTCTGATTTACTCATGGTATAGTTTTGTGTGGAAGATTGATACAACTGAGCGATCTTTTGGCGAATTTAAAACTAAAAGTCAATTCTATGTATTTAGCAGATTTAGCAGAGATTTTTTAAACCAGCTTGTTGAATTAGATCACTTTTAAAGTTGGTAAAAATTCACAGGATGAATATTGACAAAATAAAACATAGTTAATTGCAATATATGCCAACTATATAAATTACACAGTTATTTGTGCTGTCTTAATGTTGCAGTTGTCAGTAAAATGAATACCTTAAATGAAGCAGGTATGTACTCATTACTCAGTGGCGTTTATCTAGCAGAAGGATCATTTATGTAATAGTATCAAATAATTTACTCACAATATTAATTAATTTGAAATTGTTGCTCAATGCAAGCACCGTAAGCAACTATTTCAGTTCTGAATATGGTTTTCCTAGTCATTCCAAATATTCCTGGTTTATATTTAACAACACAACTAGATGAAGAGATGATGAGTTCATCAACAGAAAATGCTGAGCGCCCATTAATTACCTAAGTAGTTATCTCCTTTTCCTTCTCAACAAACACTGCCATTTGTTGAGCAGCAAACCACTGCGCATTCCTAGCATTTTCTCCTTTTATTTAGGATGTAATATTCAGTTTTTGGATTATTATCAAGTACTGACAGTGGATCTGCATTGAACTCTTCAAGCTTGGAGTTCTTCAGCCTCATGAAATCATTGAGTACACTACATGATGCACACACAAGTTCTTAGCAGTGGTGAAGTTCCAGGCAATAGACAGTAGCATTCCACCAATGATAAATGTCTCCTTCGTTTTTGTTTCTCTCTTTTGCTTGCCATCTTATTGGGTAGGAAAATCATTAATCACTATTCTTTAGTTTTGGAAACAACTTCTTCATTGATTTCATTAGTACACATAAACCATTGCAGAGCATCTGTGTGTTAAACAACATCAAATATCAGCTGTCATTGGGTAAGTCTTCATGCCTATATTGTATCAAAATTATTATTTTGGATGATATATTGTACACTTTTCATTCAGTAAGTCAAAGTGTAAGCACTTAGGTTCCACAGTTAACCATATTGTCTGTCGCTCCACTCTCATAAGAACTTACATTTGAAATGTTCATGGCTCACCTGTGAGGAATACCTGTCAAGTCACCAGCTATTGCTGTATCATCCTCTCCCTCAACTTGGATCTTGCAATATACAGTGTAAACTCTATTTTGGTTAATTCCAGCATTATAATCTTTCAAAATGCTTTCTGAAATTAAAAAAAAACTGCCATCTTTTCCAGTAACTGATTTGTAGTAGCTGACAATAATATTTTAACATACTTCCATATTTCTAAATCCACCAAGAAAATTCACTTAAGCCTTCATTATTTATTACTCTTGGAGACAACCGTCTCTCCATACAGATGATGGTTTGATTTCATTGTTTTGTCATTTTGGGTGACTTTTGGTTCATTATAAATTATGTACTTTGATTATTTGCTGTCTATCAACTGTCGTTGTAATTTAATCAGCTGAAATGCTAGTATTTTTTTTCTTCAGTTTTGTAGTTGTTTTGCAATCATTTGAACAAGAGCAAGAGGTCACATTGCTGAAACTTTATTTAGATCAATGTTAAATACTGGAATAATCCTCTTGCTATTATAAAACACTGTGTCATCTGACATACCAAAAACTAAGAAAATATGTTGTTCCAAATTTAAGGCTTCTATATGTAGTGTATATCAGTTGCACTCTAAGGATTGCAAGCTCTACTCTGCTTGTCTGAGACCAGAAATCAAAATTTCTGCAGCAAGACAATTTTACGAAATGAAAGTCTGTTGTAGAGTGAGATTTCACAAATACAAAGTTTCAACTCTATTTAATTAATTAGCAGCTTGTAACTGCCTAAAGTTACTTAATGCACTTTTTTGAAGTAGTGATCTTAAAGAATTATTTCACAATAAATATTACTGTCTAGACGGTCACCTCTGGAAACAAATTAAAGGCAGTGCATTCTACCCACTTCTAAATTTCAGCTTAATTTTATACTTTGGAAGCCTGGTAGCAAGGGCGATTGCACAGATATTCAGTGGGATTCACGTCAGTGCAGACATTTCTTCCTAATATCCCAGAGTTGTGCCTCTTTGTAGATTACCTACAATAAGTTACCCCTAGTACAGGAGTGTGGTAGGAGTGTCAGAATTGATGGACCTCTGAGAGAGAATCAGTTGTAAGAAAAATATGTCGAGGATTGGTTTTAATGGATTGGTCTGAGAACCAGCATAGACTTGATAGGCTGAGTGACCTCATTCTCTATGTTAAGAAATAGCTTGTAACTGACTTGCTTGTAGCCTGTATATGAAAAAGTTTATCACCTACCTCCTACCAAGATATTTAAGACGTAACGCCATCCTTGTAAATTTTAGGGAGATTTGTAAATAATACAATATTTAGGATCAGAATATTAACCTATTTTTAGTGAATAGGCAAATAGACTTAACACTATTACCCAATTTTATTTCTTCCTAATCTATTTACTCTTTTCTAACATTTCTTAGACAGGTGTGTAAGTTCAGGGGCACGTGATATAAATAAAACCTCTCACAAAATGTGGCGGTAAAAATAAACCGACAGTGAGTCAGGTCTGCCTAACTCACACCTCTTCAATTTGTCTCCTTTGATGTCCCACTATCATCTTACTCCCAAGATTGATTCATCATGAGAAGAAATATATCCAAGACCAGGTTGAGACCCATATCAATATAGCAGGCATCTTAAGAGCAGTCTTGCCAAAGAATGAAGTTTAGACTCTGCGTTATTTACTCGGTATTGGAATGTGTCACAATAAGGAGCAGCAAAGCCTTTAGATATGTTAATGTAAGCTCACCCAAGGTTTAAAATTAGGGAGTAAAAGAAAATAACTAGCATATCTATAATTGGATTGGCACCACGGTAGTGTAGCAATTGGTGCAAAGCTATTACAACTCGGGAGCATCGGAGTTCTGAGTTCAATTCTGGCACTGTCTGTAAGAATGTCGTTTGTTCTCCCTGTAACTGTGTGTGTTTTCTCCTGCAGTCGAAAGATGTACCGGTTAGTAGGTTAATTGGTTATTATAGATTGTGCTGTGATTAGGCTAGTGTTATAGATGTGGGTGCTGGACGGTGTGGCTCATTAGGCTAGAAGGGCCTGTTACGCACTATATCTCTGAATAAGTAAATATAAGAAGTGTCAAAGGGCTGGGCTAAAAGGAAAATTCCCAAGTTTATGAATTAGAAAACAAAGACTGGGAAAATAAGAAGGAGAAGGTGGTGGAAAATAGATGGAGTTCATGGGAATAATATTTGCATGATTGATACTAATAATCTATTTATTATCATTGATTACTCAATGCACTATAAAAATATTGTCCTGAAGCAGAGGAAAGTGGAAATCAATCTGAATAGATCTTGTGCAGTTTTCCATGTTGTTTGAGGATAGGACTTACAATGTAACAAAAATCTTATAAAGCAAAGAAATTGATTACTGTAAAGATGATGAATGGCATATGGGGACAAGAATGTTGGCCTTGATTACCGCCTCATTATGGGTTTGCATTAATGTGGATTGATTCCGTTGTACAGCCGTGGTGGCTGAGTCACTGAATATATCTCAGGCAGAGATTATTAGATTACTGGATTATAAGAATTCAGGAAATATAGGGATTGGGCAGATTGATTCAATTGAGGCCAAGACCAGATGAACCATGATCCTATCAAATGTTAGAGGAGGCTCAGTGGGCTAATATCCTTCACTGTTCCTATTTTTATTCCAATTAGTGATTTTGTGTTCTTAATTTGGTTATTAGTGTTAGTGCTTTCTTTTTACAAAGTTAGTTCATGAAGCAGCTGATGATGTTCTCTTTCCCACCAATTTAAATGCATGATGACTGAATGCTTGATATTTTGTGAGAAACTCTTGCTAGGACTTGATTAAAGGAACAGCACAATGACCGGATAGATAGTGGGCAAAAAATCAATTCAATTTTTACAAAGCGAGTGATAAGCTGAAAACCTGGCAATAATAGGTCCTCTTGCCTGATCCAACGTGAAGAGCCTGGGCTGGTGCAATGGCTTGGACTTTCAAGAGTCAAGGAAGTTTCTGAAAGACCACAAGGCTTTCCACCCATGGATTCATTGTTGATTACTGGTTTGAACCAGTGGGCTGACAGGGTGTGTGCAGGCCTGCTGCTTCATTTGAAGGCTCATAGGAGGCAGGCAAGTTGATCTTGCCCAAGAAAAACACTGGGTATGTGGCAAGCAAACAAAATAGCGTGCGTACCTGCTTGTCTCATGCTAATGTATTTCAGCTTCACAATATACTGAATGGGTGTGAATTCTACGCTCTGTTTTATTTGATCTCTGGGTGTTGGCTTTCTATGACAGCCTCCAGCATTTCAGTCCAATTTAATTCTCTCTGTTGATTTAGAAAGCACTAATATTATTGGTTTAGGTTGACAGTATTAAGTGAACCATACAGGTTTTCTAATGAAGAGTCGAAAGAAATAAAAGGTGCAACACAGTATGAAATTAGTGTACATAAACAATATGCTCATCCAATTCAGTTTAAAGCAAACAATGACTTTGTTTGAAAGGCTTTATAGTTACAAGCATGTATGATAATTTAAGGATTCTGGAGCTCTGGGGTGGAAATAATACTTTTTTGTCTCGTAATGTAAGGGCTGCCGATATCCTGTACCTCAGCTTCACTTTGCATAACATCTAAGTTTCGTTGCAAGTCCATTATGTCTTGCAAGGTTAGAAATTATAAATGACCAATAATCCCAAGGTAACAGAAAGTATTATCTGGTGAAGTAAAAGAGGGGTTAAATCACATTTTATCATGAAAGTCCTCCTAGTTGTGACATACTTAATGTATTATTTAACTTAAGTGCATGATTATGGAAAAAAAACTATGGGTACTTCTGGGGAACAATTTGGCAACCTGGTGCAGTCAGGATAGGAGTCTGTTGGACACATACTGTTGGACACTTATTCCTCATCTCACTATATGAATTAACACAGGTAACTAGGTATGATATCTGTTGAAGAAGCCTGCTGCTAGCTCTTGGTGTTCGAGAGTTTCACTTTCTCCATACTTGAGGAAGAGTAGCTTGCTCCATTTTTGACTTAGTAATGCTAATACACTACAAAGAGAAAAAAAACTGTGTTAAAAATTAATTTGCTGTCAATAATTAAATGCTCATTATTTAAAATGTAATGGGACTGTGATTTTAAAATAAATTTAGTTTTACTTAAGTATCTTGAGAAAAAAGTTCTTTCTCAGGAAAAGTAGTTTGCATTGGACAAATGGAAATCTTCCAAATTATTTAATTTTAGCTTCTTTCGAATTCCCCAAAATAATTGCAAAAGTATAAAACAATATCCTTAACTGTGTGCTGTAATTGATTTTTTAAATATTGAAACTAGTTTGTTTCCCTTCCAATGAGCGTTATTTTCTCTTTTTTGTCTTCTTGTTGTTATCGTAATAGATACTGCATTACCATGATCTTACTTAATTTTTTTGTAACATGAATCTTGACCAAAGTGAAGTTTTCACACTTTAATGGCCTAGATGGTGTCTGTTTTTGCAGGTATTTCCATAAGACATTTCTTAGCATAAGTTCGGGATATCTGGTCAATAGCAAGGTCCTGAACTCACAGGCTGAGTTCAGCAGGCAATTTTTCTGTCATCTTCCTCTGCACAGATTCTGACAATTGAACTGAATCTTATTGAGACTTCAAAGCCGAAATATTGGGCAATGGTCTCAGAACTTGCACCAGATTATACTTGGTGTATGATAAGCCATTCCAGGCAACAGGAAACAAAGAATTTTACAGGATGTTTTGAAATAGTCTTTGTTTTAACATTTTTAATAATTTACAAGTATTCTTAACTAACTTTAATTGATTTTATCTGCGTGTTTATTTAAAAAAAACTTTGTTTAAAGAAAGTACCTGTTAAGTTGTACCACACTCCACAGTAGCCTAGCATTCACTGTGTAAGACAATGAATTTGGTCCCATTGAAGTGCAGCACCTTGCATTTGTCTACATTAATTTCTGTCTGCCATTTTTCAGCCCAGCTTTCCAGCTTGTCCAGATCCCACTGCAAGCTCTAATAATCTTCCCCGCTGTCCACTATACCCCCAGTCTTGATAGCATCAGCAAATACGATGATTCAGTTAACCCCAGTATCAACCAGATGATTGATATTGACGACAAACAACAGTGGATCTGGTACTGATCTCTGTGGCACTCCATTTGTCACAGGCCTCCAGTCAGAGGCAACTATCTAATACCACTCTCTGGCTTCTCCCACAAAGCCAGTGTCTAAATCCAATTTACAGTCTCAGCCAAGCGTCTGGACATTCCTAACCAACCTTCCCCTGCGGAACCTTGTCAAATGCTTTGCTAAGTCCATGTACCCAACATCTACTGCCTTGCTTTATCAGCTTTCCTGGTAACTTCCTCGAAAAACTCCAAGATTGGTTTGACATGACCTATCATACACAAAGCCCTGCTGTCTATCCATAATCAGTCTCTGTCCATCCAATACTCATATACCTGGTCCCTTAGAATACTTTCCAATAACTTTCACACTACTGATGTCAGGCTCACCAGCCTATAATTTCCTGCTTTATTTTTAGAACCTTTCTTAAATAGTGGAACAACATTACCAATCCTCTAGTCCTCTGGTACCTCACCTGTCACTAGAGATGATTTTAATATCTCTGTTAGTGCCAATGCAATTTCTGTACTTATCTCCCACAGGGTCCAAGGGAACATCTCATCAGGCCTAGGGATTTATCCAACCAAGTTCGATCAGGCTTATGATCAGATTTGTGGACTGGAGAGATATTTTCATAACATTCACCAAATTTGTGTTTGCTCTAAATTTGAGATATAACATTCACCAAATTTGTGAAGTGTTTCTGATTTTATTCTGGACTTCAAACATCCAGACGTTAAGGGGTCAGTTAGGATGAATAGAGAGAAATTACTTCTGGCAATTTGGAAATCTGAAATAGTGACGTTTAGTTTAAGAAGCGGAACAAGCTCTTACGGGAGTGAAGCAAGAATACGTAAAGAGTGAACAGTACTGCACAGAAACAGGCCCTTCAGCCCACAATGTTGTGCCAAATTATTTAAATTAGTAATCTAATGTCCAACTAAATTAAACACTTCTGCGTACACAATGTCCATATCCTTCCACTCCCATTACATTTATGTGGCTTTCTAAGAGCCTATTGAATGCCTCTATCATAGTTACTGCTACCATATTCGCCTCCATTACACACCAGGCAAAGCATTCCAGACACTCACCTCTCTCTGTGTTTTAAAAATCTTGTCCCACACATCTCCTTTGAACTTGTCTCGTCCCCTCCTCCTCACCTTAAATGCATAAGACCATAATAAATAGATGCAGAATTAAACCATTTGGCCCATTGATTCTGTTCCACTGTTCAATTATAACTGATTAGTTTTCCTCTCAATAGTATTTTCCTGCCTTCTCCCCCGATCTTTAACACTTTTACTAATCAAGAACCTATCAATCTCTACTTTAAATAGACCCAATGATAGGCTCCACAGCTATCAGTGGCAATATTTCCACAGAGCTACCACTCCCACCATTTGTAATTTCCTCTCCATCCCCACTCTATTTAGGCCATTCAATATTTGGCATGTCCTATAATATTAGATATTTTACCGCTGGGGAAAAGGATATTGGCTGTTAACCCTATCTCTGTTTTCATAATTTTATAAACTTCTATTAAAACTCCCCTCAACCTCCACTGCCTCAGAATAAACAATCCATGTTTGTCTAACCTTTCCTCATCACGTGCCCTCTAATCCAAGTAGCATCCTGTTAAACCTCTTCTCCACCCTCTCGAAAGCCTCAACATCCTTTCTGTAATTTCTGTAAAGCTGCAACATAACTTTGTGATTTTTGAAGTCATTCCCTCAACTAATAAAGACAGTAATGGCATATTCCTCCTTTATCACCTCAATAGTTCTTTGTTGTCATAGCTGGGGTGGGGGTGGTTAACTGCTCCCGATGGTGTGCATCTCAAATAGCCTCTGACAACCAAGTCCAGCTCCTGGCCTCCATGTGTGGCTTAGCTACTGAGCCTGGCAAAACAATTTCTACTGACAGGAGGACAGACAAAGCCAGGTTACTGATGGCTTAAACCTAGTCACTTCGGGCAGACAAGGCTCCTCAGCCACGGCTGGCAGCTTATCGAAGAGAAGAAAAACTCTGATCTGAAACCTCTGATGCCTTGCAGCTATACTCACTGATGGAGAAAGCTTTGGGAGTAAGCCCTGAGGGGAAAACTCCAGAGCTGGAATCCCTGTGGCTATATGAAGTTCAAAGTTGACTAGCAGCTCCTGTGACCTTGCTGATGCCAAACTGTAATGGTCTCTGCCGTTCCTTCATATTCATAAGTAAGGCTTGCTGCATGGGGAACAGCTTGCTCTCCAGTCAAACTGCCTTGGATTGCACATCACATAGACAGCTGGGGCACAACATCCATAGTCGATCCTGACCAGTGGAGGACCTCACCTTGTCAATCTGTGCAGCACTTTCAGTGAGCGGATACAGAGGTTGATCTGTGTAGCCACTCCCTAAAATACATAAAGTGCTGAAGTTTAAAAATATCCTCTGCAAATGATAAAAAGTTTAGCTATTAATTTAATGCAAAGTTAATAGATTTTCTTAACTGTCATTATTACAAACTATGGACATTGGTAGCCATAGGATATTATTTTGCAGATTAAACATAATTTAGTTGAGTAGCAGAATAGGATCATGGTGTTAAATGGCTAAAACCATAAGACCATAAGACATAAGACAAAGGAGCAGAATTCAGCCATTTGGCCCATCGAGTCTGCTCTACCATTTTATCATGAGCTGATCCATTCTTCCATTTAGTCCCACTCCCCTGCCTTCTCACCTTAACCTTTGGTGCCCTGGCTACTCAGATGCCTATCAATCCCTCCCTTAAATACACCCAGTGACTTGGCCTCCACTGCCACCTGTGGCAACAAATTCCATAGATTCACTACCCTCTGGCTAAAAAAATTTCTTCGCAACATACAAAACCTGTTTGTATGCTTCGGTGAGGCCTGGAATGGTAAAAGACAAGGCTACATTATTAAGTTAGCAGTCATTGGTGAAACCATGCATTTTTGAGATTGCTGTATTTCATGCTCCGTGGATGAAGACAGTATCACAAAAGCCTGTGTCAGAATAGTATTCATGCACAGTCCATTTCAAACACCAGCCAACATACTGTGCATTCTCTGCTACTGCAGAAGTATCCTGTTTGATAAATGATAAACCTGATTCTGATTTTGATTCTGAAAAACCACGTTCGGAGGACAACATCTGTGTCTAGCTGAACAAAGTTTGGCTGGCTCTGTGCTAGGTTAGCTAATGCAAGCTCAGATTAGCCATCTGCTGTTGTTCATCTGTGAAGTACAGGGTACCAAATAACAATTTAAATGCCTTTCGAACTTGTGCCATATAAGTATGACCACCCAAATGTTAAATATCCACTAAGGTCTCTTCCTGCATAGTGCGAGATTGCCAAAGGACATGAAAGATTATTACAAAGGTTAAAATGTTTGATGTAATCATGACGAAAGTGGTCAGATTTTAAGAGCTGTTGCCTTATCGATTTCATGTGCCATGTGGTTGTCTGATATTTAATACCATAACTGGGTATTTTACAGACCCTCATCTCTCCAGATCTAGTAATTTGTTTAGCCAGACATTATTTATGCAGGGCCATTGACTTGAACCAGTTAGCTGTATTTCTCCCTCAACAGCTGCTGCCTGACCTGTGGAATATTTCCAGCATCTTCAGGATTTAAGATAAATAGCTGCCATTCTCCAGTACCTCTATTTTTTCAGTAGTTTGTAACTTAGAGAAAACAGAAGGGACAGGCTTTTCTTGATGTTTGTTGTTTTCTTACAAAAATGAAAATGAGAAGGCAATGAATGGCAGTCATGTGATGTGAGTGCCTGATTGATGGTGAGTACTTGTACCATGAGGAAAAGGAATGATATTGCATGAGAGCGAAGGTGTATGCCAGTAGTGAATCGATAACATGGGATATGAAGAACAGACAAAAAGAGAAGGGCGAACTGTGAGGCAAGTTGGTGACAGGGCTGATTTACTGCATCCAGGACATGCCCTCTTCTCATTGTTACCATCAGGAAGGAGGTATAGAAACCTGAAGACACACACTCAGTGACTCAGGAATAGATTTCCCCCTCTGCCATTCAATTTTCTAAATGGACATTGAACCCATGAACACTACTTCTCTATTAATTTATTATTTCTGCTTTTGCACTCAATTATTTTTTAATTTAACTATTTAATATACATAATTATGTAATTCATTTATTTTTTCCATACATCATGTATTGCATTGTACTACAGCTGCTAATAGTCATAGTCATACTTTATCGATCCCGGGGGAAAATGGTTTTCGTTACAGTTGCACCATAAATAATAAATAGTAATAAAACCATAAATAATTAAATAGTAATATGTAAATTATGCCAGGAAATAAGTCCAGGACCAGCCTATTGGCTCAGGGTGTCTGACCCTCCAAGGGAGGAGTTGTAAAGTTTGATGGCCACAGGCAGGAATGATTTCCTATGACGCTCAGTGTTGCATCTCGGTGGAATGAGTCTCTGGCTGAATGTACTCCTGTGCCCAACCAGTACATTATGTAGTGGATGGGAGACATTGTCCAAGATGGCATGCAACTTGGACAGCATCCTCTTTTCAGACACCACCGTCAGAGAGTCCAGTCCATCCCCACAACATCACTGGCCTTACGAATGAGTTTGTTGATTCTGTTGGTGTCTGCTACCCTCAACCTGCTGCCCCAGCACACAACAGCAAACATGATTGCACTGGCCACCACAGACTCGTAGTAAGTTAACAAATTTCACGACATATGCTGGTGGTATTAAACCTGATTTTGATTCTGATCTTGAGATGGAAGAATGCGAAGTAAGCATTCATCAGGGTGAAAGTCAATGTGTATTGCACTGGCCTATCTTGGCTGCCTGAGTTAATGGAATATCTTTCTGTACTTGCCCCATTATTGTGCAACCTGTCCGCTACAGACTTCCTTGAAATTTCTAAACCTTGTGTCAGTTGCAGTCTTGTCCTTGCTGTTGCTAAGAAAAAGATAACTGCCTTGGGATCTTGCAGTCTCCAAATGCACATCCATGAAGAGGATGAAGCGTGATGTAATCTTTGTCAACTTGATACTGTATAGTCTGTGAGACTGCATGGTAACTCCAACGTCTTCAAGATACTTGCTTGGACTGTCCCAAGCCTCTCTATCCTACATTACGACTCTCCTTAAGTAATTCCATTTGAGTCTGTCTCTCATTTCACAGTGTCACATTTCATTAAGTAACAGCTCCTGTGAAACAGTGTATTACATTTTCAAAGGTCTCATAAAATGCGGGTTGTTGTGGATAACTCAGTATTTCCACTCCCAAGCCATTGTAGAATAACAAGAACATATGTAATCCTACATGAGATATTTAGACAAAAGAGTATGAAATGGAATATCTAGAATTCATGTTTCAGAATCACAGATGAGTACAGTATGAACTGAGATGGATCATTTTTAAGAAAAGAGATTCAAAGGGCATACCGTTGGTTTCTCGAAGACCAGATGCAATAGCACAATCTGCTCTGCACTTTCCAAAAACCAGTTGTATTGAGTGAGTTTCGCCTTCAGGCGACATATCCCAGATGACATGTGCTTACTGTGTGGCGGAAAGGTAAGGAAGTAGTTAACACATCACTTTACAACGCTAGCTTTCACCGATCAAGGTTCAATTCCCGCTGCTGCCTGTAAGGAGTTTGTACGTTCTTCCCGTGACTGCGTGGGTTACTTCCGGGTGTTCCAGATGCCTTTCACATTCTAAAACATACAGGTTAGTAAGGATCAATAAATTGTGGGCATGTTTTGTTGCCAGAAACAAGGTGATACTTGCAGACTGCCCAGTATAATCTTTGCTGATTTGATTTGACACCAACAACACATTTCACTGTATGTTTTGGTGTGTGTCTGTAACAAATGAAGCTAACTTTTAAGTAATGTTTAATCTTTAAACTCTCCCCTCCTCTCTGCTTGTCTTCACTCCATGCCCTCTGATTACCACCTTCTCTGGGAAATTTCATTCAACCAAAATGCTACAGAACTGTGAACAAGGGAGGGTGGGTAGTGGGAAATGTCTTTGATTCTATGAGGCTGTGTTCATCTAGGCTTCACTATATGTTCCCTAGAAAATAACGGGAATCTGCAGGTCCCAACATTGATGTCATCTTCAAAGGAAAAGCCTCAAAAAGATGCATCATTAGGTAACGATCCCCATCATGTAGGACATGCCCTCTTGTTATTGCTACCATCAAGGAGGATGTACAGGAGCCTGAAGACATGCACTCAATGTTTCAGGAATAGTTCTTACACTGCACCATCATATTTCTGAATTGACAATGAAGTCATGAACACTACTTCAATACTTTTCCCCCTCTTTTTGCACTCCTCATTTATTTTAATTTTCTTATATATACTTACTGTAACTTGGAGGAAGCAACAGTGGCCGTGCCTCTGGCACAGAGTCTGGCCCTGTGGTTCAGAAGGGTAGGGAAAGGAAGAGGATGGCAGCAGTGATAGGGGGCTCTATAGTTAGGGGGTCAGACAGGTGATTCTGTGGATGCAGGAAAGAAACACTGATGGTAGTTTGCCTCCCAGGTGACAGGGTCTGGGATGTCTCTGATTGCGTCCACAATATCCTGAAGTGGGAAAGAGAACAGCCAGAGGTCATGGTACATATTGGTACCAATGACATGGGTAGGAAAAGGGAGGAGGTCCTGAAAACAGATTACAGAGATTTAGGAAGGACGTTGAGAAGTAAGACCTCAAAGATAGTAATATCTGATTACTGCCTGTGCCACACAACAGTGAGTACAGGAATAGAATGAGGTGGAGGATAAATGCATAACTGAGAGATTGTAACAGAAGGCAGGGATTCAGATTTCTGGATCATTGGATCCTCTTTTGGAGCTGGCATACCCTGTACAAAATGGACAGGTTGCATTTGAATCCCAGGGGGACTAATATCTTGGCGGGGAGGTTTGCAAAGGCTACTGGGGAGAGTTTAAACTGGAATTGCTGGGGGTGGGAACTGAACTGAAGAGACGGAGGAAGAGGCGGTTGGCTCACAAATAGAGAAAGCTTGGAGACAGTGCGAGAGGGAGGATAGGCAGTTGATAGAGAAGGAATGCGCTCAGACTGATGGTTTGAGATGTCTATTTTAATGCAAGGAGTAATCTGAACAAAACAGATGAGTTTAGAGCTTGGATCAGTACTTGGAGCTATAATATTGTGGCCATTACAGAGACTTGGATGGCTCAGGGGCAGGAATGGTTACTTCGAGTGCTAGGCTTTAGATGTTTCAGAAAGGACAAGGAGGGAGGCAAAAGAGGTGGGGGTGTGACACTGTTGATCAGAGACAGTGTCTTGGCTGCAGAAAAGGAGGAAGTCATGGAGGGATTGTCTACGGAGTCTCTGTGGGTGGAAGATAGGAATAGGAAGGGATCAATAACTCTATTGGGTGTTTTTTATAGACCACCCAATAGTAGCAGGAACATGGAGAAGCAGATAGGGAGACAGATTCTGGAAAGGTGCAATAATAAGAGGGTTGTTGTAGTGGGAGATTTTAATTTCCCAAATATCAATTGGCATCTCCCTAGAGCGAGGGGTTTAGATGGGGTGGAGTTTGTCAAGAAACCTTCCTGCACACACCTAACAGAGTATGTAGATAAGCCTACAAGAGGAAAGGCTGTACTTGACCTGCTGTTGAGAAATGAACCTGGTCAGGTGTCAGATCTCTGAGTGAGAGAGCATTTTGGAGATATTAATCACAATTCTATCTCCTTTACCATAGCATTGGAGAGAGATAGGAACAGACAAGTTAGGAAAGCATTTAATTGGAGTAAGAGGAAATATGAAGCTCTCAGGCAGGAACTTGAAAGCATAAATTGGGGACAGATTTTGTCAGGGATACGTATGGAAGATATGTGGCAAATGTCCAGGGGATATTTGCTTGGAGTTCTGCATAGGTATGTTCCAATGAGACAGGGAAAGGATGGTAAGGTACAGGAATTGTGGTGTTGAAAATCTAGTCAAGAAGAAAAGAAGAGCTTACGAAAGGTTCAAAAAAACTAGGTAATGATAGAGATCTCGAAGATTATAAGGCTAGCAGGATGGAGCTTAAGAATGAAATTAGGAGAGACAGAAGGGGCCATGAGAAGGCCTTGGTAGACAGGATGAAGGAAAACCCCAAAGCATTCTACAAGTATGTGAAGAGTAAGAGGATATATGTGAGAGAATAGGACCAATCAAGTGTGACAGTGGAAAAGTGTGTATGGAACCGGAGGAGATAGTAGATGTACTTAATGAAGCTGAGAGGTAATGTTGCAGCTATATAGGACCCTGATCAGTCCCCACTTGGAGTACTGTGCTCAATTCTGGTCGCCTCACTAAAGGAAGGATGTGGAAGCCATGGAAACGGTGCAGAGGAGATTTACAAAGATGATGCCCGAATTGGGGAGCATGCTTTATGGGAATAGGTTGAGTGAACTCAGCCTTTTCTCCTTGGAGCAACGGAGGATGAGAGATGACCTGATAGAAGTGTATAAGGTGATGAGAGGCATTGATCGAGTGGATAGTCAGAGACTTTTTCCCAGGGTTGAAATGGATCTTGGCGATTGTAGGGATAACTGAATAGCTTGAGCATGTAGATATTAAGGAAGAGGATGTGGTGCAGCTTTTGGAAAGCATCAAGTTGGATAAATCACCGTGACTGGACAAGAGGTACCCCAGGCTACCGTGGGAGATGAGGGAGGAAAATGCTGAGCCTCTGGCGATGATCTTTGCATTGTCAACGGGGACTGGAGATGTTCCGGAAGATCGAAGGGTTGCGGATGTTATTCCCTTATTCAAGAAAGAGAGTAGAGATAGCCTAGGAAATTATAGACCAGTGAGTCTTATTTCAGTAGTTGGTAAGATGATGGAGAAGATTCTGAGAGGCAGGATTTATGAACATTTGGAGAGGCATAATATGATCAGGAATAGTCAGCATGCTTTGTCAAAGACAGGTCATGCCTTATGAGCCTGACTGAATTTTTTTGAGGATGTGACTGAACACATTGATGAAGGTAGAGTAGTAGATGTAGTGTATATGGATTTCAGCAAGGCATTTGATAAGGTACCCTATGCAAGGCTTATTGAGAAAGAAAGGAGGCATGGGATCCAATGGGACGTTGCTTTGTGGATCCAGAACTGGCTTGCCTACAGAAGGCGAAGAGTGGTTGTAGATGGGTCATATTCTGTATGGAGGTCGGCGACCAGTGGTGTGCCTTAGGGATCTGTTCTGGGACCCCTACTCTTCGTGATTTTTATAAATGTCCTGGATGAGGAAGTGGAGGGATGGGTTAGTAAATTTGCTGATGACACAAGGTTTGGGGTGTTGTGGATAGTGTGTAGGGCTGTCAGAGATTACAATGGGACATTGATAGGATGCAAAACTGGTCTGAGAAGTGGCAGATGGAGTTCCTAAGTGTGAGGTGGTTTACTTTAGCAGGTCAAATATGATGGCAGAACATAGTTTTAATGGTAAGACTCTTGACAGTGTGGAGGATCAGAGGGATCTTGGGGTCCAAGTCTATAGGACACTCAAAGCTGCTGCACAGGTTGACTCTGGTTAAGAAGGCATACAGTGCATTTCACCGTTCGTGGAATTGCGTTTAAGAGCCGAGGGGTAATGTTGCAGATATATAGGACCCTAGTCAGACCCCACTTGGAGTACTGTGCTCAATTCTGGTTGCATCACTACAGGAAGGATGTGGAAACTATAGAAAGGATGAAGAGGAGATTTTCAAGGATGTTGCCTGGATTGAGGAGCATACCTTATGGGAATAGTTTGAGTGAACTCGGCCTTTTCTCCTTGGAGTGACGGAGGATAAGAGGTGACCTGATAGAGGTGTACAGGATGATGAGAGGCATTGATCATGTGGATAGTCAAAGGCTTTTTCCATAGCCTGAAATGGGTAGCACGATGGGGCACAGTTTTAAGGAGATGTCAGAGGTAAACTTTTTACACAGAGAGTGGTGAGTGCGTGGAATGGGCTGCCAGCGACAGTGATGGAGGTGGATACAATAGGGTCTTTTAAGAGACTCCTGGATAGGTATATGGAAATCAGAAAAATAGAGGGCTGTGGGTAACCCCAGGTAACTTCTAAGGTAAGGACATGTTCGGCACAGCTTTGTGGGCCGAAGGGGCTGTATTGTGCTGTAGGTTTTCTATGTTTCTAACAATGGATACCATCATGATTTCATCAGTGGGATGGTGGCTCCATGGATGTTCAAGGTTATTTGGAAAGTTTCCTCAAATTCTCTTTATTTCCCATGAAATCTTACTTGGGAAGAATATTTCAAATTGTAAATTTTCCCTGTGATAAACAACTGAATTCTGAACCAGATTGCGTTGTTGGATCTGCTCCCCGGAGCAGCCAGAGTATGCCCAAGCTGCAATCTCAGTTAATCATAACTGGGACAAAAATGCCATAAAACTCACAGAGATGACAATTGTTGTTGGCAGAATCTCAGATGGTAATGAGGAGGTGGACAAGAGTGAAATAGGTATGCTGGTCGAGTGGTATCACAACGACAGCAACATCAGCAAGTCCAAAGAATTGATCGTCGGCTTCAGGAAGGGGAAATTGGGAGAACTCACATCAGTCCTCACTGGGAGGTCAGAAGGGGAAAGGGTGTGCAGCTTTAAGCTCCTGGTGTCAACATTTCAGACAATCTGTCCTCAGTGATATCTTCAAGAGGTGGTGCTTCAAGAAGGAGGCGTCCATTATTATTGACCCTCATCATCTGGGACATGCTGTCCTCTCATTGCTACCATTGGCAAGGAGGTGCAGGCGACTGTAGGCCCACACTCAGTGCTTTAGGAACAGTTTTTGCACTCCACCATCAGATTTCGGAACAGTCCATAAATCTATGAACACTACTTTGCTATTCCTCTTTTTCACCATTTATTTATTTATTATTTAGTTAGTTGTTGCAACTTATAGTGATTTGCATCTTACATTTACTGCTGCCAAAAAACCAACAAATATCATGACATGCAGTACTATGCAAAAGTCTTAGACACATATATGTAGCTAGGGTGCCTAAGACATTTTCACAGTACTTTAAGCTTTTTTTTATGCGATTTCCTGCATGGGTTAATTTTAATTTGATTTGAACCACATAGTGGAAAGACGTTCATCTCCATCCTCTCCTTATTTGCCCTTGAAACAGCAAAATCTGTGATACTTGTTTTTGTTAATATTGGTAAACATTTACAATATACGGTACTGTGCAAAGGTTTTTGGCAGACTAGGTACATATGTATGTGCCTAAGTCTTTTACACAGTACTGTATATCAGCGATGAAAAACCGGCTTACGATTGTAAGAGGCTAGATAGGATATTGTGGAGGGACTTGCAGAGATATTTGCTTCATCAATAGCTACTGATAAAGTTCCTGAAAACTGGAAGGTAGCTAATATTGTTCTGTCTTTTTGAGAGAGGTAGCAAGGACAAGCCGGGAAACTACAGGTCGATCAGCTAACATCAATAGTGGGAAAGTTACTGGAGGAAAGCCTGAGGGACAATGTATACCAACATTTGGTAGACAGAGTTTGATTAGGAGAAATCACCATGACTTCCAGTCAAGATGGCACCAGCGTACAATACTCTCTCAGTCGACACCTCCAGATAGCAAATGGAAAATGTCTGTTTGACTTCTTTTACATCTTAAGGTCTTTTCTGTGAAGTATATATCTGGAACTGTTAGAACCTGTTAATTTCAGTCTGGAGGTTGATTGAGTGATCCAGCTCTTCGTTGTCTTTGAGAAGATTCCGGATAATGATTGCGTACTTGGATGGCCTTGTGACAAAGAAACTTCGAGACAGAGCACGAGCTGATGTTTAACTCCATTTTGCTGACTAAAGCATCAAGGAAGATTGAGACATCGAGAAGAGTGCGGAAAGCGAACAGAAGTTCAGTGCTGACTGCCTTCCTTTTGATCACTGCCAGAGAAGGAGACTGTGAGCAGCCTACCACTGTGTGGCTCCCTGTGGCAGGCGGGCAGGCAGGCCTCTGCCTTGTGTGACACCCCTCTCTTTCAATGATGAAGGAAGATGTCACCGTGGTTCTGTGTTATGGATTTGGGCTATTGCATTTATGGACTGTGGACTTTCATAGACTTATGGTTTTTATCTAGTGTTTTTCTCCCATTCCTTTCTGCTTTGTTGTGTGAAGAGAGGGATTTGGGGGTTGATGTTCTTGTTGCATTGTTATTTTCTGTGTGGGGTGATGTGGGGGTTTGGAGTCCATTCTTGTCCTGGTTGTGTGGCAGAGGGGGTTATGGGGTTGAGGTTCTTGTTCCATTTTGTGTGATGGGAGAGGGCTTGGGGAGGTTGATAATCAGGATGCTGTTCTTTTTGTGTGTGGGGGGTGGGTTTCATGTTTCTCTCTGAATGATTTTTATGTTCTTTCTTTGTTTCATGGCTGCCTTGAGAAGAAGAATTTTGGAGTTGTATTTTGAGACATACTTTGATAATAAATTAACCTTTAAGCCTTTGAACTTTATGTGTGCGAAGTTGTACTTGATGAACTTTGAAAGCTTTTTGAAGTAACCAGAAAGGTAGTTGAGGGCAGGGCAGTGGATGTTGTCCATTTAGACAGTACAGCCTTCGACATGGTCCCAGTGGAAGGCTAGTTTGGAAGGTTAAGTACCATGGAATCCAGGGAGACCTAGTTGGCTTGAGGAAAGAAGCAGAAGGTGTGGTTGAAGGTTGTTTCTAGGAATAGAGGCCAGTGACTATTGGGGTGCTGTGGGGGTTGGTGTTGAGACCTTTGCTATTTATGTATAAATTTGCTGGTGATACAACTATCGTTGGCAGAACTTCAGATGGTGATGAGAGGACACACAGGTGCAAGATATATCAGTTAGTTGACCGGTATCGCTGCAACAACCTTGAACTTGGGGTTAGTAAGACCAAAGAAATGATAGTGGTCTTCAGAAAGAGTGAGATGTGAGAACACACACCAGTCCTTGTAGAGGGATCAGAAGTGGAAAGAGTAAGCAATTTCAAGTTCCTGGGTGTCAACATCTCTGAAAATCTATCTTGGGCCCGACATGTCGAAGCAGTTCCAAAAAAGACACAACAGCAGCTAGATTTCATTAGGAGTTTGAAGAGATTTGGTTTGTCACTACTCCCTACTTTTAATTTTAATTTTAATTTTTGCACTACCTAGTTAACTTAGTTATTATATATATATTTACTGTAATTCACAGTCCATTTATTATTATGTATTGCATTGCACTGCTGCTGCAAAGTCAACAAATTTCATGACATATGCTGGTGATATTAAACCTGATACTGATTCATTACTTACATGTATGGTTTGGATGCAAATGCATAACGCTTGTTCAGTAAGTTTGCAGATGACACAAGATGGTGTTGTTGATTGTGAAGGAGGTTATCATAGATTACAAGGGAATCTTGATCTATTTGGGAAGTGGCTGAGGAGTGGCAAATGAATTGCAATACAGATAAGTGTGAGGTGATGCACTTTAGAATGTCAAACCAATGTAGGATTTATATTATCATTGGTAGGGCACTAGGGAGTACAATGGACTGGGGGACTTAGGAGTACAAATATATAGTTTATTGATAGTGGCTTCAAAGGTAGACAGGGTGCTGGTGCACTTGGCACACCAGCTTGCAGGTTGCAGGGCACTGTTGCAATTGTATAAATTGTTGGTGGGGCTACACGTGGAGTACTGTGTATAGTTTTGGTCAACCTGTTATAAGAAAGGTAGGATTAAACTGGAAAGAGTGCAGAAAAACTCCACAAAAGTGTAACCCAGATTAAGAGGGCCTGAGCTATTGGGAAAGATTGGCCAAGCTAGAGCTTCATTCCTTGGAAGGTAGGAGAATATGACATTACTTTATAGATTTTTTTAAATTATAGAGGCACTGTTGGACAGGCAACTTCTTTATGCGGAAGGTGTTGAGGACATGGTACGAGCAGCCAGAAGTTGTTTGGGCAGGTGCAATAGCACCTTTTAAGAACACTTGGAAAAGTGCATAGAGGGTGGAGATTAGAGGTATATGGGTCAGACAGGAAAATAGGACTGGCTGGGTGGCACTGGCATGGACTCACTGGATCGAAGGGCCTGTGTCGTCCAGATATCTGAATACCTGTTTGTGTAAATTATTTGATATCTGATTAAATCTAGAGTAGGTTTTCATGCAAGAAAACCTCCAGTTGGACCATGACTTGTCGCACCCTTCACATGTAAGATCAAGAAGCCCGAATGTCACCATGGGGCTTAGAGGATTGCCAGTAATTTCATTTACAAAATGAAAGCTGTTCTGGCTGTCAATTAGACAGAATACATGTTTTAATGAATATTGCTAAAAAAGCATATGTATAATTAAGTTCATTCGCCCAAGAAAGGCATTTTACAAGTTATTTAAATAATGTTGTGCATAATATATCCTAAATTAATATTTATAACCTGTGAACTTGAAATAATTCTTTTCCCCGGTTGCCCAGCCACTAAAAGCTTTAACATTCAAGATATCAATGGAAAGCGTAGGAACTTTGATGTAGAAGTGACAGATGTTCGATTCTGCAGTAACAGCTCTTAGAAAGCAAGTGGCACAATATAGTTAATTGCTTAGTTATGTGGATTTTATTTATTGTGTTTTTATTAAAAGTGAAAACTGCGGGAGTGATGAGGGATAACAGCAGGAGGTTTGTTGTAAGCTAATCATCCTAGAAAATATGTGTTCTTTAAGCCATTGTTTTACTGTTTCCATTGTAAAATGTTGGTGTAGCCTCAAACTGGTAAAACTCAGAGCTGTTTTGAAGAATAGTTCCGAAGTGTGATATATTTTGGTAGGGTGAAACCCAGCCTGGATTGCAGGTAATCTCCTCAAAATTATCAAATCATAGAGGAACAGGCCTTTCAATCCATCTCGTCCATACTGACCCAAGCATTGAAGCCAGTACCAGTTGACCTGTAGCCATTTCCACAGTCAGCTCATTCCATTTATGCACCGCCCTTTAAATAAAAAAAAATGAATCCTTGTATCACTTTTAAACCTTTCCCCTTTCACCTAAAACATATGCCCTCTACATTTTGATTCCCTTTCTGTGGAAAACAGATTGAGCACACACCCTGGTTTGTCACACTTTTACCTCGTGCTGTCTACTAAGATAATCAAGGGGAAGTCATAGAGTGAATGTTGGAGACACCGGCCCCAAAGGTTAGAACGAACAGGGTAGTTGCGACTAGGAGCATCTCAAAGGTTGAGGAGTGAGAACAGGGTATGTAACCCTTGCCTTCCTAATCTTCCATCATTCTTTTTTGCAATTCCATTCTCCGAGGAGGAGCCAGTATGTACAAGAAAGGAGCAAAATAAAGATCACTTTATTTGTTTCAACTGTTGTTCAACTATTTAAAAACATCTGCAGCAATATTTTTCCATAAAGTTGTGCTCATTCAACAAAATTGAAACAAACTTTGTGTCATTAGGCACTGATGACATGTATTTTAAATTATTTCTTTTTTGCTGATACGGAATTTAGTTTTAAATTCACACATTTTCACCTGTTTAATTTGCTGCTTATTGTTTTAAAAGGTAGAGCAATTAACTGTCTATGTTTAATCATGTTCTGTCTAGGCTGAGAGTAATAGCATGTATTGCAAACTCTTGTTATTCCATTAGAAAACACTAGTCATTATTAAGCACTCGTGCTTCGCAAAGCCTGAGCAACGGTACAAAAAATACTGATTAATTTTTTAAGCATCTGACGAGCAGATATTTTGCCCAAGGCAGATTTGTCAGTTTCAAAGTGTGTTTTTATTAATTTTGTATTTTGCATTTTGTTAGTGGAAAGAGCTAATTCTGTGGGGACTGCCAAAAGCTATAGATGGTTGTACATCACCAGAGAGAGAGACAGACCTGTAGTGTGTTTGATGGAGCAAAATATTGGTGTAAATTATATTTATTTCATCAATTCTCAGTGACTTTGAATTCCTCTGAAAGTTCACTGAATTAAAATTGTTTACGTGCAGTGGAATATAATTTTTTCAAACATTCCAAAGATTGTTTCCAGAAATCTTATAATAATAATATCATCATTCAAATTATTTCACTGCATGTATTTTAAAAATAATATTTATTTCAGCCTATTCCAAGTGAGTAGTTACAGTATAATCTGTCAATGTAAGTTATATATTATAAACTTAATATCATAAGAGTTAAAAGTAAAACAAAACCACCCAATGAGACTGGGAGTTCTATAAATTCTAGTCAGTCAGCTTCAAACAACATAGAACAAGATCCCAAATAACATACCCCAAGGCCATAATTTGGTGAGGCTTTACCTGCAGCTGACGCTAACTAGTTTTATGCCTGCAGACAAAAGCACATTATCCTCTTCTGCTTTAAGATCTATTGTAAGGGTTACCCAGAGTGCTTTAATGCTGTCACCTCTTATTAGCATTGATGCCCTCTGGTAATTTCTTGTCATTCAAGTAATTTCAAATGGACATATAGATAGCTGGAGAGAGAAAGGGAGGGAAGGTGGGGGCAGGGAAGGAGGAGAGAGAAAAAAAATTCTATTCTAGCTTCTACATTTCTGTAGACAGGGTAACTTGCTTTTATTTACATATGAAAAATATACGAGAGGCTGACAATGATGCATCTTCTTTAGACCTAAAAAAAAGTGTGGTACGCTATTTCAATTTGATTTTATTAATTAAGTGGCAAAATGCAGACCATGAAGGATTTATGATTGATATTTACTGAAATATTTTAATTAAGCAATTAAGAAAATATGATCTTTTATCCTTCTATATCAGCTGCTGCTGATTACTTACTTTCATCTGTTCACAGGGATAGAATCGTCTTTAGGTTTGAAGTGAAGATGTTACTCAGTAGCTGTTAGTATTTTTTTATAGCAAACAAGAGTAAAAATGAGCCTCTGCAATAAGAAATAGTCATAATCATACTTTATTGATCCCGGGGGAAATTGGTTTTCGTTACAGTTGCACCATAAATAATTAAATAGTAATAAAACCATAAATAGTTAAATAGTAATATGTAAATTATGCCAGGAAATGTCCAGGACCAGCCTATTGGCTCAGGGTGTCTGACCCTCCAAGGGAGGAGCTGTAAAGTTTGATGGCCACAGGCAGGAATGACTTCCTATGACGCT
The DNA here is from genome assembly GCF_030028105.1 of Mobula birostris. Lineage (NCBI taxonomy): Eukaryota > Metazoa > Chordata > Chondrichthyes > Myliobatiformes > Myliobatidae > Mobula > Mobula birostris. Next base: position 73,195,885 of record NC_092380.1, on the reverse strand, counting down.
CAGTGTTGCATCTCGGTGGAATGAGTCTCTGGCTGAATGTACTCCTGTGCCCAACCAGTACATTATGTAGTGGATGGGAGACATTGTCCAAGATGGCATGCAACTTGGACAGCATCCTCTTTTCAGACACCACCATCAGAGAGGAATAGGAACAGGTATAGGCCATCTGGCTCATCGAGTCTGATTCACCATCCAATAAGTTCTGGCTGTAGGATCAGCTCTACTTTCTTGCCTTTTCACATAATGCTTAATTCCCCTACTATGCAAGCATCTAACTGTGGCTTATGTATATTTAATGGGGTAGTCTCTACCGTTTCCCCGTGAAGAGAAATTCCACAGATTCGCAGCTCTGTGGGGAAAGCAGCTCTTCCTCATCTCTGTTCTAAATCTACTTCTCTCAATCTTGAAACTAATTTCCCTAGTTTTAGTCTCACCTACCAGTGGAAGCAACGTTTATACCTCTGTCTTACCTATCTCTTTCATAATTGTGTATGCTTCTTTAAGATCCCCTCTCATTCTTCTGAGTTCCAGTAAGTATAGTCACAGGTGACTCAATGTCTCTCTGTAAGTTAACACTCTTGTCTCAAGAATTAACTCAGTGAAACCCCTCTGCACTGTCTCTAAACCCAATATATCTTTTCTCAAGAAAGAAGACAAGAACTCTACACAGAATCATGATGTTTGCAAAATAACCTCCCTATTAAAACTTCCGACTTAAGATGACGCTACCAAACGCGTGCAACAGCTCACTGGTAGTTCAAAAGGGAGGAAATTAGACTAAAAACGTTACTAATAACATCTTTTTTGAAGTAAGTTGTAGTAAATTATCACTGCAAATGAAGAAGAGGCGAGTGAAGAAGAGAGTTTGAGGAATGAGCCATGCTGGTGCTTTGCAGAAACAACCAGCTGGAGTGTGCCATTCAGAGAGGAGTCATCGAAGCAGGGGAGTTCTGATACCCGTACCACTGGCCTGAGTGTAATGTTGGATCGCTCTGAGCACCGAATCGATCTGAAGAAATTGAGAGTGGCTTCGAGCTGAGCGGCAAAATTTGGGCCCGGATGGAGCTGCTGGGCAGCATGGTCTAGGCCTAGAGACTTTCGCTGCAGCAGTGCCTGGGTCCTAATGCGAGATATGATGCACAGTTTGGACAATTTAAATGCCAGCCCAGAGAGACTGGAGGGACAGAGTTTTGGGATTGGAGGCAAGAGCTGATTTCATTCGCTCTCCGTGGTCCACTCTTCTGTCCACGGCACTGAGGCTATGAAGACTGCCCCAGCTTCTGTGCTCCGTACCCATTCATATAATGAACAGATCTGAGACTTTGAGCCTACTGTGGGCAGCTCTGGGGTTCTACTCCATGGTCTCAATTTGGTTTAGAATGTTGCTGCTCGCTTCTACTGTTGGCATGATTTGTTGTTTCTTCCCTTTCTCCACTGCTTTGGCTGTTGGTCTTTATTTTTTTTAATTGGACACTTTCAAGTTTCTTGCTTTTTGGCTACCTGTAAACAAACAAATCTCAAGGTTGTATAATTTATACAGTCTTTGATAACAAATGTACTTTGAAACTTGAAACTTTGAAGCTGGTCTTAAATTCACTCTCTTTAGCAATGAACGCCAGCATTCTATTTGCTTTCTTGATAATCTGTTGCACCTGCAAGCAAAGATGCCCAAGTACTCTCATGTCCTTCTTCACAACAGCCTGCTGCAATCTTTCACTACTTAAGAGGAGGAGGAGAAGATGGCAGTGCAAGGCAATGTGCAGCGGCCACTCCGGTGAATGATATCTGTTATCTGTCAAGTAGGGTGCCGTGCACAATCCTGATTTGATGGAGGCAGACATGAGAGCACGGAGGAACATCTGGAGAAACTTCTGAAATGCTTTCTTCACTGCCGCTGCTACTGTGTGATCCAGAATCTCCAGAGGAGAAGGCCCTGAGTCCTTGGCTTTGCTTGTCGCTCGATGGCTGGGGCAGGATCGAAGCACTCGGCAGAGGATGGTGCTCAGGAGGCTGTATTGGAGGGGCTGGTCGGAGGCTCGAAGTTTTCGGACGGACTCAGAGTCGGCTGTGGTTGGGTGCTTCCAATGCATCAGCAATTTTCGGCGCCTGGAGGTTTATGGCAGGGAGAGTTTCTCCCTTTTGCCGCCCGCTATCAGGACTATCAGGAGTCGATCGGAACTTTGAGACTTTTTTTTACCGTGCCCATGGTCTGCTCCTTATCAAATTATGGTATTGCTTTGCACTGCTGTAACTATATGTTATAATTATGTGGTCTTGTCAATGTTAGTCTTTGGTTTGTCCTTTTTTTTGTGATATCACTCTGGAGGAACATTGTACCATTTCTTAATGCATGCATTTCTAAATGACAATAAACGAGGACTGAGTGTCCTCATAATCTAAATAAAAACCAAGTGGATGGCTTCACATTTACCAACATTGTATTCGATCTGCCAGACCCTTGTTCACTCAGTTTCCTTGTCTATCTCTCTCTGCAGGCTGTCCACATCCTTTGCAGAATTTATTTTTCCTCTCAATTTAGCATCACCAGCAAATTTTGGTATGCCACACATTGTCATCTCTCTCAAATTGTTACTGAACATCATGAACAGTTGCATGCCAAGCACCAGCCCCTGTCGTACTTCCAACCAGAAAAGCACACATTTATCCCAACTATTGCTTAACTAATCTCCTATTCAGGCTGATACATTACTCCCAACTCCATGTATACTTTGCTTATGGATAAGTCTTCTATGTGGCACCTTCTTGAACGTCTTCTGAAAATCCGATTATACAACATGCATCTGCTCCTCCCTAGACATCATGCTCATTTTATCCTCAAAGAACTCCAATAAGTTTGTCAAACAGCAACTACCCCTCCTGAATTCATGCTGTGTTGCCTGTTTGAAACCACTTCTAACCAGATGTCTCACAATTTCTTCCTTAATGATAGCATCAAGCACTTTTCTGACTACAGATTTTAAGCTAACTGGCCAACAGTTGCCTACATTTTGTCTACGTTCTTTTTTCAAACAGTGGTATGACACTTGCTGTCTTCCAATCTGTCAGGATCTGCCTCTAATCCAGAGAATGTTGAGCAATTATCATAACTTCTGCTATTTCTTTCAGTACCCTAGGATGCATTCCATCAGGACCAGGAGACATGCTCGACCTCTTTAGTGATAGTGATTGTATTGAGGTCCTCACCTCTCATCACATCTACAACATTTCTCTTTAGCATATTAGATGTGTACTCTACCATGAAAACCAATACATAATAGTTTTTAAAAGGCTTGACATATCCGCATTACCCAATATTAATTCTTTTTTCTCACCTTCAAAGAAACCCACGCCGACTTTATCCATACTTTTCCACCTTATATGATTATAAAAATTTACTGTTTTTGTATTTTGTTTTAGTTCACTTTCATAACCTATCTTCCCATTCTTCATTGCTTGTTGCTTTTTACATTTTTCCCAATCTTCTAGATTCCTACTATTCTGTTTACATGTGCCTTTAGCTTGAAGCGTTCCTTTATTTTGTTAGTTATCCAAGGCTAACTCTCCGTACCCTTACTTTCTTTGCCTATAAGAGTGGTAAAAAAGGGGCCATTTCAGGTTTGCCATTGTTGACTAGTAGTGTTCCATAGAGGTCAGCATTGGGTTTGCTACTTTTTGCAATGGATGATGAAATTGATGGAATTGTGGCCAACTTTGTAGATGATACAAAGATAGATGGAGGGGTATGTGGTGTTAAGGAAACAGGGAGACTGCAGAGGGTCTTGGACAGGTTGGGACAATGAGCAAAGAAGTGGCAGATGGAATATAGTGTAGGGTAGGGAAGTATATGGTCATGCACTTCAGTTGAAAGAATAAAGGGGAAGTCTATTTTCTAAATGGGGAGACAATTCAGAAATTAGAGATTCAGAGGGATTTGGGAACCTTAGAGCTTGGTTCCCTAAAGGTTAATTTGTAGGGTGAGTATTTAGTAGGGAAGGTAAATGCAATACTAACATTCATTTTGAGCAGACTAGAGTTTAAAGGCAAGGATATAATGATGAGGCTTTCTGAGGTGTTGGTCAGACCGCATTTGGAGTATTGTGAGTCACTTTGGTCCTCATATCTAAGGAAGAATGTGCTGACATTGAGAAGGTTCAGAGAACGTTAATGACAATTATCCCAGAGATGAAAGGGTTAATATATAAGGAACATTTCATAGCTCTGTGCCTGAACTCACTGCAGTTTAGAAGGATAGGAGAGATATTCTTTTATCCTTACCAAATATTGCAAGGCCTGGATAGAATGGATGTGGAAAGGATGTTTCAAGTAGTGGAAGAGTCGAGGACTATAGTCTTAGAATGCAAGGACATCCTTTTAGAACAGAAATGAGAAGGAATTTCTTTAGCTAGAGGGTAGTGAATTTGTGCAACTCATTGCCATAGATGGCTGTGGAGACCAAATCTTTGGGTATAGTTAAAGCAGAGTTTGATCGGTGTTCTTGATTACTAAGGATGTCAAAGGATGAAAGCAGGAAAACGGTGTTGAGCTGAAAATTAAATCAACCATGTCTGAATGATGAATCCGACTTAGTGAACCATATTGCCTAATTCTGCTCCTATGTCTTATGGCCTTATAAGTGGCAACTCTGAGTAATGGGCCATGTTTTGTATTATTTGACCCAAATATTTTAATGAGATATGTTTAGAAGAAAATTAAACTGTGTTATATATTTGATTTCTTTGGGTATTGTGGCTATGTTGCTAATTTTTTTGAGTAGCTTGTGTTTATTTTACCAAAGCTGCATAAAATGCATACAATAGTATGAAATACATTACTCAAATTATCTTGTGACTTGTTTATCTTCAAGGTGACAGGTAGATCTTGTGCATTTACAATATTATTTCAATTTCATTTTTTCTTTTAAATGCCAGGGCACCTTTAAAATGTATAAACCATTTAAATGCTAAACTTTAAACAATTTTAGTCTGTTGGAACTTCACCTGTGAGCCTGTTGGGGCCATCTACTGTATCCGGTGCTTCTGGAGTGGCTTTCTGCATATTGGTGAGACTTATGTAGATTGGAATACCACTTCACAGAGCACCTACACTTCATCCACTAGAAAAAGCTGGATCTCCCAGTGGCAACCCATTTTAATTCTACTTCCCATTCCCATTCCCACATGTCAGTCCATAACCTCATCTACTGCCACAATGAAGCTACTCCCAGGTTGGAGGAGCAGCACCTTATATTCTGTTTGGGTAGCCTCCTAACTGATGGCATGAACATCAACTTCTCGAACTTCTGGTAATGCCCCCACTGCCTACCTTTGCCATTCCCCATTCCCTTTTCCCTCTCTCACCTTATCACCTTACCTGCCCATCATCTCTCTCTGGAGTTCCTCCCACTCCCCCTTCTTCTATGGCCTTCTGTCCTCTCTTATCAGATTCCCCCTTCTCCAGCCCTTTATCTCTTTCATCAATCAACTTCTCAGCTCTTTCCTTCACCGCGCCCTCTCTCAGTTTCACCTATCTCCTACTACCTTGTATTTTTCCTCTCCTCTCCCCAACTTCTTACTCTGACACTAACATCTTTTTCTCCAGTGCTAATGAAGCATCTCGACCTGAAACATCGACTGTACTATTTTCCTAGATACTGCCTGGCCTGCAGAGATCCTGCAGCATCTGCATATTTTCTCTTGTTTGTGATTAACCTTTATAATACTTGTATTTTGAGGAGTTAATCAAACTGAGTTCTCTATTTACCACACTCAGTGGCCACTTTATTAGGTGCACCTGTACACTTGCTCATTAATGTAAATATCTAACCAGCCAATCACGTGGCAGTAATTTAATGTATAAAAGCATGCTGACATGGTCAAGAGGTTCAGTTGTTGTTCATGCCGAACATCAGAATGGGGAAGATGTGTGACCTAAGTGATCTTGAGCGTGAAATGACTGTTGGTGCCAGTCAGAGTGGTTTGAGTACCTCAGTAGCTACTCATCTCCTGAGAGTTTCATGCACAACAGTCTCTAGAGTTTACAAAAAATTGTGCAAAAAAAAAAACTTCCAGTGAGCAGCAGATCTGTGGGCAAAAATACCCTGTTAATGAGACTGGTCAGAGGAGAATTGCCAGATTTGTTCAAGCTAACAAGAAAGTGACAGTAGCATGCAGAAGAGCAACTCTGAATGCACAGCATGTTGAACCTTCAAGGGGATAAACTATAGCAGCAGAGGAGAACAAACATACACTCAGTAGCCACTTCATTGGGTACAAGAGGAACCTAATAAAGTGGCCAGACTGTATGTAAGGAACGCAACCAGAGCAAGTAGAAATGCCCTCAAGAGCATAGGCCCTTTAAAATTTGATAATGTTAAAATGTATTGGAAATTACCATTGAGATCCTATTTTGCTTTCAAAGTGACAATGGATTTCACATGCCCACAAAATTAAAAATATGGCCACTGAAGAAGCTCATAAAAACAATACTGTGAGGATTGAAAATATGAAAAAATGTCTGAAGATACTGGAACATGCAATATGTCGCTTTGGATTTCCAGCATCTGCAAATTTTCTTTTGTTTGTGCTCAATAATTTTTTTTTTGCATTCCAAACACAGCATTGAACATTTTGGACCAATGTACCATTACAGCATTCAAAAGCTTAAAAAATTGTACATTGTGATCTTGTTTTAACTAGGAGAATTTAGAGAGTCATAGGAAAGTACAGCACAGAAACAGACCCTTTGGCCCATCTAGTCCATGCCCATCCATTTAAACTGGCTAGTACCATTGACCTGCACCCGGATTTTAGCATTCCATACCCCTCTCATTCATGTACCTATCCAAACTACTCTTAGACATTGAAATCAAAATCACATCCATCACTTGCGCTACAAGCTCATTCTGCACTCTCACTACCCTCCGAGTGAAGAAGCTTCCCCTTATGTTGTCCTTAAACTTTTCACTTTTCAGCCTTAATCCATGACCTCTTGCTGTTGTTACACCCAACCTCAGTGGAAAAAGCCTGCTGGCATTTAGCCTATGTATATCCCTTGTAACAATACACAGAAAATGCTGGAGGAGCTCAGCAGGCAGCATCCATGGAAAAGAGCACAGTCAATGTTTTGGGCCAAAGCCCTTCAGCAGGGCTGGAGGAAAAAAAATGATGAGGGGTTTGAGTTAGAAGGTGGGGGAGGGGAGGGATAAACTCAAGGTGATAGGTAAAACCAGGAGGGGGGAGGGGTGAAGTAAAGGTCTGGGAAGTTGATTGCTGAAAGAGATACAGGGCTGGAGAAGGGGGAATCCAGTAAGAGAGGACAGAAGGCCATGGAAGAAAGAAAACGTGGAGGAGCAACAGAGAGAGGCAATGGGCAGGCAAGGAGATCATGTGAGAGAGGGAAAAGGTATGGGGATGGAGAAGGAGATGGGGTGGCTGACCATTACCGGATATTAGAGAAATCGACATGCATGCCATCAGGTTGGAGGCTACCCAGAAGAAATAGAAGGTGTTGCTCTTCCAACTTGAATGTGGCCTCATCACGACAGTGGAGGAGGCCCTGGATTGACATGTTGGAATGGGAATTGGATTTAAAATGGTTGGGCACTGGGAGATTCCACTTTTTCTGGCAGACGGAGCCTAGGTGTTCAGTGAAGTGATCTCCCAGTCTACATTGGGTCTCACCGAGAAACAGGAGGGCACTCCAGGAGCACTGGATATAGCAGATGACCCCAACAGATTCACATGTGAAGTGCTGCCTCACCTGGAAGGACTGTTTGGGGCCCTGAATGATGGTGAGGGAGGACATGTAGGGGGCAGGTCCACTCACTGGATACTTTAGTTTGTTTTTTTTATACCATTCTCTGTAAATTTTAGGCAATGTTGTGCATCTCAGGAGATCATCAGATGGGAGAAGCGGTCACCAGTGCAGGCTGAAGAGTCCTTGCCAAAGAAGTGGGCATGGAGACAGAGGCGGTGGAAGAAGAGCTTAGGAAGCAATGAAAAGGACCAGAGCAGACTTCCTAATCCATTCGTCCCTCCCCATGGATCTCCCTCCTGGCACTTACCTAGGAAGCGGAGCAAATGCTAAACCTGCCCCACACCTCCTCCCTCACTACCAGTGTACAAGAAAAAACTACAATTGCCAATTTAGAAAGATTACATGGAGATGTGAAGGACCACTTGGACCAGGGTAACACATTAAGGGATTGAGCGAAGCAGCAGCAACAAATTGCAAATCAGAAAGAGTCAGAAGGGGAAAAGACAGTCCTCCTGCAGCCAAGTGACCAACTCATGGTGAAGGAGCTGGTTGAAAGGACATATTTCACTCCCAGGTGGATAGAACCTCGGGTGGTGCTCCAGATGAATAATGCCTGTGTTGGTGTACATTCCCAGTGAGGCAGCCAGTGAAAACGCTGAAGTCAGTTTAAACCATATGACCCACCTTCTTGTGTCCCTCACGGACAGAGCAAGAGATTGAGTGTACCAGGTAACAATGCTATTTCAGAGAACCCAAGAGATGAACACCAGCTCTCTGCACCAGGGCTGACCACAGCTGATGGAAGCAGACCCACAGCAAAAACCCAGGCAGAGGACACCGAGAGAGTGTGACAGCAAGCTATGAATAGCACGGTAAAGTGTAATAGTAACTGTGCTCTGTAATGAACGCAGGTTGCTGAACGCAGATGCTTAGTTGTACAGCGTAGACATCAGGTTTTACAACTTAGACGGCATAGCGGCCTGAGAGGGAGAAGAAATTACACACGACATCTGAAGTCAGTCACTCCAGCCTGAATGGAGAGTGAATGCAAATGAACTGGGCTCTTTCAGTGGCTTGGTCAGCAATTGAATGGTCTGTCCGGAACCGGGTGCCACTGGGGTGAGGTCCTTGCAGTTATTCATATTGAGACCATCTCAACCTCTCCTGTACATTGATGAGAGGGCCTATGAGCTAGATACAGTTACCTTGCTGGTGCCGCTGACCAGAAGGTAATCACTGAGAGCCACTAGCTATCAAAAAATGAAGGGGTGACAACAAAGATTGTGATTAAACTGCAATTGGCCAGCAGGCATACTAATGACGAAGCTGCACTTTAAAAACTACTGGTCAAATTTCTGGTACAATCTCTGTTTAGAGTCTTGTAGATTGCCATTAAGATGATAGATGCACATAAAATAATTGAGGAACGGGGTCCGAAGTACAGGGCATTTTTGCTTCCCTATTTGGTTAGATCCTCCTTTAGGTTTGGCTTTTCCTGGAACAAATTTATTTTTGTCAAGGAGGACCAAGAGGAGGGACTGTTAGGGCATATTCTGGACGGGTATATAGCAAAATATTAACTTCAACAACCAGTCTTTAGACATGAGCATTGGTAGTAGATTAAATTTAAAATGAGCCTTGGACAGAGTCTGATGTCTGCAATTGTCACACTCCTGAACTCTCCTAACCTGGATGCAGATGCCTCCGTATCAAGGCAGGTTCTTAAGAGATGCACCAAAGCTGTACTGACATCTTTAACAGTGAACAAAGTTCTACCTTCTGGTTAGCCCTGATGATGGGCTTCTGCTTGAAATGGCGACTGTTTGTTTCTCTCTGTAGATGCTGTCTGACCTGCTGAGTCCTCCAGTATTCCAGTATTTTTTGTGTGTCACCCCAAGATTTGCCAGCTGTCAAGTCCAACATATTTTAAAGCTGTCTCTGAATGTCAAGGGTTGAAGAATTTTTCATCTTGTATATCATAACAACGCAATCAAAAATATTATTTCCCTTTAAATTTATAACCGATGAATTGTTAATTATTTTAAATTATTTTTGTTCAGGTTTTAATCTGCTAATATCTGCCTCCATTGTTAAACTTGTGAAGGGGAGAAAAGAACAAGGGTTTTGTAGCTTGTTCTTGATTGCAATATTCCCATTTCAAAGAAAATTTTAAACTCTTCTAGTTGTAAAATGAGTAGCAAAGTCATGCTTGGCTTGCACTTTTAGGGAAAATGCTTGATATTGATTTTTTTTAAAAGCTCTGAAGTGTAGGCAATAAAACAGAATGGCACTCTTAATTGAATTCACTCAGTAGGGAAAAAAGTTAAGGGTGATATTTATAAAATTTAATTTCTTGATCAGCTCGCAGCCCATGTTCATCACAAGGGTTCACTTAGGTCTTCACTGTTCTACTTGTATCCTTTTGGATAATGTTGTTTTCTATTGGATGCTGAAGTATACAAAAATGATTTGTTGCCCACTGCCTTTACCCAACCACCCCACTTAAAGGTCTGGCAGGAGTACTGGAAAATAGCATTTAACTGTTCCCCAGCCCACCATAGCACTTGGAGATTTTCACATAATAACATCCAGGTTATCCTCATGAATGCATTTCTAAATCGAATTAAACGATGATGAGTCCCTCCAGATTGACTGTGCTTCATTTCAGAAGCCTGCTGATTCTACAGGCTGAGTGAACCTTGGCACTTCCAGTGTCCTCTGTGTAAACTAGCACATTAAACCATGTATGGTTTAAATGGGCTTTTCTGTGTGAGTACCAGCTCCATGCAGAACTGTCTTTAAAATGGACAACACATGATAAGGTCACCCATACCCCACAAAATAGAGGACATTTTCATGCACCATATCATTAGATGGAAAAACAAGGAGTTTCCAATTCTGTTCTCACCTGTAGGACAGTGGGCTAGACACATGAATCAGAGAAAATACATTAGAATATTGTTTTATTCATCAACAGAAGTAGAAATGCAAATAAGGAATATGAATGTGTTGACCTTTCTGTATCTTGGACATGCTTTCATGCCATAACGGCCTTCTGCAAATGTAGAGTACATCACTTAGAATCTCACAATTGTACTGGCTACATAAGGAGCGATGCCATACGGTAAAGGTCATGGATTAGTTCAAATTAGAGACATTAAGAAGAAGGAGATACTAAGGGTATATTGTGACTTCATTATGAAGGACTTCATTCATGCTTTTTATAAGAATTTTTCTGTGTTGTTGATAGAGTAGATCTTGAGCTAGTATCTAGGAGGAACCCGTTTGAGTAACAGATGAGGATTTAAATAGGAAGAATGCATTCAAAGGTCTTGTGCAGGTGAACTGTCTCCATCCCTGTTGACAGTGGTCTTAAACATATTATTTGTTCTTTGTGCATTGATTTCAATTGTTGTCCTGTCAATTCTTCTCTTCCTGAACATTTGCTCTGCACATATTGTTCTGATTTGTTATTTCCTGTTATAGACTTGCCACTTTGAGTACTCAACTGTAAATTTCATGAGTAGTTACCCTTGTACAGTAAATACTGAAAGCTTTCAGTGGTTGCTCTGGTAAAAATTGTTTGGCTCAGTAAATGCCAAAGCAAATTCTGCTGCTGCTCAGGTAACTGGCATGAACTCATTATTTTGTAGCTGCAATAGGGAAGTCATCTTTTTTTTTGCTATTTATAATAATTTTGGTTGACTAAACTTTATGCAGTGTAATAAAATGATATTGAGCAACAACAACTGTGACAAATAATGTTTGGCACCTGAATTCAATAATGAAGCCATTTAATGCATATGTTCCTATGTATTTAAATAGAGATCATTGTCTCTACATTGAGTGTCAGTGTGCACAATTGCCAGCAGCCCTTTTTAAATAGAGCTGCAATAAAAGTTATAGAGCAATTAAAGCATGAGAAAGGAGAACATATGGTTGCAGACATAATTTAATTAGGGATTATTAACCTTACTAAAAAACAGGCTTCCTTGCTAGAGTCAATTCTCTATCCTGTCAACTATTAATTCATGGAATCTTTTAAATACAAGACAATAGGCAAAATTGTTGCGATTTCTGTGTGGGTTTCTTCGTGATTAAAGTATACTTCAGGTACCCATCAACAATGATCATTCATTTTCCTCAGGTAGTTTAGGGCTCCTTGCAGATACCGTGAGTGTATATTATTTTTTCTTGGGTGTCACATTGTGGTTACCCACTCAATGGGAATAGATATCTGTTTCTCTTGATACTAGGAAGCAGGGTATTTTTAAATTTTTCTTAAGTCTTCTTTCACTCAAACTGAATGTATTGTATTATTGCAGCAGAGATAGTGAGAAACTGTTCTATATAGAAATAATGTTTTTTATTCACTTTTTCTCCTGATTTAGATTTTCTTTCAGGTTTTCAAGTCAGACATTGCCTTTGTAATGTAACCCTACTAATCTCATTTCAGCAATGTTTTGGGTCAAATAGATTTTTAGAAGTTTGTGACAAGACGGAAGTATGACAACATAAACAACAGCTGCTGTGATAACAAATTTAAATACCTGAAAGCAAAAGAAGTACAGAGTTACTGAGTGCTCCAAATACTGAATTGATCCACTAATGTCCAAGTCTCTCTCTCTCTCTCTTTCATTTGTTGTGCAAATTACACCAGTTGCAAGACATTCTCTTCAACTTTATATTTTTCTATCAGAACTGCAGTGACATGCCTTAATGTATATCCTACTAGCCACGTCATCTTGTACTGAATAAGATTGTATTTGGCTTCTATTTCCCAACTTCATCAAGGATATCAGTATATTCCTTTGTGTTTGGTGCAGCAAAAGTGATTTCTAGCTTCGAAATAATTGTAATGATCCTGTGACAGTGTACGGTACCTCTTCTGTACCGTACTCAAGGTATCGATATAGAATTTCTGTCATCCACTTTGAAAGCATCAATGTAGAATTTCTGTCATCCACTTTGAAAGCTTGTCATGGCTCTCTTGATCCTTTGAGTTTGCTGCCTTTCGGGAGCACCTCCCAGCCAGCTTCTGTAGGGTCTCTAAAATATCATGAATTCTTATCTCAGCCTCCAAAAATCAAGAAATGTTGGATATATTTTCATTCATTCTTCTTCAGTGGGTCGCCAACAATGTCAGACTTTTAATGGCCATCCCCAACTATCCTGAGAAAGTGTTAATGAACTGTCTTCCAGAACACATGTGGTGCAGTTACTTCTACAGAATCGCTGGATTGGGTGTTTTGGGATTTAGACCTAATCTCCTCTCTGTTATCATCCTGACCTTTTGATCATTTCTTGGCTTTCTGAAAAAAAAAGAATTGGGGTATGATAAGTAATTGTGGAGTTGATTCAGCAAATGTGCAAGTTTACACTGGCTGTATCTTAAAAATCAAAAAGATTGTAGCATGATTCGAAAATAGTATTTCAGGAGGAATTGATATCTAAATATCCTCATTTCTTGTTATGCCTATCTGAGCCATAGCTTCTCCAATTATGAGGGGTATTCTCTGGAGTCTAGGTTATGGAGTCATGCTAGTTCTAAGCAGATTATCTGCTACTACCTGTGATTATGCTCCACCATCATTGAATAGCTGGTAATGTGTGTAAATTCTGCAATGCAGTATAAATATGTGAGGGTACAGTCATGCAAAACACAGTTAAGAATGACCCATGATTGATGGTGGTTTTTGACAAGTGAGTGGTGGAAGTGTAATGATTTGGACCAGTGCATGGTCTAGTGATGTTGATAAGGTGTGACTTTTGAGAATGCATACATTGGTCTGGATCAAATGGGAATTTGTTGAAGGTCTTGCAATATTCATCCAAGCCCTCTGAGTTAATCCAGCCTTGATATTCAGAGCTATTGCCTTTCACTGCCTTCAATATTTTTAAGTGATCGACAGCCCATTGTTCACAAAGAATGTCTTTCATCCTAGTCTTTCACTGCTGCCATGGAACCAACTTTCTACCTATGTTTTACCATTCTTCAGTGTTCTAGGCCAGAGTCAGTCCCAGGCAATTTGACACAACCCGTTACCCGTTACCCGTTATGTATCCCCTTTCAAATATGCAAGCTAGTTTTAGGTCACGCAGGCTTGCATTAAATCGTGCTTATGCATTCATAATGTTTGGTCCTTTGCTGAGGTATGCAACTTTTGGAAATGTATACCTTGGTCAGCAACGGCTGAATGCAGCAATGTATAAACGGAAAGGCAGTATAAAGCTGACATGCAGGCACTAAAAAGATTTCAGTGATGTAAGCATTGAAATCTTTGCGCTTACTTTTGTGGAGCTACCTAAAATGTCTTCCTGTATATTTTCAGAAAATAGTTAGATTTTATCCTCATATATTTGGACTAGAAAGTCACAAAGTTGCACACAACTCTGAGACCTATATCTCTTCCCTGCCAGGCCAGTTTGCTTTTATTGGAACATACTAAGTGAGTATGAATGCCAATGATTTTTGATTGGGAATATTTGGATAATTGGTCAGTTGGGTTACATTGGATTTACCATTTTGACACTCATCTGAATCCTTGAAATAGAGGCATCATGGAAAAAAGTGTAACAATAACCAATTGGTGCTTATTTTCCCAAAATATGTAAAATGACATTTTGGAGCACTTGTTGACATTGTAAATAGTGGTAATTTATTTAATTTATTAAAATTAATGCACTTAGGAATTTATAGTGTGGGGCAAATAGACTGAGGTACACTGAATGCATCGTTGATCACAAAGCCAACTGTTCCTGTGCAGGATGCAAAGCAAACATATTATTCAATCAGTCAAATCCCATGTTGTAAATTGTTCAGAGCTACTTATGAGGAAATTAAAATATGATTGTGAATTAACTCAGTGGCAAAGAATTTGATGCACCCATAGGGAAAAAGAAAAAAACCTGATTTGACAAATGATCTTTTGCTTAGGCGCCCATTCAGAGGACTGCTACTTTGCAAATTAAGCACTGGTTTTCTGTTCACAGTTGGTGGGCTTGCTTGGCTTTGTCTCATTCTAGCTGTATTTGCAGCTCAACTTTTCACTAAACAATTAAAATGGAATTAGTCTAGGGAAAAATTGGCAAAATAAAAAGCACAGGGAAAGAGGTAACAAAAGTGTGCATGTGTGGGGATTAATTTGGATGCCATTAATAGTAATGATTAGTTGTTTAATAGAAGTCTAAGAGCTAATTAGATAGTGGAAGAGCTAGATGGTCAGAGTAAGTAAAAGCTAAATTTTTTCTCCTTCTTGGTCAGTTATCATTCCACACCTCCCTCATTCTTGCCAAACTTTCGCTCACATCATGACCAGAACAATTCTATGGGTAAAGCAGACTTCCTCCATCAAAAGAATGCCTTCAAACCTCACTTTCATTCAGCTGCAATTATTGTGAGCCACCAACCATCAGAATAGCTTTAGGTTAGAGCTGAGGTTTAGTTCTTGGTTAGGTTTACATTTTTTTTTGTACTGCGCAACAATGACTATTACAAAAGCAGCCCATTGACCTTCAGATGCAGCACTGTCATCCCATCCTGAAATTTAGTTTCCTTGTTAATCTGATAATTTCCAACTCCCAGTTATTTAACTTAAGAAATATTGCGGGTTCACCCAAAGGCCGCACAATAGTCATAATTATTGATTCATTAGCAAAAAAAGAGGCATTTATCAAAATAAACTATCATGCTTGTCAGAAATGTGTCAATGCACTTTGTAAACAGTTCATTGCAGTGTATCTTGTGTATATTTTCATTTATTTAAAATTTCAGTAATATTGCAAATATATTGTTTGATTAAGCATTCTTTATTGTTTACATAGTGCATTGTGGATTAAGTGTAAAAGTATGTGAATTCCATATGTCATCAAGACATGTCATAAGTGTGCACCTCACTGAAAGTAAAAACAAAGTTTACATTCATCTCTTGGAACCCTTGTTTTTCCTTCAATTAATTTTATATTTTGGAGTTAGAAAGCATAACAGTACTGACAAGGAAGTTTTAAATGAACCCAAGATGACCACCTACCTATTGAGCTACAGCGAGATGTTTGAGTTGAAAAACAGTGCGGCAAGACATTAGTTCTTTTTTAAAGTGCAGTTAGATGTTAAGTTATACAAAAAAGCAGAAAAGCCGACTGCACCTCTTCCTAGAGAAACAAGGCCAGTTTTGTTGAGTGCTGTTGGTGAAAGAGCATATAGTTTGTTTAGAAGTGTTACTGCTCCAATCAAACTGGACAAAATGAGCTTAGGTGATATAGTGAAAGTAATGCAGCAGTATTTAGAAATGAAAGCATTCTTGATTGCAGAACATTTTAGATTTCATAGCAGAATCTAAAGCCAGGGGAGTCCATTTCAGTTTATGTGGTTTAATTAAAGAGATTATCTGAGCATTATCTTTTCAGTAATGGGATAATGATGCAGTGAGAGATAGTTTAATTTTGTGGAATCTTACAAGAAAGGATTCAAAGACATCTGCTAACTGAATCACAACTCACATTTAAAGGATCAGTTGAAATCGCTGTATCAATGGAAACAGCAAGGAGAGACGCAAATGAGTTGCTGTAAGGAATAAAAGTGAGTGTGAACAAAATTGTAGTATCCAGATGGAGGACCGCCTGGCTGATAAAAATGTGTTACCATTGTGGCAGGGGTTCACATATACCAGAGTAATACAGGTTTATAGGTGAAACTTTCAGAGAACACAAAGTAGGATGCAAACAAAGACCATATTGAGCAGACAAAAACAAACGGACTGCACAAGGAAGTGAAAAAGATTTAGAAAGTCGAGCTCCTGTTTCAAATAGAAAACTAATCCGCTTGCTGGGATGAAAAATTGCGAGGTGTGCCAGTGCTGATTGTCAGTAAGGAGGAGATGTTATTTCCAATCTGCACTGACAGTGGTCTGCCAGTGAGGAAGTCAAGGATCCAGTTGCAGAGGGCAGTACAGTGACCCAGGTTTTGGAGCTTGTTAATTAGAACTGAGGGTCTGATTTTGTTGGATGCTCAGCTGTATAACCATTAAACAGCAGTTTAACATAGATATTGTGTCAATAATCCAAGGCTGAATGGAGAGCCAGTAAGATTGTATCCACTGCATATCTATTGTGGCGATAGGCAAATTATAGCAGGTCCAGGTAAATGCTTAGGCAAGAGTTGTTTCTGTCCATGACCAAACTCTCAAAGCAATCTATCACAGTAGATATGAGTCCACTGGACAATAGTAATTGAGGCAACGCACCCTACTCTTCTTGGGCACTGGTATGATTGTCGCCCTTTTGAAACAGGTGGGAACCTTTGACTGCAGCAGTAAGAGATTGAAGATGTCCTTGAACACTCCCACCATTTGGTTGGCACAGGTTTTCAGTACCCAGCAGGTGCACCATCAGTGCCAGACGACTCGCGAGGGTTCTCCTC
The DNA here is from genome assembly GCF_030028105.1 of Mobula birostris. Lineage (NCBI taxonomy): Eukaryota > Metazoa > Chordata > Chondrichthyes > Myliobatiformes > Myliobatidae > Mobula > Mobula birostris. Next base: position 73,178,712 of record NC_092380.1, on the reverse strand, counting down.
TTGAAAGCAGTTGTGACATTGGCCTCTGAGACAGCGATCTCAGGGTCACCAGATGCTGCAGAGATTTGCACAGGTACAGTCTTATTATCCCTTTTAAGGTGTGCATAAAAGGCATTGAGCTCATATGGAAGAGAACCATCATAGCCATTCATGACGTTAGGTGCTGATATTTTCCTGTCTAGTTGCAATAACTTCTTTAACCCTTTGCATATCAGACATCTATTGATCTCTTCCTTAAACACATGAATAGACTCAGCACCTTGTAAAATAGCTTCTGGAAATTTTAGTGTATTTATCAGTTCCACTTCATCCACAGCACATATTCTTACTTCAAAGAATTCCAATAAATTGGTGAAACATAATTTCTCTTTCACAAAACCATATTGACTCAGCCTGAGCATCCTGATTTTTTTTCCAAGTTCTCTGCTAAAACCTCTTTATTACCAATTTCTATAGTTTTCCTGCAGCAGATATTACACTAACTGGCTTGTGATGTCATACTCTTTGACTCTGTTTTTGAATAAAAAGTGTTATATTTGCTGCCTTCCAATCCAAGGGAGTTTTCCTGAAGTCTAGAGAATCTTGGAAACTTAAGTCCAACATCTCAGATGTGATACTGGCTACTTTCAAGGCTCCAAAATGCCTGCAAAGACACTGGCTTGTCAACAAGCAACTGCAACAATTTGTTCTTATTATGAGAAAGTGATTGTAATTCTCCTGAATTCCTCCCTTCCAATATCCAATTTACTGCTACTTCTAGTGTATTGATTGCTTCAACAATAATGAGTTATTCAATTGCTATTTCCTTGATTTAGTGTATTAATTCACTAGTATTTCTTCATATAGGATGAATACTGACTTTGATATCTCTTAAATAAATAGCTTTTTTTATTTCTAGCTACCTTATTCTCCTTTCTCCTCTTTATTCATTTTTATTCATTCACTTTTACATTCTTTTCAAATTTCTGACTTCCCACTTGCATCTACGTGAACCATTTTTTAACTTGTTTTAGTTAACCATGCGTAGGCTTTCCCTACACATGTTTCTACCGTGTTCCAGAAGATTTGTACATCACCAGTGCATCTCAACTGACTGACCCCTTAACCTAATTTGCCCATTCATTTCAGCAAACACAGGTTAAAATACCTGTCTTGGTTATTTTTCTGTCAAATTTAATCAAATTATAATTGCTGCTATCTAGAAGTTCTCTAATTGGTGATTAATTAAGTGATGTGGTGGGCGAGGAATGGTAATGGTAGAGATTCAGAGGTCAATGACCTTTGTCAAGTGATTTGTTAAGTGGCTAAGGAAGGTTTGGTGATGAGGTAATTGGCTGGTAGAGGACTAATGATAAAACAAATAACAGATTGTTGGCTGGTGGGGGGACCATCATCAGATTAAGGTCATTGATCAGTTTACTCATGAATGCCCAATAATCATTGCTCTGGGACAATGTGACCTAATCTCTGCACCCCACCCCACGCCCCACCATGATACTGCTCATGAGAAATATTGAAATCTGAATAATGTAATTTGGTAAATTATCAACACAAAAAATGCACATTTTATATGCAATTGTGTTGAAAAGCAATCAAGTCAATATTGAATAGACTGAAGGTTTAAATTGATAGAATTAATGTTTTATAACTTAACAATCAATTCTTAGTCTCAGAAGTTGTGCCCTAAAAATTTCAAAGAATATAATTTACAGTTGCTGTGCTAGCAATAGTTGTATGCAATTTTGTAGAATATAAAGGAGTGTGCAATGTGCAAACAGCTTGTGATGATTCCCCCAGGAAAGAAAAAGTAGTAAAATGGTCCACTTTTGAATTCCGTTTGAAAAGCATTCTGCAGATAGGAAAATAAAATACAATAATAATGTGAAATCTCATCCATAAAATACAAACAAAAGCAATGTCATCATTTGTCAAGTACATTATTCATCTAGATGGACAGAATATAAAATAAATATGAGAAGTCATGCCACATAGATATCACAGCCTGAGGACATATTTTTGCAGTGTATTGTATTTCCTTAATCATGATCAAAGATTAACTTTAATGAGCTGCAAGTATTATATTTATAGCTATTATTCTACATTTTTCTGTTTTTACTTTTTCACTTCCATTGTGCTTATGTTGATGCAGTCTTGGTTGACTTCTAAAAAATGAAATTATTTAACCATGTTCAAAACTTACACATGCTTAAATCTTGTCTGCTACAAGCATCAGCCTTGCACAGCTCTGTCTGAAGCCAATTATGCATGATCGCTTTTCGATGTAACATGACAGTTACATTAATGTCTCCATGTAAATTGCTTCCTACACATAGTCAACAAACAGAATAACATGGAATGTTCATTGTCCTATGACAACAGAAATTACAAGACTTTTAGTGCATACATATTCAGATATTTAAGCAGATTAGTCTTCTAAGTAATCTACCTTCTGTCCAGGTTCATAATTTAGGGAGTAAAGAGAAGTCTTAAAGGAATGAATTGTGATGGGAGACCGCTTCTTATCACCATATTCACAACAAATTAGAGCGTATTTTTACCACATTAACTTTCCTTCTATGCTTAATTCTGTTCCATGGTTCTTTAGCCAGTGAGAAATTTGAAAATTGACTGAGAAATCCTGAGTTAATGGTGTGACTATTCCGGTCCCAATGTTTCCTCTTGTCACTTACCTAGTGTACTTGTTAATACTAAAAATCAAATGAATATGATTTGCAATAAAATGAGGTGGAAAATAAAACTTCTTGCTAAAACTTTTTGCTACCTTTTATTTTGTTTTAGAATAGATTTCCGAAATAATATGCACTAAGATGTTTGCTGGCATTAAGTATAAACTCTGACCCCTGTTTTCTCACAAGTTCTGTAATAATACTACATGACATCTATCAATTGCGCACACACTCCTTAGAACAAATGGTTATAGGAATAATTGAATCAGTTCAATGAGCTTTCAGTGGAATTGGAAGCTGCAACAGAAGTGTGGGAAGTAACATTATCCACAGTACATGACCTTTCTCAAATTCACTGAAACCTTTGATTCCCTCAGTCAGGAAAGACTATAACAATCTCCTCAAATTTGGCTACCTGCATAAATTCATCCCCACATTGCAGTTGATTTATGATGTCATAAAGAACATAAGAGAAGAAGCAGGCATAGGCCATTTGGCCCTTCAAACCTGCTCCACTATTCAGTAAGGTTGTCGCTGATCTAGTGTGAAATCAACACCACCTATCTGTCTTTTTCCCATAACTCTTAAATCCCCTACTCAGCAACAATTGTAGCTGTACCTTGAATATATTTGGTGAGTTAGCCTCTGTTGCTTCCTCGGGCAGGGAATTTCAATCATTGCTCTTTGGGGAAAGCAGTTCCTCTTCACCTCTGTTCTAAATCTACTCCCCCAAATCTTGAGGCAACTCAATTTCTCCGCACAGGTTAACCCGGTCAACTCCAGAATCAACCTGGTAATCCCATCTGTACAACCTTGAGATTTACTTGTCTCAAGTAAGGAGACCAGAAGTGCATAGATTTTTTTCTATTTTTCAGTCTTTCAGAAGACGTGATATAATGTAGCATGTTTTTTTTTTGCACATATGGACAGGAAGTTTACAATTTGTAGTAGTTTCACTGACTTCACATTTTCTAGTGCGTTAATTTGTTTCCAAATCATAAAAATCAATTGATCCTACAAGATATGGTCATACTGCAGAAGACAAAAGAATCTCCAAAATGGAGCTACTAGCAAGTGGAGTGCTTTCTAAACACTGGATAATTAGTGAGCTAAGTAGTAGTTCAACATGGTCATTCCCTTGGTACCAATAACCAAACTTCTAAACATATGCCTCTATACTTCCCTCTGTAGATCCTCAACTTCTTTATTGGGACACGATAGTCCATGTGGATTGGTATTAAGATCTCCTTCTCCTTGGTTATCAATACAACAACACATCAAGGTTGTGTGTTAAGCCCACTGCTCTACTCTCTCTACACTCATGACTATGTGCCTAAACACTGCTTAAAGGGCATCTATAAATTCACTGTTGTTAGTAGAATATCAGACGGTGATGAGGAGGCTTACAAGAGTGAGATGGGTTTGCTGGTTGGTTGATGTTGCAACAATAACCTTGCACTCAACATCAGCAAGACCAAGAAATTGCCTGTAGATTTCAGGCAGGAAGTCAGGAGAACACAGACCAGCTCTCATTAAGAGGTCAGCAGTGGAAAGTGTGAGCAGCTTCAAGTTCCTGGGTATCAGTGTCTCAGACGATCTATCCTGAACATTGATGGAATCATTAAGAAGGCATGTCAGTGACTCTTTCTCATGAGGAGTTAGAGGAGAGTTTGTATGTCACCAAAGACTCCAGCAAATTTCTAAAAATGTACTGAGGAGAGCATTTTGTGGTTGTATTACCACTTTGTATAGAGGCTCCAATGCACAGGATCGCAAGGGGTTCTAGATGCTTATAGACAAAGCCAGCAACATCACAGGAACAATCCTCCTCACCATCAAGGATATCTTCAAGTGGTTGTGTTTCAAGTAAGCGTCAAGATCATTAAAGACTTTCACATCAGGACATACCCATTTTCATTCTACCATCTGGGAGGGAAAAAACTACTTCCCCTCCACCATCAGTCCATGAACACTACCTCATTATTCCTAAAATTGCACTATTTATGTATATTTATAAGCAATAGAATTTTATGTTTTTTCACTGAACTGCTGCTGAAAAACAATAAGTTTCATGTCATTCTTCAGTGATAATAAATCTGATTCTGATATATAACAAACTCAAAGTTTTAGGGTGAGTTTGATATGAACAGGAGAATGTGGAAAGGCAAACATGAGGGAAAGATTCATGAAACACAGGTGAATACTCATCATCTACCACTGGCAGGAATTCAACAGCTTAGGATCAAGCAGTTGGCTGTCATATCAAAGAACCTATCAACCTTCACTTTAAATATACCGAATCACTTGACCTCCACAGCCGTCTGTGGCAATGAATTCCACAGATTCATCACCCTTTTGCTAAAAAAAAAAATCCTCCTCATCTCTGTTCTATAGGGACTTTCTTGTACTCTAAGACTGTGGCCTCTGATCCTAAACTTCCCCACTTTAGGAAACATCCTCTTCAGATCCCCTCTCTCTAGGTTTTTCAGTATTTGATAGGTTTGAATGAGACTCCCCTCATTCTTCTAAACTCCAGTGAGTACAGGCTCAGAGCTGTCAAACGGTCCTCATACGTTAACCCTTTCATTCCCAGATTCATTCTCTTGAACCTGCTCTGGACCCTTACCAATATCAGTAAGGGACCCAAAACTGCTTTCAATATTCCAAATGTGGTCTGACCAATGCCTTATAAAACCTCAGCATTACATCTTTGCTTTTACATTCTAATCCTATCAAAATGAATGCTAACATTGCATTTGCCTTCCTTACCATCAACTCAACCTGTAAGTTAACCTTTAAGGAATTCTGCACGAAGAGTCCTAAAATACTTTGCACCGCTGATTTCTGAATTTGTTCTCCATTCAGAAAATAATCTACAGTTCTATTTCTTCTACCAAAGTGCATGAGATTATACTTCCCTAAACTGTATTCCATGTGCCACTTCTTTGCCTGTTCTCCTAATCTGTCCAAGTCCATCTGCAGATTCACAACTTTCTCAACACTACTTGCCCCTCCACCTACCTTTGCATCATCTGTAAACTGTGCACCAAGCATTTAATTGCATCTTCCAAATCATTAACATACAACGGGAAAGAAGTGGCTGCAATACTGAGCCCTGCGGACCAGCAGAGTCAGCGGCAGGCAAATAGAAAAGGCTTGATTTCTTCCCACTTTTGGCCTCCTTCTGACTGACAGCCAAACTTTATTTATTTAGCGAATCAGTATGGAGGAGATCCTTCTGGCCCTCCAACTCAAGTTGCCCTGGTTACCCTCAACAACCCAAAATAACCCTAACCTAATCATAAAGCAAATTACCTTGACCAAATACCTTACTCGGAGCATCCTTGGACTGTCAGAGGAAACGGGAGTATCTGGGGGTAACCCACACATTCCACAAGGAGGATGTGCAGAAACTCCTTACAGATGGCACTGGAAATGAATTCTGGTGCTCCAAGATGTAATAGCGTTGAGTTAACTGCTACCGCTTCTATCCATACTAGTATCTTTCCTGTAATATCATGGGCTCTTATCTTGTTTAGCAGCATCATGTGTGGTGCATTGTCAAAGGCCTTCTGAAAATTCAAGCAAACAACATCCACTGACACTCCTTTGTCTATCCTGCCTGTAATTTCCTCAAAGAATTCTGATAGATTTCTCAGACATAATTTCCCCTTAAGGAAACCATGCTGACTTGGACCCAATTTATCATGTTCCTCCAAGTACCCTGAAACCCCATTCTTAATAATGGGCTCCAACATCTTCCCAACCAGTGAAGTCGAGCTAACTGGCCTGTCTTCTGCCTCAATCCCTTCTTAAATAGTGGAGTGACATTTGCAATTTTCCATTCCTCCAGAACTATTCCAGAACCTAGTGGTTCTTGAAAGAGCACTATTAATGCCTCAACAATCTCTTCAGTTACCTGTTTCAGAACCCTAGGGTGTAGTCCATCAGGTCCAGGTGACTTACTTTCCTTCCGACCTTTCAGCTTCCCAAGCATCATCTCCTTAGTAGTCGCAACTACACTCACTTCTGCCCCTGGCATACTGCTGGTGTCTTCCACAGTGAAGACTGATACAAAATACTTATTAAGTTCAACTACCATTTCTTTGTCCACCATTTCTACATCTCCAGCATCATTTTCCAGCAGTTTGATATCCACTCTCACCTTTCTTTTACTTCTTATTTATCTGAAAAAACTTATGGCATCCTCTTTTATATTATTGGTGAGCTTACCTTCATCTATCATCTTTTCTCTCCTTATTGCTTTTTAGTTGCTTTCTGTTGGTTTTTAAAAACTTCTCAATCCTTTAGCTTCCCACTAATTTTTGCTACATCATATGCCCTTTCCTTTGCTTTTATGCTGTCATTGACATCCCTTCTCAGTCACAATTGCCTCTTCCTCCCTTTAGAATACTACATCTTTGGAGTGTATCTATTTAGAATCTCCAGCCTTCGCTGTTCAGCCTTGTTCTGGCTAGTGTTGCTAGTATTCCCATCCAATCAACTTTGGCCAGCTCCTCTCTCATACCTCTGTAATTCTATTTACCCAAAGCTCAAAGTACAAAGTAAACAAAGTCACCATATAATCACAGATTCATTTTCTTGGGGGCAATCACAGTAAATGCAGAAACACAATAGAGTCAATGAAAGACGGCACCCAACAGGATGGAGAACAACCAAAGTGCAAAAATAAACAACAAACTGTGCAAATATAAAATGAAAGAAAGAAATAATAAATAGATAAGCCATAAATATTGAGAACATGAGATGAAGTGTCATGGAACGTGAGTCCATTGGTTATGGGAACAGTTCAGTGATGGAGTGAGAGAAGATTCCCTCTGGTTCAAGAGCCTGATGGTTGAGGGTTAATAACTGTTCTTGAACCTGCTGGTGCAGGCCCTAAGGCTCCACTACCTTCTTCCTGATGGCAGCAGTGAGAAAAGAGCATGACCTGGATGGTGAAGGTCCTTAGTATTCTACACTAATACTGATACATCTGATTTTAGTTTCTCCCTCCCAAGGTGCAAAGTGGATTCTGTCATATTATGTTAATTGACTCCTAAGGGCTCCCTTACATTAACCTCCCAAATCAAATTACAAAGCTTTACCATGAAGATGGCTGACATTTCAGCATGATTGAGTTATAGAGGAAGGAAAAAAAATCTAAATAATCAAATGAGAAGCAAATAATACCTGTTTTGAAAGGAAGAAGAAAAGCAGGCTGAAGGTTCAAGAGGAGGAAAAGAGAAGCCCTGTGATTGGCATGGGATGTCTGGTTAACCGCAGTAACCTGGTCAAGAGCTGGAGGATGGGTAGTGTAGACCGATGGAGTTGGTGTGAAGGTTGCAAACCAGTGACTGGAGTGTGGTGTGACTGGCTGAGTGAAGTAATGAGGCTGAAGTGGAACATTACTCCCACAGTATACTCACCCCGGGAGGACTGTAGTGGGGCCTAGATGGTAGCAAACGATGGGTTTGTGAAGAGAGTGTGGAAAAAGATGAAAGGACAAAGGAATCTCTGATCTATGGGCTGTTCTCAGGGACACACCTGAGAAATGGGCATCAAGTACTACTGGGAGATCATCAACTCAATGAAAGAGTTGGTCTGCTGAAACTTGTTGGTCTGCTAGCACATTGAGATGCATGTAGAGGAATGCTGCTAAATGGCACATTCCATGCAGCAGGAGTATAAACTGAAGGGTCCACTGAAAGGACTCAGTTGGGAAGGACCACAGTATAGAGTTCTTCTACTATTGAGTTGAGTGATGAAAACCCTTCAATTATTGTAGCTGTTCCTTCTCGTGCCTTGTGATTCTATTTCTTTATCAGTTGAATGCTTTATACGAGGCTGAGTTGCTAGCTCCACACTCTACTCAGCATGGATAGAAGGCATGCAAGGGGCTGGCCAGATTCGAACTCGCGACCACTCACCTGGAAGCCCAGTGCTGATACCACTACACCACTGGCTGGCTATAGCAGTAGTATACCACTCCTGAGGGCCACCTGAGTGGTAATGGTGTCATATGAATTGTAATTGACACTACGTAACATATTGTCTATGAATGTCAGAATGAAAAGTAATTACACCTTTCGTTCTTGTAAATAACTTTTTTATTATGAATAAAGTTTATTTGGGTTAAAGTAATGAGGGTAAAGACATCCTTCATATTCCTGCAGTAACTGTCTGCAAACCATGTATGAACTGCCTCAGTTACAATGTGACAACTTACATTTAAGATGACCTGGAGCTGTTTTCCATTCAAAAATAATATAACTGCAAGACATCAAGGCTTTGCAAAAGGGTAATGCCTTTGTCTTTGTCTTTTGAGACCTGGTAAGAACAGTAATCCCCAGAATATAAGTGCCTTAAATTTTAATGTTCCAAATTTAGCAAGAACTGCAATGTCTGTGCCAGGAATGGTTGGCTGCATTGTCCAATAGTAGCTGTGCTGAGACAAGCAGGATCAGCTCATCGCAATAATTAGCATAAGCTTTAGCTGTATGCTGGCTGCTGGCCTAATTGGTGGAATCTGAAACTGCTGGCCAGCTGCTCCTGTTTAAAGGGACAGCAGTCAATTTCCCGTAGGTGTTGGGTTGCACCTGAAGAGCAAAGGCCAGAAAAGTACTTTCCACTAGTTGTGCTGGATTTACAGAACCACTTTCCTGTCATCGACCAAGCCAGTGAATTTAGTTTGCAGAATTTCAACTGCAAATTACATTCAGTGCAAGTCAAGTGCTGTCTTTTCATTTCTGTACTTAAAAAAAACATTGGTTTGAAGCTCCCCTCAAACCTTATTCTACACTTCCATTGAAATAATCAGCATCTCAAAGTTTCCAGCATGACCATTTATGATCCTTGAGAAGCCCCCGAAATTAAGTGTTTTTTGGGCACGACTGAAAGATATATTTTAAAGTATCTTCAAATATTACTTCTTTCATCTGCTCTCATTCTTCTGAGTTTAGAAGTATGAGATTCAAAGATTCAAGATTCAAAAAACTTTATTGTCATTCTAACCGTACATCAACTCTGCAGGGCAGAATGAGACAGTGTTTCCCAGGAGCAGTGCAATCATAACATAACAAACGCAACACTAAGTAATAAATATAGCAATAAATAGTAAAACACAACAGCCACATGTCAGTTAAAATCAAGTTAAAAGTGTCCAAAGCAGAGTCAGGTGGAGCAGCTATTTAGCAGTCTGACTGCCTGTGGGAGGAAACTGTTTAGTAGCCTTGTGGTTTTAGTTTTGATGCTCCTGTAACGTTTGCCTGATGGCAGAAGAACAAACAGTTCATGGAGAGGGTGTGAGGGGTCCTTAATGATGTACCGTGTCTTCTGGAGGCATCGACTCTGAAAGAGGTCTTGGACAGAAGGTAGGGAGACCCCAATAGCCTTCTCTGCTCCCCTAACCACTCTCTGCAAGGCTTTTTTGTTGACAGCACTGCAGCTGGGGTACCAGGTTGTGATGCTAAAGGTCAGCACATTCTCAATCATGCCTCTGTAGAATATGAGATGACCTATTTGAATTGTACAGAATTCTCAGTGTTGCAGGATAAGGTAAATGAGTCGAAGTAGATGTTTCACCCTCACTGTGGTATTCAGAACCAGGAGTTATGGAATTGACCAATCATGAAAAAGGTAAGAAGGGATTACTCTACCCAGTAGTCGGTGAATCTTTGGAATCATTTATCCAGCCTGCTGCACCAGCTTCATTTGAGCCAACATGGGAGACAAATGGATGGTCATATTTGTTGGAACATCTCTTAAGTTTGATGTGCAGCCCCTGCACACCCAGACAACCACAGAAGGTTTAAGAACTTAAGAAAAAAAAGAACACTTAATCCTCAAGCCAGCCTTGCCATTCAACATGATCTTTGCTGACCTGTGCCAGCTTCCCATTGCCGTCAGCTGCCCAGTCCTTTGCCAACCTCATTTTTACAAGCCTCATTACTTTTTTTGCAGCTACATGGAATACAATGAAGCAGATCTCTGTTGTGTTAAAACAACGCTTCTCCTGCTCTATTGGTATCTTGCAGTATTCGGCAAAGCAGGTGTCAAGATTTATAGATGGCTGCTACACATAACAATTCCTTTTTAAAGGGAAGATTGTGCTTGTCACTAATCATGAAGTTAGTAACTTGAGAAGGATCATGAAAAAGAAATAAATGAAATGTTGACTGTTTAGTCCACTCCATAGATGCTGCCCGGCTTGCTGAGCTCCTCTAGTATTTTGTGTATGCTGCTCAAGAATTTTTGTGTCTAAAACCCAAGAGATAGCTGAGAATGAGGGAAGAGAATACATATGTAACCATGTTTATTATGCTACCAAGAGCTAACTTTCATCAATATCATGCAGTGTAATCAGAACTTTATCGTTGCCTTCTGTCCTAGTTTGGCTCTGTTATAATAGTAGTAGCAAGTGACAATTCATTAAAAATAATGGACAAAGAAAGGCAAAACCCTCAATGGCATTTTCTCCTGTCATCAACAAGCACTGCAAAAAATATCAATCAAAGTAAAATTACAAAAAAAAATCTTGAAGTTTTAAAAAGATTAAGCAGCCTTTGCAAGAGAGACCTAATGCTCCCATTTCTGTTTTTTCCTGGAAGAACTAGCAATGCAGCAATTTTTCAATAAACATAGAGGCAGGGTGATGGGGTGGAAGGAAATAACAAGGAGAAGGGAAATTCAGGGTGGAAAGTTCCCCCTGAATATTTCAACGCAATTATATTGTATATGTCTATAACGCGCTGTAAGGTTTCACTGCTAATGTAATGGTTTCTCTGTAATGTTCACTGAGGTAATGGTTTCTCTGTAGCAGCAATGTTTGGGTTATGACTAGAGATAACGGGGCCTTTGGAATGTAGGCTAGCCAATGAGCCGGATGTTGTTCTTTCTTGTGGGTCTGGGAGCAGGGATTTTACGGTCTTTTGCCGGGGAGAGATGAGGACAGAAGACATGAATGGAGAGAGTTGGTAGATTGCTGGACAAAATGGAGGAGCGGTGAGGATCCAAGGGTTGGCTCGGCTCAGAGGAGGTCGACGGGGAACAAATGAACAGAAATGTGAGCTCCAACATTGCACATTAGACTGTTTCATGAGAATGGGCTCTTTTCTTTTTTTTGTTTCTTTACATAACCATACAGTCAAGTTAAGAAATATAAAGCTAAATTGTTTAATCGCTTATTGTGTACTGTTTGTTATTTCGTGGTACTGAGTTGTAACAGGGGACACATCGTGCAGCATCCACCCAAACAAGATTTCTTAAATTTGACCGAGCCAAGGGTTGTCTTCCCCTAGGTTAAGCCGCTAGCTGAACCGAGAGTTACAACTATGGGGGCTTGTCTGGGATTGACTTCATTGGATGCTATGTGGTAACCCTGAGTATTGAACCAGGGGTAGATATTCGTACTCCAGATGAATTGTTAATTTGCCAGTGATTGCGGTGTGGAGGTTTGATAATATGGCTGGTGCAGCTCTCGTTTTAATGCAGACCAGCACTGATGTAGTGTTAGCTGCGGGCGGAGATTTCAATGACAGGGTTCTATCATTTCTGAGGAGTGAGGAGAAGGAGTGGCCAGATTTGGAATGTCTAATTAGTCCACGTCCCTCGGTGAAGAGTGAGAATTCTGAGTTAGTATCTGCCCTTACCTCTCTGGCGAATAAATGGAAAAATGCCCAGGTTCAAAGTCTCTGCTATGGTAGGCTTCGCCTATTCTCTGGAATAACGCCCACCCCTAAAGGGGAAGAGGAGTATGAGACTTGGGCTGAGCAGACCCTCTCAGTTGTTAGATGAGTGTCAGTGCTCTGATGACGTAAAGCCACAGAGATTGGTTAAGAGCTTGAGTGGGTGGGCCACTGACGTTGTGAGAGCCGTGAAGTTACGGTATCCCATAGTGACAGCTGTCAATCACATGAAAGCACTGGACAATGCTTTTGACCTGACAGGAAACCCAGTGGGGCTCATGCTGGGGTTTCAGAACATTCATCAGGAGAAGGGGGAAAGGCTTTCTTCTTATATTTTTTTGGCTAGAGAGGCAGCAAAATTGCTTGCAGCACAGAGGAGTCATTCAGGCAGCTGAGGTGGATCAGTTATGAATGGACTAGATAGCCAGGGGCGCCCAGTCCCAGGACCTGACTGCTTGGGGTCTCCAACAGTCTCGTCAGACGTGCCCCCATCCTTCTTTTGTTGAGCAGATCACAGAGGTACGGGAAGAGGAGAACACAGCAGAGGTGCAGGAGGCCTCTGTCGGCAGGGTACAGTCCTCGGTAGTGGTCCCCTGCAGTGAAGTAACCACGGATAGCCTACCCCGGGGAGCGGTAGAGGAGATTGTGGCAGAGATAAGAACGGAAATGTCTGAGATGTTATCAGCAGTATGACCACCCTCATATGATGGAGTTGATGGGGGGGTGGCAGATCCCCTAAGAGGATGAGCAATGCGGAGGGCTGCTGGCAGCAGGTGTCATGTGAGAAGGAGAGTGAGCCCCCGGGTACCTCACCAGAGAGAGTCATTGGGAAAACCTAGAGGAGACCCAGCAATGTACCAAGGAACCCCTGAAAGCAAAAGGCCCAATTCCTGAAGGCTTAGTGGGACCATGCTCCAGTGTGTCGCTATGGATAGAGGGTATTTATGCTAAAGCCATACTTGACACCGGGTAGCAGGTCACGTTGTTGTACCGTTCATTTTACAACTGTTATCTGAAGAATTTATCATTGACCCCATTCAGGGCACTGGAGATCTGGGGGCTTAGTTCTAGTGATTATCCATACAACGGTTATTTGTCAGTGAAGTTAGAGTTCTTGGAGGCTGAGGTGGGAGTGTCTGAGTTCCTCGATACATTAGAGCTGGTTTGTCCAGACCCTGTTGAGAAGGGTGGTGTTTCAATTCTGGTGGGGACCAACACCCCCCTTGAGAGGAAGCTCATGGGGGCCTGCAAGGAGAATGCTGGCAAGAGCTTTCTGGGAACATTGTCCATGCACCCGGTGTTTCGACCTGCTTTTGAGGAGGTACGTGGCTGCATTGGGCCGGATACTGAATTTAGACGAAGGACCGTGTGGTTCACCCAGTCAAAGTCAATGGTGGTACAACCCGGGGGAAGTAATGAGAGTGATGAGGACCCCCAAGTTTCCTGGAGTGCCTGACGGTGAGGCCCTCTTAGTGGATGCTCCAGAAGACCATGAGGGGGAGTTGAGATTTCCTGCTGGGGTACTGGTGAGGCCTGAATTGCAGAAGCCCTCGGTGGTACAGGCAAGCAGGATGGCAGTGGTTGTCAGGAATACTATGAAGAAGGAGGTTACTTTCAAGCGGGGGATGCCCCTGGTGCATCTGTTCCCAGTGATGGTGATGTCTAGGGTCCCTGTGAGACAAGCCGAGGGGAAACTATTGGAAAAAGGGGGAAAGTTGATTGCTGAGTCATTCACCTTTGGGGACCCCCCCCCCACAGTTCCTGAAGGTTGAAAGAGGAAGTTGTTAGAGAAAATGTTGAAGTTGGAAGGCGTCTTTTCCACTGATGAGTTTGATGTAGGTTGTTCCAACAGCACTCGTCACACTATCCGGGTGACCGAAGACACCCCGTTCAGAGAGCGGTCACAGAGGCTGGCCCCTGCAGAGGTGGAGGATGTTCGGCAACATTTGTGTAAATTGATGGAAACTGGGATTATTACCGAGTCCCAAATCCTCTATGCGTCCCCAGTAGTAGAGGCCCGAAAGAAGAATGGGAAAGTACGGATGTCTGTGTACAATAGGACTCTGACAGGTGCACCATCCCTGACCAGTACACGGTCCCAAGGATTGAAGATGCATTGGGCTGTCTGAGTGGTGCAAAATGGTTTAGTGTGCTGGACTCCAGGAGTTGATATTACCAGATCCCCATGGGTGAGGCCGACAAAGAGAAAATGGTATTTATATGTCCCCTGCAACCTTCCAGCGGGTCATGGAGAAGACAGTGGGGGATATGATCTTGCTTGAGGTATTAGTGTGTCTGGATAACCTCATAGTGTTTGGGTCCACCTTGGAAGAACATGAAGCAAGGCTGCTGAAGGTGCTGGGCTACCTGAAAGCTGAAGGGTTAATGCTTTTCTCGGACAAGTCCAGTTCTGCCAAATGTCTGTTAGCTATGCTGGGCACATAGTCTCACGGGATGGAGTTAGAAACTGGAATTTCTGGTGTTGAAATGGGCAGTGGGGGATAAGCTGAGTGTCTACCTCTACAGGGCCAAGTTTGAGGTGAGGACGGACAACAATCCCCTAACTTAATTTCTAACCTCGGCAAAACTGGATGCCACAGGCCGTTGGTGGTTGGCAGGGTTGTCTGCCTATGATTTCAGCCTGAAGTACCGGCTGGGAAGCAGGAAGATTGTTAATGATGCTTTGTCCCGATGGGCGCATGAGGGATTGGTCAGGGACGAGGAGTGGAAGAGCATTCCTGCCCCGGGGTGAAGGCCATGAAGGCTATATGTCAGTTTTCCATCACCATGCAGAGAGAGGGAAAGGAGGATCAGGATTGAATGGTGGATCAATTGGGAGCTTCTGATGATGCCATTCTTCAAGTTTACTGACTGCTCTGAAGATAAATCTGCTGCCAGAATTGAGTTCTGGGGAAGTGGCAACTGCTCAGGGAGATGACTTAGGCATTGGTATCGTTTGGTCGGTGGTTGAAAAGGGAGACATGGCTCAGGCAGAGAAGACAATCATGCAGTGTTGCCTCCATTACTGAGAGAATGGCCTCGGTTGGAGTTGCAGAACCGGGTCACGTCACCCCCAAACTGACTTCGCTGTTGCGAGCTGGTTCTGCCGGAGAAGTATCTGAAGATTGTGTTGAAGTCACTTCATGATAATTCTGGACATTTGGGGGTGGAAAAGACCTATGGATTGCTCAGAGGCCAGTTTTACTGGCCCTGAATGAAGTCGGAGGTTGAGGAATACTGCAAGTCGTGCATTTGATGCATACAGTGGAAGATGCTGCCTACGCGGGAAGCTCCCTTATTCCACTTGTAGAGTGTGGGGCCTCTGGAACTGATGTGTATGGATTCCCTTCATAGAACCCGATGCCAGCAACACGGCAAATGTCTTAGTTATCACGGACCAGAGGGCGTCCACGTGGCCAAAGTGTTATGGAAGAAGTATTTCATTTATTATGGCCTTCCCAGGTGGATACATAGTGATCAGGGACAGGATTTCAGGAGCAGACTCATCCATGAGTTACTGGGCATGCTTGGAGTCCAGAAGTTGAGGACCACACCCTATCACCTGCAGGGTGACACCCCCAGCCCAAGAGGTTTTATCAGACCTTGCTAGACATGCTCAGGACCTTGGAGAGCAGCAAAAAAGAGCAGGTGGAGTCAACATATTGGACATCTGGTCCACAGTTACAACTCTACACGAAATGAAGCTACTAGGTACTCACCATATTATCTGATGTTTGGGCGCGAGGCGAGGTTGCCCATTGACCTTTGTTTTGGGACTGACGAGGGCGACTTACCACCGAAGACTTATCTGAAGTATGAGTCTGTCATGAGAAGAGAGCTGAAAAGGGCTTATGAATTAGTTGGGGTTGTGGCTGCCAAGCAGAATCATGGAAATAAGAGGAGATATGATCAAAAGGTGAGGTTCTCCCAACTTCTGCCAGAAGACCGGGTCCTCATGTGGAATTTGGGGCTACCTGGGAAACATAAGTCGGCAGACCATTGGGTGGCTAAGCCCTATGTGGCGGAGAGTCAAATGTCAAATCTACCAGCTTTCCGGATGAAACCAGAGGATGGGAATGGGCCCATCAACGTTCTCCATCGGAACCACCTGCTGCCCCGGGACAAGAAGTGCAGGTAGGCCCAGAGCCCGACTTGGAGCTTACACCTAGTAAGAGGACTCTGCTGAAATGTGGGGCGACTACAGGGCCCGCAGGAGGAGAGGTTAGGCTGGCCCACACTTGAGAGGGATACTGATTCAGAGGATGAGGACCTGGATGTGTGGTATATGCTGTCTTTTGCTAACTTCCCATTGAGTGAGGAAGAGACTTCCAGCCCTTCTTCCACTGTGTCAGGTGAAGTGGGTGGGCGTGCTATCTGTGGACAGCCTGGGTTGCAGTGGGACCCTGCAAGGCATCGAGCAGGGCTTGGACATGGGACAGAGGGGTCCGAGTTGCAGGTGGGCACGAGTGATAGGTCGGGGCGGGCAGGCCTTGCCAAGTAGGCCGGAAGTATCCCCAGTAGTGCCTGAACCTGAAGAGTTAGGTGAGGAGGTGCAGAGGTCTCAGAATTAGGAGACCACCGGATAGGCTGGCCTATGTAGCACCAGGGGAACAGAATGTGACCCTTATTGTTTTGGGGAGCTATGTCACTGCCTTTTACACCTGGATTGGACTTTGTGTTTTGCAGGAAGGGTTGGTGAATTATCTCAGCGTCATGAGGACATGACTAAATTTGGTGGGGGGAAAGGGTAATGCGCTGTAAGGTTTCACTGCTAATGTAATGACCTCTCTGTAATGTTTCACTGCTAAGGTAATGGTTTCTCTGTAGTTGCAATGTTTGGGTTATGACTAGAGGTAACGAGGGCTTTAGAATGTAGGCTAACCAATGAGTGGAATGTTGTCCTTTATTGTGGGCCTGCGAGCGGGGATTTCATGGTCTTTTGCTGAGGAGAGAAGACATGAGTGGAGTAGAGCTGGACAGAGTGGAGAAGGAGCGAGAATCCGAGGGTCGGCTCTGCTTGGAGGAGGTCGACGGGGAACACATGAACGGAACAATGAGCTCCAATCAGGCTGTCTCATGAGAATGGGCTCTTTCCTTTTTTTTGTTTCTTTACTAACCAGAGAGTCAAATTAAGGATTATAAAGCTAAATTGTTTAATTGCATATTGTGTACTGTTTGTTATTTTGTGGTACTGAGTTGTAACAGGGGACACATTGCACAGCATCTACCCAAACAAGATTTCTTAAATTTGGCTGGGCCGGAGGCTCTCATCCCCTAGATTAGGCAACTAGCCGAACCGAGATTTACATGACTATTTATTGCAATAACCCCTGTGGTTACTTAAAGGATTCTGGTGATATTCCTATCAGTCATTGTTTGCAGATTAGGGCCAGAGAGAAATTGGAATTCTCGAGAACAACCTAATCTTACATGACTAGATTAGCCTTCAATAGTCTCAATCTGTAGTTAGCAGGGAAGGGAAATGCCAGGAAGCTGCATCCCATCTACGTAAACAGTGGACACATCAGATTCTTCATGGGACAGTTAAAAGCCAGCAGACATTGACACAATAGGCAATCACTTCAGTCCATGCTGACACCAATGCCACTGGTCCAGGCTAACCATAATACAGCTATCTAGTGAAATTTCCTACTATGTACTGTACTTGTATGTCAAATTGTTTTCTGGGTGTGTAAGTGCATTGCAGTATTAGAATAATTGCAATAAAATATAAAAATGCAAAAAGAAAGAAAACTAGGTCCTGTAAAAATAGATTCATTATCTTCCAATGATTCATTCTGGTGTCATATTATCATTTGAAAATATACTAAATCAGTTAGATTGCATTTTGAAGCATGTACTATATGTTATGCATTATTTATTTGCTTGAATCTGGAATTTTTCTATAATAAATTAATAGGATTTTAGCAAACTATTTCAGAAATCATCAACAAAACATGTAAACAGTGATCTTGGTACTGAATTAAACGTAAAATATTTTTAGAGCTGAGGATAGGGGATAAGAAATTTTCCTTCCGTGATTTCAATGGAATGCATTTTCAAAATCTGACAGACATAGGATTGTTAATGGAATTTATATTCTCAGGATCTTCAGCAGAATACTGCTGGCCTAATGAGAAAATCAAAGCCATCCATTGAAGGATATAAAGGCAGGACACTTATGGGTAACTTTGATCCTTTCAGTATAGGCTAACAGTAACTAACTTCATACACATGCTTCTTACACCAGAGGACTGATACTAATCAAGATGTAATTCAATGCATCAACTGCATCGCATTAAATCTACCACAACATAACTTAGCTGTGCTTAGTGAGTAACTTAGTGTACAATGCAATTCAATGTGCAACTTGACAATCTACTGAAACGGCAAATAGCTGTGAATATTTTTTGCTGCAATGACATCACAAGAATATAAAATTTAATATTTTATAATATCTATTTAATTAATACAATGTCCTTTTTAAATTTGATGTAATTTTTCACTATCAAACAAAACAAATATTAAATCCCTTTAAAACTACAAATGCCCTGAATGGTTCTGTGCATGAATCTGGAATTTCAGGAGATCTCGGATTCTTTCTTCAGCTGATTAACAGCTGGAGCAATACAGATGTCATTAATTTTTTTCTTGGTACTTCTAGATTAAAAATGGGGAAACAAGTCTGTCAGCTAAATTAATTAATATCCACTAATCCAAGCTCAGATTTGAATGCTAGGGAGCACAGGATCAGGAAAGGCTTTGAGGCATATGGTTAAGGTCAGGCATAGAAATTTGAGGGACATTACAGGGACTAATGACAGTGTACCCTCTACCCAATATGACACTGGGCCTTTCACAGAGAAGAGAAGAACCAAAAATTAGGGAAGTTGGAAGAATTTGGGAAAATTGCATTACAGTCCCAGAGACTTCCAGTTATAGCATTGATCCATTTTATGTGATTAACAGGAAATGGAATAGGCTTTTTTTAAAACATCATAAATTGATAAGATGATCCAGTGCCATACATTGACCATACTAGTATAAACATGGGTATTGGATACACAAACAACTTTCCATGTAAATAGTACTAACAGTCTTTTCCATATCTGTCATTTCTACTGATTTACAACGCCGATGTTAGAGAACTGTCCATCCAGCTCAAGGTATCAAAGTGATATAGCAAATCAGTGATGGGTGATATTTTCAATTCAAATAGATGATTCTTTTTCCACGCTATGTTACATGATCTCTTCCTACAACCGATAAAATTTTGAAAGTCCAAGTCACAGACTAACCATGATAGACGGCCTCCAACTAACCATGACTAATCTACTTACACAACTCTTGTCTTTTTCCTTTCACCTTGGTACTGAGCTCAAATAATAATTCATGGTGCTCAACAGAAAGTAAGTAATGCTTTCACAAACAAGAGAAAATCTGCAGATGCTGCACATCCAAGCAACACACACAAAATGCTGGAGGAACTCAGCAGGCCAGTACAGTCGACGTTTTGGACTAAGACCATTCAACAGGACTCCTGCTGAAAGATCTCAGCCCAAAATGATGACTATAACTCTTTTCCATAGATGCTGCCAGACCTGCTGAGTTCCTCCAGCATTGTGTGTGCGTGTGTGTGTGTGTGTGTTGTAAGCAATGCTTTCCTTGTAGGAAATTAGTTAATCTATCACTACAAATATTCATAACAGTAATTGCTAGACCAGTTTAGAAATTGAATTACATAGTGTTTTTTTCAACTTTGGAAAATCTAAAATTAATGTGGCCTGGAGTTATTCACATTAGTAATCTTTTCCCTAAAAAAAACATATCTTTCAGTTAGAGGTCCCTGTTGTAGCAAATGTACTTTTCCCAGCATCAGATGCATACTTAATTACGTCAATTATCACACAGTGGATATTTGAGGTTTTTCTAATGTAAACTGGTCAAAGCAACTATTGTTTGGTATGTTAGACAAGGAGCACAACCATTCAAGTTCTATAATAAGCTTCCAGTTACATTGCTACTTGGTTTGCAGCAGGACAAGCAATAAAGTAGCTTCAAAGTTCACTGGAAATTGCTTTTACACTTCCCGGAGCACTGTAACTGTACTTCAGTTAGGAAGCATCACTTTTTTGGTGAGTTTGTACTATAGAACACATTGAATTGGAGCCTATGTGGTCCTCTTGTACATGAGGATGAGGTCCATCCTCTATAGTGTAGAGAAGCAATGCACTGAAAAAACCTACTCCTCTCTACCAGCATCCCTCCTCACATCTGGATGCTTTCCCTACTATTCCTGGCATTTTCTGCTTCAGTGGAAGATATAAAACAAATAGGTTTTTCATGATACATTTGTAGTCTTTGTGAAAGGTGTAGAGAATCGTGGGACAGTAACTTCATCTGTGTGTGAGAGAGAGACAGCAGTACTTTTGATGGTGTGCAGATTACTTTGGCTTTATCTTGTGAGGTCTTGAAATTTTTAGCTACATTACTTAAATGTGCATTGATTGTCACTCCTGAAGGAGATTGTCTGAGACACTTACTCTTCATATGCTGGTGCTGGCATGTTTCTTGATCCCATGGAACACAGCATCTTCCTCCTGCCTTGTATTTAACATTTGGGAATGTCTAGCCTTTTAAATCAGTAAAACATGGATCCCCTCCTCAGCTGCAGTCTCTCTCCTCCATGGCAACTGGAGTGTGTGTTGTTGATTTTTGACTACTTTTGAGATTGTGCCCCTAAGGGCTGATAGCCTTCTGTTAAATCTGTGTAGCAAAATGCTGGCAGGAGTTCTGGATTGAATGAGGTCCAAAAGAGAATTAAGCTGTCGATCAAGCTGTGGTGCTTCCTTTTGGGTGTCAATCTCATAACATGGTTTCAATGTTTTTGATCAATTTTATCAGTTTTTTTTAGGGAGACCTGAGTTGGCATTAACAGATCTAGCAATGCTCTAGTGCACTTGGAAAGGTGAGATTCTTTCTCTAAGCTCTGGAGAAGAAGAAAAAGTAAAGACTTTCTGATTCAGATTTAAGATTGTTGTAAATGGAACTAACTTAACATAGCTCTGGTTTTTATTTAATTAAACATCAATATTTATAAAGTTATAAAAGTCACCTTACATGTAAAGATATTTGCTGTGCATTGTTTCAATGCAGAGCGTTTTTCCCTCTTGACGTGATCAGCTTAGACCAACATTTTGGGGCTCACTCCGTGAATTCTCCAACCACACTGTCTACTATGGCAACCACAATGTGTATGGCAGCTAGCTAACTGCCATGTGGATAGTGTCTTCCAATGTTAATTCCTGTCTTTGATTACTGTGCAAGAGTATGTTAGCAACTATAATAAATTTGGAGTGCTTCCAGCAGAAGGTACTGAGTTCAGAAACATGGAATCTTTTTGGTTGTGGGACCTGATTCAGCACTCACGGTATACACAAGGACCTTTTAGTACATCCAAAAAGTGAGATTCAGTTTCGAGGCATATAGTTTATCAGAGGCTATTAAGCTGTTGCAAGATGCACCTCAGTCTTTGCACTTACCTATAAATATTCAATGACTACGAATGAGAACAGACTTTTTTATTCAAATATCTATGATAACAAACAGTTGCAATCTTTGATAATTGTAAATTCTGCATAAAAATTCATCTACTTCCAGGAATTGTGCAAAATTCAAGGAAATCTGTTCATCTCAGATACAAATAAAGTACTTACAAAATGTAAACACAAGCATTCATTCAGGTGACTTCAAAAACAGCCTTGCCAGTTGCAGTGTTAACTTGAAGTGAAACAATTTCAAGTATCTCATTGCCAGTCACTAACATTGCTTCAGCTATGTAGTTTTCAGGCACCAAATGTGCTCAAATGATGATAGTAGTTATGTGACACCTAGAATTAGTCACTCATGATGTTTACCTTGTAAGCTGTGGCTCACTTACAGAAGAATTATGGAACCAGCTTTCTAATTTTCTTCATAGGCCATTTGTTGGGATTGAGGAAGACTTGCTTCCACTGTTGTGTTTTGGATTCTGAAAGGACTAATAAGGCCTAAGTGGGAGCTGTAGATTACAGACCTAAGATTATAATTTGACATTTGTACAAGAGTACAATGAGTCTCTTAAACTCTGTGAAAGGAAGTATGTTATAGGAGTTTTGTATTGATATGCTTCAGGTAAGAATGCTTCTGTGATATTTTTTTCCCTTGAATGGCAAACATTTCTCAAACAGCAAGCAAAGAGCAATGGCCTATCCTTCTTATCCTTGGCATCCTATAGAGTAATCACACCAGTGAAATCATCCTTGAGAATCTGAAAGCTTCTCAACTCATTGACTCATGGCTTTGCCAACCCATCATGGTGCAACTTTGAAATCTTCATCTTTCTGGGTGCAAGAGTCATTGGCAAAGGACAACATTTCTTGCCCAGTTGAGGTGATACTGGTAAGTTGAAACATTGCAGTTTTTCTGGCTCTCCCACCATGCTGCTTAGTCAGGCATACCAAGGTTGATCAAACAATGAAGCAAACATATTTCAAAATTAGGATGCTTTGTGACTTGGACCTGCAAAAGATGGCATTATTATGCAGTTGCTGCATTAGTCTTTTTTAGTGGGAGAGGTCATGGATCTAAGAAGTAATATTAAATTAGCCTAGGTGAATAGATCCAGTGCACTTTCAAGGCAGTGTGTGTTGCAGCTTTGATGCTAATGATGAATGGAATGAAAGCTTGGCATTGAGAAAGAGAGCAGATGATCAGACAGTATGTGAAGGTTTTGTAGGGATAGTTAACCAAGTGTGGATAGAAGTATCAACAAAAATTGGAGATATAATAAATCTTAAACTTTAGATATTTTTTCCACACTGATCAGCATAGGTGTCACAGCCACGGATTCAGCAGCGCTGTAGATACTGCAATTGTGCTTGTGCATATGCACATGTCAGCTAATTATTATTTCATTGTGGTAGTATTTAACTCCATAGTTGTCATCGTAGAGCTTGTCGAGACTTGAACACAGCACAGCAATTCTTTACTGCCTGTTTGCATTCGACCTTGCCTGAGGAATTGGACAGTCGAGTCAAACGACTCTGAAAACTAGCAGTATTGGTTTAATATTTAGTTGTTCTTTTCATCCACAGTGTAGGCGTCATTCCTCTATTTAACGGCCCTGTTTGGCCTAGCATTTATTGTTTTCTTTCCCCTTTAACACTGTTCGCATTAAGGTCTGTGAACTATCGACCTGCTTCAGTGTCTCTCACTCTGCACTTTGGCCATATCCGAACCTGGACAATAAGAGGCAATGTTGCTCCTAATGAAGGTGACACTGACATACCCTGCTAGTGTCACCTGCATATACTGTAGCCCTGGAGGATTTCTGGTATTCTCTTCTAATGATGTCTTCTTCCTTTGTATCATATAATTTGCAAGCCCTTCCCAATTCTTCTTGCTGAATGTGGGGTTAGAAAGAATTGGTAGAGGCATTTTCAAGTTACTGGAAGAGTGTGATGGAACAGGATGTGCTCTTAGATTGATGAGATTGAATCTGAGAGGCAAAGTACCAGCAGCTGCATGGAATGGAATCAGAGCCTTCCAGTTATGCCAGCAGTTTCTGAAGTAGTGTGATGTTATACAAGGGAGATGGGCTACATTGCATCTGTGCAAATTCACAAGCGTTTCAGTGCTTTAAAGTGGCACTAAGGAGGCACGTTGTCATAATGATTCAGATTCAGATTAATTCATTGTCATTCACATCAGGGAACAATGGAATTCCTTGGTCATGTGAAGCTCACAGTATCGATGCTAAAAATAAGTGCAACAATAAAACCAACTAAGAGCAGTGGATGGTGCAGAGTCTAGTGGTAAAAACTGAGGTAGTGCAAATAGGTAGCAATAACATAAGAGGTAAAATTAAGGGCTTGAGAAAGTAGCAGCGCTACCGAGAAGCAGATGTGAAATAGGTGATTGGTTCAGAAATCTGATAGCAGGAGGAAGAAGCTGTTCTTGAGTCAGGAGATCAGGACTTTCATCTTTATCATCTCCCGGAAGGTAGAAGGCTTGCATTTGATAGAATGCAGTTTAGCTCATGAAGGGTCTCTAGCCTGTGGTCACTGTGCAAAAATTTATAAATCTTTGCAAGTGGCATAATATTTGAGCAGTTGCAAAGAAGTTCCCAAATGGACGCAGGGGTGAAGATCTACAGCCAGAAGGTTAGATGGCAGAAGCTGGCATTATTCTCTTTAGGGCAAAGAATGAGATTTAACTGAGGCTACAAGATCATATTTGGTCAGATAAGTTGGATAAAAAGAAACTCTTTGCTTTAACAAATAATACAAGGGTCAAGTGCTGTAGTTTTGAAGTGATGGTTAAGAAATATAGGAAATATGTGAGCAATCTTTTTTATGCAGAGAATATTTTGTGACATATGTCATTGATAATAAAGCTGATTCTGAAATTCACTGTCATATGCATGGGAGGACATTCATTACAGGTCCGGTAGCAATATACTGCAGGTGCTAGAAATCTGAAAGAAAAGCAGAAAATGCTGGAAATGCCTAGCAGACCAGGCAGCACAAAGACAGAGAGAGAAAGAGTTAAAATTTAACATTTGTGATATGTATTCAGAACTAGAATAAAACACTTTGTGATGAAAGGGTGGAGGGAATGTAGAATGGGCAAAAGAGAAGTGCCCCACTCCGTTCATCATGGCACTTTCCTATATAACTGCAGAAGGTGCCATATTTGACCTTTTATTTCCTTGTTGCTTGGCTTCATTATCAAAGCTGCCAGATATGAAGAAATTATTTACTCATACTTTCCTCTGAATTATTTAATTGTACTTGATCACAAGTGCAATGCACATGGTGCAACTACAAACGTTTGTATACACAGGCAAACCAAACAGAGATGAAATGTCCATTTTGCAGAACCTCTTTACAATGCCTGCATTGGTATACAAAGCTCTTGGTTGTTTACCTCTCAAATACTTCATCCTATCCCTCTCCCCCGCCTCTGTATTTTGGCTTCCTATACCATTTCAAAGAACAAAGAAGACAGTGCAGCACAGAAGCAGGCTCTACGGCCAGCCATAATTCCCAAATTAATCTAATCCCATTTTCCTGCACTGCCAAGACTACTAGAAGAATGCAAAATAAATAAAGAGGCTCTGATTAGCTGGTGCAACACACACAGAATCCTGGCGAATTCAGCAGGTCAGGCAGCATCTATAGAGGGGAATAAACAGTTGACCTTTCCTTCACACCTTCTTATTCTGGTTTCTACCCTCTTTCTTTCCAGTCCTGATGAAGGTCCGAATCGCCGACTGTTTTTTCCTGTCCATAGATGCTGCCTGAACTGAACTTGGACTCAAGGAGGGAAGAGAAGATGGCGGCGCGACGCAGTGCACACGGCCCTTCCGAATGAATATCTTATGTGTAACTAGGGGGCCGTACACAATCCGGATTTGATGGAGACAGCCGTGAGAAGCACAGAGGAACACCTGGAGTAACTTCTGAAATGCCCGCTTCGCTGCCGCTGCTACTGTGTGATTGAGAATCTCCAGAAATGAAGGCCCCAAATCCTCGGCTTTGCCTATTGCCTGCTGCCGGGGTCAAGGTCAAAGCGCTCGGCAGAGATGGTGCTCGGTGTTGGAGAGCTGGTCGGAGGCTCGGAGTTTTCAGACGGACTCGGAGTTAGACTGTGGTCGGATGCTTCCAGTATGCTGCGCCGGCAAGTTGGCGGCGCTGGAGGTTTACCATCTGCGTGAGATGATGGGACTTTCGAGAGACTTTGAGACTTTTACCGTGCCATGGTCTGTTCTTATCAAATTACGGTATTGCTTTGCACTGTTGTAACTATACATTATAATTATGTGGGTTTTGTTAGTTTTTAAGTTGGCTTGTCATGTGTTTCCGTGATATCATTCTGGAAAAACATTGTATCATTTCTTAATGCATGCATTACTAAATGACAATAAAAGAGGACTGCGTGTCCTCATAATCTAATCTTGTATATATTGTTCAAGATTTCCAGCATCTGCAGAATCTTTTACGTCTCTTATTATCTGGCAATGATGTTGGGTCTCAAACACTTCTGGATGATGGGGAAAAAGTAATAATTTAGAATTACAGACTAATATTGGGGTAAAAGTTGTACTTAAAACAAAATTTTCCCCTGAATGTAACCTGAACAGGCAAGCTTTCAATTAATAAACTTCACCCAGTATTCAAGATCTGTCAAATGCTGAGTGGAAAAACTGGGGAAATATTTACTCACCTAACTGCAGCAGATCTGGGCTATAATGTAAGTTACATAGTTGGTAATTAATTCTTTGTAAAGCAAAATTATCTTGAATACAATATGCTTTAAGTCCTGCTATCCACAGAACAAATGAATCACTTTAAAGGACTTGAAAGGTAATAATTAATGAAAATATGTGAATATAGTTAAATCAGTATTAAATTGATTATATAACTGCTGAAATATGTTAATTTCTGTTGCAGGCCAATGTCTGGGTACATTTTTATTCGATTACCACTTTTCTGCTGAATCAACACCTATGTTAATCACTGGGTAATAATTTGAACGACTGCATTAGGCACTGCTAATGTATGCATGTAAAATGTAAAAATAATTAAACATATAAATATTGATTCAGATTACCAGAAGGAACCAATGCAGTTGGTTAATACTTCACTCGGTTAAACAAAATTTGCAGCTTTATTTTGTTGTCAAAATATCAGTTATCAAAACATATTTTATTCCTTTCTTCTCTTTTTTCCAAAGACAAAGGAAAACAGTCAAAGCCACATTAAACCTGCTGTCTTCAAGCAGAATACATGCAAGCTGCAAAACATTAACTGATTTGCATCTCACTGGAGCCCAGGACTCAGCACCGTTCATCTTGGGCTTTAATTCCAGCAGTGCTGACTGTACTGTAGCCAGTTGGCATCAGATCAGCAATTGACACAGATTTAAGCCACATTTAGTCAAGGAGTGTGCTTAGATTCTGGAAACAAATGATAAGGAACAGCACCCTTTGTTGATGTGTTGCACTTTCAAAGTTGATGGCAAGTTCTTTACTATTTGGTAATGCATTTTATCCTGCTAACTTAGGATGACAGAGATGTTATGGTATGGCTCAAATGAATGTAGTCTAGCCTTTTGGAGTGGAAGATTGATCTGCAGCACCAAGGTATTGAAATGGATGATCAACATGACAGCTGTTTCTGTTCTATCCATTCAAGTCACCTTTTTTTCTTATTTGGAAAATTGATTTTAAAGAATAGACCAGAAGGTCATCAGTAAAATGAGACTTTAGCTTACAGTTTTCATTGTCTTTAAGTATGGCACATGCCCCTGAGTCGGAACTATGCAAATAGTGTGAAATGTAAGTGTTCTGTGTGGATGAGAGGTATTTTGTAAAGGCAATTTACCTATGTTTATTAAAGAATGCAAAAAGAAACATCGAGGAAATGTGCTGGACTAATGGATACGATACTGTACAGTTTATCTTTTGGCAAGGAAATTCATGACAAGAGTAAAATCTGAATTAGGCTAAGGAAATATATTTTCGTACAAATGGTGATGGAAATCTAGACCCTGAATTCCCAAAAATAACTGTGCACAGAGATCAATTGAGCATTCTTGAAAGTATCAAATCAAAAGTTATTTTGTGAAGATACTAAGGAACATATAACAAAGACTGATAGGTAGAATTAAAACACCAATCAATTGTCATCAAATAGAATTTTGAGACTGGCATGAGTGGCTGAGCATACGGTTCTTGATTGTATATATGGATAACTTATACCTAGAATAAGAGAGGTAATGGAACAGAAGAGGAGTAAAAAATATTTATATCTACAAACTGCTTTCACAGATATAAATTTGAGGACATAACTTAATTCTCCTAAATTGGACTGACACTGCTAAATCTTTGGAGCGCTCTTGTATCTATCATAGTAAATGTGAAGGTTTCAACTATAGTTGGAACAAAGAAGTTTTCTGTACATTTGTTTAAATGTGCATATGGAGAACACAGTATTTCCTGTCTGCAGAGTAATAACAGGAGAGCGTATAATTCAATTCTGTCTATTCGGACTTCTTCAGAGTGAGTAACGAAGCTTGCCGCAGCATCCAGTAGTAGAACTATACAATTACTGTAGATTTTCACATCTTGCTCCAGGTTAAAGGAGAGATGGAAAATCTTTGAACCATGTGATTACTGTTAGTTTTGGCATTAAGCAGATAAATCCTTAGGTTCCTCGACGTTGGAATCTAATTAATCCTACAGCAATGTTGGCACGTTTCAACATGATATTATTCAAATATGAGTGGCTCTTGAAAAAGCGAGGACTGTGCTTGGGGAATCTCGGGTTCCCTAAACAACTCTTATAACTGCCTCTGACCCTTGCCTCTCCAGCTAAACCTAAACCTATTTTCAAATCAAACACTTGGAGGGCAGTCATTGGAAACACTTTCTAAAGTATCTATCACATAACATATCCAGACAGAAAACAATGTTCCCACTCCACAAGCAATTAATTATTGTGATTAATGTAATCCGTTTTCCCCAGCATAATTCCATGAGGCAGAACAGGCCCATTGACATGCCCTTGAATTATGACGCGTGTCTAATTGAAGATGCACTAAAAGAGGTGGGACATTCAGTTGTATGTGTTAGGGCTAAGAAACTGTTAATTAATCAGAAGTAGTTACTTTACCCATTCCCTCCTCCCTCCCTGTTTTTTTTTTATTTTCAGTTAATATCAAATTCTCTTGCCTGCCTGACTGAGCAGATGAGATCTTCAGCAAGCTTTCATCTTTCAGAAAAATGAATGGCGCAGAAAAGACATTATCAAATGAGCTGTTGAAGCAGTCAGTGAATATGTCATTGAGTGTGACTGCTTCCAGAATGAATTCAGATTTATCTCTGTTATCCCTGTTCAAACTCACTCTCATCGTGCTACCGTGTCTGCCTTGAACACAGATGTTAGACCCAGTGGATCATTCTGAACAGCAAGGGCCAGTAGCTCATACTTACTGACTGATAGATCCAATTGTGCCACAAGTCAGATTTTGAATTTTTTTAAAATTTTGCGAATTGACTTTTTTTTGCTACAAATATAAATAGCTTGTGGCTATTACTCACTGCAATTTGTTTAAGAAATTCTTTCTATCACGAATGTACTGTTATCATGTAATCCATCCGTAGAAAAAAAATCTTGAACAATAGGTAATTGCTGTGCTCTCTTTGCTCAAGACAGCAGTAAATCATGTATTTTCACTTAGTGTCTATGACCTGTTTCCTCCTGCACAACATCTGCATTCAATATTTCATCAAAAAAAAACAAGTATTGTATCCTCTAAGGTATTTTGAAGTTAAGCACTTCAGACAATGCTAAATATTTGTTACATTTATTTTTGAAAAATTACTGTAATTTTATGTAGTTTTCAGTTATTCAAGAATCAAATATTCTGAAGCTTAAATATTGAACGTTGTTTCACAGAAAAGAAAGCAAAAAGATTCAAAGCTTTCTGTTGTGAGTAACTGGTTTAACTGGAACAACTCTGTACAACTGTACAGGTATTATGTTCTGCTTTATCTCGCTCTACATGAGAATTTAAATGGAGGATATCTCACCAGTGACAGTGGGCTAATGACATTCTTTCATGAGTGTGAAAGAGATTCAACCATTGCATGCTGCTGAAGGGAGTGAGTAATGATGGGCCTTTGCATGAATGGTGCTCAGTGCCAATGTGGCAACCAACCGCTTTATACCATGGGACTAAAGCAACCTTACAGCCTTTAGAAAGATTCCATGCAGCTTAATCTTTTATTATTATTCATTCCAAGGTTGTATTGGAGGGTATTTTAAAGCCGTCAATACATGTCCTGACAATCGAGTGACTAACTCTGCAGTGTCAGCAGGGGATGAAGAGTTGGTCAATGATCTAACAATTCCATAATGTAGCTCAACAAGGCTATGCACAACGTGAAGGAACGAGGAAAAATCTGATTGCTCTATGATTAGGTACTTTGTACAGTTAGCCTTTTCACCTCTGCCACCACCCTCCTCCCACTTTCCTGTTCCTTGGCAATCTTTTCAGGGCCTCCCTATGTTGATCTTCTACCCTTGGGTTATGACGAATTATTCCAACAAATTGCAACAAATAACAACTGCAACTACTTACATTTGTCCAAAATTAAAAGAAAAACATTCTGCTTCATTTCTCCAATCATTCTCTGACCAAATCACAAACAGGAGAGAATCTGCAGATGCTGCAAATCCAAGCAACACACACAAATTCTGGAGGAAATCAGCAGGCCAGGCAACATCTATGGAAAAAAGTACAATCGATGTTTCGGGGTGAAACCCTTTGGGCCAACTGAGTTCCTCCAGCATTTTTGTGTGTGATCCTCCAACCAAATCCACTGAATCCTGTTGTAGCCACATCCTTGATCGAGTGCGCTTCGATGTCCTGTACTGTCCCCACTAACTCATGCATACTCTGGTATCTTCTTCCCCACTGTCCCATTTGTCTTTCTCTGATCATCTCTTTTTCAAATCACTATCTGTTATTTCAGCACGTTTCTTCTATGTCACTGCCCTCTACAATGGGAGGATGTAGCAGGATAAAGACCTTCTGTGCTCTTGACTGTGCAAGGCTTATTGTGCTGTGGACAATACTCTGGGCCTTGCATGCAGCAGAATGTTAGAGCCTGGGGATCTTGTACAAAACAAGTCAAGGTCCCTGGTGCAACACTGCTTTCATGTGCAGCTTTATACTTAATGCAGCTTTTAAACCTGTCATTGTGTTATAAATCTGGAGGAAATTGGATTTCCTTCTCTAAAGATGAATAATGATTTAGGTGATATTTTACAGTAATCAGATGACTGTATGGTCTTGTACTGCTCTTTGTTTCTATCTCTGGACTTTTAAAATTGTATTCAAATTCTTAGGCTGGGTTTTCTGGGTTATTAATTCAGGTCTTTGATTTATAGACCAGTAACATTGCCAGTAACCTACACTACCCATTATATAGATTAGCAATAACTCATTGTTAACACAACGGGACAAGGAAGTCATCCTTCTTGTTCAAAGTGATAAAAATCCCCAGCAAATATGTCTGTGAATTTGCATAGTTAAAAACTACTCTTTTTGTATGGAATTTTTATTTTATTGAGATACAGCATGGGATAGGCCCTCCCTACCCTTGGAGTCGCTCCACCCAGTAATTCCCATTTTAACCCTTGCCTAATCACAGGACAATTACAATGACCAATTAACCTACCAACCAGTACATCTATGGACTGTGGGAGGAAACTGGAGCACGGGGAGAATGAACAAACTCTTTACAGATAGCTGCTAGAAATGAACCTGGGTCGCTGCTACTCTAAAGCTTTGTGCTAACCGTGCAGCCCCAAAAATGGACAACAAAAGCTGCAGGATTTTCAGCGTTCTTCAGTGGGCTCAAACTACCAGCCTTTCAGTTAATGGCCGATTACGCCACAGAGATAGCAATTAATCATTTGTTCTGTAAACTTATCTGTTCTAATTTTCTTAAATCACTAATTACTTCAAACCAACAAACTGGCAAGTTTCAATTGACACACACAAAAGCTAGAGGAACTCAGCAGACCAGGCAGCATCTGTGGAAAAGACTACAGTTGATGTTTCAGGCTGAGAGCCTTCAACAAGACTGGTGAAGGGTCTCGGCCCAAAAGGTCAACTGTACTTTTTTCCATAGATGCTGCCTGGTCTTCTGAGTTCCTCTAGTTTTTGTCTGTGTCAATTGCTTGGATTTCCAGCAGCTGCAGATTTTCTCTTGTTCGTGTAAGTTTCCATTGGACTAGTTGCTAATCTTTAAACCGTGATAGAATCTCTGTCTTTGTTCCTTTGTTGAGAACATAAACATGCTGTTCGGCATGTGATCCTCTGACATCATTTTCAATGCGTGTAGCGATTCAGGTCTTCAAGTCAGCTTCCCTAGTTTCTTAACTTTCATACTGGGATTTTACTGGTTTCAGTACCTGGTCTATGCTGTATTGACGGATCTCAGCCAAAACAGTTGCTCCTGGTTGATCCTATCACCATTTAGGAGGAGATCGATAAAAGTGACAAAGGTCAGCACTCCGAACAGGATCCTGTGAACAGCACTGGAAATTTCATTGTGAGGGCATTGACTGACAATCTTTATGTGCATGATGAGATGACCTGATAACACTCAAAAGAAGAATCTCTTATGGTACAAAATGGGTGGAAGATGCAGAATGGTGAAGTACAAAATTGGGAGGTGGAGAGAAGGTAGAATGAAAAAACATATTTCAGAAAACAAATATTTAAGTTAACTCAAAAATATTCAAGAGCACAAGAGGTGCCTTTCTGAAACAATATGTTTACTGTAGTTAATACTGCACACAGCAAGATAATTCTGTACCTCAGGGGTTAATGGATTATAGGGTTCGAAGATAACATACCCAATTAACACAACCATGTAATTGCTTTCAGACAGTCTCTTCATTTGGAGATGAAATAGCGTAACATTCTTATGAAAAATAGGGTCATAGCCTACATATTAAATGAAAAAAATTGATTGGAGCTTATTATATCTTGACTACTGTGAATGTGCCTCAATTACTGATTGCTGTAAATTTATTTTTATAAATTACAAATTGCCTGAGTCATAATGGTAACAATGGCTTAATGAAATTACCTTGATCAAGCTGACATAAGGGTTTTACTAAATAACTCCAGCAATGAGAAGAAAATTGATGAGCTAAAACCAGAAGATGTTTCAAAGTGAATGTAAAAGAACAATCACTGCTCTCATTTTCTGGGTGAACTAAAGATTGAACTTTTTATGAGACTGAGTGGATTAATATATTTGTATTCTGTTTCTGAGCCATAAAGTTCAGAAGATCCCCCGGTCCCTACCTAAGATCTGAGTCGCTCATTGTAAATGAAAATTCAGTTTGGATTCCTTCCCCTAGATTATTATCAGATGACACCAGTAAAAATGGAGAGAGTGCTTGAGAACATACTGGTGTTTAATAAATTGAAGATACATATTCATTAGGCTCACAAGTGAAGCCTGGTCATTTTGGAGAGTTGTTGGGAGGTTTTTGACAACTACATTGCTGTAAGAAAGTGCCATCAATGGAATAAACCAATTGGCATTAGGCATTTTCTAGGAATCCATTTGAAAAGGCCTGGCATCACTGTTCCTGTACTTTCATTTGTCTTTAGAATTAAAGACTTACTTAATCATTTCAGATTGAAAGTGATTAGTCAAACTAGTCGTGTGTTTCTGATTACATTAAGACTGATGCGGAATGGCTTGATGGATATTTACTAGCTCTCCCATTCCCACTGCACCCCCCCATATCATGCCACAATTTGATGCACGCAGATGTTGTAGAATACTCCAGTGCATATCACAACACTACTGATTATGATCATCGTGTTCAAGCTATGTAAAAAGCCAAAGAGGATTCCCAAAGCTCTGCTTTCTTTGACAGGTGTGCACAGTTCACCACGCCTTTCCTGAAAGGGCAGCCTCGAGGCACTGCTTTGCCTCATCGATTGGCCGAGAAACCACAACACAAAGCAATCACGTACCTTCCCTGGAAGTGTTAATACTCTCTGACTGCTCTCATTCACTTGCTTGAACAAGGAGTCCCTCTTGCATTTCACTCAGAAAAGGAAAAGGATGACATTTTCGACTTGTTTCTCCTGAAACCAGTCTGGGGTATGCTTCCACAGGTACTGCCTCTCCGCTATGTCTCACGCAAGTGAGAGTTCGGGCAGAGTTGGCAGACTGGATAACTTTGCAGCAGAGTCACCACAGCATAACTCAGTTCTGTCCTCAGCCATGCATTCCCCAACAATGCACTTTGAACAGTTATCATGAGTAGGAATGCTGGCCAAATTTCTTTCCCTCTTACTACCCAGGAGATACTGCTTTGCAATGTAGATTCAGGCAGAGCCATGTTTTCCAGATGACAGAACTCAGATATGTTTATATCAAAAATATAAATGCACCAATTGCAGGCATCTTATCACTGACGTGGATCATAAATGTAAATATAGGATGCTGTATTCACATAATATCATAGTAATATGGAGAAATAAAAGTGGGTAAAGGAAATATTCAAACATGAGTGACAATTATGAATCACCACGAGGAAATCTGCAGATGCTGGAAATCCAGGAAATACACACAAAATGCAAGAAGAACAGCAGACCGTGCAGCGTCTATGGAGGGGAATAAATAGTTGACGTTTGCGGCTGGGTCCTGATGAAGGGTCTCGGCCTGAAGTGTCGACTGTTTACTCTTTTCCATAGATGCTGCCTGCTGACCATTATGAATAACTGGAGCAGGAATGAGCTTATCTTGAACTAATGAATAACTGTCATCATTCCATTCTTAAGTTGCCTCCTGATTAATATTCAAACTTTCTGATTAATACTCAAGCTTTCAAATTAATATTCAATTTCTTATTAATATTCAGTCTTTCTGATTAATATTTAGTGTTCCAGCTATTCCTGTTCAATGCTTGTGAGCCCAGTGGCAAAATCAAAGATTCCAGAAGCAACACAAAAGACTGGAGGAACTCAGCAAGTCAGGCAGCATCCGTGGAGGAAAATGAACCTGAAGTTCATGCTCTGAAATGCTGACTGTCCATCACCCTTCATAGATAGATTTCTTCCAGTGTTTTTCGTGTTGCTCCTGATTCTAGCATCTGCATTCTCTTGTGTTTCTAGAATATTCCAAGTTACTATAGGTTGAGGAACTCTTTTCCTACCAACCCCTGTCCATAATTTCAGAACAAGCATTGCCAAGATGGTAAATTGTGTTAGTCCGAGGCTACAGTTCAGAAACTAGTGATCCCTTTGAGACTGACTGTATGACAACTAGAAAGCAGTGCAGCAATTCATGAACTGCATGAGTTTTTACAAAGGTCCATTCCCAAGTACAATAGCATAATAAGAAAAAAAATGAAAAATTCTACCTGCAGATTCTGGAAATATGAAATAATGATAGAATATTGGAAATGCTTAGCAGATCATGCCATAAACTCAAGAGTTAACATTTCAGGTCAATGACCTTTCAGGACTGATAGAAGTTCAGTGCCCAGTAACGTTGATTCAGTTTTTTCTTCTTCTACAGCTGCTGCCTGAGTTGTCAATTTTTTCTGATATTCTTCATTCTTGTAATTGTTCAAAAAGCCATTGTCTAATCAATTAAATATCTAAAATGTAAGGAAAACTGAGCTAAAATTATTCTCCCTTCTGTTGATTTGTTATTTAATTAAAGATCTCAATAATGCATTAAGAATTTTGCTCAAACCATGAAGACAGAAAGGACAACTGTGACTCAGAAATAAATTGCAGTTTGAATAATCTACTGAGGGCATTAGCATCATTCAAAAAAAAACAATGCATTTATATGTGGTCACGTCCATTTGGATAACCAATGTGAATTATTTATCCCAGTTTAGAATTTCTTGGAGAAATGAATTTGAAAGAAAATCAATTTGGAAATGTCAAAAATAACTCAAGAGGGACTGATGTGTTTGTCCGTTAACATCACAGACACATTGCTACGGCAACTTTAGTACATTTGTTGATATTATAATGTGTAATGTCTTTCCCCAACAAGATAAAATGTGATAATGCCTTTATTTTTTTTCTAATAGAATATTTATTATCTGATAAAAATAATCAGGATTTGAAGTTTTTTCCTTAGATTTGCAATTTTCATCCTTTGTTGCTGGAATAATGTTTTCAGATTTTTAACAAAATAAAAATCTATTAATTCACTTCTGTAGAACATTAATAACATCGTAAGCTCAATTAAAAGACTGCTGTTTAACTACTTGAAGAAACAAACGTTTTCTGTTGTCATTATGGTCATGCTCATGTGATTCTTTCTATGTCGGCCATGTCATCATATTGATCACAGGTCAAGTATCAGACAGTAACAAAAACATTTCTTCCTTGGGAGTTGCGGGATTGTTCACTGTTCTATTCAAAACAAAATGGATTGTTATTTCTGAATCTGCCATGACTTCTGTATTCACCTATACCACTGAGCTCCCTAAAGTGATTCCCTCATCATTATTTATGTCAAAGAAGGTCTGAGTGGAAAGAAGCTGAAAAGTACAGCATTTCTCTGAGCAAAGAAGGGTGAGGCAGCAATAAATGGGTGTGTATTAAATCATGAATGGTTTAGATAGCAGTTTTCATTGATGAATAATTTATGGATTGACTTCTCAATTTTAAATTTTGGACAAAATATTGGAAGAGAATGTGAGAAAAAAGTATTTTCTAATCAGAAGGTACTTACGCCTTTGATGCCTCTCCCTGTTGTGGTGGAATCTGATGGATCAGTGATTGTTAAGAAGGAGATTGGGGAAGAATTTTGCAGGGCAATGAAAAGAGTGCAGAATGCAAAGGAAGCAATTAATGCCCTAAGAAAAGACACAACTTCAATGGGCCAATTGGCCTTCATTTAATAATTCTTCAATAATTCTGTTCTCATGAGTGTTCTCATAATCTAAATTCTTTCTTAGGGATGAACATAAAATATTATTCTATATTTATCTTGTACACACATTCTATAGCTTATAAAATTTCACCATTTTCCTTGGTAACTGGTGAAATCAGTGTATTGTGAAAACTGAACTCTGCTAGCTGTGTTCTGAAATGATTTCTTTGCCTAACAGCCTGAAGGTGGAGTAAATGTACAGCTGACTGTAATTCTCAGGATGCAGACTATAATCCACTTGGTAGAAATTGACCTATTATCTGATTATGGTCAAGCCTGTCAGGCCAAAAGCAAAAAAAAAAACACACACACAGTTTTGATATCTGTAATATTTTAGAATCCCTCTGAACAGAAGATGCAGTTTTAGCAGTATCACAGAGATATTCAGGAAAAAGAGTAGCACAGGTAGGATGGTTTGTAAGTAAGCAAAATGAGACTGTCCTCTCCTGTTGCATATCAGGTCAATGTGGAGATGTTGTTTCAGCATGACCTCGTTCTGATGGCGACTGCAGGGAAGAAGGTCTTTGTGTCTGGAACTATTTCTGGTGCGTACATGGACACCTATTTTCATGTACGTAGCTAAAAGCTTCTTAAATACTCATATCTACTTCCACCACTACTCTCAGCAGACCATTCCAGGCACCTGCCAATCCCTGTGTGAAACAAAACCTTACCCTGCACATCTCCTTTGAATTCATCCCTCACTCACTCTAAGATGCGTTTCCTCCAGTATTTGATCATTCTGAGAAAAAGAATAATAATTCTGAACCTAGGAACAAAGCTTTCATTCTACCATGTCTGTGTGGATCACAAAGCCAACCTAAACTAATCCCGTCTACCTGCACGTGGTCTGTATCTCTCTATTAATGTGTCTATCCAAATGCCTCCTAAATGCTGTTATCACATATGCTTCTACCACCTCCCCAGCAGCTATTTCAGGCACCTATCACATTGTGTATGTAAAAAGCGTCTCCCCTAAACTCTCTGTTCTCACCTTACAAAAACTATTATCTCTATGGTCTATATTTAGGTTACAGCTAAGTAATAACGATTCCCCAACAGCTGCAGGTTTTGAAGATATTTTCTACTTGTGGAAGTTAGTGAGCAGTATTGTACACTGAGATCCAAATGAACTGTTGTAATTTTGAATCTACACACTCTTCAATTAATGGCATCGGGAGTTTAATGTTTTGCTTTGACAAACTAATATGTCAACTACTACTGAGTTTACTTCAAACAATCATGGCAAAAGAAAATCTTCAGATGCTGGAGATCCAAGCAACACACACGGAATGCTGGAGGAACTCAGCAGGCCAGGCAACATCTATGGAAAAGAGTACAGTCGACATTTCTGGCCGAGACCTTTCAGCAGGACTGGAGAAATAAAGATGAGGAGTCCGATATGAAGGTGGGGGAGGGGAGGAAGAAACACAAGGTGATAGTTGAAACTGGAAGAGGGAGAGATGAAGTAAAGAGCTGGGAAGCTGAATGGTGAAACAGATACAGTGCTGGAGAGTGGGGAATCTAATAGGAGGTGACAGAAGGCCATGGAAGAAAGGAAGGGGGGAGGAACATCTGAGAGAGGCAATGGGCAGGTAAGAGATAAGGTGAGGGAAGGACATGGGAATGGGGAATGGTGAAGGGGGTGGGGCATTACCTAAAGTTCAAGAAATCGATGTTCATGCCATTAAGTTGGAGGTTACCCAGATGGAATATAAAGTGTTGCTCCTCCAATCTGAGTGTGGCCTCATCGTGACAGTAGATGAGGCCATCGATTGACATATCGGAATGGGAAATGGAATTAAAATGGGTAGCTACTGGGAGATTCCACTTTTTCTGGCAGACGGAGCATAGGTGTTTGGCTAAGTGGACTCCCAATCTACATCAGGACTCACTGATATACAGGAGGCCACACCAGGAGCACCAGCTACAGTAGATGACCCCACCAGACTCACAGGTGAAGTGTCACCTCACCTGGAAGGACTGTTTGAGGCCCTGAGTGGTGGTGAGGGAGGAGGTTTAGAGTTGATGGTGGAGAGGAAGGGAAGACCCTGATGTCTATTATAAACCCACTGACTCTCACCTCTGCCTGGACTATACCTCTTCCCACCCTATTACTTTTAAAATTGCCATCACCTTCTCTCAATTATTCTGTCTCTGCCATATCTGCTCTAAGGAGAAGGCTTTTCATTCTAGAACTAAGCAATGTCCTCTTTCAAAGAAAGGGGTTTCCCTTCCTGCACCATCAATGCTGCCCCCAACCACGTCTCTTCCATTTTGCGCATGCCTGCCCTCCCCCACTCCCGCCACCCCACCAGGGATAGGGCTCCACTTGTTCTCACCTACACCCCACCAGTTGTCCATAACTTCTGCCATCTCTAACGGGATCCCACCACCTAGCACATCTTTCCCTACTCCCACTTTTTGCGTTCTGCAGGGATCGGTTCTTACGCCACTAGTTTGTCCATTTGTCCCTCTCCACAGATCTCCCTCCTTCCACCTAATCCTTGCAAGCAGAACAATTGCTATA
The DNA here is from genome assembly GCF_030028105.1 of Mobula birostris. Classification (NCBI taxonomy): domain Eukaryota; kingdom Metazoa; phylum Chordata; class Chondrichthyes; order Myliobatiformes; family Myliobatidae; genus Mobula; species Mobula birostris. Next base: position 73,139,259 of record NC_092380.1, on the reverse strand, counting down.
CCTGCCCCTACACCTCCTCCCTCACTACCATTCTGGGCCCCAAACTGCCCTTCCAGATGAGATGACACTTTACCTGTGAGTCTTTTGGGGTTATCTACTGTACCTGGTGCTCCCAGTGTGGCCTTCTGCATATTGGTGGAGCCCAATGTAGATTGGGAGACCGCTTCGCCGAGCACCTACACTCCGTCTGCCAGAAAAAGCAGGATTTCCCAGTGGCCACTCATTTTAATTCCACTTCCCATTCCCATTTTGATGTCAGTCCATGATCTCCTCTTCTGTCAGTGTGAGGCCACACTCAGTGTGGAGGAGTAACACCTTATATTCTGTCTGGGTAGCCTCCAAACTCATGGCACGAACACTGATTTTTCAAATTTCTGATAATGCCCTCCCTCCTTCACCATTCCCCATTCCCATTTCCCTCTCTCACCCTATCTCCTTACCTGCCCATCACCTCCCTCTGATTATTCTCCCCCTTTTCTTTCTTCCATGGTCTTCTGTCCTCTTCTATCAGATTCCCCCTTCTCCAACCCTGTTTCTCTTTCACCAATCAACTTCCCAGCTCTTTACTTCACCACTCCCCCCATCTAAGCCTCACTTATCACCTTGTATTTCTTCCTTCCCTCCTCCCACCTTCTCACTCTGACTCCTCACCCTTTTTTCTCCAGTCCTGACGAAGGGTCTTGGCCTGAAACATCGACTATATTCTTTTCCATCGATGCTGCCTGGCCTGCTGAGTTCCTTCAGCAATTTATGTGTGTTACTTGGCATTTAACATGGTTGGTTTATTTTGAAAACATTGCATATTTTACAAAAAATATAAGGGCATAGAATTTCTAGATACCCCCTAATTGGTGTGCTGTATGGGCATCACAATGGTCAGTATTTTGTTTTGCATCATCAGTAGTCCCTACTGCAGACCTAAATTGCATCTAGGGTGTAGGGCACAAAGTACAACTGATTAGGTACTCGATATTTTTGAAATCAAAACTGTGCTTCTCAGTATCCTTCCCAAATCTGGTTCAGTAAGACGGAATTGGGAAACTAGCAGTGATTTATGGTCAGGTATAGGAAAGGGAAACAGTGATGAGTTGTCAGGATGGACAAGTGAATTATGGAAGTGATGGAAAAATGTCAAATTTTCCATTGAAAATCAACTTTGTATGACTGAAATTCTGTGCAAAATCTGATCTTTGAATGATTACATCATGTAGATAATTTTACTTGATAGACCCAGAAAAATGGAATTCAGGATGACAATAGAGGGTTAAGACATGCCAATTTTTTTTCTACAGGAGCTAAATAGTCAACTTTGACCTGATTGTTATACTTGTGGTGTACATCATAAAGCCTGTGCTGGCACTGAATAGCTGTAGGTTTCAACAAGGAGAACAATGTCGTTATTGACAAGTACTGTAAGTATTTGCGTGCAGAAGAAAGTTTTAATGGAATTCTTACTTACGTGGAAGGAGATATAATGATGGCATTACTTACAAGAGAACAAGTCCTGGGAATTTCTGATGCTGTGGTGGTGATCTTTAAAACGGAGGTGGGGAGTTGTGCTGTATCCATATGAACACCAGTGGTCTTCCAGATCTGAAGCCAGTAGAAGCAAATATCAATGGCAGTCAGTGTAAGGATTCAAGTACCAGAAAACCCAATATAATAGCACAAGAACATCAATGAGCTTGTATGTTGGTCATGGTCAATAATTAAATTCCATTTTCCGTTAACACATCCTTTACAGCATGCACCCAGTCTAATCACTCAGAAACTGTGTTTTGACCATTCATCCCAAACTAATGCACTTTACTGTGTTTTATTGGCCTGATGCTGTTGGCCGTTTGGCCACAACAACCACAGCACACTGCTCTTATTGGTATCCATTACTCTCTTGCAGTATCAGCAGCCTGGCTAGGCTGTGGTGGAATAGCTGATGTTCCAGATAGTGCAGCCACTTCACAGCTTGAGCGACATAAGAACATAAGAAATAGGAGCAGGAGTAGGCCTTTTGACCCATTGAGCCTGCTCCGCAATTCAGTGAGATCATGGCTGATCTGACCATGGACTCATCTCCACCTCTCTACCTTTTCACAATAATCCTTAATGCCCCTACCATGCAAAAATCTATTCAACCTTGTCTTAAACACATTTATTGAGGTAGCCTCCACTGCTTCATTGGGCAGAGAATTCCACAGATTCACCACCTTCTGGGAAAAGCAATTCCTCCTCATCTGCTTCCTTAATTTATTCCCTGAATCCTGGGGCTATGTCCTCTAGTTCTCATCTCACCTACCAATGGAAACACTTTCCTGCCTATACCTTACCTATTCCTTTCATAATTTTATATGTCTGTATAAGATCTCCTCTCATTCTTCTGAATTCCAGCAAGTACCGTCCCAGGCGACTCAATCTGAACACAATACATCAGGTACAGCCTCACCAGCACCCTGTACATTTGTAGCATAACCTCCCTCCTCTTAACTTGAATCCTCCTAGCAATGAAGGCCAACATTCCATTTGGCTTCTTGATAGCCTGCTGCACCTGCAAACGAACCTTTTGCAGTTCATGCACAAGCACTCCCAAGTCCTTCTGCACAGCAGCATGCTGCAATCTTTTATCATTTAAATAATAATCAGATCTTCCATTTTGCCTTCCAAAGTGAATGACCTTGCTTTTTTTTTAACCAACATTGTATTCCATCTGCCATACCCTTGTCCACTCACTTAACCTATCTATATCTCTCCGCAGACTCTCCGTATCCTCTGCACAATTTGCTTTTCCACTCAATTTATTGTCATCAGCAAACTTAGATACAGTACACTCAGTTCCCACTTCTAGATCGTTAATGTATGAACGGTTGTGAACCCAGCACTGACCCCTGTGGCACACCCCGCTCACCACTGATTGCCAACCAGAGACACATCCATGTCCTCTATCCATGCTAATACATCACCCCAACTCTATGCATCATTATCTTATGGATAAGTCTTTTTATGTGGTGCCTTATCAAACACCTTCTGGAAAACCAAGTAAACAACTTCCATTTGTTCCCCTCAATCCACCGCTCTCATTACATCCGCAAAGATATGACCTGGGTTTGAGCCTGATCGCTGATGTTGACACTATCGTGCTGCACTCTCTCGCGGTGACAGTGTGGGTTTCCTTTGGGTGCTTGAGTCTCTCCCATGTCCCACCGTAGGTCAGTTGGCTACTGTGAATTATGGACACATTTGGTGGGATGGGTCATTATGAAGCCAAACTCTCTGACTTTTGAGCTACTCAAGGCTATCCTGCAGCATTATCTTCAATCTCCTGCACAGTAAACAGCCATTATTCATGCTGTATTTATTGGTGCCACACAACAAAAGTACACCAAGGCATTAAGGGAAATGCACAGGGATAATTAGTTGATTTTTTTTGACTATTCTCATGTGATTGATTTAGAGTGTTATGTGAACTTTGGAATAGTTGGTGAAATGAGAATTAAACATACTGCATTTTAATGACAGCCCAACCAAAGAGAAGCTGTCCAGGTTGCCTCCTTTAATTTCCTCTTCCCAAAGGTTCTGCCTGTTGCTCTTTCTCCTGCTCCTCAGCCACTCATCAAATTGCTTGTTGTAATGGTTCATTAGCTCCCTGAGACTGCAAGAGAATCAGAGCATCTTGCTGTAGCCAGAACAGCATGCACCGTCCTCCAAAATTTGCATCTTATGGTCACATAGGCAGCTAGACATTGAGGAAACGGGGTCCATTTTGGTTGTATCATATGACAGAGCTCATGTGCAATGACTGACATTCTCTACATTTGGAAGGTTGCAATCTGTGTAGAGCTGAATTCTTGCTCTCGTGTTCCATCTGCTGCTTTCTTAAATGGAGAGTGATACTGATCTCTCCAGTACAGTACCTCTAGCAGAAGGTTTGAAGGACCCTGACACAAAACATTCATCACACATTCATCTTGACAGCCACTCAAAATACCATCCTTGGTTGCTGTGAGGATTATTTAATGACAGCATCTTGTGATGGATTTCAGTAGAGAACTTCTTGCCAAACTACTTTATTATATAAAACACTGCTCCTTGCCAAGATGCAGATTGGGGAATTGCTCCCTGAACGGATAAAGAGCGCCACGGTAACATTGCGGTTAGTGCGACACTGTTTCAGTGTTAAATCCCGCTGTCTTCTGCAAGAAGTTTGCACGTCCTTCCTGTGGAATGTGTGGGTTTTCTCCGGGTGCTCTGGTTTCATTCCACAGTCCAAGAGTGTACCTGTTGGTAGATTAGTTGTCACTGTAAATTGTCCTGTGATTAGGCTAGGGTTAAACTGGGGGTTGCTTGGCGCCATGGCTCGTAGGGCAGGAAGAGTGTATTCTGCGCTGTATCTTTAAATCAATTTAAAAATAAACAATGAGTGTATCTCTGTTATAAATGCTTCTCCTCCTCCACTGCACTCAGCCTCTTGTCTTGCTGCATACTAATTAGACTGTTCAGGTGTGAGCTGGGAACAAATAGTTTGCCCTGAAGCCTGGCAGTCTGGACTAAATATTTCAGCACCTTAGAAAGCACCAGAAACTTTTACAATGATGACAAATTTCAGTAGAAATCAATCAGCAAGCGGCAAAAGAGGAAAGAATTAGAAGGGACCTAAAAGGGCAACTTTTTTCATACAGAAGTTGGTAGGTACGTGCAATGGGCTGCCAGAACAAGCTGTAGAGGTTGGTACAATTTGCAACATGTAAAAAACATCTAGACAGGTACATGGATGGCCAAGGGTTACAGCAGGGATTGCCAACCTTTTTTTGTGCCATGGAGCCTTACCTTTAATCGAGGGATCCCTGGACCCCAGATTGAGAACCCTTGGTTTACAGGGTTATGGGCCAAATATAGGCAGATTAGATGGACCTCTCAGTTAGCATGGATGTGTTTCTGTGTTTTACAACTCTATGACTTGCAATGCTACTGATAATTTTTTTAAAAAAATACTGCTTGAGTGATAAAGACAGTGGGTTAATTGGAATGTTAAGCACCACCAGGGCAACTTTGGCAGCATGTCAGCTTTGATTGTGTCAGAAATAAAATGAACAAATGCTGGAAACACTCAGCAGGTCAGGCAGCATTTGCAAATAGAGAAATAGGTAACGTATCAGGTCAAATGCTCTTTGTCAGATGCAAGACCATTGACCTGAAATGCTAACCCTGCTTCTTGTTCCACAGATGCTGCCTGACCGGCTGAATAGATTTCAGCTTTTGCAGTTTTTAATTTCAGAGTTCTGGCATCTGCAGTTTTTTTTTTGATTTTCGTTTACTGATTAAGGTCTGGATATGCCTGCTCTGCATATTTTAGACAGGCATTAGCTGCACACATGAATAGCTGAAATCTCCAAGATGTATGCAAATCATGATATTAATTAGCATGCAACATTGATTTGATGGCCTCACCAACACAGCATGGTGCATAATTCGCACCACAATTGAGTCTGCATGCATTGAATGCTGTTCTGGAACTGATATAGTGCCCATTATTCTTAAAAAGGATCTTGTACAGATATAAATTTTCCATCCATAAATTTTCAAAAGCTCAGCACTCATATGCTAAATCAACAGATTTAGATGTGATTTCAATAGATAATTGGCTTGGGGTGGTGGTAACTGGCTTATATTCATAACATTTGAAATTCCTTTGCAATTTTGTGTACTAACTGGTTAATTTAAAAGAATTATTGACTCTTTTAATATAATGGACTGTGGAATAAAAGATCATTAATCTATTTCATATTATCATCACATTCAAAATAGTTTCATGTGTTTAAATTTCATCCAAATGTTTGCTTGTACAATTTTTATAAACAAGCTGAAATAAAATTACTGCTTGCTGCTAATTTCAGGAGATGTTGTAATCATCCCATCTCTATTTTTTCTCCATGGTGCTGAATACAAGGTCAATTTAAAGCTCCCATACCATCTGTGAATTCTTGTAATCACCAAGTTTGACTCTTAACACTTCAACTCCAGGTCAGTTTGCAATTGGCATGTGGTGGAGGAAATGCATCTACAGCTGTACTGTTCAGTCCTGAGCTGTTTAAATCTTAAGTCTTATTTTAAAATTCCACAGTGGAAAATATTACAACTCAAAAGCCTCCCAGAAAGAAAAGTTATGTGGTTAAATCATTGCTGTGGCCATTCTTTGAAGGTCTTGTGATTGGAAGTGTTGACATGTCCACAGTGGAGGCCTTATTTTATCCAGTGGACCTTGTAAGAGCAGTCTTGTATTATCAGGCCTCACAATGAAAGTGAACAAAGAATCCTTACTATTTGGACTTCTTTAGGCCTTGATCTGTTTTTATCTCTTAGGCATGACACAGAAGTAAAAATCCATGTCATCAAGTTTTAACATATATAAATGGCCCTCAATATCTTTGTGCAGGTGTCCTTATTACTTGCTCATTTTATTAACTTAAAATTAGAAACCATCAACCTCATGGAGTGGTAACATGAGTGTTCAGAAACTTAATGGTTATTTCCCTCCAATGGGTGAAGACAGCTATAATCACCCTTTGGTTGGATGGATATGTAAAACAACTTGCTCAGATAATACATAAGTTTAATGGTTTGGATTGACATTTGACTATAAGAGCAAATGCAAAGCCCTGCAGTCATTTGGATTTCTTCTATTTCATACAAATATTTCCTGAGGTCAGCGCAAGATCATATTTGTTTGGCTGAAGTAGCACAAGCTCAACTTCATCTGTGTAGAGGCCTTTGTTTGAGCAATATACCAGGAAAACAAGTTGTTACTCCAGTGTATGTTGGACTTCTCATTATAGCTGGTAACATACAGATGATCCTTGTGTTCAAAGAAGCTTTAACTGAGCCCTGAATCTCAAACCAATTGCTTACAGCAGCTGCTAACTGTCAGATTAAAGAAGCACCCGTGTCAGTTGCTAGCAATAAATTTGAACTTTATGGATTTGAATTTGTGCTTTCCTCTGTTATAAGCAGGGCTTCCACCTCACTGAATAAACCCAGTGCATGCAATGTTTAGAACAATTAGTTGGGTGAAGTCACAGGGCTACTAGAGAAACTGATACCTTCTTTCAATATGGTAATTTTTAAAACCATCTGTTGAAATGAAATTAACCATTATATGATAGCTCTAAATCATTGCATGGAAGTAAAGTAAAATAAACAAACAGACACCATTATGTTTGAAACCTGTAATTAAATGACATTTTTCACTCTCTCAGAGAGACAGAGAGAGAGATTGACAAGAGGAAAATTAAAAATGGCCACTGAAATGAAGTATAAGGAAAATGTTTAGGTGAAAGAGGCAGGAAGTGAGAAACAATAAGTGAATGGAGACTTGAAAAGTAGAACAAAATGTAGAGGTAATGAGAGTGAGAAAAAAAAGAGAATAAGAATCTGTGGGTAGAAAACAACAACAAGCTTGCTCTTACAACCTGTTCACTGTCTGTTTATTCAGTGATTCACCATATCCCCTCAGACTCTCTCCCACACAGGCACACCTGTTTCTCTTCCTAACCTACATGAACTACCTTTTCCCTCCTGACTTTGCTTCAAGCCCTCCACTTAATTTTCCTTTTTACTTATACGTACTGTAACCTTTTAAATGTTAACTTGTTTCCCAAAGGTAAAACTGGATGGAAAAATACAGATGAGCACGTCGGACAAACAAAGAGAAAAGGACAGTGTTGAAAGTGGCAAGAATGTAGTAAAATGGAATAAATAGATCCGCTAATGCAAAAATTTTCAAGTAGCACTATTCCTCACCATTCCTCATATTACCATAATTCACATGGTCCAGTCTGAATATTGGGTCATATGTACTAATCCATTTCAGTGTAACTCTGACCACCTCAGTGCATGTCCAAGAATCCACCATCAATTCCTATAGAAAAGTACGTTAAAAAAAAGGAACAGTATATAACCTTGAATGTCAGGATTTTATTTAGAGTCAATGGATACTTTTGAATTATAGTCATTATGATGACACTAATAAAGTTCCACATTCTTCAAAATAGTGCCTTTGCATCTTTTTTGTGTTTACCTGCAGGATGTTTTGATAGTGCCACATACCTCTGAGTACTGTCTTAGCTAAGCTAGCTGGATACCCTTCTGGTTTAAAACTTGGAATACACAACCTTCTGAATCATATGCAGGGATATTACCTCTGAGTTTAATTCGATGGTTATGACCTTGTTGGTCATTCAGTAACTATGTCTCAAGGTTTTGAAAAAAGATCACTTATCTAAAGGCCTAGGCCTTTTGCCCATGCCACCAAGCAGCTTAATATTGTCTGCTTTTATCTCCTCATGTTTTTGATTCACAAACTCTCTAGAAGTATATTGCAGTATGCCACTTGTCCTGTATTCTGTACCTTAAATCCATAACACGATAGCCAGCAAACTACTCCATCAACAATTGCATTTTATTCACAAACTTCATATAACATGAAAAGAGAATGTATCTTCAGCTGGTTTCATTGACCAGTAAAGATGAATTACTGAGTCACCCAGCAGACATTTTACTATCTCAGGTTGCACTTCCATCTTGGCAGCCTGTCTCCCTTAAGGATATTCATGATCCTTTATTCTTTCAATACTGAGTTGTTTCATTCTGTGTCTTACCAAAGTAGTCATTAAGCAAGTTCTCTATTCCAGCTATCATCATTTGTTTAATATTTCATTAGCTGTATTTCTCAATGTTTCTGTGTGCAAAGCCAATTCATTTATTCGCCTAACCTTGGCATTCTTATCACAAAGGTATTAGTATCGTGCCCTGTTCCCACAGATTTCCCTTCTTTATTCATTTTCTATTGAAGTACCATCTGCTCAAACACACTTTGTACACAGATTCAAACTAATAACCAGACATTGAATATTTATTTCATGATGTTATGGTTTAAGGACCATCAAACCCATATAAGGTAAAATGTAACATATTCTCTGCTTGCAATATCTTCAGTCACAGAACTAAACAAACCTAGTACACCTAAGTTTTCTGCAAAGATCCTTTGAGAAACTTATTGATAAACTTCTTCCATTCTGGTCTCCATACACACTTTATTAGGTGTCTCCTGTACCTAATAAGGTGGCCACTGAGTGTATTTCTGTATATTTGTGATCTTCTGCCAGCATAGCCCATCCACTTCAAGGTCTGACATGTTGTGAAGAGAACCCACCACTGTTGTAACACATGATTATTTGAGTTACTGTTGCCTTCCTGTCAGTTTGAACTAGTCAGGCCATTCACCTCTGACTTATCTCATTAACAAGGCGTCTTTGTAAACAGAACCACCACTTACTGGATATTTTTGTTTGTTTCTTTGAGCCATTCTTGTAAATTTTAGATAACATTGTGCATAATGGGAGATCAGCAGTTTCTGAGATACTTAAACCACCCCATCTGGCACCAACAATCATTGCATGGTCAAAGTCACTTAGATCACATTTCTTTCCCATTTTGATGTTTGGTCTGAAGAAAAACTGAACCTCTTAGGTATGTCTTCATACTTTTATACATTGCGTTTCTGCCACATGATTGGCTGATTAGATATTTGCATTAATGTACAGGTGTACAGGTGTACCTAATAAAGTGGCCACTGAGTATATACTCTGCAAAGTCCATAAACATTTATTTGGGGATTTCTCTGTCTGAACTAACAATTACAGAAGTCCAGACTAACAAATTGATTGAGAACATTTGTTGTTTGTCAGTCTTTTTGTATGTGGTTTTTCATTGATTCTATTATATTTCATTGTTCTACTGTAAATGGCTGCTTGAAAATGAACCTTAAGAATCTCAGGGTAGAATATGGTGACATATATGTACTTTGATAATAAATTTACTTTGAACTTTGAACTTTAAAAGCAACATATTCTCCTCACCATTTAAGATGCATGCTGGATATTTGATAGATTATTTTTTATGTACCATATACCTGAGGACCAAAACTCTAACCTGTTAATTTCATATTGTGCCTATTATAGTGGACATTGATTGGTCTGATTTTGCAAGTGCAGTCTTACATTGTTCTTGGAGCTCCATACATTTGAATTGTGGTGAAACAAAACTTCAATGTTCATGACGAGCAGCTGATGAACTTCTCCACCTGGAGAAGACAGAAGCTTAGATATAGGAGTCCATTTACAGAATAGACAGACTGTTGGAAGTAGCTGCACCAGATCCTAAACCCGAACATTATCGTATGCAGATCTTTTTTTGATCTTGGATCAACCATGATGAAATGGTTGTTCAGACTTGATGGGCCAAATGGTCTAATTCTGCTCCTATATCTTACGGTCTTATGGTCTTCTTTAAAATGATGTGGCAGTGTATTCTAACCCTTGGATTACAGGCAACTATAAACCTTTATATGCCAGAATAATTGTCTATTTCATTTGTTCTTAATCAGGCAGCATTGTCCTCTGATGGCTATAATATTAATAAGGGTGTCAGACAAGTACTTATGGCATTGATTTCTCAGACATCAAGCAGTACTGTTGTTCTGTCTGGGTTTGGGCCAAGATAAGAAGATTGCAAGAAATGAATTAATTTGGATGTTTATTTATTGTGATATAAACTTTGGTTATCTCTAGTTATGTCTAATGTCCTTGTTGCCTCATTTCCTTATATTCCTACTCCTGTACATTGCTTATGACTATAAAATTCCCATTCAATCAATAATTGCTAGCACTATAAGACTATAAAATATAGGAGCAGGATTAGGCCATTTGGGCCATTGAGTCTGTTCCACCATTTCATCATGTCTGATCCAATTTTCCTTTCAGCCCGTCTCCTGCCTTCTCCTTGTATCCTTTCACGCCCTAAGCAATCAAGAATACATCAACCTCTGCCTTAAGTATACAAAAATACTTGGCCTCCACAGCTGCCTGAGCCAACAAATTGCACAGATTCACCACTTTCTAGTTAAAGAAATTTCTCCTATCTCCATTCTTAAAGGATGCCCCTCTATTCTAAGGCTGTGTCCTCTGTCTTAGACTCTCCCACCACAGGAAACATTCTCTCCACATCCACTCTGTCAAGTCCTTCACCATTCAATGAGATCATGTCTCATTTTTCTGAATTCCAGTGAATACAGTCCCAGACCATCAAACACTCTTCATATGACAAGCCATTCAATCCTGGAATCATTTTCGTGTTCCTCATTTGAACCCCCTCCAGTTTCAACACATCCTTTCTAAGATAAGAGACCCAAACCTGCTCACAATACTCCAAGTGAGGCCTCACCAGTGCTTTATAAAGTTTCAGCCTTACATCCTTACTTTTATATTCTAGTCCTCTCGAAAGGAATGCTAACATTCCATTTGTCTTCCTCACCACAGACTCAATCTTCAAATTAACCTTTAGGGAATCCTGCACAGGGACTCTCAAGACCCTTTGCACCTGAGCTTTTTAAATTTTCTCTTCATTTAGAAAATAGTCAACCTTTTCATTTCTTCGAACGAAGTGCATGACGATTCTGTTCCTGATAATGTATTCGGCTATGCGCCCATGCTGAGGAGATTTGTTATTTTCTGTTCTCATGGTCACCCACCTGGAAGCTATGTTGGACAATCCAGCACATGATTTCAAGCCTTCTGATTTTCAGTGTTAATCCTTGAAACTGTCAATGAATTTAATGCTCCTGTTTTGATTACTGCTTGTCCTGCCCATTTCATTTCAATATTTCAATATGGCCGCATTTGCGCCAGGTGCGTTGAGCTGCAGCTCCTTAGGGACCGGGTTAGGGAACTGGAGATGCAGCGCGATAACCTTCATCTTCTCAGGGAAAGTGAGGAGGTGATAGAGAGGAGCTATTGGCAAGTGGTCACACTGGGGACTCGGGAGACAGATAAGTGGGAAACAGTCAGGAGAGGAAATGGCAAGAGTCAGACTCTAGAGAGTACCCTGTGGCTGCCCCCCTAACAATAAGTACTCCCATTTGACTGCTATTGGCAGGAGGGGCCACCTACCTGGGGGAAGCAACAGTGGCCACGCCTCTGGCACAGAGTCTGGCCCTGTGGCACAGAAGGGTAGGGAAAGGAAGGAAGCAGCAGTAAAAGGGGACTCTATAATTAGGGTGTCAGAGAGGTGATTCTGTAGCTGCAGGAAAGAAACACAGATGGTAGTTTGCCTCTCAGGTGCCAGGGTGCAGGATGTTACTGATTGCATCCACGATATCCTGAAATGGGAAGGTGAACAACCAGAGATTGTGGTACATATTGGTACCAACAACATAGGTAGGAAAAGGGAGGAGGTCCTGAAAACAGGCCACAGGGAGTTAGGAAGGAAGTTGAGAAGCAGGACCTCAAAGGTAGTAATCTTGGGATTACTACATGTGCCATGCAACAGTGAGTATAGGTATAGAGTGAGATGGAGGATAAACGTGTGGCTGATGGATTGGAGCAGAGGGCAGGGATTCAGATTTCTGGATCATTGGGACCTCTTTTAGGACAGGTGTGACCTGTACAGAAAGAATGGGCTGCACTTGAATCCGAGGGGGACCAATATCCTGGCAGGAAGGTTTGTTAAGGCTATTGGGGAGAGTTTAAACTGGAATTGCTGGGGGGTGGGAATCAAACTGAAGAGACGGAGAAAGAGGCGGTTGGATCACAAATAAAGAAAGCTTGGAAACAGTGTGAGAGGGAAGATAGGCAGGTGATAGAGAAGGGATACGTTCAGACTGATGGTTTGAGATGCGTCTATTTTAACACAACAAAGCGGATGAGCGTGAAGTGTGGATCAGTACTTGGAGCTATGATGTTGTGGCCATTACAGAGATTTGGATGGCTCAGGGGCAGGAATAATTACTTAGAGTGCCAGGCTTCGGATGTTTCAGAAAGGACAGCGAGGGAGGCAAAAGAGGTGGGGGTGTGGCACTGTAGATCAGATATAGTGTCATGGCTGCAGAAAAGGAGAAAGTCATGGAGGGATTGTCTACTGAGTCTCCGTGGGTGGAAGTCAAGAACAGGAAGGGGTCAATAACTTTACTGGGTGTTTTTTATAGACCACCTGATAGTAACAGGGACATCTAGGAGCAGATAGGGAGACAGGTTCTGGAAAGGTGTAATAATAACAGGATTGTTGTGGTGGGAGATTTTAATTTCCCAAATATTGATTGGCATCTCCCTAGAGCAAGGAATTTAGATGGGGTAGAGTTTGTTAGGTGCATTCCGGAAGGTTTTCTGACACAATATGTACAAAAGGAGAGGCTGTACTTGAACACGAGGAAATCTGTAGATGCTGGAATTTCAAGCAACACACATAAAAGTTGCTGGTGAATGCAGTGGGCCAGGCAGCATCTCTAGGAAGAGGCACAGTCGAAATTTCGGGCAGAGACCCTTCGTCAGGACTAACTGAAAGAAGAGCTAGTAAGGGATTACTTACTAGCTCTTCTTTCAGTTAGCCCTGACGAATGGTCTCGGCCGGAATCGTCGACTGCACCTCTTCCTAGAGATGCTGCCTGGCCTGCTGCATTCACCAGCAACTTTTAAGGCTGTACTTGACCTGGTATTAGGAAATGAACCTGGTCAGGTGTCAGGTCTCTCAGTGGGAGTGCATTTTTGAGATAGTGATCACAATTCTATCTCACTTACCATAGCATTGGAGAGGGACAGGAACAGATAAGTTAGGAAAGCATTTAATTGGAGTAAGGGGAAATATGAAGCTATCAGGAAAGAACTTGGAAGCATAAATTGGGAACAGATGTTCTCAGGGAAATATACAGCAGAAATCTGGCAAATGTTAAGGGGATATTTTCATGGCATTCTATATAGGTACGTTCCAATGAGACGGAGAAGGAATGGTAGGGTACAGGGACCGTGGTGTACAAAGGTTGTTGAAAATCTAGTCAGAAAAGAAAAGCTTACGAAAGGTTCAAAAAACTAGGTAATGATAGAGATCTTGAGGATTATAAGGCTAACAGGAGGATCTTAAGAATGAAATTAGGAGAGCCAGAAGAGGCCATGAGTAGGCCTTGGCAAGCGGGATTAAGAAAAACCCCAAGGCATTCTGCCAGTATGTGAAGAGCAAGAGGATAAGACGTGAGAGAATGGAACCAATCAAGTGTGACAGTGGAAAAGTGTGCATGGAACTGGAGGAGATAGCTGAGGTACTTAATGAATACTTTGCTTCAGTATTCACTACAGAAAAGGATCTTGGCGATTGTAGAGATGATTTACAGCGGATTGAAAAGCTTGAGCATATAGACATTAAGAAAGAGGATGTGCTGGAGCTTTTGGAAAGCATCAAGTTGGATAAGTCTCTGGGACCGAATGTGATATACTCCAGGCTACTGCAGGAGGTGAGGGAGGAGATTGCTGAGCCTCTAGCAATGATGTTTGCATCATCAATGGAGATGGGAGAAGTTCCAGAGGATTGGAGGGTTGCAGATGTTGTTCCCTTATTCAAGAAAGGGAGTAGAGACAGCCAGGAAATTTTAGACCAGTGAGTCTTAATTCAGTGGTTGGTAAGTTGATGGAACAGATTCTCAGAAGTAAGATTTATGAACATTTGGAGAGGCATAATATGATTAGAAATGGTCAGCATGGCTTTGTCAAAGGCAGGTCGTGCCTTATGAGCCTGATTGAATTCTTTGAGGATGAATATAGGTAAGTAGATGTAGTGTACATGGATTTCAGCAAGGCATTTCATAAGGTACCCCATGCAAGGCTTATAGAGAAAGTAAGGAGGCATGGGATCCAAGGGGACATTGCTTTGTGGATCCAGAATTGGCTTGCCCACAGAAGGCAAAGAGTGGTTGTAGACTGGTTATATTCTGCATGGAGGTCGGTGACCGGTGGTTTGCCTCAGGGATCTGTTCTGGGACTCCTTCTCTTCGTGATTTTTATAAATGATCTGGATGAGGAAGTGGAGGGATGAGTTAGTAAATTTGCTGATGACACAAAGGTTGAGGATGTTGTGGATAGTGTGGAGGTCTGTCAGAGGTTACAGCAGGACATCGATAGGATGCAAAACTGGGCTGAGAAGTGGCAGATGAAGTTCAACCCAGATAAGTGTGAGGTGGTTCATTTTGGTAGGTCAAATATAATGGCAGAATATAGTATTAATGGTAAGACTCTTGGCAATGTGGAGGATCAGAGGGATCTTGGGGTCCGTGTCCACAGGACACTCAAAGCTGCTGTGCAGGTTGACACTTTGGTTAAGAAGGCATACAGTGCATTGGTCTTCATCAACTGTGGGATTGAGTTTGAGAGCCGAGAGGTAATGTTACCGCTGTATAGGACCCTGGTCAGACCCCACTTGGAGTACTGTGCTCAGTTCTGGTCATCTCACTACAGGAAGGATGTGGAAACTATAGAAAAGGTGCAGAGAAGGTTTACAAGGATGTTGCCTGGATTGGGGAGTATGCCTCATGAGAATAAGTTGAGTGAACTTTGCCTTTTCTCCTTGTAGCGACGGAGGATGAGAGGTGACCTGATAGAGGTGTATAAGGTGATGAGAGGCATTGATCGTGTGGATAGTCAGAGGCTTTTCCCCAGGGCTGAAATGGCTAACACGAGAGGGCACAGTTTTAAGGTGCTTGGAAGTAGGTACAGAGGAGATGTCAGGGGTAAGTTTTTTATAAAGAGAGTGGTGACTGTGTGGAAGGGGCTGCCGGCAATGGTGGTGGAGGCGGATATGATAGGGTCTTTAAGAGGCTCCTGGATAGGTACATGGAGCTTAAGAAAATAGAGGCCTATAGGTAACCCTAGGTAATTTTTAAAGTAAGTACATGTTCGACACAGCATTGTGGGCCGAAGGGCCTGTATTGTCCTGTAGGTTTTCTATGTTTCTATGATGCTGCTTGAGAAAACCTAAGTTTGAGCCTGCCAGATGTGAGAGTGACACAGGTACTTCTGTGCACTTTAGTGACTCCTGAAATGCAATAGAGGAGAGGTTCAGTGAAATGAAGCTGTGTAGTCAAAAGGAGGCTGGTTACTTCCTATTGTGGGAACTGCAAGATTTGCAAAATTGAAATAGTTTACCTCCTAAAGATAGTTAGGGTGGTTTTCACCATGGTTGCCTCAATAATATATGACCTGTGCACTTTTCAATGCCATTTGCATTTGTTGGCTACTGGGAATGATCTCATCCTTAAAGAGTTCTCTCCATGGCAACCGCAACAGCACACTATAAAAGACTGCCACAGAAGAGAAGGAAGCATGTCTGTAGTGTGCCCTAGTCCTAGTGCTCACAGAGCACTGGTTAAGATTGAGGCTTGAGCTGCAAGTGATTCTAAGCCATTTGAATGCAGAGGCTGTGTATTGACATCCCACTGGGGACATTTTAATTTGCATCTCTGGGTGTGCTTTACTGAGAGTTACAGGCAATGGTCTTTAGTTGCACATTATTACTTGAGTTTCTTTTATAAGGCAGTGAACAGCGTTATACATGTTGGTGATATCATCAACTACTCCAGTGATGCCAAGGAAACAATAGTGTGCCAAATTACCTGATGAAATTTCACGAAGGCAGGACCTCTATCACAAGTGGCTATTATTGCATTAAAAAATAATCGAAATTATATCTGTGGTTGATGTGCATATATAAACATGCAAAATGTCCACCCACCGATTCCCTTCCATTATTTTTCAGTTAAGGACCAGTGTTAACTCAAATTGTCAGGACAGTCATCAAATAACCTAGGTATTACTATTCATAAATTTTTGCCCTGTTAAATTCTTTTGCTGTTTCATGGAGTTAGTTCACAAATATTGATTACTAAAGCACTGAAAGACCTTGAACATTTTCTTGTAATAAATTCAGTATGCCTGACTTATAGCTGACAGGTCAACGGAGATAAGCCAATACAGTAATAACTCAGCAAATCTAGAGAAAATAGTTTTTCAAGTAAAGAATTTGCATCAGCATAACTTATTTCCTGATTTTTTTTCTATTTGATCTGATCTCATTACTGAATAAAAGAGTTGTGAGTTCTCCCATTTGATCTCAGGCATTCTAAAACATTGTTTTTACTACTTAGATTTTAGAGAAATCATACTTTTTTTTACAAATTGGAACTTTCAGTGGCATTGGCATTACAGGTGTCCCCTGCTTTTCAAACGTTCGCTTTACGAAACCTCACTGTTACGAAAGACCTACATTAGTACCCTGTTTTCGCTTTTAGAAGGTGTTTTCATTGTTACGAAAAAAATCAGCGCATGAAAAAATCAGCGCGTGATAAAAAGCAGCGCGCGCTCCGAGCAGCCGCTCTCCCCCGGATTTGGAACGGCATTGCTTAAACACGTTGTATTGAGCAGCCATTTGCAAGATGAGTTCTGAGGTATTGGAAAAGCCTGAAAGAGCTTGTAAGGGTGTTACATTTAGCATAAAACTAGACATAATTAAGCATTTTGATCGTGGTGAACGAAGTAAGGACAAAGTGAGTTTGACTTGTGGAAGCTGACGAAGATGATGTTGAAGAGGTTTTGGCATCCCATGACCAAGAACTGATAGATGAAGAGCAGATGCAATTGGAGGAGGAAAGGATAACAATCAAAAATGAATGCAGTAGAGAAATGAACGTGAAGCCACTGCGTGAGATTTTCGCTGCAATGATAAAATACGACTTTAATTTTGAAAGGGTACGTTGGCTTAGGGGATATTTGCAAGATGGGTTCAGTCCTTACAAAGAACTGTATGATAGAAAAATGATCGAGGCTCAGCAGTCAAGCAAGCCTTCCACATCAGCCACAGCAGACGATGAACCGCGACCTTCTGACATCGAGGCGGACAGTCATAGGAGAAGATGAGCCGCCTGCTCTAATGGAAACAGACAACGAGATGACACCCCAGTGTCCCACCACCCCAAAACACAGGCAGCGGACATATACGGTATCGACTCGCGGAGAATGCAGCAGTAGCTGGGAGGCACACAGCACATCTTTAAGAAAAAAGCCGAAATAAACATTCTAATTAATTAGGTGCCGCCCCACATGTAAATGTCAGCCCAGATCAGAGGCGATGCAATCGGCAATCAGCACTGATCTGAGCCGACAATTACGTGTCGGGCGGCACCTAATTAATTAGCATGTTTATTTCGGCTTTTTTCTTAAATATGTGCTGTGTGCCTCCCGGCTACCGCTGGACCCCTGCATGCTTCGCGGCAAAGTATCGGTCGGTGGCCTGGTGGGTCGGGGCGACTGCACCACCCAACCTGCGACCACTCAGTCTAACACACCATCATCAGTGTGCTCGACAAGCTGTCTTCCCGATTACGGTAAGTGATACTACACTGTACATACATTATTTCTACTTTATATCAGTTGTGTATTTTTACCTGTTATTTGGTATGATTTGGCAGCTTCATAGCTTAAAGGTTACTGGAGAGCGCTTGCGCCGTGTTTCTGCAGAGAGCGCCTGCGTGACATTTTTGCTACGGAGAACAATGCCGGCAATGATTGTGGAATAGTATTTCTACTTTATATAGGCTGTGTATTAATCATATCATTCCTGCTTTTACTATATGTTACTGTTATTTTAGGATTTATGTGTTACTTGGCATGATTTGGTAGGTTATTTTTGGGTCTGCGAATGCTCACAAAATTTTCCCATATAAATAAATGGTAATTGCTTCTTCGCTTTACAACATTTCGGCTTACGAACCGTTTCATAGGAACACTCTACCTTCGGATGGCGGGGGAAACCTGTATTGCATTATTTTCGCTTTTAGCCAGGAGCAAGTTCAATTCAAGCAAGGGAACTTGCAGGTGTTTAAGGTTGCCAGTTTTTTGTAAAACTTGTTTAAGTAGTTGAATGTTATACACATACTTGCAAATTCTGAATTTGCTTCACAATTTTTGGGTGAGTTCATGTCCCTGAAGGCCCTTATCCTCAGTGTGTCTCTGGAGCTGAATAGAGCAAATATGACTATGATGAAAATCCTTGAGATTCTCAGGTGTGTCTGCACTGGAAATGTACGTGAATTTCCTGTCATTTTTAATCAGTTGTCCACTCTGATTATATTATGCATACAGTATTGTGTTTCAGTTACAGGAAAGTGCTATTTTTAATTTCTTTTTAAAATTATGATCGACCATATAATATATGCTAAGCAACACATTCTATGAAACTTTCAACTAAAAGTAATGAAAATTTTGCATATCCCTTGTTAGAAATTTGGGTTGAGTAAGACTTGGTGTTGAATTTTATCCTCCATCACCTGAGTAATATGCTCAATGTTCGCATTTTTGAAAGCAGAGCCATTTATGCACAGGTTACTGTACTGCCATGGTTCAGCAAGTGCTTCACTACATACATTCTCAAAGCAGTTAGGAATGATCAATAAATGCCAATCTTTTCAGTGATGCCACATCTGAAAACATATAGTACATTACAAGAAATACCTAGTGTGACTGAGTACAGGTTTCTAAAGCTTGGTTATTATGGTTTGAGCATTTGCTTGTTAAATTGAAAAGTTAAAAAAAATCTGCTTCAAGAAACTGGAATGACATCGGACAATTTTTTTTCAGGAGTATGAGAAATTGCACTGCAGGGATTGGATTGCAGGGCAGAGAAGGGTCTAATGATGCTTCGTAGTTTGGGTGTATAACTCAAGGTTGTGAATCCTGATGATGTGAAGGAGCAGCAGGTTGTCTAGATGGTGGCTGTTGGTGGGGGTAATGATATTTGTATAAGTTACAAATGGCTTGCTTTTCTTGCAGTTTGGGTTTTCAGAATCTTTTCAGAATCTGCATTCCCAGCAGCACAATCGCTTTGCAGTGCCAATGATCATCATTCAGGGCTCGATTTCCACCACTGTCCATTAGGATAGGTTAACACCAGGTGCTCCAGCTTCCTCCCACATTCCAAAAAATGATGCGTGGTCCAGTTTAGAGTTAATGAATTGCGGGCATGCTATATCAGCACCAGAAGCAGCTGCTTACAGCAAAATCCTCCCTAATTGTCATGCAAATGACATGTTATGCTGTATGTTGTGATGTTTCAATATACATGACCAATAAACGAATCATAAAAATCTTTGTGACCTGAGGCCAAAGCTAACATTGAATACTATTTCCACCACAATTCTCAACTTGAAGTAACATATTACTCAACTCACTACCTCAAAAAAACTTTGTAAGGAAAATCAATATGAATTTTGGATATGCATAAAGATCATGGAATGTTATTGTTCACTTGGATGAGGTCTGTGAAATTTGTTGTTTTGCAGCAGCAATACTTTGCAATACATAATAATAAAAAACCTATAAATTACAATAAAATGTATATATATTTTTAAATTAAATTAAATAAATAGTGCAAAAAGAGAAGGAAAAAACATTGTGATGTAGTGTTCATTCAAAAATCTGATGGTGGAGGGGAAGAAGTTGTTCCTAAAATGTTGAGTGTGTATCGTTAGGCTTCTGTACCTCCTCCTTGATGGTAGCAATAAGAAGACAGCATGGGGATCCTTATTGATGAGTGCCGCCTCTTTGAGGCATCATCTTTTGAGGGTGTCCTCAATGCTGAGGAGGCTGTTGCCCATGATGGAGCTGGCTGAGTTTACAACATTCTGCAGCTTTTTCCAATCCTGTGCAAAGGCCCCTCCATAAATGGTGATGCAACCAGTTAGCATTCTCTCCATGGTACATTTGTAGAACTTTGTGTGTGCCCTTGGTGATATATCAATTCTCCTCAAACCCCTAACAAAATATGGCCACTGCTGTGTCACCTTTGTAATTGCTTCAATATGTTGGGCCCAGAATAGATCTTCAAGGATGTTGAAAGTGCTCACCATTTCCACTTCTGATACCTCAGTAAGGACTGGTGTGTGTTCCCTTGACTTCCCCTTCCTGAAGTCCACAATCACTTCTTTGTTCTTACTGATGTCGAGTGCAAGGTTGTTGTTGTGGCAGCACTCAAACAGCTAATCTATCTCACTTCTGTATTCTTCCTCGTCACTATTTGAAATTCTGCCATCAATATTATGTCATCAACAAACTTATGGATGATATTTGAGCTGTGCCTGAACACACAGTTGTGGGTGTAGAAAGAGTAGAACAATGGGCTAAGCACGCATCGTTGAGGTGAGCCAGTGTTGAATGTCAGCGAGGAGTACAGGCTGGTCTCCCAGTCAGGAAGTCAAAGATCTAATTGCAAAGGGAGGTACAGAGGCCCAGATTTTGGAGCCTGTTGATTTGGACTGATGGTATATTTGTGTTGAATGCTGAGCTGGCCTGATGTAGGTATTCACTATCGTGCGGGTGATGCAAAGCCAAGTGGAGAGCAAATGAGATTGCATCTCCTGCAGATCTATTGCTGTGTTAGGCATACTGCAGTGGGTCCAGGTCCTTGATTAGGTAGGAACTGATTCAAGTCATGACCAATGTCTCAAAGCCCTTCATCACAGTAGATGTGAATGCCACTGGGCAATAGTTGTTGAGGCATCTCACCAGGCTTTTCTTGCTGCGGGTAGGATTGTTGCCCTTCTGAAGGAGATGGGAAACTTTGACTGCAGTTGTGAGAGATTGAAGATGTTCTTGAACACTCCCACCAGCTGGTTGGCACAGGTTTTCAGTGCTCTACCAGGAACAACAGCAGGGCTTGACATCTTGCAATGGTTCACCCTTTGAAAGATGTTCTGGCATCAGCTTCTGAGACAATGATCACAGGCAAATAAAATGAATGAAATTTGACCACTAGATGTTCCAGGTTGGGTGAGCAGGCCTGAGCCACGTTTGTGCACCACAATGAGTTACTCATAAAGCATACTCCACCTCTTCTGCCTTTAACAGTCTGCAGGAATTCACACAGCTGTAGCTTTATTCTCCCTTTCAAAGCATGCATAAAAGGCATTGAGCTCAACTGGGAGTGAAACGTTATAGCCATTCATGATATCAGGTTTCACCTTGTAGGAGGTAATAGGCTGCAAATCCTGCCAGAGCTGATGTGCATCCGAATCCATCTCTAAACACAATCAGAATAGTTTTCTCACCCTTAAAATAGCCTTCTGTAGGTCGTACCTGGATTTCTTGTATAGCTCTGGATCACTGGTCTTGAGTGCCACGGATCTAAGCCTCAGAGACTATGAATCTGAATCATCCATGGCTTTTGGGTTTATTACATCCAGTAAGGTCTCAAAGGCGCACAGTCATCCATACAGGTCTTAATGAAGTTGGTGACAACTGTGGTGTATTCATTCAGACTTGAAAATGAATCCCTGAATATTTTCCAGTCCACTGACTCAATATAGTCCAATCAGTGGTCCTTCCCTTTTCCTTGACTATAACTTCTTCATCCTTACCACTGATGTTGCAGTCTTTAGTTTCTGCCTATACACTGGGAGTAGAATTACAACCAGGTGTTCAGACTTTCCAAAGTGTGGGCGTGGGATGGCACAGTAAAAATTCTTGATGGTGGTATAACAGAGGTCAAGTGTAATAGTTGCTCTGGTTCCATAGGTGATATGTTGGTGGTAGTTGTTCAGAGACTTTTCAAACCGGCCTGGTTGAGTTCTCCCACAATGAAAGGGCAGATATCATGGTGAGCAATTTCGTGCCTGCTGATTACATTACTCAGCTCCTGCAGTGCCTGCTTGATGTTGGTTTGCAGTGGAATGGTGGAAAATGTCTTCGGCAAATAAAATGAATGAAATTTGACTGCTGGATATTCCAGGTCGGGTGAACAGGTCTGAGTCATGTTTGTGCACCATGATGAGTTACTCATAAAGACTGAGCTGCCCTATGTTTGCTGAGAATGGTGAAACCTTTGGGCTGCAGCACTGTGTGTGAGCCACGTTTCCACAAAACAGAGTACACAACAGTCCCTGATGTCCCTCTGCTACAACAATCTTACTCCTATGTTTTATTTTCCAGAGACTGTGCATTCACCAGCAGGGTAGTTGTGAGTGGAAGTCTGAGGGCTCTATGTTTTAATTGTACCTGTAGACCAGTGTGCCATTCCCTTTTCTGTTTTCTTAAAGGGGAACTGCACTCGCAACCTGAGTCTGTTATCGGAGGTTTGCCAATTTTGAGTATCAATAGTTTTTTAAAGATCTTAAAACAATGCCACCTACTGAAGCACCCACAGCTGGGACTGTAGATTTCAGCTGTAGTATTTCTAAATGGGAATATTTAATGATTCCCATCGGAGCTGCAAGCAAATAGTTGTCACTTAATTGTGCTATCTTACTGGATACAGTTTCAAGGCAAGCAAAATACTTAACTGAACATGTAATATAGTACATTCCATATTCCGGCAGTTAATCATGTAACACAGTTCCTTAAATAGTAGGAATCCTCCAGATTAAAGCGGTACCTATCATTGATAATATGAATTTTTACAGTATTCCCTTTTTAAACAGAAAAGAAACAACACTGTGCAAAAGGAGAATGTAATCACATTTCATATATATAGGCATATACACTCAGTAGGTATACCACTTTATTAGGTATACCTATACACCTGCTCATTTATGCAAGTATCTAATCATCCAATCATGTGGCAGCAACTTAATGCATAAAAGCATGCAGACATGGTCAAGAGGTTCAGTTGTTGTTCAGTCCGAACATCCGAATGTGGGAGACATGTGATCTAAATGATTTTGACCGTGGAGTGATTGTTGGTGGCAGACAGGATGATTTAAGTATCTCAGAATCTGTTGAACTCCTAGGATTTTGACCCACAACAGTTTCTAGAGTTTACAGAGAATGGTTTGAAAAACTAAACTAAAATATCTAAAATAAAAATCAGTAAGTGGCAGTTCTGTGGGTGAAAATGCCTTGTTAATGAGAGAAGTCAGAGGAGAATGGCCAGACTGGTTCAAACTGACAAGAAAGCAACAGTAACTCAAATAACCAGACATTACAGTGGTGTGTAGAAGAGCACTTCTAAATGCACTACACATTGAGCCTTGAAGTGGATGAGTAATAGGGTAGCTATTGAATGTATAATAGAATACTAAAACATATTATAGATTGTATAAATCTTGGAGACCTTTGTGACAATAGAGGTGTGTTTGGCATCCAATTCTGGATGCTGTTGACGCTGGTTGGTTGTCTTTCATGGCATTTCCACAGCTTCACTTGGTGTCTATGTCTTGACTTTACTTCGGACTGTCTCCCATTCCATAATGTTCAGCTCTCGGAAATCCAGTCCTCTCCGAATGTGGTTCATCTAAATTTCCCTCTTTCTGCTGGTGATCTTTGCCGTATACTGTATCTTCTGAGCCCAATATTTCCATCACGGTCCGGAAGTTACATCTCAGTGGTTATGAGATCAGAATGCTTTTATCTGGTCTCCTACCTCGAGTTGTCTTCTGGTCTCTGAAGTTGGAATTGAACCCTCTGGCTCTTATTCTTCCCTCTACCTCCCATCCAAATTGGTTTGCACAAAACTCTGTCTCATTCTAAGTCAGAAACACATTTGTAACTAGATAGATAGATATACTTTATTGATCCCGAAGGAAATTGGGTTTCGTTACAGCCACACCAACCAAGAATAGAGCATAAATATAGCAATACGAAAACCACAAACAATCAAACAACAAAATGCAAACTATGCCAGATGGAAAATAAGTCCAGGACCAGCCTATCGGCTCAGGGTGTCTGACCTTCCACGGGAGGTGCTGAAAAGTTCATGGCCACAGGCAGGAACAACCTCCCATGCCACCCAGTGTTGTATTTCGGTGGAATATGGCTGAAGTCCAACAGCAAAATGTTCAATATCCAGTCTACAAACACGTTCCTCTATCGTAATATGACCCGGATTGCACCATCTGTTGTTAACCAGAACAGTAAGCACCCAACTCCTTCACGCTTACCGCTCTCAGTGCACTTCTGGTCAGCCCGAATGGTCTGGAAGCTGTCCATGGAAAAGTTTTGATCGGGTATGTCCTCGTGCAGCCCCGTTCCAGTGAAACACATCACACTGCGCTCCTGAAATGTTCTCTGAAGTCTGGCTAGCGCCGTGAACTCATCCATTTTATTACCCACCGAACTCCTCTTCTCCATAAGTCTCTGTTGTCTCGACCCGGTTCTCAACTAGGGTGGAGAATAACCCTTAGTAGAATGAAAAGTCAATCTGCACATGAGAAAGAACTATGCAACCTGCGTTATCAATATTTCCTTATGTTTGAATTATTTGAACTGCAAAATCATGTTCCTATCGAATTTTAAGTGGTTATGCCTAGCTGCCCTGATAGACCAAACATGCATTATTTAGCATGTTTGACTGAGCCAAACCCACAATCTGATGCCAAGGGTCTCATAAGGACCGTGTTCATTTGCTGAGCCTGAACTTTGGTAGGGATGTGTCCTGGAAATGTTTCTGCAGTATCCATACTTTGACCACTTTTCAAATAGCCCCTGGTACATCTTCTCCAGAAAGACCCAATTCTCCTCATTGGTGCTTACTGTAGGTTAATGTCAGCCCAACATGAAGAACTCATCAAGGTGTCTAAATAGGATATCTTGCTGGATGGCCCTATTGAACTCACTATCTGTAAGCAACCATTATCACTTGCTTCCTCTAGAGGCAACTGGGATAAGACATCAGACAGAGTATTTGGTTTGGAGGTACTGTACTCCATCGATTACTTATAAGATTAACATGTACTGTTATAGTTCTGTAGCTGGAAGCTGCCATTGCCAAGATACAAAAGGAAGCCAGTGGTAGCTTACGGCTCAAAATCAGTGTGAAAAGTTGCCTGAGGAAAATCTAATAAAAAAAACAAGTGACCCCTGATCACTCAAAAATATTTGCTAGAGCCTGTTTCTCATACTGTTGGTATTTTTGTTCATCAATAGTGAATATGCTTGAAACATGCAATATATTATAGGCAGTTCATAGACTGAGCATATGACCTCACCACAAATTTAGCATCTTTATAGCCGGATATTTTGCACAAGAGCCTCAGAGTGCATTGCAATCATAACAAACAATTAAAGAGTTGAGACCATTATAGCAATTGATACCAAGCTGAACTTGAAGCATGTTGTAGTAGTTACCATGGTGCACAATTTTCTGAAGATGATAGCAACTCTACCAATGTTAAAGCAGTACTTATTAAGAACTAAAGTGCATATACTGCAATTCTCTGCTCCGGTCCTATTCTACGCCCTCCCCCCCCCTTTCTATCTATCCATTATACCTACAACCATTCCAGTGATCCATTGTGGTCCCAACCAGGACTGGAAAATTCCACCAATTTGCTTCAAATTTCCTCCCTATCTCACACTTGCATGCTTGATCTCTACCTCTTCAGTTTTCTCTTATAACATTACCATTTCCATCTGTAGGACTATATTGTCAAGCAGCCAAATGACATGCATATCTGCCTTGATTATGTATCCTCCTGTCCTACTTCACTTAAGGTTCCTATTCCATTCTGACTTGTCTATATCGCATCTATTGTGACAATTTGCACACTATTTAGGTATAAAGTTAAAATGGCATCCAGATCTGAGCCAACCACAGCAACACAAACTATTGGAATTATAACTTTTTTTTCTAGTAACTGATAGGAACTCAACCTTGCTGACACTAGTATCACATTTAAATAATAAAGGAATTAGAACTAATTTCTTTACCCAGCTTTTAATGCTGTTCTCTTCAGTTTGGAAGACAACTTGTTATTCCTGTTCCTGGTGTCTGAGGTGTAAACAGTTCTTGCATCTCTTGATCCTGAACAGCACCATTGTGTGTTTATATATACTGTAATTGTGGTACATTTAGAACTGAGGGTGTATAAAATAGAAAAGTTTGAATGAACATGTTTACTATAACAGAAACAAATGAAAAGTACTTGAAATTTAAAAAAAAGATGCAAGCAACTAGAAGTTAATCTTGATTGTGTAAGGAAAAATTGTAGAATTTAAAACTTAAATATCAAAAGCATCTTTTTAGAATTATCGAAGGACAGAAGTTTATAACTAAAGATTTGTTTTCTTTTTATTTGTTCCTTTGGTGTTAGTGATATGGAGCAAATACATTAACATTAAATATTCAGAAGACAACTTTTCAAGAGGTCACATCAGTGCTCATCAATGCATCGTTGCTCAGGTCAGTTACATCAGGACAGATTTTCTTGAATGTATCTTAGCAACTTCTGTGCTTGCATACACTCTTCCTGACAGAAAATGCCATTCGCAGATAGTTGCATCAATGAAAAATTTACAAGATCTCCAGTCAACCTTTCTTGCATTTCTTGAGTGTTTAATATATCTTATAAATTTTAACCACATTATTTTTGACTTGCTATTTTCCTTATTATTTAGCATGTTTAAAATAATTTTGAAGTACTTCTTATATGACATTGTACACATCAGATAAACTACGTCTTCAAATTTTAACATTGGAGAATTCTTGCATGATTAAATTGCCCTATGCATTGCATTAATAGGTGATGTTTTTATTAGGGAAGCATGAACATACTGCATTAATGTCAGTTCATGTCAACTGTTTTAAACAACAGCATCTCCAAACCTTACCTCAAAAGATGACAGTGAACGGGAGCCTGAGTGACAAAAGGAGACAGAGCTGTGATTTTAGAGAAGAGAGAATGGCTTTTTAATGTATTTTTTATACTGATTGATGTATTTCATTCTGTTACACATATATATTTTATTTTGTGTTGTGTAGTTGACCCAGGCTATAATTATCCATTCTAAAGGGCATTACCTGCCATTATAATTCACTTAGAAACAAAATAAAAGTGCTGTCAGGTGCAATGTTGTTCACATTATGCTTGCATCAGAAGTGAAACTGTTGAGAGCAATAGGGAAACTAGTCTCCTGGGGCTAAAACAGAATGTATTTGAGTTGTCTGGCAGTCAGGGTATGTTAAGGATAATGCTGTTACAAATTGAAGTGTGGCCCAAATCCATAATGTTCTCTTTTCTATGGAGCCGAGTACTCACTTACACTTGCATACTGAATATCAGAACCAATGAAATTCACCATGTCGTGATTTGTAAAATAAGATTATATGGCATATAACTAAGACTGTGAAATATGTGCAAAATAAATTATGCACGCATGGTAAGTGTAGAAAATGCACATGTGCTATGCGCCACATGTATAATGGGATAGAATGTTCAATAAATATTAGAGATAAACAGTCCAATAATGAACAATATTTCTAAAGAATGTTCCTCCATATAATTCTACAGCAGACTTGTATAGTAACTGCAACAAAAGATGTTGAAAACTGAAGTTAATTAATTAACTAAATTCCTTTTGATTATTTCATTTACAGTGGCACCCTGGGTTACAATTGACCTGACTTCTGGAAATCCAATTTTACGCAAATCGTCCCATACATTTTAAAACCATTTTTCAAGTTGATAATAAAAAAAAAATGCTTTGTGGCATTCATAAATGACCAGATGCAGTACACAGTATATTCCATTAGGTTAACTGTGGGTAGTGTTAGTGTGATTATTCAATGAAATTAAGGAGTTAGAGCAAGTGTATGCAAAGTGATACAATGCGGCTAGCTACAGAAAATGGATATTTCTGACTTTTGGAGAAATCAGCTTATGGACAGTTCTTAAGGAATAAAGACTTACATAACCCAGGGACTGTCTGTATTTGTCTCATTGTTTCTGCAAACAAATGTTGAAGTCTTTTATTCTTCTTAGGGAGGGTACTTTGAAACCTAGGATGACTTGTTCCATATCATTTCTTTGGATTCTGAGGAAATTGATGAGGCAAAGATGGGACCCGTTAATGACCGTACTAGTGGGGAAGATCTGCTTATTGGAACAACACTTGAGTAGTTAGGAGATGATGGGGAACTTTTATGTTCTGCAGTTACATGGAATGATAGTTCTCAATATCAACCTGAACATTTCTTCTCCACTTAAGGGGCGTGCTTGAATCCATTCAACTGCCCATCTCATTCTGTGTCAGAGCTCAGAGAGTGTCTGCTTTAGGAGTCTGGTGTTGGGCATGTCAGCAGTGTCATACTTGGTGCTGGAGATGTTGCCTTGGAAGGGGATGCTGATGCTGCTTCCCTGATCGTGCCAGTGGATTTTGAAAATGTTGCTTTGAGATACCTTTGATAGGTGGTCTAAGCCTTTGAAATACACAGGATGGCAGGAAAACATTGATGTGTGACAGACCATTATGCTTGGAGAAGATCACAATAAGAACCAATTGATATTTGGAATGAATAGTTTTCTGGTTGCTATAAGTTCCTTTCACAATCCACTGTGGAAGTACATGTGCTCAGTTCTGACGGTTTTTTTTCGCAAATACACTGAATAACCACCGGAAGTATTCAGATCAGGTAGAACATGGTGTCAATCAATGTGCAATGTTAATCTGTTCTCAGTGTTTCTATGTTGTGGGTCAGTGCATCAGCTAATGCCCTCTCTTAATGTTGCGCATCTGAACATACAGCTGTATATTATGCAGGAAGGTGATCACAGCACCGGTGACATTAACTTAAAGGAATCATTAATTAATATAAGTTAACTGCTGTTGGGTTCTTTAGCCCAGCTATTGGCCAAGGCCTCATCAATACTTCAAGGTAATAATTGGCACATTTCCTCTGTGTGTTTTTCAGTCTGCAGGTATCCCTCTCCCTCTTCGGTTAATTCTTTCTGACTTCAATAATGTCTCACTTTGCCTTGCAAAAGAGAAGTGTGGCAGTACTATCTGCTCTGGTGATGCCTCTGACACGGCTGAATAGCTGGTAGCACCTGCAAGCAGGTTTTGCCACTTCCAGTGGCACTGCTTGTCCGAAGCCTAATCATGCTAGGTATATCACCTGGGTGATAGACATTGTTGGTAGTTGAGTGATGTGGATGTATCGCATGGAGTAGCGTTTGAATTCTAATAAGCAAAGTCAATGTGGTTTTATAAAAGAAAATCATGTTTGACAAATTTAGTAGAGTGGGTAACTAGAAGGATGCATAAGGTGGAGCCAGAAAAGGGGGTCAACCTGGTTTTCCAAAGGCATTTAGAAAGGTTAACTAGTAGTGGTTACCACACATGATACGAAATTGTGTGAACTGATGAAATGTATTTGATTGAAACTCTTACTCTATTTCTCGATCCATCAATGATCCAGGACTTGTTGGGCATGTCCAAAAAGCACTTGATGCTAGCTGAAGAAATAAATTTAAATGGAGATCAGATCAGTAGCTCCTTTTTCTTGCAGACAAGATTATAAAGTGTATGGAAATGGGTAGATGAGGATAAGGCACAATGATTCATGATCTCATTGAAAGCAAAACAGACTCGAGAGATTCCTTTTCCCACATACCAACAAGGGTAGCAAATGAACAGCTCCAGGGAAAATCTTGGATTGCAATTAAGAATTGGGCATAGCAAGAAAGTCTTTGAAGGTTTTCCTTGCTAATAAACATGATAACTTGACAAGTCATCAGTCTGGCATCGGTAATGCCAATCCAGGAAGTTGAGACTTGGAAGCATAACTAGAAAAAAAAAGAAGCCTATTTTTAGCTAAAACACATGCACATCATTTTGGACAACACAAAGACTGAAAAGACTAAAAGATACAAAATACAAAATAAAAATAAAAGCAACAACGATAAGATAATCAGAAACTAAAAATTATCAGATGATGGAAACATGAAGAAATGTTATGGTGGGATGATTAAAGGATGAATAAATAGTTATTTATTGTACAGTTCATTACACTTCACATATTTTTTTAATAAATATTGGTCACAATTATGAATTTGTTCATTATTATGAATCATGAACAAATTTATTATTAATATGTAATTTATTATGATCTGTTCTGCAAAAAATTGCTCTTTAAATAAATGGAGAAAATAAAGACAGCACAAAACCCTGGGAAGAATTCATTTACAATCATTGTTGGATTGCTTCAAAACATTTCTCTGCTGTTTCAGATTTTGATCAATTGCAGCACAATTCATTGCACCAGTTAAAGAACAACTTTAATGTTTCCTGTTTAATAATTGCATTCCTGAGAGATCTGATCTAATACCTTGATTGGCAGGTCAATGTATTAATCTACTAGTTGATGCTCTGTCTATGTCATGAGGCATTTGATTCATCTTCATGGTTTCATTTATAATCTTTTGACTCCCATTTTCCTTTGTACTTGTTTTTTTTGTTGTCAAATACTCTGATCACTGTTTCCTTTTTATATTTTTCTTTGTTTTCAAGGCAATTTAGATTGCTGCAATTTTATTATTGCTCTGCTTTTGTGGGAAGTTTGCAATAGGCTGATATCTTTCTCTGTTCTAGCAGTTAAGATGGCATTAATTTTCTTTAATGTAATGTTGATTTGTTGGTATGAATTACCCCCCCTTGGTACCTGGTTTCTTTATTTAATCTTACCCACTATTAATGCAATTTCAAGTTCAATTGTTATTCGACCATACATAAATACCCATGAATACAGCCAAATTAAACGTTTCTCTGGGGCCAAGGAGCAAAATGCAGTACATAAGAACATAAGAAATAGAAGCAGGAGTAGGCCATCTGGTCCACTGAGCCTGTTCTGCCATCAATAAGATCATGGCTGACCTGGCCATGGACTCATCTCCACCTACCTGCATTTTCCTCATAACCCTTAATTCCTCTACTATGCAAAAACAAACAAACACAGCACAAGGCAAATATACCATATATAGGATAGCAAGCATATATAAGATATCAGAAAAATATAGTCCAAGATCCTAAGTTCATGAATGTTGCAGCAGTCTGCAGTCAAGCACTATACTGCTTGTCTTCTGCTGAGTGAACACTGGGAGGCAGCACTGATTCGACCCTGAAAACCATGCCTCACTGCCCCCAGCACTCCGATGGAGCACACTGATTCTAACACCTCCCTCCGAGCAGCTATAATCAGTCAAAAAATTGAGATCTTGCCTCGTTTTGTTGGGCCAAGATGTTTCTCAAATTGACTGACAGCTATGGTCAGTATTTCTTGCAATTTTGTTCAGAAGATTGCTATATTGGTGGGGTCACTTTTAGATTACTGAACCTGCAACAGACTGTCTTCTTGTTACTGAAGATTTATCACAGATTGGCATCTTCATTTTCTGGCACTCCTGTGAGAGTCCTGCTTTCCTTCCTGACACTGCTGCATTGGACATCAGGAATGACGTGTCCTTCCTAACTCCCTTCAATTCCCAGTATAACGTTTATCTCTCATTTGTATAATGAATCAGAATCAGATTGATTATTGCTGTCTGTCACATACCGCGTGACGGGTTAAAGAACCGGCAGAAATGGAAAACACCTTGGAGTCTGGTATTGCTGTTAACTAATGGTATTTATTAGTACAATACAGTAATATAAATTCAGATATATCAAACAGGTTAGCAATGATTATGTATTTATAAGTGTGGAAATAGAGAAAAACCAAGCTTCTTCAAGCCTAGGGATAGATGGATACAGTCTTACGGTTATGAGTAAAGTTCAGTTCAGTTTGTGGTATTGAGTTGAGTAGTGATGGAGAGAGAGAGAGAGGTTTGAGTCTTCAGGTGAGCTTATGCCGCCGATCTTCCCGTTGTCCTCCGAAATCCTTTAGAAGTCACCGAATGTGACCACAACAAAGGGGACCATTCTTCTCTGGTGGAATTACCAACCCAGGCAAGGGTTGACACATGGATAACTCCCCACCGGTTACACCTTTTCCACACTGCGAGAGCCACTGATCAATTCCCCTGATCGATCCTCCAAAAACCCACCTTTCTGTGAGCACAACAAAGCTCATCCAGTGTCCAAAACCATGTGTCTGTGTGTCTATCAGCTGACCTATTTATCTCACCATGCTGAACGCCAGCTGTCCATCAAGTGGCTCCTCCCTTCTCTCTCTGTAGGAACACAGAGGCTGGCAATGTCCTTGCAAATCTGTAAACACATTGCAGAGAAACCATAACACCATCTCCAAGCAAACTGTGAGCAGTCTTCGCCTCTCTCTTTTAATAACAAGGTGTTTGTGTTGCACAGCTCTCTCTCTCTCTCTCTCTCTCTTTAAAGGTATAGTCCATAGAAAATATGACCCCTAGGGGTACATAACATGTCTTATGTGACATAAAATTTGTTGTTTTGTGGTAGCAGTGCAGTGCACAGACATAAAAATTACAGTAAGTTACAAAATAAAATAGTGCAACCAGAAAGAAATAGTGAAGCAGTGTTCTTGGACCATTTAGAAATCTGATAGTGGAGGGGAAAAAGCCATATCCGAATCATTGAATGGGGTCATCAGACTCCTGTACTTCTTCCCTGATGGTAGGAACAAGAAGAGGGAATGTCCGAGATGGTGAGTCACCTTAAAGATGGATGTCGCCATCCTGATGCACCACCTCTAGAAGATATCCTTGATGGTAGGGAGGGTTGTGCCAATGGTGGAGCTGACTGACTCTGCAACCCTCTGCAGCCTCTTGTGATCCTATGCCTTGGAGACTCCATACCAGGCAGTGATGCAAACTGTCAGAATACTCTCCACCATACATCTATAGAAATTTGCAAGAGCCTTTGGTGGTTTATCAAATCTCTTCAAACTCCTATAAACTCCTTTAAACTATAAGTGCATCTTTTAACTGCTAAAAGTTCTGTTTAATAACTCAGAGGTGTTTCAAAGGGGCAAGAAGTACAACAGTGTAAAAAGGGGCTTTACATTGAATAAATAGTTCAAGTGCTGAATATTTATCTATCCTGAAAACTTAGAAACATCGAAAGCACACAGCACAATACAGGCTCTTGGGCCAAAACTTGGTTGTTTGTATGAATAAAAAAGGTGTGAGGAGTGGTAGGAGGACTAGCTAGAAGGTGATAGTTTCTGGCACCTTCCCTCTTCCTTCTCAGTCCTGAAGAAGGGTCTTCCCTGAAATGTCGACTGTTTCTTTAGTTCCATAGATGCTGCTAGACCTGCTGAGTTCCTCTCGCATTTTGCATCTATGCGCTTTGTAAACCTCTGGAATGAATATTGAACTTTCCAACTTCACACAAACTACTTTCTCATTGTTCCCCATTGTCCATTTCTTTAAAATTCCTTGGTAACGACAGGTGCTCATATTCCTTATTACCTGATTTGCCTTAACATCCCTGTAGTCTTTTGTCTCCTTCCCCACTTACCAAACCCCTGCTATTCTTTGAAAACTGCACTCCTTCACCTGCTCGGAGGCAGGGCATTGACATCAAACATTAACTGATTGCTGCTGCTTGACTGGCTGGGTTGTTCCACATTTCTCTTTCTATATCACAATTGTCTCACTGGTAACATGAGCAACCATGAGATC
Organism: Mobula birostris; assembly: GCF_030028105.1. Lineage (NCBI taxonomy): Eukaryota > Metazoa > Chordata > Chondrichthyes > Myliobatiformes > Myliobatidae > Mobula > Mobula birostris. Next base: position 73,105,043 of record NC_092380.1, on the reverse strand, counting down.
CTCCAGGAACCAAAGTGCATCCTCTGGGGTCTGACCTCTCCCTGACTGTTTCCTTCACCTGCCTGGCAGGAACTTACTTGCAAGCAGTTTGTGGGTGTCTGTTGACTACTTGTAGGTGAAGCAGGAGGGATTAGGCATCAATACACTGAGATGCAAAGATATCTCTTGGACCACCGCTGTGAATGTGGGTGTAACTGTGCCTATATCAATTCAGTCCTTCCCATCCCCCAGTCCTCTTGCATCAGATGAGTATATTGTCGTAATTCCTGCACAGGCTCCATCCCCACCATTACAGACTCCAGTGCATCCTCTGCATTATTCTGTCCTGTGAAACAACTGCACAGATGTTGCACGGTATCACTGCTGACCCTAATGATGCCAAAATTACACTCATCATTCAGCAGCCCCTTTTCAGAGCTGCAGGCCTGTACACATGTAGAACCAATGTTTATCAGCTCGGAGGCCTTTTCTTTCAACTCAGTCAAGCAGTTAATTAGCTCCATTCCTTGACATCTCGAGGGAATTATTCGCCAGCTTCATCTGCATGCGTGGCAAAGAGCTACGAGTTCAATGTTGATTTTTATTACATACAAACCCAGACTGATCCTGATAAATCTCCAGGGCAGTGGTGAGCAGTTTGACACTAAAACTCATGTTGTCCTCTGAGCTACCTGCCTCCTGTCCTCCCTGCTCACCTGACATGGAGACCTGTCACAACCACGGATTCAGGAGCGCAGTAGATACGGCAATTGCGCTTGTGAATATACACATGTCAGCTAATTATTATTTAATCGTGATAGTATTTAACTCCATACTTATCGTTGTAGTGCTTGTCGAGACTTGGACAGAGCATAACAATGCTTCGCTGCCTGTTTGCTTTTGGCCTTCCCTGAGAAATTGGACTGTTAAGTCAACTGACTCTGAAGACTAGCGGTACTCGTTTAATGTTTAGATGGTCTTTTCAGTCGCAGTGTAGGCTTTGTATTCCATTTGAGAGTTTTAGTTAACGGCCCTGTTTGGCCTAGCACTTATTGTTTTATTCTCCCCTTAAAACTGTTCGCATTAAAGTATTGTGATCTATTGACCTGCTTCAGTGTCTCTCACTCCGCACTTGGGCCATATCTGAACCTGGTAATAGAGACCCATTCTTCATACTCCAAACAGCCTGGAGTTCTATTGCTTCTTCTCAAACAGAAGTGTGCTTAGAGTCCCATCTGCACACAACAACTTCCTCTGAAATCAGCAACATAGTTTCCTATGTTAGCTTACATGATGTATGCAACCTGACTAATGCTGGCAAGACTGCCTGGGAGGTGATACAACTAAGGATAAAGAACTCACATTGTTACCTCACTGTTGCATGATCATAAGAATTTGGTGACCCGATGAAGGATTTCGGTCCGATGAGTTGACTGTTTACTCTATTCCATAGATGCTGCCCGGCCTACTGAGTTCTTCCAGCGTCCTGTGTGTGTGGCTTTGGAATTCCAGCATCTGCATATTTTCTCTCGTTTGTAAGAATTTAGTTCTCCTTGCAAAACTTAAGGTAGTCTGGCAGAAGCATTGATAGATAAGGAGATCATTTTCCCACGAACTATACTCAAAAGATCAGTTGGCAGACCACAACCAAAGCTATATTTATTAGCAGACTGTCTCACAATTACTGTCAATGGAGAGTGATCCTTATCGGTTCTCTGCTGAAACTCGTTAAAAATTCTATACAAAAATCTTGAAAGGCCATTGTTATAGAACTCCAACAGCAGCAAACAGAAGGCCAGCTTAAAGGCTACGAATCTAAGAAGAAATTTGAATAAAAGTGTTTGTGGGATATTCTTTAGGGCCTGATGTCATCAGCACACAAGTGCTGGTCATGTCACCTTCACCTGCCAGTTAGGTCTGTGTAACATGGGACTTGCTGACAGGACAAATGGTCAAATCCCAGTCTTGTTGACAGGTTAACTGTAGGTGTTCATGAGGAGCTTGCACAACAGTGGTCATTGTATGATAGTAGTGAATGGTGGGTTAAATACTCAGTGAACTTCTATGCTTTATTTTTCAAAACAAGTGTGATGCTTAAGTATTTTTTTCATTCTGTGTATCTCCTTACTGCTTCGCTTATTTGATTGATGGTGGGGTAAATTTAGACCTTGCACAATAGTATGAAGCTAATGGCAGTGAAACGACAGCTAGCTTTACATCAGTCCCATTTTTTTTATTTCCACTGACTTCAGTGAAAATAAAATTAGAAGAGACAAAGTCAGCTGCTGAGTCGCCATCATCTGCTTTATGCTAATACATGAAGTCAAGCTAAATCCGTTCTTTTCGCATTTTCTCTTTCATGCAAAAACCAAAAATAATACATAGAACATAACATAAAATACATAAAAAAGTGAGGTAGTTTCTAAGGGTTTAATGTCCATTTAGGAATCAGATGGCAGAGGGAGGGAAGAGGCTGTTCCTGAATCATAGAGTGTGTGCCTTCAAGCTTCTGTACCTCCTACCTGATGGTAACAGTGAGAAAAGGGCATGTCCTGAGTGCTTAATAATGGATGCTGCCTTTCTGAGACACCGCTCCTTGAAGATGTCCTGGGTACTTTGTAGGCTAGTACCCAAGATGCAGCTCTTTTCGGTCTTGAGCAGTAGACCCCCCTGCCCCATACCAGACAGTGATGCAGCCTGTCGGAATGCTCATTGATACATTGATAGAAGGTTTTGAGTGCATTTGTTGGCATACCAAATCTCTTCAAGCTCCTAATAAAGTATAGCCGCCGTCTAGCCACTTGTCATTGGGGTAGATTGAACTGATACTGGCAGTTCTATGGCACCCTGCCCAAGTGGGAGTTCCTGTGTTTCCCCTGTGGATAATGGTTTAACTGTGAATCCACTCACCATAGAGCCTGATTTTCTCTTCATCTAATATCCATATATGCATTTTCAAATGGAATTGGATGTGGACACCAATGGAATTCTGATTGTTTTGTTTTCCTCCTTACTCACCTGAAGACACTCAAGTTGACTGTACTGCTCTAGCTCTTACACTCATTGTGATCAGCATTTTAGCATAAGCGTTCTCTCTGAAATTTCCAGGTAAATGATTCTTCCACTGATTGAGAACATGTACAACCCCTTCATTCTTAATATAATGCATGCTGCATTTTAGAAAATGTTCTGTTTAAACAAAAAAATGGTGTAATTTGCATTAAGTAGCATTGTGTATAAAGCATGGTATGTATTATTTATTAAACAAGGCAATGTGTTGACAACAAATTAGAGACAAAACTGCATCAAAGTGCAGGCAAACCAGAACAAATTCTAGATATTGTAAACTGTTTGGCATACTTTAATAAAAGCCAGCTGAGGCAGCCCATCTTTCACAGTGCAGTAATAGCTCCTCATTGTTGCATTCAATGGGAAAAGCTATTTGCACTATACTTTGATTGAAAGGGAAATTGAATCTTTCAGATGTTATAAATGCATCTATTACCACATTTGCAGACAAATTTTCTGAGGAAATTATAGAGAAAGCAGAGAATCTCCTCAGAAAATGTATTAGGAATGACATATTAATCCCAATTGAGCACAAATAGAAATATAGTATGGTCCTATTGAAGTGACTTGGCCTATTTTTATATGAAGAAATGCAGCCTGTGAGTGTGCATTTAGGTACCCTACCACAGTAATACAATTTAAAGTTGCAAAAGCATCAACTTGACCTGATCTACTCTATCTATACTGCTTTGTAGACTGCTTTAGAAATGGACTGTTACATAGGATTATGAATGTCAATAAAAAAAGTTAAATTTTAATTGTGTATTATTTCTGCATTGTACAGGGCAATTTATAGAACGAAGGCACCTCACCTTTCTGAATAATTGGAAGTATTTTACATTGAATGTTCAATGGCTTTGAAAGCTCAATTCTGTTAAATCTCTATTAATATCTTCTACAAATTCTGATGAACTAAACACTGATAATATAATAAGAAACATGACATATTATAATATTCCAGAGCAAAAGCAACAAAAATATTTTCAACCTCATTACTGTCTTACATTTATTTTTACCAATTAATATTTACCAATTTACATATTATTGCCATTATTTGACTTTCATGTTGCTTTCTGAAAGTTGTTGTTGCAAATAACACAATATGACAAGTCACATCACTGCAGTACAGTTTGACCACAGAACACTCCTTAAATTATAGTGTGACTGGCTTTGGTCCTGTTGCCAGAAGTGAGAAATGCTGGAGTAAAAGAAGCCCACCAAAGACTTGCTGTTGTGGAACTAACTCCTTCAATTTCCTCCTTGGTCCGGATTAAGCCAGCCGATCACCAATTAGCCTTTTGTGAATAGCTGGCTAAATTTAGACCAAAGTGAAATTGAAGCTTTTGAAGCACCTTCAATACCTCCAAAAGACTGAGGTTAGGTAAAATACTGAAAGGCTTTTATTCGCTGTACGATATGACCTCCATGTGAGTGTCTGCCCCTGGACTAAGGGGGAGGGGCAAGGCGAAACACCTTTATACAGGTATCTGTGGGAGGAGCCACAGAGGCAGTCAGCAGAGGGGCGTGTCCAGACAGTTAACCCAGTTACAACATATATACATGGTTTACCACAGCTTTGAAACATATTGAGAAGCCTTTTGCATACTGTATACCTTAGTTGAAGATCCCAGTGTGCCTCTAGGATCTTTGAAGATAGAAGTATAGCAGACAAACTAGCTGAGTTACTGCTAAGGATTTAAAAAGTAGCACTGCTCTAATTTCCCCTTAGCCTCACAAAGAAAACAAATTGCAATTTGTACCTCCTTCTCCCTACTATTGTTGGATTGCTTTGTACCCACAGCTTCCCTTCATCACCCATACCAACCACAGTTATCCTGCCGTGGAGGCTGCCGGGAGGCTGACTGATTTTCACACCCCTCTTTCTGGCAAGTTGCCTGTTAACCTCAGTTTGATTATTATTATCGGCATCTTTTAGATTTATTTCAATAGCTTTTATCATGAATGACACTGGCAGATGCCATGGTTGCTCAACCCACTGTTTAGCCAGCACCTCCTCAAAGTAAGATTTGTCCTGGCTTGAAGTGATTTAACTTCCTAATTGCCCTTATGGGGTTGATTCCCATAAAAGGACTGACGGATAAACCAGGAAACGTAACAATGAGGAGGAACCCATCGCTACCACCTGTCTTCCCTATATTTCCATGGTTTTTGGAAGACTTGCCAGGATTCTGAAGAAGTACCAGATTTATACTGTACACAAACCCATTAGGAAACTCAAATTGCAGCTTATGCAGGTCAAAGTTGACCTGGGACTCAGAACAGCTGGCGTTTACAGGATTCCCTGTGAACGTGGAGCAGCGTATATCAGCCAGGTGGAAACCCGCATTAAGGAGCACAGGAGGTATAGCCATTTGGACTACCTGGAGTGGTAGGAGAACATTGCATTCGCAAAAGTCATAAGATTGACTTCAGCAGCACAAAACTACTGTGCCACGCCAATGGGTTTTGGGACTGCCTGGTGAACTAAGCCATTGAAATAAAACTAGAGGAAAAGAATTTTTAGCAAAAACGGAATTCTCATTCTAAGTAATTCACTGTAATTCAACTATAAACAAAGTGGGACAGTGGAAATCTGAGTGGATGAGGACTAACTAATCAGGAGGGTCAGACATCAGGGGTGCATATACCACTGGACTAGACATGGTTAGGCATCATCCCTGATGAAGATGACAGAGTATGGCATCGAGGCATCGGTTAAAATTGATATCTGTACCTGGCTGGAAGCCTGAGAAGAGTTTGTTCCTCATTTACACCAGGAACACACAGCATCCTTTTTGTCTCAATATTCCTTTTTACAACTCCAAATGTGACACTGCTGAGCAATCTGGAGAACATTAATATTGCTCCCACTCTCGTTTTACCATTATAGAGCTTAACCACAGATGAGTTGGTGAGATTTTCAAAGTTCAAAGTAAATTTATTCTCCAAGTACATATGAGACACCATTTACAACCCTGAGATTTGTTTGCTTGTGGGCATACTCAGTAAATCCAAGAAACACAATAGAATCCGTAATAGACTGTACCTAATAGGACAGACAAACAAGCAATATGCAAAAAACAGCAAACTGCAAATACTAAATAATAATAAATAAACAATAAAGATTAAGAATATGAGATGAAGAGTCCTTGAAAGTGAGTGCATAGTTCAGTGATGGGGCGAGTGAAGTTGAGTGAAATTATTCCCTCTGGTTCAAAAGCCTGAAAGTTGAAGAGTAATTACTGTTCCTGAACCTGGTGGTGTGAGTCCTGATGTGCCTGTACCTTCTTCCTGATGGCAGCAGTGAGATGAGAGCATGGTCTGGGTAGTGGATCTCCTTGATGATGGATGCTGCTTTCCAGCGACAGCACTCCACATGGATTTGCTCGATGGTGGGAAGGGCTCTACCCATGAAGAACTGGACCGTATCTACTCTTCCTTCAGTTAGTCCTGACGAAGGGTCTCGGCCTGAAACGTCAACTGTACCTCTTCCTAGAGATGCTGCCTGGCCTGCTGCATTCACCAGCAACTTTGATGTATGTTGCTTGAATTTCCAGCATCTGCAGAATTCCTGTTGTTCGCGTATCTACTATTTGTAGGATTTTCCATTCAAGGGCATTGGTGTTTCTATACCTGGCCATGATGCAACCAGTCAATATATTCTCTACCATACATTTCAAGAAGTTTGTCAAAGTTTTAGATGTCATGCTGAATCTTCGCAAGCTTCTAAGGCAGTAGAGGCAATGCCATGCTTTATTCATAATTGCACTTGCCTACTAGGCCCAGGACAGTTCCACTGAAATGATAACTCTGAGGAATTTAAGACTGCTGACCCTCTCCATCTCTGATCTCCCAATGAAGATTGGGTCATAGACCTCCAGTTTCCTCCTCCTGAAGTCAATAATCAGCTCCCTGGTTTCCTAACGCTCAGTGAGATGTCTCACCCTATCTCCTGTAAAAATATTATTTCCTTTTCTCAGTTTCTTCACCTCTACTGCGTCTGTTCACGGATTTCAGGACATCTGAGATGTCCTCATTTTTCCACAGGGATCACTCCCTCCACTATTCCCTTGTCCATTCGTCCCTCTGCACTATTTTCCTTCACAGTACTCATCCCTGTAAACAACCTAGGTGCTACATGGGGCCATACACCCCCTCCCTCACCTACATTCAGGGTCATCTATTGTGTCCAGTGCTCCCAATGTGGCCTCGTCTACATTGGTGAGACTCGTTCTAAACTGGGGAACTGCTTCATCAAGCACCTCTGCTCCATCTGCCACAAGCAAGACCTCCTGTTCCGAAATGTCATTCCATGGCCTCCTCTTATACCAAGATGAGACCATCCTCAGGGTGGAGGGAACTCTTTATATTCTGTCTTGGCTGCCTCCAACTTGATAGCATAAATATCCATTTCTCCTTCTGGTAAACAAATTCCCCTGACTCCCTATTTCCTACTCTAGCTATTTTCCTCTTCTCACCCGCCTATAATTTCCCCCTGGGTCCCTTCCTCCTTCCCTTTCTCCTACAGTCCACTCTCTTCTCCTATTAGATTCCTTTTTCTCCAGCCATTGACCTTTCCCACCCACCTGGAATCACCTATTACCTTCCAGCTGGCCTCCTTCCCACCCACCTTTTTATTCTGGTATCTTCCCCCTTCCTTCTCAGTTCTGAAGAAGGGTCTCAGCCGGAAACGTCGACGATTCATTTCATAGTAGCAGCCTGAACTGCTGAGTTTCTCAATCATTGTGTGTGTGTGTGTGTGTGTGTGTGTGTGTGTGTTGCTCTAGATTTCCAACAGCTGCAGGTTTCTTACAGTTTTGAGTGAGAGGTTGTGGCATCACTCAGCCAGATTTTCAATTTCCCTCCTGTAAACTGATTCGTCACCACTTTCAATTCGCCCGAGAACAGTCGTGTCATCAGCAAACTTAGATAATGCATTGGCACTGTGCTTAGCCTCCATGTCAAAAGTATAAAGTGAGTAGAGCAGGGGACTAAGCACATGGTCTTGTGGTGCACCTATACTGATGGAGATTGTGGAGGAGATGTTGCTGCCAATCTGAACTGATTGGGGTCTAAGTGAGGAAATTGAGATTCCAATTGCTGAAGGAGGTATTGCAGCTAAGGTCTTGAAACTTATTGATTAGTTTTGAGGGGATGATAGTATTGAATGCCAAGCTGTGACCAATAAAGTATATCCTGATGTATGTATCTTTGATGTCCAGATGTTCCAGGGTTGAGTGAAGAGCCAATGAAATGGCATCTGCTGTGGACTTGTTATGCCATTAGATAAATTGGAGTGGATTTAAGTCATTTCTCAAGCAGGAATTGATATGTTTCACTACCAACCTCTCAAAATACTTTATCATAATTGATGTAAGTGGTACTGGATGATAGTCATTGAGGAGAAAGCTTTAACTGGTGTATTCACATGAGAGAGAGAGAAAGCGAAAGAGAGGGAGAGAGAGAAAGAGAAAGAGAAAGAGCAATGCACATGTGCCCTATCTCCTGCACTGTATTTAAACTGTCTGAGGCTGTTTCCTACACAGTTAAACATACTGGAACTCCATTCCCTATTTTCCCTTAAAATTAGACAGGTGCTCTCTTTAAGATCATCCGGCTCATTGAAAAAAATATATTACTGCATAGCATCAAAAAAAGTGATTATCAGAGCTTTACTGTAAGTAATTATGGCAATGATTCATTCATTTATGTGTTATTATGAGTGTGAATGGATATGCAAATATCTGAGGGACTTGTTTGTGACTTCTGAGCTTTGCTGTTTGTTTTTGGTGTATCATGTTAGTGCTAATTATTGGAGAATGGAGAGGGTCACAATTCATGTTAGGGACTATGATTTTGCAAAATCTGTAGGAGAAGTTCTCTGTCAGACAGCCCTTTACAGCCTGTGCCAACAATACTTTCCACCTCTTTTATGGTGGGAAGTGTGGCTATACATACTGAGCAGTGACATTCCCCCGTAACTTTTGTCTTTCTCCTGCTCGCCTTGTGTGTTAACTTAAGCCAACTCTACCAGGGAGCCACAGCCCTCTTCTGTCTACTTTTAACCCTGTTGCTCTTCAGGTGCCATATCGTGAATGTTAGGCCCAAGACTGTTCTTACTTTGCAATAGGCTGCTGCATTTGAACTGTTTGTACAGTATGTAATGCATAATAATGTTGTCCCTACACCTTAGGGCTGTGTACTCCAGAATGGTGCAAAATTTTATCTTTGGGAGACCAAAGGTGTTTTTCTTTGCCAACATAGCATGCATGTGTGGCTCTCGTGATCAGTGGTTGGATCAGGAGAGTGCGAGGAGACAACCACATGGTACAGGGCAGTTCCTGTATTCCCATGGCCCACCAATACAGGCAGTGAAGCATCTGGTAGTGAGGTCTCCCTCGAAATGAAGGAGTCATGTGTGCTTCCAGAAATGGCACACACCATTTCTTGAGTCACATTAAACTGCACATAGAGAAACTAGAAGCCATTCTTGTTGATGAAAGAGTCCAGGTTAGTAAGGGAACCTTTAGAACATTAGAACAATAAAAAGCTTTTGACAAAAACAGGCTATTGAGCTTGCAAATTCCTATTCACATAGTGTGTTGAAATAACTATCAAGCTTAGATTTGAAAGTCTCTAAAGTAGTACTCTCAGTACACAACTAGGTAGTTTGTTCCATGTGTCCACAACTTGCTGTGTAAAGAAATGCTTCTTGATGTTAGTCTGAAATCTCTCTTTAACCAGTCTCCACCTATGGCCCCGAGTCTTCATTGATGGATTAATTTTGAAGTAACAGCTGGCATCCACCTTACTCAGACCCTCAATGATTTTGAACTTTTCTATCATGTCTCCTCTCATTCTACATCTACTTGGGCTAAAAAAAAATTATCTCAATCTTTCTTCATAGTTTATACCCTACAGACCTGGAATGAGTCTCGTGGCCCTTCGCTGAACTCTCTCCAGTACCTTCACATCCCTCACAAAATACAGAGACCAAAACTGTACACAGTACTCAAAGTGTGGCCTCACAAGTGCATTTTGCAGCTTAAGGAGACCATCTCTAGACTTGAATTCAACTGAGTGCATTATATAGCCCAGCATTCTATTAGCCTTCCTAACCACTTCTGTGCATTGTCTAGATGTTGATAGTGACGTGTCTGCCAGGACTCCCAAACCCTTCTCATACAGTGAACTTTCTAACTCAAGACCACCCCCCCAACTGTATACTTATGTCTAATATTTCTATTTCCTGTATGTAAGATTTTACATTTACTTACATTAAATTTCATTTGCCATTTATCTGCCTACATCTGGATTTTGTTTGGATCTGACTGTATTGATTCTGATGTCTAAATGTTGTCAGTCTGTCCCCCTAATTTGTGTCATCGGCAAACTTAACTAGTTTATTTGTTATATGCTTATCCAAGTCATTAACATAAATTAAAAACAGCACGGCCCCAAAACTGATCCCTATGAAACCCCACTTTTAATATCTTCTAAGTATGAAAATAATCCTCTCACCATAACTCGTTTTCTGTCTTTGAGCCAATTCTGCACTCATTTGCACACCTTACCCTGAATTCCTACTTCCTGTGATTTGATTATTAACCTGTTGTGGGGTATCCTGTTAAAAGCCTTCTGAAAGTCCAAGTAAATTATATCAACTACTCTGTTGTTACCATAAATTTTAGTTTCCTCTTCATAGAACTCCAGCATATTGGTAAAACATGACACATGCTGTGTCAGTGGCTATCTTTCTTGCAGGGAAGCTGGCCAAGATCTCAATGCGTAAGATGCCCATGGTGAACAAAGTGAATCAAACCATTTTTTCACAAATGCAGTGCCTGAGTGCTCACTCTGATGCAACAGTAAGCTTCAGACTGGGAGAAATGACAGAGATCTGCTGTAGCTGCTTGTAATGATCCTGTGGTAAGGAGATACAGACATTACCTCCTCTGACAGTACAGTCAAGGCATGAGAGCATGCTGAAGGTCTTCCTGAGGCAGTTCATATATTGCTGTGATGATTGCCTTGGAAAATCTAAACCTGCAAATGCATTATTTATATAAGAGCCCTAGGTAGAATATGCTGTTTCTGAAAACTCTGTTGGAGTAGATCTTTCATGACTAGTGATGTCTATGCTTCCTGCCCCCAGGTCTGAGCCAACCCAATGGCCCATAAAAAAATCTGTTGGTGCTGGTAATTCACAGCTAAGAAATGGAGAGAAGATTCCCTATTAATCTGAGCATATTCTACTGTATAGGCTTTGGGAAGTGCCTAAGAAAGCTACAGTCAGTTCTGAAGCTGACTAGTCAGGATGCCGAATGTCGATCATTGAGAAAAGCAACAAGTTGTCTATATGGCTATGACTTCAACTCAAACTGTTTCATGGCAGATGTGATGTTCATCTGGAGCCCCAGACTGTGGTACAAGCAGGACCATGTGGTGCATGATTAAGTAAATCTAATGTTGCATATCTAATGTTGGGAAAAGATCAGAGTACTGATATAAATTGCACCTCTAGGTGCCAGGTTCAATTTCGTGATTGACTTCCTGGCTAAGTTGCACCAATCTTACTGCAATCTATTTCAGTTACAATCGCCTCACAGAACCTACTTGGCTGAGTTTTAGTATGGAACATTGCACCAATATGGATCAGGTTTTCTTAGGAGAGGAAGAGATGAAATTGAAAAAAGGATGCACAATTATTTCATAAAGCTGACATTGACACGAGAGGATGAGTACTATCCTCTTTCACAAATAATCCTGCAATTCAATATGGACATTCATTCCAGCTCAGGCATTTCAGTGGCATCTGCCGCAAACTGATTTCATAAGATGAACCAACTGTCAGCTGCCCTCAGACACTTCCAGCCATACAGTATATCATTTCAAAAGAAGCTACTTTGTTTCAAGATGTCATGTTATTAATCCTGTCAAAGGGGGATTACTACATTCTGGAGTCCTATGATATCTCTAACAGAGTAAAGTTTGACAAGTTATCCATGATTTGTAGGTTATTGACAAGGGTTGATAAAGTTTACTGAAGCTATGGTTTAAAACTTTACAAATGGGGCTGATTTGCTTTTGGTCACCTCCCCTCCACGCCCCTCTCCCATTGGAATAAAATACCCGACACGAAAGAAAACCAGTGGGACCAGCTTTCAAGTAAAACGTTTCAACCAATATTTTTGGGATCCACGAGGATATCATCTTGGTTCAAATTGGTAGCAGTATTCAAAACTGCAATGCTTGATTACCTCATACTGACGAGCGGGGATGTAAAAGTTTACAATAAGCAAAGGATTGACAACAATTTACAGTAGATAGAATAGCATTTGCTTATATTTTAATTGATGTCACTGACTCATGAATGAACAACATGTCAGTGTGCTTTGCAGTGCGAGGGGAAAAGAAATGGCACCTTATCAACACGCGCACATCAGGAGGTATTGTAGATCCCAGTCCTCAATAATCACTCACCTGGATCTTCACACTCTCTTCATTTCCATTTCAATGTTTGACACTGTGCCTCAATGCATCATCCGCGGGAGAAGCGGAAAAAGTAGGTGTCAAGAAATGAACAAGGTCTGTTAGGCCTGGTAATTACACTTCTGTCGCCTCCACCTAATTGTGATTCGGTGCCCTCGGCAACAAAAAAATGATAGTTGTCATCCTAATATTAACTGTTTCATTATAAGATGGTGATTATGTTAAATGAGTCAACACTTAGTACTAACACCATCTCTGGAACCGTGGAAACATTTAGAATTCAGTTATGTGCAAAGTGAGATGAGGTGAAAAATTAAGGCCTTGGTACAGAATAGCTGATGCTTTTAATTCCTTCTTTAATCCAAATTAATTTTCATTCGTGTATAAAATAAAATTAATAAATTGCTCCACTGTTGTCCCAGTTGACCAAAACTGAATTTGTGCAGTGAGCGTGCAGTGCTAATGTTGAATTATGTTTCAAAATAATAATGAAACAGTGACTCAAGGGTCTAGATTTTTAATGGCGCACTTTACTTAAGTGGAAGTGTGTGGGGTGGTGATGCTGAGCTTTGTGTATGAAAACCAGAATTGCAGGTTACCCAGTTACTATAATGTTTTGACTAAATCTCAGCTTGCTTGAGAAGCTTACAGTAAATTCGATGCATTCTGCAGGTTCTCTTGGTCTTTAGGTTCAAGCAGACAACCACTCTTTCAAGTGGGGAGGGACTAGGATTGGCCTGACAACAGAGTAGGGAGAGGGATACTGTTCCTGATTCTAGAAGTCTTACTGTGTGCAGATTTAGTGGTCACTAAACTATTGCTTCTTTGTGCTCAGAATTAGCAAATTTGATACAACAACTTTTGGGGATTGTTGCTTCGTTGCATTCTGTCAGTATTGTATAGAAGCTATCTGCTATTTTTTTTCAGTTCTGATAAAGTAATATCACTTTAAACTAACTTCTAAATTACAAATGGTGGTAGAACATGGTATGTATTTCCAGCATTTTTTACCAGTCCAGGTGAATTTAATTTATGATGTAAATTTTTAAATGTCCAACATCAAAGCAGATATTTCTAGACCAAATGATAGTTTTCTATATGTGGAACAACTTCTGCTGCAAACAAAAGGTAGTTGCATAACTATTGTTTTTGTCTTTATTATTATAGCCATATAACCTGGGTGTAAACCACTGATTGCAAACCATTACCTTTAATTCTCCCTGTTCCTATGTTCATTCTCTCATTATGTAACTCCCTGCCAGGCCTTACTTGGCCTGCCAGGACAATGACATCTCACTCCATATCAGGCTTGAAAGAGCAGAGTGAGTAGTGACTGGAGATCAGGAGGTCTGGAGATGGAAAGACTAGGAAGAGACTGGAGTTTGGGATCGCTGAGTAATATTAGTGAGGTTAGGACATAGAGCATGAATGAGAGGGTCCAAGGGAGTACTGAGGAACAGAAGTATCTTACTGTACATGTCTGAAGACCCTGGAAGGTGAAAGCATAGGTAGAAAACTTGATTAGTTTTGTGTATTTAATATTTCAGTAATATTTCAGTAATATCATAATTATATTGTTTCATTAAGCATTCTTTTCTGTTTATATAATTCATTACAGGTGATATGTAAAAGTACATGAATAGCATATGTCATCACACCACCACATCATAAGTATACACCTTGCTACAGTAAAAATAAATGTACAAGAGTTGTCCCTGTCTCCATGTTTTTCTTTCAATTAGTTTTACGTGTTGGAGTTATGAAATATAACAGTGCCATGAGTAAGCTTTAAAATAAATCTGAGATGACTAGTCACCTGTTGAAGTGCAATGAGACTTTCAAGTTAAAAAGATGGCAGAAAATGGACAAAATTCATGGGTTCATGTGATGATAATAATAACAAATTTTTAAAAAGCAGAAATTGGTGACTATATCAGATAAATAGATGCAATGGATTGCACAACAGATAACTGGATTTTGTATTCTGAGTGAATTGTGCAGTATTTTAAATAAAATGAAATAGCCAATGAAAAGCAAGTGCCATTTCTGCTGAATGCTTTAAACCAGCCATAATGAGTATTGCTGATATTGTGAAAGTAATGCAAGAACGTTTAGAACCAAACCATTGTTGATTGCAGGATGCTTTGTACAGGTGTCCCTTGCTTTTCGAACGTTTACTTTACAAAACCTCACTGTTATGAAAGACCTATATCAGTACCCTGTTTTCACTTTCAGAAGATGTTTTCACTGTTACGAAAAAAAAGCAGTGCACGATAAAAGGTAGCACGCGCCCCGAGCAGTTGCTCTCCCCCGGGTTCGGAACAGCATTCTCACCGGCATTGCTTAAGCACATGCCTGTGAGCAGCCATTTGCAAGATGAGTTCTATGGTATCGGAAAAGCATAAAAGAGCTCGTAAGGGTGTTACGCTTCGTGTAAAACTAGACATAATTAAGCATTTCAATCGTGGTGAACGAAATAAGGACAAAGTGAGTTTGGCTTGTGGAAGCTGACGAATATGATGTTGAAGAGGTTTTGGCATCCCGTGACCAAGATCTGATAGATGAAGAGCTGATGCAATTGGAAGAAAAAAGGATAACAATCGAAACCAAATGCAGTAACGAACTGAATGTGAAGCAACTGCGTGAGATTTTCGCTGCAGTGATAAAGTATAACTTTAATTTTGAAAGGGTACGTAGGTTTAGGGGATATTTGCAAGATGGTTTGAGTCCTTACAAAGAACTGTGTGACAGAAAAATGCGCGAGGCTCAGCAGTCAAGCAAGCCTTCCACATCAGCCACAGCAGACGATGAACCTCGACCTTCGACATCAAGGTGGGCAGAGACAGAAGATAACCTGCCTGCCCTGATGGAAACAGACGATACCCAGTGTCCCACCACCCCAACCCCCAGGCCACGGACAGATACCGATTCGCGGAGAATGTAGCGGTAGCCGGGAGGCACACAGCACATCTTTAAGAAAAAAACCGAAACAAACATGCTTATTAATTAGGTGCCACCCGACAAGTAATTGTCGGCCCAGATCAGAGACGATGCAATCGGAAATCGGCACTGATTTGGGCCGACAATTACGTGCCGGGCGGAACCTAATTAATTGGCATGTTTGTTTCGGCTTTTTTCTTAAACATGTGCTGTGTACCTCCCGGCTACCGCTGCACCCCTGCATGCTTTGTGGATCGGTATCGGTTGGTGGCCTGGAGGGTGGGGGCCACTGCACCACCCCAGCCTGCGACAACTCAGTCTAAAACACCATCATCAGTGTGCTCAGCAAGCTGTCTTCCCGATTCCGGTAAGTGATACTACACTGTACATATATTATTTCAACTTTATATAGGCTGTGTATTTTTACATGTTATTTGGTATGATTTGGCAGCTTCATAGCTTAAAGGTTACTGGAGAGTGCTTGCGCCATGTTTTTGCCAACAGCGCTTGCGTGAGATTTTCTGCAGATGGCACTTGCGTGAGATTTTCGCTATGGAGAACAGTTCAGTAATGATTGTGGAAAAGTACTTCTACTTTATATAGGCTGTGTATTTATCATATTATTCTTGCTCTTACTATATGTTACTGTTGTTTTAGGTTTTATGTGTTATTTGGCACGATTTGGTAGGTTATTTTTGGGTCTGCGAACACTCACAAAATTTTCCCATATAAATAAATGGTAATTGCTTCTTCGCTTTACACCATTTCAGCTTACGAACCGTTTCATAGGAACGCTCTACCTTCGGGTGGCAGGGGAAACCTGTATTTGATAAACAAAATCAAAAGGAAGGGGAATTCATTTCAGCTTACATGGTTGAAATGTAAAAATTGTTCGAGCATTGTCAGTTCAGTAATGTGCTTAATGGTGCACTGACAGTGCGTTTAGTTTGTGGATTCTTACAAGAAAACATTCAAAAATGGATCCTAACTGAAGCACGTCTCACATTTAAAAGAGCAATTGAAATCACTGTATCAATAGAAACAGTGGCCGGAGATACAATTGAGTTGCAGTCAGGAATAAAATTGAGCGTGAACAAAACTGCAATGTCTAAACAGAAACCTGCTTGGCCAAACAAATTGTTTTACTGTTGTGGCAGTAGCTTACACACACTTGACGAATGAATGTGTAAATGTGAAACTTGCAGAAAATGCAACAAAGTAGGACACATACAAAGAGCATGCCAGGCAAACAAAAATAAATGGACTGCATAAGGAAGAGAAAAATATAAAATGTCAAGTTGCAGTTTCAAAAGAACATGAATTTACACATTTCCGCAGAACACATTCCGTTAACATTAAATCAGAAGCTCACCAATTTCCTCCTTACATAATACAATGCAGCGCAAACAACAGCCAACAATTCACAAACAATGCTGGTCCTGGGTCATCCCTTGTGATCATGCTTGGATCTGTTCAATCCCAATCTCAGAAAGGGTATGCAGGACAACCAGCTGAGACATACTGGGGACTCCTCAAACAAGGAGGTTCAATGTTTCACTCCCAGACAAGCAATCCTGGTAAGGGAGTACAGAAGTGATCAGAAGTGGGTACTTGGAAAGATTAAAACAGAGCTAGACAACTCTCCTCCACTGTGAGGACTGCATCTGATGACATCTGGAGATGACACATTGATCAGTTGAGGAGGCCAGAGTCACCTGTTTGAGAAGAAAGGTGTCCAGAGTGATCAGAACCACTTCCTGAAGTCCCAGAGTCAACTTCTATGGAGGTGGCACCAGAACCTGAGATTGAACTATGCACTTGGCATCCACATACAATATGGAGATGCAATCCTTATCTGAAATATTGACCAATTCTTTCCCTCCCCCAAATCCCTCCCCTATAGATGCTGCTCAACCTGCTAAATTCTTCCAGTGGTTTATTTTTCACTCTACATAAAATACAGTGCAGGATTATTCACCCCTAAGTGTATGAGGAAATTTGCAAAACAAATAAATGAGCTATTAGTTTGTTTGTTTGGCTGAGGGATGATAAATGGCAGGTTAACTGGGGGACTTTCCATTGTTATTCAATCATTGCTGTCTTTGAAATCAATGTGAGTGGGTATGAAAAATTCTATTTGAAAGGGAGTATCTCTGACAATGCAGAACATCCTCAGTTGCTGCGAGGGTTGAAAGCCTGCACTATGTGCTCATGTCTTGCAGAGGGGCTCCAATTTATAAACCTTTGATCAGCAGATGAATGCACAGCTAATTGACTCAACCTGTCCTATCAGTCATTCTCCCAGCGGTGCTATATATATAAAACTAACCTTAATGCTAAATGAGGTTTAGTGAAAATTTATTAATTAGAAAGCATGAGTCATCTTGTTGCACATTATAATGTAAATCTGTAAACTTTGCAAGTAAACACTATTTGTGACTAATTTCATCGTATGATTTAAATATACGTTTGCAATTTTTGTGAGGGGAGATGAATGGGGAGGTGCTCTAGTACTTTCTCTGCCACTTGTGAAATATTTTAACTAATAGTAAGATACAGTACCCAGCTAGCCTTGCAAAGCTCAATGCAGTGATATACTGTTACCTAGATATGTACATTGTCCAATGGATCAACGTTTAAGAGCATAGACCCTGACGACATTTTCTTTCCTTCCTGCCTGAAATCAAGTGTAGTGCTCAATGGCCAATCTCTACTTACAATGGCAGCATTGCCCACAGTGCTCCAAAGGCTGAAAAATGTTTTGGGACATGCTGAGGTTATGAATAAACATAATACTGTATGCTGTAAAAAGAAGTTATTCTTTTTTAAAACTCTACAAATCATAATTCTACCTGGCAGTTTAATTCCATGTTAGGGAATGCATGTACAAATCATAACATTGCGTGAGCTGCAAAAATGTTTAGGATTAAGATACTATGTGAAATAAATATGTCAAAGCACTAAACAGTTCAGTGCATGCAATCTTTTGATATTTAGTCACAGAATAGTGTGATTCAATAGCTACTAACTGAATGCCTTTACATTTTAATTAATTATATATTACTAACAATTTTGTTCAGATTCACGTTGAATTAAAGGGCTAGCTGACAGTTCTCATTTGATTGCTTTGTAACATTAATGAAAAGACAGCTACCAGCCACTTTCAACTCAATCATCTTAGCAGGGTTAGACTCCATTATGTTGAATGATGACTACTGTATGTGCAGTGCCAGTAGAAGGCTTTTAAGCTTTCCAGAAAAGGTTCAAACCCCTTGGTGGGTGCTAGGAGGAGAAGTGTGATCATATGTTAAAGATGTTTAGAAAAGTGATAAAATCCTTGATGGCAACAATGAAAACATGAAAAAATTAAAGATTTATTCATCTGAAACTTCAGGAGCTTCTAACTTGCTTTACAGCAAATAATCTAATGAAGGAAATAGGGTGGGGTTAGGAATGAGACAATAGAGTGGGGGTTCAGCAGAAGGAAAAATCAAAATTGCAACTCCTTTGTTTAAGAAACAACACCATGGTTTACTTCCATTGAGAATATTTTAAATTAAGTGAACAACATTGTTTTAAAATATTTTAAAAATTTACCAGTCCTCAAAATGTGCAGAACCCTGACTGCAGAATCAGGCTGCAGTTCCCCTTTGAGAAAAAGGAAGCACAGAAGGCATGGGGGGCTAAAGGCACGATTGAAACATAGAGGCCTGAGACCCTGACTCCACCTATCCTGTAGCAAATGCAGTTTCTGGAATATAAAACTGAAGACATCAGAGCAAGATTGCAGTACGAAAGGAACATCAGGGACTGCTGTCTACCTTGCTTCATGGAAACATAGCTCAGCCTTGCCATTTCAGATGCTGCACTGCAGCCCAAGGGTTTCACCATTCACCATAAAGACAGAACAGCTGGGTCACTTAAAGATAGAGGAGAGGGAAAATGCTTTATGATCGTGGTGCACAGACATGACAGTTCTGTCTCAATCCGGCTCACCTGACCTGGAACATTTAGCGACCAAATGCCGTCCATTTTATCTGTCGGTTTTCCACTGTTATCCTAGTAGCAATGTATGTTCCACCTCTGGCCAATGTCAGATAGGTACTGGAGGAGTTGAACACTGTTATTATCAGTCATGAAATAACACATCCAGATGCCTTGCCAATAATTGTAGGTGAGGTTTGAAGAAGACTCCGAACAACTATCAACAACATATCACCTGTGGAACCAGTGGAGCCATCACAATTGACCTCTGTTATACCACCATCATCAGTTCTTACTGTGCCATCCCATGCCCGGGACGTAGGAAAGTCTAATCACCTGACCGTACTTCGACTCACAGTGTATAAGCAACGATTAAAGATTGCAGCATCAGTAGTGAGGACCAAGAAGGAATGGTCAAGGGAAGCGAAGGAGTGCTTAGGGGACTGCTTTGAGTCAGAGGACTGAAAAATATTCAGGGATTCATCTTCAAATGTGAATGAAAATGCCACAGTTGTCAGTGACTTCACTAGAAACTGTGTGGATCAGAGTTTGCCTTCGAGAACATACCAGAGAGACCCAAATAAAAAGCTATGGATGTACCAGGAGATTTGTAAGACCATAACACCATAAGATTTAGGAGCAGAAGTAGGCCATTCGGCCCATCAGGTCTGCTCTGCCATTTAAACATGGGCTGATCCAATTTTTCCAGTCATCCCCATTGCCCTGCCTTCTCTCCATACCCTTTAATGCCCTGGCTAATCAAGAACCTATCTCCCTCTGCCTTAAATGCGCCCAATGACTCGTCCTCCACAGCCGCTCATGGCAACAAATTCCACAGATCTACCACCCTCTGACTAAAGTACTTTCTCCGCATCTCTGTTCTAAATGGACATCCTTCAATCCTGAAGTCGTGCCTTAGACTCCCCTACCATGGGAAATAACTTTGCCATATCTAATCTGTTCAGGTCTTTTAACATTCGAAATGTTTCTATGAGATTCCCTCTCATTCTCCTGAATTCCAGGGAATACAGCGCAAGAGCTGCCAGACGTTCCTCATATGGTAACCCTTTCATTCCTGGAATCATTCTCGTGAATTTTCTATGGACCCTCTCCAATGTCAGTATATCCTTTCTAAAATAAGGAACCCAAAATTGCACACAATACTCCAAGTGTGGTCTCATGAGTGTCTTATATAGTCTCAACATCATATCCCTGCTCTTGTATTCTATACCTCCAGAAATGAATGCGAACATTGCATTCGCCTTCTTCACCACCGACTCAACCTGGAGGTTAACCTTTAAGGTATACTGCACAAGGACTCTCAAGTCCCTTTGCATCTCTGCATTTTGAATTCTCTCCCCATCTAAATAATAGTCTGCCCATTTATTTCGCCCACCAATGTGCATGACCAAACATTTTCCAACATTGTATTTCATTTGCCACTTCTTTTCTCATTCCCCAAAACTATCTAAGACTCTCTGCAGGCTGTCTGTTTCCTCAACACTACCCGGTCTTCCACCTATCTTTGTATCATTGGCAAATTTAGCCACAAATCTATTAATCCCATAGTCTATATCATTGACATACATTGTAAAAAGCAGTGGTCCCAACACTGACCCCTGTGGAACTCCACTGGTGACCAGCAGCCAGCCAGAATAGGATCCCTTTATTCCCACTCTGTTTTCTACCGATCACCCAGTGCTCCACCCATGCTAGTAACTTCCCTGTAATTCCATGGGTCTTATCTTGCTAGCAGCCTCATGTGTGGCACCTTGTCAAAGGCCTTCTGAAAATCCAAGTACCTACAGCACCTCCTTTGTCTGCCCTGCTTGTAATTTCCTCAAAAAATTGCAGTAGGTTTATTAGGCAGGATTTACCTTTCAGGAAATCATGCTGGATTTTGCCTATCTTGTCATGTGCCTCCAGGTGGTCCGTAATCTCATTCCTAACAATCAATTCCAACAACTTCCCAACCACTGATGTTAGGCTAACAGGTCTATAGTTTCCTTTCTGCTGCCTCGCACTCTTTTTAAATAGCAGAGTAACATTTGTAATTTTCCGGTCATCCGGTACAATGCCAGAATCTATTGATTCTTGAAAGATCATCGTTAATGTCTCTGCAATCTGTCCATCTGCTTCCTTCAGAACTCGAGGGTGCATTCCATCAGGTCCAGGAGATTTATCCACCCTCAGACCATTAAGCTTCCTGAGCACCTTCTCAGTCGTAACTTTCACTGCACATACTTCAATTCCCTGACACTCTTGAATGTCTGGTATACTGCAGATGTCTTCCACTGTAAAGACTGATGCAAAATACACATTCATTTCCTCTGCCACCTCTGCGTCTCTCATTACAATATCTGCAGCGTCATTTTCTATTGCTTCTATATCTACCCTTGACTCTCTTTTACCCTTTATATACTTAAAAAAGCTTTTACAATCTTCCTTGATATTAGTCACCAGCTTCCTTTCATAATTCATCTTTCCTTCCTATTGATCTCTTAGTTTCCTTCTGCAAGTTTTTAAAAGCTTCCCAATCCTCTCTTCCCACTAGCTGTGGCTTCCTTTATTGCTGTCTCTTTCGCTTTTACTTTGGCTCTGACTTCACTTGTCAGCCACGGTAGGGTCCTTCTTCCGTTTCTTTTCTTATTTGGAATATATCTGTCTTGCACTTCCCTCATTTTTTGCAGAAATTCCAGCCATTGCTGCTTCCTGCTAGTGTCTCTTTCCAGTCAACTTTGGCCAGTTCCCCTCTCATGCCGTTATAATTTTTTTTGTTCCACTGAATACTGACCCATTGGATTTTAGTTTCTCCTCAAATTTCAAAGTGAACTCAATCAGATCGTGATCACTGTTCCCTAAGGGTTCTTTAACCTTATACTCTCTTATCACCTCCGGATCATTGCACAACACCAAATCCAGCACAGCCAATCCCCTACTGGCCTCAACAACAAGCTGTTCTAAAAAGCCATCCCTTAGACATTCTACAAATTCTCTCTCTTGAGGTCCAGTACTGACCTGGTTTTCCCAATCCACTTTCATGTTAAAATCCCCAACAATTATCATGACATTGCCTTTCTGATATGCCTTTTCTATCTCCGGCTGTAATTTGTAATCCACATCCCGGCTGCTGGTTTGGAGGCCTGCATACAACTGCCATTAGGGTCCTTTTACACTTGCTGTTTCTTAACTCAGCCCATAGAGACTCTACACCTTCCGATCCTATGTCATCCCTTTCTAATGATTTAATATTATTTCTTGTGGGCACGTGGCCAAGTGGTTAGGGCATTCAACTAGTGATCTGAAGTGGTGCCAAGCTGTATCGGCCCTTGCCCTTCCCTTGGACAACATTGGTGTCATGGAGAGGGGAGATTTGCAGCATGGGCAACTGCCGGTCTTCCATACAACCTTGCTCAGACCTGAGTCTTGGAGAGTGAAGGCTTTCCAGGCGCAAATCCATGGCCTCGCAAGACTAACAGATGCCTTTACTTTATTTTTTAATATTATTTCTTATACATAGGATCATACCACCTCCTCTTCCCACTAACCTATTTTTGCGATAGACTATATATCCTTGGATGCTCAGCTCCCAATGGCAGCCATCCTTCAGCCAAATTTCAGAGATGACCACAACATCATACTTGCCAATCTGCAGCTGTATTTCAAGATTGTCCATTTTATTTCTTATGCTGCATACATTCAAATACACTTTCAGTCCAGTATTTGTTGCTTTCTGTTTTAACTGCACCATGCCTCTATTGACCTGTAAATCATCCCATTGGCTGTGGTTATGCCTCATCTCCTGTCTGTCCTTTCTATCATCTCTATTGCACCCTATCTTTGATATATTTCTATTTTCCCTTTCCTCAGTCCTATCACTCCGGTTCCATTCCCCTGCTAAATTAGTTTAAACCCTCCCTAACAGCTCTATTACATCATCTGCCTGTTAGGATTTTGGACCCCTTTGGGTTCAGGTGTAACCCATCCTTTTTGTATACCTCCCCCTGAAGAAGCCCCAGTGATCCAGGAATCTGAAGCCCTACCCTTTACACCAGTCTCTCAGCCACACATTAATATGCCTGATCATGCTATTCTTGTGCTCGTTAGCACTTGGCACAGGCAGCAATCTGTGGTCTGCTGAGGGCTACCTCTATGGTATTCAAGTCCGGTGATCCAGAACTACACAAGAAGTTTAGATACGACCTACAGAAGGCTACTTTAAGAGCGAGAAGGCAATTCCAATTGAAGTTAGAGATGAATCAGATATATATCAGCTCTGGCAAGGTTTGCAGGCTATTACTTCCCACAAGGCAAAGCTAACATATTGAACGACTGTGATGCTTTGCTCCCAGATGAGGTCAACATATTTTATGCATTCTTTGAAAGGGAGAATAAAACTACACCTGTGCAAATCCCTGCAGCATCTGATGACCATGTGAGCTCTATCTCAGAGGCCAACATCAGAACTTTTTACAAGAGGGTAAACCCTCGCAAGGCATCGGGTCCCGATGGCAGACCTGGTAGGACACAGATAACCTGGGCCAGCCACCTGGCAGGAATGTGCAAGGATATCTATAATCTGTCACTGCTGTTGTAGAAGGATGCCACCTACTTCAAAAGGGCGACAGTCATACCAGTACCCAAGACAGCCAGTGTGAGCTGCTTCAATGACTATCATCCAGTTGCACTCATATCTACTGTGATGAAGAGCTTTGAAAGGTTGGTCATGGCCAGAATCAGCTGCTGCATAAGCAAGACCTCGACTTGCTGCAATCTGCTAATCACTCTGCAGGGGATGCAATCTCACTGGCTCTCCAGAAAGCCTTTGATCACCTGGATAATAGCAATATCTACACCAGGCTACTCTTTATTGATTATAGCTCAGCATTCAACACAGTCCTGGCCTTGGTTCTAATCAACAAGCTCCAAAACCTGGACCTCTGTATCTCCATCTGTAACTGGATTTTTGACTTCCTTATCGGGAGACCACAGTCAGTGTGGATCAGAAATCACATAGATAGATATATAGATAGATAAATAGACATACTTTATTGATCTCGAGGGAAATTGGGTTTCGTTACAGTTGCACCAACCAAGATAGAGTATAAATACAGCAGTATAAAACCATAAATAATTAAATAATAATGTGTAAATTATGCCAGATGGAAGTAAGTCCAGGACCAGCCTATTGGCTCAGGGCGTCTGACCCTCCAAGGGAGGAGTTGTAAAGTTTGATGGCCACAGGCAGGAATGACTTCCTATGACGCTCAGTGTTGCATCTCGGTGGAATGAGTCTCTGGCTGAACGTACTCCTGTGCCCAACCAGTACATTATATAGCGGATGGGAGACATTGTCCAAGATGGCATGCAACTTGGACAGCATCCTCTTTTCAGACACCACCGTCAGAGAGGGATCTTCCTTGCTGACAATCAACACAGGTGCATCTCAAGGCTGCGTGCTCAACACACTGCTCCACTCTCTCTACACGCACAACTGTGCAGCTAGGCACAGCTCAAGCGCTATCTATAAATTTGCCGGAGACAGAACTATTATTAATAGAGTTTCAGATGATGACGAGGAGGCATATAGGAGTGAATCAGATCAGCTGATTATGTGATGTCACAACAACAAACTTGCGCTCAACATCGGTAAGACCAAGGAATTGACTGTGGACTTCAGGAAGAAGATGTTGAAGGAACACGCACCAGTACTTATTGAGGAATAGGCAGTGGAAAAGGGTGAGCAGTTTCAAATTCCTGGGTGTCAACATCTCTCAAGATCCATCCTGGGCCAACATATTGAAGCAATTATAAAGAAGGCAAGAGAGCAGCTATATTTTACCAAGAGTTTGAACAGACTTGTGTCACCGGCAAATATTTATAGATGAGAGCATTCTAACTGGTTGTATCATCTGGAATAGAGGATGTGCTGCACAGGACTAGAAAAAGCTGCAGAAAGTTATAAATGCAGGCAGCTCCATCATGGCACTAGCCTCCACAGCACTGAGGACAGCTTCAAAAAGGCGACATCCATCACTAAGGAACCCTGTCACCCAGGACATGCACTCATCTCCTTGTAAGCATCAAGGAGAAGTTACAGGAACCTAAAGACACACTCAACATTTCAGGAACAGCTCCTTCCTCTCTGCCGTCAGATTTCTGAATGGACAATAAACCCAGGTACACTACCTCACTATTTTTTTTCTTTCTTTTTGTTCTCTTTTTGCACTACTTAATTTAATTTATATATATATTGTCCTTATTGTAATTTTATAATATTTGATATATTATTATCTATTGCAATGTACTACTGCCACAAGACAACTAATTGCAGAACATATGCCAGTGATATTAAACTTGATTTTGATTCTGAATTTGACTTGTGCTTGAACAGATGGCACCTTCTGCCTGCGCTGGCAATTTCCATCTCCTTCACTCCCGGCCCACTGGGAAGTGGGTTGTGAAAATGCTCCCCTCACTTCACTGCACAACTATCAGCATCTAGTTTTATATTGCACACTACTCCTGCGAAGTTCTCCCCCACCCCTCAGCTAACTCCCTTGGGGTGGGAGAGGTTGCAGATGACTATAGAAAGTAGCCTTGAGTTGCTCAGGACCTGGATGGTTTGATTTCACCGCGAGTCATCGCATTCTGGGCCTCCTGGTTGATGGGCAACTGGGAAAGCGATGTTGGAGCAGCAGAAACAGTGTCCTGAAAGGGGCATATTCACTTGTATTCCTCAGAGCCACAGATACCCCTCCAAACAGTTGGTTGAGATTCTTTTTTTTAAAGATACAACATAGAGGCAGGTCCTTTTGGCCCAAGGGGCCTGTGTCACCCAGTTACATATGACCAAATACCCTAATAATCTTTGGAATGTGGGAGGAATATATAATGGAGACTATATAATCCCACGTCCTTGCTGTTGCTTTGCCTTCTTCTATGACTCTGTGTCCATCTCCCAAGTAAATACAGATGCAAAAAAAAATCCATTTAAGAGCATCCCCATCTCATTTGGCTCAACACATAGATTATCACTCTGATATTCCAGAGGACCAATTTTGTTCCTTGCTATCTGTTTGCTCTTAATATATCTGTCGAACCCCTTAGGATTCTCTTTCACCATCTCTGTTAGAGCAACCACATGGCATCTTTTAGCCCTCCTGATTTCCTTCTTAAGTGCCCTCTTGCATTTCTTGCACTCCCCAAGTACCTCATTTGTTCTTACCTGACTAGACCTTCCGTGCACCTCCTTCTTTTTCTTAATCAGGGCTTCAATATCTCTCAAAAACCAAAGTTCAATTAAACTGTTTTTCTTACCTTTTATTCTGATAAGAACAAAAGATACACTCAAAATTTCACTTTTGAAGGCCTCGCACTTACCAAGTACACCTTTGCCAAAAAACAACCTGCACCAACCCACACTTGCCAGATCCTTTCTGATACCATCAAATACCTTTCTCCAATTTCAAATCTCAATTCAAAGACCAGGCACATCCTTTTCCATAATTACCTTGAAACTAATGGCATTATAATCACAGAAATGCTGAGTGTTCCCATACACAAACATTTGTCACCTGCCCTGTCTCATTCCCTAATAGGAGGTGTAGTATCTCACTCTCCCTAGTTGGGACTTCTATGTATTGATTAAAGAAACGTTCCGGAACACATTTGACTGACTTTTTCCCATCCAGCACTTTTACAGTATGGGAGTCCCAGTAAATAAGTGGAAAGTTAACATCACCTACTGCACAACCTTATGTTTCTTGTAACCGTCTGCGATGTCTCTACAAATTTGCTCCCCTAAATCCTGCAGACTGCTGAGTGGTCCATAATATAATCCCATTAACGTGGTCATACATTTCTTATTCCATAGTTCTATCCATAAACACCTACAATAGAGCTCTCCAATCCTTCCTGACTGAACACTGCCATGACGTTTTCCCTGACTAGCAATGCCAGCCCTCCCCCTTTAATCCCTCCTGCTCTGTCATGGCTACAACAACAGAACCCTGGAACAGTGAGCTGGCAGTCCTGCCCCTCCTGCAACCAAGTCTCTCGAGTGGCTACAGTGTCATAATTCCATGCACTGATCCATGCCCTAAGCTTATTGGCCTTGTTTACAATACTCCTTGCATAGAAATATACTCAGCTCAGAACATTAGACACCGCATGCTCAACCTTTTAATTCCTGACATCATACGTAGGCTTAACAACATCTTTATCCACAACCACTCCCCTATCTGTTCTGGCACTCTAGTTCCCATACCCCCACACCCACGAAGATATTAGTCCCCCTCCAGTTCAGGTGAAACCCGTTCCTCCTGTACAGATCCAAACTTCCTTGCAAGACAGTCCATTATCGAAAAATCTGAAGCCCTCCCTCCTGCACCATCTCCTTAGTCATGTGTTAAACTGCATGAAAATTCTATTTTATATATAAACTTGCACATGGCATGTGCAGCACCCTGAGTTCACAACCTGGAGGTCCTATCCTTTAGCTTAGCACCTAGCTCCCTGAACTCACTTTGCGGGACCTCATCACCTCTCCTACCCATGTTATTGTTGCTGATATGGACCTTTACCTCTGGCTATTTACGATCACTCTTAAGAATGCTATAGAGTCAATCCGAGATGTCCCTGACCCTGGCACCGAGAGGCAACATACCATCCAGGATGCTCATTCTCATCTACAGAACCTCCTTTCTGTTCCCTTAACCAAGGAATCAACCATCACTACATCTCTCCTCATCTCCTCCCTTCCCATCTGAGCCACAGGGCCAGAGTCAGCGCCAGAGACCTGACCACTGTGACTTTCCTCTGCTAGGTCATCAGCCCAACGTTATCCGAAGCAGCATATTTGTTTCTGAAGGCAAAGGCAACAGGGTTACTCGGTACTGTCTATGCATCTCCTTTCTCCTTCCTGGCAGTCATCCAGTTACCTGTGTACTGCACCTTGAATGTAACTACCTCACTGAATGTCCTATCTATCAACCTCTCAGCCTCCTGAATGATCCAGAGTTTATCCAGTTCCATCTTCAACTCCTTAACATAGTCTGTTAGAAGCTGCAGCTGGATGCAGGTGTAGTCATTAGGGACACTAGAGGTCTCCCTGCCTTCCCACATCCTGCAAGAGTAGCATTCCACTATCCTGCCTAGCATCTCCACTGCTTTAAATATGCAATAAGAGAGACAGAAAGAATAAATATTTAAAAAAATCCATCTATGGCCAAAATCATCCCTGCCAAAGTCTTGATGAATCGAAGTCACTGCTTCCCACTCCAACAATGTCCATTCCCACAATGGCCATTCTGCTTAAAGCAAACTTCTTTTTATTGGCCTTGCTATGTGCCTAATTATGCACACTCAGGAATGATGGAGCACAAAATGTGCCAAATACTCCCACTCACTTCTTTAAAATTCTCCCTCTACGCAATCCAAAATCTCGAAAAGTATGGCATGCAGAAAGTGCTGACTGACCACCTTGGTTCTCTAACACTGTCTTTCCTTCTGTGTAATCCAAAGCCTCTTCAGAACTATTGTATGCAAAATGCACCAAATGCTCCCGCTCGCATCTTTTAAACAGTCTCTCCCTCTATGCAATCTGAAATCTCCTTGGGAACTGTGGCATGCAAAAATATGGCAACTGACCCTGTCTAGATTCTTTTAAACTCTCTCTCCCACTATGCAATCTAACGTCTCTTCGGGAACAGTGGTGCGCAACATGCGGCGACTGCCCCCGCTCTCTTCTTTTAAACTCATTCCCATTATGCAATCCAACGTTTCCTTGGGAACTGTGACATGCAAGATGTGGCAACTGCCTCCACTCACTTCTTTTAAACTCTCTCTCTCTGTGCGCAATCCAAAGTCTCCTCAGGAATTGTGGCGCAGAAAATGCGCATCAAAGAAAAAGGCATTTTATTATTTTTGTATTAAAAAGAAAAACTGCATTCCCAATATTTTCAAATCAGGCAGGGCATTTACCTATGAAGCAGCCTCTGCGACTCTTTCGACAACCTACTGTCCTCCTCGTTTACAGTCAAATCCTATTAATTAGCATGCACTTGAGTTGTCCCATTACATTAGATTGTTCCCATTAAACAAAATCCATCAAAACTGATTTATGTATACTGAAAATTAATTGGTGCCTGAGAAAATGTTGTCTGTAAAGTAATTCCCCCATTAGGCACCCCTCCATTAACTGGTATCAGCTGTGTATGGGAAATGGACCTGATTAAGAATTATAATCTCTGATATTTCTGAACAGTGAAAAATGTTATATTGATTCCAGAGGCCAGGCAGCAAAATGTCCAGGATTACTACATACGTATTTGGAAGAACTCAAGTGAAATGCACACTTTGGAAAAATATTGAGATTATTTTCCATCTCTAATGTAGTGAAATCTTTAAGGTTAAAACTGCATCAAATGAATAAAAAGAATGTATGAGAGTAGCTGTTAAATGTGTTGTAAAGAAGGAGGTTAGGTACCAAGTGATGGAGATTATAATAGAGAGGCAATGGAGGAGGGTAGTGTAACCATCCTTGTCAATAGTTGCTGGTGGGTAATGACCACAAGGAAGAGAATGTCAATCACATGATATGCCACTGGTGATTTTGATAAAGGTTGTTTCAGCCTTGAGGCTATGACAGAAACTTAATTTTAGGGATATAAATTTAGGGAGTTTTAGGTAAATGGGCACGAATTTGGGCAACTTCTGAATATTTAAGAACTTTAGAAAAGAAAGAGTTGGGCAGTGCATGAATGGAAGAATGGAGAATTGTTGGTTGAGGAGATAATATTTGTCATTTTAATTATGTTGGTTGGTTGGCATCCACCTGTCTGGAAGAACATCACATGTCTGGGCAGAAGGTATTGAGATCCTGAAATGCCCAGTCGTCAAGATTCCTCTCTTGGCCTCACCAGTATAATCCAAAGGAAAGCTTATAAAGGAATATATTTGGCACCAGCTTGGCTGCAAGAAGGAAGTTCAGTGACGTCCACCCGTCTTAGGGGCTCCATTCCAGATTTGCTGTCTGGGTTTACTCCTGTAGCCTTTGTCTCTCCTGAGGCTGCTCACAAGGCAATGGGGCTATTTGCCCATAGCTGGGGATCTGGTTCATAAGCACCAGGGTGTGTCCACACACCAGTGAGCCCTTGTGCTACGTGTTCAGGGGCCAGACTTCCTCCCTGTCCTCCGTAGTTGAGCCCAAGACCAAAAGGAGTTCAGAGTCCGTGTGTCGCCAGTGAGGAGGCACTACATGAGACTTGCTGCTGGAGAGGCTATGTACTGGCAGGGAGATGCTTACACATTCAGCTCTCCTTTTTGCAAGATTGCTAGCCAGCGGTGGAAGCTGAAAGTGACAGCGGCAAGCTCTACCCACTACACTACCGTACTAGACTCTTCACAATAACCATTTTGCTACTGTTTGTTATGTACACTGACTGCAATTTCTAAGGCTAACACTTTTGGAATGTTTCATATGAATATTTGCTCTCGGAGCTTCATAGAAACATAGAAAACCTACAGCATAATATAGGCCCTTTGGCCCACAAAGCTGTACTGAACGTGTCCTTACCTAAGAACTACGTAGGCTTACCCATAGCCCTCTATTTTTTGAAGCTCCATGTATCTATCCAGGAGTTTCTTAAAAGGCCAAATCATTTCCAGCTCTACCACTGCTACCGGCAGCCCATTCCACGCACTCACCACACTCTGCGTAAAAAACTTACCCCTGACATCTCTGTATCTACTTCCAAGCACCTTAAAACCGTGCCCTCGCGTGTTAGCCATTTCAGCCCTGGGAAAAAACCTCAGGCAATCCACACGATCAATGCCTCTCATTATCTTATATACCTCTATCAGGTCACCTCTCATCCTCCTTTGCTCCAAGGAGAAAAGGCTGACTTCACTCAACCTATTCTCATAAGGCATGCTCCCTAATCCAGGCAACATCTTTATAAATCTCCTCTGCACCCTTTCTATGGTTTCCACGTCTTTCTGTCATAAGGAGGTGGCTGGGAATGGACCCAAGTGCAGGACACAGACACTGAAGTAGTAAGGACAGGACTAGGATACAGGGTGAGGGCTAGGACATGGACATGAAAACCGGGAACCTGGAACATGACTGGACAAGAGAGCTAGGAGCCAGGGCTTGGACTCCGAGCCAGAGACTGGACAAGGACCCAAAACCTGGGTCTTGCTTCTGGCTCGGACCCCAGAACTAGACAAGGACGTGACTTGGCTGGCAGGCAGGACGAGGCTGGAGTCTTCAGACCTGAGGCGAGGCTGGAGACCAGAGACTTGAGGCGCGGCTGGAGACCAGAGATTTAAGGACAGGTTGGAGACCAGAGACTTGAGGCTTGGGGTGAGGCTTGGCTAGAGACTTGGGGTCTTGAAGCTTCTCCTGGGCAGGGTGCGGTACTCCTGGATAGGGCACGGTGCTCCTGGGCAGGGCGCCGATCACCCAGCAGAGGCAAGGGACATGAAGGGACAGAACCAACAGCAGGGTAATGGCAATCTGGCCTGACTTACCCAATGGAGGCAAGGGACAGGAAGGGACAGGGCCCACCGCAGAGTAATGGCAATCTGGCCTGGCTTACCCGATGGAGGCAAAGGACAGGAAGGGACAGAACTAACCACAGGGTAACGGCAAGACAGTCTAACTTACCCGGCGGAGGCAAGGGACAGGAAGGGACAGAACCAACCGCAGGGTAATGGCAAGACAGCCTAACTTACCCGACGGAGGCAAGGGACAGGAAGGGACCTAGATACAGGGTGGCTCCAAGACAAGACTTCAGGCGAGGCGAGGTGAGAGTTACCGGCAAGACAAGGCAGGGCTTCAGGCGAAGAAACAAAATGGCAGGGGAAAGGATACAAGGAGTAATGACAAGAACAATCCAGCAGCCACGCCCTGGTCTCTGGAGGTATTTATGCAGCCAGACCCAACGAGAATCAGCTGCCTCAATTAGTGCTCAACAGGAACAGAAACAGGGTGGACAGGAAATCCTGGAGCAAGGGTCGATGGACCGGACCGTGAACCAGAATGCTGCTTCACGGACCGGACCATGATACTTTCCTGTAGTGAAGTGACCAGAATTTAGTACAGTACTCCAAGTGGGGTCTGACCAGGGTCCTATATAGCTGCAACATTACCTGTCAGCTCTTAAACTCATTCCCACGGTTTATGAAGGCCAATGCACCGTATGCTTTCCTAACCATAGCGTCAACCTGCGTAGGAGCTTTGAGTGTCCATTGGACTTGGACCCCAAGATCTCTCTGATCCTCCACAGTGCCAAGAGTCTTACCATTAATACTATATTCTGCCATCATATTTGACCTACCAAAATGAACCACCTCACACTTATCTGGGTTGAACTCCATCTGCCACTTTTCAGCCCAGTTTTGCATCCTATCAATGTCCCACTGTACCCTCTGACAGACCTCCACACTATCCACAGCACCCGCAACCTTTCTGTCATCAAACTCACCCCTCCACTTCCTCATCCAGGTCATTTATAGATCCCTGAGGCACACCACTGGTCACTGAACTCCATATAGAATATGACCCATCTACATCCACTCTTTGCCTTCTGTGGGAAAACCAGTTCTGGATCCACAAAACAATGTCCCCTTGGATCCCATGCCTTCTTACTTTCTCAATAAGCCTTGCATGGGGTACCTTATCAAATGTCTTGTTGAAATCCATATACAATACATCTATGATTCTACCTTCATCAATGTGTTTCGTCACATCCTTAAAAAATTCAATCAGGCTCCTAAGGCACGACCTGCCTTTGACAAAGCCATGCTGACTATTCTAATCATATCATGCCTCTCCAGATGTTCATAAATCCTGTCTCTCAGCATCTTCACCATCAATTAACCAACCACTGAAGTAAGACTCACTGGCCTATAATTTCCTTGGCTATCTCTTCTCTGTTTCTTGAATAAGGGAACAACACCCACAACCATCCAATCCTCCAGAACCTCTCCCATCCTCATTGATGATGCAAACATCATTGCCAGAGGCTCAAAAATCTCCTCCCTCACTTCCCACAGTAGCCTGGAGCACATCCTGTCCAGTCCCGGTGACTTATCCAACTTGATGCTTTCCAAAAGCTCCAGCACACCCTCTTCCTTAATATCTACATGCTCAAGCTTTTCAGTCTGTTGCAAGTCATCCCTACAATCACCAAGATCCTTTTCCGTAGTGAATACTGAAGCAAAGCATTCATTAAGTACCTCTGCTATCTCCTTCGGTTCCATACACACTTTTCCACTGTCACATTTGATTGGTCCTATTCTCTCACGTCTTATCCTCTTGCTCTTCACAAACTTTTAGAGTGCCTTGGGGTTTTCCTTAATCCTGTCTGCTAAGGCCTTCTCATGGCCCCTTCTGGCTCTCCTAATTTCATTCTTAAGCTCCTTCCTGCTAGCCTTATAATCTTCAAGATCTCTATCATTACCTAGTTTTTTAACCTTTCGTAAGCTCTTCTTTTTTTCTTGACTAGATTTACAACATCCTTTGTACACCATGGTTCCTGTACCCTACCATCCTTTCCCTGTCTCATTGGAACATACCTATGCAGAACCCCATGTAAATATCCCCTGAACATTTGCCACATTTCTTCAGTATGTTTCCATGAGAACATCAGTTTCCAATTTAAGCTTCCAAGTTCCTGCCAGATAGCCTCATATTTCCCCTTACTCCAATTAAACATTTCCCCAACATGTCTGTTCCTATCCCTCTCCAATGCTATGGTAAAGGAGATAGAATTGTCATTACTATCTAAAAAATGTTCTTCCACTGAGAGACCTGACATCTGACCAGGCTTATCTACATATTGCATCAGGAATTTTTCCTGAACACACCTAACAAACTCCACCCCACCTAAACCCCTCACTCTAGGGGAATGCCAATCAATATTTGGGAAATTAAAATCTCCCACCACAACAACTCTGTTATTATTACACCTTTGCAGAATCTCTGTCCCTATCTGCGCCTCGATGTCCCTGTTACTATTGGGTGGTCTATAAAATTCACCCAGTAGAGCTATTGACCCCTTCCTATTCCTAACTTCCACCCACAGAGACTCCGTAGACAATCCCTCCATGGTGTCCTCCTTTTCTGCAGCCGTAACATGATCACTGATCAACAGTGCCGTGCCCCCACCTCTTTTGCCTCCCTCCCTGTTCTTTCTGAAACATCTAAAGCCTGACACTTGAAGTAACCATTCCTGCCCCTGCACCATCCAAGACTCTGTAATGGCCAAAACATCATAGCTCCCAGTGCTGATCCATGCTCTAAGCTCATCCGCTTTGTTCATAATACTCCTCGCATTAAAATAGACACATCTCAAACCATTAGTCTGAGCGCATCCCTTTTCTATCACCTGCCTATTCTCCCTCACACGCTGTCTCCAAGCTTTCTCTATTTGTGAGCCCTCCTCACTTTCCTCTGTTACTTCAGTTCGGTTCCCACCCCCCAGCAATTCTAGTTTGAACTCTGCTTTAGCAAATCTCCCCACCAGGATATTGGTCCACCTGGGATTCAAGTGCAATCCATCCTTTTTGTGCAGGTCACACCTCCCCCAAAAGAGGTCCCAATGATCCAAAAACCTGAATCCCTGCCCCCTACTCCAATCCCTCAGCCACATGTTTATCCTCCACCTCACTCTATTCCTATACTCACTGTCGCATGCCACAGGTAGTAACCCGAGATTACTACCTTTGAAGTCCTGCTTCTCAGCATCCTTCCTAACTCCTTATAGTCTGTTTTCAGGACCTCCTCCTTTTTCCTATCTATGTCGTTGGTACCAACATGCACCACGACCTTTGGCTGTTCACCTTCCCACTTCAGGATATCATGGAGGTGATCAGTAACATCCCGCACCCTGGCACCTGGAAGGCAAACTACCATCTGTGTTTCTTTCCTGCGTCCACAGAATTGCCTGTCTGACCCCTTAACTATAGAGTCCCCTTTTACTGCTGTTTTCTTCCTTTCCCTACCCTTCTGAGCCACAGGGCCAGACTCTGTGCCAGAGGCGCAGCCACTGTTGCTTCCCCTAGGTAGGACGTTCTCCCCCAACAGTACTCAAGCAGGAGTACTTATTGTTAAGGCGGACAGCCACAGGGGTATTCTCTAGCATCTGCCTCTTGCCCTTCCCTCTCTTGTTACCCACTTATAGTGGCACGCAAAATTTGGGAACCTCTGGTCAAAATTCCTGTTACTGTGAATAGCTAAGCATGTAAAAGATGACCTGATTTCCAAAAGGCATAAAGTTAAAGATGACACATTTCTTTAATATCTTAAGCAAGATTACTTTTCTATTTCCATCTTTTATAGTTCCAAAATAACAAAAAAGGAAAAGGGCCCGAAGCAAAAGTTTGGGCACCCTGCATGGTCAGTACTTAGTAACACCCCCTTTGGCAAGTATCACAGCTTGTAAATGCTTTCTGTAGCATTCTGCTTTCAATTCATGTTTGGGGGATTTTCGCCATTCTTCCTTACAAAAGGTTTCTAGTTCTGTGAGATTCTTGGGTCGTCTTGCATGCACTCCAAAGTCTGCTAAATCTTCCTGAAGGTCTTTTGCAGTCAAACGGGGTTTTGATTTGCCTTTTTAGCAATCCTACGAGCAGTTCTCTCATAAAGTTTTCTTGGTCTTCCAGACCTCAACTGGACCTCCACCGTTCCTGTTTCTTAATTACATTTCTTAATTACATTACGATCTGAGGAAACGGCTACCTGAAAATGCTTTGCTATCTTCTTATAGCCTTCTCCTGTTTTGTGGGCATCATTTATTTTAATTTTCAGAGTGCTAGGCAGCTGCTTAGAGGTGCCCATGGCTGCTGATTGTTGGGACAAGATATGGGGAGTCAGGGTATTTATAAAGCTTTGAAATTTGCATCACCTGGCCTTTCCTAATGATGACTGTGAACAAGTTATAGCCCTAACAAGCTAATTAAGGTCTGAGATCTTGGTAAAAGTTATCTGAGAGCTCAAATCTCATGGGGTGCCCAAACTTTTGCATGGTGCTCTTTTCCTTTTTTGCACTCTAAAATTGTACAAAACAAAAATAATACACTAAATTTGCTTAAAATGTTGAAAAGAATGTTTCATCTTTAACCTTATGACTTTTGGAGATCAGTTCATCTTTTACTCACTTAACTATTCACAGTAACAGAAATTTTGACCAGGGGTGCCCAAACTTTTGCATGCCACTGTATCTGTCTCCCGAGGCCCTGGAGTGACTATCTGCCCATAACTCCTCTCTATCACCTCCTCACTTTCCCTGACTAGACAAAGGTCATCGAGCTGCATCTCCAGTTCCCTAATGCAGTCCCTAAGGAGCTGCAGCTTGACGCACCTGATGCAGATGTGGCCGTCCGGGAGGCTGGGTGCCTCCAGGACCTCCCACATCTGACACCGAGCACAGAAAACCAGCCTCATATACATAATTTCTGGCTGTATTCTACACAGATAACCTACCTTGCCTCGACCCTTTATCACCAAAGTCCCGTTGAACCAAAGCCTTCCTACTCTGTCACCCACTCTTCTTACACCTGTTGCATAAATCTGTCTTCTTTTTAAACTCTTCTCGCTGTTCTCACTGGCTAACCTCCACACACTTGCGCAATTGTGCCCTGTTCAAACTGCTGAAGAAATAACCATCACCTTTTGAACTCTTCTCGCTTTTAAACTCTTCCCATTGTTCTCACTGGCTGACCTCCACACACTTGCGCAGTCATGCCCTGTTCAAACTGCTGAAGAAAAGAAGTATTGTAAATAGGAGCTTTGGGAGAGACAGGCTATGGAAAGTCAACCAAATACACAATGACAACAAATCTCTCCTGGTCATGAAATGTAGAGTAGGTTTGAATGAAAAGCAGAGCAGCAGAGATGATTTAGCTGTGAGCTATAATTTTAATAATCAACTGCAAAAGCAACAAGCCACGAGAGGCCAAAAAACAAAAGGGAACAGACATTAAACTCACACACAGCAAGATATCTGAAGGTTAGGAGTGACTGGTTAAGGCTGGCTGGTTTAATGAGTGAACCAGGACTGTGGATGGGAGCTGAGTTTAAATAGGCTGTAGGTGATGAGTTGGAAATGAGTGTCATGTGACTCCTGTTAGCTGGGTGAAGTGCTGGCCTTGAAGGGGAGGACCTGCCAGGCCTACACAGTCAGACACCTCCCAGTCTCCACTATCGAGGAGGTCCACCTCAGTTAGCAGCTAGTATGGCAGTCTGTACCCTCTTCCAAGATTTGTGGCATTGGCAAACCAGGGCGCTGGAAGATGGGACTCCACGGTTGGCTTCTCCATGGGGCTTAGTAGCCTTAAAACACTTCAAGTGGTGACATGCATATGACAGAGGGGGTGTGTAGATTATGGGACAGCTTGGACTTGAGCAGATACTTATTCCATGTGGAAGGGTTAGAGGTGGGAAAGCATTGCAGAAACGTCTCCACTTGCTGAGTGGTACTTTCTGACTGAATGTCGATCTACAAATGATAGCCAGAGCACAAACTCACTGAGTTGCTGGGAAGAAGGAGACAGAATTGTGGGCCCTTGGCTTACACCATGTCCTGAGGGAAGCCGTGGAGGTGAACTATATGTTGGAGAACCAGGTCCCCCATCTCAGCAGCTCTTGGAAATTTGGGGAGTGAGCCGCCTAGGAGAATCGGTCGACTGCTATCATGATCACTGTAGCCCCATAGGAAGGTGGCAAACCCATGATGAAATCAATGGCAATGTGGGACCATGGACATTGAGGGACTGGTAGTGATTGCAAGAGTCCAAAGGGCCGCTGGTTGGAGGAATTGGAATGGGGACATTGCGGTCAGGCAGTTATAAACTGATATATATCTATGATCATGTTAGACCACTAGAACAGGTGCTGTAGAAAATCCAGAGTCTGTTGTGTGTCTGGATGGCTGGAGAGGGGTGGGGAGTGGGCCTTCTTCGGTGCCTGAAAATGCACAACTGCTGGCTTGCATTTGCCAGGTGTATCAGTCAGAGCAGACTCATGCTGTAGGGCCTGGCGAATCTGGTTCTCAAAGCTCTAGATGATCGGGGTAAGGATCTGAGGAGCTGGAATGATGAACTGAGGGTCAAGCTCCATTTCAGCTAGGTCGGACTGTCATGATGGGGCATCCACCTTCGTGTTCTTGGAAGCATGATGGGAGGATATGGTGAAATTGAATTGCTCAAAGAAGAGGGCACAGCGAGCCTGACGTGGGTTGAGTTGTCGGGACTGTTGAATAGATATGATTTTCTCGTGGCCAGTCCAGATCAGGAAGGGCTCTGTGTTTCCCATCTGCCAATGTCTCCATTCTTCCACAGTCCATTAGATGGCGAGTAGCTCTCTGTCTCATACGCTAAAATGACGCTCAGTCCACCGTTTTCCACTCATTGCTCTGGTGGATGGGGATCAGGTTTTATGTATTCCATAGATCCACATCAGTGAAGGTTGGTGAAGATCTGGGTTCTGTGGAGTGTTTCGAATGTGCTATCCTTCAAAGAATGAGTATAATGGTGATTTGGTTGAGTCCATGGTAAATACAGGGATGAAGACTCCCATCATTCTTTTTGACAAAGAAGTTACCTACACTGGCTGGGGGCTGAGATGGTCAAATGAAGCCATACTATAGGCCTTCGGCAATGGATTGGATCTCGGAGGGGAGAGGGAGAACAGATTACCTCAGGGAGGGGTCGTGCCAGGGAGGATGTTGATCGTGCAGTTGTGTGATCTATGAGACAGCAGGAAACTGGCTTCACGTTTACTGAAGGTAATGGCTACATCATGATACTCCTGTGGGAGTTTCGTGAGGTCGAAAGTTTCCTCCGCTTGAAGTCAACTAAATCTGTAGACAGGTGATCTGCCAGGTGGGTCCTTAATTCAGCAGGGAATTGGATGACCATGTAAAGTGAGGGTCGTGAGTGGAGAACCAGGGCTAAACCAAGATGAGGGGACTGTTGGGTGAATCGATTAGGATGAATTAGATGCATTCACTGTGCCCTCTGATGTTCATATGCACAGGCTGTGTGCACATTCTGACCATTCCAGAACTCAGAGGACTTCTGTCACTGGCCATGATGCAAAAGGAGTGTGAGTTGGCTTAGTAGGGAGTTCAAACTGCACACAGAGTCTGGTCCAGAAAGTTGCCTTTTCCACCAGAATCCGCCAGAGCTTCCAGTGTGCATGGAGCCATTGGAGTGTGGAGGAGGACAGAGAGAGCGAGTTGGGTTATGGTGCTGGAATGAGGGCCGGGGGAAGCCTACCATATAGAAGGCCCCTCGTCTCCAGCTGGTGGTGCTATTTTCCTGGATGAAGTGGGCATTTGATACATGACTGATTAGCAATTCCACAGTAAGCGCAACAGTTGTTTCTCCACTGATACTCACGCTCTTGGTGGGAGGGGTTGGGGTTTAAGGGAGCTCTCCCTAACTGCATGAGTTCTGAAGGCACTGATGATGAGGGTCCTGCAGTCTGAATTGGTTCTTGGAACAGAACTAGATTCCTGGCTGAAGATCTGGAGGGTCGTTCCATGAGACGCTTGTCTTCTGAGGTTGGTGAGCAACTCTTGGGTAGACATCTCATCTTTCAAGTGCTCTGAGAGTTTGTGATGATAACCCCGGACAACAAAGATTTTGCTTCCTGAATACCTTTAGGTATATCGTAAATTTTGGGCTATTGATCATGAAAATCACCATGAAATTTCCCTATCACGCACCATATTTTGAAATTACTTATGTTTATTATTTCAATTCATAATTCAAGTCAATTAATATGTTGCCTACAATGTAAACTGGAAAGTTTCCTATCTTGTCTAGGCATGCTTGAGCATGCTTAGGTGATGTGGCTGCTGCATGGCAGGACAGGTTTTCGTAAAAATTACTGGGTTCAGGACTGTAAGGATGGAATTTGCTATCACCAGGCACAAAAATTTCTATGAAGGATTTTGATATTTGAGACAGATGCTTCCCAGAATGACTAATGCCAAGATTAAGGAAAGCATTTTTGTTGGTCCACAAATCAAATAGGTCATTAATGACAGGCGATTTGAAGAATTTCTAGTTGGACCGGAGAAAATCACATGGAAGGCATTCAAGGAAATTGTTGAAATTTTTCTCGGCATCTACAGAGCACCAATCTACATGCAGCTGGTTGAAAGCATGCTTCCAGCATATGAAACCATGAAATGCAACATGTCACAATAGATTCATTTTCTGCATTCCCATTTAGATTTCTTCCCTGCAAATCTTGGTGCTGTTAGTGACGAGCATGGTGAAAGGTTTCACCAGAACATTGTGGTCATGGAGAAAAGGTACCTGGGCAACTGAAACCCATCAATGGTGGCGAATTATTGTTGGACACTTAAGCGAGAAGCCTCAGATACTGAGTACAAGTGAAAATCATTAACAAAATATTTTTAACTTAGTTGAACTATTGCAAAGCATCAGCACCATTATGCAATTAAACACATTATATCCAATAAAAGTTAATTTGTTGCTTCTCCAAATTCCTACATGATACAAGTGGTCTGAAATTATATTTGTGTTCATCTTCAAGCAGTCTATCATAAACAAAAAAAAATTCTGAGGAAGCAACAGTTCTGAAAAAAAATTGTTGTCCAGTGTAATGGGCCAGCAGCGCTTCCATATTCCAGCTATACTCTGCTGCTAGAGTCCTGAATTCCATGGTAAAAACCAGCATTAAGCGTGAGCCTTGATGCAGTCAAAGTATCTGATCCACTGAATCCCTTCCAATTAACAGGTAGTCGGAATCCCGGAGATGCTCAATGGTTAACTCCTCAGATTGATTGAAAATTGTGGTTGTATTGTCCCAGTTAGCAGCATCCCAGGACAGAGCTCACTTAGTGAAGAGAGAGTTGATGAAGGCAATCTTGGCTTGGTCTGTATCATACAGAGATGGCTGGAGCTCGAAGTATAAGTCATGTTGTGGCATTCGGTTGGGGATCCATCGAAGCACTCAGACACTGGAATCTGGGGCTCAGAGAGAGGAGGCTAACTATCACAGCATTGCTGTATTGAGACAGAGTTGGAAGAGAGTGGAGAGAAGATGGTTAACGGTTTCCTGCTGTTTCCGAAACGTGTGCTAACGTTAACGGATGACTTCCTTTAGGTGAGCATATCTGGCTAGGTCAATTGATGGTTCACTCATCCTGTCAGGAAATGTAGAGGAGAAAATGCAGAACAGCAAAGATGATTTAACTATGAGTGATAACTTTAATAATCAACTATAAAAACGACAAGCCACATGGGACCACAAAACATGAGTGAACAGATACTAAACTCACAGGCAACAGGGTAGGGCTGGCTAACTCTTGACGAGTGAACAAGGTTTGTGGATAAAGGCTGGGTTTAAATAGGCTGCAGGCGGTGAGTTGGAAGAGAGTGGCAGTTGACTCCTGTTAGCCGTATGAAGACTGGGAGAAGCCACATGTGCAAGGCTGATACTTATGAGCTGTTAGAATGCAACACTTCCACAGCAGGATTTTACCTCTTACAACATTTGACAAATAAAGTTTCATGTGGAAATGTATGAGGTTATGCACTTCAGTAAGGGTAATCTAAAGGCAGACGGACAACACAAAGTGATCTAAGTATTCCTGTACTGTACATGAGCTACAAAAGGTTAGCAGAAAGGTGCAACAACTGGTTAGGTAGGCAAGTAGCATATTAACTTTTATTGCAGGAGGGTTACTATTTAGGAAAAGGGAAGTGTTGTTACAATTATATATGGTACTGGTGAGGCCTCATTGTACTCACTTGTGGCCTCCTTATTTAAGAAAGGATATGTTGGTACTATAAATGACCCATAAAAAATTCAGAGGATTAATTCCTGGAAAAAGAAGATAGTCCTATCATAAACCCCTACAATCCTAGGAATTATCTTGTGAAAATTGGAGAGAAATATTGTGAACTCTAAGATGAACATAATCCTATTGATTATGTTTACTGGAGAACAGCAAGCTGAGGTTGAAAATGTTTCTGAAGTGAGTACAACTATTGTTTCAGAGAAACCAATATTGTAACGTGCTGAAAAAGATTCAAGTGTGATGACATAATTTAGTTTAGAGATGGATGGTACTCCAAATGCTGAGTGTATTTATAACTACAGCACAAATATCAGGTGCATTGTTGCACAGATCACAAAATGTGGAAGTCAGTGACTCATTAAACTCAATCAGTTTATGCTTTCCTTTTAGGAAAAAGTACTCCTTCAAAGGTTGCTTGGAAGTCAGGAGAAACATTAGAAGCCTGGCCTGTGGGTGTTCAAGGGAAAGGAAGGAATAAGCATAAGAATGTGAGTGGATGCCTAAGAATAAGAATTCTGTGATTTATTTGATATAATTGAATTTTAGGGTAGAAGGAATAGGAATCAGACGTTTATGAAGATACTTTGCAGTAAAAAGAAGATGGTAGAGTGTTACTTTTGGATTCCAGGAATGATCCGGAATAATGAATAACTTTGACTGTTGAAAGTAGTGTCTTGTCATGCTTAAAGTGGTTCAGGATGATTGGCAATAAATAGTTAAACCAGTGGTCCTCTGGGGTGGATGGGGTTTCCAGGGAGGGGCAGCATCTCTGGTGGCAGGCTTGTTGTGCTCCGCCCAAGGGCAGCTTGTCCACCCTTGATCCCCACCTGCCTCCCAGCTCTCAACTGTGGCTCCGAGTAGCTGTTTGCACGCAACAGCGGCCACACCCCGGTACACTGCTTCGACAGGCCAGCTAAGCCAGGTGACGGTAGTGGGGAACCACCATCCACAGTGAGATAGGGATATGCCTATCCCAGCATGCAAAGCCAGTTCCGGCAGACTGGGTGGATGAGATCAACTACAAGATCCAACGGCCAAGAAGGTGGTAATGCTTCGTGGAGAGCGAAGGTCATGACAAGTCACAGAAGGTGTCATGGCTATCCCCTGCAGCCGAGGAAGTCTCCAGTCACGACCATTTTTTGTGCCATTGGACCAAAGCCTTTGAGGCTGAGAGAGTGGAACCGTCCCAGTGTAATGGCTTTTTCACTATGAAACTCCTCCTGCACTGCTTACACCATCGTAGTAGGAAATGATGGACAACCAACACACACACACACACACACACACACACACACACACACACACACACACACACACACACGCACACACACAGAATTGTCCACTAGTTTAAAGTAAATTTATTATCAAAGTACATAAATGTCACCACATACAACCATTTACAATTGATACAAAGGCACACAATACACTCAAACAAGGACTGACAAACATTCAATGTACAAAAGGCAACAAATTGTGCAAATTCATGAATAAAAGCAAAATCTGTTTCATGAGGAGACTGAGGTCCTTTAACATCTGTCGGATGATGCTGAGGATGTTCTACGAGTCTCTGGTGGCCAGTGCGATCATGTTTGCCGTTGTGTGCTGGGGCAGCAGGCTGAGGGTAGCAGACACCAACTGAATCAACAAACTCATTTGTAAGGCCGGTGATGTTGTAGGGATGGAACTGGACTCTCTGACAGTAGTGTCTGAAAAGAGGATGCTGTCCAAGTTGCATGCCATCTTGGACAATGTCTCCCATCCACTACATAATGGACTGGTTGGGCACAGGAATACATTCAGCCAGAGACTCATTCTACCGAGATGCAACACAGAGCGTCATAGGAAGTCATTCCTGCCTGTGGCCATCAAACTTTACAACTCCTCCCTTGGAGGGTCAGACACCCTGAGCCAATAG
Source organism: Mobula birostris (assembly GCF_030028105.1). Classification (NCBI taxonomy): domain Eukaryota; kingdom Metazoa; phylum Chordata; class Chondrichthyes; order Myliobatiformes; family Myliobatidae; genus Mobula; species Mobula birostris. The sequence continues at coordinate 73,060,817 of NC_092380.1, read as the reverse complement.
GCTGGTCCTGGACTTATTTCCTGGCATAATTTACATATTACTATTTAATTATTTATGGTTTTATTACTATTTAATTATTTATGGTGCAACTGTAACGAAAACCAATTTCCCTCGGGATCAATAAAGTATGACTATGACTATGACTAATAACAATGATAATTAAATACCTAATAAATAATATTGAGAACATGAGTTACAGAGTCCTTGCAAGTGAGTCCATAGATTGTGGAATTGATTCATTGTTGGGATGAGTGAAGTTATTCACTCTGGTTCAGGAGCCTGATGGTCGAGGAATGATAACTGTTCCTGAACCTGGTGGTGTAGGCCTGAGGCACCTGTACCTCCTTGTTAATTGCAGCAGTGAGAAGAAAGCCTAGCCTGGCTAGTGGGTGTCTTTGATAATGGACACTGCTATCTTCTGGCAGCATTCCATGTTAAAGTACTCAGTGACGGGGATGGCTTTGCATGTGATGGACTGGGCTGTATCCACCACCTTCTGTCATCTTTTCTGCTCCTGGGCATTGGTGTTTCCATGTCAGTCCAAGATGCAACCTTTTAGGGTGCTCAGCACCGCACACCTATAGAAGCATTTCAAAGCTTTTGGTGACATGCCAAATCTTCACTGACTTCTAAGAAAGTAGAGGCGCTGCTACACTGAGGAATTTAAAGTTACTGACGTTCTCCACTATTGATCCACTGATGAGGATTGGTTCATGGACATCCAGTTTCCTCCTCCTATAGTCAATAATCAACTCTTTGGTTTTGCTGACGTTGAGTGAGAGGTCGTTATTGTGGCATAAGTCACCCGACTTTTCAGTCTCCCTCCTATAGGGTGATTCGTCACCACCTTTGGTTCAGCCAACACCAGTGGTGTTGTCCGCAAACCTAAATATGGCATTTGAGCTGTACCTATCGTCATAGTCAAAAGAATAAAGTGAGTAGAGCAGGAGGCAAAGCATACAGCCCTGTGGTGCACCTGTGCTGATAGTGGTTGTGGAGGAAATGCTGTTGCAAATGCAAACAGACTGGGATCTGCAAGTGAGGAAATTGAGGATCCAGTTGCACATAGAGGTATTAGAGAGTCTAGGTTTTGGAGCTTATTGGTTAATTTTCAGGGGATAATAGTGTGTTGAATACAGAGCTGTAGTCTACGTAGAGCATCTTCACTATCTAGATGTTTCAGGCTAAGTGAAGAACCAATGAAATGGTACCTGCTATTGACCTGTTGTGACAGTAGCCAAGTGGAGTGGAACAAAGACACTCCTCAAGCAATAGTTGATATGTCTCATGGCCAACCTCTTAAAGCACTTCATCACAGTGGGTGTAAGTGTTACTTTTTGATAGTCATTAAGGCAGGTTACCACGTTCTTCCTGGGCAATGATATCATTGAAGCCTGTTAAAGCAGTTAGAGCTATCTCAGACTACTGAAGTGAGAGATTAAAGATATCAGTGAGCTCTCCAGTCAGTTGATTAGCAGAGGTTTTCAGTACTTGGTCAGGTAAAACGTCAGGCCAGATGTTTTCCATGGGTTCACCTTCCTGAAGGATGCTCCCACATCTGCCTCAAAGGTTGAAATCACAGGGTTGTCAGAGGCTGTAGGGGTTTGTGAAGGTGCCTCCATGTTCTGTCAGTCAAAGTGAGTATAAAGGGCATTGATCTCATCTGGGGAGTGAAAACTTGTTGTCACATATGACACTTGGTTTTACTTTGCAGGAGGTGATAGCATTCAAGCCCTGACACAGCTATTCAGCATTATTCTCTGATTGAAGTTTGGTCCAGAATTACCACTTTGCATGTGAGACAGCTTTCTGGAGGTCATACATGAAAGCCACTGATCTAGTCCTCACAGACTGAGGATCCCTTGGTTCATCCAGGCCTTCTAGTTGGGGAAGATTCCTAAAGATTTGGTGGGAGCACAAACATCCACAAGTGTCTTATACTCCTTACATTTAATGAGCTGAAATCATGGCTGTACCAGGACAATAGCCAGCGTGAAGAGGAAGTAAGAGAAATTTGTTAGTTGACTGGGCAATAGAAAATGATAATTTAAATGAAGATGTGAAATGTTTGAGCAAGATGTCAGTTGAACAAGAGAATGAGAGTTGCTGCTCAGTTCGGGAAGATGTATTACGTACCTTGACGGCCTCTTTCTAAGGTGTGAAGACGGAACTGTAATCTTACAGAGAACAAGAAGGAGTCAGTCTCATGAAGGTGTGAAAGAGTAGGGTGAAAAGTTGAATACTGAACAGCTGTGGTTGAAGTTAGAGAGGGAAACCACGAAGACAAACATGACAACAGGAAAATGGTCTAGGAGAGTTCAAGAGAAAGGAAGCAAGAAGTGGGTGGGTGAAGATTGTGGAAGGATAAATGCTTGGCTCAGATCAGGAGCTGAAGCCAGAAAGTGAATGGCACTAAGAATATCAATCATCTAATCATTCTTATGCAAAGATTTGTGTGATACATATTGTATATCCAGGGAGTGTGTGGGGAAAAGAGAGGGAGAAACAATAGAGTCATTATTAAAGTTGAAGTAGAAACTACTAAATTGAATTCCTCTGGGAGGCCTTCTTCTGCCACCATCACAGTCTTTACTTCCGCTTCCGTTATTAAGGATAATCTTATGATCCAGAGGCCAGACTTCAACCTATTGCAGTGACTGAGCCGCAGATGGCCTAGGAGTCTGCCTCAGAATGAAAGTGTCAAAATTGTATTTAGGATTCACTGCCTGTGATCACGCACCATCTGTATACTGAGTGAGCAGGCTTTGTGTGGATCAAAATTGTGGTCCCTGCGAAGTACTGTCAATGCAAGTAATGTCACCCTACATCATGTAGTCCGATAAAATCAACTTCCCCAGTCCACCTGCTGGTCTCTGGCAAGGGTGAACGAAGAGCAGCTGACTCTTTGAAAGCAGTCTTTCTGTGTGTCCTTCAACAACAGTGGATGGCAAACAACGAGATGCTGTGAATACCTCCAGCTTCAGGCTGGAAAGAGCCACCAAAGTTTTATGCCGCTATCACCTTGACAACCACTGGCAATACAGGCCAGCAAATTGTTGAGGATGTCACTATGCTACTGCACTTTCTTCCTCACTCAGCCGACTTGCTGCTTCCCCTGTATGTAGCTTCCTGTTCTCACCATTTCCGATCCCCTTACAGTAGCTCATCCAAGTCTTCATACCCTCTGTTCATTCTTTCAGTCATTTTATCTTCCAATTGGAAGGCCAACTAACACAGTCATGTCTGGGAACAACCAGTTTTTATTGAAGCCAGAAACCAGCAAATTTGCCATTTGTCACACCACTCTCTATTGATGTCAGCAACCTGAAGGCATTATGGAAAGCATTAAACACTCATAGATCCTAAATAACAGACAGAAGAAATCGATCAGCGCCAGTCTGTAAACAGTTGGTAATTTCTTGCACTAGTGAGAAGACTTCATGCTGAAGGTGCGCTTGAAACACAGAAATCATGCAGGCTTTCATGGGAGGGTATTCATTTCATTGTGTCTATGCCAGTTAAAATGGATTCCACTTTAATCTTGCCTCCCAGTTCTTGGATTTTTCACCTAACAGCTTCTTGTTTTTCAGGTTTTCATCAAGATGTTCCTTAAATGTGGTGAGATATTCTTTCTCCATCACCCTTTCAAGCAAAGGGTCCAGATCTGACCACTTGTTGTATTTTATCATTTTGTTTTCTCAGCTGCACGCTAATACTTGATTTTGTTTACTCATAATTTTATTCAATTGACTATACTCCCAATCCTTCATTTCAAAAGAAACAGCAACATACTAGAACATCATGCTTCATAAATATGATCCTCCAAATGGCTAGCTCTTGCAAATGGTGGCTGATGGTCAGCACATACACATTCAGTGGGCTTAAAAGTCTGCTTCCATTCTGTATACAAATTCCCTCTATTCCTTTTAGTACTAACACATTCACCACACCAGAACTTATACAGAGCTCTAGCAGAGGTCTAACTAGAGTTTTGTATAAAGTCTATTAAAACCTCTCTGAACTTGGATTTACATTCCAGCTAATCAAATCAAATATTACTTCAGGCCCTTTGGCCAACTTAATCACCTGTCCCAACTCAATGCCTTTTTATGCATTTGTCAAATGCATTACCTCATATGTCTTCTGACTGAATTCTATTTGTTGCTTTCCTGTCCACTCAATAAGTCCATTGATATTAGGGATAATATCTTCCTCCCTATTTTCATAAGCAAATTTTTTAGTTGTCCTGCATTTAAGTCCAAATCACTTTTGGATATACCATACAAAACTAGAGCCCTAGTATAGAATCCCACAAGAAGCCTACTGTGCATGCTTCTAGTAATTAAAATGATCATTTAGACATTTGTTTGTCCCGTTGAGCCAAATTTTAATTCAACTTGCCATTTTGCTCTTTATTCCATGAGCTTTTACATTCCTCAATAAAAATGAGAGATAGTTTAAGTGCCTTGGTAAAATCCATGCATGGTATATCAAATGTGCTATCATCTTCAAATCTCTTCTTACTTCCTCTAAAGCTCAGTTAACTTATACATAGAATGATAGAGTTGTAGAGTACTACAGTACAGAAAATATCCACCCAGGCCACCTAATCCACGCTGACCTGTTCTACTACTAGTTCCATCTAACTGCACCCGGACTATAGCTCTCCAAACCCCACTATCCATGTATTTATCCAAACTTCTCTTAAAGGATGCAGCTTACATAACCACACATAAAGAGACATACACTAAATGTCCCTGAACAGCCACCACCTCACTAAATGCTAATTCCCACATAATTTTTCCAGCAATCTGCCTATTTCTGTTGTGACCTAATTGGTCTGTAGAATCTCCTTTTTTTTGACAAATACCAGCAAACTTCCAGTTCTGGTGCTATTCCTTTAGCCAAAAAGCATTGAAAATTATAGTTAGACCCTGCAATGTTCCCTGCACTATTTCATTTAAGAGCCTAGGTGACATTATATCTTGGCTAAGCGATCTATACACTTAAAAATCACTACATCTCATAATGTGCCTTCTATCACAAAGTATTTCAATTTTAATACGTAACATTCTTTTTTCTTGTTCACATTATATTACACATAAATTTCTATCTCCAGTCAGAGTCTGTTGTTCTTCTCTATATTAGGAACCAGTGAGTCCTTCATAATTCTATGCTGTACAGTTCCATCTCTCTATTTTCTTTAATATACTTATGATGTTCTTAATTTTTACTTGATGACTTTTTTCATGTATTTCATTATCTTCCTATTTTTATGTTAAATTTAATCATTGTGTTATGATTCCCCATTGTCACTGCAGCAATGAACTCTCAATACCTATCAGTAGATCCCCTTTATCATTTACTGCACTCTCTATGCTGAAAATACTCAGCAGGTCAGGCAGTATCTGTGGCAAGATAACCATGTAACAATTTCAGGTCAATGACCTTTCATAACAGCCTTTCATTATTTACTCCAATCTGCTGAAAATCTCCAGCATTTTTTTTTGCTTAAATTCACTATTTCAAGTAATGTAGAGTAATATATTGTTATTAGTGGAAAACCTTATTATTACTACATTATTTTACACCTTTGTAATTTGTCTGCATCATAGTTGGGAGCTTAACATCCAAGGATACAAATTATATTGAAAGGATGGGCAGAGGTGGGTGTTTGGCTCTGTTGCTGGAGCTTTTGGAAAGCATCAAGTTGGATAAGTCACCAGGACCAGATGAGAGGTACCCTAGGCTGCTGTGGGAAGCAAGGGAGGAAATTGTTGAGTCTCTGGTACTGACCTTTGCATCATCAATGGGGACAGGAGAGGTTCCAGAGGATTGGAGGGTTGCAAATGCTGTTCCCTTATTCAAGAAAGGGAGTTGAGATAACCCAGGAAATTATAGACCAGTGAGTCTTACTTCAGTGGTCGGTAAGTTGATGGTGAAGATCTTGAAAGGCAGGACTTATGAACATTTGGAGAGGCATAATATGATTAGGAATAGTCAGCATGGCTTTGTGAAAGGCCTTATGAGCCTTTTTGAATTTTCTGAGGATGTGACTAAAAACATTGGTGAAGGTAGAGCAGTAGATGTAGTGCATATGGATTTCAGCAAGGCATATGAAAAGGTACCCCATGCAAGGCTCATTGAGAGAGTAAGGAGGCATGAGATCCAAGGGAACATTGCTTTCTGGATCCAGAATTGACTTACCCACAGAAGACAAAGAGTGGTTGTAGATGGATCATATTCTGCGTGGATGTCAGTGACCAGTGGTGTGCCTCAGGGATCTGTTCTGGCATCTCTTGACTTCGTGAATTTTATAATTGACCTGGATGAGGAAGTGGAGGGGTGGGTTAGTAAATTTGCTGATGACACAATGGTTTGGGTTGTTGTGGATAGTGTGGTGGTCTGTCAGAGGTTACAGCGGGACAAGGCAACAGTGAGTGACAAGAGAAGTTAAATACAGCAAAAAAGAAAAAGAAGAGGGCATATAATACAACAAAAATTAATGAGAAGAGAGAGGTGTGAAAAGCATTTAAAAACCAACAGAAGGCAACTAAAAAGCCATAGGGAAAAAGATGAAACATGGAAGTAAGCTGACCAATAATATAAAACATAAAAGTTGGTTTTGGATATATAAAGAGTAAAAGAGGGACAAAACTGGGTATTGAACCGCAGGATAAGGATGCTAGATAGGTAGTAATGGGAGCCAAAGAAATGGCAGATGAACTTAATAAGTAATTTATGTCAGTCTTCACTGTGGAAGACACTAGCAGAATGCCAGAAATGTGAAAGTGTCAATGGGCAGAAGTGAGTATAGTTGATATTGCTAAGGAGAAGGTGCTTGGGAAGCTGACAGTTCTGAAGGTAGTTAAGTCACCTGGACCAGATGGACTACACCCCAGGGTTCTGAATGAGGTTACGGAGGAGACTGTGGAGGCACTAATAATGATCTTTCAAAAATCATTAGATTCCGGAATGGTTCTCGAGTACTGGAAAATAAAATATATCATTCTACTCTTTAAGAAAGGGGGGAGGAGGCAGAAGAAAGAAAACTATAGGCCAGTGGTTCGAAAGATGTGGGAGTCAATTATTAAGGATGAGGTTTTGGGGTACTTGGAGACACATGATAAAATAGGCCAAAGTCAGTTTGGTTTTCGGGGGGGGGGGGGAATCTGTTGGAATCCTTTGAATAAATAATAGGCAGAACAGACAAAGGAGGGTCAGTGGATGTTGCTTATTTGGATTTTTAGAAGGCCTTTGACAAGGTGCAGCACATGAGGCTGCTTGACAAGATAAGAGCTCATGGTATTACAGGAAAGATAATAGTTTGGACAGAAGATTGGCTGACTTACAGGGGACAATGAGTGAGAATAAAGGAGGCTTTTTCTGGTTGGCTGTCAGTGACTAGCAGCGTTCCACAGGGGATGGTGTTGGGACTGCTCCTTTTCACGTTATATGTCAATGATTTGGATGAAGGAATTGATTGCTTTGTGGCCAAGTTTGCGGACAAAATGAAAATAGATGGAGGGGAAGAAGGACTTAGAGAGATTGGAGAAATGGGCAAGGAAGTGGCAAATGCAGTATAGTGTAGGGAAGTGCATGTCATGCTTTTTGGCAGAAGGAATAAAAGTGTAGACTATTTTCTAAATGGGAGAAAATTTAAAAATTGGAGGTTAAAGGGACTTGGGTGTCCTTGTGCAGGATTCCCTAAAGCCTAACTTGTAGGCTGAATCAGTGGTAAGGAAGACAATGCAATGTTAGCAATCATTTTGAGAAGACTACAATACAAAAGCAAGGTGTAATGCCAAGGCTCTATTAGGCATTTGTCAGATCACACTTGGAATATTGTGAGCAGTTTTGGGCCCTTTATTTGAGAAAGGATATGCTGGTGTTGGAGAGCATCCAGAGGAGAGTCATGAGAATGATCCCAGGAACGAAAGTGTTAACATATGAGTAGTGTTTGATGGGTCTGGGCCTGTGTTCACTGGAGTTTAGACAAATGAGGGGGATCTCATTGAAACCTATCAAACATTGAAAGATTTAGATGGAATGGGTGTGGAGAGGATGTTTCTGATAGTGGGAGAGGCTAGGCCCGGTGAATCTGTGGAATTCATTACCACAGATGGCTTTACAGGGCAAGTGATTGGGTACTCTTATGGCAGAGTTTGATAGATTCTTGATTGATCGTGGTGTCAAAGAGAAGGCAAGAGAATGGGATTGAGAGGGATAATAGCTCAGCCATGATAGAATGGCAGAGCAGACTCAATGGGCCAAATGGCCTAATTCTCTTCCTATGTTTTATGGTCTGTTATTGCTCTCTGATTGGCATGGGGAATGAAGTACACATTAATGAGAGTTCAGATTTGGGAACTCTACCTTTTCAAATGAGTCTACGTTTGTCCTCACTAGCTTCTTGAATTCCTTATACAGCTCAGATTCTGATTTACTTTCAAGTATCTGTTTCCAGCCCATTCTAGCTAAATCACATCTCAGTCAAGTAAAAGTAACTCATTTCAGTTTAGGACTTTAATCCCTGACCATCATTGTCCATTTCTATTTTAAATAAATCTAACTGAATTCTCATCTTTGTCCCCATTTCTCTTTTTCCAACCCTTCACTGGTTTATTCCCTAAAATAAACCTCTTGGGACTGTTTAATAAATTACACTTGAATGCATTTCATGAATTTTGCTACATCTATACTCCTTACTCTGGTACTGTCCTAGTTGTTATCAAACTTAGAACACTACATCACAGCACAGGTCTTTCAGTCACGATGTTGAGTTAGCCTTTTAGGTTACTCTAAGTTCAACCTAACCCTTCTCTCCTTCATAGCCATTCATTTTTCTAAATCCATATGCCTACCAAAGAGTTTCTTAAATGCCCCAAAACTTGTGCCTTTACCACTGGCCTTGGCAGGGTGTTCCACGCACTCACCACTCCGTGAAAAAGACACTAACCTCTGTTCTTTCTCTCCAATACTTTCTTCCAATCATGTTTAAATTTTACCCCCTTGTATTAGTCATCTTCACCCTGGGGAGAAAGTCTCTGGCTATCCATTCGATTTGTCCCTCTTTTCATCTTGTTCCCTCTTATCCTCATAAGTCATGCCCTCTAATCCAGTAAGCATTCTGGACCCTCTCTAAAGCTTCCACATCCTTCCTATAATGAGGTGATCAGACCTAGAGCTGAACACAGTATTTCAATTGTGGTCTAACCAGGGTTTTGTAGAACTGAAAAATCACCTCTTGGCTTTTGAACTCAATTCCTTGACTAATAACAGCCAATACACCATATACCTTTTTAACAACCCGATCAATGTTGAGGGATCTGTGGACATAAAGCCCAAGGTGCTTCTGCTCCTCCTCACTGCTAAAAGTCCTGTAATTAACCCTGTATCCTGCCTCCAAAGCTGACCTTTCAAAGTGAATTAGTTAATTAAAGAGCAATTGCTAAAAATACAGAATAAGATGCTGGAAGTACACAGCAGGTCAGGTGGCAATTGCAGAATGGAAAACTGATGGTTCAGGCTAATAAGATCTCATCAGAACCTGTCATTGGTTCCTTCTGATCTGCTGAGGTTTTCTAGCATTTTCTTCTAAATTTTGCTATCAAGTTAATGTTACATCAGTAATTTTTGCACCTCAGAAATTTGCTTATACATTGACTGTTTGGGGGCCCTTCCTAACTTCTATCATTGGAATTACTTTGTTTTTAATCCTTAATTCATCCCATTTAGTTTCATCCATTTTTTTTCAAGTAGGTTATCAGTCCATACAATAATCAGAAAAGTTTATCTTCAACTCTTCTGGAATCCTCTTATTAAATCCCTACCTTCAACATCAATTTAGTCTTGCTTCCTCCTGAATCTGACAAGCTATTTTCAGCTTTCCCGAAAGAAAAACCTTCGTTTAAGGGGAGTGATCCTGGCCTTATTGTGTGATGGATATTCACTGTGCAGGGGCCTTGTTTTTGTTGCCAGGCTCAGCTTTCTAAACACAACAGCTGCCACTTGTAAAGACCGAAATGTTGTTTTTGAATAAGTTAAACCAACAATTAATATTCTTTGTTTAGATTTTGGTTGTGAACTGGGACCAGTCTTCAGATCTTAATCTAAATGGAAGGCAGTTATCAGTTTGAAGTTAAAAACACATCTTTGCAAACAAGCACTGACTCTAGAACAGACATGTTGACACCACAGCACCTGGTCTAACTGTTCGAGAGTTGCAGTGTAGGACAATAGGTTATTTAGTTTGGCTTGTTTCAAATAGACAACACTGCCTAAGTTGTTTTGTTTAAGGAAGCTTGCAGGCCAGATGGATAATATCACTTGGCTTATAAATAGCTGATGTAATTGGAAACTTTTGTGTGCTCAGGGAGTGCACTTCACAGCTTTAATTGTGGATACCTTGGAATCATGGATATCTGTCTCCAGAACCTTTCAGACCACTTGTATTAAAAGGTATATGAAAAAAATGCCACATGCGTTTGAAGTCATCCAAGTGTCAAAAAGATGGTATAAATTTAGAGAGCAGTTTAGGCCTATTAGGAATAATTAACGAACATCAAAAAGCTAAACAGAAACATGCTTCTTTGCTGCCTTTGATTTCAGTGACTGATGACTGCTTTCTTTGCGATTCATAGGTATGTCTTTTTCGCTTATAGGACTTGTACCTGTGTTTTGGAAATTCTGAGTGTTTTAGAAATCGTTTATAATTGGAAATCTTTTAGAGGATAGAAATTCTCTGTGAGCTCACATGTATTTAAAAAAGTGTTTGAATTTAATATTGAATTACTGAAAATAAATGAACTGTGTTTTATACTACTTTGTTAGCTGATGGTATCTTTGCCTTAGTAGGAAAGGATGACCCACTTCATAAATAGTGGTTACTGGCAGCTAAACTAACCATGGAAGATAAACAGGGAAGTGAACTAGTGTTTGAAGATGGCATAGTTACAGAATAGCATCCGCTTGGTGAGGATACTTCCAACTATTTACATTGGATAGGGCTTAAGATCTTTGTTTGAGTTTTGAACTTTGCAGTCAGTAAGCTCAGTAACTCACAGCTGCTGCACAGGTCCTATCAAGCTCGAAATGGTCCCAGAATTTAAAGTCCTCCCTCTTGCCAGTCATCTTTTAAGACCATAAGACCATAAAATATAGGAGCAGAAATAAGCCATTTGTCCCATCGAGTCTGCTCCGCCATTTCCGCTGATCCAATTTTCCTCTCAGCCCTAATCTTCTGCCTTCTCCCCATATTCTTTCATGCCCCGACCAATCAAGAATCTATCAACCTCTGCCTTAAGTATACATAAATACTTGGCCTCCACAGCTGCCTGTGGCAAAGAATTTTAAACCAAACATTCACTTGTCTAATCCTTTTATTTCAATGTTCACTGAAGATACTGGGAATAAACCAGAAAATTGCTACGTTTGTGGTTCTGCTCTTTAATCTCCTGCCTAAATCCCTGTAATCAGCCACAGGACCTCAGACATCTTTTAATATATATTGTTGGAGTACAGCTTCTGGTTGCTCACGCTCCTCCTGAGAATATTCTGCTGTTGTGCCATAGCATCCTTGTCCCTGGAACTTGGAAACTGGAACTAAGTTGTGGCCACAGAAACATTTTTCTGTCCCTTTGATTAACGAATTCCCTTTCACTGTAGCATCAGAATTCTACTTCTCTTCTCACAATCCCTTAAGCTCAGAGGTGACCTAAGCTCAGTGCACAAATGCACTGTAGTCAAACCAGATGCTGTTGAAAATCTGAAATCCAGATCTTGGAATACTCCAGCTGGCATTACTTCCTTTGCATATGTTTGTTCATACTCCAACATTCTAGATTTCCACGTAACTCAGCATATGTAATCTACAGATGCGGGGAGCCCTACCATAAATCCATTTACTAAAAGGAAAATAAATCAAATCCGACTACACTTTCAAGTCAATACTTATTTAGGTCTGGAATATTTTTCTGGTTTAATTGATCAAATAAATAGTATTTTGCTATCAATTAAACAATGTTTTTTTTTAAATATCAAGCAGCATCTCTCCTCTGTTTTGTCAATTCCCTTGCCAAGCAGATTCTTTTGCTTCAAACTCAGAAATTGTTGTCAGTTAAAACAGCAGTCTATGCTGCATTTAGTTGAGAAAGATCACCAGCTAAAGATTTAAGTTCCAAAGCAAAAATTAGCTGTTATATCACAATGTTATTGACACCATGATCCATTTACCTCAGACACCTTTCAGCTGATCAATCTGCTCCTCTGTGTCTTTACCAACACTGTATCCACATAGCCTGCCCCATTTTGATAACCAAATAACATACACAATCCTTTCCCAAATATAGGAATAACTGTTTCCAGAAATAGTCAGTGAAATGGTGCAAGAACTGCCGTAATCACATCAGTTCTATTGGTTTGGAAGAGGTAAATCATTCAGGGATTGATTTTGAAATATGTGAGCAATGGGTTTAGATATATGTTTGCCTAGACCCATCCAATGGAGTTACCATAAAAAGTGTCATGCTTGTATATAAACTAATCCATGGTATTTTATATCAACCAATTTACAGGTAGAAAATAGTTGTCATAAAAATAATCAGCAATATATATGCAGATATGTAAACTAAAGCAAAGGCAACTTTTTCAGAAGCCATCCAAATTATGAAAAATGTAAATGTCATTCCCATGTTTAGAGCTGTTGTACAAGTGTAACCCCCCCCCCCGCCCGGCCACCCTCAGGGTCACTCGGCTCGCTGTCGTCTAGGGAAACAGCCTCGGCCCCGGCAAACTGGGTAATAGTTTGTGTGGATGCTCTGTGAGGTACCCCACCCCGCCCAAATAACAGACAATACACCAGATGCGATTAAATGATATACAGTTTATAGATATTACTGGAATTATATAATTAAAAGAGAATAAAATATAAAAGGAAAATAAAAGGCGCCACACTTATCAAAGTTCAATCTCTTCGTGCACAAACAGTTGGAGCTCAAGGACCTTCTTCTTCACCCTGCGACCCCCCTCAGACCACCTCGACCGGCCGCCTGGGACCAACAACGGTGGTCGACCAGACACTCCACACGAGTCCGTCTCCGTCTCCTCGCCGGACGTCCCACTTGGGGTCCGACCCTGTTAGCGGACTCACAGCACCTCGTCCATCCTCTGTCTCGCTCTCCTGCCTTCTGCCCCAAAACCCCGCGCATACAGTATCTTCAAATACACCAAAACCATAACAACTATCCCAATTGGTTAATAGAAGGCTGCTATCTCAATTCAAAGTAAAACAAACTGCTAGCGCAAACTCTCTTCAGCGTTAAAGCACAACAAAGCCGCATTCCCCAGATTAACATAAAAAAGTCGCCATTTTAATTAGCCTCTGCAGTAACATAAAAATCGAAACCCCCTTGTATTGAACAATTGTCAATTTTTTTTCATATTTTTCCTATTTTGGAAATTCAAGATTATAGAAAATGGTGTGGCCCTTGAAACAAATGATGAACTGCTTATGTCAGGGTATGAGCCAATATAGAACAAAACATAAATAGATAGATACTTTATTAATCCAAAGGAAATTACAGTGTCACAGTAGCATTACAAGTGCACAGTTATACTAATATTAGACAAGACAAATTTTAGAAGAGAACAAATATTAGAAGAGAATGATTCATGAGGTTGAAGATGACTAGGCAAAAGTGAAAGAGATCTTGAAGTGCTGATGAACCTTTTGCCTGTGGTGTGACTGGAACCAATTAAGTTAATTTGCCTGTGGTAGACAAGAAGGTGATGAAGACTTGTTGAAGTAATGAAAAAGTTAATATGGAATCCAAATTATTTTTTTTTAATCTGGTTCAGTAATGTACCTAACATTCACCCAAAAATAACATATAAGACAAAGAACATTCCCACTCCCCAACCCTTCTCCCACCTGCTCCTACTTTAGGTATTGATTGTGTTTATGATGATTTCTTATATCTAAGTTTGATATTATATGGAATAAAAGATGTATTTTTGCTAGAAGCTGCATAAGATATTCATTACTCCAAAGATTGAAACCACGTTACTAGAAGCAGAAGTTGTTCCTGAATAAGAGGAGCGTAAGATTTTCCATGTCTTTCTAACAGGTAGCAAACATCAAACACTATAAAGTAATTTAAAATTCCCAAGGACACTTCATAAGGAACTGAAGACTTAATAATTAAATAGCAGCAATATTTGGGAATAGCAATATCATAATCTTTCCTGATTATTTTTAAACTTTGACTTTGTTTAATGCAGATTAAAAGTTTATTTGTACATTCTGCCACTTTGATGTTATCACATTTATTCAGCTTAGATCACTCACTGCAACAAAAGCTGTTCTCTGGGGTCAAAGATCCTTTGCATGAAACGCAGATAATGGCAGCATGAAAGTGTCACAGTTTGAAACAACTGAGTCTTTCATAGTTTTCTGCGATGTTTTCTCCCTTTTAAATATGTGTATATTAACGACAACACAGCAAGATCCTGATATACAGCAGCCTACATATTTTGCAGACTTCTTAATAATCAGCATAGCTGACTGCCCTTAAAATAAGAAGCTTGCTGGCTGGGCTAATTATATCTGTGTACAATATAGCATCTCTGACCTGATGTATCTCATGCAATTACACCCTGATTCACTGCAGAAGAAAGGAGTTTTATGAATTTAACTATGGTAACAAGACCAGGTGGTTTATCATTGTTAAGCTTTGAAAGCCCTTAATGAGTACTACATAATGCAGCACAGGAAAATACTACATTGTTACTGTTTAATTACAGCATGCTAAAAACTGTGACATATTTGCATTTTGTAAAATAGGCTTGATTTGCCAAACAGAAAAATCTAACAAATTATACAAAATATACAGCGCATGTTTAAAGCTCTACGAAAATATTTAGTCACCATAGGATTTTCAACTTGGCAATAATTGAAGGCTAAAAACTAAATCATCTGCCAGAAACTTTTATTCTACTATCAAGAGCATTTCAGTGAAAAAGAAATCTGGATGAATCTGAAGACCATTTTTTTTTAAAGTTGGCTCATGTTTTGCCCACTCAGGATGCTTTTCTATAATGTTGTTGTGAACTGGGGAATTCTATACAAATTTTGGACATGTTCTAGAACAGTGGTTGCCATTTGAAGGTGAAATCAATAATTTTGGTGATACCATCTGTGTTGAGGAAAGAAAATTAGATAAACGAAGATTTCTTTCCCTCAGACTCAGACACAATGTTCTTAGATTTGTTTGTCAAAACAATAAGACATAGGAACAGAATTAGGCCATTCGGCCCATTGAGTCTGTTGGATCATCTCAAAGCAAAAAACAACCTGCCGGAAGAGTTCAGTGGGTCAAACAACACTTATGGGGAGAAAGGAATTGTTGACATTTTGAATCAAAATGCTGCATCATGACTGAGAATGGAGAAGATATAATGAGGAGAGGTGAAGTGGTCACCCAGGGACCTGAAATGATTGGCGGACTGTGGTTGGGTGAGAGATGATAGGCTGTTTGAGTCAGATAGGTGAAGAGAGCACTGGAATTGGGACACAGAGGCAAGGGCATGACAGATAGAGGAAGAGAAAATGAAGGAGAGGCAGATGGAGTGAGATTGAGGACCTCTCATGATTCCTATTATCACCTCACTTATTTCCAGCATGGGTAGTCTTTGTGTTCCTGCTTATCTCTGTCCAACAGCTGTCTCCACCTTCACTCATCCCCTTACCTCATCTTTCGCCATCCGCCCCTCCTATTTTTTCTTGCTTATACATTAATGCACACATTAGCTGAGAAAAAGGATAAATAGTACCTACTTTTTAATGTGAAAATTGCAGAAATCAATGGAATAGCACTAACACTGTTTCCTGGTATAGTTTTACCCATGTGAAATGGACTAGGCTTTCTAAAATACTATTCGTGCAAGCCCATATGACATTTTCCCAGTGCCAAGTCAGCATCTGATGATGCATCAGTTTTCAAAGCAGCACTTCCTCCCTCATCGACATAAGTCAGAACTCAAAGCTGTAACCTATGACTTTCAAGCATCTTTTGCAATGGAACCAGGAATGCACCACATTATGTTGCTAATATTTCTGTTTAAAGAAAGGCTGGTTACATTAGGAGATCTGACTGGGAAGCTTCTCAATTGATGCAATATATTTCACCTAACAGGGTGGGCCTTTTCGGCTATTGATTGACACATAGGTACTTCAGTGACAGCAGTCCATGCTGGCCAGTTAGGTGGTCTGGAGTCTTCTGTGCAGGAGGCACAAACAAGCTTTGTCATAAAAACCTTATTTAGATTCCACTTAGGAGACATCATGTCTTTACTGAGCTTCTCTCTGAAGAATAATACATTCTCACATTTGGATTGCTTGCTACAAAAATCATGTTCACATTGATATTCAATTTCCTCTAATCCAGGACTTTTCCAAGTAACTGTAGGAAATGTCTTCTACTTCTCCCAATCTGCTATTCACTGTTGCACCAGGAAGGTTACCTAGGAAATGTATTTATGAAGAAATGCTTCTATCCAGTTTGATTTCAGTGAGGAACAGATGGCATCCCAGAGTTCCAGAGTTACTGGTTTTCCTCTTGTGTCCTCAAGGGCTCCCATTAATAATCTGAAGCTTTTCCTCAACAGAAAAGAGTTTCTATTGCCTCAGTGATCAAGTAGTTGTGAATCATCAGGAGAATTTCCCTTGGTCAGTGCCTTGCGGAAGCATAGGTGATTCCTCCACCTGCAGGGAAACTGGGTTATCTGAGATTTTTAGCCACTGGCACTGCCTGCAGGAATGGATTCTGTGGGCCAAAGATGACTCCCTGCTTCACCGGCTCCTTACACCAGTATGCCCCCTACTGCAACAGATGCAAGCAAACACAAGCAATGGTAGATAGCAGCACTGGTTTTCTATCAAAGTATTCTGTTGCCTACATCAGTCCAGGAGGTGCCTGTATTATATAAAGATCAGAAAGGACAGATATTGGAAATCTGAGATAAAAACAGAACTAGATGGGAACATTCAGCATATTATGGAACACTTAAGGGAAAGGAGACAGAGTTGATCTATTTTCTCTCCTGCAACACTGTCTGAACTCTGAAGCATTTCCAGAAGCTTTTGGTTCCACTCCTATAACATACACCTACTTGATGCAGAGGCTTCCTAGTCACGTGCTGCATGCTGCACAGCATGGCCAGTCAAGGCAGAGGGTGTCACTGGGCAATATCGTCAAGGGGAACACAGAGCTTGCAGTACAAGAGTTGGAATCTAGAGAACAATGGGAGCAGGAGAAAGAGAAAGGATCCTGAGAGATATCCATGATCAGCACCTGCTGAGTAGATGAGACCATCTTTGCCTGCATGGCCAAAGGTGTCTGAAAAATCATAGAACCCAAGTGAATCCAGAGATCCTCTTCACAATCTAATGTTTGCCACCAATATCATTGACCAATAATCAGTATAGAGTTTTTGTTAACATGTAATTTTCCCTCATATGAAACTACACTGATGCAAAGATATTAGTCAATGAATTTTTGATGCTTTTACCAAAATAGCTCATTACAACTATTTTTTTGGCATGCAACTTGCTCTGACAATTTTTGAGGGCATGAATTAAATATTTTCATCAGCTGATTGAGTTGGAATTCTCAGACCAAAGTACTACAGTAGTTATGCTTGACCCAAGTAGTTTCTTGGACCTCTAGCCCACAGGACATCTTTGCTGATATTGATCTCATGATAAAAATGTCCAGGTCTCATTCACAAAAATCTTGTGGCTTCCTCCCACTTCAATAAACCTTCTCTTTTCCCCTCAATGGTAGAAATTGTGTGCATTCTTTTGCAGTGTTCTGAAATGATGCCTATGCTTTATAATTTATTTGTCAGACTGCACTTGGAATACTGTGAGCAATTTAAGAAAGGATGCGCTACCATTAGAGAGAGTCCAGAGGAGGTTCACGAGAACTATTCCAGGGATGAAAGATTTAACATATCAGGAGTGTTTGTTGGCTCCGGGTCTGTACTCACTGGAGTTTAGAAGAATGAAGGTTGATCTCAATGAAACCTATCAAATATTGAAAGGCCTAGACAGAGTGGATGTGGAGAAGATGTTTCTTATAGTGCATGAGTCTAGGATCAGAGAACACAGCCTCAGAATAGACTGACGTCCTTTTAGAACAGAGATAAGGAAGAATTTCTTTAGCTAGAGGTTGGTGAATCTGTGGAATTTATTGCCATGGATGGCTGTGGAGGCCAAGTAATTGAGTATATTTAAAACAGAGGTTGATAGGTTCATAGTCAGGATGTCAAAGGTTATGGAGAGAACCTGGAGAATGGGGTTGACAGTGATAATGGATTGGCCATGATGGAATGGTGGAGTGGCCTAATCCTGCTCCTATGTCTTATGGTCTTATGGGAGTGCACCTTTAAGGCCTGGCATCTGAATCAGATTTGTGCAAAGTAAAGTGCCTGAAAACGCAGTGAGGACATTGTACAGGTCCCGCTTTACCGCATGTTTCAAGGAGTAAAGTATTGTAATGCTATTTCAAAAATCTTTTCAGAAAACTTTATATTTCTTGCAAGGGTCTGTATGGGTGTCACTTCTAAAAGCAGCAATGATTCAGCACATCAGGGATATGAGAAAACCCAAGTTCCAATCCATTAACTTTATTGACTAAGTTTTTCTTACCATAGATACCAATCTAATCCACACTAACAGCCGATGGTACTGTTCCCTTCCAAACAATGTACCAGCAGGAAACCATACATTTAAGGATAAGTTTAATTAAGTCCCTGTTCTTCAACTGCTCTCTTTGAATTATCACTTTAAACCATTAAGAAGTCAAAAAAAAAGCTGAACCTGAAACCTTTGACTAATTCATCAAACACTTGTAGAATTATTCAACCTATATTTTATTGGCACTTAACCCCTGATAATATCAAAATATAAATATTTACTCATACCTACATTCCGACGAATAATGAATATTAGTTCTTTTTCCTGAAGATGCTGATTTAAACTTGAGTTCGGTGATGTGGGTGTGAACACCTTCCAGTACTTCACACAAATAGTACTTATTTATGTCTTAGCTTGTGCTATGGGTCAGAAATATGCTGCACTTGGTATTACATCACATCCAAAGTGAATCCTGTGATGTAATATTTTTTGATGTCCACATTAATAAAAGAATCAGACAGGATTACTGGATAAAAAAACAAGTTAAGGTCTCTTTTAGCCTTCAGCTCTATTTACAGAAAAGCATGTACTCTGTATTAAATATATTGAAGCTTTTGCCTTGAGTGCAATTAATTCCATCATGCAACAATCTGTATTAAATGTAATAAGTACAGGTGGTTATTTTGCTGAAAGTTAAAATATAACGAATACTTTTACAAATATCACATACAAAAGAAAGCCAACAAACCAATGGAAAAGCATCCTTGTTGGTATAATTTTCAGTGCTACTCATCACCTGCTTGTCCTTTCGTATTGTTGTAAACAGGTGTGTTGTTGTCTTGCAGATCACTGAATGAAATTACACTTAAATTAAATGTGATTACTAACAATTGAGAACAGTTTTTATAAGCATGAATTGCTAAATTATTATGTGCATCCATTAAGTTTTTGGAAAGTTAGTCGAAGAGATGCATGCTGCCACCCTCGTAGAAAGATGTAATTGTCAGAGCACTGAAAAAGGCCATTCAGCCCATCAAGTTTATGATGGCTGCAAGTATAGCAAGCCCAACTGTAACCTAGAGTTAAGCCAGTGTTATAGGATGAGCATTCTGAGGGAAAAAGTCTCACCTTGGTTTAGTCTGAGCATATATGTTATATTTCAATGTTCCCTTTAAACCTTACAACAGTTAAAAGAATTCCAACACTTGATTCTGGATCCGAATATCAAATCAGTAATAGAGTGTATATTCTAAGTAGATGCTTCACCACCTTTTTACTGGTGTTTTTCTTAGAATAAGACATTAAAATTAGACATTATTTTGTTCAGATTCCATTGGGCTGTTGAAAGAAAAGCAGGGAAGTACTCTTGGTATTATTTATCCTCCAATTAACACCATTAAAACAGGTTATTTGTATAATATCATTATTATTTGTACAGCATTTTTGTTTCCAAATAACCGCTTATATTTCAACAGTGGCTCAAATTTTATAGCTAATTTATAACTAATTAATCTGCTCTATAAATGCAAGTTGCTTGTTAGCATTAGGAGTACAGAATGAGATATCAATCAAGGACAGATTCTGCTTGACTGTAGGTTTTTTTCTAGTAACACTCTTTCTTAAGCCTGATACAAGATACTGAAAAATATTTGTTCAAAAAATTCAAAGTATATTTATGATAAAAGTATACATGCTTTTACAGCCCTGAGATTCGTCTTCCCAAAGACAGCTACGAAATTAAAAAAAACATGGAACACATTCAAAGGAAACATCAACCATTACCCCACCCCCCCATGTGCAAAAAAGAAAAATTGAGCAAATGGCAAAAAAGAGCAAAAAATACAGAATATAAAACACAAAATCAATAGAGTCCAGGCATACTTAGTTCAGTTTAATCCAGCATTGTGTCATTCATTATCTACAGGCCACCCCAATTAAAGTCACCCATAATAGAAACAAGAAAAAAAAGAGTTGACCAGAAATCAGAAACACATCATAACGTGAACTTCAGAGTCCAATCCACAAACCGCATGTACAGCTCAGAAAGGAGTCAATCGACTAGAAATTTGCAGCTAGATGACAAATCTTAATCTACATCTGCAATCAATCCTTTGCACCTAGAACACAAATTTCAAAACTTTGTAGAAAATTTCTGTGTGCATGAAGCACAGACACATATCGAAACTACTGACATGTGCATTTGTACAACTGAACCCACAAGTGAAGCAATACCTTGAAGCAGGCCTCAATAAAAAATGAGGTCTGCCTTTCCGTTAGTTAAAAGGGCTGAGGCTTCCTGGACAGTGGTTGTGGAGTCTGAGGCATTGATTTCAGCAGAAAGATCCTTTCCAAGTATTTTGCTTGGTATTTGTTTCTCCCAACAAGCCTCCTTTCTCAGAGCCAATAACTCTGATGATCAGATTATCTTTTGGAACCTTTCCCACTTGCTACCACCCTTTCAGGTCTCAGCTGACCCTATAATTCTTAAATATCACCCGATCATATGTCTGACTCTTGATCCTTTATGTACCATTCATGTCCATTTCCTTGATATTCCCTGCTCCCACCTCTTCTCCCCCAGCTCGAGACATGATTCTCCCTTTTGCTTCAGACAGTGGTAGAGCTCTCAGAGAAAATGGTTTGATGTGTGTTTTTATGTGATAAAATGTGGCTACTTGGCAGGCTTCAGACAAAAGAACACAGTTCCTTTTAGGTTCTGAAGAAATTCTAGATCCGTGCTTCAGAATAACAGGGATAATTGAGCAGGAAAAAAGGTGATATATAGACCATAAGACATTGGAGCAGAATTGGGCCATTTGGCCCATCAAGTCTGCTCCACCATTCAATAATGGCTGATCCTTTTTTCCCCTCCTCAGCCCCACTCCCTGGCCTTCTCCCCATAACCTTATTCTGTGTATCAACAGGCATAGGAATGGATTTGTATTTTCATATCACAGGGTCTTGCAAATAATATCCCTAACCCAACTTAATTTTGACCCAATTTCTTGGTTGAGTTTACTATGTAAGGATTATGATCTTCCAGCAGTGCTCCCACCTGCAGTTGGGAGCTCACCAGACTCTCCTAAGAAAACATTGCTGATATGGTTACAGTTTGCAAAAAGTCAATGTGGATGTGGAGGGGGTGTATCTGTGGGAATGGGTTGGTGGCAGAGGAAGTGGTTACAAACTAATGGATAAAAAGAAGCAGCCACTTGAATATACCCTTGGCAAAAGAACTAACATGTTCTTTTCCAAAATTGCTGCAGAATGGCCAGAGGATATTCAACACACCACCCTGAGGTGAAGTGTGATAAAAAATTAAAATTTTGCGTGTCACTGGTAATGCAAAACTGCTTTTTGTGTTCATAGTTAGATTGGGCTGTTGGATTGTAAAGTAAAATAAAAGTGTATGTATTTCACCAACAGCCATGTAATGTATCTGTAACTTCATTCCATATTATCATTTAATTTTTTTTTTGTCCACCCAGACTGACACCTGCAATGCAAGGTTGATGACTGCCCTTCCCTGGAACTATCAGTAATGGTTCCTGTATTTATCTGACAGGATGACTAGAAAATAAAACCATTTGCCTTTCTTTTTAAAATCTCACTCTAGTAGATGATACAAAACTTTCTGTTTCATGGTTCAACATAGTTCCAATGGGAACTAAAGAGAAGCTGCATATACTTCAGTCCAATTGCACTGAGTTATATCAACGTAACACCTCAGCACTGCTACAGCAACCTTTCAATTACTTCCTAAATCCAAATATCAGTTTGTCTATTCCCCAACTCAATGAGCCCATGCACTGTTAAGATAGCAACATTAGGCTATATTAGACAGCTGACTGTTTAATTTTGATCTACAATTCTCGACTTTAGTTTTAAAACTTTTCATTAAGTGCGCCTTTGAATGCCTAGCAGCATGGCAAACTTTCATTTGAACTTTAAACACATTTTAATGATCTGGATCATTGAAATATGAAAAATATTACCATTAAAAATCTCATGATATTAAAATACATAGCTATATTTCAGGCTAATTTATTAAACATATCTGTTTGAATTTCAGACATGGCTGCACAATGGCAATATGTTATGCTCTATAGTATCATAGACAATATCTTTACTATAGTTTCATAGACAATATCTTTAAAGAATGTCAAAATTACAAAGTTAAGCATTTTATTTTACCTTGTCATTTCTCCCCTCCCATCCCTCCTCATAACTTATCATAGGAAAGGTATGGTTACATAATCTTTAATGAACTCCCTTTGCAGTTAAATATCCCAGACACTTCATAAAAATGCTAATCTCTGTGGCTTGGTTTATACCAAGCACATAAAGATATTTGGACAGATGACCAAAAGCAGTAAATTTAAAGGAGTATTTGAATGAAGACAGAGATGCATCTGCAGAATCTCTTGTATTAGAGAGGTAGGAATGCTGATTTAGGGGAAGAATTCAAGACTGGCCCAATGAATTTCAAGATTTAGACAGAGATGGTGGAATATTAAACTGTAGATAGTAAGGATAACAGAACTGGGAAGAAGAAAAGTTTTGGATGGATTCTTACAGAGTAAGAGGATGTGTTAGTAATGAGGAATGGCAGGATCACAGGGATTCTTAAAAATAATAAGAATTTGAAACATGTGGTATTTCAGGTCAGAAGCCAATGTTCTTGGGCCATGTTAGGAAATGAGTGCTGAAAAACTGGACAAAAGCAAGTGATGGATTGTTGAAGATGAGAATTTCACCAGGATGTATTTTGGGATGTCCAGGTAGAGATTAAACTTTCGAAGCCTAAACGCTCTCAAAGTCAGGAGAAAAATAGCCTTAGGAGAAGGACACTACCACCGGTGCCATGACCAGTGGCAGAAAGTATCTCCTCAACCAACCCAAAAAGCCCATAGCCTTTGTCAAAGCTGGAGACCAACCACAGCTCAGTCCAGATCACCAGCAGGCTTGCCTGTCACAGTGTCTGACTGGCAACTGAAAGTTGATCTTGGCAAACAACTGAAGTTCTCTGACTTTTTTGCATCATCATCCCTGAGGCCTGACATGATCATTCTATCAGAAACCACAAAGCAGGTGGTCATTGTTAAAGCTGATAGTTCCTTGGAAAGACCAGATTGAGGAGGCATTTGAGTGTAAGAAAGCCATATACCAGGATGTGATAAAGCAGTGCCAGAGACAGGGGTGGAGGGCACGATGTGAACCTATAGAGGTGGGATGTAGAGATTTTGCTGGCTGCTCACTGTGCAGAAACTACTCTCTCTTTAGCATTACGGGGGCTGCAAAGAAAAGAGCCATCAGGATTGTCACAGTGGGTGCTGAGCAACCCACCAGATGGAAAAAGCCAGGACCTGAGTGTGAGTGTCTGAAGTTGAAAGATTCGAAACACGTTACGACCCCAGCTTACATCACTGATGAGATGTCCCAGAGCATCCTAGGATGTATCTCAGCATCGTGCATTATTGTGGCAAAGAGCTAGTTCAGGAAAGTGATGCTGAGGTAAAAGTTCAGCCAAGTACTTAATGAATTTCAGAGCAGGCACAAGCAGCAGAATGGCCTAGTTCAGTTTCTATTTCATGCTTCAGATGCAAGATCATTAAATTACTCAAACCTATCAATGTCATAGGCTTGGAAGAAGGTTTCAGCAGCAAATGGTGTGAAGGAGGGTTGAGTCAGATAATGTTGCAGAACCCAAACTTTCCCAGTAGAGGGAGATTACTGGCTAAGCATCAGAAACAGGAACCCTAGTTTGTATTTCAGTCTTACTCCAGAGATCGAGATAAAATAGTGTGTTCTGCACCTCCTCCCAAAATACAAGACCAACTAACCAATCGAAGACAGAAGTCAGGGTTAGAATCTTGTTTGTATGTATAAGCACCGATTACCCATCAGATATCCAACCTTCATCGTAAAAGATAGACATGTCACATATCAGGTACCTTAAATTAAATCTCTTAAAAAATGTCAGAATAAGGGAGTTGAAGAAATTTGGAATACTTTGTATATAATACAGAACAGAAGGTTCCATGCTTGCCTTAATGATGCAAATTGAGGTTGAAGGATCGTGGATAATGCCATCACAAGCAAATTATGACATCTTTCTGCCTTAATCAACTCAACTCTTTAATGGGAAATTACAAACATCAGTTTGCCTCTTCCAGTAATTCAGTGCAAAAAATGTTCCTGCAATATAAACATATTGTCAATTGTTGTGGGCAGAAAACACATTCAGTTTGAAAGCGATGAGAAATGATTTAGCCCTCAGCAGAAAACAAACTTTTAATCAGCACTCATTACAGCAGTACAGGTAATATTGTCATTTTGAGCCCTGAACAGCTGTGTGGAAATCACTGTTCAATTCAGCTCCTTTGCTTCTCTGTATCTTTCAGCATATTTTGTAAGATGCACACACAGCACCTGCTGAACAAATAGCAATTTACAAATGAATGCTTGTACACAATTACATGAAGAGCTTAGCCACCATTGTTGCCGAACCATTCTTTTTATCAATGGCAAATGACAAATAGGTTTTAGATGCACCTGCAACTACTTGATAGTATATCCAGACCTGGCCTCTTGCCAATGCTTGATACCTCAAGAGCCCACAAATGATACTAGATTGATTCACAATACAACATAATAGGCCATCAGCTCAATTATTAAAGTGACAAGGTTTTGGATGTTTCAGATTTATTTTCCCAAGGCTGGTTAGATTGAATATATAATATTTTAAAGGCATGGATTAGCATAACTTCAGAATGGTCAAGTGATACTGGCACATTCATCAATATTAAAAAAATAAACACTTATACACACATGCAAGCATATAGGGATAAGGGCAGCATGTGATTCTACGCCCTGCGGACCCACTTTCAAGGACTTTTATTACAACACATGTTTTAGTTTTTTTTTGCAATTTGCTTACTTTTGCACATTTGTCGCTTATAAGCTTTTGTTTGTTTTTGTGTAGTTTTTCATGAAATTCTGTTGTATTTCCCCTGTAAATGCCTGCAAGAATATGAATTTCAAGGTAGTAAATAGTAATGTATATGTATTTTAATAATAAATTTACTTTGAACTTTGAAATATGCTTATTTAACTTTTTTTAAAGCTAGTTCTTCCTGTCCTTTAGTTCTTTAAATGTACAAGAGTGTCTAGAGGTGTAAATTAATTCATAACAAAGATGGCACAAAGAACTATGAGAGCTATATTTTAGAGCTTTATAAAAATCAGCTATTTTAACTTGCTCCTGGAAATTTGTTTGTTAGACTCATCCAGAGCTACAAATCCAGCATCTCCTTCACAATGTGTCCCTCCTTCATGTTCGAACCTTGAATGCAAACAGGATTATTCTGTGGGCTGCTATTAGAACTCTGCATAGTCGTGTTTACACCCAGCATTCATACTTCCAGCAGGGATCCCTGGACAAGACAGTAAGGACAGGCCCCCACAGATAGTTGTTCCTCACCCCAGCAGGCTGGGATATACTAGCATAAAAGCCAGTCACAGCACCTTTCAAAAATCTCCAAACAACCTCTAATTATCCCTATATCTATACGTACACACATATACACACACACACACACACACACACACACACACACACACACACACACACACAGACAAATGCCTATTTCAATCCACATTAAATCTGCATTTTGTGATCTGATTAATTCAGTATTACTTCGTATTTTGTATGTGACAGTTATATTATCAGAATAGCCTAAAGGGGAAAGGACTTAATTTTAATTATTTTTTTAAATCTGAAAAATACAGCTTTCATACCTTGCCAACTTGTCAGAGCAACATTACCCATGACAGAGGAGCAGTAAGAACGGAGAGATGCACTTCTTCATGACATTTTCAGCAATAGCATGTGTCTGAATCAGTAGAATTTTAACATGTAATTCAGATTCAAAAACCATTCCTGAAAATAGTACATGCGCAACACTTCGGAATAAATATTTTGATCGCATGGAGGTTGCCCTTGTCATGTCTTTTTGGAGCAATTTTGAAATTCAGGTTACATCTCTTGGTCCAATTATAGGTCTATATTGAAAATGACAGAGTTGCTGTCGAAAGCTCTGCAATTATTCTATCTGATTTGTTTTTTTCTTTTAAATTCCTCCATATATTATTACTATCATTTCTTTATAATCAGTCATATTTCCACATAATTCAGAATATATAGAGACCAGTAGCTGGGTGTTACATTTCTAAAAGTATTTATTTACTTAATTGTTTTAACATTGACAATTAGGGTATAAGAAAAGGCAGAATGACGATTTTTTTTACAATTTTTAATTTTAAATATCTATTATCAGTTTCACTGATATGCATAATTTGATAAACCATTATGCCTGGAAAGTGACAGAAGGTCAAAATGTTGGTTAGAGATTTTCCTATGCTCGCACAAAGAGTATTCAGCAGCAGACTAACTAAGCTCCAGTTGCAGACAGATATAAAGAATGAAAAGATTCAAGATGTTGCAAATCAGGAACCAGCTAGATTCTACTAAGCTTAGGTTTTAAAAACATGCATTTTTTAATATCTTCAGTTACAGGACATAGACTTTACTGACAATTGTTCCTTTTTAATTGCCTTGAGCAGTTAAGGGTAAACCATGAAGGTGGATTCTGAATCACCTAAGAGTGAGACTGAATAAGGATTCTGGAGAACCAGAATGGGAGTTAGGGCAATCAGGTATCTCATGATTAGCTTGTTTAACACAAAAATCCAGATCTTGAATGCAAATTTCCCAGCTGATATAGTGCAGAGCAAAAACAACTCTTTAAAGCGATGCAATGCAGAATAGCTCACAGGAGGTGCAGGAGACTCTACTTAAAGGTACCTATTATGGGTCTCCAAGCAACTTGTGTCTGTGAACACAATTTTAAACCTAAGTTGTGCTGGTGATGGTCCTCAGATTTGTGTTGGAAGAGGAGGCTGAGCAGTCACAATAAAGGCAATGTCTGGAAAGGAGAGATAAGCCGAAAGAGAGGAAAAACCTGCCTGAACTGGCTCCACGTGCACATATGTAGTTTTTGAAGCTTATCTTTTTGATGGCTTCCTGCAAAAGTCTTTTTAAGGGCTACTGGGAAAGCACACTAGCAAATCAAGTTAATAAAGGGAATTTCAACCTAGTGCTTGAAATGTATTTGCTAAACAAACGTTCTTTGAAACTTATTTCAGGGTGGGTGCCAGTTATCAGTTTTGATGAGCTAATTCATTGAAATTATTGAGAACATTATGTTCAGGTGATATGAAAGAACTTGGTGTTGAGTTAAAAGTGATGAAGTTCCCAACTTAGCTATTTCTTACAAAAATATTTAAGTAATTTTCCTTACATATTGGATGCTGACCTGTTAGATATTATTATGAGTATGAACCTTACGATGAAAGGTTCCATTGGAAAAATTTATAATTCACTATTACAATGGGATAAGTGTCCTTTATTTGAGATTAAACAAGATTTGGAAAAGGAACTCATTTGACTTTTACGACGGAAGATTGGATGCAGATTCTGAGCTGGTTAACTCTTCTTCGATCTGTGCTAGTCATTCACTGATTCAATTTAAAATTGTGCATTGTTACCATTTGACGAAGGAGAGATTGTCTAAAATATTCCCTAATGTTGATAGTTATTGTGATAGATGTAAAACTGAGTCAGCTACACTGACACACATGTGTTGGTCTTGCTCTATACTGGAACAGTTCTGGAAGTCCGTTTTTTTGACAATTTCTAAAGCACTTAAAATTAATTTACAACCTAACAAATTAACTGTGCTTTGTGGAATAATTCCTCAAAATATCCATGGTATCTCTGTGTCTGACCAACATGTTATTGCATTTGTTGCATTGACAGCTAGGAGGGCCATTTTGTTGAAGTGGAAGGATACAACAGCTCCCACTTTGTCACAATGGTTCGCTCAAGTGATGCTATGTCTTAGTTTGGAGAAAATTAGAAGTCGAACCTTTGAACCTATGTTTGATTTTGAGAAAAGATGGAGTTCATTTGCTCGTTATTATCTTTTGAGTTAATTGATGGTTCTCCATGATCTAATTGTAAATTTCTTGGTACTTTTTTTTTGCTGGCGGTTTGATGTTTATCTTTAGAAGCTTTATGTATGCCGCATGGCTCTGGGGTTGAACACTTAATGGGTTTTTTCTTTTCTCCTGACTTTTCTTGCATAGTAGGGTTTTTTAATCACAAAATTTTTTCAATCTTTATATAATGTTTTTTTTCTTGAGACATTGTAAGTGTTGTTTACTTCGATGTACTCATGTTTATTTTGGAAAAAAATAATAAAAAGTTTTGAAAAGAAAAGTGATGAAGTTCAATACAAAACTAGGACCTTGAATCTGATAAATGGAAATTATGATGGCAGGAGAGAAAAGTCGGCTGTGGTTCACTGGATGATTATATTGATGGGTATGATGATGGATAGGCAGTGCTTAACATTTAAATAAATAATACATCAGTTGCAAAAATGAATTCCTTTCCTTTTTGTGCCTTAAAAAGTGATTCATATCTGGCTGACAAGAGAATTCAAGATAATGTTAAATCCAGGAAGAAGCTTATAAAGTTGACAAAAATAGCAGTGGACATGAGCATTGGAAGCATTTTGGAACTCAACAAAAGAGGATCAAGAAATTGATAAAGTAAGATAAGACAGAGCATGAGAGTACATTGGAGAGGCTGGAAGAGCTTAAAGGGTGCTAATTCTCAAGAACCCAACGATATACATCCTGGAATTTTGAAAGTGATGGCTTTACAGATAGTGGATGTTTGGATTAATATTCTCCAAACTTTAAAATGTTCTGTAATTATTCTGGTAGATTGAAAGGTAGCAAATGTGAATATTTAAGAAAAGAAGGAGAGGGAAACAGAAAATTACTGACTTAATTCTGGCATCTATAATAAGTGATGTATTGTTGAAACAGATTAAATTTCTAAAAGCAATAGTATGTTTGAGTAAGCTGCTGGAGTTCTTTGAAGAAATAACAAGTAGAATAGATAAACTATCATCGCTGAATGTAGTGCACTTATATTTTTGGAAAGTGTTCAGTAAGGTTAGTCATATGGAAGTGGGATTAATACAGTGACATGCATTGAAAATTTGGTTACTGGATGGAAAGCAGAGAGTGAATAAATGAGTATTCTCAGACTGTCAAAGCTGTGAATGGCTGGGTATCACTGGAAGTGATGTCTGGGTTCCAGCTTATCATAATCTATTTGACAATTTGTCTGACTGCACTAAGTGCCATATTTCCAGGTTTGTGGTTTATACTAAATTAAGTGGCATTGTACCTAAAGGAAAGAATCCTGAGAAGCTTCAAGGGAATATGGGCAAACTGAATGCCTAGGCAGGAACTGGGCATTTGGAAGATTATGTGGAAAAAATGTGATTATCCACTTTAATGCATATAATTGAAAAGTGAAGTGAGAAATTAAGTAGTTTTGATATTTAAAGGGAGTTAGGTGTACTTGTCCACAAATTACTTGTAGCCAATGTGTAGGTGCAGTAAACAATTAAGAAGGGAAAGGGTAAGTTGGTCTTTATTACTCGAGGATTTGAATACAGGAATAATGAAGTGTTATTGCAATTATATAGGACACTGATGAAACTGTAACTAGAATATTGTGAATAATTTTGATCTCCTTACCTCAGTAGGTATGTCCATTGTCCGTTTCCATCTTCAGATGCAACCTTTGCCACTGAGTTTCTCTGGCAGTTTGTTTTATGTTGTTCAAGAAGTTTCACTATTGGTTGTTGGGATGGAAGGACAAGTTGTGAAGAGAGATTGAATAGACAGGAGCTGTTCTCTCCAGAATTTGGAAGAATGAGAGGAAATTTCATTGAAACAAACTTCTGAACATCGTGACAGGCTAGATACAGGGAAAGTGTTTCTCTAGACTCTTAAATGAAGAATCAGGAGTAGGCCATTTACAACTGAAATGAGGAGAACTTTTGGAAATATCTATACCAGCTCAGTCATAGTATAAACAGAGATCAATGCCTTTCTGGTGAATTACGGTGAATTAAATAGCATTATGGAAATAAAGCAAAATGAGGATAACGCTAAGAAATGGTTCTGCTTATAATTTCCTGGAGTTCATTTTGAATTTTGCATGTTCTTTTCTTAAATTGTTCTACATTGGGATCAGATATTTCCAGTTGATGTAGAAGCAAAATTCATTTTAGATCAAAGCAGAAAGCAGGCAATAGAGGATTGGTAGCCTGCTTGCACTGCACAGAATTCTGTCTTCATTGTAGAAATTGCCAAACGGCAAATATCATTCCCATCTTTTCCCTACACAGCTTATTGAATAACTTGAAAAATATAGCAGGATCAATTCAGAAATGATTTGCATTGCTTTTGTATCAAGATTTAGATGTATTCAGAAAGATGAATGGTAACCACGTTGGTGACCCTTGCTTCTTATTTCCTGTTGCACCATAGATACTGGGTCATGTGGCAGACTTATGCAGTAGCAAACTCTTATTTTGGAAATTTCCCAAGGTACTGAGGAGTTAATAAGTATACTGGATCATGTTATCATTCCACTCTCTAGTATGCCCATTGTGATACAACTGAGCTGTAATTAAGTGAAATTCATGGGCCTTTAGGCATGTAGTGCAATGTCAACAAAAGCTTTAAAAGTAACCCTCCTCATACGTTCCTAGAACATAAGCAAAAACACAGAAATATGCAAAATTCTGACTGTAACTAAAGTGCATGGAAACCCTGTTTTTGTATTTACCATATTTTCTCTAAGCTGAATGCTGAATAAAGCATACCATGCTAGAATTTGGCAAATCCACCCTCTAAAGCACGTGGGCACCAATGCATCTGTGCAATGTTTAAACAGAAAGATTTATCTTCCATCTGCTTGGCAACTGAACCATATATATGCAAAATGACATATTGGACATATGCCAGCTCATAATATAGGGTTTGACATGAGCAACATCCTTATTAAACCAAAATATCATTTCCTATCTGATAAACAAATATATTCTAAAATACTTTGTAAATATATCTGTTCAAATAATATTTATCAATTCCAGCTTTAATACACCAACTCATCCAGACTGTATCCGGTGAACCCCGTTATTGTTTGCTCCAACACATAATCAAGAGGATCATAGAAGCTTATGCCACAGGAAGAGACAATTCAACCCATTGTACCAGAGCTGGGTCTTTGAATGACCTTCCAATTCTTCCCACTCCTTCTTGTAAGTCTGTTTTTGTTTTAAAATAATTTCCAATTTGCTTTTGAAACTCTCTATAAAATTTACTTTAGCTGTCATTCCAGCTAGTGAATTCTGGATCCCAGTGAAATCTGGATCTTAAGATCTTTTGCATTAAAAGAAATTTGAAATGATCAGTGTTTCAAGATAAAGATCTGTGTAGATGAAAATTATGCCATATTGTATATCAGAGCTGAGTTTTGATAATATTATTTAATAGTGGAGGTATCACTAAAAATATCTTATTTTGTTATTAGTTTTATAGAAGCTTGAAAGAATGTAAATAAAAGACAGATTTCAAATGTTTTCTACCAGTAACTACAGCTCCATCTATTTCCATATTTTCTATGACTGTGTGGCTAAGCACAGCTGCATCACCACTGCTGGTGGGCTGTATGAAAGGTGGTGATGAATCAGCATATAGCAGGGAGATTGAAAACTTGACTGAGTGGTGTAATAACAACAACCTCTCAATCAATGTCAATAAGACCAAGGAAATGATAGTAGACTTCAGGATAGGGAAACCAAAGGTCCATGAGCCAGTAATTATCAGAGAATCAGAGGTAGAAAGAGTCAGTAACTTTAAATTCCTGGGTGTTGTTGTCTCAGGGGACCTGTCTATGACCCTTCATTTAAATATACTTGTGAAGAAAGCACAATGGCACCTCTACTTCCTCAGGAGTCTGTGGAGGTTCGGCATGTCATCAAAAACCTTGGCAAACTTCTATAGATGTGTGGTGGAAACTGTGCTGACAAGCTGCATTACGGCCTGGTATGGGAACAGCAATACCTTTGAGCGGAAAATCCTACAAACGGTAGTGGATTCAGCCCAGTACATCACGGGTAAACCGTCCCAACCATTGAGCTCATCCACATGAAGTGTTGCCATAGAAAAGCTCTTTATCGCTGCTGCCATCAGGTAGAAGATGTAAGTGCTTCAGGACTCTCACCATCAGGTTCAAGAACAGCTACTGTCCCTCAACCATCAGGCTTTTGAACAAAAGGGGATAACTACACTCATTTAAGGACTCTTTTATCTTTTTATTTCATGCTCGTTATTTATTGCTATTTATTTATTATCTGCATTTGCACTGATTGTTTACAGTTTAAGCTTCCGCCTTTGTCTTCGGCCATAAAGTATAGGGGCAGATTCGTTACCGCCTTTAGTTCGGCAAATGACAGTGATGTCAACAGCAAACTTAAAAATGGCTTTAGAGCTGTACTTAGCCCACTACCTAAGAAAAGCAAGGTAATGTGCCTTAATTACTACCACCCAGTGGCTCTGATGTCCAGGGCTGATCATGGCAGTAAAGATATGATGAGGTAGAATACAGGAAGGAAACAGAGAGCCAAGTAGCATGATGTCATGACAACAGCCTTCTTCTCACAACAAAACAAC
Organism: Mobula birostris; assembly: GCF_030028105.1. Lineage (NCBI taxonomy): Eukaryota > Metazoa > Chordata > Chondrichthyes > Myliobatiformes > Myliobatidae > Mobula > Mobula birostris. Next base: position 73,027,450 of record NC_092380.1, on the reverse strand, counting down.
TGGTCATTGACTTCATGAACACACTCCTATCTACAATAATGTTGCTGAGATTGATCAGTTTGAGAGCTTCAAGTTCCTAGGAGTGAATATCACCAAAGGCCTATCCTGGTCAAACCATCTATGTAGATGCCATGACCAAGGAAAATCATAAAGAAACCCATACTTTCTCTGGAGGCTACAGAAACTTGACAATCCCTGTCATCCCTTACCAGATTTTGTTGATGCACCACAAAAAGCATTCTATCCAGTTGCATCAGGGCTTAATATAGCAACTGCTCTGCCTGTGACTGCAAGAAAATGCAAAGACTTGTGGATGCCGCTCAGCACATCACTGAAACCAGACTCCCCTCCATATACTTCTCGCTGCTTCAGTAAAGCAGCCAGCATAATCAAAGACTCCACCCACCAGATATTCCCTATTCGCTCTTCTCCCCTCTCTCGCTGGGCAGTAAGTACAAAAGCCTAAAAGCCTGTATCATCAGGCTCAACGACAGCTGCGACCCCACAGTTATGAAATGTGATTATGACCGCTGGTACAATAAGTTGGACTCTTGACCTCACAACATGATCTTGCATCTTACTGTCTACCTGCACGTCCTCTGCAGATGTTACACTATATTCTGCATGGTTATTGGTTTACCTTGTTCTACCTCAATGCACTAACGTGTTCAGAATGAATAGAATGCCAGACAAGATTTTCACTGTATCTTGGCACTTAAGACAATAATCAACCAATTTCAATTCCATTTCAAATTGTGGCACCATTCTGCCACAACTATGTAAATAACTTGAATCAGGATTAAGCCTTTGTTCTGTCTCATCAAAGGTTCCTAACGTAAACACTCTGGTATGTGGCTATATAAAGATTAGGAAGCTCACAAATCCATCTCTTTTGCTGAACCAGTTCATTTCAAGGTAGTTAACAGTAAGTTACATGTTATATTTTCTCAAGTCCTAGAGTGAAATTCAAAACTGCATTCAGGGCTTGGTTATTATCCAATGATCATTGTTGAAGAGATCTGCATTTCCATATAGGATTCTTCATAGCCTCAGGATGTCCCATAGTGCTTCACATCAGCTGATTAGGGGTACATAAACATATAAGTGACATAGACAGGGAGAAAGGTCAGAATGTTTCTCCCATTACAGAAGTTAAGCCAATCCAAAGAGCATACATAGGTTTATGGTGAAAGGAAGAAAAAGGATGTAAAGGTTATTTTTTTTTTACACAAAGTGTGGTTGATATCCGAAACTCCCTATCAGAGGAGGCGGTGGAGTCTGATATATTTGCTATGTTTAAGAGGTATTTGGGTAGACACTTAAATAGGAAAGACATAGACAGACAGGCCTAATGTGAGAAAATAGGATGAGTAAAGATGGGTAAATGGTCAGTATAGATGGAACAGGGTGAAGGACTTGTTTCTGTGCTGTACATCTATAATATTCTAACATCCACTGAGGTGTTGTTAGTGCTATTACAAGATCCAAAGGGGTCAATCTGCACATCTTAACAGCAAGAGGCACCAATATGATGAAGGGCTTTGTCCAGAACACCAAGGGGTACTCTGTTGCACTCTAAAGGGGTCATGAGATCTTCTGTGTCCACCTGAGAGTTAGACTTAGTTTATTGTCTCATCAGAAAGTACAGCAGTCCCTCAGTAACACAGAGGAGAACTGATAGTCCTGAGTAGGAATCAGAATCAGAATGAGGTTTAATATCATTGGCATCTGTCATGAAATGTGTTGTCTTTGCAGCAACAGCTCAATGCAATACATAATAACAGAAAAACTGAATTACAGTAAGTATATATATTATATGCGTGTGTGTGTTTGTGTGTATAATAGTTAAATAAGTAGTGCAAAAACAGAAATAAAAATGTAGTGAGGTGGTGTTCATGGGTTTAATGTCCATTCAGAAATCAGATGGCAAAAGGGAAGAAGCTGTTCCTGAATCATTGAGTGTGGGCCTTCAGGCTTCTGTACCTCCGTCCTGATGAGAGCAAGGCATGACCTGGGTGATGACCTGTGATTTTAGATCTCTGGAGTCAAACTTGAAACCACATCTTTCTGAATCCATTGACACTTTAATGTGGATGCTAAAGCAGGCCAAGTTTGGAATGGACAACTACCCTTCCCGTCTGTCAGCAACTACTATCTGAGCTCACAAATAAACACTTTGAGAAAGGTTGCTAGAATCTGTGAATCTGTGTCCAAAAGAGCAGTCAATCATTTAGAAGAGAGGTGAAAATTGGGAGGCTAAAAATAGAGTTCATGTTTACCGGTACTGGGCTGTTTACGATTGATCGAGGGGTGGAAGTATTATGTCAGGCTCACATTGAAAAATTCTGCAAGGCTAACCAAGATTAATTAAGTGATGGCAATTAGCAGTTCACTTAAAGCATGAATAGCTGACACAAGAAGTCTTCTCAAAATTAAATTAAAAATCAATCCCCCTTATATTGTGCCCTGTGCTGCCTTCTCAGAATTTTAGTTTCCATTAATGTTACTTGTTATGTGTTTCTCATTGGTCTGCACTCAGTTTTCCGCAGCTGCAGACTTCAGTTATCCATCAATGAAATAGCATGTCGTGCCTTGTAGAAATCAGGTACGAGCAGAGAGCATTACAGCTGTGTACACTGTAATGTCTTTATATTGCTATGATCCAGAAGGATCAAATTATATTTCTCTCTCTAACCTGCAGATAGATGTGAGGAAAACAGACCATTTTCTGCCTGTACTGTCCAATTAACTCTTTGGTTTCAGTAAAAAGATACTTGAATAGAACCTGAAGAGCACTGGATATGCCAACGTTAATATTCTAGTTGTAAGATGCAAAGAACATTATACCCTGCATGTAGCCATGTGTCATAGAGTCATAGAGATACAGCATACATAGAAACAGACCCTTCAGCCCAATGAGTCTGCACAGATCATCCACCATCCATTCACACAAATCCTACATAAATCCCATGTTTCATTCTCCCCATATCCCTATCAATTCCTTCCAAATTCTACCACACATCAGAATCAGAATCAAGTTTAATATCACCAGCATATGTCATGAAACTTGTTAACTTTGTGGTAGCGGTACAATGCGATACATGATAGGGGAAAAAACCTGAATTACAGCAAGTTATTAAACAGTATATTAAACAGTTAAGTAGTAAAAAACCAGAAAAAAATTTTAAAAAGTGAGGTAGTGTTCATGAGTTCAATGTCCATTTAGAAATTGGATGGCAGAGGGGAACAAGTGGTTTCTGAACCGCTGAGTGTGTGCCTTCAGGCTTCTGTACCTCCTTCCATGTCCTGGGTGGTAAGTGGTAACTTTCTGCAACTTACTACGATCCTCTGCAGTAGACACCCCCCACTTCATACCAGATGCTGCAGCAGCAAGTCAGGATACTCTCCATGGTACACCTGTATCAGAATGCTCTCCATGGTACACCTGTATCAGAATGTTCTACATGATTCACCTGTATAAGAATGTTCTCCATGGTACACCTGTATCAGAATGTTCTCCATGATACACCTGTATCAGAATGTTCCCCATGGTACACCTGTATCAGAATGCTCTCCATGGTACACCTGTATCAGAATGTTCTACATGATTCACCTGTATAAGAATATTATCCATGCTACACCTGTATCAGCATGTTCTCCATGATTCACCTGTATCAGAATGTTCCCCATGGTACACCTGTATCAGAATGTTCTCCATGGTACACCTGTATCAGAATACACTCCATGGTACACCTGTATCAGAATGCTCTCCATGGTACACCTATATCAGAAATTTCTCCATGATTCACCTATATCAGAATGTTCTCCATGGTACACCTGTATCAGAATGTTCCCCATGGTACACATGTATAAGAATGCTCTCCATGGTACACCTGTATCAGAATGTTCTCCATGGTACACCTGTATCAGAATACTCTCCATGGTACACCTGTATCAGAATGTTCTCCATGATTCACCTGTATCAGAATGCTCTCCATGATTCACCTGTATCAGAATGTTCTCCATGATTCACCTTTATCAGACTGTTCTCCATGGTACACCTGTATCAGAATGTTCTCCATGATTCACCTGTATCAGGATGTTCTCCATCGTACACCTGTATCAGAATGTTCTCCATGGTACAACTGTATCAGAATGCTCTCTATAGTACACCTGTATCAGAATGTTCTGCATGGTACACATGTTTCAGAATGTTCTCCACGGTACACCTGTATCTGAATGTGCTCCATGGTACACCTGTATCAGAATGCTCTCTATGGTACACCTGTATCAGAATGCTCTCCATGGTACACCTGTATCAGAATGTTCTCCATGATTCACCTGTATCAGAATGTTCTCCATGATACACCTGTATCAGATTACTCTCCATGATTCACCTGTATCAGAATGTTCTCCATGGTACACCTGTATCAGAATGTTCTCCATGTCACACCTGTATCAAAATGCTCTCCATGGTACACCTCTATCAGAAAGTTCTCGACGGTACACCTGTATCAGAATATTCTCCACGGTACACCTGTATCAGAATGTTCTCCACGGTACATCTGTATCAGAATGTTCTCCATGGTACACCTGTATCAGATTACTCTCCATGGTACACCTGTATCAGAATGCTCTCCATGGTACACCTGTATCAGAATGTTCTCCATGATTCACCTGTATCAGAATGTTCTCCATGGTACACCTGTATCAGAATGTTCTCCATGGTACACCTGTATCAGAATGCTCTCCATGGTACACCTGTATCAGAATGGTCTCCATGGTACACCTGTATTAGAATCTTCTCCACGGTACAGCTGTATCAGAATGCACTCCATGGTACACCTGTTTCAGAATGTTCTCCATGGGACACCTGTATCAGAATGCTCTCCATGATACACTTGTATCAGAATTCTCTCCATGGTACACATTTATCAGAACGTTCTCCATGGTACACCTGTATCAGAATGCTCTCCATCGTACATTTCTATCAGAATTTTCGCCAGGATTCACCTGTATCAGAATGTTCTCCACGGTACACCTGTATCAGAATGTTCTCCACGGTACACCTCTACCAGTATGTTCTCCATTTTACACCTGTATCCGAATGCTGTCCATGTTAACCTGTATCAGAATGGTCTCCATGGTACACCTATATCTGAAGGTTCTCCATGTTACACCTGTATCCGAATGCGCTCCATGGTACACCTGTATCAGAATGTTCTCCATGGTACACCTGTATCAGAATGCTCTCTATGGTACACCTGTATCAGAATATTCTCCATGGCACACCTGTATCAGAATGCTCTCATGGTACACCTGTATCAGAATGCTCTCCTTGGTACATCTGTTTCAGAATGTTCTCCATGGTACACCTGTATCAGAATGTTCTCCATGGTACACCTGTATCAGAATGTTCTCCATGGTACACTTGTATCAGAATACTCTCCATGGTACACCTCTATCAGAATGTTCTCCATGGTACACCTGTATCAGAAGGTTCTCCATGCTTCACCTGTATCAGAATGCTCTCCATGGTACACCTGTATCAGAATGTTCTCCATGGTACACCTGTATCAAAATGTTCTCCATGGTACACCTGTATCAGAATGTTCGCCACGATTCACCTGTATGAGAATGTTCTCCACGGTGCACCTCTATCAGAATGTTCTCCATGGTACACCGGTGTCCGAATGCTCTCCATGGTACACCTGTATCAGAGTGCTGTCCATGGTACACTTATATCAGAACACTCTCCATGGTACAACTCTATCAGAATGTTCTCCATGGTACACCTGTATCAAAATGTTCCCCATGGTACACCTGTATCAGAATGCTCTCTATGGTACACATGTATCAGAATATTCTCCATGGTACACCTGTATCAGAATTCTCTCTATGTTACACCTGTATCAGAATGTTCTCCATGGTACACCTGTATCAGAATGCTCTCCATGGTACACCTGTTTCAGAATGTTCTCCATGGTACACCTGTATCAAAATGTTCTCCATGGTACACTTCTATCAGAATACTCTCCATGGTACACCTCTATCAGAATGTTCTCCATGGTACACCTGTATCAGAATGTTCTCCATTGTACACCTGTATCTGAATGCTCTCCATGGTACACCTGTATCAGAATGTTCTCCATGGTACACCTGTATGAAAATGTTCTCCATGGTACACCTGTGTCAGAATGGTCTCCATGGTACACCTGTATCTGAATGCTCTCCATGGTACACCTGTATCAGAATGTTCTCCATGGTACACCTGTATCAGAATGCTCTCTATGGTACACCTGTATCAGAATATTCTCCATGGTACACCTGTATCAGAATGCTCTCCATGGTACACCTGTATCAGAATGCTCACCTTGGTTCTCCTGTATCAGAAGGTTCTCCATGCTACACCTGTATCAGAATGCTCTCCATGGTACACCTGTATCAGAATGTTTTCCATGGTAAACCTGTATCAAAATGTTCTCCATGGTACACCTGTATCAGAATGCTCTGTATGGTACACCTGTATTAGAATCTTCTCCACGGTACAGCTGTATCAGAATGCACTCCATGGTACACCTGTTTCAGAATGTTCTCCATGGGACACCTGTATCAGAATGCTCTCCATGATACACTTGTATCAGAATTCTCTCCATGGTACACCTTTATCAGAACGTTCTCCATGGTACACCTGTATCAGAATGCTCTCCATCGTACATTTCTATCAGAATTTTTGCCACGATTCACCTGTATCAGAATGTTCTCCACGGTACACCTGTATCAGGATGTTCTCCATGGTACACCTGTATCAGACTGCTGTCCATGGTACACCTGTATCAGAATGTTCTCCACGGTGCACCTCTATCAGAATGTTCTCCACGGTACACCCCTATCAGAATTTTCTCCATGGTACACCTGTATCCGAATGCTCTCCATGATACACCTGTATCAGAATGCCCTCCATGTTACACCTGCATCAGACTACTCTCCATGATTCACCTGTATCAGAATGTTCTCCATGGTACACCGGTGTCCGAATGCTCTCCATGGTACACCTGTATCAGAATGCTCTCCATGGTACACCTGTATCAGAATGCTCACCTTGGTACATCTGTATCAGAAGGTTCTCCATGGGACACCTGTATCAGAATGCTCTCCATGATACACTTGTATCAGAATTCTCTCCATGGTACACCTTTATCAGAACATTCTCCATGGTACACCTGTATCAGAATGCTCTCCATCGTACATTTCTATCAGAATTTTCACCAGGATTCACCTGTATCAGAATGTTCTCCACAGTACACCTGTATCAGAATGTTCTCCACGGTATACCTCTACCAGTATGTTCTCCATGGTACACCTGTATCCGAATGCTGTCCATGTTAACCTGTATCAGAATGGTCTCCATGGTACACCTATATCTGAAGGTTCTCCATGTTACACCTGTATCCGAATGCGCTCCATGGTACACCTGTATCAGAATGTTCTCCATGGTACACCTGTATCAGAATGCTCTCTATGGTACACCTGTATCAGAATATTCTCCATGGCACACCTGTATCAGAATGCTCTCATGGTACACCTGTATCAGAATGCTCTCCTTGGTACATCTGTTTCAGAATGTTCTCCATGGTACACCTGTATCAGAATGTTCTCCATGGTACACCTGTATCAGAATGTTCTCCATGGTACACTTGTATCAGAATACTCTCCATGGTACACCTCTATCAGAATGTTCTCCATGGTACACCTGTATCAGAATGCTCTCCATGGTACACCTGTATCAGAATACTCTCCATGGTACACCTCTATCAGAATGGTCTCCACGGTACACCTGTATTAGAATGTTTTCCATGGTACACCTGTATCAGAATACTCTCCATGGTACACCTGTATCAGAATGCTCTCCATGGTACACCTGTTTCAGAATACCCTCCATGGTACACCTTTATCAGAATGTTCTCCATGGTACACCTGTATCAAAATGTTCTCCATGGTACACCTGTATCAGAATGTTCTCCATGGTACATCTGTATCAGAATGTTCTCCATGGTACACCTGTATCAGATTACTCTCCATGGTACACCTCTATCAGAATGTTCTCCATGATTCACCTGTATCAGAATGTTCTCCATGGTACACCTGTATCAGAATGTTCTCCATGGAACACCTCTATTAGAATGTTCTCCATGGTACACCTATATCCGAATGCTCTCCATGGTACACCTGTATCAGAATGCTCTCCATGATTCACCTGTATCAGAATGTTCTCCATGGTACACCTGTATCAGAATGCTCTCCATGGTACACCTGTTTCTGAATACCCTCCATGGTACACCTTTATCAGAATGTTCTCCATGGTACACCTGTATCAAAATGTTCTCCATGGTACACCTGTATCAGAATATTCTCTATGGTACACCTGTATTAGAATCTTCTCCATGGTACAGCTGTATCAAAATGCACTCCATGATACACCTGTTTCAGAATGATCTCCATGGGACACCTGTATCAGAATGCTCTCCATGATACACCTGTATCAGAATGTTCTCCATGGGACACCTCTATCAGAATGTTCTCCATGGTACACCTGTATCAGAATGTTCTCCATTGTACACCTGTATCTGAATGCTCTCCATGGTACACCTGTATCAGAATGTTCTCCATGGTACCCCTGTATCAGAATGCTCTCTATGGTACACCTGTATCAGAATATTCTCCATGGTACACCTGTATCAGAATGCTCTCCATGGTACAGCTGTATCAGAATGCTCACCTTGGTACATCTGTATCAGAAGGTTCTCCATGCTACACCTGTATCAGAATGCTCTCCATGGTACACCTGTATCAGAATGTTTTCCATGGTACACCTGTATCAAAATGTTCTCCATGGTACACCTGTATCAGAATGCTCTCTATGGTACACCTGTCTTAGAATCTTCTCCACGGTACAGCTGTATCAGAATGCACTCCATGGTACACCTGTTTCAGAATGTTCTCCATGGGACACCTGTATCAGAATGCTCTCCATGATACACTTGTATCAGAATTCTCTCCATGGTACACCTTTATCAGAACGTTCTCCATGGTACACCTGTATCAGAATGCTCTCCATCGTACATTTCTATCAGAATTTTCGCCAGGATTCACCTGTATCAGAATGTTCTCCACGGTACACCTGTCTCAGAATGTTCTCCACGGTACACCTCTATCAGTATGTTCTCCATGGTTCTCCTGTATCAAAATGTTCTCCATGGTACACCTGTATCAGAATGCTCTCTATGGTACACCTGTATCAGAATATTCTCCATGGTACACCTGTATCCGAATGCGCTCCATGGTACACCTGTATCAGAATGCTCTCCATGGTACACCTGTATCAGAATGTTCTCCATGGTACACCTGTATCAGAATGCTCTCTATGGTACACCTGTATCAGAATATTCTCCATGGCACACCTGTATCAGAATGCTCTCATGGTACACCTGTATCAGAATGCTCTCCTTGGTACATCTGTTTCAGAATGTTCTCCATGGTACACATGTATCAGAATGTTCTCCGTGGTACACCTGTATCAGAATGTTCTCCATGGTACACTTGTATCAGAATACTCTCCATGCTACACCTCTATCAGAATGTTCTCCATGGTACACCTGTATCAGAATGCTCTCCATGGTACACCTGTATCAGAATGCACTCCATGGTACACCTCTATCAGAATGGTCTCCACGGTACACCTGTATTAGAATGTTTTCCATGGTACACCTGTATCAGAATACTCTCCATGGTACACCTGTATCAGAATGCTCTCCATGGTACACCTGTTTCAGAATACCCTCCATGGTACACCTGTATCAGATTACTCTCCATGGTACACCTCTATCAGAATGTTCTCCATGATTCACCTGTATCAGAATGTTCTCCATGGTACACCTGTATCAGAATGTTCTCCATGGAACACCTCTATCAGAATGATCTCCATGGTACACCTATATCCGAATGCTCTCCATGGTACACCTGTATCAGAATGGTCTCCATGGTACACCTGTATCAGAATGCTCTCCATGATTCACCTGTATCAGAATGTTCTCCATGGTACACCTGTATCAGAATGCTCTCCATGGTACACCTGTTTCAGAATACCCTCCATGGTACACCTTTATCAGAATGTTCTCCATGGTACACCTGTATCAAAATGTTCTCCATGGTACACCTGTATCAGAATATTCTCTATGGTACACCTGTATTAGAATCTTCTCCATGGTACAGCTGTATCAGAATGCACTCCATGGTACACCTGTTTCAGAATGATCTCCATGGGACACCTGTATCAGAATGCTCTCCATGGTACACCTTTATCTGAACGTTCTCCATGGTACACCTGTATCAGAATGCTCTCCATTGTACACTTCTATCAGAATTTTCGCCACGATTCACCTGTATCAGAATGTTCTCCACGGTACACCTGTATCAGTATGTTCTCCATGGTACACCTATATCCGAATGCTGTCCATGTTACACCTGTATCAGAATGCTCTCCATGGTACACCTTTATCAGAACGTTCTCCATGGTACACCTGTATCAGAATGCTCTCCATCGTACACTTCTATCAGAATTTTCGCCACGATTCACCTGTATCAGAATGTTCTCCACGGCACACATGTATCAGAATGTTCTCCACGGTACACCTCTATCAGTATGTTCTCCATGGTACACCTGTATCCGAATGCTGTCCATGATACACCTGTATCAGAATGCTCTCCATGGTACACCTTTATCAGAACGTTCTCCATGGTACACCTGTATCAGAATGCTCTCCATCGTACACTTCTATCAGAATTTTCGCCACGATTCACCTGTATCAGAATGTTCTCCACGGCACACATGTATCAGAATGTTCTCCACGGTACACCTCTATCAGTATGTTCTCCATGGTACACCTGTATCCGAATGCTGTCCATGATACACCTGTATCAGAATGCTCTACATGGTACACCTTTATCAGAACGTTCTCCATGGTACACCTGTATCAGAATATTCTCCACGGTACACCTGTATCAGAACGTTCTCCACGGTACACCTGTATCAGAATGTTCTCCATGGTACACCTGTATCAGAATGCTCTCCATGGTACACCTGAATCAGAATGCTCTCCATGGTACACCTGTATCAGAATACTCTCCACGGTACACCTCTATCAGAATGTTCTCCACGATAACCCTGTATCAGAATGGTCTCCACCGTACACCTGTATCATAATGTTCTCCATGGTACATCTGTATCAGAATGTTCTCCATGGTACACCTGTATCAGATTACTCTCCATGGTACACCTCTATCAGAATGTTCTCCATGATTCACCTGTATCAGAATGTTCTCCATGGTACACCTGTATCAGAATGTTCTTCATGGAACACCTCTATCAGAATGTTCTCCATGGTACACCTATATCCGAATGCTCTCCATGGTACACCTGTATCAGAATGTTCCCCATGGTACACCTGTATCAGAATGCTCTCTATGGTACACCTGTATCAGAATGTTCTCCATGGTACACCTGTACCAGAATGTTCTCCATGGTACACCTGTATCAGAATGCTCTCCATGGTACACCTCTATCAGAATGTTCTCCACGGTACACCTGTATCAGAATACTCTCTACGGTACACCTGTGTCAGAATACTCTCCACGGTACACCTGTATCAGAATGCTCTCCATGGTACACCTGTATCAGAATGCTCTTCATGGTACACCTGTATCAGAATGTTCTCCATGGTACACCTGTATCAGAATGCTCTCCATGGTACACCTGTATCGGAATGCTCTCCATGGTACACCTGTATCAGAAGGTTCTCCATGGTAAACCTGTATCCGAACGCTCTCCATGGTACACCTGTATCAGAGTGCGCTCCATGGTACACCTGTATCAGAATACTCTCCATGGTACAACTCTATCAGAATGTTCTCCATGGTACACCTGTATCAGAATGCTCTCCATGGTACACCTGTATCAGAACGTTCTCCATGGTACACCTGTATCAGAATGCTCTCCATTGTACACTTCTATCAGAATTTTCGCCACGATTCACCTGTATCAGAATGTTCTCCACGGTACACCTGTATCAGTATGTTCTCCATGGTACACCTATATCCGAATGCTGTCCATGTTACACCTGTATCAGAATGCTCTCCATGGTACACCTTTATCAGAACGTTCTCCATGGTACACCTGTATCAGAATGCTCTCCATCGTACACTTCTATCAGAATTTTCGCCACGATTCACCTGTATCAGAATGTTCTCCACGGCACACATGTATCAGAATGTTCTCCACGGTACACCTCTATCAGTATGTTCTCCATGGTACACCTGTATCCGAATGCTGTCCATGATACACCTGTATCAGAATGCTCTCCATGGTACACCTTTATCAGAACGTTCTCCATGGTACACCTGTATCAGAATGCTCTCCATCGTACACTTCTATCAGAATTTTCGCCACGATTCACCTGTATCAGAATGTTCTCCACGGCACACATGTATCAGAATGTTCTCCACGGTACACCTCTATCAGTATGTTCTCCATGGTACACCTGTATCCGAATGCTGTCCATGATACACCTGTATCAGAATGCTCTACATGGTACACCTTTATCAGAACGTTCTCCATGGTACACCTGTATCAGAATATTCTCCACGGTACACCTGTATCAGAACGCTCTCCACGGTACACCTGTATCAGAATGTTCTCCATGGTACACCTGTATCAGAATGCTCTCCATGGTACACCTGAATCAGAATGCTCTCCATGGTACACCTGTATCAGAATACTCTCCACGGTACACCTCTATCAGAATGTTCTCCACGATAACCCTGTATCAGAATGGTCTCCACCGTACACCTGTATCATAATGTTCTCCATGGTACATCTGTATCAGAATGTTCCCCATGGTACACCTGTATCAGATTACTCTCCATGGTACACCTCTATCAGAATGTTCTCCATGATTCACCTGTATCAGAATGTTCTCCATGGTACACCTGTATCAGAATGTTCTTCATGGAACACCTCTATCAGAATGTTCTCCATGGTACACCTATATCCGAATGCTCTCCATGGTACACCTGTATCAGAATGTTCCCCATGGTACACCTGTATCAGAATGCTCTCTATGGTACACCTGTATCAGAATGTTCTCCATGGTACACCTGTACCAGAATGTTCTCCATGGTACACCTGTATCAGAATGCTCTCCATGGTACACCTCTATCAGAATGTTCTCCACGGTACACCTGTATCAGAATACTCTCTACGGTACACCTGTGTCAGAATACTCTCCACGGTACACCTGTATCAGAATGCTCTCCATGGTACACCTGTATCAGAATGCTCTTCATGGTACACCTGTATCAGAATGCTCTCCATGGTACACCTGTATCAGAATGTTCTCCATGGTACACCTGTATCGGAATGCTCTCCATGGTACACCTGTATCAGAAGGTTCTCCATGGTAAACCTGTATCCGAACGCTCTCCATGGTACACCTGTATCAGAGTGCGCTCCATGGTACACCTGTATCAGAATACTCTCCATGGTACAACTCTATCAGAATGTTCTCCATGGTACACCTGTATCAGAATGCTCTCCATGGTACACCTGTATCAGAATGTTCTCCATGGTACACCTGTATCAGAATGCTCTCTATAGTACACCTGTATCAGAATATTCTCCAAGGTACACCTGTATCAGAATGCTCTCCATGGTACACCTGTATCAGAATGCTCACCTTGGTACATCTGTATCAGATTGTTCTCCATGGTACACCTGTATCAGAATGCTCTCCATGGTACACCTGTATCAGAATGTTTTCCATGGTACACCTGTATCAAAATGTTCTCCATGGTACACCTGTATCAGAATTCTCTCTATGGTACACCCGTATTAGAATCTTCTCCATGGTACAGCTGTATCAGAATGCACTCCATGGTACACCTGTTTCAGAATGATCTCCATGGGACACCTTTATCAGAACGTTCTCCATGGTACACCTGTATCAGAATGCTCTCCATCGTACACTTCTATCAGAATTTTCGCCACGATTCACCTGTATCAGAATGTTCTCCACGGTACCCCTGTATCAGAATGTTCTCCACGGTACACCTCTATCAGTATGTTCTCCATGGTACACCTGTATCCGAATGCTGTCCATGGTACACCTGTATCAGAATGGTCTCCATGGTACACCTATATCTGAAGGTTGTCCATGGTACACCTGTATCCGAATGCGCTCCATGGTACACCTGTATCAGAGTGCTCTCCATGGTACACCTGTATCAGAATACTCTCCATGGTACAACTCTATCAGAATGTTCTCCATGGTACACCTGTATGAGAATGCTCTCCATGGTACACCTGTATCAGAATGTTCTCCATGGTACAACTGTATCAGAATGCTCTCCTTGGTACATCTGTTTTAGAATGTTCTCCATGGTACACCTGTATCAGAATACTCTCCATGGTACAACTCTATCAGAATGTTCTCCATGGTACACCTGTATGAGAATGCTCTTCATGGTACACCTGTATCAGAATGTTATCCATGGTACAACTGTATCAGAATGCTCTCCTTGGTACATCTGTTTCAGAATGTTCTCCATGGTACACCTGTATCAGAATGTTCTCCATGGTACACCTGTGTCAGAATGTTCTCCATAGTACACTTGTATCAGAATACTCTACATGGTACACCTCTATCAGAATGTTCTCCATGGTACACCCGTATCAGAATGCTCTCCATGGTACACCTGTATCAGAATGCTCTCCACGGTACACCTGTATCAGAATGGTCTCCACGGTACACCTGTATCAGAATGTTCTCCATGGTACACCTGTATCAGAATACTCTCCATGGTACACCTGTATCAGAATGCTCTCCATGGTACACCTGTATCAGAATACTCTCCATGGTACACCTGTATCAGGATGCTCTCCACGGTACACCTGCATCAGAATGCACTCCATGGTACACCTGTATCGGAAGGTTCTCCACGGTACACCTGTATCAGAATGGTCTCCATGGTACACCCGTATCAGAAGGTTCTCCATGGTACACCTGTATCATAATGTTCTCCATGGTACACCTGTATCAGAATACTCTCCATGGTACACCTGTATCAGGATGCTCTCCACGGTACACCTGTATCAGGATGCTCTCCACGGTACACCTGTATCAGAATGGACTCCATGGTACACCTGTATCGGAAGGTTCTCCACGGTACACCTGTATCAGAATGGTCTCCATGGTACACCTGTATCATAAGGTTCACCATGGTACACCTGTATCAGAATGCTCTCCATGATGCACCTGTAGAAATTTTCGAGTGTTTTAGGTGACAAACCAAATCTCCTCAAACTTTGAATTAAATATATCGGCTGCCTTGCCCTTTTTAGGCTGCAACAATATATCGCAATCAGGTTAGGTCCTCAGGGATATTGGCACCCAGGAACTTAAAGTGGCTCAGTCTATCATCTATTCAGTAGAGACTATATACAGTGTTTAGATAACCTTACCAACCTGCATAGTTTTTCTGGGATGTGAGAGGAAATCAGAGCACACAAAGGAAGTGGAGGAGGAGGATGAGGAGGAGAAGATGGCGGTGCGACCCAGCTTGCAGCGCCCCCTCCGGTGAATGATATCTGTAATCTGTTAAGTAGGGTGCCGTGCACAATTCTGATTTGATGGAGACAGCCATGACAGAATGGACGAACATCTGGAGAAACTTCTGAAATGCCTTTTTTGCTGCCACTGCTACTGTGTGATCCAGAATCTCCGGAGGGGAAGGCCCTGAGTCCTCAGCTTTGCTAGTTGCTCAGCGGCCGGGAGGGGGTCGAAGAGCTCAGCAGAGATGGTGCTCCGTGCTCGGTGCTCGGTGTCGAAGGGCTGGTCGGAGGCTCGAAGTTTTCGGACGAACTCAGAGTCGGCTGTGGTTGGGTGCTTCCAATGCATCGACAGTTGTCAGCACCTGGCGGTTTATGGCAGGGAGAGTTTCTCCCTTCTGCCGCCTGCTATCGGGGACTATCGGGAGTCAATCGGAACTTTGAGACTTTTTGTTACTGTGCCCATGGTCTGCTCTTTATCAAAATATGTTATTACTTTGCACTGTTGTAACTATATATTATAATTATGTGGTCTTGTCAGTGTTAGTCTTTGGTTTGTCCTGTTTTTTTTGTGATATCACTCCGGAGGAACATTGCATCATTTCTTGCATGCATGCATTTCTAAATGACAATAAACGAGAACTGAGTGTCCTCATAATCTAAAATAAAAGCCTAATGGAGACCCAGTAAACCACACAGATGGTAACTAAGATCAGCATTGAACTTATGTCTCTGGTTCCATAACACAGTGACTCTACTAGCTATGTAAATAACCTTCTCATGTACTTGAAAGTCTTTACCAAATTTAAAGTTATTTATTTTAAGTATTGGTGTTTATACTGCTGTAATCATGTTGTAAAGTCACTAAATCTAGAACAATAACTTGCAAAGAGATAATATCTATTTGTTACTTTTTATTTCCGATAAAAGTTTGCCATTTGCTCATGGACTTGTTTATCCTAATCCCTATAATCAATTCCAGCTGTATAATCAAAATCTGAATCAGAATCAGAATCAGGTTTAATATCAATGGCATAGGTTGTGAAATTTGTCAAGTTTGCAGCAGCAGTAGAATGCAGTACATGATAAGAGAGAGAATAAGAGCTGTGAATTACAGTAAGTATATATAAATAAATAAGTAGTGCAATAAAGTAGGAAATAGAAAGGTAGTGAGGTAGTGTTCATGGGTTCAATGTCCATTCAGAAATCAGATGGCAAAAGGGATAAAGGTATTCCTGAATCATTGAGTGTGTGCCTTTAGGTTTCAGTACATCCTTCCTGATGAAGGAGTCTTTGGATATTCTATGTCCCTCCTTTTTCTAGCCCTGTGATCATTCGGAAATTTAATCATTCCATTGCTTGTACAATTCCTTCATCTAACCAGAGCCAGCCTTTGTAATCTCCTTCAAAAACCTTTCCATTTCACTACCACTCTCTCCTTCTTTAATGCAGTCCTTCTTCCTATCTCTGAGCAAACTTGTGGACACCTGCTAATATTTTCGTGAATAGTTCTGAATCAGTTGTAGTTTGTTAGTCTTAGGATATGTTGATACATTGAAGATGCTCTGTGAATAGAATGCACTGATTGATTCCTTCTCTAGGATAATTGATTTGTACGTCAACACTTCAGAAGTGTAACGAATTGCAGTTCCTTGAACATTTGCCAGGTGTATAAAAATTAGAAAATTTTATTGAATACTATTTCATAGAAGATACAGCATTTTCACTACAGGTATCATTTTAAAATGGTTCCCCCAAGATTCCATGTGGTACTTGAGCCTCACTTTACTCATTGGAGAGGCTTCAGAGGATGTTTATAAGAAGGGTTCTGGGAATGGAAAGATTAACGTATGAGGAGTGTTTGAAGGTTCTGGGCTATACTCACTGGAGTTTAGAAGAATTGACGTGGTGGTGGGGGTTGGGGGTGGCTTCTCATGGAAAGCTACTGAATTCTGAAAGGCCTAGATAGAGTGAATGTGGAGAGGATGTTTCCAACATTGGCAGCGTTAGGACCAGACAGCCTAGTGTCCCTTTAGAACAAAGATGAGGGGGAATTTCTATAGCCATATGATGGTGAATCTGTGGAATACGTTGCCACAGATAGCTGTGAAGGCCAAGTCATTGGGTATATTTAAAGTGCACGTTGATTGGTTCTTGAATAGTAAGGGTATCAAAGATTATAGGGGAAGGCAGCAGAATGGGTTGAGAGGGAAAATAAATTAACCATAAACAAATGATGAAGCAGATTCAATTGGACAAATGGCCTAGATCTGCTCCTATGCCTGACAGCATTATGGTCAACACTTACATTTGAGAAGCTGGAGACGTAGCAAATGTAGACAGGATGGAAGTTTAGGCAGCGGAGTGCTCCTCCTGCGAGATGAGGGAATTCAGAGTAACTACAGTTCACTGACGGCTACATCTGCAGGAAGTGCACCTAACTTCAGCTCCTGACTGACAAGGTCAAGGAACTAGAGCTGGAGCTGGATGCACTCTGGGCCATCCAGGAAACTGAAGAGAAGTAAGAGGAGTAAGCAGTCAGTGCAAGGTTCACCTATGGCCGTTCCCCTCAGCAACAAGTACACCCCTATCAGAATCAGATTTACTACTTCTGGCATATGGCGTGCAATTTGTTAACTTTGTGGTAGCAGTACAATGAAATACATGATAGATATAGAAAAAAATGAATTACAGTAAGTGCATATGTGTATATTAAATAGTTTAATTGAAATAAGTAGTATATAAATATAAATTTTTAAAAAGTAGTGTTTTAGTGTTCATGGGTCCATATAGGAATCAGATGGCAGAGGGGAAGAAGCTGTTCCTGAATCGCTGAATGTGTGCCTTCAGGCTTCTGTACCTCCTTCCTGATGGTTAGAATGAGAAGAGGGCATCTCCTGGGAGGCACCGCTCCTTGATGATACCTTGGATACTATGAAGGCTAGTATCCATTATGGAGCTGACTACTTTTATAACTCCCTGCAGCTTACTTCGATCCTGTGCAGTACTGGTCAGATAGGCAAGGGTAAAGTCAGGCAGAGCGGTGATGATAGGGGGATTGGCAGGTGATTCTGTGGCTGTGAAAGCAAAGCCAGGATGGTGTGTTGAGTCCCAGGTGCTGGGGGCCAGTTTGTCTCAGAGCAAAAGATTCTCAAGAAGGAGGGTGAGGTATTGCAGAGCACATTGGCACCAATAACATAGGTAGAAAGAAGGAAAAGGTGCTGTGCTGTGAGTATAGGGAGTTAGGGAAAAGGCTGAAGAGCGGTACTTCCACGGCAGTAATCTCTGGATTACTCCCAGTGCCACGTGCTAGTCAGGACAGGAGTAGGATGATGGTACATATGAATGAGTGTCTGAGGACATGGTGTAGGGGGAGGGGTTTCAGTTTTCTGGATCATTGGGATCTCTTCTGGGGAAGGTATGACCAGTACAAAAAGGATGTTATGATCGGTACAAAAAGGGAGAGTAGTAGAAGAAGGCAGTCTCTTTGACTGGAGGCCTATGGCTATTGGAGTGCGGTAGGGACTGGAGCTGGGTCCATTGTTGTTTGTCATCTACTTAATGGGTACTTTGCACCAGTCTTCACTGTGGAAGACACTAGCAGTGTGCCAGAGGTCCGTGAGTGTCAGGGAGCAAGAGTGAGTGCCATTGCTAATACAAAGGAAAAAATACTAGGCAAACTGAAAGGTCTAAAGGTGGATAAGTCACTTGGACAAAATGTTCTACATCCCTAAGTCCTGAGTGAGGTTGCTGAGGAGATAACAGATGCTTTGGTCACAATCTTTCAAGAATCACTTGATCCTGGCATGATCCTGGAGGACAAGAAGATTGTAAGTATCACTCCACTCTTTATGAAGGGAGGAAGGCAAAATAAATGCAATTATAGCCCAGTTAGTCTAACCTCAGTGGTTGAGAAAGTGTTGGAGTCTATTATTAAGGATGAGGCTTCAGGGTACTTGGAGTCAAATGATAAAATAAGTCCAAGTCAGCATAATTTCTGTAAAGGGACATCTTGCCTGACAAATCTGTTGAGAGCTCTTCAAGGAAGTAACAAGCAGGTGGACAAAGGAGAGGAAGTGGATGTCATTCACTTGGATTTTTTTAGAAGGTGTTTGATAAGGTGCCACACATGAGGCTACTTAACAAGATAAAATCCCAGGGCATTACAGGAAAGATATGGCATGGATGTGAGAATGGCTGACAGGCAGGAAGCGGTGAATGGAATAAAGGGGGCCTTTTCTGATTGGCTGCCAGTGACTAGTGGTGTTCCTCGAGGGTCAGTATTGGGAGCGCTATTTTTCACATTGTTTGTCAATAATTTGGATAATGGAATTGATGGCTTTGTGGTAATGTTTGCAGATCATGCAAAGATAGGTGGAGGGGTAGGTAGCACTGAGGAAGCAATGAGATTGCAGTAGGACAGACAAATTGGAAGAATGAGCAAATAAGTGACAGTTGGAATGCAGTGTTGGATAATGTATGATAATGCATTTAGTAAAATGAACAAAAGTGTGGACTATTATCTAAATGGGGAGAAGGTTCAAACATCAGAGGTGCAGAGCAACTTAGGAGTCCTTGTGTAAGACTGTCAGAAGGTTACTTTACAGGTAGACTCTGTGGTAAAGAAGGCAAATGCAATTTTGGTATTTATTTCAATAGAATATAAAAGCAAGAAGATAATGCTAAGACTTTATAAGACACTTGTGAGGCCGCACTTAGAGTATTGTCGACAGTTTAAGGCCCCATATCTCAGAAAGGATGTGTTGTCATTGGAGAGAGTCCAGAGGAGGTTCCTGATGATGATTCCAGGAATGAATGGGTTAACATGTGAGGAGTGTTTGGCAGCTTTGGGCCTGTACTCACTGGAATTTAGAAGAATATGAGGGGATCTCATTGAAACCTATTGAAAGGCCTAGGTAGAGTGGATATGGAGAGGATGTCTCCTGCAGTGCGGGAACTTCAAAACTGAGGTGTGACCTTTTAGAACAGAGGTAAGGGGGAACTGTTCTAGCCAGAGAGTAGTGAATCTGTGGAATGCTCTGCCACGGACTGCGGAGGCCAAATTCATGGTTATACTGAAGGTATAATTTGACTGTTTCCTGATCAGTCAGGTCATCAAAAGTTATGGTGAGAAGGCAGGTGCATGGAGTTGAGTGGGATCAGGAATCAGGGATCAACCATGATGGAATGGTGGAGCAGACTCGATGGGCTGAATTGCCTAATTTTGTTCCTGTGTCTGATGGTCTTATGGCCTAAGTTGATCAATAATGTTGCCTGGTTCATTTATGACAATGTATATTCTATTTTGTTTTAATATTGGTGGAATGCCATTCATTTTTTATGTTGAAAGTATGCAAACAATATAATTTTTTTTAAAGTTTCGTTGACATTTGTGCAGATCAGTCTGAGCTACTCTAAAAGCAATTCTCTGTCAGAATCATTGAATGCTTTGAATCTTGCAAGGGAATCCTTTAGAAAAAAAACATTTGGGGATCTTAGAACTGTAGGAAATTGAATTATGTTATATTTAATTAGAAATAAAAAGAAAACTCAGTTGTGTAATTAATCTGATGAAGAAGCTGATTCAAAATGAGGACAAAAGAATTACATTAGCTGTTTCCTATAATATAGAGTATAATTAGCAAATGAGTATTTGCATATTGAGACTTGCCTCTGATGGACTAATTCAGACTTGCTTGCACAAATGCATGTGTGCGTGCACACACACACACACACACACAATCACTTTCTTTATAAGAAACAAAGGTCTCTGATTTTCTGCAAGGCTTAGATGTTTTATCTATGGCTTCACGAAAGTCAGTGTACTTTTCTTGGAATATTGTTAACCAGAAATCTTTCACACATCAATTCCAGATCTACGACAGCCCCAACACCACTGTCCCCACGACTTTACATAATACATTTTAGGTTGATTAGGTGGTGACGAGAGGGCATACAGGAGTGAGATATGCCAACTAGTGGAATGGGCCACAGCAACAGCCTGGCACTCAACGTCAGTAAGATGAAAGAGCTGATTGTGGACTTCAGGAAGGGTTAAGGGTATGACGAAGGAAAAGGGATCATAAGTGGAGAGAGTGAGCAGTTTCAAGTTCCTGGGTGTCAAGATCTCTGAGGATCTAACCTGGTCCCAACACAGTGATGTAGTCATAAAGAAGGCAAGAGAGTGCTATACTTTATTAGGAGTTTGAAGCGATTTGGCATGTCAACGAATACACTCAAAGCTTCTATAGTTGTACTGTGGAGAGCTTTCTGACAGGCTGCATTACTGTCTGGTATGGAGGGGCTACTGCACAGGACCGAAAAAAGATGCAGAAGGTTGTAAATCTAGTCAGCTCCATCTTGGGCACTAGCCTACAAAGTACCCAGGACATCTTTAGGGAATGTGTCTTAGAAAGGCAGTGTCCATTATTAAGGACCTCCAGCACCCAGGGCATGCCCTTTTCTCACTGCTACCATCAGGTAGGAGATACAGAAGCCTGAAGGCACACACTCAGCAATTCAGGAACAGCTTCTTCCCCTCTGCCATCCGATTCCTGAATGGATATTGAAGCTTTGGACACTACCTCACTTTTTCAATATACAGTATTTCTGTATTTGCACATTTTTTAATGATCTATTCCATATGTGTAATTTACTTGTTTATTTATTATTATGTTTTATTTTATTTATTATCACAATTTTTTCTGTCTCTGCTAGATTATTTATTGCATTAAACTGCTGCTGCTAAGTTAACAAATTTCATGTCACATGCCGGTGATGATAAACCTGATTCTGATTCTGATTTAGGGGACTGGTGTATCTGCTGCAACGTTCTCACCTTCCACATTCACACACACCCATTTCAACTGATGAATGCATCGACTTGCTTATTCATGAAATCCTTCAATCTATCACACTGTTTCTGATCCATTGTGTTAATGACACTGGTTAAATAATATCATATTTTTGTTATGTCATGATCAAAACTACAGGGAGACTAGAAGAATCTCTCTCAGATCAGAATTCCCAGCAATGATGCCCCAGTTACCCACAGTCAACTCTGTTGGGCTGGGCATATAGTTCACATACCTATCATCAGACTTATGAAAGAGACATCCTGGCATGGGAAGGACAACAGATGCAGAAAGGAAAGGATTCACGGATTCAAAAGTTCCCTAGAAGATATAGACTCATGTAACTTTTTGGTTCATGGCTGCTCAAAGAGGTGAAGAAATATTTGAGATGGTTTGTGAAGCTCAAGGCTCACAAAAGCTCTTCATAAGCACATAGAGGGTTGCCACATTACAAATTACTCACCTGTTCAGGCACTCTCTATCCATCTGTGGAAGAGTCTGCAGCTCCCATATCGGCCTCTACAGCCACCTTATAACCTTAAATCAAAACTAGAGTAGAAACATTTCAACCTTGGACAAGCCATGAAGAAAAAGGACTAACTATAAACTCTCGTGTTGCCCTCCAGTGTAAAACAACAAAATCAGCATTCCAGCCCAGTCAATGATACAGATTCCCCTTCATTAGCATGTGAACTGTGTTGCCAATATTGCTACCATTATTCTGTTTAACTCCTGTGTAATTAAAAGTTATGGGGTTGATAGACTGGGTAATTAAGACAGAAATCTACTGCTTCCCTCCTCTGTACACTATAAACTTATTGGTTCAAACTTGTTGGACAAAGTCAAGGGGTGCATTAAGCTGGCAGTCTCAACTGCGGTTACTGTCTTGAATACAGTTTGTTTTTGTCAAGGAAATGATTAGATTGTTATCAGTGAATTAAAGCACTGCTGCAAGTTGCAAAAATATTGAAACCACCTCTGGTCTCCAGTCTTCTTCCAGATCTGCTTATTTGCATTTCCAATCGTATAAAACTTTTCTAACCAAATATAGGCAACTGACCTATCTGTAGCTCTTCAAAAGTTAGTTCTTCCTATTATCTTCAGGGGCTTCAAACTTGGGAACAACCTAGTATGAGAGTACATGAACCTTTCACTTCACTTCCAAATAACAGTGGTGTGCAGAAGAGCACATCTGAACACACAGCAATCGAATCTTGAAGTGGCAGAAGACCAAACAGTCAGTGGGCACCTTATTAGGTACAGGAGGTACCTCATAAAGTGGCCACTGGGTGTAAGTAGGAAACATAATGCTAGCATTTTTGCTCTTGATCATCTGCACTTTTTATGAAGACAAATAAAGATTTCTGATAAGCTGGCTCCCTTCCATGCCACTCTGCCTTCCCTGCTCCAAATTGATACATAGAAAAGCAATTTAAGTAATATGATGGCCCTCTAGATTCCCAGAGGGAAAAGGA
The DNA here is from genome assembly GCF_030028105.1 of Mobula birostris. Taxonomy (NCBI): domain Eukaryota; kingdom Metazoa; phylum Chordata; class Chondrichthyes; order Myliobatiformes; family Myliobatidae; genus Mobula; species Mobula birostris. The sequence goes on along the minus strand of NC_092380.1, from coordinate 73,003,460 downwards.
ATTGAAAGTTAGGAGCTGCAATTACCTCAGATTTTGCTCTCTAAATGCAAAGGTAAACAAACTTTGCCGCAGTTGTCTGAATTTCAATAGCACCTTTCTAATTTATTGAATAATTTGAATGTCAGGTTAGCACTTTATACATTGTGACATGTTGTCAGGGATATAACTTGCAAACCCTGTGGCAACTTTTGGTACTAAATGCCTTCTTTCAGTTCCAGGTGTTTATAGAGTGAGCTCAGAGACCAAAAATTTTTCTGGCGACAATAGAGAAACTTATCTTAACAAGTCGGTGACCGTGTTTATGGTTTTATATGTGAACTGCATAAAGTTAGACGATTAATGGTATTTTAGTTACAACCATATGCATCAGAATGAGACCAAGTATGTCAAAATACTTGCCCAGATTTGTAGTGTCTCCGATCAGTGGAATTATCTTTCCGTCTCTTAAGTGTTTGATCAACACTCAGAAAATGAATGTTCTTAGGCAACCTGGAGTTGCAGTATGCTATTAAAATGTTAGTTAATGTAGTGTGGGATATAAGTTTACATTGTAATTTTTCAGAGTCACCAGCTGTTGACCACATTTTTTAATCCATCAATTCCAAACAGCATATTTTTAAACCTAACCAGTCCTGTTACCCTCCCAAAAAAAACTACTGTAGAAACCTGGCAGGTCCTACAGCATCTGTGGAGAAAAGGAATGATTGATGTTTCGGGCTGAGACCTTGCACCTCTGTTCACTGCACACAGACTTTAATAAAGCTATTCTGATAAATGGACTCTTACCTGAAGAATTATCCGTTTCTCTTTCCACACATAATGATTGACCTGCTCGGTATTTACCAGAATTTTTCATTTTTTATCTCTATTCCATTTTAAGAGAAAAGATTGTTAGGCTGTGCATTATTCTAATCAGCCCAACTTAGACATTTCTTATAAGGTTCTTGTTACTTCTATTTCTATATTAAATTTGTGGCCTCACATCGTCAGCTGCTGAAGACACAAAAGCAATTACCCTGATATTGCAATAGGTGGAATAAGGTCAATAATCTTGTAGCACAGTTAGAAATTATCAGGCATGACGTTGTAGACATCTCTAGGTCGCAGCTGAAAGAAGATCATAGCTGGGAGTTTGACATCCAAGGATCCTTTGAATCAAAAGGACAGGCAGATAGGTAGAAGTGATGAGGTGGCTCTATTGGTAGAAAATGAAATCAAATCTTGAGAGAGAAATGGCATAGGAGTGGAAGATGTAGAATCCTTGCGGGTAGAGCTAAGAAACTAGAAGAGTTAAAAGACCCTGATGGGAGATATATACAGACCTCTGAACAATAGCCAGGATGTGGAGTAAAAGTTACACCGGGAGATAGAAAAGGCATATAAAAAGAGCAGTGTTACGATAGTCACGAGAGATTTCAATATGCAGGTTGAGTAGATTGGAAAAATTAGGTTGGTATTGGATCTTGAGAGAGGAAGTTTGTAGAATGCCTACAAGATGGCCTTTTAGAGCAGTTTGTGGTTGAGCCTACTGGAGGAAAGACAATTCTGGATTGAGTGTTGTGTAGTGAACCAGATTTTTTTAGGGACCTTAAGGTAAAGTAACCCTTAGGAGGCAGTGATCATAATATAAGAGAATTCACTCTGCAGTTTGAGCGGGAGAAGCAGAAGTCAGATGTATCAGTATTACAGTGAAGTAAGGGGAATTGCAGATGCATGAGAGAGGTGTTGGCCAGAGTTGATTGGAAGGGGACACTTGCAGGGATAATAGGAGAACAGCAAAGGCTGGAGATTTTGGGAGCAATTTGGAAGACATAGGATAGATACATCCTAAACATGAAGAAGTATTCTAAAGGGAAGATGTGACAGTCATGCCTGACAAGGGAAGTCAAAGACAGCATAAGAGGAAAAGAGAGGACATATTATGGCAAAAATTGATGGGAAGTTAGAGGATTGGGAAGGTTTTAAAAACAACAGAGGGCAACTAAAAAGGCCATAAGGACAGAATAGTTGAAATATAAAGGTAAGCTAGGCAATAATATAAAAGAGGATGCAACAAGTTTTTTTCAGCTAAATTAAATGTAAAAGAGAGTGGCTGTTGGACTACTGGAAAATGATTCTGGAGAGGTAGTAATGAGGGGATCAAAGAAATGAGATGAATTTAATAAGTATTTTCCACTGAGGAAGACACTGGGATTATGCCAGAAATGTCAGAGTGTCAGGGGGCAGAAGTGAGTGTAGTTGCTATTACTAAGGAGAAGCTGCTTTGGCAGCCTGAAAGGTCTGAAGACAGAGAAGTCATTTGATCAGATGGACTACACTCCAAGGTTCTGAAAGAGGTTGCAGAATAGATTGTGGAGGCATTAATACTGATATTTCAAGAAACACTGGATTCTGGAGGTAGGCAGAAGAAGGGAAATTATAGGCCATTTGGCTTGACTTCAGTGGTTGAGAAGGTATTGGAGTCCGTTATTAAGGATAATGATAAAACAGGCCAAAGTCAGTATGGTTTTTTTAAGGGAAATTCTTACCTGAAAAATCTGTTGAAATTCTTTGAAGATCGTAACAGGCAGGATACACAAAAGAAAGTGAGTGAAAGTTGTTTATTTGGATTTTCGGAAAGCTTTTGATAAGATGTTACACAAGGCTGCTTAACAAGTTAAGAGCCCATGGTACTACAGGAAATATACTAATGTAGATAGAAGATTGGCTGACTGGCAGGAAACAAAGAATGGGAAAAAAGAAGGCCGTTTCTGGTTGGCTGCCGATGACTAGTGATGTTCCACAGGGGTTGGTATTGGGTCAGCTTCTTTTCGAGTTATATGTCAATGATTTGGATGACTGAACTGATGTATTTGTGGCCAAGTTTGTGCACAATACAAAGACAGGTGGGGGGCAGGTGGTGTTGAGGAAGCAGGGAGACTGCAGAAGGACTTAAGACAGGGTAGGAGAATGAACAAAGAACTGGCAGACAAAATATTAGGTAGGTAAGTGAATGGTCATGCATTTTGATAGAGAGTATAAAGGCATAGATTATTTTCAAAATGGGGAGAAAATCCAAAATTCAGAGATGCAATGGGACTTGGGAGTCCTTGAGCAGGATCCGTCAAAGATTAACTTGCAGGTTGAGTAGGTGGTGAGGAATGCAAATACAATGTTAGCATTCCGTTTGAGAGGACTAGAATATAAGAACAATAATGTAATGCTGAGCCTTTATAAGGCATTAGTTGGGGCACACTTGGAGTATTATGAGCAGATTAGGGTCTCTTATTATAGAAAACATTTGGTGGCATTGGAGACGGTCCAGAGGAGGCTCACAAGAATGATTCCGGGAACGAAAAACTTAAAATATGAGGAGAGTTTGATGGCTCTGAGCCTGTACTCACTGGAGTTTTGAAGAATGAGGGGGGCGATCTCATTGAAACCTATTGAATATTGAAAGACCTAGATAGACCTGATTCTGATTCTGATTCTGAGAGTGTATGTGGATATTTCATTAATGAGTGAGTCGAGGACCAAAAGGCACAGCCTCAGAATAGAGATCAGAAAACATTTAGAACAGAGATAAGGAGGAATTTCTTTAGTCAGAGGGTAGTGACTCTTTGGACTTCATTGCCACAGACGGCTTGGAGCCCAAGTCATTGAGTATATTTAAAGTGGAGGTTGATGCATTCTTGATTAGTAAGATTGTCAAAGGTTATATGGAGAAGGAAAGAGAATGCTTGAGAGGTATATGGTTCAACCATGATGGAATGGCAGAGCACAAATTGCCTAAGACTGCTTCAATGTCTTATGGTCCTATGGTCTTACAGTTTTATCAGCTTTTATATTGAATCAGTGAAATACCACTGTACTGAAAATGTTCCAACTTCTGCCTGCCAGTCAGTAATGGATCTAGCTAATTCTACTTCCCAACTGCAGGACTATGTCCAGGTTTTGTCTCTGAAGTGACCATTCAGGTTTTTTTTATAAATGTGGCAGTGGTTCCTTTCTGTATGCAACATAGCTGTCCCTCAAAATTTCTTTTAAAACATTTGTTTTTAAGATGTCTGCAGACTTACCAAATTTTTTCTAACTTACTCTCTGTTTTTAATTTGATCTGGCTTCAAGCAAGAAATAATTATCTTCTTATGATTTATAAGGTTCTTTGATAAGAATGTAGTTGTATCTTTCCAACAATTAAAAGTAGAGTTAATGATTGATTTAATCTTTCTCTAAATATAACTGTACCATTTTATTCATTAGTAGTAGACAGCAGTGAATAGGTCTCGTGCTAGAATGAATTGAAGGTTAAAAATTAATTTCACTTCTCTGTAATAATGGATATAAACATAGTTAATTATGCTTCATGCAAAATTGTGTAGTAAAAATTAAAAGCTGCTGTTTTAGTTAAAAAGTAGGATGAAACACTGCTCCTTATGCATAGGATTTCTTGCATGAATTCAATTTAAAATTGTAAACAGTGCTGGCAAAGATCAATAGAGGTCAAAGATCACAACCATGCTTCATTGGAATATACTGTACATGTATGTCAGTGCATTCACTTCCTTTCCTTGTTTGGGAACAGATAGAAAGGTGAATGCTGCTTCTTATCACTTGTAATCAAAATTATTGCTAATATTACCTTTGGCTAACCTCTAGGTGTATGTTGCAATTGGAAGTTCTGGAAAATCAAACATTTTACGATGTATTCTGGCTTAGGAGTAGAAATTTTGCTTAATTTCATTGCTAGTTTTTCAGTGATAGAAGTCATGGAAGTACTCTATAGAAGCCATTTTCACACTGAATTTCTCTAAAATTAATAGCTCTACGATATAATTAGTCATTTATTATTGATAGTGACAAAGAAATTAAGGAAGAATACTTCAGCTGATGGGATACACTAAAGCAAGCTTTGCAAACCTATGGCACATACAAAATATTTGTTGGCATATGGTGCCACCCCTCAATTCTTTAAACCCCACCCATAATAAAAAGATACATAATGATTATCTTGCTGCCAAATGAAGAAGCAAATGTTTTTTTGCAACTCAAGAGCAGTGAGAGGTGCCCACGGGAAGCATCTCATTCAGATTTTGCGCCAGTTAGATGGTTGTAAGAGCACATTACGACGGATGATCTGTTTTGATATTATTGCAGACCTGGTGTACACATCGGTATTTGGATAGTAAACAGTTGCAATAACAATTCTATTTAGAATTGATGCCCTTTTTCAATAATGTTTTTAAAGATTAATATTAATGATCTTTGTACAAATTTTCTAAAATGTTTCATTTATTTCAGTCTCTGTTAAGCTTTTATTAATAATAAAACTATGAGTGCACATAAATAAACAACAGGTCTCACCTTTTTTCCTTAACAAAGTCTATAATTAGTGTTACTAATTTATTATGATAGTGATAGTATCAGCCCAAAATTACCATGACATATGAGATAATTTTTAAAATTATCGGTAATTTGGACTCTCAAAAATATTCACCCCCTCCCCGTTCTAAGATATCTGAGATATTACTAAGATGAAATAGATTTGGCTTCTATTAATCCTTATGTACTTCTGGATAAAGGACTTACTTGGATCTTTCCTGTTCTGGTTAGTTACTGGTACCTCTTTACTTTCCTCATGGAGTTGGTTTAGTGTATACTTTTGACTATTTTACAAAATGTGTGTCACTGTATATTGATTATTTAATGCCTTTGTAAATTGGTTTTGGGAAACATCAGGTAAGCCACCTTCAGAATTGCTCCAGTGCTGTAGCAAAAGAACACTCACTATTCTATTGTGTAGCAACTTTCAGTATTTAGATACAGATGACAGAATGGTGAAATTTTACAAAATAGGAGCATATGTGACTTGGGGAACTTGTTCTAGATGATGTCAAACTTTTTACTAGAACTACACTCATCTAGCTGTGCTCCTTCAGGGTGGCAGAGCAAGTCTGAATATTTCACCCTAGGTATCATTGGTTCTCTTGTTTATAGACAATAGACAATAGGTGCAGGAGTAGGCCATTCGGCCCTTCGAGCCAGCACCACCATTCACTGTGATCATGGCTGATCATCCACAATCAGTACCCTGTTCCTGCCTTCTCCCCATATCCCTTGACTCCGCTATCATTAAGGGTTCTAGCTAACTCTTTCTTGAAAGCATCCAGAGAATTGGCCTCCACTGCCTTCTGAGGCAGAGCATTCCACAGATCCACAACTCTCTGGGTGAAAAAGTTTTTCCTCAACTCCGTTCTAAATGGCCTACCCCTTATTCTCAAATTGTGGCCTCTGGTTCTGGACTCCCCCAACATCCGGAACATGGTTCCTGCCTCTAGCATGTCCAGTCCCTTAATAATCTTAAATGTTTCAATCAGATCCCCTCTTATCCTTATGTAGCAAATGAGAGTAGGGATAGGCCACATACGTACTTATATTTTCTATTCAATAATATCATGGCCAATATGAGCATTAATCTCAAATTTACTTTTCTGCCAAATCTCATAATGCTTCATTCTCCTGTAATTTCAAATTGTATCTCTGATGCAAATGTATCAAATCACTTAATTTACTTAAATAATGCCATCTGAGGTATTTAATGAGATGGAGGACGACCTTCATTGCTGCCCTAAATGCCAGCAGCATAACAGACAGTTAGTAAGAAAGTTTCACAGCGATGGTGGGGTTGGCTTGACTTGGAGTAAAGCAACGTTGCTATATTTCTGATTGTGTTGTGGAAAGATTATGGAATTTTATACCATTCTGATTCTCCATAGTAAGACTTTTCCATGTATAAATCTCCGCCAGATGAAGTCAAGAGTAATGTAACACTCAAAGTTGTTTGCCAGGCTGAAGGTGTGAGTCTGGGTTGGGTAGAGAAACAAAATTTTATGAGAGTGCAAATACTCCAGTTACAAAATTCTGCACCCCATGTAACAGTGTCTAAAACAAGCCAGTACAAAGTTTACATCTTGAGGAGATATTGAAAAGTAGGGAGGTTTTGTAAGCCATCTATTAAACATTGGTGAATACTATTGTGGTCACAATATAATAAAAGGGATAGAGGGGCACTTGAGATTGAGTATATTGAAAAAACAATTAGTTGGAAATTAAAAAGTATGCATACAGGAAATAATGCACAGAACGAATCTCCTTTCTCTTGAGGAAAGAAAGCTGAGAGTGGACCCAATCAAACCTTGAAAATTACAAAAGGATTCTAGAAGCTGGTTGCAGGGTATGTTTCCACTTGTGAGGAAGATCATAACGAGGCTATTAATGAAAGACAGCTGACACAAAATTCGGCAGCAAGTTTTGAAGAAACTTAATTAGTCAAAGGCTGATCAGAATGTGGAACTTGCTATGACAGGATGTAGTTGAGTGGATAGCACGAATACAGTTAGGGGGAGGCCGGACAAGAATATAGAGGTGGAGAAAACAGGAGAATTATTCTGATAGAATTAGATGGAGGAAGGTGTTGGCATAAATTGTATTGTGGCTAATTAGTTTCTGTGGCATATATCTTGTATAAATTCATATAGTGAGATTTTCATTGTCTTAAAAAATAACATTTTTATTTACTCTGAAAACATCCAGATTTTCTCATAGAGACAAGGTGATAAATATAGGGCCATGGATATTGTCTGTATGGATTTCGGTAAGGTGTTTGATGAGGTCCTTCATAAGAGGTTCATCCAGAAGATTAAGATAACATGTGACTTTCCCATTTGGATTCAGAATTGGCTTGCCCATAGAAGCCAGAGGGTAGTGGTAGATGGAACTTAACCTGGCTGGAGCACCATATCCAGTGGTCTTCTGTGGGGATCTGTGCTGGGACATCTGCTGTATATATGAACTGGATAAAAATGTAGATAGATGAGTTATAAGTTCGGAAGATCAGAAGCAGAGGGCTTGCTGTTGGCTGTGTACCCAGAGACACAGAGCTTGGAAAAAGCGATGCAACAGACCTTCAACATGATAAATCAGCAAGTTGTTTTGTTATCTCTCCCCTTTCGCTGTGAAACAGGGACACCTCCTTTTCCCATTATTTGGGGGAGAGAGAGAGAGCCTGTGGTATGTCCAATACCGGGTGAACAAAAAGTCTTTGGGGTACTGCAAGGCTGTGTCTTTATTGATGCTTTGCTGCACGCTTGAGTGCTCGGTGGGGGGGTGCAGTTGTTTTTTTGCTGGTCGGGGAGGGAGTGTCGTTGCCTTGTTGCCGCTAGTGGCAGGGGAGGGGGAAGCTGGAGGCACTTTGGGATTCTAACATTTAACTGTCATTCATACTTTGGAGCACTCCTTTGTACTCATGGATGTTTTCAAAGAAAAAGAATTCCAGGATGTATATTTTATACATTTCTCTGGCATTAAATGTACCTATTGAAACCTATTGAAAAGCTGCAGATAAAGCACAATGCAGGTAAGCAATACAGTGCTGGCTGCTGTGGTCTGTAGGCATATTCTGATATGTGTGAGCTTGTTTCACAACCACTCTTCTGAGCTGTGAACTGTCTGCGTTATGGACACTTCACAGGAATGGACCTTCTTTAACTTGTGGGGGATCAAGTTAAGGACCATTCTGTTTTTATGCCCACAAAACAGTGGATCAGTTTCTAGGCCTTTGTTTGCTTATTCAGCTTTACCCACTGGAAACACTATTGTCGTACAATATAAAAAAACAGGCTATTTGGCCCATCATGTCCACACTGGCCAGAGGACACTACATCCTCACCATGTTTCTACTGTCAAACACCTGAGTATATTTAAGAATGAGCATCTGCTATAATTGAGACTATAGGTCATTCTGCTCTAATCTCATGATCCTTCAATGTACCACTTCTGATACAATTAAATAAAGAGACCAAAACTAAAAGTGTACCTCCACATGTGGTCTCACCAACACCTTGTGAAGATATACACACACACAGTGCTGGAGGACCTGAGCAAGCCAGACAGCATCTATGGAAAAGAGTACAGTCAGAGTTTCGGCCCAAAACGTCAACTGTTCTCTTTTCCATCGATGCTGCCTAGTCTGCTGAGTTCTTCGGGGGGTGTGTGTGTGTGTGTGTGTGTGTGTGTTGGTGTTGCTTGGATTTCCAGCGTCTGCAGATTTTCTCTCGTTTGCCTTGTGTAGATACAGCAAGATTTCCTTGGTGGTGTCTTCCAGAATTTAACTATATCCTTACTGCCTCTACAAAATTATGTTGAATTGTAGTTGGATTCCATGTGTTCCTCAGATATATGTTTAGCTAAAGAATAAACACACAGTAGTTTCCTAGTGCTCATTGGATACTGGATGCAATAAAACAGATTGCAGGCATGCTGGTTGAGTAGTGATGCTACCTGTGGTAATGGGCTCCTTAATCTATCCTCTTTAGGTTACTTTTGGGAGTCTACTGTGCTTCAGATTCCGTTCAGTTAGTGCTTTGGAATGAAGTGTAAGGATGTGCAATGTGCTGAGTGGATCCTATATTTCTGCTGAAATGTAACTGCTTGTTTGCTGTTCGCTCTCGTTCTCTCTGCAACAAGAAGCATGCTGCCGCTACTCGTTGTCCCGTCACTCCAGGAGTAAGAGGGAGGTGGTTGTCTGTGGATGTCCATTTCTGGAATCCAGCAGGTGTCCGCTTGTCGGAATGCCAGTTGTTGCCATGTGCCGGAGGTCAGTGGCCGGTTCCGGCGGGGTGGCTGCTATCACAACACACATAGATGGATAGACAGACAGACACACTCACACACAGAAACGCGGAGGCAGTAGCTTCAGGTCCGAGTGTCCGTTTATGTTAGTAGAATGGAGCGGAGGAATGCAGTCAAACAGATCGCTGGAACCAAACATCTCGAGATCTTCGCGGACGAGCAGGATCTGAGAAACAACATCGAAGCGCTTATGAAGGAAGTACGGCCACTTTGGAAATCGGCGGAGATTAAGATTAAGGCAAGTGAAAGGTTAATTGGATCAAAGCAACCTTCAGAGCCTTCAAATTTAGTCCTTAATTTGCACATGAAGCATGGAGGTTATCACGCTAGACAAGTTATTGGAACTCAATTGCGACTTTTGCAAGCTCCTTCAAAAGTTCTTTGCGTCATTTGTTTCCGAACAATATTCTCGAAAGAGAGTGAAAACAATCAAAACCAATGCATCTGCAGCGAACAAGCAGGTTAGCATAGAAATAGAGGGGACGGGAATACGATCTGGCGATTGGAAACGATGTGTGGGCGTGTTCATATTAAAAGTCTGCCCTGGAGTTTAAAGGGACAGTCCGGGCTGGCAACACTGAATGAAAATTCACACACGACAACACAGAGGAGTGAAAATACAATTTGGGCAAGTTTGCACAGACTGGCATACAAAGAGGGAGTATTAACTCAGTGAGTAAATATATTTAAATAAAAGTCAGGTAACAAAGGCCTGAGATTATTGGAATTGTTCCGACCTTCCCATTGAGGTTTTAGGTCAGAGATTTTTAAGATTAAGTGGCGTTGAGCATAATGGGGAGAGAATTACTGACGCGGCAAAATAGTTCATTTATTACTGTTGACGCAATACCCGTTGAAAATTCGAGTCTCCTACACATTAGAGCCTATTCTGCAGTTATCTTTGTGATACAACCTTATTCAACTGTTTAACCTTATGAATGATTTGGACCTTGGATGTTTTATCATAGATGATGATCATCGCCATGATCATATTGAATGACTGGATGAGTTTGGCATCCTGGAGAACAGCTCCTCCTATTCTCCTGTGTCCCTGCCTTTTAATACATCCTCCTTCCTTCATGACCTCTTCTGTCAGGCAGCCCCCAAGCTGAGTATAACACTTCCATTCCAGCTCTGGGGGGTTCTAAGGTGACTGGGAAAGCCAATATGGGACTTGTAGCAGGGGCTAGGTTTCTGTCTGCTTCTGAAACACTTCATGCTAACTCAAATGCATTTTCTCCATTTTAAGCAGTAATCATGATTCTTTTAAGTCAGTGGGGATATTGCATTTATTTCAAGGAGGCTTTGTGAATATCTCTAAGTAGCTTCCTCTATCGATTGGGTACTCTTTTGACATAAATAAACTGAAAAGAGCATTCAGGTTTAGGTTGGAGACTCAAGAGACTGCAGATGCTAGAGTCAGTCCAGATGAAGTCTCGAACCAAAACGTCCATTGCCCATTTCCCTCGATAGATGCTGCTAAACCCTCTAAGTTCCTCCAGTGGTTTGTGGTTCCAGATGTTGGTTGTTGGTGTCAGAGTAGTCTGATTGTAATCAGGATGTCAGCATCAGGGATGCTGTCATAGGAAAGACACTTATGTTCGTTCACTTACTCTGCCAGTGAATTTGGAGGACCTTACAGAGGCTGTGTTGGTCATATCTCTCCAGTGCTTTGTGTTGCCTACCCTTCTGAATGCTGCCAAGTTTTCTGCTGTAATTGAGGCTTTGAGCTTTTGGATCTCAGGCATTCTGCTGGTCCCCAGCCTTTAACTAGGAGTTGTTTTCTTTCCCTTAAGACTCCTGTTGGAGCTTCCACACCATGTAGTTGTGGTTAATTAGCTCCTCAATCTCCTGGCAAATCTCATCAATTCAATCCAGTTTTGTCTTCAGGTAGAGAAGAAAAGTCTCTCTTTATAATTGTCAATTATGGTTGAACAGGGTAACACAGACACTGTGAACACCCTACAGATGTATTTAATTTGGCATTATCTAAGAAAAACCACTTTTCAAGATCCTTGATGTTATGCTTTGTAACTTCAAAACATTAAACCAACAAGAATGCTTAATTAATGAATATATATATGCGATTATTTAAATATTACAGATATATTAAACACACAACACTTGAGACCTTCACAATAGATTGTCTTTTGCCGACACTCCCTGTTGCAGCCATTATTTTAGTGGATTGAATGGAAGCCACTGGTACCTATTACAGTGCGAGTGATGTGAACATCCTTTCAGGCTGTCACTTAGACAGTGAGCCAGAGCATTGCTTGGGAGTGTAGTCATGATGGCTTGTATTCGTTTCTCTGGCAAGATCATGCTTGTTATTACAAAGCCATTTTCCTTAGCATTTTATCAATAGGTAGCCTACCCTGCTGTCTTCTGTCATGCCTTGCCAGAGGATTGCATCTTCTCTCACTTTGCTAGTGAAGTTGTCCAGAATTCAGTCTGTCTTACTCTGAATGTGACAAGACATTCATCAGCATTCGATTTCCTTGTCCAAACTGCACCATCACTATTTTCTTATTAGTTCCTATAAATCTCTCTCACTGTATTTGTCCATCCTATGCTACATCTTAAAACAATATTTATAATGCATTCGAGATAAGTATAGTTTATCTTAGCATAAGTATAGTTTATCTTAGCAGGAATATGGCAGGATGCAAACTTTTAAGTAAACCTCCTGACCTGTTGCACAAAAATACAGAACATTGGCTGAAATGATTCTTCAATCCTTAGTGAAATACTATCTGCTGAACTGAATTGGCACCCAAGTTCAGTGGGTAAGAGCAACAATACCAGCTATTCCAAGACTGGTTGCAAGTTGTTTAAATCTTGCATTACTTGGCCAATGTTATCTGATGGAGAAGCAGATAAATCTGTTTTCAAAGCTTCAGTCATGCAACTCAGGAAAAAAAAATGAAAGTGGCTCAGGATCAAATAGGACGACATTTTAACTTACCGCTTACTTTGTAATTATGAAGCATGATAGGTCAGAGTCTTTGAAGTGGTCTGTTTTAGGGGCTTCTGAGCAAGCAGTAATAGTCCTATCTTGAATAAATCAAATGCTGCCTCAGACTTTCACATGAGTGAACCAAGCTGCAGCTTATTTATATGTTTATATTGCAGTGCCGAAAGATTGTCATCTCACTTCAGTGACTTTGGAGGCAGCCAAATCATCTTAAAACACAGTTACATATAGACATGAGGCATCAAAGTAGGAATAAAGCATCTGATTGACTGCTCTGTTTCCTTGCATAATAACAGTCACTGCAATTCACAGTAACTGACTTGACTGAATATTTTTTTAAAATCTGAAAATATTAGAGTCATGGAAGCAGGAGCTCTTTATTTCTTGGTAAATCTTAGAAGAATTTAACAAACTCGCGGTTAAGTTTCTCTTTCCTAATTAGTTAGCCCATCTCTTGGTATCTGGTGACCTTTTACAGGAAGTGAGGAGGGAGCAGGATTTCTGTTCTTCTGTCCTTACTCAGTTGCCATCAGAAGTCATAGAGCCAATTTCCTCCGGTGTTGCTGAGTGAGTCAATGCATGGGTTCCTGCTGACAAAGTCTGAAATGCACAGAAATTTTGTAGGACACTAGGCTTTGGCATTTGGAGAGGGGCAGCATCATTTAAACATTCAGTCAAACAAAATTACTGTGAATTGCAATTACTATTGTTATGAAAGGAAACTTTGAATAGGTAACACACATCAAAGTTGCTGGTGAACGCAGCAGGCCAGGCAGCATCTCTAGGAAGAGTTACCGTCGACGTTTCAGACCGAGACCCTTCGTCAGCACTAACTGAAGGAAGAGCTAGTAAGGGATTTGAAAGTAGGAGGGGGAGGGGGAGATCCGAAATGATAGGAGAAGACAGGAGGGGTGGGGATGGAGCCAAGAGCTGGACAGGTGATTGGCAAAAGGGATAGGAGAGGATCATGGGACAGGAGGCCCAGGGAGAAGGAAAAGCGGGGGGTGGGGGGGAACCCAGAGGATGGGCAAGGGGTATAGGTAGGTGGGATTTAAAACAGAGCAAATAGGCAGATAAAGAAATGAGTGCATCAGAAACAAATAGGAGAGCAGTAGAATAACATATTGGCTCTTCTGAAAAAAGTACAGGAAGATGAAATAAAGTGAATGGGAGAAAAAAAAACAGAGGACGTGGGTTAAGGGTGAGGGGGGAAATGTTTAAAGGGGATGTTGGGGGGGCTTCTTCACACAGAGAGTGGTGGGAGTATGGAATGAGCTGCCAGACGAGATGGTAAATGCGGGTTCTTTTTTAACATTTAAGAATAAATTGGACAGATACATGGATGGGAGATGTATGGAGGGATATGGTCCGTGTGCAGGTCAGTGGGACTAGGCAGAAAATAGTTTGGCACAGCCAAGAAGGGCCAAAAGGCCTGTTTCTGTGTTGTAGTTTTTCTATGGTTTCTAATACAACATGTAAAAAGAAATTGCACCGATACAACTACCTCTCAGGTTCAACCAGGTTTACCCTCACCCCTGCACTGAGGATCGATGGTGAATGACCTCAGAGACACTCCTTCCTTTCTTAACATAATGTTTCCCACCACATGACAGTGCTACTACTACATGTGCAACAATGAAATTTAGCCAATGGAGTATATATGCTCCTTTACAGGGAACAATTATATTAAATCACTGCAGCATGCATGTCCAATGAAGCAACATATTCACCATGCATATTCCCTGAGAGAAGTGACTTGAATATTCCTATAATCAGGCTATGCCTGAAAGAGACAGGGATACTGTTCTCAATCTCAACACAAGTACACATATTTCTTGGAAATAGTAAAATATAGGCTGTTGTACTATAGATTTTAATCCAATATTCCACTAAAACACATGATTACACTAAGCAAGGGGGGAAGACATAAAATCTGGCACTTATAGTTTATGTAGATATAAGTAGATAAAAGTTTTAACATTTTGGAAATATATAAGACTTGTGTTCTGACTCTCATAACCTGGAGTAGATCATTACATTAACAGATGAAGAGCAACAATTTGGTTAGCAAGAAATTCAATCCATTTCCCACAAGGTTTAAAAGCTGGGAGAAGAGCAATGATGATTGGTCCTTCAATAGGCTGAACTGTTGATGGAAATTTACCTGCATCTTTAGTCACATTCTCAGCTGCAGTAATCAGCGGGAGTACAATCATTTGGATCAATAGACTGAGAAAAAGACACTTTATAGTCTGGGCTATGTAAGAATCTCATGGGTGGAATTGGAGCAAATTGCTAGGAATGACAACTAAGGAATTGTCCTTGCCCAGCTGAGTAACTTTGCATGATTCTCCCTTAGGTTTACTTGGGGAAAAGAAGGAAACTTTACAGAACATGGTACTCAGGATATGAAGGGCCCAAAAAGTCACTTCCTCAAATATGCATTGGAAAATAAGAATGGGAGAATTCGTGCCAGCAACATCAGGGTGATCATCTAAGTGATGCAGAGTAGGCTGGAGATAATAGCAGAAGATTTACTAGGATATTGCCGGGTCTTCAGGAGTTGAGTTACAGGGAAATATTGAACAGGTTAGGACTTTATTCCTTGGAGCGTAGAAGAGGGGGGATTTGATAAAGGTTTACAAAATCGTGAGGGGTATAGACCGAGTAAACGCAAGTAGGCTCTTTCCACTTAGATTCGGAGAGATAAATACGAAAGGACATGGCTTTAGGGTGAAAGGGGAAAGGTTTAGGAAGAACGTGAGGGAGAACTTCTTCACTCTGACAGTGGTGGGAGTGTGGAACGAGCTGCCATGTGACGTGATAAATGCGGGCTCACTCTTAAGTTTTAAGAATAAATTGGATAGATACATGGATGGGAGAGGTCTGGATGGTTATGGACTGGGTGCAGGTCAATGGGACTAGCAGAGTAAAGTTTCGGCACAGGCTAGAAGGGCCGAATGGTTCTACAGATTGATGGATTAACTGGCTACTGTCAATTGTCCCTGATGTGTAAGCAAGCGCTATAATGTGGAGTTGTGGGATAGTTTGGGGAGGAGTTGAATTAATTTTTTGGAAAATTCAAGAATGGAATTAGCTTTAATTATTGGTTGTTACTGACTCAGTGGGCTTAAGTGTCTATTTTTCAACTTTGTTTTTCTATAATTTAAGAATGAAGGGAATGAAGAACAATGGTCCAGTAAGAAATTTCAAAACCTCCAGTGCCAGGTTGTTAGAAGGTGCACAGCATAGGAAAGGATATAGTTGTGATGTATGTAGACCATTTGATAATCCGAGTTAAGTCCTGCTGCGGTAGTTTGTGAATTTTATTTAATTGCATTTATAGGGAATAAAGAGATTGCATTACTGCTAGCTTCTATGAAGCCTTTGTAATATAATCCCAAGTAGTTTGCTAATGCTCTTTAGGAAAGAAACCTGCACTCCTTGATCTGCTTATAAGTGACTTGAAATTTTTTCTCTGAAATGGCTATGTAAACCATTTGGTTGTGTTGATCTGCCACCAAATGGTAATGTATGAGTAAATGAACCAGATCTGCTAATATCATCCATTGGACTTAGTTATGATGAAACCACTACAACTTCTTTGTAGCAAAACAAGGGTCATGCCAAAATTGTGCAAACTATCCTATTAACCAGTCAAGTAGTAGCTTTAAGTAGAACCAGTCACGGAAACATTACCTAAATGTCAGGCCAGCTAAAGATGGTGGATTTCATTTTGTAAAGGGTATTATTGAGCCAGATGGGATTTTTTGAGAATGTTTCATTATTACCATCTTATACTGTTTTTTTCTTTAATTTCACTTGCATTTTAACTCTCTTAATAGCTGTTGTGAGGGGATTCAAACTCATGAAATCATACCAGTGATATAGGCTTCTGCATCCTATCCTAGACACAACTATTAAGTATTAGAGCAATTTTTGGGTTTAGCACATTTAGCAGATAACTTTGGCCACTAGTCTTCAGATTTGAGTTTAATGCAAGCTCTGAACAATAAGCTCACAGACCAGGCAGACCAGGAAACATGCAGTCAGCTGTTTGTCTACAAATGCATGAGTCCAATCAACATGCCATTGCATGGATGTGGCAGTGATTAACACTTGTTTTGGGTGTGAAGTGGGAAGATAGAAAATACAGATTTGATGGAATTGTTCTGAAACTTCTTTGATCTTTAGCACATAAAACGTGTGTAGTGCTGGGCATAGGCAGACCATTTCACTGAAAGCATCTCTATATGCTGCCTGCTGTATCTGGTTCTGTTGAATAAAGGGGCTGCTTAATATCTATCAGTACTTTTCTCGGGTGACTTCATTCATACCTCAATATTAGTTACAACCTCAGAACATGGTCTTCAACACCAAGGACAAGGACAAGGACAACAAATGCAGAGAAATATTGTCACCGGAAGATACCCCTCTAAGTCACACATCATTGTAGCTATTGAATGTATTATTGGTAAAGTAATCCTAGAACAGTATTGCCTCTGATCCACCCACTGATCAGTATTCTTTGTCCAGTACACTACCATCATTTTATCTATTCTTTCTCATCTAGTGGAAAGCCACTACAAGTATTTCACCCTGCTCTCTTTACTGTGAAAGCTGTTCCTAATTGAAATTAAATTTGAGACACAATATTAAGGGCTCCCAGGCCTCACCATTTAGTCATAAGGATATTATCATACCATCTATCCCACCAAAACTGATGTGCAACTGTTTCTGTGTTTTAGTATTCTCCGAAATATAGTTTAGTGCTATGCCCTGTTCTTTCTATCGAGGCCTGTGTTCTGCTAACTAGCTTGATTGTTTAAAATGTCAACTTTAAATTATATATTCTGGACAGAAAAAAAATCTACAGAATATTGCATATCTATTAAGTGTTGCATTTTTCTCCCAGCTATGACATGGGAATTCTCAATTCAATATTCCTTGGATAGTTCAGTGAGTCAATTATAAACTTTGGGTTTTCACATTTGTATCATTTTTATCACTGTGTTTTTGTTAATCCATTACACTTGGACACCATTTCTGCAGATATTATCAGCATTTGTGGTTATAGGAGTTTATTCTCAGCTTCTGCAAATCCAATCAACAGCTATCATCACCTGAAATTTCATTAATATAGAATAGAAAAGAAATTCAATGGAAAGCTATGTTGACATGGCACCTGATAAGCAACAATGGATTATCTTTATTGAGTTATTTGTTTAACAAAATTAATACCCTGCAGGGAATGAGAAATTATATGTTGTGGCTTGATTTGCTTAGGAATGCAGAGTTTTTAATGACAGGTATTAAGTGCGTCTGATTATTTGTTTAATTTGCCATTTGTTTTATGAGCTTGCTTAATGTTCAAAAAATTACCTGACAAATTGAATGTGAAATATAGCAGACCACTTACACTAGAGAGTTTTGTGTAAAGTGGTTTGGCTTTGTGTCATTGAAAACTGTGTAGTTTAATTTGGGTGTCATATCAGCCACACTGTATTTAAGCACGAGCTTTAAGAACACCTTGAAAGAGCATCCTCATTCTGCCTCAGGCCTGCACCTGCTGTAATACAACACACATCATAGAAATGTGTCACAACAGAATAATGTGTCAATTCTCTAGAATCATACAGTCATGGTGCCATAGAAAAGTACAGCACAGAAACAGGTCCGTCAGACCATCTAATTTGTGCTGAGCCATCTAAACTAACCAGCCCCATCAGCCTGCATTGGGACCATAGCCCTGCATACCCCTATCATCCACGTACCCATCCAAACTTCTGTTAAACACTTGCGCAGGCAACTTGTCCCACACTCTCACGACCTCCGTGAAAAATTTTCCCTTCATGTTCTCTGTAAACTTTTCACCTTTTACCCTTAATCCATAACCTTAGTTGTAGTCCCACTGACTTTAGTGGAAGAAGCCTGCTTGCATTGACCTTTATATACCCCTCATAATTTTGCATACCTCTATCAAATCTCCCCTCAGTCTTCCAAGTTCCAAAGAATGAAGTCCGTATCTAATCAATCTTTCCATATAACTCAGGTCTTCCAGTCCTAGCAACATCCTTGTAAAGTTTCTCTGTACTCTTTCAACCTTATTTACATGTTTCCTGTAGGTAGATGATCAAAACTGCAAACAATACTCCAAATTAGGCCTCACCAGTGTCTTATACAACTTTAACATAACATCCAGTCTCCTGTACTCAATACTTTGATTTATGAAGGCCAATATGCCAGAAGATCTTTTGCAACTCTATCTACCTGTGTTGCCATTTTCAATGAATTTTGGCTGGTCTGTATTCCCAGATCCCTTTGTTCTACAGCACTGCTCAGTGCCCTACCATTCACTGTGTAAGACCTACCCTGGTTGGTCACTCTGAAGTGCAACTCCTTATACTCGTCTGCAATAAATTCCATCTGCCATTTTTCAGTCTACTCTCCAGATGGTTTAGATCCTGCTAGAAGTTCTGATAGTCAGGATATTCCAATGATTCCAAGTTCCCTGCCTCCATCATCTTATTTTTACTATGGATGTCCAGTCCCTCTACACCTCCATCCACTACCAAGAAGGCTTCAAAGCTGTCTGTTTTTTATTCCCTGGACACCAGATCTAACCAGTTCCCCTCTACCACCACTCTCCTCCGCCTAGCGGAGCTTGTCCTCACCCTAAATAATTTCTCCTTTGGCTCCTTCCACTTCCTTCAAACAAAAGGCATAGCCAAGGGCACTTGCATTGGTCCCAGCTATGCCTGCCTTTTTATCAGCTGCGTGAAACAGTCTATGTTCCAAGCCTACACTGGTGACCATCCTGCACTTTTCGTATGTTACATTAATGACTGCGTTGGTGCTGCTTCCTACACCTGCGCTGAACTCATCAATTTCATCCACTTTGCCTCCAATTTCCACCCTGCCCTCAAATTCACCTGGTCCATTTCTGACACCTCCCTTCCCTTTCTCGATCTCACCGTCTCTGTCTCTGGAGATAACTTAATCTACCGATGTCTATTACAAACCCACTGACTCTTACGGCTACATGGACTACCACCTCATAGCACCCTACTACTTGTAAAAATGCCATCTGGTCTCTCAATTCCTCTGTCTCTGCCACATGTGCTCTCAAGATGAAGCTTTTCATTCCAGAATGAAGGAGATGTCTTCCTTTTCCAAAGAAAGGGGCTTCCCTTCCTCCACCATCAATGCTGTCCTTAACTGCATCTCTTCCATTTCACACACATCTGCTCTTACCCCATCTTCCTGCCACCCTACCAGGGATAGGGTTCCTCTTGTCCTCAACTACCACCTCCGCATTCAGCACATAATTCTCCAAAACTTCCGCCACCTCCAACGGGATCCCACCATCAAGCACATCGCTCCATCCGCCCCCCCCACCTTTTTGCAGGAATTGCTCCCTACGCGACTCCCTTGTCTATTCATCCCTCCACACTGATCTCCTCTTGGCACTTACCATTGCAAATGGAACAAGTGCTACACCTGCCCCTACACCTCCTCCCTCACTACCATTCAGGGCCCTAAAATGTCCTTCCAGCTGAGGTGACACTTCACCTATCAGTCTCTTATAGTCACTAACTGTGTTTGCTGCTCCCAGTGTGGCCTCCTGTATATTGGTGAGACCAGACGTAGATTGGGAGACTGCTTCGCTGAGCATCTACGCTCCATCCGCCAGAACAAGTGGGATCTCCCAGTGGCTGCCCACTGGCTTCCAGTTCCATTCCCATTCTGATATGTCCACCCATGGTCTCCTCCACTGTCACGATGAGGCTACACTTAGGTTAGAGGAAGAACACCTTGTATTCCGTTTGTTTAGCCTCCAACCCGATGACATGAACATTGATTTCTCAAACTTCTGGTAATGCCCCTCCCCACACCTTTCACCATTTCCCATCCCCTTTTCCCTCTCTCACCTTATCTCCTTGCCCACCCATCGCCTCCCTCTGGTGCTTCTCCCCGCTTTTTCTTTCTTCCATGGCCTTCTGCCTCTTTCACCAATCAACTTCCCAGCTCTTTACTTCATCCCTCCCCTCCAGGTTTCACCTATCACCTGCTGTTTCTCTCTCCTCTTCCCCCACCTCTTAAATCTACTCCTCATCTTTTTTTCTTCAGTCCTGCCATAGAATTTCAGTCTGAAACGTTAACTGTATTTTCTTCCATAGACGCTGCCTGGCCTGCTGAGTTTCTCCAGCATTTTGTATGTATTATTCTGATAGTCTTCCTCACTGTCCACTACACCTCCAATCTTGGTGTCATCCATAAATTTGCTGATCCAGTTAACCACATTATCATTCAGATCATTGATATAGGTGACAAATAACAACGGACCCACCTCATATTGAATGTTGAGTGACTGAACATTTGTGACCAACATCCCATGTGGGACCTTATCAAATGCTTTGCTGAAGTCCATGTAGACAACATCCACTACCTTTCTTCATCAACTTCCTTGAAAAACGTTGGTTAGACATGACGTACCATGCAAAAAGCCATGCTGGCTATCCCTAATCAGTCCACATCTGTTCAAATACTTATATATCTGGTCCCTTAGATTATCTTCCAATAACTTTCCCACTGCTGATGTCAGGTTCACTGACGTATAATCTCCTGCTTTCTTTTAAGAACCTTTCATAAATAATGGAACAACTTTGACTGTCGTCCAAACCCCTGTTACTTTACCTGTTGTTAAAGATGATTTAAATATCCCTGCTAGGGCTCTGGTAATTTCTGCACTTGCCTTCTGTAAGGTCAGGGGGAACACGTTGTTGGGCCCTGAGGATTGATCTACAGTAACTTGTCTCAAGACAGCAAACACCTCTTCCTCTGTAATCTGTGTAGGGAGTTGATGCCAGTTTGCCTCACTTTTATAGACCCTGTGTCTATCTTCTGAGTAAATACAGATGCAAAAATTTCATTTATGCTGCCCCCCATCTATTTTGTCTCCACAAGTACATTACCATTCTGATCATCTAGAGGACCAATTTTTCCCTTACAATCCTTTTGCTCTTAACATATCCCTTTGGTATTCCTTAGGATTCTCCTTCTGCTGGTCTGCTAAGGCAACCACATGCCTTCTCCAGCCCTCCTGATGTCTTTCTTAAATGTCTTGTTGCATTTCTTACACTCCATAAGCACCTCATTTGTTCCTGTTTGCCTTTATTTGCTATGGACCTCCTCCCTTTTTCTTAACCACGGCCTCAATATCTCTTGAAACTAAGATTCCTTAAATGGGCTATTTTTACCTTTTATTCTTACAGGCACATATAAGCTTTGTACTCTCAAAGTTTCACTTTTGAAGTAGTTAAGGAACTCTTTTTACAATCTAGACATAGAGTTAAAATTTTATCCAGCATAGAAACAATCTCTTCAGGCCTTTCATCCAAGTTACTTTCCTGAGCAATTGGACCATATTCCTCCAAACCATTTCCATACCCAAATGTCTTTTAAACATTGCAATACTACCCATCTCTTCCTCTGGCAGGTTGTTGCACATAACCATCATCCCTTTGTGAAAATGTTGCCCTTCAGGTCTCCTTTAATTTTTAAAGCTTTAATTACTCTGACTTCTCTATTAATTATGTGCCAGGTCAAATTGAGATTCTGTATAATGTGACCATTATGATGTTGGTGTTGGGAATCACAGTGATTGGAATGCCATTGGAGATCTGAGGGAGACGCTTGGACCCTCTTCTTTGAGATGGTCACTGTCTGGATTATTATTATGCTATGGATGCATTTATGTGTTGGGCACGTGGACAAGTGGTTAAGGTGTTCGTCTAGTGATCTGAAGGTCGCTAGTTCGAGCCTCAGCTGTGGCACATGTTTGTGTCCTTGAGCAAGGCATTTAACCACACATTGCTCCAGTGTCTGTGCAAAGAGTGGCGCCCTACACAGACTTCCAATCTGCGCCTTGTAAGGCATGAAAATGCCCAATGCAGGCCTCTCATGGTCTGAGTCGACGTTCCCTCCCCCTGATGCATTTACCAGTTCAAGCCTGAAGGCTGATTAGGTTCTGCTGTATGCAGGCATGGACTATCTTATTGGCTAGTGAATCAAAATGAACATTTTCAAATCATCAGTGAGTACTCCCACTTCAAACTTCATCACGAAAGGAGGGTCAGTGCTGAAGCAGCTGAAAATAGTTGGGCCTAGGAAACTCAACATAGAAAATAGAACAGTACAGCACATTACAGGCCCTTCGGCCCACAATGTTGTGCCGACCCTCAAACCCTGCCTTCCATATAACCACCCATCTTAAATTCCTCCATATACCTGTCTAGTATTCTCTTAAACTTCACTAGTGTATCTGCCTCCACCATTGACTCAGGCAGTGCATTTCACGCACCAACTACTCTCTGAGTAAAAAACCTTCCTCTAATATCTCCCTTGAACTTCCCACCCCTTACCTTAAAGCCATGTCCTCTTGTATTGACCTGTGGTGCCCTGGGGAAGAGGGGCTGGCTATCCACTCTATCTATTCCTCTTAATATCTTGTACTCCACTATCATGTCTCCTCTCATCCTCCTTCTCTCCAAAGAGGAAAGCCCTAGCTCCCTTAATCTCTGATCATAATGCATGCTCTCGAAACCAGGCAGCATCCTGGTAAATCTCCTTTGTAACCTTTCCAATGCTTCCACATACCTTCCTATAGTGAGGCAACCAGAACTGGACACAGTACTCCAAGTGTGGCCTAACCAGAGTTTTACAGAGCTGCATCATTACATCACGACTCTCAAACTCTATCCCTCGACTTATGAAAGCTAACACCCCATAAGCTTTCTTAACTACCCTATCTACCTGTGAGGCAACTTTCAGGGATCTGCGGACATGTACCCCCAGATCCCTCTGCTCCTCCACACTACCAAGTATCCTGCCATTTACTTTGTACTCTGCCTTGGAGTTTGTCTTTCCAAAGTGTACCACCTCACACTTCTCCGGGTTGAACTCCATCTGCCACTTTTCAGCCCACTTCTGCATCCTATCAATGTCTCCCTGCAATCTTTGACAATCCTCTACACTATCTACAACACCACCAACCTTTGTGTCATCTGCAAACTTGCCAACCCACCCTTCTACTCCGACATCCAGGTCGTTAATAAAAATCACGAAAAGTAGAGATCCCAGAACAGATCCTTGTGGGACACCACTAGTCATAACCCTCCAATCCAAATGTACTCCCTCCACCATGACCCTCTGCCTTCTGCAGGCAAGCCAATTTTGAATCCACCTGGCCAAACTTCCCTGGATCCCATGCCTTCTGACTTTCTGAATAAGCCTACCGTGTGGAACCTTGTCAAATGCCTTACTAAAATCCATGTAGATCATATCCACTGCACTACCCTCATCTATAAGCCTGGTCACCTCCTCAAAGAACTTTATCAGGCTTGTTAGACGTGATCTGCCCTTCGCAAAGCCATGCTGACTGTCGCTGATCAGACCATGATTCTCTAAATGCCCATAAATCCTATCCCTAAGAATCTTTTCCAACAGCTTTCCCACCACAGACATAAGGCTCACTGGTCTATAATTACCCGGACTATTCCTACTACCTTTTTTTAACAAGGGGACGACATTCGCCTCCCTCCAATCAGAGGCTCAGCAATCTCTTCCCTCACCTCGTGAAGCAGACTGGGGAATATTCCGTCAGGCCCCAGGGACTTATCCATCCTAATGTATTTTAACAACTCCAACACCTCCTCTCCCTTAATATCAACATGCTCCAGAACATCAACCTCACTCATATTATCCTCACCGTCATCAAGTTCCCTCTCATTGGTGAAAACCGAAGAGAGGTATTCACTGCACTGAGGAATTCTTGTAGTGATGTCATGGGGATGGGATGATTGATGACCAATAGCTATAAGCTGTGTCATTCATCTTAGGTATGGCTTCAACGATTAGAGTGCTTTACTCTTGCTGCTCATTGGCTTCAAAATTAACCAGAACCTCTCAATCCCACACATGGTCAAATGTTCTCTTTAAGTTACTTTCACTTTAACAAATTGGGGATTGGTGATGGGGATATTGTTAAGTAAATGTCATGTGGTAGCTCTGAGCCAATGATTAAAACACACTATTGCTTTTCTTCTAAGATACTGCCTACAGTGGTGTATCAAGTATTAGTCTGAATATATAATTGTGGATTAAAATTGACAATAGAAAACAACATCAAATGTGATCCATGAACAAATAGATTCTATGTGCTTTTCTGTGCAAGTATTTGAAAACAGACAATCGATTGAATAAATTTGGACTCCGTAAAGTTAGTTCTGACCCTGAGTAAAGGTTGTCTTGCGTTATGTTCCTATTCTGCAGAGTAGGGTTAGGATGATTCTCCAGCAACCTGCCAAAAAAAATATTTGTCTTTCACACTGGTCTGTAGTCAAGTTCACAGAAAAGGATTCCTAATCTGCAGGCTAAAATCATTCACTCTCATTTTAAAGGAGTGAACATTTGGCCTAATTTGATTTGCTGACAGCAACCTCACATGAGATTGTTGGAGCAAAGGTGATTGTGCTTGCATCAATAGTTTCCCATATCTCCTTTTTATGGAATTGGCAAAGTATTTATCATGATTATTTACTAGAAATCATTGAACATTCAGTCTTTTGAATAGATCAAACATTTTTTTAACGTAAGAAATCTCTTGCTTGTGTTTTTGGAGGATACCAAAGAAGAAATATGATCTCTGTCCTTCAATTCAGATTATTCTGCATCCAGGTGGTGTCACTGATAGAGATAAATTGATTGAGCTACCAATTTGACCTCATGAAAAAACAGACAAATGCTAAGAAAATGGCAATAAATGCTGCCTACAAATATTGTAGTATGGAATATTGATGTACTGTATATGAAGACCTAATATTTTGAAAGCTATTATTTTGTGAGGTATATTAACAGAGATGACTTTAATTCTACAAAAACATTTCCCAGTTTTCAAAGTATTTACGGATTTGTTGAAGACATTCTGTTTAATTCTCAGAAGGTCCTGTACTCCAAAATGACACGGTTAAACTTTGGCACCAATACTAATAAAATGTTACTAGCCACCTAAGGACACCAGGGATAACCCTCTTGCTGTTTAAAATAATGACGTGCAATCTTATTTGTCAGAAGGACCTGGTTTTAATTATGGAATAATGTTTCAAGCGTCATTGAGAAAATGTATGTTTTCTTCATAAACAACAATCAAGGTCACTGCATAATTTACCAGCACCAATTCCCCATCTCCAACATTATTTGTTGTTGTGATTTCCATTCAGGTTTTGGAAGGACACTTCCACTGTAGAGATTCAGTGTAATTGTCACCCACATTGTTCATAATTATCTTTTTTTGTGTGTGAGGATGTCAACGTAAAACCTAAGCAATAATGAAGAGCAAAGTGATAGACGATGCAATTATACAGATACTGTTGATTAAATTGCTAGTAAGATTTTCTTCATGTTGGTGCTGGAGTTTACCTGTGTCTGTCTTCAGCACAGGACTTGCTGATTTCAGAATGTCTTTCCTCAGTTTTTCACTGTCGATCTGATATGTGATTTACATTACAAAAGAAATTACAACGCAAACCATTGCTGTAAATGATGATGATGGCACTTAACTAATAACCTACATACTGCAAATAAAAACAAATCCCTTGGTAGTCTCTAGTGAATTACATTCAATTAGTTTACGAAAAGTGATCATAAAAGCTACCTGGCTTTTGTGAAAATGCAACTGGTTAATACTATATTTCATCTGGCTTGCACATGACACCAGACCTTCACTGAGTGGTTGACTCTCAATACCATTTAGGCCAATTGAAACTGGTAATTTACTACTTTTCAAGCACTGGCCACAACTAAAACCAGATAACACACGCTACAGCTTTATCTTCAACATGAACTCATTCTGCTTTGTACTCTTAGTACTAGTGAAAATGTTAATCTATTCTTGAAAACATACGCCATCAAAACACCCATCTCTTCAGATTGTTCGCCAACTACCTCGCTTATATGGTAACAGGTGCAGTCCCACACACCATCCCCTTGTTAATAATTATTTAAAATAAATTTTTCTCTATGAGTTCAAGTTCAATAAATGATTTTCAGTAAGCAACCAAATAAATGTGATGATACCCATGCTTGGTAATAGACCAAACTGCAGACCAATCTCTCCCTATAACGAATACCTTGTATGCATATGGACAATATTTAATAGAAGACATGCATTTGTGAAACACCTTTCATGTTCTTGTCGTTTTTTTTTAATATAGCTAATCAAGTATTTTATAGAGCATAGTAACTGTTGGCATGTAAGAAACTGAGTAACAAGTCCGTACAGAGCATGCTCCTGAAACCGTTGTATGGTGATGAGCACATAATCAGTTTTAGTGTGTGGTCCAGGACACCGGAGATAATTCTCTAGGTGTATAAAATAATGGCATGTGTTCTACAGCCATCTGTCAGGAGGAACTGGCTTTGGGTTATAAATGACATCATAAAGCCAACTCATCCAAAAGCACAGGGCTCCATCAGAAATACAGTGGTGCATTAACCTAGATTTTTATTTTCAAGTTTCTATAGTAGCTCTTGAACCCAGATCCATCTAATTTGGAGAAATATGTGTTGCCAACTGAGTCAGCGTGAACAGCAAGGGTAGATACCACAGGTCAAAAATAAATAATTGTTTCATCTGTTGAGATAATTAGGCAATGTGCCCTAAGTACATTGTATTAGGTTGACTTCACTAGGTTTCTTGAAATATATTTTTCAATTTTTTTTTAAGAAAGAGGCAGGTTGAATGAAGAACCTGGGAGGTGAATGTGTTTTTTCATTCTGTTGCTTCACAATACAAGTATTGATATTGGTTATTATTGGCACGTGTAACAAGATGTAGTGAAAAGCTTGGCTTGCATACAGTTTATACAGATCAAATTATTACACAGTGCATTGACTGGAATAAGGTAAAACAAAAACAATGAAGAATAAAGTGCAAGCACTGCCAAAAGAGAGCAGTGTGGGTAAATGATAAAGTGTAAGATCATTAACAAATAGATTGTGAGGCTAAGAGTCTGTCTTAATGTACAAGAGCTCCATTCAAGAGTCGAGTGACAATGGGATAGAATTTGTCATTGAGCTTGGTGGTATGTGTTTTTAGGTATATGTTTTCTACCCAGTAGGAGAGGGGAGAAAAGAGAATGTCTGGAATGAGCGAGTGATTCCCAGTGGCAAGACGCATAACATTTTGATGGAAGATTTTGATATAATTGATCATAGTGAAGTATAAGGCTCCCTCTTTGTGAAAGCCTTCATAGGTTTCAATCAATGTTGTACAAGAAGAAACATCCCCAAAGCTTTGAGGATGATACCTCTTTTATTTGTGTAAGAGTTCGGGCAACTGGCTCCATTGAGTTGAATACTTGTTTGAAATGTGTCAATGGAGAACTTAAACGTGTGAAAGCATTTGGGTCCTGAGTCAAAATAATGTGGTACCATCTAGTGCCGTTTTGCTGTAATACTTAGATGCTACCACTAGGTGCCAGAAGTTTACTGTAGTCAATAAATATTTATTGTGGTTTGTAAATAGCAGATATTAGTACAGGACAAAATTATAGCATTCTTCATTTTGGTTTAGAATGAGAATCCTTGGAGTTATGTTTTAGAGTTAGGACAGTTGGTTATAACATTTGACCTGATGCTAGGAGTGGCCACTAATTTAGAAACAGAGATATTAGCTCAGAAGGGAACATTCTTGGCATCACTGAAACAGATGATCAAGTTATTACTGTTTGTGAGACCTTGCTGTGTGCAAAATGACCTACATTATAGTACAATTTAAAAAGTACTTCATTGACTTCAAAGTACTTTGTGACATCGGAAAATGTACAGTATGCCTTTAGCCAGTATTAGTGGGGCATTAACACAATATTAACAATGTAACTAATTGGTTATAATGATTAAGAAATTTCCACGAGTTAACTCTTTCCACATACCGACAAATAAAGAAGTAGCTTAAAGCAGTGAACAACGCAAAAAACATCACTGGTCCCAATGCTGATTAATTTATGCACTGAGCTTGACTAATCCACAGCTCCAGGAGGTTTAGAGTCATCAGATCACAGGCATATCAGTGAACATTCTAACTAGCTAATACACTAAATCTTTCCACAAGGAAATCATTTTGAATCAATAGCTGTCATACAACTGAAGTATGAGCACCAGGGGAAAACAATGCCAATTCAAACTGCCAACATTCATACAGAACAGAATAGGGGAAATGACACAGTGGGACCTGAGCACTGCTGAATGTTATTTGTCATTGGTTATGTGTATTAGAAGCCCACTAAAAGGCAGAAGGAAATAAATACACAGTATGAAAGTGTAATCCTCCCAAGGTCCGCAAGTCAGGCAGCATCTATTGAGGGGAATAAACAGCTGATATTTCAGACTGCGATCCTTCATCAGGACAGAAGAGGAATGGGATAGAAGCTAGAATAAAAAGGTGGGGGAGGGGAAGGTGTACAAGCTGGCAGGTAGCAAGTGAGACCAGGTGAGGGGTAAGGTTGGTGGCTGGGGAAAGGTGTATGAAGTAAAATGTTGGGAGGGGACAGGTGGGGAAGGAAAAAGGCTGAAGAAGAAAGAATAATAGGTAAGTGCAGTGTGGAGCATGGATGAAAGGGAATGAGGAGGGGAACCAAATGGAGGTGATGGGCAGGTGAAGAAAAAAAGGAGTGATGAGAGGGTAACCAGAATGGGAAATGGAAAAAGAGGGATGGAAGGTGTTTGTTCCTTCATAGATGTTGCCTGACTTGCTGAGATCCTCCAGTATTTTGTGTATGTATTGCTCAAGATCTCCAGTGTCTGCAGAATCTCTACAGTATATGAAAGTGTAATCTGTCTACTTTTATGCCCACTCAAGATGTGTTGCTATTATGACTCTATTTATAAGCGGTTTGGAATTACCTTCTGGTACAACACTCTTCCCTAACACATTCCCAATATCACAGATTTTTTTTGTTTGCATTTTCAGCCTCTTACCCTCCCATGACTTGTTCAGCTTGTGTATATCAAGCTACACAGAATCACATCTATACAGTAATCAGTTAAAAGAAATGCTGCAAAAGGACAATCCAGATGCAAAAAGCTGCACATGTTTGAAATCCGAAGTTTTTTTTAAAGGTTGTGTTTCTTTCCTGTATTTAGCTGCTGATCAATCAAAGAGGTCCTCAGCCAACTAGCTGCTGGCAACAGTCCATAACCAGAAGACCATAAAATAAAGGAGCAGAATTAGGCCATGTGGCCCATTGAGACTGTTCCACCATTTTATCATGGCTGATCCATTTCTCTCTCAGTCCAACTTTTCTTCCTTCTCCCTGTAACCCTTCATGGCCTGACTACTCAAGAATCGATCAACCCAAATAAAATATACCCAATGACTTGGCCTCCATAGCTGTCCATGGCAATAACCTCCACAGATTCACCATTTTCTGGCTAAAGAAATTCCTCCTCATCTCTGTTCTAAATAGATGTCCCTCTATTCTGAGGCTGGGCTCTCTGGTCCTAAGCTCCCCCACCATTGGAAACATTCTCTCTGTATCCACTCTACTGAGGCCTTTTAACATGCGATAGTTTTCAATGAGCTTCCCCCACCCCCATTCTTCTGAATTCCACTGAGAACAGGCCTTGAGCCACTGGAATTCAGAATTTTCACTTGAACTGATTTGTTTGGTTTCCCTTTATACAGTCATGAGAGGCTGTCATATTTAGGTATTTTATGGTATCATTTTAAGGTATTTTGATAATAGTTATCACATCCAAAGAAGGATATATATTAATTCTCTACTTTCACCCTGGGGCCACCAGAAAGAAGCCATGTACACAATGTGGCGAGAAGAGCAGTTTAGAACTGGGGGTGTCATGAGGAACAGGTGGCACTTAGTGCTCTGGGACCACAGGCATAGTTGGCTTCCCATATGTGCAGGCATCCACTGGTTGCACTCTTCTATCTGTAAGCACCTCCATTTATCACCTGTACCTTTTCAGGATTTCCCTGTCAAAATGCTCATAGTTCCTAAGAAGATTTTCCTGATTTCAGTACCCAAAGGGAAGGAACGATGGGGGAAAAGGCTACATTCTACTTTTCCTGGATCCTCACGAAAGTGTGCTTTGCAAGCACAGCAGCTGAGAAAGCTCCATCGGAATCTTGAATAGTAATGCAAAATATCACTGTTCCCCTCCAGATGGAAATTTTGATATCTGTATCAGTCTTGGGTAACCCTGCCGTGCACACCAACCATGTATAGAAACATCACCACGTGCACAATCCAAATTCAGTTGCCACTGCTGGGAAAGAGCAGAAGAGCAGGACTCGATGTTCACCAAGGATTTCACCTGCTGCTATCGGGGCTATTGTCTGATCCTGGTGACCTTCCATGGCCGTACTGCTGGAGTACTTCATGTGGTTGTTTTTATGTTCAGAAATGTGAAATATGGGGAGAAAACTAAACTATTTTACACTTTGGCCCTCAAGCTGCCTTCCAAATACCTGTTTCATATACGTGAAGAAACACCAGTAATGCATTTCTACAGCAGTAGAGCACAATTCCTTCTTAAGTATTTAATTTGATATTTTTTAAGCCATCCAGCAGCCTGACTGCATTAGCATTCTCACTTTCTTTCCATTCTGCAGCAGGTTTAGACCATAAGACATAGCAGGAGATTAAGGCCCTTTGGCCTAGTGAGTATACTCCACCATTTCAGCATGACTGATTCTTTTCCCTCTCAACCCCATTCTTCTGCCTTCTCCTCATACCCCAACTAATCAGGAACCTATCAACCTCTGCCTTAAATACACCCAATGACCTGGCCTCTAGAGCAAGCTGTGGCAACAAATTCCACGGATTCACCACCCTCTGGCTAATGAAATTTTGTAGAATTCCAAATGTATGCTGTATAACACTGGAACTAACACCTCATCCAGTTGCTGGTTGCACTATGACCTAGTACTGGTCATACATTAGAGGAAAATTATCTGACTGTGAATCATGGTTTATCAGCACAGGTGAAATACGTTAGGAAAATGCATCGTTCCCCATTAGAATTGGTCATCTTGGACTATCAGAGCCATTTCAAAGTTGTATTCAACTGGTCACAGTAGAATATACACAAAGAGGCAGGATTATCAATATGAATAGGACAGTCCTTTGATAGCCTCTTTCTTCATCTTAGTCATTTCTTCCAGCCATACAGTCTGCTGAGGTACCTGTGTTCTTCCAACTCCAGGCTCTTGAGCACCCTCAATTTAAATTCTCCGCATTTATTGACTTTATTCAGTTGTCAAGGCCTGGATCCAATTCCTCTGCTGGCTGTTAGGAGTTTGTATATTCTCCGCATGACCACATGGGTTTCCTGTTTCCTCCGGGAGTTCCGGTTTCCTCCCACATTGTAAAGGTGGACCGGTTGGTAGGTTAATTAGTCATATGGGTGTAATTGGGTGGTGTGAGTTCATGGGGTCGAAAGGGCCTTTTACCATGCTGTATCTCTAAATAAATAAAAAATCTCTGCTTTTCTACTCATCTTTCCTCTTTTAAAACTCTGTTGAAAACATATCACTTTAATCCATTTGCCTTAATTTCTTCTTCTCTGACTTGGTGTCAAATTTTGTTTATTAACTCTCCTGTGAAACATCTTGAAATGTTTTAACAAGCTAAAGGCACTGTATTAATCTATGCAGTCTCATCGTTCCATCAGCTTGGACTACTGCACTAAAAACCTGACAAATACAAGCTGTAGAGTCAGGTGTACTAGCAGCAAGGATGTTGTTACTAGTATAGCAAGGAGCAACTCATCTGGATGAGTGATCACAGTGATAGCTTTGTTCATTTTCTTATTTCCAAATGCAAATAGAAATTCAAATTCATGCTTAAATGAAACATTGATCTGAGAAATTTTGGAGGAAAAATATCTGTCATAATAAACAGCTAACATTAAATATGTGTGAGCTTTATGTGTAAGGCTTCATGAGTTCCATCTTCCATGGCAGAGTATAAAAAAAGCTAATCATCGTTCAAAAGTAAATTAACAGTTCTAATTAAAGTACCACACTGGGGACAGGGCACAGATTGCCTGGTGATGTAGCTTAGCTCATTGATCCTTTACTTCATTGAGTTAGATTTGAATTTAGCATCACAATGATACAACAAATATCTACCTTAATTGCAATGAGCTTCCCGTGTGAAATGGGTTTGGAAAGTTGCAGCTCAGTTCCTAGTACATCGCGGCCAATTAAGTATTATTTGTTTCTAAAGCAAGACTTTGAACAAAAATAGAAAATGAAACCTCCCATGAGCTTGAGAATTTAAGCTCAAGCACATTGCTGAGCAGAACAGAAGGGGATAAAATATGTGTCTTTTCCATTATAAATTTTTGTAGTTGGATGAGCTCACAAAGCACCTTTGAAATGTTTATAGGGGAGAATAGGTTCCAAGTGCAAGGTAAATTTATTATTAAAGTACATATATGTCACCATAAATAACCCTGAGATTCATTTTCTTGCAGGCATACTAAATTAGTCCATAGAATAGTAACAAGAAAGGAATCTATGAAAGACTGCCCAAACTTGGGCATTCAACTAGTGTGCAAAAGACAACAAATTGTGCAAATACAAAAAGAATGAAATATTAATAACAAATAAATAAGCTGTAAGTATTGAGAACATGAAATGAAGAGCCCTTGAAATTGAGTCCATAGGTTACGGGAACACTTCCATGATAGGGTAAATGAAGTTGAGTGAAGTTATCCCCTTTGATTCAAGAGTCTGTTTATTACATAGGGTGTGTTCTTCCACAAAGATGATTCAAAGACGTTTCATTTGAACAAGGTTACCACCATTCAACCTTTCAGAAACAGAATGCTCTGTGGTTCTACCTTGCTTTTGCATTGGACCCATTGTGTTAGTTTCCTGTACCTGTAGCCAAAAATCAAATTTCTTTAATTAGTTGCCGCCTATTCTGTGGGTAGTCCCAGACTGCAGGTCTGAAATCATAAAGCTCTGTGTCTCAGCAAGGTTGCTCCATATTTGGTAGTTTGTATGTTCTACTAGAGAATGCAATATTATGTGTCACACCAGCTACAATGTTTTTATAAGCACCCGGTGAAGACACTATCATTAAGGTCAATTGTATACTTCCTGACTATCCACTTAACCTTATAAAGTTTTACTAATGCAAGTTTTCCAAGATAACTAAAATGCCTTTCATTAACTTCTCATTTAGGTATTTCCTGTTTTTGAAATATCATTTTATTACTTTTAACAAACTGTACTTTGTGAACATTTGTGATATTGTTGACTTCTTTCTAAATTACAGATTCTCTTTCCCCAAGCATTCTGTATGCATGTTTTACAAATGTTTGGGAATTCTGTTTTGTTCCTTAGTGAACATTTTAAACTTTACCTTGTTATCTAGGGACAGTTGTCAGATTAGGACTGGTCCAGAAAGGATAAATAGAGATAAACTACTGCCATTAGCAGATGGTTCATGTGCCAGAAGATAAAAACATGGCAAAGGATGCAAAGAAGATGCAAGTGGATGCCTTTGCACAGTGATTATAATATGGAACTCACTCTTTATAAGGATGATGGAATCAGAGATCATCAGAGCTTGGAAAAGGGAGTTAGATATATATAGATGTGAAAGTGCTTTACTGAGTTTGGGGGAAAGAGGAAAGCAAATGACACAAACTGAATTGTTCGACAAATTGCTGGCGCTAATTCTGTGGGCCAAATGGCTTACTTCCTTACTGTCATGGTCTGTGATTCAATGGGTTCACGATTTGAACTCAACTTGACAGCATACCAACCAATAAATAGTTTTACAGATTGATGCTAAGGATTTTCTTGTTTGTTTCAGTGTTTTGTTGAAAGTTATCAATATTATTGGGTATGTGCACAAAGAGCCGTTTCATCTTTTATGTTCAGTATGTTTTTTTTTCAATTATAGGGTTGGATTCCCCTTTCTATCTGTTGCTTTTTTATCCCCTTTGATTCTACAACCTCTCCCAATGATACAAACACTATCAAGTTAGTGTTCTGACTCAGTGCCACTTTGAGGTCAAGCATCAAGCAATGGCCAACCATTGAAGCAAGCACAAGGATTGTCAACTCAGGAACAATTCTTGCCAGTAGGGTTATCATACACTTGTATTGATTGACTGGCCCATATAACACCAGTACAGTACAGGAGATCAGCATCCCCCATAAAACTTTCCTGATCTGTGAATCCAACCTGAAGCTGAATGTTTCCAGAACTTGGTTTGATCTTGAGTTAATTTTTTTCATGAATACAGTAGCTGAGAATTTTGTTGCCAGTAGCAAGTGTTGGTGACAGACTGCAGATTTAAAAATAATTGTGATCTTAACTTCAAGCATTCCTGGCAGTAGGAGGCTTTGAGTGCTCATAGAAAGACAAAACGTCCAATGTGCAACAGGCTCTATGCAGAGCGAACTCCTTATTTTTGAAATACTCTTGAGGAAAATACAGCGAAGCGGGTTTGGATGAAAAGACCTTGTTTTTCCAGTTAGTTTAATATTTTAGGAATAGCATCTTTCCATTGTTATCTGGTGACTGTAGAAAGTGACTCATCAGTGTAAGCTATCCCTTTCTTCGTTATATTGGCTTGCAATCCACCATAACCAGCAATATGCTTGAGATCACATTTGACCTTTGAAACACAATAAACTTTGAACTGACCGGCAGTGATTTGGACAAGTTCAACTTCCGAGGTTCTGTGAAGAAATGAGAGAGGAGTGGAACAAAGTTCAAAGTAAATTTATCAAAGTATATATACTGTATGTCAACATATACTACCCTAAGATTCATTTTCTGCGGGTATTCACAGCAGCTACAAAGAAACACAATAGAAACAACGAAAAACTACACAGAAACAAAGATGAGGGTGCAGAATCTTTATGTTCCTGGTAGGTTGAAAGGAAGGGTTAAAAGTTAGAGAGAGCCATGGTTTTCAAGGGATATTGGAAACCTGGTTCGGAAAAAGAGAGATATCTGCAATAAATATAGGCAGCATTGGGTAAATGAGGTACTCGAGGAATATAAAGAATGTAAAAAGAATCTTAAGAAAGAAATTAGAAAAGCTAAAAGAAGATACGAGGTGGCTTTGGCAAGTAAGGTGAAAGTAAATCCAAAGGGTTTCTAGAGTTATATTAATAGCAAAAGGATAGTGAGGGATAAAATTGGTCCCTTAGAGAATCAGAGTGGACAGCTATGTGTGGAGCCAAAAGAGATGGGGGAGATTTTGAACAATTTCTTTTCCTTGGTATTCACGAAGGAGAAGGATATTGAATTGTGTAAGGTAAGGGAAACAAGTAGGGAAGAAATGGAAACTATAATGATTAAAGAAGAGGAAGTACTGGTGCTTTTAAGGAATATAAAAGTGGATAAGTCTCTGGGTCCTGATAGGATCTTGAGGGAAGTTAGTGTAGAAATAGGGGCTCTGACAGAAATATTTCAAGTGTCATTAGAAACGGGGATGGTGCCGGAGGACTGGCATATTGCTCATGTTGTTCCATTGTTTAAAAAGGGTTCTAAGAGTAAACCTAGCAGTTATCGGCCTGTAAGTTTGACGTCAGGGATGGGTAAGTTAATGGAAAGTATTCTTAGAGATGGTGTATATAATTATCTAGATAGACAGGGTCTGATTAGGAAGAGTCAACATGGATTTGTGCGTGGAAGGTCATGTTTGACAAATCTTATTGAATTTTTTGAAGAGGTTACTGGGAAAGTTGATGAGGGTAAAGCAGTGGATGTTGTCTATATGGACTTCAGTAAGGCCTTTGACACGGTTCCACACGGAAGGTTAGCTAGGAAGGTTCAATCGTTAGCTATTAATATTGAAGTAGTAAAATGGATTCAACAGTGGCTGGATGGGAGAGGCCAGAGAGTAGTGGTGGATAACTGTTTGTCAGGTTGGAGGCCGGTGACTAGTGGTGTGCCTCAGGGATCTGTACTGGGTCCAATGTTGTATGTCATATACATTAATGATCTGGTGGTAAACTGGATTAGTAAGAATGCAGATGATACTAAGATAGGTGGTGTTGTGGATAATGACATAGGTTTTCAAACCTTGCAGAAAGATTTAGGCCAGTTAGAAGATTGGGCTGAAAGATGGCAGATGGAATTTACTGCTGATAAGTGTGAGGTGCTACATTTTGGTAGGACTAATCAAAATAGGACATACATGGTAGATGGTAGGGCATTGAAGAATGCTGTAGAACAGAGTGATCTAGGAATAATGGTGCATAGTTCCCTGAAGGTGGAATCTCATGTGAATAGGGTGGTGAAGAAAGCTTTTGGTATGCTGGCCTTTATAAATCAGAGCATTGAGTATAGGAGTTGGGATGTAATGTTAAAATTGTACAAGGCATTACTGAGGCCAAATTTGGAGTATTGTGTACAGTTCTGGTCACCAAATTATAGGAAAGATGTCAACAAAATAGAGGGAGTACAGAGAAGATTTTCTAGAATGTTACCTGGGATTAAACACCTGAGTTACAGAGAAAGGCTGAACAAATTAGGTCTTTATTCTTTGGAGCGTAGAAGGTTGAGGGGGGACTTGATAGAGGTATTTAAAATTATGA
The DNA here is from genome assembly GCF_030028105.1 of Mobula birostris. Lineage (NCBI taxonomy): Eukaryota > Metazoa > Chordata > Chondrichthyes > Myliobatiformes > Myliobatidae > Mobula > Mobula birostris. The sequence goes on along the minus strand of NC_092380.1, from coordinate 72,966,162 downwards.
GGGGTTTAGATAGAGTTGACGTGGATATGCTTTTTCCACTAAGAGTAGGGGAGATTCAGACAAGAGACCATGAGTTGAGAGTTGGGGGGCAAAAGTTTAGGGGTAACACAAGGGGGAACTTCTTTACTCAGAGAGTGGTGGCTGTGTGGAATGAGCTTCCAGTAGAAGTGGTGGAGGCAGGTTCGATATTGTCATTTAAAGAAAAATTGGTTAGGTATATGGACAGGAAAGGAATGGAGGGTTATGGGCTGAGTGCAGGTAGGTGGGACTAGGTGAGAGTAAGCTTTCGGCACGGACTAGAAGGGCCTAGATGGCCTGTTTCTATGCTGTAATTGTTATTATATGGTTATATGAACAAATAACCAACTTGGGAAAGAATCAGAAGCAGAATCAAGTTTCATAGCACTGACATTCATTGAAAAATTTGTTTTTCTGCGGCAGCAGTACAGTGGAGTACATAATGATAAAAATGGTACAAATGATAAAGGAAATACATATTTACACATTAAGTTAGATAAGTAGTGCAAAAAGAGAGCAAAAAAAGAAAGAAACTGCGAGGTTGTGTACATGGGTTCATTGTCCATTCATAAATATGATGTGGAGGGGAATAAGCTATTCCTAAAATGTTGAGTATGTGTCTTCAGGCTCCTATACCTCCCCCTTGATGTTAGCAAATTGAAGAGGGCATATCCTGGGTAATGGGGGTCCTTAATGATAGATGCAGACTTTTTGAGTCATCGACTTTTGAAGAAAATAAAGAATTCTAAAATACTCAGTGTTTCAATACAGAATTTGTGCTATTCATGAAATTCATGAAAATAAACTCTGTCATATGTATTCATTAAAATTGAAGAGGTAACACTGTCTATGTTGTAGGTCGAAAATGGTGCAAAATATTACTAGTGGATCCATTGACAAAAATAGTAGACTATATTTTGCCCTATCCTACTCCACAAAAAGCTGAGCTACACAGTCTAATCAACAAAACAACAGGAAGCTGCTGACTGAAGCTTTGGGACTTCCACATTCATGTGGAAAATCCAACATTGCCTACCCTTCTGGGGTAGCTAACGTTTTCACAAAATATGCAGGTCAATATTTGGGATGAGAATTCTTCATATTGAGATTTTACAATTTAGGTCATTGATGTAAAACAATTATAGATAAAAATTTGAATATTAATTGCTTTATTATCGTCACATGTATGGAGATACAGTGAGAAGTTTGTCTTACATACTGTTCATACAGATCAAATTATTGTACAGTGCAAATGATAACAGAATGAAAAATTAACTGAAACAACTCCAGAGAAAGTGCAGTGCAGGCAGACAATAAGGTGCAAGTTTATACAAGTGTAGATTGTGAAGTCAAGAATCCATATTATCATAGAAACGTAGAAACATAGAAAACCTACAGCACAATACAGACCTTTTGGCCCACAATGCTGTACTGAACATGTACTTACTTTAGAAATTACCTGGTGTTACCCATAGCCCTCTATTTTTCTAAGCTTCATGTACCTATATAGGAGCCTCTTAAAAGACCCTATCATATCCGCCTCCACCACCATTGCCAATAGCCCATTCCATGCACTCACCACTCTCTGCATAAAAAACTTACCCCTGACATCTCCTCTGTACCTACTTCCAATCACCTTAAAATTGTGCCCTCTCCTGCTAGCCATTTCAGCCCTGGTAAAATGCCTCTGACTATCTACATGATCAATGCCTCTCATCATCTTATACACCTCTATCAGGTCAACTCAGACGGACTTTTCATCCTCCGTCGCTTCAAGGAGAAAAGCCAAGTTCACTCAACATATTCTCATAAGGCATGCTCCTCAATCCAGGCAACATCCTTGTAAATCTCCTCTGCACCCTTTCTATGGTTTCCATATCCTTCCTGTAGTGAGGTGAGCAGAACTGAGCACAGTACTTCAAGTGGGGTCTGACCAGGGTCCTATATAGCTGTAACATTACCTCTTGGCTCTTAAACTCAATCCCACGGTTGATGAAGGCCAATGCACCGTATGCCTTCTTAACCACACAGTCAACCTGCACAGCAGCTTTGAGTGTCCTATGGACTCAGACTCCAAGATCCTGCTGATCCTCCACCCTACCAAGAGTCTTACTATTAATACTATATTCTGCCATCATATTTGACCTACCAAAATGAACCACCTCACATTTATCTGGGTTGTTCTCCATCTGCCACTTCTCAGCCCAGTCTTGCATCCTATCAATGTCCCGCTGTAACTTCTGACAGTCCTCCACACTATCCACAACACCACCAACCTTTGTGTCATCGACAAATTTACTAATCCATTCCTCCGCTTCCTCATCCAGGTCATTTATAAAAATCAGGAAGAGAACAGGTCCCAGAACAGATCCCTGAGGCAAACCACTGGTCACCGACCTCCATGCAGAATATGATTGGTCTACAACCACTCTTTGCCTTCTGTGGGCAAGCCAGTTCTGGATCCACAAAGCAATGTCCCTTGGATCCCATGCCTTCTTACTTTCTCAATAAATCATGCATGTGGTACCTTATCAAATGCCTTGCTGAAATCCATATACACTACATCTACTGCTCTACCTTCATCAATGTGTTTAGTCACATCCTCAAAAAATTCAATCAGGCTCATAAGGCACGACCTGCCCTTGACAAAGCCATGCTGACTATTCCTCACCATATGAAACTTCTTCATCTGTCCTTCCTGAAACATCTAAAACCCAGCACTCAAAGTAGCCATTCCTGCCCCTAAGGCATCCAACTCTCTATAATGGCCACAACATCAAGCTCCAAGTGCTGATCCATGCTCTAAGCTTATTAATTAAGCTCATACCAGGGAGTCATTAATAGTCTTAAAATAGTGGGATAGAAGCTGTCCTTGAGCCTAGTGGTACTTGGTTTCAGGCTTTTGTACCTCCTGCCTGATTGTAGAGGAGACAAAAAGGAGTATTGAGTGGGGGGGGGGGGGAATGGATTTAATTATGCTGGTGGCTTTACTGTGGCAGCTAGAAGAATAGACAATGTCCATGGAGAGAGAGCTAATTACAGTGCTGTGCTTAGCTCTGTCATCAACTCTCTGTGTTTTCTTGTTGTCATGAGCAGAAGAATCGCCATACCAAGCTGTGATGCAACCAGATAGGATACTTTCAATAGTGCACCAATAAAAATTGGTGAGCTGTGGTGGGGAGCTGCCCAATTTGTTAAGCCTGTTGAGGAAGTAGAGGTGCTGGTGAGCTTTCCGGCCATGACATCAGAGTGGTTGGAGAATGACATAGTATTGCTGATGTTCACTCTTAGAAACTTGAACCTCTCAACCTCTGCACCATTGATGAAGGCAGGCGCATGTGCACCGTACCCCTTTCAAAATCAATGACAAGCTCTTTTGTTTTGCTGACATAAGGAAAAGGTTATTGTCATGACATCATGTTACTTAACTCTTTATCTTATACTTTATTGTCGCCAAACAATTGATACTAGAATGTACAGTCATCACAGCGATATTTGATTCTGTGCTTCCCGCTCCCTGGATTACAAATATTGAATGTTGAAAATATTAAAAATAGTAAAAAATAGTAAATATTTAAAGTTTAAATTATAAATCATAAATAGAAAATAGAAAAATGGAAAATACGGTAGTGCAAAAAAACCGAGAGGCAGGTCCGGATATTTGGAGGGTACGGCCCAGATCAGGGTCAGGATCCATTCAGCAGTCTTATCACAGTTGGAAAGAAGCTGTTCCCAAATCTGGCCATATGAGTCTTCAAACTCCTGAGCCTTCTCCTGGAGGGAAGTTTGATGAAAAGTGTGTTGGCTGGGTGGGTCATGTCCCTGATTATCCTGGCAGCACTGCTCCGACAGCGTGCGGTGTAAAGTGAGTCCAAGGATGGAAGATTGGTTTGTGTGATGTGCTGCGCCGTGTTCACGATCTTCTGCAGCTTCTTCTCCTTCTGAATGCCAAATTACTGTCAGCATACTTAATCTTCATTGGTTGGGGCAAAAGTACAGAAGTGGGGAAGTCATGATGAAGCCTTATAAAACTTTAGATAGGCCACGGTGGAGTATTGTATGCACTTCTGGTTGCTGCTTTATGATTATGATTATGAGGACATGCAGTCCCCTTTTATTGTCGTTTAGTAATGCATGCATTAAGAAATGATAGAAATGTTTTTCCAGAATGATATCACAAAAACACATGACAAACCGACTTGAAAATTAACAAAAACCGCATAATTATAACATATAGTTACAACAGTGCAAAGCAATACCGTAATTTGATAAGAACAGACCATGGCACAGTAAAAGTCTCAGAGTCTCTCGAAAGTCCCATCATCTCATGCAGATGATAAACCTCCAGCGCCACCAACTTGCCGGTGCAGCATCCCAGAAGCATCTGACCACAGTCCGACTCCGTGTCCGTCTGAAAAACTCCGAGCATCCGAGCGCCATCTCTGCCGAGCGTTTCAACCCCAGCCCCGGCAACAGGCAATACGCAAAGCTGAGGATTTGGGGCCTTCGTCTCCAGAGATTCTCGATCGCACACTAGCAGTGGCAGCGAAGCAGGCATTTTAGAAGTTAATCCAGATGTTCCTCTGTGCTTTCTCACGGCTGTCCCCATCAAATCCAGATTGTGCACAGCACCCCTAGTTACATATATCGATATTCATCTGGAACAGCCGTGCGCGCTGCATCGCGCCGCCATCTTCTCCTCCTTCTTACAGGAAGGATGTGGAAACTTTGAAGCAGCCCCTTCCCAGATATTCCCTCTTTTCACTTCACCAATCAGAGAGAAGATACAAAAGCCTGAAACCACATGTCAATAGACTTAATGGTTTCTATCTCACAGTTATAAGTTTATTAATGGCTCCTTGGTATGATAAGATGGATTCTTGACCTCACAATCTACCCTCATATAATTTTGCACCTTCTTGTCTAGCTGCACTGCACTTTCTCCGTAGGTTGTTTCGGTTAATTGTGCAGTCTGTTATTGTTTTCGCTTGTACTATGTAAAGATTAATGATGTAATGTGTAATGATAGATAAGGAGACGTAAGGCAAACTTGGACTGTTTTCTGTGGAGCATCACAGGCTCAGGATTGACCTGATAGAAATATGTACTGTAGAATTTTAAGAATCATACATAAGGGTAGATAGTCTTTTTGCCGAGGTGGAAATGTCAAATACTAGAGGAGTAGGAGGAAATTAAAGGAAATATACGAGGTAAGATTTTTTTATACAAAGCCTGCCATGCCTGGAGTGGGTGGACTGATAGGGGAAATTGTGGAATCACATACTATGACAACATTTAAGAGGCTTTTAGACAGGTGCATGAGAAGGCAGGGACTGGACGAATAGACCATGTGCAAGCAGAAGGGATTAGTTTAAATTGACATCATGGTTAGCGTAACCATTGCGGGCTGAGGGAACTATTCATGAGTTGCTCAAATTGAGAAAAATAAGAAGGTACTGTAATAGAAGAGGAGTAATACAGAGCAGAGCAAGAAAATAAAGAAAATTGAATGGAAAATAAAGTGATGGAAAGGAAAATGTGAAACAAAGTATCGAAAAAAACGGCAAAGTAAAATATAAACACAAACTAAAATTAAGTTAAAATTCCTAATGTTCAAGTGACTTCTCAAGAGCTAGACACTCAGTCGTTCAATTAATCTTAGCTTGTGTGGGCGTCTGAATTCATGGGATGGAACACAAGTCAGCAGAGAAGTCTGTCTGATGAAATGGGGCTGATTACCAAGCCAAGAAGGCTTCAAGATGGATCTGAAATGCTTGTGCAACCAGGTGTTATTCTACTTTTTTTCACCCTCTGATTTTCTGTGGCATTTAACTGTTGCCAGCTTCAATTCTTCCCACTCAGCACACTACCCCGCTGTGTGGGGTTCTGGCCACCTACAGTCCTTCAAGGCATTGCTGCGATTGATCTTTTCTTGCATCTCTATAGATTTCATATTATGGGACTGAAATAACCAAACTGTTAGAAAATGGAAAAAGGCACAGGAGGAATAATAATAAACAATAAGTGTAAAATAAGAAGTGCAAACAGATTTTCTTCTAACTGTACAGGATAATTATAATCGTGCTGAAAAGAACAAAAGAGAAGGGGAAAAAATCTGACAGAGAAGAAAGAAACAAACAAGCTTTGAATTGCTTGCAATTGCCCATCAGAATATTACCAGCATATGGATTGAGTGTGTGGTGCACATGTGTGACAATCTGTGGTTTATTCTCAGCTTGAACTTTGAAAAAAAATCATTTATGCAATTTTGTATGAACGAAACAATATTGGAAATGAAAATAAACAGATAAAATATTTTTAATTTTTAAAAAATCTGGTGTATTTTCCAATTGAATATGCATTCTTTTGTTATTGTGGTATTTTGGAGCATTTCATTGTGTAGGGGCCTCTTTGTTTTGCAAGTCCTCGTCCTGAGTTACAAAACAAAAGCATATTAAAGAAGAATGCATTGGCAAAAGATTTATATTACAGCAGACTTAGCGTCTAGTGTCTGGTACAATGCAAATCTGCTTCAACAGCCAGCATGGCACACTCTCAGCTAACCCTCTGGAACTGGTTCCTCCTGGCGGTCCCAGACACAAAGTCTGTATGGGAGTTCAACAACATGAAGCCTTTTTGTAATGTTTTCTGGACCACAATAAATAAAAAAAAGTAAATGACTCCTAAATCGCTAATGCAGACAGTATGTAAAATAGTGGTGTGTGTGTGTGTGTGTATATATTATAAGGTACCAAAGTTATTCTCGTTCCCAATGTACTTTGTTATGCATTCTGCAATGTGACCTTTCATAGACAAGATTATATTTTTTATGAATTTACTATGGGAATAAGCTATGATTACATATGCAGCATGAAACTTCATCCCATGTGGTTGTGTACCAGACATAGTGCAGAAACAATTTCTACACTGACCACAAAGATCAAAATAATCATGCCACAATACACAGAAAGAATAGTAGTTCCAACTAGAACAAGTATTCAATTCAGAAATGAAATTACGCCACATAATTTTCTAGATAATGAACTAAAATAGTTCCCATTTTCAGTGGAAGCGTCTCCACATCTGCAAGGCTTCCATATCCATCTTGTGCTGGGCTGTGTTTCAAATATATGTGATGGAAGGTTCTTTACAAATTAGTTGAAAAGCTTAGTGGAAAAATGTGTTTCTCCTTAAGCCTAGCCCAGATTTTACTGGTAAATGTTGGCAGTTCCAAATTGATTAATCAGTGTCCACCATTATGAATGGAAGGAGGCTGATGGGTTCTGTACATACTTCATCAAACACCAACATTCCAAATTTTTCCAAATCTGACAGCTTGCATTGCTGCTAAAATCCTCATGCTCTCATGTTGTGCAGCTCAATTTTGCTGGAAAATACCAAGAGTAGGAACTACTGCCTTAAAGGCACCAGGTCCGATCCTGATCTTGAGTGTTCTTTGTTCAGAGTTTGCATGTCTTCTTGATGCTGGAATAGATTTCTTCTGGGTGTTTCAGGCTCAACATTGGCATAGGGATTTTCCAAGAACATAGTGCTACATTCGCTGACTATTTTAAATTACTCATTGTAAATTAGTAGTGCAAACAATCAAATGAGAGTTCATGGGCAAGTGCGAAGGAGAATAGAATGAAGGGTTACAGAGAAATCAGGAAAGTGGGAATGCGAACTAATCGTATTGTTGTTAACATGAGCTTGATAGATAAAATGGTTTATTTCTCTGTTAATATAAATATAAGGTTTGAGTCAGAAATTTCAATACCAGGGGCAGAAGTGTGTGTAGTTGCTAAGAAGAACGTGCTTGGGAAACTGAAAGGCTTGAGGTTAGCTAAGTCACCTGCACAAGATGGACTATACCCCAGGGTTCTGAAAGAGGTGGCTGAAGAGATTGTGGAGGCATTAACAAAGATCTTTCAAGATTCACTAGCTTCTGAAATGGTTCTAGGGGACTGGAAAATTACAAAAGTCACTCCACTCTTTAACAAGGGAGGGAGGGAGGCAAAAGGCAGGAAATTACAGGCCATTTAGTCTGACTTCAGTGGTTGGTAAGATGCTGTAGTCCATTATTCAGGATACTTGGAAGCACATGATAAAATAAGCCAAAGACAGCATGGTTTCCTTAAGGAGAAATTTTGTTGCCAAATCTATTGGAATTAATTGAGAAAATAATAGGAAGGATAGACAAAGGAGAGTCAGTAGTTGTTTACTTAGATTTTCAGAAGGTGCAGCACATGAGGTTGCCAAACAAGGGAAGAATCATGGCATTTCAGGAAATTACTAGCATGGACAGAAGATTGGCCAACTGGCAGGAGACCAAGAATGGAAATAAAGGTGACCTTTTCTGCTTGGCTGCCGGTGACTAGTGGTTTTCTGCAAGGGTCAGTGTTGGAACCACTTCCTTTCATGTTAAGAGTCATGATTTGGATGATGGAATTGATGGCTTTGTGGCCAAGTTTGCAGATAATACAAAAATAGGTGGAGGGGCAGGTAGTGTTGAAAAAGCAATGTGTCTGTAAAAGGACTCCGACTGATTAGGAGAATGGGCAAAGAAGTGGCAGATGGAATACAGTGAAGTGTATGGTCATGCACTTTGGTAGAAAGAATAAAGGTATAAACTAATTTCTAAATGGGAAGAAATTTCAGAAATCAAAGGTGCAAAGGGATTTGGGAGTCCTCATGCTGGATTCCCTAAAGATTAACTTATAGATTGAGTGAATGGTAAGAAAGGCAAATGTAATGTTAGCATTCATTTCAAGAGGACGAGAATATAAAAGAAAGGATGTAATGCTGAGGCTTTATGAGGCATTTATCAAACTGCACTTGGGGTATTGTGAGCAGTTTTGGAACGCTTATCTAAGAAAGGATGTGCTGGCATTGGAGAGGGTCCAGAGGAGGTTTATGAGAATGATCCCAGACATGAGAAGGTTAATATATGAGGATGGTTTGATGGCGCTGAGCCAGGACTCACTGGAAGTTCAGAAGAATGAGGAGGGATTTCATTGAAACTACTGAATACTGAAAGGTCTAGATAGAGTGGATGTGAAGAAGATATTTCCTATAGTTGTGGAGTCTCAGACCAGAGGGCACAGCCACAGAATACAAGGGCATCCCTTTGGAACATAGACGAGAATGAATTTCTATAGCCAGAGTGTGGTGAATCTGTGGAATTTATTGCCACAGGTGCTTATGGAGGCTGTCATTGGATATATTTAAAGCTAAGGCTGATATGTTCTTGATTAGTCAGTCAAAGATTACAAGGAGAAGGCAGGAGACTAGATGGACTGAGTAGCCTAATTCTTCTCCTATGTCTTATATTCTTATGGTCTAGTCAGTGTGATGTGGGATAACAGTGTAAAGTTTACATTGTAATATTTTCAAAGTCACTGGCTGTTGAACACAATGTTTACTCCACAAATTCCAGACAGCATTTTTTTATACATAACTAGTCCTGCCACCTTCCCATTAAAATCTGCTGGAGGTACTCGGCAGGTCAGGCAGTATCTAAGGAATGGTGGAGCAGACCTGATGGGTAGAATGGACTAATTCTGCTGCTGTGTCTTATAATCTTGATTTCAATAAAAATTTTGGACTGCAGATCAGAAACTAAAGAATAAAGTTCTTTATTTGAATTTTCAAGTTTACTTTATTATTTTTAAGTGATTTTTTTGGTATCATTTTCACTTTTAACTTTTTAAGTCTCAATTATCTTTAATAGTCAATAATTTTGAAATATTTCTAAATGTCAGAGATATTCAGAAACATTACAAATCCCTCTGCATACATACAGTACTGCAGCTGCCAAACCTATCTGGGGTATTTTGTTGGTGGCTCATCTTCCATGTGCCAGTGGGAGGCCTGTTGCTGCTTTAGATTTGCTGGCGGATTTCAGAAGACTTCAAGCAGCAAGTTTGGCCCTACATGTGTAGACTGGGTAAATACATTTGTGTGTGACAGCAGCTAGATCTGGACTCAAACCCACAATATTTCTTTGTTGAAATGTGTGAATTTCTCATCATGCAGCAGTTTACAACATTCTATGAAAATGAATATAAACCAAAATAAAACCAGGGAATTCAACAAGGTCAGTTCCTTTATATAATAAATCTCCTGTGCATTTTGCACGTGGGGATGAAGAACACAAGGATGAGTGCGAGTACAGGCTTTAAGGGATCTCTTAACCCACTGCTGCTCTTACAGCTCCAACAACTTGAAGGATATAAGTCCTCTCAAGTTATTCTTTGTGCTGTGCTGCAAGAAAAAAAGAATCACCAAAAAATGGGGACTAAGAAATGCTTTTACTAAAATATTTTAATTTGTAGATACATTAAATTTAGAATAAACATTTCTATGAATGAAATAAAGGTATGCTTTCATGTATCGTTCTAAGACATCCCTCAGAAATGCTTAAAAGCATTTCACATCAGCAAATTACCCTGGAGCCTTGCAGCAGCTGCTCTGTAAGAACATACAGTGGCCAATTTATTTGCAAGGTTGAAGAAGTAGAAATAGAATGAATCTGATTTTGGTGAGAATAGTTGGAAAGAAGTTTGGAATTTAAAATACTCATTGAATAAATAAAAGGACCTAATTGAAAGCAAAACTAAACCTGGCATTTGTTCAGAACTTTAAAGGAAAGATTTACAGAGAGATTATGCATCCATCGAACACAGAACAGTTCATCACAGGATCAGGCCCTTCAGCCCACTATGTCCAGGCAGAACATGATGTTGAATTAAATTGTATTAATTAAAGGAATGTTGTTGGCCTTGTGGAGGAATAAGGTATAAATGTAAGCCCTTTTCAGAGGTCCAGAATAGAAAATACTGTTTTTCTGTAAAGAATTAGAAAGGTTTATAAAATTATGAGGGGAATAAATAAGATAGATAGTCAAAATCTTTTTTTCTAGGCAGGGAAGTCTAAAACTAAAGGGCATAGGTTTATGGTGAGATGGTGAAAATTTAAAGGGGACTTGCAGCAAGCTTTTCACACCAAGGATGGTGGGTATATGGAGAAAGTGCTGTGAATGTGTACAATTACAACATATACTGTAAAATGAATTTAGACGGGCACATGGATAGGAAAAGTTAATGCAGGCTAATGGACAAGCTCAAGAAAGCATCTTTGTCAGCATAGAAAAGTTGGGCTAAAGGCCGGTTTCCCTGCAGTATAATTCTATGACTCTAATTAGTCAAGTTAAAGTTCAAGTTTATTGCCATTAAATCATATACATGCATCCCTCTGGAGCAAGGTGCACAACATATCACACACACACACACACACACACACACACACACACACACACACACAGTAATTAGTTAACAAATAAATTAACAAATAATAAAACATATTCCAGGAAACTGATGTTTAGCATAAGATGCATTCATGACACAAATTAAAAAGTGAACATTACTCTGCTGGTACTTCACACATGATGAGACCTGGATAGCGGTAGAGAGTTCAATAGACTCACAGCCTGTGAAAGTTTTCCCATGAATGATTTCCCTTGAAATAAGTGCTTACCATTTTAATAGAGAAATATCCCCTTTTATCTTATGTGAAATTTGATGGTGCAGCACCTAATACTTCTACTTATTTATAAATTGTTTATACATACATTGAAAACTGATTCTTTTTAGTGATTATGTTTAACCATCATTATTCTTGCAAGGAAATTCTAACCATATGAATAAATATCTTCCTATGATATGGTGGAAGTCTTTGTATTATGTAAGTAAATGAGATGTAGAATAAAACATTGAATTGTTAGTTGAACTGATTCCACTTGGAAATCATGCTGCTGTTTGAATTAAATTTCTGGTTCAGGTGAGGTCGATGCACCACAGCTTGCTGCTGACACAGAAACTTCTATTGCTTCTCTTCTTTACAGGGTAAAACACACTTCTCCCTGCTCTCTACAGATGTATTGCTTGCTAAAGGATGTAATCCCAAGACCTCACATGGATATACAGTATCAGAATATGTAAGGGAAGCTCTCATCATCACAAACCCCAGTTTAGTTTGTGCTACCTGTAAACCCATAGCCCAGAAACTGTCAGTTCTAGTGTCTGTATGGAATTGCAGCAGCTCTACCTCAGCTGCACCAAATGTTTAACCCAAAGATGAGCAGGATTTCCAGGTAAAAATTTTAACTGAAATTTTGGCATAAGCATATCTCTTTCTAGTACATAAATTACATTAAATTATCATTCTCTTTACACTTAACGTATTTTCTTCCTGGCTTTATTTACCATGATTCATTCCCATTTTCCCAATTTGGTAAGCCTATCTATTTAGAGATACGCACTATGAGTCTATGCCACCCTATTGACATGTGCATCTTTGGGATGCAGGAGGAGAACATAACACCCAGAGGAAAGCTATGGGGAGAACATACCAGCTCCCTACAGACTCCTTGCAGTGGGAATTGAACACCGTTTGCTGACACTGTAACAGCATTAAGCTACCATGCTGTCCCAGTGGATTTTGATACTCTGCAACAAAGATATATCTATTTGTAGATATTTCATTTGAATTTGTGAAGTGATACTGGACATTTGTCATAGTAGATATAGAACTAATTAATGGCAATCTGTATGTGAGAGAGATTTTACAGTGCATCCTCAATGAGTTAAAATTTTCTGCAGAAGTGAGCGTCCAAGGGCCACATTACTATACTTAGCACTAGTGGGTGTAGTATCCGATTAAGTACTTGTTATAGGAATCATTTCGGATTGGATAACAGTGGAAAAGCTAAAAAATATTTGCTTGGATCAATGTCAACACATTCAACATGCTGGAGGAACTCAGCAGTTCAGGCGCATCTATAGAAATGAATTAACAATTGATGTTCCGGGTCAAAACCCTTCATCAAGATCCTCAACCTGAAATGTCAGTCGTTTATTCACTTCCAGAGATGCTGCCTGACCTATTGAGTTCCTCAAGCACTTTGTGTGTTTTTCTTAGATTTCAGGAATCCAGAGAACCTCTTATGTTTATCATTTTCTGGATCAAGGATCAAGACCCAAAGACATAAGTCTCTAAGAAGGGTGATTTTTTTTTACCCTTTGACTGGTCCTTTGCAATAACCCCTCGATAAGCTTGCATTAGATTTTGGTTCTGTTCCTGCAGTGATTGAAGCACATTATGCAGCCCATACCTGGATTTCTGCCTGTGCCATGCACTATTGAGGATAAAAATATGATTGATGTTGCAGATAAATACGTGTCTGAAGGATTGGTGCAGGGGACAGAGTTTCAGATTTCTGAATCATTGGGATCTCTTCTGGGGAAGGTAAGACCTGTACAAAAAGGATAGGTTACACTTGAACCCAAAGGGGGCCAATATCCTTGTGTGCAGTTTTCCTAGTGTGGTTGGGGAGCATTTAAACTAATTTGGCAGGAGGATGGGAACCGGAGTGATAGGACTGAGGCTGGTGTGCTTGGTATACAAATTGATGCAGTGTGTAGGATGAGTTAAAGAGTAACGGGGCATCAACACCAAAAATAGTAATGACTATGGCACTGAAGGTGTAATATTTGAATGCACGCAGTATACAGAATAACGTAGATTGTCTTGTAGCACAGTTAAAGATTGGCAAGTGTGATGTCCTGGCATCTGTGAGTCATGGCTGAAAGAAAATCATAGTGGAGAGCTTAACATACAAGGATACACATTGTATCAAAAGGAAAGGCAGGAAGGCTGAGGGGATGGGGTGGCTCTTTTGGCAAGAAATAAAATCATACCCTTAGAAAGAGATGACAGAATTCACCCTGAGGTTTGAGAAGAAGAAGCTAAAATCAGATGCATCAGTATTACAGTGGAGTAAAGGGAATTACAGAACCATGAGAGAAGAGGTGACCAAAGTCGATTAGAAGGGGACACTAGCAGGGATGATGGCAGAAGCACAATGGCTGGTGTTTCTCTGGGAAATTTGAAAGGTACAGAAAGGTTACATCCCAAAGATGAAGTACTCTAAAGGGAGGATGATGCAACCATGGCTGAGCAGGTAAGTTAAAGACAGCGTAAAAGCAAAAGAGAGGCATATAATATAGCAAAAATTAACAGGAAGTTTGGGGATTGGGAAGTTTTTAAAAACCAACAAAAGGCAACTAAAAAACTGTAAAGAGAGAAAAAGATAAACTATGAAGGTAAGATAGCCAATAATATAAAAGAGGGTAAAAATGTTTTATCATACATATAAGAAGTAAAAGAGAGATGAGAGTGGATAATAGACTGCTCGAAAAAGATGCTAGAGAGGTAGTAATTGGAAAAGAAATGGTGGAGGAACTTAATAAGTATTTTGTGTCAGCCTTCACTATGGAAGATACTAACAGAATGCCAGAAACATAAGAGTGTCTGAGGGCAGAAGTGAGTATAGCTGCTATTGCTAAGGAGAAGGTGCTTGGGAAGCTGAAAGGTCGGAAGGTGGGTAAGTCATCTAGACCAGATGGACTACATCCCAGGGTTCCGAAAGAGGTGGCTGAAGAGATTGTGGAGGCATTAATAATGATCTTTAAAGAATCACTAGATTCTGGAGTGGTGCCTGAGGACTGGAAAATTGCAGAAGTCATTCCACTCTTTAAGAAGGGAGGAAGGCAGAAGAAAGGACTTTACAGGCCAGTTAGCCTGCATTCAGTGGTTGGGAAGATGTTGGAGTCTATTATTAAGGATGAGGTTTCAGGGTACTTGCAGGCCCAGGATGTTTTAAGGGGGTGGAAACGCATGCATCAGATTGGCAGAAGAAGTTATATACAGTGCATTGGAAGTGGAAAGAATTTTGAATATGATCACCTGAGAAAATACAAAATAATGTTTGCTCTTGGCCTGTTTTATAGAGTAAGAATATTTTTCTTGTAAACAGTACACTGCAGTAGAAATCATCAGAAGGGTATTGTTAATTTGCTGTTGCTCCTTTTTGCTTAAAATGGAATCTGTGACTGAACAGTTCATTATAACACTTTGACATCTCGCTTCTTGATCCTTGTCCAGCTCGAAAGTAATAGGATTTCATCAACATCTTTTTTTAGCTGAGAATGTCACTTTATTTTCTGCACAAAGATCATTGAATGAGCTTAACCAGATCCTTCATACACTTTTCTTAAGCAGGATCACTATGCAAAATTTAAAATAATCTTGATTTTGTTCCTCATGCTTTATCAAAAAGAACTCATCATCTGTAACAAACAGTAGCAGTATGTTCGTGGGTGATTATCAGTTCTTTGCAAACTAAATAAGACCATCACTAAATGATTTACTTAGTCTTTCAAATGTAAGTACGATAAATAAGGTACCATGTTAGACTAAAGTGCTCATATTTTTCAAATAGCACCTGAAGATTTTTTGACATAAACACATGCACTGGAGGAACATTGTGTTAGATGGCTATGCATACTATGAGAGTTTGTAAATGTTCATTGCAAGGTTTTTTTTCATAGTAGGTGTGAGTATATTCATTGTGACAGTGCAGGATTCTCTTTTTCATCTTAACAAGATTTATGGAAAATTCCAGAATTTTGCTATAAAAAAACTATTCAAACAAATAGAAAGGGGCATTTGTCCTAGTTTTCTATTAGAATATAAATTTAACGGAAATCCATTCATTTTTTTCTCTTTTCTTTTTCACTTAACAGAACCCTTTAAATCAACAGTAAAGGTATTATTTAATTGTGCAGTCTTTGGCTAGTGACTAACATTCATTTCAGCTAATCTGTGAGTAGAAAATTGGAGCATTAGTTATAATTTTACTAGTATAACATCCTGTACCTAATTGCACTAAATAATATAACTAACACCATATTGAGTCAGTGTTTTTAAGTGTCTCTGGACTAATTGAAGCATAGAATTAAAAGTTAAGGCCCTCATGTGAAACTGATCTTTCAATGGACTTGATTCATAACTTGCTAAGTCTTCCTTGTAAGTTCTGACCATAGTTGTTAGGACGCAAGCTGTGCTCAGGTTTGCTTTATTATCTCTATTGCCTGCTGCTGTGATATTGGGCTAATTGTTTGGACTTCTTGCTTTGTGTTGCAGTCTTCAATAGCATTAGAAATTGACTTTTGAAAGCACAGTAAACATTTGAACATTGGTGGAAGATAAGTACACTGATTGGCTTGTCGTTAAAACTACCAGATGAAGAGCATATGGAGGTAGCACAGCTCTGGGGAGAATTGAAAGAGGAGGAAAAGCAATAGGATATTCAACAGCATTCTATTGCTTAGAAGCCAACTATCTGACCTGGGCATGTTGAAGGAGCAGTGTGACCAGTGGCTCCACTTCAGTATGCAGTGACTTTAGTGTTACCTTCAGTTCCAAGAATTGAAGCTCATTTCTAAAACATGGCTATCACAACCTACATTAATATAACTGTAAACTCCACTGACTTCTGTTCAGCCTAGACTCCATGAAATGACAATAACAATGTAAGTTTATCATGAGCAATAAATAGAGAAGCTAATAAAAATTGTCTTTTATTGCATGGGTATGGAGCATTAAATACGGATGTTTTGACAGACCATCACAGGGGCCACACCTGTAAAGCTATGTCAGAAAATACTTAGTAGGTTATAAGTCTCCACATTTAAGTAATGGTGTACTTGTGTTGTGTCCAATGCAGAGATATTCATTAGCATTGACGGATCGAAGGCTCAGCAGATTTCATCTATGCTCATTGGAACTTAAATGAGAAGTGATTTTTTTTGAAACACGTACTATTCAATATTGTACCCATATTTTATTGTCTCAATACTTTTATATTTGTGTGCTGTAGCACTTACTTTTTATTCACAGATATTTTGTAAATAACACTATTCTTTGCATTTCTGGTCAGATGCTAACTGCATTTCATTGGCTTTGTATCTGTACTCGGCACAATGACTATAAAGATTAATCTAATCTAATCTAATCCAATTCTAGGGTCAGGTACACATTGAGAGGGTGTTTCCCCTGGTGGGATTATCTATAACTATAGTTTCAGAATAAGTAGGCATCAAATAAAGTCAGAGATGTTGAGAAATTTCTTCTGTCAGAGGGCTGTGAACCTTTGGAATAATCTATCTCATGAAGCTAAGGAAGATAAGTATTTAAATTTAACCAAAGTAAATATTTACAGGCAGTTAAACTACTGATAAATCAAGGGAAATGGATCGTCAGAGAGAAGTTGAGGCCAAAATTGGCTCAGCCATGATCTTATTCAATGACAAGTGGACTTGAGAGGCCAGTGGATTATTCCTGTCCTCGTTTCCTATGTCCACATATCACAAGTGTACACTTGGCCAAGAAATGAAAATTCATCACCTTCCCAACAGTCCATAACAAAGCAAAAGAAGTGTATTTATACAGATACAGAGAAACACATTTTGTAACCATACAGCTTTGTATGTTCCCTATTCTATACTCAACCAATAATGTTTTATATAGTGAGTGGCTTCCATTATTTGAAGTTCCCATTTATCCCAGACCATAGGGACAGGATTTTAAACCTGTTGCCCCTTCCCTTCCTTCATTCCTCAAACCCATCATTCTTACTGGGGCATAGGCCACCAACAGCAGCTCGCCAGCATCCTCTATCCTTGGCCAGTCTCCCAAGTTAGCCCCAGGTGTAGCCCATCTTCAAAGATCCTTCTTCTCACAGGGATGAGGTCTTTGTAGCTTTTGTAGGTGTTTCTATAGCTCTGGGTTTTTACAGGACATGGTTACTAGGACTCTGCCCAACCCTTCTTGTTCTGCAGCCACGATTGGGATCGTCCATGGCAGACTTTCCTTTTCCCTAAATGTAGTCATGACTTGATCACACATTATACTTCAGTGTGTGATCTATTCCCTCTCACTGGCTCCTTGAGAACAAGAGTATTCTCTTAATACCCCGCTTATGAATCCCTTCATGAGAGTGTGAAAAAAAAATAATTCACTTACAGCAGACCAGTATAGATTTAAGAATGTCCTTGCTCAGATGGATCCTTCCAATGCCCCCAGATTTGGTATCATGTGCAATTTTCCAATGCAAAAGGGAAAACCTTGGAAATCTCAGTAAAGCACGAGCTGGTTGAAGTGCAGTGTAAAGCAGAAGTGAATGTCCCAATGGTACTGTTGTCTACTGAAACTCAAGGGTAGTAAATTATTCATTTGCTTGAAGACTTCAAAGCTTTTTCTCTACATGAAAGCAGTAACAATATAGATATTACCTGACTTGCTGACTATTTTCACCAGTACTTGTTTTCTTTAAAATTCCTTCTTGCTGAACTGTTTCCATTTAATTTTGCTTACTTGGAATTTTCTTTCTCTGCCTCTATTTTTCAGTTTGGATGTAAGTTAATTGGACTTTGGTTTGTAACTATTTTAATTGTCTCCCATAAAATTTAGAAGTAAGACTTAGAGAGATACTTGTTCCTCCCAGTTACCACTTGCTGTGAGATGCACATTGTCGCTCATTTGTCAGGCTGCTTGTCTAATTGTGAAATTAGAAATTTCCTTCAACTAAATTTTGGAAAGCTTTATTGTCAATAAAACCTCTTTTTTGGGTTCTCTCACTAACCATGTTCTCTACACTGACTTCTCTCTTCTTATCTCTGGCAACTTGCTTGCATTCAAGATCAAGTCAAGTTCGTTATCATCTGACTGTACCTTTATACAATTCAATGAAACAGCATTCCTCCAGACCATGATGCACCCGCAAAACATATATCAAACAAAGCACATAAAACAAAATATTACCACAAACAAGTTAATAAAATATAATTCAAAGAGCATATAGTTCACAGCACAGCTAAACAGTAAAAAGTAAACAGCTTGATGTCCTAGTGGGGAAACCTTGGTGGTAGCAGGGCACTGATTAGTCTCACAACCTGAGGGAAGATGCTGTTTTCCAGTCTGGCAGTCCTCATCCTGATCACCTGTACCTTCTTCCCGACAGTAGTAGGTCAAAGAGATAGTGGGATGGATGGTAGTGATCCTCAATGTTTCAGGCCCTTTGTATACAATGGCATGCCTTTAAGAAATAATATTTTGTGCCAAAACCTGTAAATATGGAAGCAACTGGCCATGGAACTCCGCCTCTGAAATTTTGTTCCATTACCTTAAGTGCAATTGAGTTTTGAAACAGAATGGAATGCACAGCCAAAATGATATTGCATGTTCAATATACGTGACTCATGATGCACTTTTACTCCGGTGGTCTTTTAATTTGTTCAAATTGATCCACATACACACACCATCACTATTTTTGATTGACACCTCCGTAGCTTTGGCTGACTCTGTACCCGACTCAGCCGATCTCCCGAAACCCTCCCCTTGTCACTCAAAGACAATTCCAAAACAATGTCTCACCTTTAACCTCATGGTAGAATGGACCCTGTGTAATTGTTCCAGCCCATAACTTGGTAACTTTTAACTTTCAAATCATATCATAGTCTCCTTTCTTCTACCAGATTGTCCCATTCTCCAAGCTAATGTTTTGTTTTCCCATATTAAATAATATCCTGGACCATCTTCATTATGCAATTCTTTTGTTTCAACATCCTAATGGAATAACATGCCAATAAACCAAGGTGAACAGTGAAAACAGGATTAAGAAGGAACTTGCAGAATTTTGCTGCAGCAAACTAGGACAGCAATTTACTTTGCATTGTATCTGGAAAATGCAAGTATCGCGGCTTCAGAAGATGACAAGAGCGTGAGGTAACCATCCAGCAAATTGACAACAAGCAGGTCAGCTCTCTGTGGAATAGAAGGTCTTCCAGGTAGCATTTGGACAATGTTCCTCTTTTTCTCTGCGCCTGAAAAAAAGTGGAGGGTCAGCATCCCTGATGAGATGAACATTGAACACAGTCACAGACATGGAAGGGTGCTGTGCCATGTACCCACACAACTGTAGAAACAGTGAATATGATTATGAGAAGATAACACCTAATGAGTATAGGATGTGCTGGAATAAAAAGTAATGAGCGCTGGAAGCTGGGGTAAAGAAGGTAAGTAGTGTAGTCTTTATCACTGCCAGCATTCTATTGGAAAAAGGGGCTAATAAAGGAGCAGGATTATTGGGTAGGAATCATGTATATCTATGGAAAATATTTTGCAAGGTTTGGAGCATGGCGAACTTCATTATCGACAGCTAAGTGATTCCTGTGCTGCACTTTGCTTTTTATTCACAGTGGATAAGGACACAGACTTCCCCTGGCTAGCAAAAACTCTACAGCTAAAACATATGCCTCTGACAATGACACCTACTGGTCAACCGCTGTCTGAATATTAAAAAAAAATCTGAGGAAGTTTTGGCCTATAAGTGTCAATTTCAATTTGTATGTGTACCTTCCCACATTCATGATCTGCGGTTTTTCTGATCCGGACTCCAGCTCCGACGGCACATCACGTATATATCCCACACACCAGCTCTGACTGCACTCCTAGACCTGACTCCAAGCTTCATCTGTAAGCCTGTCCATGTAACTGACCACCAGTATTCCCAACCCCAACTTTGTGAGTACACAGGTCAGCCGTTGGTAAGTCAGTCAATGACAAGAGCGTACTGTAGAATACTTTAGAAAATGTGGCAACATATTGGGCACTGTGCACCATGGACAGATTTGTTGCGAAATGTTCATGTAGATGCTGTGAAAATCAATAGTCTTGATTGAAAACAGATTATCTTTACTTTTGTGTGCTTAATGTTAGGTAGAAAATACATTGAATGGAGAGGTCATTGAGTGAAGGTTTACTCACCAGACGGATGCCTCATTTCTGCTCCCACACAGGTCAATGCAAACCCAGTGGTCAGACAAAGCTAAATTCAAACTTCTCTCTCTCTTAATCTGACCCATCTACCGTCCTTGCAAATAATGCAATGTGTTTTCAGAGAACTGGTAACACTGTTCATCTGCAACAGCAGCATACTTTGTTGAATCTGTTACAGGACCATTTCATGAAGGAGCACCAGATTGACATGCTCTTTTTCTTTTGAACCCTGAGAGAACAGATCATTGTAGTTATATCTCACCCTGCATCCTGATGTGGCAGTCTAAAACGCCTTCTGGTAGCTATCTAGAAATATCTCTTAATACAGATTTGGTAGCTATCTAGAAATATCTCTTAATACAGATTTGGATTAAAACACCTAGGTTTGCATGGGATAAAGAAAACATTAGCTGTGATGATAACAATGTTTAATCTATTTGTATATATTTTCTAAGATTTTTTATGTATTTGGTTGAATAATTAATGCTTTAATTTGAAAAAGTAAAATAAATCGGTTAACTTCCCTGACTTCTATCCTTATAAATACAAGATTCTATTCACCAGCTTTGTTCATTTGCTACTAGATTTAAAATCTTGTGAAACTGAATCAGTTTAGAATTGTGCTTGGTCTGCATTCAGAGCCAAGAACTGTTGTGATGTGTTTGACACATATTCCCAGGCTTCACTTTGAAAATGGTCAATTTCTTTTATAGGGTTATAAAAAGACCTTGAGGGAAGCTTAAGTGATTACTCAGTGCTTAATCTGACAAAGGGACATAAAATGAAATGCTTACATCTCTAGAAAGAAATGTACACATGTGTAGCTACACTTGATCGGAATTCGAATGTGAGAATGGCAACTTCAGCATGGCAACTTTGTTTTTGATATTTTCTTCTTTTTGAGCAGAGGACTTCGCTAGTAGGACACGATCGGAAGTTTATGCAAGTCTGTTCATTTCTGGACCCAGTGTATTGATTTGTCAATATTGAGCATTCAGCAACAAGTTCTAAGGTTTTATAGAGTAACTGAGAAGTCTGTAATAATCAGCACGTCAGGCAGGGGAGATCTGTGAAAGAAGAAACAATATCGTGGTGGGGAGATTTGCTAGTGATACTTTGAATTATTTAAACTAGTCTGGTAGGGAGTAGGGACTAAAGCAGTTGTGTGACAGATGAGAATGTTGAGGCAAATATGGAAGTTAACGCAAGCAAGTTCAGTCGGCAGTTCAGGCAGGAGTGGGACATGGAGTGAGGGAGGTCTTATAGGCTCAACTGCATTTATCTTAATGCAAGAAGCCTGACAGGTAAGACAGATGAACTCTAGGAATTGATAGCTACTTCAGACTGTTGCTCGATATTTTCCCCCACAGAGGTGGTGGGGTTGTCCAGTGATCAAGATGGGTACAGTAGAAATATTTTAAGATACTTGGTCAGATACATAGTTAGGAATGGTTTGGAGGAATGCAATCCAAATGCACACAAATCGGGCTAGATCAGGTAGGCATCTGGGTCAGCAGAGATGATTTGGGTGGAAGGGCTTGTTTCCATATTAACCATAGAAACCATAGAAACTACAGCACAGAAACAGGCCTTTTGGCCCTTCTTGGCTGTGCCAAACCATTTTCTGCCCAGTCCCACTGACCTGCACACGGACCATATCCCTCCGTGTATCTGTCCAATTTATTCTTAAATGTTAAAAAAGAACCCGCATTTACCACCTCGCCTGGCAGCTCATTCCATACTCCCACCATTCTCTGTGTGAAGAAGCCCCCGCTATTGTTCCCTTTAAACTTTTCCCCCCTCACCCTTAACCCATGTCCTCTGGTTTTTTTCTCCCCTTGCCTCAGTGGAAAAAGCCTGCTTGCATTCACTCTATCTATACCCATCATAATTTTATATACCTCTATCGAATCTCCCCTCATTCTTCTACGCTCCAGGGAATAAAGTCCTAACCTATTCAACCTTTCTCTGTAACTGAGTTTCTCAAGTCCTGGCAACATCCTTGTAAACCTTCTCTGCACTCTTTCAACCTTATTTATATCCTTCCTGTAATTTGGTGACCAAAACTGAACACAATACTCCAGATTCGGCCTCACCAATGCCTTATACAACCTCATCATAACATTCCAGCTCTTATACTCAATACTTCGATTAATAAAGGCCAATGTACTGAAAGCTCTCTTTACGACCCTATCTACCTGTGATGCCACTTTTACGGAATTTTGTATCTGTATTCCCAGATCCCTCTGTTCTACTGTACTCCTCAGTGCCTTACCATTAACCCTGTATGTCCTACCTTGGTTTATCCTTCCAACGTGCAATACCTCACATTTGTCAGTATTAAACTCCATCTGCCATTTTTCAGCCCATTTTTCCAGCTGGACCAAGTCCCTCTGCAGGCTCTGAAAACCTTCCTCACTGTTTACTACACCTCCAATCTTTGTATCATCAGCAAACTTGCTGATCCAATTTACCACATTATCATCCGGATCATTGATATAGATGACAAATAACAATGGACCCAGCACTGATCTCTGTGGCACACCACTAGTCACAGGCCTCCACTCAGAGAAGCAATTCTCTACCACCACTCTCTGACTTCTTCCATCGAGCCAATGTCTAATCCAATTTACCACCTCTCCACGTATACCTAGCGACTGAGTTTTCCTAGCTAACCTCCCATGCGGGACCTTGTCAAAGGCCTTACTGAAGTCCTACTACCGACGTTAAACTTACTGGCCTATAATTTCCCGGATTACTTTTCGATCCTTTTTTAAACAACGGAACAACATGAGCCACTCTCCAATCCTCCGGCACCTCACCTGTAGACAGCGACATTTTAAATATTTCAGCCAGGGCCCCTGCAATTTCAACACTAGTCTCCTTCAAGGTCCGAGGGAACACCCTGTCAGGTCCTGGGGATTTATCCACTTTAATTTTCCTCAAGACAGCAAGGACCTCCTCCTGATTGTACAACTCTTTGACTTTATCTGTGGAGAGAAAAGCAGACTATATTTCAGTGACCTTTATTCTGAATGACTTTTTGATGACCTGTTATTGGAGTTATACATCCTTTATCTAGCTGGTTGCAGAGCTGACGTGACAACAGCTTTATTGCTAGAATGTAGTAACAATTGCAAAAGTTCTTGAAATGATGCTGCACACTGCAGACATCTCCACAAGTGAAAACATAATAACTTCAGGAGACTTTTCCCAATGATAATCCTTCAGAGACTATACTATATGATTTCCAAACATTAGCCTCTGGAAAAATATTAGCTCCTTTATATCTAACCTGTGTATTTATATTTTTGCAAAATATGATTTCAGACTTATGAGTTACAGATTGATTATTACATGAAGGAATTATTCATATTGTGTCCTGTGAAATTACCAATGCCTTTAAAGTCATCATCATGGTTTGGCTTCATGAACGAAGATTTAGGAAGGGGGCTGCCCACGTCTGCTGCAGGCTTGCTGGTGGCTGACGAGGCCAATATGGGGCAGGCAGCCTCGGCCACAGTGGCTGCAAGGGAAATTCTGTTCTGAGTTTGGTGCTGCTGTGTCAGGGTTCTTCCTCCTTCTCCTTTTGTCCTCATGCCAGCCTTGCATGCGTTCCCAAAGGAGGAGACAGACTGGTGAATGGTGTGTCGACAGACCTCACAATCGTAGGCTGGATTAGACCACTGGCGATGGTCAATGTGACAAGCACCAAGAGATTTCTTCAGGGAGTCCTTGTACCTCTTCTTCGGTGTCCCTCTGTCACGGTGGCCAGTGGAGAGTTCGCCATACAGCACAATCTTGGGCAGGTGATGATCCTCCATCCTGGAGACGTGCCCTGCCCAGCGCAGCTGCGTCTTCAACAGCATGGCCTCGATGCTGGTGACCTCCACCTGTTCGGGGATTTCGATGTTGGTGACAAGTCACTCCAGTGGATGCTGAGGATGGTGCGAAGGCAGCGCTGGTGGAAACGCTCAAGGAGCCGTAGGTGACCCACGACTCGGAGCCATACAGGAGGGTGGTCAGTACAACGGCTCTGTACACGCTGATCTTTGTGCCTTTCTTCAAATGCTTGTTGTTCCAGACTCTTTTGTATGGCCTGCCGAACGCACTGTTTGCCTTTGCCAGTCTGTTGTCAATCTCTTTGTCGATCTTGGCATCTGACGAGATGGTACACTCCAGGGAGCTGAACTGGTGGACTGTCTTCAGCCCTGCCTCAGGGTGGGAATCTTTCTGAGGTGCGGGCTGATGGAGAACTTTTGTCTTCTTCAAGCTGACTTCGAGTCCAAAGAGCTCAGCAGCCTCCGCGAAGCAGGATGTTATACGCTGCAGGGCTGTCTCTATGTGGGCAACAAGGGCAGCATCGTCGGCGAAGAGTAGCTTTCAGGTGAGTTGCTCCAATGTCTTGGTGTGGGACTGTAGTCGCCTCAGGTTGAACAGGCTGTCATCGGTGCGGTATCGGATGTAGACACCGTCCTCGTCATCAAGGTCTTCTGTGGCCCTTTCGAGCATCATGCTGGAGAAGATGGTGAAGAGAGTCAGCGCGAGGATGCAGCCTTGCTTTACTCCGTTACCTGTTGCAAAGGGTTCTGAGAGGTCGTTGTTGTGTCTGACTTGGCCACTCTGATCTTCATGTAGCTGGATGACCATGCTGAGGAACTTTGGGGGGCATCCCAGTCGTTCCATGATTTGCCACAAACCTTCATGGTGTTGAATGCTTTGGTAAAGTTGACAAACGTCATGTACAAGCCCTTGTTCTGTTCCCTACATTTCTCTTGGAGCTGCCTGAGAACAAATATCATGTCGGTGGTGCTCCTGTTGGCTCTGAAGCTACACTGGCTCTCTGGGAGATGTTCTTCTGCAATAATGGGCACCAATCTGTTCAGGAGTACTCTTGCAAGGATTTTTCCTGCGACAGAGGGAAGAGTTATCCCCCAGTAGTTGGAGTAGTCAGACTTTTCCCCCTTGTTCTTTTATTCGGAGTGATGATGACTGTATCACGGAGGTTCTGTGGTAGTTTACCTTGTTCCCAGTAGCAGACAAAGAACTCACAGAGTTTGGTGTGTAACGCTGGGCCCCCATGCTTCCAAATCTCAGGTGGGATTCCATCAACTCTCACTGCCTTGCCACTTTTCAGCTGCTCTATGGCCTTAACTGTCTCTTCTATGGTTGGAATCTTGTCCAGTTCTGTTTTCTCTGGCTGTTGTGGGATGCGATGAATTGCTGAATCTTGGACCATGCGGTTGGTGCTGAAGAGAGTCTGGAAATGTTCCGACCACCAGTTCAGGATGGACGCCTTGCCTGTGAAGAGTGCCTGACCGTCTGCACTGCGCAAGGGACTCTGGACCTGGTGCGAAGGGCCGTTCACCGCTCTCAGGGCTTCATGAAACCCTCTGTAGTCACCGGTGTCTGCGCAAAGCTGAGTTCTCTTTGCGAGGTTGGTCCACCACACGTTCTGAATCTCTCGAAACTTGCGCGGGAGGTTGCTGCATATAAGGCGGAAGGCTGCTTTCTTATCAGGACAAGACGGCTGAGCAAGGTGCGCCTGGTGGGCAGATCTCTTCTTCGCCAGCAATTCTTGGATCTCCTGGTTATTTTCATCAAACCAGTCTTTGTTCTTCTTTGTGGAGAACCCTAGGACTTCTTCAGAGGTTTGCAGGATGGTGGTTTTTAGGTGTTCCCAAAGCACTTCTGAAGAGGAGTCTGTAGGGAAACTGGGATCCTGAAGCCTCGACTGAAGATTTGTCTGAAAGTCAGCTTTCACTTCTACTGACTGGAGGTTGCCAACCTGATAGTTCTTCCTTGGAGTGCCTCCCCTCTTTAGCTTGCGTGTGAAATGGAGACTGAGTTTGCAGCGGACAAGATGATGGTCCATATGACACTCTGCACTGGGCATCACTCGGGTGAGTAAGACGTCCCGAAGGTCTCTCTGGCGCACCAAGGTGTAGTCTATGAGGTGCCAATGCTTGGACTGAGGATGCATCCAGGTTGTCTTCAGACTGCCTTTCTACTGGAAAATGGTGTTAGTGTTGGTGAGTTGCTGCTCTGCGCAAAACTCTAACAGAAGGCGCCCATTGTCATTGCCATTTCCAACGACTTTGCCAAGTACTCCTTTCCAGGCTTCTGAATCTTGGCCTACTCTGGCATTGAAGTTGCCAAGGATGAAGACCTTATCGTCTGCAGTGGTGTTCCATACGAGGTTGTGCAGATCAGTGTAAAACTTGTCCTTTTCTGCAGGATCTGCTTGAAGAGTGTGGCATGCTGCTTGGTTCAAAGTGGGAGGCGCATGGAGATGATGCTGTCGGAATGACCCATTGGCAATTTTTCAAGTTTGGAGGCAATGGAGTTCCTGACCATATAGCCAATGCCAGAAAGGTGTCTCTCAGTCTCTGGCTTGCCTGATCAGTAGAGGGTGTAGCCGGCACCATGTTCTTGAAGGTTGACTTCCTCTGGGAAGCAGACTACACTGAGGGCAGCGATGTCGACATTCAGTCTTGAAAGTTCATGCGCAACTAGAGCGGATCGTCATTCTGGGCGACCACTGTCTGCTGTATCGAGCATGGTTCTGATGTTCCAGCATGCGAGCTTTAGTCCTTGCACTCCTTGTGAGGCAGGTGTGCACCTTTTCTTGTTTGTTGTTGTTCGACTGCATTTAAGGATGCCCGTTGACCGCAGCTGGCCAACTGGGGGAAATGGAAACGAGCTTTGGTTAGGCCACGTTTTCTAGGCCCCTCTCCATGTGGAACAAGCAGTGCTGTCCCTAGAGAAGGCTGCTTGGTCGTTCAGGGTGCTGCCAAATGATATCGTCGTCTCCGGGGTCAACATCAGACGACTTATACACCTGAACCGCCTGCGCGGGATCGGAACTGCGGCTTCCAGCGTCATCTTCCGCCTGCTGTTTTCGCCCCTTTCCCATCGCTGCAGGGCTTGATGAATGGTCGGGGAGGATGGTTGTAGATGTGGGCGTGTCCTTCGGCCTGCGCAATGGTATTTTAGGTGGAGTGCAATGTGCGCGGTACTGGCCCCACCCTTTACACCCGAGGTTCATCTGCCATAGCCTAGCAAGCTGGGATAGTGACAGCGAGGTCCTCAGGTCGTAGGAGTTACGTTGGAGTGTCCTTCTCCTAGGTGGATGGCCTGACAAGGCTAATGTGCCCCACCTGCCTGGGTTTGGATTCAGAGTTGTCCTTGTCTTAGGCTGGCTGCCAACCAAAGCTAACAAGCCCAGCCTACCCATCCAGTGACACCGCCGGACACTCAGTCGCACCATGACGTAGCAAGCTCAGTGGAAACGGAGGGCACCGACGAGAAGGTGTTGTTACGGACGCAGTAATGTAGGAGAGGCCATTTGCAGTGGCCTCCTGCCTAGCAGGCCAGACAGTGACCATGCGACGATCACTACACCAGGGAAGGAGAGGCGATGTATCGCGCGTACACTTTCCCTGGGTGAGCGGGACATCAGGCCCAGACCTCACCCGTCCCCAATGCCTTTAAAGTAAACATACTTTAATCCATTGGTTTACTCTGCTCTTCATTTTATCTTGGAAGCCAAATTCAGTCTCTTTTTCTTTGAAGTATTCCTCATTTACTTCTGCAAGGGTTTGACAGACATTTGGCCCACTTCTGGATCTTAGTTGGCTGATTTTATTTTGCATTTGTTATAACTTTGATGATGTCCTACTTAGTTTGATTTCTATGCAACTAGTTCCTGATTTCTCTTTTAACTACCAGCTGTTTTTATTTTATCTTAGACTATTTTGTGAAAGTCATTGAAGCTCTATACATTACTCTGTACTGGTCACATCTCTTATTTTGTTCGGTACCATTAAAATTCAGCTGGCTAAAGGTAACCATATACTTAAAAGGTCTAGGACATCTCTATCTTAAAAAAAAAGACTGAAATTTAAAGTACAATTGAACATCTTGGGGGAAATATATTTGGAAATAAAAATATTGTTTTAATTCTTCTTAGCATGTATTATTTGCATGTGTTTAGTGAGAAGAGATTAGTGACAGACCCCATGGTGATGGTTTGGATTTCGAGGTCAATGGTAAAGTGATGGACTTCACCAATGACCTTGAAATAGGCTGCTTACAAAGATCTAGCAATCTCTGTGGCTCAGATTTCTCCCTTCCATTCAGCCAGCAGTTTTAGTTGATCACTGATGTCTATCTCTTGTGATGTCATCAAGTGAGCTGACTAATTACCCCCATTGAAAAACTGTCACCAGCAGCAAACCAGGAAGTAAAAAGTTCAAATTTCTGAAGTTTTTACATTATTTTGCAGAGGAAGTAAAAGTGATTAGGACATAAAATAGAAATTGAAATATGAAAACAAATTAATCTTAAGTTATAATTATTTGTCAAT
Source organism: Mobula birostris (assembly GCF_030028105.1). Classification (NCBI taxonomy): domain Eukaryota; kingdom Metazoa; phylum Chordata; class Chondrichthyes; order Myliobatiformes; family Myliobatidae; genus Mobula; species Mobula birostris. The sequence goes on along the minus strand of NC_092380.1, from coordinate 72,937,037 downwards.
TATTTATTTAAAGGCAAAAAGTTAAATTAATTTTTTCTGAGGGAATTTGATATTATGTGTAAAATTAAGTATATCGGTCAGAGAGGTCCATTGATCTTAAATGTAAAAAGCATTTTTTTTCTTAGTTACATCTGAATCAACAATACAGCATTTCAAGAGCTTTCACTGCAAGAGTACTGCAGAAGTATTCCATTAATGGCATGTACTACAGCTCATCTCGTGGAGGAACAGAATGTGATTTCCACATTCACCTTATAGATGTAAATTCATTGATGTTAATGCTGATCACTATGGTGAATTCTGACAGCATTGGCAGTACTGAAAGTGGATGATATGGGGTAATCAGATGGTAATTTCTAGGAAAGATATTACAATGAACGTTCCACAGTCAGATACTAATGCAAAATCTATCAATTGTGTGTCTTTTCAATAGGGTTGAATTTTGTTAAGTTCTATTAATAGTTTATTTTTTTTATTATTATTCTTGCTTTGTTTGGAATGTTGTTCTAGAGTAAAATCAGTGGAAGTGAATTTCAAAGTGTCAAAGGTAATCAGAAATATAGGGAGATCTTCATGCAGACAAACCTGAACTTCCTCACAACTGTGCTGAACAGCTGAAAACTTTACCATATGGTGAACTAGCTGCATGGAGTTTACATCCTTTGACTTACCTGAAGTCAATTTCAGCTATTATTGTTATTGAGTTTCCTGCTTTTCCCTTTTAAATATTCCCTTTTCTTTTTAGGCTTGTAGTATTTGGCATTTATCATGATATAACATTAATATCTCACACGCATCTGCAAGACAACATACCGAAGCCTTCTGTGAAAGGTCGGATGTCCCATGCTTAACCAATCTTTACTCACAATGTTAACTTCTAACACTAGGGGTCAGACTTCTTTTCCAAGGGCTTCAGTGCATCCGAGTTACTGACAATCCAAAAATGACCGCCATATCTCAATTCTCTGTTTCTTTGCGTTAGTCAAATTCATATAGATATAATGTTAGTGTATGTATGCATTAATCCAACCTCATGCACTTTTCTGTGTTGTGATCAGTGTCTGAAATATTTGGCATTGCCCTATTCAAATTATCTGACATTTTCAGACTAACTAATTTGCTTTTATGCTATCAGTGCCAGATTTCTTTGCACTGCTTCGTGGGAGCATTGCCTTGTATTGGTCTTGGCCCATAACTGTGGGTTTTCTGGAAAGTTGTATGCAGGTAATGATTCAATGGAACTCAACAGATAAGCATTCGAATGCTCATTGAACCACCGTACACCTTACAGAAAACCCAACCAATTGGACTGGTGGGGCATTACGAGTGCTTACAATATGCTGATCACAAGCATTTCTGCTCAATTAAAGGTTTGCTTCTTATTCTGCATACTAATTAGTATGTCAAGATGGATTGTTCCAAAACAGGCTCCTTTATTGGAAGATTCTTAAGCACTTACAATGTGATCATAAAGCCACTGCCAAATTGTCACTGCCACCTTGCAGTTGAAGAGTCAGCTGCCAAGATGAAAGAATACAGAGTCTGTACTGATTTAGGTCTGGGCTAAAGAATAAGAGCCTTCCAAATTGCATCAGTGATGTGATCAGAAAATGGATGGATATAATTGCCTTCCCATATGTGTTGTATCTAACTGGTCCATAATTCTGCGAAGGTCCTTAATGTACGTATCTAGTTGTGGTAAATTATTTCACTGTGTGTGCAGAAAATCTTCATTAACGCAGCTTAAAATGGTGAATCTGTTCGTTACTTACCTCGGTGTAATAATAATCCCCTGGCAAAGATACTTGAACTGGAGAATTATGTGAAAATTGTTCTTTATGTTTAATACACGTATTGCAAGGGTAGTTAAAAAGTCACATTTTACCACTGAAATTACACAAAGAACAGCTTGAGCTGCATAACTGAATCTACTGTATTCGCTTGGCTTGAACATGCACAGTAGTTCCACTGTATAAACTATAGGTACACATTGCAGGTACAAGAGCCAATTGTTCTGTTGGTAATGGTGACATAGATGCAATACCAACTGTAATGGGAGAAGAAGCCTCTAAAAAACTTGTATGTTTGATAGGATTTATGTTGAGAAAAGTATTTATTGGTGTCAGTGGAATCTTATGCTCACTGCAGCAAACAAATTTTTCCCTAGGGCCTTGAAAAATTATCCCTTGTAAATAGTATTTCTGTTGGTCTTCTTGGCTGTGCAAATTGCACTGTAGCAATAGTTCAGAGTGAATTTTAAAATATCTAAGATCTACTTATGCAGCTGGCAACTGTTGCTGGAAAAAAAAACAGATCTTACAGTATTGCAGGCCATTTAGATATCTCCTCCATGCATCCTATATCAAGAAGCTAGAAAATGTGGTTTAGAGGGCACGACTTGAGGGTTGAAGGATGTCCATTTAGAACAGAGATGTGGAGAAATTACTTTAGTCAGAGGGTGGTAGATCTGTGGAGTTTGTTGCCACGAGTGGCTGTGGAGGCCAAGTCATTTGGTGTATTTAAAGCAGAGATAGATAGGTTCTTGATTAGCTAGGGCATCAAAGGGTATGGGGAGAAGGCAGCAGAGTAGGGATGATTGGAAGAATTGGATCAGCCTATGATTGAATGGTGTAGCAGACTAAATGGGCCGAATAGCCTACTTCTGCTCCTATATCTTATGGTCTTATATCCACAAAACTGGAAAGAGGATAAGTGAAAAATTATACCTTATTGCAATTTTTTTACAATTTGGATGGTAGGGATTCGTGTTTTGAGCTAGGCATAGCAGGGTAAAGTTCAGCTTCTTTTGAAATGTAAGCACATAGTACCATAATATCTCAGATAATGCATTAATTTTTGACTTTATTTAATTTAACATGTTTGCTCTTTCATTCATGTCTAGTGTTTCTTTTCAAACTGACTGATGTATCCATACATTGTTTAAAAGTCACCCTTATTAACATATTCAATGAGATCACTTTTATCAAAATCCAATGAATACATGGACAAGTGACTTTTGGAATCAATGGACTATGGACCTTCATGAGATGACGTTTGGCATTTGGCATTATATTACAAGCTAAAGGGATGTAGCTCTTACAATGGAAGAGTATATAACCATTGTCACATCGTATTGATTGATGGGAAATGTGTGCTTGGGCATACTGCTTGTGTGGAATCTTTAGCATTAACCAATCATTATGTATGACTTTGCTTTAATATTTTTGCAATGTAAAAGTGTTCTACCACATAATGGTGTGTGATGAACAACTTTGAAAATTCCCAGTGATAGTTGAGCAGACAGTAGTTCCTGGAGATTTTTTTCAGAACCAGAATCAGAATCAGGTTTATTATCACTGGCATGTGTTGTAAAATTTGTTAACTTAACAGCAATACGTGATAATATAGAAAGAAATAAGTAAATTAATTACAGTAAGTATATTTTTGTATATTGAATAGATTAAAAATAGAGCAAAACAGAAATAATATATAAAAAGTGAGGTAGTGTTCATGGGTTCCATGTCCATTTAGGAACTGTATGGCAAAGGGGAAGAAGTTGTTCCTGAATCATTGCGTGTATACCTTCAGGCTTCTGTATCTTCTTCCTGATAGTAACTATGATAAGAGGGCATGCCCTGGGTAATGGGGTGGGGTGGGGGTGGGTCCTTAATAACGGATACAGCCTTTCTGAGGCACTGCTCCTTGAAGATGTCTTGGATACTACGGAAGCTAGTACCCAAGATGGAGCTGACTGATTTGAAAACCTTCTGTAGTTCTTTCAGTCCTGTGAAGTAGTGGCCCCCTCCTCGCCCTGTACCAGACAATGATGCAGCCTGCCAGAATGTTCTCCATGGTACATCTATAGAAGTTTTCGAGTGTTTTAGGTGACAAACCAAATCTCTTCAAGCTCATAATGAAATATAGGTGCTGCTTTGCCTTCTTTATAGCTGCATCGATATGTTGGGACCACGTTAGATCCTGAGAGATCTTGACAACCAGGAACGTGAAATTGCACACTCTCTCCACTTCTGACCCCTGAGTGGGGATTGGCTCATCTTCTCTTTTGTTCACTATCAGCTCTTCCGTCCTACTGACGTTGAATGCAAGGTTGTTGCTCTGACACCACTAACCTAGCTAGTATATATTGCTAGTATTCTCAGTGTACATCTAATAATCTCAATAGTAATTTCTCATACCTACAAATTCATTTTGGAGTCAAATTCTATAAAGAAATTACTTATCCATAATTTTTATATAGATGATATTAAAACACAGTCTTTATGGAGCTTTGCTAAAACATATGAGATAATAGGTATATTTAAGTTATGAAAGAAAATGGCAAGTAAAGAAGCTTTCTAAAGGAAGCATACTGTAAATAAATTTCAATTGTTGATTGAAGGGAGCCTATATGGTAGGGTTCCCTATCAGTTTCTTAATTTTCCTGTTACTGGCTGGTGTTTGCCATAATAAATAGATAGGATCTTCTTATATTGCCTGACTTTGGTCTTCCTTTTCAGACTGTCTACCTACCCTTTTCCACTAACTACATGAAAAATCATCAATCATCATTAACATTATAAATGTTTTTCAATTACTTTTGAAATATTTATACATCCGTGTGGATCAAGTAATAGCAAATCTGTGCATTTATATAAGTGATACGATTCAAGAAATCCTGCAGATTATACCGACATTGCTAGATGTTGTGCAAAATGCTAAGCAGAAGCTAGATAGTCCATTCGGTTGACATTGATCCCATAGAACTTTTAAAAGGGAAGGAATATTCTTCTTCAACATTCAACTTAAAACTAAATCTTGATTTTTGCGATTGTATGATCTTGCTGAGCTCAGTTTTGCAATAAAGTCCATAACAAAAAATAAATCCATTAGTATAATGCTCTGGTGAAGCCAAGGAAAGACATGTACCTGGAAATCAGTTGCAATGCATGTGTTTGTTTTTTAAATGCTGTAAGACTGAATTTCTACTGGCCATATGTAAATCATGATTGGGAGCTTATAGTGAACTTTATACTGGAACATTTGACCCCATCTGGCATGCATGGTAAGGACGCATGCCTGAAGTATGTGGAGAATTTTGGGATATTTCCATTCCTTATCACATAAAAGTTGAAATTCTGCATGCAGTTTATATGTGCATGATTTGAGATGTGCACTGGAAATCAGTTCATTTTGGAGCCTTCAATTTTTCTTAAAATAGTGGATGCTTTAGCCATGACCTCTCTTCAGCATGACATGAAACAAAAAAAAACAACAAAAGAAAAATCCTAAATCACAGATTATTTCTTAGTTGAAATAAAATAGAGTCAGACAAAAAGAGACTAATCCCCTAGAGTCTTTTTGGAGCATCTCTACTATAAGTACCTATCTGAGAGACAATCCTGAGGCTCAGACTTTAATTTGCAATGCTGATAGAATCATATACATCTGCTTGGATATGTCTGCCAGAGAAGAAGAGAGTATTGTTTTTCTGAATTTGTTTGCTTCTGAACTCTCTATGCAGTGGAAGCTGCTATCTCTCACACGCTGCTTGTAACTTGAGATACATGATGGCACAGGCACACTGTATTCCAGGAAAATTGAATCCAGTCACTAGAATGGAGAACACGGGGAAATCTGCAGATGCTGGAATTTCAAGCAACACACTTAAAAGTTGCTGGTGAACGCAGCAGGCCAGGTAGCATCTCTAGGAAGAGGTACAGTCGATGTTTCAGGCCGAGACCCTTCGTCAGGACTAACTGACAGAAGAGCTAGTAAGAGATTTGAAAGTGAGAGGAGGAGGGGGAGATCCAGAATGTTAGGAGAAGACAGGAGGGAAAGGGATGGAGCCAAGAGCTGGAAAGTTGATTGGCAAAAGGGAGATGAGAGGATCATGGGACGGTCTCTTCTTTCAGTTAGTCCTGACGAAGGGTCTCGGCCCGAAACATGAACTGTACCTCTTTCTAGAGATGCTGCCTGGCCTGCTGCGTCCACCAGCAACTCTTAAGTGTGCTACAAGAATGGAGACATGCATTTGCCTTGATTATGAGCTTCTTGGATTGTGCACTCAGGGCACATGCAGTGATGCAGCGTGCCAGGATGCGCTTTACTGCAGATCTGTAGAAGGACACTGGCATAGATGTGCATAATCCAGCTCACTCCAGCCTCCTCAGAAAGAAGAGAAACCACAGAAACCATAGAGACTACAGCACAGAAACAGGCCTTTTGGCCCTTCTTGGCTGTGCCGAACCATTTTCTGCCTAGTCCCACTGACCTGCACACAGACCATGTCCCTCCATACACCTCCCATCCATGTATCTGTCCAATTTATTCTTAAATGTTAAAAAAGAACCCACATTTACCACCTCGTCTGGCAGCTCATTCCGTACTCCCACCACTCTCTGTGTGAAGAAACCCTCCCTAATGTTCCCTTTAAACTTTTTCCCCCTCACCCTTAACCCATGTCCTCTGGTTTTTTTCTCCCCTTGCCTCAGTGGAAAAAGCCTGCTTGCATTCACTCTATCTATACCCATCATAATTTTATATACCTCTATCAAATCTCCCCTCATTCTTCTACGCTCCAGGGAATAAAGTCCTAACCTATTCAACCTTTCTCTGTAACTGAGTTTCTCGAGTCCTGGCAACATCCTTGTAAACCTTTTCTGCATTCTTTCAACCTTATTTATATCCTTCCTGTAATTTGGTGACCAAAACTGAACACAATACTCCAGATTCGGCCTCACCAATGCCTTATACAACCTCGTCATAACATTCCAGCTCTTATACTCAATACTTTGATTAATAAAGGCCAATGTACCAAAAGCTGTCTTTACGACCCTATCTACCTGTGATGACACTCTTAGGGAATTTTGTATCTGTATTCCCAGATCCCTCTGTTCTACTGCACTCCTCAGTGCCTTACCATTAACCCTGTACGTTCTACCTTGGTTTGTCCTTCCAACATGCAATACCTCACACTTGTCTGTATTAAACTCCATCTGCCATTTTTCAGCCCATTTTTCCAGCTGGTCCAAGTCCCTCTGCAGGCTCTGAAAACCTTCCTCACTGTCTACTACACCTCCAATCTTTGTATCATCAGCAAATTTACTGATCCAATTTACCACATTATCATCCAGATCATTGATATAGATGACAAATAACAATGGACCCAGCACTGATCCCTGTGGCACACCACTAGTCACAGGCCTCCACTCGGAGAAGCAATTCTCTACTACCACTCTTTGGCTTCTTCCTTTGAGCCAGTGTCTAATCCAATTTACCACCTCTCCATGTATACCTAGCGACTGAATTTTCCTAACTAACCTCCCATGTGGGACCTTGTCAAAGGCCTTACTGAAGTCCATGTAGACAATATCCACTGCCTTCCCTTCATCCACTTTCCTGGTAACCTCCTCGAAAAACTCCAATAGATTGGTCAAACATGACCTACCACGCACAAAGCCATGTTGACTCTCCCTAATAAGTCCCTGTCTATCCAAATGCTTGTAGATTCTGTCTCTTAGTACTCCCTCCAAAAATCTACCTACTACTGACGTTAAACCTACCGGCCTATAATTTCCCAGATTACTTTTCGATCCTTTTTTAAACAACAGAACAACATGAGCCACTCTCCAGTCCTCCGGCACCTCACCTGTAGACTGCGACATTTTAAATATCTCTGGCAGGGCCCCTGCAATTTCAACACTAGTCTCCTTCCAGGTCTGAGGGAACACCCTGTCAGGTCCCGGGGATTTATCCACTTTAATTTTCCTCAAGACAGCAAGCACCTCCTCCTTTTCAATCTGTACAGTTTCCATGATCTCACTACTTGTTTCCCTTAATTCCATAGACTTCATGCCAATTTCCTTAGTAAATACCAACGCAAAAAACCTATTTAAGATCTCCCCCATTTCCTGTGGTTCTGCACACAGCCAACCACTCTGATCTTCAAGAGGACCAATTTTATCCTTTACAATCTTTTTGCTCATAATATACCTGTAAAAGCTCTTTGGATTATCCTTCACTTTGACTGCCAAGGCAACCTCATGTCTTCTTTTAGCCCTCCTGATTTCTTTCTTAAGTATTTTCTTGGACTTCTTATACTCCTCAAGCACCTTAGTTACTCCCTGTTTCCTATACATGTCATACAACTCCCTCTTCTTCTTTATTAGAGTTGCAATATCCCTTGAAAACCAAGGTTCCTTATTCCTATTCACTTTGTCTTTAATCCTAACAGGAACATACAAACTCTGCACTCTCAAAATTTCTCCTTTGAAGGCTTCCCACCTACTGATCACATCTTTGCCAGAGAACAACCTGTCTCAATCCATGCTTTTTAGATCCTTTCTCATTTCTTCAAATTTGGCCTTCTTCCAATTCAGAACCTCAACCCTAGGACCAGATCTATCCTTGTCCATGATCAAGTTGAAACTAATGATGTTATGATCACTGGAACCAAAGTGCTCCCCTATACACACTTCTGTCACTTGTCCTAACTCGTTTCCTAACGGGAGATCCAATATTGCATCCCCTCTAGTTGGTCCCTCTATATATTGATTTAGAAAACTTTCCTGAACATATTTTACAAACTCTAAACCATCTAGACCCCTAACAGTATGGGAGTCCCAATCAATATATGGAAAATTAAAATCCCCTACCACCACAACTTTATGTTTCCTGCAGATGCCTGCTATCTCTCTGCAGATTTGCTCTTCCAATTCTTGTTGACTATTGGGTGGTCTGTAATATAATCCCACTAATGTGGCCATACCTTTCCTGTTTCTCAGCTCCACTCATAAGGACTCAGTAGACATGCCCTCTAATCTGTCCTGCCTGAGCACTGCTGTAATATTTTCCCTAACAAGCAATGCTACTAGCCCACTTTTCATTCCTCTGCCTCGATCACACCTGAAACATTGGAACCCAGAAATATTAAGCTGCCAGTCCTGCCCCTCCTGTAGCCAAGTTTCACTAATTGCTATAACGTGTTGGCGAGCTTTTTTTGAATGTGTGAAATGTTTCCAGAGGAAGTTGTGCAAGATGTGATATGCACTCCCAGGAGTTTGGAACTGCTCACAGTTACCACTGCTGTGCTACTGATGTAAAGAGAGGTGTAAGGGGTACAAGTTCTCCTGAAGTAGATAACCATCCTTTGACTTGTTGACATTGAGAAAGAGGTTATTTGCTTGGTGCTAATCTGATTGAGGACAGATTTCTGGAAAGCCCGACAACCTCAAAGCCCCTCTGACAGTGGAATAAAGCGATATGATAGCAGTAAGAAGAGCCTGGTTAGTGAAAGGTTGAGGGTTCACTCTGCTGCTCAGTGCTGTGCTGCCTTCTGCCCACAACACAGACACTGCACGTGAAGGCCGATGTGGAGCTGGACATACCTTTCATGCTGGCAAGGACTGTTGTCCTGCTCTAGGGAAACCATGATGCTTGGTGAAGGTGAGCAAGAGTGACATATTTAAACAATGTGTGTGTTACGTGGTTGGAATTACTGCCTTGTTCAGTTGTCTCCAATCCACTACCGGTCAAAGGCCTTATGTTAGATGAGCACACAATCATGGATACTCCCTTCTGCAAATTTCTACAAGTGTACCATGGAGAGCATTCTAACTGGCTGCATCACTGTCTGGCATGGGGACAGGGGGCTACCGCACAGGATCGAAGTAAGCTGCAGAGAGTGGTAAAAATAGCCAGCTCCATCACGGGCACTGGCCTCTGTAGTATCCAGATCATCTTCAAGGAGCAGTGCCTCAGAAAGGCAACGTTTATCTTAAGGACCTCCACCACTCAGGGCATGCTGCCTTTTCATTACTTCCATCGGGGGGAGGTACAGAAGCCTGAAGGCACACACTCAACAATTCAGGAACAGCTTCTTCCCCTCTGCCATCTGATTTCTAAATGGACATTGAATCCGTGAACACTACCTCACTACTTCTTTTATTTCCCATTTTTTTTGCACTACATATTAAATTTAACTATTTTATACTGTATATACTTTTTCTCTCTATGATCATGTATCGCATTTTACTGATGCCACAAGTTAACAAATTTCACAACATTAGCTGGTGATATTAAATCTGATTCTGTTGCTGGAACTAATGGCTGAGGGAGATGAATAACTTCTTTGGTTCTGTCTTCACTAAGGAGGACATAAATAATCTTCCAGAAATAGTAGGGGACAGAGGGTTCAGTGAGATGGAGGAACTGAGGGAAATACATGTTAGTAGAGAAGTGGTGTTAGGTAAATTGAAGGGATTAAAGGCAGATAAATCCCCAGGGCCACATGGTCTGCATCCCAGAGTGCTTAGGGAAGTAGCCCAAGAAATAGTGATGCATTAGTTATAATTTTTCAAAACTCTTTAGATTCTGGACTAGTTCCTGAGGATTGGAGGGTGGCTAATGTAACCCCACTTTTTAAAAAAGGAGGGAGAGAGAAACCGGGGAATTATAGACCGGTTAGCCTAACATCGGTGGTGGGGAAAATGCTAGAGTCAGTTATCAAAGATGTGATAACAGCACATTTGGAAAGCGGTGAAATCATCGGACAAAGTCAGCATGGATTTGTGAAAGGAAAATCATATCTGACGAATCTCATAGAATTTTTTGAGGATGTAACTAGTAGAGTGAATAGGGGAGAACCAGTGGATGTGGTATATTTGGATTTTCAAAAGACTTTTGACAAGGTCCCACACAGGAGATTAGTGTGCAAACTTAAAGCACACGATATTGGGGGTAAGGTATTGATGTGGATGGAGAATTGGTTGGCAGACAGGAAGCAAAGAGTGGGAATAAACAGAACCTTTTCAGAATGGCAGGCAGTGACTAGTGGGGTACCACAAGGCTCAGTGCTGGGACCCCAGTTGTTTACAATATATATTAATGACTTAGATGAGGGAATTAAATGCAGCATCTCCAAGTTTGCGGATGACACGAAGCTGGGTGGCAGTGTTAGCTGTGAGGAGGATGCTAAGAGGATGCAGGGTGACTTGGATAGGTTAGGTGAGTGGGAAAATTCATGGCAGATGCAATTTAATGTGGATAAATGTGAGGTTATCCACTTTGGTGGCAAAAACAGGAAAACAGATTATTATCTGAATGGTGGCCGATTAGGAAAAGGGGAGGTGCAACAAGACCTGGGTGTCATTATACACCAGTCATTGAAAGTGGGCATGCAGGTACAGCAGGCGGTGAAAAAGGTGAATGGTATGCTGGCATTCATAGCAAGAGGATTCGAGTACAGGAGCAGGGAGGTACTACTGCAGTTGTACAAGGCCTTGGTGAGACCACACCTGGAGTATTGTGTGCAGTTTTGGTCCTCTAATCTGAGGAAAGACATCCTTGCCATAGAGGGAGTACAAAGAAGGTTCACCAGATTGATTCCTGGGATGGCAGGACTTTCATATGATGAAAGACTGGATCGACTAGGCTTATACTTGTTGGAATTTAGAAGATTGAGGGGGGATCTTATTGAAACATATAAAATCCTAAAGGGATTGGACAGGCTAGATGCAGGAAGATTGTTCCCAATGTTGGGGAAGTCCAGAATGAGGGGTCACAGTTTGAGGATAAAGGGAAAGCCTTTTAGGAATGAGATTAGGAAAAACTTCTTCACACAGAGAGTGGTGAATCTGTGGAATTCTCTGCCACAGGAAACAGTTGAGGCCAGTTCATTGGCTGTATTTAAGAGGGAGTTAGATATGGCCCTTGTGGCTAAAGGGATCAGGTGGTATGGGGGGAAGGCTGGTACAGGGTTCTGAGTTGGATGATCAGCCATGATCATACTGAATGGCGGTGCAGGCTCGAGGGGCCGAATGGCCTACTCCTGCACCTATTTTCTATGCTTCTATGTTTCTATGTAAGAGAGGGTGAAGAAGGTTAATGGGTGTATTATCTGTGCCTGACACCTCTTCTAATGCGCGAATGACTGGCAGGGTGTGCATCCCATAGGTGTCAGGAGTATGGTGGAATAGTTTACACTCATCTAGACAAGTGCAACACCAGGGACATTCAGGAAAAGGTTCGTACACCATCCATTAATTAAACATGCCTTGCCTCCACTGTTGGCCCACTATGGCTGCAGTGCATACCGTCTACAAAATACATTACAATTATTCACTTGGCCTGCTGTGACAGCATCTCAGGAATTCACAACCTCTTGCTGCAAGAAAAACAGGCAACAGTTACATGAGATTATCACCAATCACATATGTCCCTCCTTGTTGCATACTGTCCTGACTTAGAAATATACTGCCAATTCTTCTTTTGCTGGTTGCAAATATTTAACACTCTGCCCAGTAGCATTGCAGGTGGCTGCAGCTGTTTAGGAAGCCATCTCATCACTAACCTCGTAAAGACATTTTGGGATGAACAATAAACACTGGTCTTGCCCAGATACCCAGATCCTATGAAATGAATAAAAGAAGGTGTGAGATGATAGAATTGGTTAAGAGTCTGAGTGGAGTTGCTGAAAGATCAGATTTAATTTTTGCTTTCTCTGAACTTCATTAAACATAAGAGATAAATTTTCCTTCTCTTGAAACTTTGGGACATCTGTCCTGGCACTGAACTCACTGGTTAATTCCCCTCACTAGTTTTTCAGCATAGCTCTTGACATCTTCCTGAACCTCCATCACCACCAAGGTGCCTACAGCACCAGTCCTATAAACACAGATTCCTACACTGCACAATGGCGTCCAACAGCAATAACATTCAGTATTCATTTCCTATTTAAGAGACAAAGGTATAATCCCCATCAGGAGAGATTAGTTACACAAAGTTCCTCGGATACCTGATCAGTGCCTTCCATGGGCTAAACATTACTATTGACAAGGCTTTAATTATTGTCACATGTCCCAAGATACAGTAAAAAAAATTGTTTTGCATGCCGTCCATCCAGATCATCTCACTGCTTAATAGATTGATATAGTACAAGAGAAAAGCAATAACAGAATGCAGAATACGGTGTGATAGATGCGGAGAAGATGCAATGCTGGCAGACAATAAGGTACAAGGCAAGTACAAGATAGATTGTCAGGTCAAAAGTTCATCCTACTCCAACAACAGGTGAACAATCTCGCTTTGGTATGAACATTTGCCTGTGAATGTGTACCTAGGCATTGTAGAGAAATTCCCACTCTACAGTGCACCAGCCATTCAGAGCCAGAGACTGTAATCCACTGGGCATAATTATTTTAATACTTTTTTACATTCACTTATAAATTTCTAGATGTGGGTGTTATACAATTGTGTATTAGGTACGTTGATTTTCTGTTTCCTCTAAACTCACATCCTTGTTAATTGCCATTCAAGTAAGGATTAAGGATGAAATCTATAAATGCTGGTCTTTAAAATGGATATTAATAGCAAACAAAAATGTTAATATATGATATTTATAGCACTATCAAAATTAATTATGAATAAAGGAGGTTAGCCTTCACTTCACAGAATTGAGATGTTCTCAAATTATGCAATTTGCTGAATATTTATTTCCTGAAAATTGGCAGTGTAATTTTTGGTGATCAACTGTAGTTGCAATATTTTATTGCATTGGCAACAGGGGTAGTGGAGAATGGATGGCCAATTCACTATCACTCATTTTACACAACAGCACCACATGCTTTTTCACCAAAAAAAAGGAAAACCAGAATGCAGGTATAATCAGGTGGAAATATAGATTAGGATCATTTGTGCCATATTTCCACTCATTTGACATCTCATTAATCAGCAGTTCTTCAGTTATAGTTTTAATATACCATGATGCGTTTTCACCTCTGTAATGTGTATCGGCCGTGGCTTCCAGATCTACAGCAAAGCAACATATAGACTGTGTACAGCAAGATGCAGGTAGTACAGAGAGGTCTAGACTGTATACATTGCTTATTAGAAGTTAGACATTCAGTAAGTGTACAATGATAAGCACACAAGGTCAAATATGTTATAGCTTCCTCGTTTTTCAGAAACAAAACTAGTTAAATAACTTTTATGCATTTACTAGTTTTATCAATTAAATAGTCTTGGAAATGTTTCAATCCTTGAAATTATATAAGGGTTCATATCTGTTCATCATAGGGAGATGCCAAATATTGTTGATGAGGTATACATCTCTAGATTCACTGAATGTTTCACTTATTGAATTTTAAATAATGTTCTTTGTCAACTGTTCGTCAATAACTGTAGAATCCAATACAGAAGTCATTTCAAATGCACAGTCTTAACTATTTTCTTGAATATCTTGCACTGATATCAAGTGATTGAAATGAACCTTCCCAATCACTCACTGACTCAATGAGATAAACATTGTTGTATCTGATGTCATATTTTCTTATCACCATCTCAACAAAACCCTTAACAGGGAATCTGAACCTTGCCCTTTCATGGCATGTGTTCTCTTAGTTTTACCTATCTTCCTTCCACTTTCCTTTCCAGATTTGGCTGAACTAGAATTAGATGCATTACTATAATAGTTGATAGATATTTCTAGATGATTGTTTCCTGATATGGCTCGCAGTGTCAATATGCAGTCCAGAGAAAAACTTATAGTAAGATCAGATCCGCCTTGCACATCTTGCTTCTTGAGTGTGTTATTCACAAGACACAGTCATCATTCAGTTTTTCCATATGAGGCTGATAAGGAGATGTCAGTTAACGTTTAATTCCATGAAATGTTTACGCTGTCAAGCGCATCAGGATCTTAAATACTTGAATAAGATCACTTCTCATTCTCTTAAACCCCAAGCATATAGGCCCAACTATCTAGATTCTCTTGATAAGGCATATCTCTACTTCCAGAAATTAGCCTGGTGAATCTCCTTTGGACGGCCTCCAGTGTTACTTTACCTATTTTTAGTTTAAGTCAATAAAAATATGTATGCTATTGCAGATGAAAACTTACCAGCATAGTGAGCAATTTCCTTTAAATGTCCTTTGTAAATGTCAACCCCTTCACAACGAAGGCCAAAATGGTGTTTGCTTTAACAGCTGGTTGGGCCTGTCTTCTCACCTTTAGTGACTCATACACTAAACATCTAGGTCCCTCTTATTCCACTTACCTGCAGTCTCTCTCAATTTTGATAACAATCTGCTTTTTGATTTCTCTTACTACTGAAGTCCATGACCTCTCACTCCCCTTACATTAAACTCACTTTACCAGTGTTTTTCCCACACTCTCAGTGTATCCATATCCCATTGCAGAATCACAATGTCTTCATCAGAACATATTCTTCCAACTTTATTCAGATCATTGGAAAAATTTGGTATCTTTTGTATTATTCCTTCCTTCGGGTCATTTATGTAAATAATGAAGAATTGCATGTCAGCAACTGATCCACTTTCAAACCAGTCCGAATAGGACAAGTTTGCTCCAACCCCCTGTTTTCAGCTCATTCTAATATAGATCTTCTGATATCACTGTTCTTATATGGTACCTTCCAAATATGTTTTTTTAAAACATAAATACACAATGTACTATTTTCTTTGTATAATATCTCCCGGTGACATCCTCAAAGGATTGATGCAAATTTGTCAAACATAATTTATCTTTCGTAAAAAGATGTTGCCTCCATTTTATCATATTCAGCTGTCCTTAATGATTTTCTATTTCATCCTTGATTATTGACTCTAACACCTTGCCAATATTAGCTGTTAATTTAATTGGCCTGTAGTTTCCTGTCTTCTGTCTTTATCCTTTCTTGAAGCAAGAGTTCTCATTGGATGTTTTCCAATCTACCGTTTTCGTATCCTGCAAGAGTTTAATGAGTTGTAAAAATTTCAACCAATGAGTCCACAATCTGAACAAACCATTTCCTTTAAGTCCCTAGCAACCAATCCATTGGGTCTTAGTGACATGTCCGCCTTTAGCCCCTTGAGGTTCTCTTATATTTTATACCTTCTAAGTGGGATTTCTGTAACTTCTGCCATGTTATTTGAAACTGGCTCATCTGATGCTTTAGCAAAATCTTCCACAGTGAAGACTTCTGGAAAAATAATTCAACACATCTGCCATTTCTTTGCTGTTATTAATTTGCCAGCCTTGTTCTCTAAATGTCCCATATTTACCTTAGCCACATTCTTCATATTCATATATCCAGAGAAATTTTTACTGCTGGTTTATAGACTATCTGCAAGTTTCCTCTCAAAATTAATTTTCTCCTTTCTTATGAGCTTTTCAGGTTTCTACTGCTAGATGCTAAATCTTTCCAGTTCTCTGGTCTACACTAGCCATTGCCACTTTGCGTACCCCATTTTTCAATTTAATATTATCCTTTATCTTTTTTCTTAATCACAGATTGTGTTTGTTTCTCCAATGATTCTCAGGAGCATTGCTTTCTTGTACCTTCCTATTGCATCATTTTGAGCAGTTATGCTTTGACACTTACCTTAATTTCAACAGCATAATTCACCTTTATGAATGCCTACGTCTATTCTGCATGAGAACAGAAGGGCTCATATGTTTTATTGCTAACACCAAGGAACTTGGCTTGACCGGATTGCGTGTGAGCTGCTATTTTGCTTTACTGGCGCTCTACATACACTACTTTTATTTCTTCTTGTGTTCAGATCTGAACCCACCCTGTCCCTTCAGCTCTGTACATTGGATTTTCTGGGATGCACTGAGTTTTCAGGCTCAGTTTACCACTGTGAGTTTATTGCCAAATGAACATTTTAATGCCTGTCAATTTTACTCTGTCTCTTTGTCATTAATGCAGCTTATGTGTTGGTTTAGGTTCCTTGCCTGTTGTTGATTAACATGCAGGGTAATACCAGAGAAATATTTATTTATTTCGAGATACAGCGTCCAGCAAGCCCTTCCAGTCCAACGAGCCACACCAACCAGTAAACCTCAATTTTAACTCTAGCCTAATCATAGGACAGTTTACAGTGACCATTTAACCTCGTCATAGTCATACTTCATTGATCCTGGGGGAAATTGGTTTTCGTTACAGTTGCACCATAAATAATAGATAGTAATAAAACCATAAATAGTTATGTAGTAATATGTAAATTATGCCAGTAAATTATGAAATAAGCCCAGGACCAGCCTATTGGCTCAGGGTGTCTGACCCTCCAAGGGAGGAGTTGTAAAGTTTGATGGCCACAGGCAGGAATGACTTCCTATGACCCTCTGTGTTGCATCTCAGTGGAATGAGTCTCTGGCTGAATGTACTCCTGTGCCCAACCAGTACATTATGTAGTGGATGGGAGACATTGTCCAAGATGGCATACAACTTAGACAGCATCCTCTTTTCAGACACCACCGTCAGAGAGTCCAGTTCCATCCCCACAACATCACTGGCCTTACGAATGAGTTTGTTGATTCTGTTGGTGTCTGCTACCCTCAGCCTGCTGCCCCAGCACACAACAGCAAACATGATAGCACTGGCCACCACAGACTCATAGAACATCCTCTAACCTACTGATCAGAATGGAAATTAAATGATCTACCTATACCTATATTCCTGCTGCACTTTTCACTGCCTCTGTCAAGCAGCCAACTTAGGCTACGTCCACACTAGACCGGATAAATCTGTAACCGATGCTTTTTCTCTTTGTTTTGACCCTCCGTCCACACTGAAATGGCATTTTCCTCCTCCGAAAAGAGAGCTTTTCTAAAGCACTCTCCAGAGTGTTTAAACCTGAAAACGCCTGTTGGCCGTTGTAGTGTGTACGGGGTAACTGGCTAATTTTAAAACCGCTGTCATGACGTGCCGGAACAAATGGTGGCGGCAGTGCGGCATTTCATTGTTTTGTTGATGCAACCTCCAACACCACAACAATATCTGACAATAGATGTGTAACAGCCCAATGTAACACTGTATGGAAATACAAGATAACACTGATCCAAACATGTTTCATACATTTAACAAGGTGCTTTATTAATGTATTGCTTGTGTAAACATTCAATAGAGGCAATTGTCACTTTTGCCCAGTAACTTGTTTTATTGCACATGTTAAATACAGCAAAATAATACACAAAGACATGGCAAAAGTAAAGGCAAACAAATGAGGTAACAGCAAATTTCACTTTTGCCCAGTAACAAGCCTTATTGCATTTAGTTGTAGCTGGCGTCCCTTTCATCGGTGAAGAGACTATGGCTGTAGGAAATGTTTCTGGACAAATGCGCACCAAATCTTTCGTTTGGCAATTTCCTTTTAAGTTTTTCTAGTCTGTAACTGGACAAACGCACACCAAGTATACCGTTTCCTCTTCGCTTGTTTTCTGTGTGTCCTGCACATTCCCAGTAGGAGGAGATTCGCCCAAATATCAGTTTTAGTGTGGATGGAGGTATTTTCAAAAACGTCTGGTGTGGACGCCTATCGTTTTTATGTGGAACCAGCGTTTTCAAAATTATCCGATCTAGTGTGGACGTAGCCTTATTCAAAGACCCCTCCCACCCTAGACATTCTTCTGTTTCCCTCCTCTCATCAAGCAGAGCATCTGAAGATATGCACCATCAGAGTCAAGGATGACTTCTAAAACACTGTTATAGGACCATTGAATGGACTCCTAGTATTGAGTTAGACTCTTGACATTTGGAGTGGTCCAATGAGTTTGGCTGCACTTTAGAAAGATAGATAGATAGATAGATGAATACTTTATTGATCCCAAAGGAAATTACAGTGTCACAGTAGTATTACAAGTGCACAGATAAAAATGTTAGAAAAGAAGTGGAAAAATTATATAAAAAATAAGTTATCACAAACAGTCTAACAGGAGGGGATCATTATTTCCCTGGCTATAGGTTGATCCATAGAGCCTAATAGCTGAGGGTAAGAATAACTATATGAGTGCCCTTTAGAGCAGTGCAGTTGTTTTAGTTTATTACTAAATGTGCTCATCTGCTCAGCCAAGATGGCATGCAGAGGGTGAGAAACATTGTCCAGAATTACCAAGATTTTTCCATAGGGTCTTTTGTTCTATTATAGCCTCCAATGTGTCCACTTTGACTCCTACAACAAAGCCAGCCTTTCTGATCAGTTTATTGAGCCTGTGAGATCTGATAGCCAGTGGATCTCCACTATCCAAGGACTGTCAAAGCTTTCAGTATTGTTGTGGCAATTAAATCTTTGTGTTTGCAAGCATTCATTAACACTTGATTCATGTTAAATAATGAACCAGTTAAAATTTAAAATTATTCAACATGATACATTTAACATAAAACATTTATACTTAAAACATTTTTAAAAACCATTAAAATCAATTCACATCATTTAAACAATATACATTTCTCTAGAATGACCAGTGTCACCTGTCCCCTGTTTCCTGGTTTGGCCTTGCAAAGGGTGAACAGATGGACTTTCCAGTCTGTGAGAACTTGGAGACTGCAGATGTGCATGGTACCCCGTTGAACTACAAAGAGTCCACTGGATTAGCACAGGGGTAGCTACACCCAGTGGCAGCAGGTCAATAGCAAAGAATTTTCACAGCGATATCCAAAAAAAAAAAATCCAGTTGTTAGTGTCGGCATCAGGCTGAAGAATCTATCTGAAAACCTGTTTACATTTTGATTGAAATGGAGAAAGAAGTTGATGTCAATTCTACTTCAAAATCCTCACAGTAAATGAGTGAGTGGATTGGATAAGCTTCATGACTATGCTAGTTGTTAGTACTACATGGACTACATCAGTTCTTATCCTCATCACCTCAACGACAATAGAAATGTGAAATAAGTTATAACCACGCTTGAAATACTGATGTGTCATTATTGTGTGAAAAAAATCTTCCCTCACTGAGAGCACAAATCAGATACTTGCTGCAAGTTGCCATGATACGACAAATGTTTACTTGGATTTCATTGGTAATTCTGTTTCTGAAAAACTGTTTTTATACTTAAGAATTAATTTCATTGCTCACCTATGTTCTTACTTTGTTAACTGTGAAGAGTCCCAGTGATGTAAAAAACAGGTGTTGTAACAAGGATGTTTGCCAGACTGGGACCCAAGTGCAGAGGAGATCAGTGAGGGAGATGCACTTGAACTATTTCATTTGTGAATTGATTAGTAGAGAGCACAGTCTAGGCCTCGAGAGTCACTACATAAAGGATAGGTAAGCTCAAGACTGGGCTTACAGGTATAGGTGTGCTGATAACTAAAACAAGACACAGGTAAAAATAATCTAATAATTAGGGGAGGAGGTACTCCCAGGTGGTCAGATCAAGGCATAACAGGACACTCTCCCTCAACTGCTAAGGCTAGTACCGGGTGGCTGATGGTGACATCTCTACAGTGGAATTCTCTGATCCGGTTCAGGTCCAGGTTGTCACAGGAGGGAATCCACAAACTTTCCTCTGGGTCATACCTTTCCCAGTCCACTACATAATGGAGCTAGCCACAAACCAGACGGGCATCCAGCAGCTGAAGGACAGTGCTCACTGGCTGACAGTTAATGATGCGAGAAACCGAGACAATCTCAGGACTGGTGCCAGCTGATTGCACAGAAGGGGTTTTAGATGGAAGTCATGGAAACTGGATTTGATAGGCTATTGTCTGGCAACTGGAAACTGTACGTAACTGGATCCAACAGAAATGGTCTAATATAGCATGGAGCCAGTTTCCGAGATGCAACCCGCAGAGGAAGATCTTTGGCGGAGATCTAGATCCTTTGACCAGGATGGAATGAAGACTCCAGCCACCTCCGATCGTTGGCTTGCCACTGGTGTTGCAGAGAGGCCTTCAACCAGGCTGCCTGAGCTTTCCTCCATGTCTCCTAGCAACACAAGCCCAGCTGTTCAGCAGATGGGACCCCTGCTCAGGAAACAGAGGTGGTGTATAACCAAACTGACACGCGAAGAGAGACATACCTGTAGAAGAGGGGCACAGAGTGTTCTGAGCAAACTCTTCCCAGAGCTGGTGATCATTCCAGGTGGTTGGGATGCCCGACAAAAGGCACCTCAGGGTCTTCTTCAGGTCCTTCGTATGCCCATTGGACTGGGGGTGAAATCCCAATGAGAGACTGACTGTAGCTCCAATGAGCCAACAGAAGGCCTTCTGGAACCTGGAAGTAAACTGAGGATCTTGGTCAGAAACAACATCCTGGGAAAAGCAGTATGCTCTGAACACGTGTTTCAACATAAGGTTAGCTGTCTCCTAAACTGAAGGAACCACCGCCAGTCCACGATGGTAGCAGACCGGTAAAGAGCTCCATGTAGATATGGGACCAGGGACGGGAAGGAATAGGCAGTGGGTGTAGCAGCCCCTGTGGACATGATCTGAGTTCCTTGTTCTGGGTGCAGCTGTGACAAACTGGAATGTATGATTTGACATCCCATCCATGTCCTACCACCAGAATTACCTCTTGATGAACTCCGCCATTCGAGAGTTCCCCAGACATCCTGTGACACGTCTCCCCACTATAACATATCTGAACAGACAGAGTGAGGGATGAAAAGGCAACCCTGTGGACCACTACCTGGGTCTGCCTCCTGCTGATGCACTCTCCTGACGATAATGTGAACCCCCCCCCCGCCAATCGGACCGGTGCCACCAATTGGGAGGCTGGGTTCTGGGATGGCAATCAGGTCCAGTGGTTCAAACTGCAAGGAGAGGCTGTCTGGCTTCTAATTTTCAAAACTGAGTGGTAGGTAATGAGAAAATCAAAACAGTTAAAAAGGAGAGACCTCCGAGCTTGGCACAAATTTAATCACATTGAGTCTTGAATAGTGGGCCAGGTTTTTGTGGTCTGTCGAGACCACAAACGGATGTTTATCCCCCATCCCCCTCCCCAGCCAATGTCTCCACTACTCCAGGGCTAATTTGACTGTCAATAGCTCTTTATCCCATATGTCATAGTTCCTCTCCAGAGGAGAGAGCAACTGGGAGAAGAAAGCACAAGAATGAGGTGTTGTAGCATCTCTCAGAGAACATCATTGATAATGGCCTGCAAAACTGCAGGGGGTGTTAATTAATCCAAATGGTATGACAAGATATTCATAGTGGCCAGCAGGAGTGCTAAAAGTGGTCTTCCATCCATCACCATCCTGAGTGCAGACCAAATTGTAAACATTTTGCAGGACCAGTTTGACAAAGATGGTTGCCCCTTGCAATCAGAGGCAAGGGATACTGATGATCTTACGGAAATCTCAATAATCAATACATGGTCAGAGTCACTATCCTTTCTCACCACCAAGAAGCTCGCACCAGCAGGTGATGTGGAGGGGTGAATGAAAGCAGACACTATGGCATCATGGTTGTACTCCTCCATGGCCACTCTTTCTGGAGCTAATAGAGTACAGACTTCCCTAGAGCAGAAGGATTCCAGACAGCAAGTCAATTGCACAGTCGTAGTTTTAATGAAGCAGGGGGTGTTGTGGCCCGTTTCTTACTAATAAGCTCTAGTAGGTCTGCATACTTGGCAGGAACTTGGGACAGCTCAGGAAAGGCAGGAGGCAGCCCAGGAGGGGTGGATGGGCAGGTGGCTTGGCAGTGAGAAGACCGTCTGTGGAGTGCAGTGTCGGTCCAGACAATTTGTGAGTTGTGGAGGTCTGACCGTAGATGTCCTGAGATTAATGGGAACTCAGGAGAATGAATAATGTAAAACTGGATAGTCCAGGCATGCTGTTTTGTGTGCAGACAGATGGCAACAATCAAGTGGCAGATCCTCCCAGGGCCCAGAGGTCTTTCATCCCAAACCAAGCTCATGACTGGTTGGTCAAGTTGGGCCAGGAGAATTTGGAGATCCCTCATTAACCCGAGGTCATGAAATTGCCTGCTAGAGCAGAATGCACAAAAGCTTCATGGGCATGATATTGTTTACCCCAGGAGATGGAGATAGACAGCTCAACCATGGATCTAGAAGATCTAGGAGGAATAGTAAAGTCTGCAACAGACCTTCCTTCCCTGGGTGGTCTGAATTTTTCCTGACAACTCAGGACAGGCGGAATGGAAATGGCCCAGCTCACCGCAGTAGAGGCAACACTTTCCGTAGGAAGAGGTGCAGTCGACGTTTCAGGCCGAGATCCTTTGTCAGGACGTCCTGACGAAGGGTCTCGGCCTGAAACGTCGACTGCACCGCTTCCTACAGATGCTGCCTGGCCTGCTGCGTTCACCAGCAACTTTGATGTGTGTTGCTTGAATTTCCAGCATCTGCAGAATTCCTGTTGTTGGCAACACTTTCCCTTCATTTTCCAGTTCCTGCTCAGCCGGAGAAAATCAGCTTGCCCAGATGCATTGGTTCCTCTGGAGAAAGCAGGGAAGTATACATGACCATATCGAGAACGATGAGGCTGGTGGGGCTCGGAGAATGGAAAACCTAGAAAACTCACTGTGGCATTCTCTTTTCTTCTTTCCTGAAGATGATTGTCAACCTGGATGGAGTTATTGGTGAGAGTCTCAAGATCTTAGGCTGGGCCTCTGGCTGTCAGTTCATCTTTAATTTCACCTGATAACCCACAATGGAACATGGGTATAAGAGCTTTAGTGTTCCAAGCTCTCTCTACTGCCAGGGTGCGGTACTTGATTATGTACAACACACTACAGGTACCCAGGGAAAGCTGGAGTTGTTGGTGGGCTACCTCTTGACTGCTGACTGGGTGGTAAAACTCCCTCTTCACCTCCCTGATGAAGAGTGGTGCATCTGCACAACTTGGAGTGTTCTTCACCCAGACCACTGTAGCCCAGGTGAGAGCTTTGCTAGAGAGAAGAGAGACGATATAGGTCACTTTGCAATGGTTGGAGGGGAACTTAGTGAGTTGCAGCTCAAAAGCCAGTGAACACTGTAAGAAACCTTCTACAAGTCCCTGGGTTGCGATCAAATCACTCGGGTGCAACAAATTCAGGCACCACCATGGGACCCATGATGAACCAAAACAGGACAAAGGGGTGATATATCTATATTGGCTGGAGACTCGGGAACTGTGGTAGCAGCTGGGGTTTTCTGGCTCAGCCAGATAGTCTCAGTGAGCAACTACAACTGCGAGGTGGTCAAGGTGTGCTAGAGCATATGCTCACGTCTACTCACCATGACTTTGTGGCCAGCCAGCACTGATTGGAGATGCACATACAAGGCTGAATCCATGAAA
This sequence comes from Mobula birostris, assembly GCF_030028105.1. NCBI lineage: Eukaryota > Metazoa > Chordata > Chondrichthyes > Myliobatiformes > Myliobatidae > Mobula > Mobula birostris. The sequence continues at coordinate 72,913,020 of NC_092380.1, read as the reverse complement.
GATTCACTCTTGCTGTCACAAGGGTGGTTGCCTTGCTGGGTTTGAACCTGAATTGTTATGGTCTGTACCTTTAACCACAAGATTACCTGGAGAAACTTAGACCAAGTGGACCCAAGTGCAGAGGTGACCAGAGATGAGGGTGGATTTGAACAAATAATCTTGATTTGTGCATTGGTTAGTGGAGAACACAGGCTAGGACTCAAGAATTACTATACAAAAAGTAGGTAAACTCAAGACTGAGCAAAGATGAACAAAACAGAAGGAACTTAATTAAACAAAACAAGGCACAGATCTACTGATAATTAAAACAAAGTCACAGGTGAAATAATCAACTAACAATCACAGGGAGGAGGAACATCAGAGCCTGGAGAACTCAGGCATCCTCAAGTGGTCAGAGTATGCAGAATTCAGATCTCAAAGCCATATTATTCAGCAGTAACTTGCATAAATTTCTCTGACTTCTTAGCTTGGTCATTTCAAAAAATGAAAAGTCAAGTTTATACTTGCCTGTTTTCATTGTAATATTTTATAATACACATTTGTATGCTGTAAACAGGGTCAAAGTGTAGCCATTATTTGTGGAAGTTCCATCTTACATTGATGTTTCATCTTTAGGAAAGAGGTAACCTTTTTCACTTCTATCCTTAGGTTTTCACCAATGGAATCACAAATAAACTTGTCGGCTGTCATGTGGACCAAGACATGGAAGAAGTTGTTCTAGTAAGAATATATGGCAACATGACAGAACGTTTTATAGACCGTGAGAATGAGGTGAAAAACTTTCAAATTCTTCATGCTCACCACCGTGCTCCAGAACTTTACTGTACTTTTCAAAATGGAATATGCTATGAATTCATCAAAGGAACAGTCTTAGACATGTGGCTGCTCAGGAACCCTTCCATTTTCAGGTAGAAAACTTTGCATATTTATTTTTCCTCTTTACAGCTTGAAGTTTTGTTTTAGTGTAGCTTTGGATAACCTTGAACCTGGCTAAGGTAGCATAATCAATTAAGTAGATTTAAGTGATTTCTTTTCATATCTGGGCCTTTTTCACAGAGTTTCTTGGAAGTCAGATGGGAAAATTGGATTAAGTGCCAAGAAAAATGAAGAGGATAAGTTGGATAAGATGAACTTAATGAAGTCTTGCGGTAGATGGGAGTGGGAGGAATATGATTTCAAGGTCCAGGTATGAAAACTTTGGGAGGGTTCTGTCTGAATGAAACAAGAGTTTGGAAAGAGCAACAGAGGCAGACTTTTCTGAAGGAAATTTTTCAATTATATCATTCCATGGCATCACATTATTATTTAGATCCCTTTTCCAAAACTTTTCAACCTCTCACCCATCTGCCTATTTAATCATATGTTGACTTATGCCTCAAGCGTTAATCATAGAAGCAAATGATATAGTCTTAGTGTTCTGGCACCTAAAGGTTTATTGTGTTCATTTTGTAAAATTTTAACACATTTAACCATGTATTTGTGATTCAAGGCAATCTTCTTTATAACTGTCCAAATATTCAATAATATAAGACTTTACATTTGACAATTAAATTTTGCTTTCTGGAATATCTATTCTGCAACCATAAATGTTTGCCTTTTCAGATGAAGACAATATGTGTATCATAAATATGTTTGCTTATTATATATGGCAAAGTGCTTGAGATTTGTCATCAATGTGAAGTCTTTTCATGTGTCACCTGAAGTCATAAACTCAATTAAAAATAGATCCATTTGTATAATGCAGCTAAAATTGCATGACATCATTTGGTAAATTCTCCACCATGATGTGATACCAGCCTTTGCAAAAACTTAAACATATTATGTTGCTATGCTTTGAGAATAAAATGTGGCACTACTGTAGTCATATAAAAAAAGCTAGTGTAATGGCATACATTTTTATTACTTCTTTGGGTAGGGTATGAAAATATACTTTTTATCATTGCCATGCATTGAAATTTAAGATTTTATTTCAAACAGCAGTAGAAATGATTTTTTTTTTGTATAATAGGCTTCCATAATATATAGAAGTTTTTAAAGGTACTAGAGTAATGTAGCCTCCAGTCTCTAGGTGGGGCAGCGGGTTGGCCAATAAATCCTTTCACTGACCTGGGTTTAAGTGTGCATTTTTTGGTTAGTAAGCTAACCTCTGAGGAGAGAAAAGAGAAGTTATTCATTTTTTGACCCTGTATGCCAAGAAATGTATTTATTGTATTCTTGCTTTAGAGCATTGATTCTGAGGTTGTTCCAGCAAATTGCACATTGGAAACTATGATTCAATGTTGGGTCACTTTATAAATGTACTGCAGTTTCCATGGAGTTGGTTCCCTTCAGTTTACCACTGTAAATGGAATAAAAGGTATGATAAGCAAAAATATAGTGTTGAAAATTACAGATTTTTGTGTGCATCATGCACTATCTTTCATATATATATGTTTAGCAATAAGTAATCAAACCACTGTGCAGAATGCCACTTCTTGGTACAGTTTTGCATGAGGGTTGTTGCCAAGAAATATCTATGTGCCAACTTTCTGTAAATCCTGCATTACATATCCAAGAAAATAGGTTAAAATGCAAAAGTCTGAAAAACAATTGCAAACTGGATTGGAATTTCAATGATTCTCAAACCAACAGTAGCAGAGAAAAGACCTTATTGATTTAAAATTTTGTTCAAACTGCAAAAAGAAAATATAAATAAAGGAGACTGATCTAGTTTTCTTGAATATTTTCTTGATTCATTGAATGGTATCTGATCCATACATTTATTATTAATATCTACCAGCTACTTCCAGTTACCTATTGGTGCTCCTAGTTTTAAGTTTTTCTTTTTGAAGGACTGGTCACTCATTATTCATCTGTACTTACAATTGTCTCTGTAGTTCCCAAGTACTCAATGGAAAAAGCAAATATGGTAATATTTAAGAGAAGAGCTGTGAGAATTTGGCCAACAGGATTTAGTCCACGCAATCTTGTTGCTTCTAACCACTTTCATTGCTGAAAGGGAACTAGTAAATATAAAACAAGTTTTCCTTGTTTATATTTGCAAATTTCCCTGCAAAAATTTGGTTGGGATTTCTTAGCCTCAGTTCCTTTCTGAATGCAATTATTGAACAAGCTGGTTTTTGTGACATTCTATTGGGTGCCATTAGTTAACCAATCTTAAGGATTGAGGCATGTTGAATAAACAACTCAAGGCAAAATAAACGTCTGTCTTTGCTTGAGTTTGATGAGTGACTATAAATAATTCAGCAGTGCTATTTTATGCAGCAAATACAGATATTTTACAAGAATATACAAATCTATTGCTTTAAACTTCAATTATCCACCACAGCTGCATTCACTTTCTTTATAACACTAACAAATTTAATGCATCTCTTCTACATCTTAAGTGTACTCCCTATAACCATGTGTAAGTATTCACTTATCTGGACACCCCCATAGTCAATTCAATGTGACTTTAAATGTTTTTCATGCAGCTACTGGAATCTAGAGCAACACTCAATATCCTGGAGAAACTCAGCAGCTCAGGCAACATCTATGAAAGGAAGTGGACAGTTTTATGTTTCAGGTTAAGACCCTTCATCTGAACTGATAGACAAAGGGGAGCCAAGATAAAAAGATGGAAGGAAAGGGTGGAGCAAGAGGTAGGAAGGGTGACAAGGCAGAATGAGGAGGGGAGAGTGGATATAGTGACAGATTCTGGAAGGTGATGGGTAGAAAAGTCAAAAGGCTGAACATGAAAGAATTTGATAGGACAGGAGGGTTTCAGTGCAGAATAGGATGGATTTATTTTATTCAGTTTCATAGTTTGTCTTTCCCGTGCTGCCACATTTGGGTGACTGGACACATATTGGGATTGAGTAATGCTTATGTGTGGTTGGAAATAGAGTGAATTCACTCTGTTTTATATTGAAATAACCACTTGTAGAATCAACTGATGCCAAAACAAAGTACAATTGAATCCATGTTTGATATTTACTGCTGCATATGAATACCACTAAGAGCGAATGTTGTGAAATGTAATTGCTTCAAGAACTGGTACAAAAAAACACTTGGCCCAAGATGGCACTTGTTCCTTTATTATCGACCCCTAGGGTGGGTTCACTGCGGGTTTCAGTCCATCTTATGGGCCCCTATTTCATACAGCTATCCTATGAAATAGCAGAGCTCAGCAGTGTTGCCTTAATGTCCAAGGAATATCACCTTTGCAACTTCTGCAGGGAGACAACTCAATGTCAAGATCTTTTATATTGTTGTGCTTTCAGTGAGCCACCCAAGATAATGTCTGTAGTTCCCCTTCCTAGATCCCTGAGACAAAAGCCTCTTAGTTGGTTTGTGTGTGACAGATAAGAGCGGTAAAAAGAGGACAAAATTGGGAACTGATGGGCAAATGAACTTTGAGGGATGGCATGAAATTATCATTGTTGCCATCATCATCGAGAGAGATTTGCCAACTTTACACTCTACATCTGTTTTCTTTTACTGTGCTAGCTCTGGGGAAAGGAATGGAGATAAATAAGATGAGAAGAGCTGTGCCAGAGAAGAGGAGATCATGAGATAGATAAAGCCCATGAATCCTTTGCCAGCTTGCTTTTTAAGGCATTGTACCACTTTGCACACACTGATCTGCCAGAATAGGAACAGAATGCTTAACAGCTCAGTCACCTATTCTTCAAGACTTCTGCATCTGATGATTCACCCAGTCATCCAGGAACAATATTCATAGCACTGGACAAAAGCAAATGTATAGAGTGTTCTCCCTCGGTGGCAGTAATCAGTCCTCTAGAAGGGTGACGAAGAGCCAGAAGAGAGATGCTGGAATTATAAAGCGGTCAGCAGCTTGATACAGATAGACGTGTCTTCATTTTTTTTTTGTTGCAAATTTGCAACTTTTAAAAGTAGGTTTGGATGTGCTTAGTGAAAACAACCAGCTGAGGGACAGTCGTGCTGCAGGGTCTTTTTCAATTTTCTGCATTTTATCTCTTTCATCGCAGTGCCTCCTCTGGGTGTAAAATGTGGTTTGACCTCTAATAGTTTTAAATATCAGAACATTTTAAAACACAAATGCTGCTACACTCCCTGCAGCTATACAGCTCAGTCCAATCCCTCTTGTTTATCAGCTTAGCTGTCTGCTCTTTTAGCTGCCTGCTGCATTTCCCACCTTGCCTGTTAGTTAATTGATTTGATTTCTGCTTGTGGTATGCAGCTGCAAACAGTGTTAAGGATGTTGGTCCTCTTTGGGACTGACAGAGCCAAAGCCTCACACTGATCTCAGAGTGATTTTTGCCAATTATTTCCGTAGATTTCTCTCACAATAGCTTCACAAGCACAACGGCCAAAATCCTGAGGAAACATTTTAAACAATCATTTTGCCAGGCTCCCACCAAGGTAGCAGAATAATAACTTGCAAAAAGACACCTTGTGGACATTCTTCTGAAAACAAAATTCAAGTTAATTATCAAAATATGCATACCATATACAACCTTGAGATTCATCTTGCAGGCAGCCACAAAACAAAGAAGCACGATAGAAGCTGTGAAAGCCACACACCGCAATGACCAACAAACTTCCAAAGTGCTAAAGAAGACAAATTGTGCAAATAGTTTAAAAAGTAAATAAATAATATATAGAAAATGAGCCACAATTCCCCGAAAGTGAGTCCAAGGCTAAGGAGTTAGTGCAGCGCTGAGCTGAGTGCAGCCAGGTCAGAAGCTGGATGTCCGCAGGGCAACGACAGCTTCCAAACCCAGCAACGTGGGACCCAAGATGCTTGCACCTCCCACCCGATGGCAGTAGTGAGAAGAGAGGGAGACGAGTCAAAGGCAGGCAGGCAGACGTTTGTTTTCTGCTTGATGCTTTGATCAGAAAGGAGTAATGGAGCTGGGCAGAGGTTCCGTTTCCACCCTCAGGCCTTGACACCATGTCCACACCCAGGCCATATTTGCATTCTCATGAATCAAGTTCGCCAAATCATACAGGAGATCTTAGAATTGCTAGTTCATTTAGATAGTTCAATTACAGGCTGCAGATAGCAGTGATCGTAGTTCAAAAAAGTATATCTCGTCATAGTTGTAGTCATACTTTATTGATCCCGGGGGAAATTGGTTAAGTATCTAGTAGCTGCCCACAAAACATTACCGTATGTTCCCTGTGACATCTTGGAACCATTTTGGGGAAAACCGATGCAACAGTTACATTTAAAAGTTGCCTCTGTTTTTAAAAAATAGAGATTACCCATTTAAGATAAAGATGAAGATTTTTTTCTCTCAGAGTGCTGTCACTCTCTGGAACTCTCTTCCTCAAAGGATAGCTGATACAGAATCTTGGAACATTCTTTTAGAAGTACTTCCCTTACTGAAAAGTAGCACTCCTGCTATTGCCTTGCTCTACAATATCCAAACAACAGGAATCCTGCAGATGCTGGAAATTCAAGCAACACACATCAAAGTTGCTGGTGAACGCAGCAGGCCAGGCAGCATCTCTAGGAAGAGGTACAGTCGACGTTTCAGGCCGAGACCCTTCTCGGCCTGAAACGTCGACTATACCTCTTCCTAGAGATGCTGCCTGGCCTGCTGCGTTCACCAGCAACTTTGATGTGTGTTTCTACAATATCCAGTGTATTTTTTCTATGGCCAATGCAGGGTTACATTATTATGTTCCATGTGGTGAATTTCCAGACTAGTGTGATAAAGTTAGTTCCCAACTGGTAATTAAAAGTACCTGGGATAAATTCAAGCAACAGAACTGCAATAGAACTTCAAATAGAATCATAGAGATATGATATGGCCTTTAGCATTATCAAGAAAATAGATAGAATCAGAGAGGACAGGAAAATTTTTAATTGGGGAAGGGCAAATTATGAGGCTATAAGGCTAGAACTTGCGGATGTGAATTGGGATGATGTTTTTGCAGGGAAATGTGCTATGGACATGTGGTTGATGTTCAGAGATCTCCTGCAGGATGTTAGGGATAAATTTGTCCCGGTGAGGAAGATAAAGAATGGTAGGGTAAAGGAACCATGGGTGACAAGTGAGGTGGAAAAACTAGTCAGGTGGAAGAAGGCAGCATATATGAGGTTTAGGAAGCAAGGATCAGATGGGTCTATTGAGGAATATAGGGAAGCAAGAAAGGAGCTTAAGAAGGGGCTGAGAAGAGCAAGAAGGGGGCATGAGAAGGCCTTGGTGAGTAGGGTAAAGGAAAACCCCAAGGCATTCTTCAATTATGTGAAGAAAAAAAGGATGACAGGAGTGAAGGTAGGACCGATTAGAGATAAAGGGGGGGAAAGATGTGCCTGGAGGTTGTGGAAGTGAGCGAGGTCCTCAATGAATACTTCTCTTTGGTATTCACCAATGAGAGGGAACTTGATGATGGTGAGGACAATATGAGTGAGGTTGATGTTCTGGAGCATGTTGATATTAAGGGAGAGGAGGTGTTGGAGTTGTTAAAATACATTAGGATGGATAAGTCTCCGGGGCCTGACGGAATATTCCCCAGGCTGCTCCACAAGGTGAGGGAAGAGATTGCTAAGCCTCTGGCTAGGATCTTTATGTCCTCGTTGTCCACGGGAATCGTACCAGAGGATTGGAGGGAGGCGGATGTTGTCCCCTTGTTCAAAAAAGGTAGTAGGGATAGTCCGGGTAATTATAGACCAGTGAGCCTTATGTTTGTGGTGGGAAAACTGTTGGAAAAGATTCTTAGAGATAGGATCTCTGGGCATTTAGAGAATCATGGTCTGATCAGGGACAGTCAGCATGGCTTTGTGAAGGGCAGATCATGTCTAACAAGCCTGATAGAGTTCTTTGAGGAGGTGACCAGGCATATAGATGAGGGTAGTGCAGTGGATGTGATCTATATGGATTTTAGTAAGGCATTTGACAAGGTTCCAAACGGTAGGCTTATTCAGAAAGTCAGAAGGCATGGGATCCAGGGAAGTTTGGCCAGGTGGATTCTGAATTGGCTTGCCTGCAGAAGGCAGAGGGTCGTGGTGGAGGGAGTACATTCAGATTGGAGGATTGTGACTAGTGGTGTCCCACAAGGATCTTTTCTGGGACCTCTACTTTTTGTGATTTTTATTAACTACCTGGATGTGGGGGTAGAAGGGTGGGTTGGCAAGTTTGCAGATGACACAAAGGTTGGTGGTGTTGTAGATAGTGTAGAGGATTGTCAAAGATTGCAGAGAGACATTGATAGGATGCAGAAGTGGGCTGAGAAGTGGCAGATGGAGTTCAACACAGAGAAGTGTGAGGTGGCACACTTTGGAAGGACAAACTCCAAGGCAGAGTACAAAGTAAATGGCAGGATACTTGGTAGTGTGGAGGAGCAGAGTGATCTGGGGGTATATGTCCACAGATCCCTGAAAGTTGCCTCACAGGTGGATAGGGTAGTTAAGAAAGCTTATGGGGTGTTAGCTTTCATAAGTCAAGGGATAGAGTTTAAGAGTCGCGAGGTAATGATGCAGCTCTATAAAACTCTGGTTAGGCCACACTTGGAGTACTGTGTCCAGTTCTGGTCACCTCACTATAGGAAGGATGTGGAAGCATTGGAAAGGGTACAGAGGAGATTTACCAGGATGCTGCCTGGTTTAGAGAGTATGCATTATGATCAGAGATTAAGGGAGCTAGGGCTTTACTCTTTGGAGAGAAGGAGGATGAGAGGAGACATGATAGATGTGTACAAGATAATAAGAGGAATAGATAGAGTGGATAGCCAGTGTCTCTTCCCCAGGGCACCACTGCTCAATACAAGATGACATGGCTTTAAGGTAAGATGTGGAAGTTCAAGGGGGATATTAGAGGAAGGTTTTTTACTCAGAGAGTGGTTGGTGCGTGGAATGCACTGCCTGAGTCAGTGGTGGAGGCAGATACACTAGTGAAGTTTAAGAGACTACTAGACAGGTATATGGAGGAATTTAAGGTGGGGGCTTATATGGAAGGCAGGGTTTGAGTGTCGGCACAACATTGTGGGCCGAAGAGCCTGTACTGTGCTGTACTGTTCTATGTTCTATATGTAGGACAGAAACAGGTTGTTTGGTCCACCTGGATCATACTAACCAAGATGCCCCCCTGAGCTAGTCCTATTTGCCTGTGTTTGGCCTATATTTCCTCTAAACCTTCCTGCTCTAAACCTGTGCCTGATGGTCCTAGTTCTGGGACAGAGCAAAAAACACTGGCAACTTTTTCATCAAGACAGTATGAGGCATGAGCTGCCAGGGGAAGTGGTTGAAGGAAGTACAAACGCTTCCTCCAGCAGCTCATTCCACATACAGCCTTGATGGAAAAAGCTGCCTTTCAGGTTCCTACTAAATATCTGCACTCTCACTTTAAACTGATGCCCCCCAGTTCTTGATTTCCCAACCCTGAGAAAAGGACTATGGGAGGATCTCTGCTCCTCATAGCTTCATAAGGTCACCACTATCTGGGCGTGGGATTTGCATGTTGCATGTATCAGCTAGTAAACTAGCACATTCCCCAACTGGTCTGTGGCAGTGTTTTCTTTTTCTCTACCCAGAACTAGGACCATCAGGCACAGGGCATATTTGGATCTCAAGGCAAACAAGATCAGATACTTCATAGAGAGTGATGATGATATGAGGAACAGTACAGCGACATTTGACTATTAAGACTAACAACAATCATGCAAATTAGAGCTAAAGAATACAATTCGAGTGTTCAAAATGATCAAACTTCTGCTTATACTCAGGTGTTTTTAAAGATATCAATTGGAGATGACATTGCATGCTTACTGCAGCTGATGTGAATATGGTTTAGCGGATGTAGTTTTTAATCTAATTCAATGTCCAAGAAACTTTTGTGTTTATTAATTAATCATTCTTTTTTTACTCTAAGTATTAATGACATTTGAAGCATGAATTGCCTTTTCTTCCCACAGTACAATATTATTCCTGGTTTTCTTGGAGGTTAAATGCATGGTCGGTTAATATCCTTTTCTAGTAAATCAATGTACATCATTAATGTATTTTCTTTAAACCCCACCAACCCTAAAAGCTCTGGAAATTAAAGGAAACCTAATGACTGAGGTTATGAGCCCCAGCACATTTTTGAGAGATTCAGTAAAACCATGGATTCTTGCAATGAGACAGAACAGAACACTTTTAATGTGTTTTGTTCCAAAAAAAAAAGCTATAAAAGGGGTCTTGAAAAGTTTACTTTGAAAAGCGTGCCAGTTATCTTAAGTGTTTATGGCCGTTATACTTCCTCCATCCTCACAACTATATAAAGTCTATGCCCTGAGGATCTAAGACCTCTTATTGTATTCTTATTTTGACATGGATGATCAGAATAAAATGCAAAACACGTTCTTCCCCCAGTTTAATGTAATGTATGACAGTAAGATTCCTCAGCACAAGTTCTGCATCTATTTCTTCAACCATCACCACCAACATACCCAATTGTCGTTATAACAATTTTTCTCCTAAACTCTCAAATTGGTTTTGATGGCTAATTCCATGCTGCTGGACTTCCAGCAGTGGGATTGAAAGGTAAAAGATGATGTTTGTCAGATTCTCACAGGCTATGGATTTTCTCTACTTAAATGAATGGATAGAAGGCCGCAGATATGTCCCCAGATTTTTCACCTGCCAGTCCCTGCTTGTACTACTACCGGCTGGGATCATGAGATACCAGTCCTTTATTAGAAGTGCAACAAGAAGTCATTCTTCATGAGTGAATCAACTATTTGGAACAAACAGAATATCTAAACACAAACAACCTAACTTTTCACTTTGCACTTTATGTATTATAGCTGTTGCACTATGCTCTGCAGTCCTTCCAAGTGACGCAACACTTCACCGGTGAATCTGTTGAAGTCATCTATTGTATCAGGTGCTCCTAATACGGCCTCCTCGGTGTAAATTGGGAGAATGCTTTGTGGAATACCTCCACTCCATCTGCCAAAAGCAGAATTTCCCAGTGGCCAACTATTTTAAATCCTATCCCCATTCCCATTCTGACATGTTCAACCATGGCCTCCACTTCTGCCATGACAAGGCCACCCTTAGAGTGCAAGAGCAACACCTGACTTTCTGTTTACATAACCTCCAACCTGATTTCATGAACATTGATTTCTCCTTCCAGTGTTTTTACCTCCCCCTTTCCTCCTCTTCTATTCCTCACTCTGGCTTCTTACCTCTTCTCCTCATCTACCTACCACCTCCCTCTGGTGCCCCTCTCTGATGGTCCACTCTGCTTTCCTATCAGATTCCTCCTTCTCCTGCCCATTACCTTTCCCAACCACCTAGCTTCATCCATCACCTTCTAGCTAATCCTCCTTCCCTTCCCCCAACATTTAATTCAGACATCATCTTCCTTCTTTTCCCGACCTGAAGAAAGATCTCAGACTGAAACCTCAACTATTTATTCATTTGCATAGGTGCTTCCTGACCTACTGAGTTCCTCTGACATTTTGTGTGTGTTATTATGTTCTACATTCTGTTTTTCTTTTTGCCACTTCAATATGTTTCTGTATGGAATGATTTGTACCAATTGCACGCAAAACAAAAGACTTTTCAATGTATCCCAGTACATTTGAACAATAATATACCAATAGCAAACTCAATACAGTTTGTCACGTGAAAACATTTGATGAGGAATACTGGAATCTGAAAGAAAATCAGGAACTCTCATTCATAATTATCTTTCTCTATTTTCAAATGCAGTAGATATGTATAGCTATATTGTCAGTAGTTATTCTGACTGACTTTCTTCATTCAATATACATTATTTTTCAGATATGGAATCCTTTATAATTTTATTTTAACTATTTTGACAAAAAATCTGATTTCAAGACAATGAAAGAAAGTTAGTACAGTATAAGAGCATTAGCTGCCTTTCTTGTTCATTTATTCTTCAGGATCAATGCACTACAGGTGAGTATATTGCCCATCTCTAGTTGTCCCTGAAAAGGTAGAAAGATGCCGCCTTTAACCACTGCTATCCTTTTTTTTATTGTTTTCTCATAAATTTAGCTGATCAAAAATTTTCATTATAATAAAATAATAATGGAAATGTTAGCAATGAATAGTATAGTAATAATGTTTGTTGTTCTTTTTTTTGTCCTTACAGACTGGTAGCAAAAGAAATGGCTCATTTTCATTCTGTCGAACCTGAAAATGGTTATTCTTCTGAAGCTGCCCTCTGGAAGAGTCTTTCCATGTACCTGACATTACTTAAGTCAAGTCATTCTGAGCCTGCAGCAGGTGTTAGGTAGGAGCAAAATTGATATTATTTAGTATCATTTTCCTTTCAATAATGTACTTAATGTACAATACATATCAAACTAACTGTTTTAGTTGTGTTAACTTTTTTAATGTTTCAGTTAAGCAGCAAATAAGATAATTGTATAATATGAAAAGCACTGCTTTTGTTACTTTTGTTATGTAAGTGTTAAATTTCAAACCAATTCCCATACAAATAGTCCAACATAGGATAAAAGATATTTTTTAATAAACCAAAGCCAAATATAATGAAATAGTAAACTATGGGGTTAAAACAAAACACAGTCAAATATGGCTAAATATCGATAAGACTAATAGATCCATTACTGAATAAAGTGCTATTGTTGGTCATGTTTACTCCTGGGAGGACGGAAGACTGAAAAGGTCGAGGATGAATATTTCCTAAGCCTATCTCAGATGATGGTGCAACAGTTAAAATACTCATTTTAATTAACATTTGAAATATTCCTGCCACTATCTGATTGAAATCAGGACTGTGCAGTAACTGTGTCTGCTGTATTTCTGTAGACAAAGGAGCTTGCATTGATTTATACAGTTTTCTTCTTGGTATTTGATCATGTGCTGACTTCTCACAGCAGGCTTCTGATCATCACATTATATATGTCCACAGTGATTCACCACCTGTAACATCTCACTGTAACATATCAGATATAATCTCTTTTATGTACGTGGAGAAAAACTGAAAGTCACATTCAGTGGGACCACCAAGTAGTTTGAGATAATAAGACAGGCCATTTCAGCCTGGAAATAATAAAAATGAAAAGGATGAAACAGTTACAGCAACTTATAGGTTAGATAAATGGAACTTAGTAAAAGAAAAAAAGGCAGAATGTGACATTCTAAAAACAGTTAGCAGTGTAAGAGTAAATGAACACAATGCAAATAGAACAGAAATAATTGAGATAAAGGAGGAAAGGAAATTAGAATACATACCATATCACTGAAATGCTCTTCATTATTCAACTTCAGTAATAAAAAATATTTGAATGTAAAGTAATCTTATAGACTTCTTGCAAATTCTCCAACATCCACTATATTCCTTCCAGGTTTCCTGCACCATTCACAGGGATGGGTGGAGGAACTTGAATACATATGCTGCCATTCATCTCTTATCCGGATGCTACTGCTGTGATATTCAATCTATGTGAATGGCGTGGACACTGATGCAAAGCTTCACAAATGGCTGTGCTGATACTTAAAACTGATCTGCCCAAGTAGGTCTCAGTTCATCAACTCTAACATAGGGCACAACTCACAGACAGATAAACCACTCACCAGTGGCTTTACCCTGACAACTCTCACCCCATTTTGTCATTCCAGTCCACTTGTCCTGATCACCACCTTGTCTCTTCTAATAGATTCTAGCTTAACCTCTTCTTCAATCCACAACAATTTTCCTTTCATGTGTCTCTATTCAAGCCACCTGATTTCTTCAGGTAATATGCATAACATCCTTCATCATAAACTCAAGCCTTTTCTATATTGCTGACACCAGGCTAACAGGTCAACAGTGCATATTTTCTCTTTCCTTTCTTAAATGATAGGGTCACATTTGCTGCTCTCCACTCCACTGGAACAATTCCAGAATCTATTGAACTTTTAAAGATGATAACCAGAGCATCCGCCATCTCTATAGCCACCTCCTTCAAAACTCTCTAATGCCAAAGTATTATGTTCCTGGAATTTATCAGCCTTTAAGATCATTGACTTCTGCAGTACTATTTTTGAAATATTTACTTATTTCTTCCTGTTCCTCATTGTAAGGAGACATCTGATTCTCTGGTATATCTGGCAGATTTTGTATATTATTTACATAGATGCAAGATAATTGTTTAATTTCTCTACCAGATTCAGATTCAGACTAATTTATTTATCATATGTACATGGAAAGATACAGAAAGATATGCAGTCTGAATTAACATCCAACACAACCTAAGGATGTGATGGGGGATGCCTGCAATTGTCACCTCATATGCCAACAGAGCATGACCACCATGTAGAGCAGAACACCTACAAGCGAAAACAACAACTGAACAACAGCAACAAAACAACAACAGCATAAGCAAGTATCTCTCCTTCCACATGCACACACACACACACATATCCCTAATGCCAGTACAGGCTGCCTCTGGGCATCCAGACTCCAGTGGATTCTCGTACATTGTGCCATCAATTTCCCCAGTGGAACTGCAGACCCACAGACCCAGGACATTGGCTTCAGGATTTCCAATCAACCTCTGGGCTTTGAACTTCAATATCAATCCAGGTGTCACTGATGACAGGATCTTGAACTCCAGGCCTCAAGCTCTGGACTCACCAAGACGCGTAACTAGGCAGCCACTGGCCTACATGCCTACTGCCAGCAAAGACCTCTGAGCCTAAGACCTGCTGACCTGGGGAGACATACAGTCCTTAGTAACATGTCCATGTTACATTTTGTAATTCTAAAGCATAAAAACTTACTGTAATAAAAAGACAGGAGCCCAGGAGATAACTCGTGTATGTTTTGCTTGAAGCAAGTTGTGTGAATATCACATGGTACCATCATGATGCATGCAATTCACGTATTTTACATATAAGCATAATGCATTATATAAACAACAAAGAAAGCTTAATCAAACTATATTTACAAGATTACTCAAATATTACAGAAATATTAAATACACAATACTCTTCTTTGCTTAGCTATCAACTCCAACTAAATATAGAATGCATCTCAACTTATACACATTATACTATATAATACGACTACTATATACAGACATCCACATCATAGTAAATTTCTAATTGTCCCATTCAGACCTAAGATTTAACCAGTGTGGAAAATTTCCTTTCCTGACCAGGGCGGTCACTCTGCTTGGCAGGTGAGCCTTGTGGCTGTGAAAACAATCTCATGTTCTGGGGCTCCTCAGTGGTGGCTGTAGGAGTTGACTCCAAGACGGTAGTAAGCAGTTCTGACAGCTCTGGACACCTTTCTTTTCCTTCATTTTTCTTCTAGTTTGTGCATCTTCATCTTAGGAAGGCTCATTTAGTTCACTGGAACATTTTCTTATTGAGCCTTCTATTGTTCCCTTTATGATACGATTTCTCCTCTTGGCTTCCTCATCCACAACATCATCTGACAAAGCCTATGTTTTTGTATCTCCATTGACTCCCTACTTTTTGGCCTTCCATTCCTCCATCTGGTCTTTGGTCTTTGCATCTACTTTTACGAGTAGCTTTTTATCTCCCTCTTAAAGTTCATGCAAGAAATTTAATGCATGCAGAGTAAATTCTGGTTCTTTATACTCAAAAAAACTAAATGTTTGCAACTGTCCTGAAGCTCTTTGAACATCCTTTCAGCTTAAAACCAAGCTACATTTCACAAGTAACTGCTGATAAACGTATCAGAAACTTTCTCAGACAGGTTGACTAAAAAAATTGTTATGCTTTTGTCACTTTCACAATTCCTCTGAGGAGCATGGTCCTTTCTTAGTCCAATATGCTTTGCAACCAGAAGCACAGAGGTTGGCACCAGTGCCTGTTTGCCCTCTGTTTGGCAAAGGTTTATGGTGTACAGCATGGAGACTGATGTGGCATCACCCAGTACCTTTCTCAACTCACTTTCAGTTGATTCTATTGCATATGATGTGGCATGCAAATAGTGAATGGATCTCCAATTAAGTTGTAGTGTCTCAGCCAATCACATTCAATATCACATTCATAAGTGGGCAGATGGAGTTTAACCCAGATAAGTGTGAGGTGGCTCATCTCGGTAGGTCAAATATGATGGCAGAGTATAGCATTAATGGAAAGACTCTTGGCAGTGTGGAGGATCAGAGGGATCTTGGGGTCTGAGTCCATAGGACACTCAAAGCTGCTACGCAGGTTGACTCTATGGTTAAGAAGGCATACGGTGCATTGGCCTTTATCAATCGTGGGATTGAGTTTAGGAGCTGAGAGGTAATGTTGCAGCTATATAGGACCCTGGTCAGACCCCACTTGGAGTACAGTGCTCAGTTCTGGTCGCCTCACTACAGGAAGGACGTGGAAACCATAGAAAGGGTGCAGAGGAGATTTACAAGGATGTCACCTGGATTGGGGAGCATGCCTTATGAGAATAGGTTGAATGAACTCGGCTTTTTCTCCTTGGAGCGACAGAGGATGAGAGGTGACCTGATGGAGGTGCACAAGATAATGAGAGGCATTGATTGTGTGGATAGTCAGAGGTTTTTTCCTAGGGCTGAAATGGCTAGCACGAGAGGGCATATTTTTAAGGTGCTTGGAAGCAGGTACAGAGGAGATGTCAGGGGTAAGTTTTTTTTTTTTTTTTTTTTTTTTTTTTTTTTAAAAACATAGAGAGTGGTGAGTGCATGGAATGGGCTGCCAGCCGCGGTGGTTGAGGAGGAAATGATAGGTCTTTTAAGAGACTCCTGAATGGATACATGGAGCTCTATAAATCTGTCTTCTTTTTAAACTCTTCCTGCCAGTCTAGCTTGCTGACATCCATGTGCTTGCACAGTCATGCCTCGATCAAACCACTGAAGCTGGTTTGGTTAGACCAGGTATACTTCGAAGCAAACTGTATGCTGTTAAACCAATGCACTTAGAAAATTTGGTACTCATTTCTAACTGGCTATTTCATTTGCTTCAAAATACTGTTCAATTAGCTCAGACTACATGAGGCAGTTACCCATTGAGCAATTAAACACATCTATCTTTCCGATGTAGTCAACCATTTCTGAATTTTTTTTGTGATCTCTATCAACCGATACCCGCAGTTTATGAACCTGTTAATTCTTCCAATCTCTGACCTTTTTAAAAAACTCAACATCTTGCTGTGCTTCAACATTTAGGCAGTCACTTCAGTTTTGTTTTAAAAATACCTCGTCACCACTGTTATGTTTTGGAATTCCAAAACATAAAAGCTAATTACAATAAAAATACAGGAGCCTAGGAGATAATTTACGTATGTTTGTTTTAACTTTAAGTGAGGTGTATGCCTGTCAAGTGGTAGCATTATGATGTATGTAATTCACATATTTTTGCATATAACTATAATGGATTATATAAACAAAGAATGCTTAATGAAACAGTATATTTACAAGATTACTCAAATATTACTAAAATATTACATACACAATAGTTCACACTGGTGGCCTTCAAACATGGGTCACAGAGTAGAGGCCTAGACTCCAGCACAACCTCCAACTTTTCCCATCCTTGTCCCTAAACCCGAACCCTGTCATAAGGGGGTGGCTGGGAACGGACCCAAGTGCAAGACACAGACACTGAAGTACTAGGGAAGGACTAGGATACCGGGTGAGGACTAGGACATGGACACAAAAACTGGGAACCCGGAACAGGACTGGACAAGAGAGCTAAGAGCCAGGGCTTGGACTCCGAGCTAGAGACTGGACAAGGACCCAGAACCTGGGTCTTGCCTCTGGTTCGGACCCCAGAACTAGGCAAGGATGTGAGTTGGCTGGCAGGTAGGACGAGGCTAGAGACCAGAGGCTTGAGGTTTGGGGTCTTGAAGCTTGGTTTGGGGCGAGGCTCGGCTGGAGACTTGGAGTCTTGAAGCTCCTCCTGGGCAAGGCGCAGTACTCCTGGGCAGGGTGCGGGTCACCTGGGCAGGGTACGGATCTCCACCCGATGGAGGCGAGGGACAGAACCAACCACAGTGTAATGGCAATCTGGCCTGACTTACCTGACGGAGGCAAGGGACAGGACCCACCGCAGGGTAACGGCAATCTGGCCTGACTTACCCAACGGAAGCAAGGGACAGGAAGGGAGCTAGGTTCAGGGTAGCTCCAAGTCAAGACTTCAGGCAAGACGAGGCAAGAGTTACCAGCAAGATAAGGCAAGGCTTCAGGCAATGCAAGGCGAGACAAGAACTTCAGGCGAGGCGAGAACTTCAGGCGAGGCGAGAGTTACCGGCAAGACATGGCAAGGTTTCAGGCAAGGAAACAGAAGGCAGAGGAGGGGATACAAGGAGCAAGGACAAGGGCAATCCAGAAGCTACGCCCTGCTCTCTGGAGGTATTTATGCAGCCAGCCCCAACGAGAATCAGCTGCCTCAATTATTGCTCAACAGGAACAGAAACAGGGTAGACAAGAAAACCTGGAGCAAGGGTCGATGGACCGGACCGTGAACCGGAAAGCGGACTTCACGGACTGGACCATGACAAACCCAATCTCTAGCTCCCTGCTCTGTCTCCAAAATCATTACCACAAACCTAAGAAACAATCAAGTCTGAGCGGTGGCCTTGATGGAGACTACAGTCTGGCGTCAATTCTATTGTTCCCCATTATAAATTTTATTGCCCCAGTCTGAAACAGGCCTATACTTACCCTCAGTTCTCCAACCTCTGTCAGTAAGGGGCTCATACTTAATCTAGATAGTCTTTTCCTTTCTACATACCCATAAATGCTCTTACTGTCTCTATTATTGTTTCTTGCTAGTCTATTTCCAACTTCTTAATCCACTGTTGAATTCCAAAATGATCCCTATCTTCAGACCTACTGGTATTTTGGCAACTTTAGTAGTCTCTTTCTTGAACTTAATATTATCTTTAATTTGTCTTGTCAGCCTTGGATGATTCATTTTTCCTTTTGGATTCTGAGGCCTCAAAGGAATTCTTTTTTACGACTAGCATTATTTCTTAAAATGTTAACCATGAACTGTATGTCATCATATTTTAAATATAGTGTCCCATTCAACAGCAGCTAACTCAACCGTCATGTCTTATAGATGCCTTTGTTTAGATTAAGGCCCTAGTTTCACATTGAACACCAACATTTTGAAGCTCAATAATATATTCTATCATGTCATGGTCAGTTGTTCCTAAAGTCACATTGACAACAAGATTATTTTCTTTTTCTCATTGCATTAAAGAAGATACATAACCTTTCTTAAAGGTCTACCTTAAAATCTCTGCCAGTTATTATACCATTAGTCAAAAGTGAAGAGCACTTTTGGCAAACCTAAATTTATCTCCACCTCGAATTTAGTTAACAAGCCTTTTAAATGGAAGTCGATGAAGAGCAATAATAGTAAGAATCCTACATAATTTTAATGTCCTGTTGGCATGGGATGGTAAGTTGAATTGTATAGTTTCTATTCTCACACCAGGTATGAAAGGGTTACCATATGAGCTCTTGGGCTGCATTCCCTGAAGTTCAGGAGAATAAAGGAGGATCTCATTGAAACATTCAGAATGTTAAAAAGTCTGAACAAATTATATATGGCAAAGTTATTTCCCATGGTAGGGGATTCTAGGATAAGACGGCACAACTTCAGGTCTGAAGGACGTCCTTTTAGCACTGAGATGTGGAGAAATTACTTTAGTCAGAGGGTGGTAAATCTGTGGAATTTGTTGCCATGAGTGGCTGTAGAGGCTGTCGTTCAGTGTACTTAAGGCAGAGATAGATAGATTCTTCATTAGCCAGGGCATCAAACGGTATGGGGTGAAAGCAGGGGAGTGGGGATGACTGGAAGAATTGGTTCAGCCCATGGCTGAATGGCAGAGCAGACTTGATGAGCTGAATGGCCAACTTCTGCTATATCTTATGTCTAGGGTCTAATATCAATAAGATTGGTGTGGTCTGAGCAATTAGGACTGCTTTATCTGAGGGGTTCAGTGTTGGCCAATGCTCTTTACTGTTGATCTACTCAAAAACTCAGGATGTGACAGAAAGGGGTAATTTTCTAAATTTATTCTAAAGACCGCTAGACTCACCCTTCGAGAGTACGTTAGACACTTCTAAGCAGAAGCTCTAACACCTTCAGTTAGTCCTGACAAAGGGTCTCGGCCTGAAACGTCGACTGCACCTCTTCCTACAGATGCTGCCTGGCCTGCTGCGTTCACCAGCAACTTTGATGTGTGTAGCTCTAACACCTAGATGTCCATTTTTTAAAATTCCGAACAGCCAAGCTTCTGCTATGACAGTGTGAATATGTCAAATCACTCTTTAAAATACCAGTCACATTTCAGGTAGATATCTAGCTGGAATATTTTACCTTCTTTCTCAATTAACTTTACAGATTATGAGATAGTGAATTTTCAGTAATCACATGCTTAATGAACACTTCCTTAAAATGTAATTTACATTTTAAATTGGCACTGTGAGTATTTTGAGCTTTGTATTAATGGGTACAGCTTGCAATTTAACTTTATTCCTTGCTGGAAGAGCCACCTTTTGTGATAATTACTATGGGTTTACTGTACCCTGTTGTATCAAAGAATGTGGATAACTACACGCTGCAGCCCTCCTTTCTTGATCATGTAAACTCATGGGGTATTGTTTCACACTTATCAGCCGCAGGATTACCAACCACGAGTTGGTGTACAATGCGTTTCTAATCTGACCCTGCAGCCAAAACACCAACAGTCTGTGTACAGCTGGAGGTGGAGGTCCTTGTTTATTTGGATCAGGTTGACCCTAACGTCGATGTTAAAAGCAGTGCGCTGTTTGCAGCCACCACTCTCAGAAAACATGCCTCAGAGTTCTTCCAGACCTTCTGTACTGAAATATGCCACATATTCAGATTTATTTATTACATAACACTTTGAAATGTGTCATTTGCATTAACAACCAACCCACCCAGGGATGTACCAGGTGCAGCCCACAAATGTCACCACATATTCCAGTGCCAACATAGCACGTCCACTATGCTCAGCAGAACAGCACAGAACGCAGCAAAATAGAACATAACCTGCAACAAAACGACAGTAAAACAAGCCCCATTCCTGCCTCCAAACCCTCGCATGATGCCGTGGTACTCACCGCTGCATGGCAACAATTAAATCACTTGACCAGGAAAGTAGGGAGCCTTTGATTTTTGGCCAAGTCATTTTGCCATTCACATTTTTTAACTGCAGTGCAAGACTCCTAAAATGTAAGTATTCATAGAGGTCACTTCCACAAACTTCCCTGGCAACTTTTACCAAAAGAATCTCACCAAACCAGGCTTCCTTCAGCACATAATGTTCCTCAAAACCTTATGCAAGTTTCTCTGCCTTCCTGCGAGGAGTCTGGCAACACCTCAGAACTTTAGAGCACATACTTATTTCTTGCTAATACTCTCCAGTATTTTTAAGAGTGCTGGTTGTACCATGGCCTCTTGAGCTGAGAAAAGGTGCCGCTAATGTAACACATTCAATCACCAATGCCCACTGTTCCTGAAACAGAGTAGCATTACATAAAGCAGACCACCAAAAAAGATTTGGAACAGGTATGAGTGAATTTCACTTTTTTTTTGAACTTCTTTTAAACAGCTGTAGGGAGATTATTTATTTATTGAGATACAGTACAGAATATGCCCTTCCGGGACTTCGAGATTCCTAGTGTTGTATTAATAAATCAGATAGTTGATTTCTTGGTTGACACTTTTACGATGCAGATAATATTATAAATGCAGAAACAAAAAAGTGAATATTTTGAATGAGTCTCAGAGAATTCCTGAATGAACGCATGTCCAAATCTCAGAAAAGAGGCTATAATCTTTGCCAACTCAGCAGCAGGCCAAGAACAGTAAGCATATTGATTTTTCCAGGATAGTCCATAGAGGGGAAGGGTGAGAGCTTAGAAACAGAGATGGAGAAGATGTTCAGAACAAAGAAGGAAAAGCAGGACACATGGTCAGCGAAACATAATCACCATGAGTGCCAAAGAAGTGGATGGATGGCAGTGGTGTAGGGACATAAAGGATTTGCTTCCTGGGGAAAGACAGGAAGTCTTTGAAGATCTAAGTAGAAAGTGCCACTGGAAGATTGGTTAGAAGTGAAGTAGGAAAGAAAAGAGTAGGAAGAATCAACAAAAGATGCATTGGAAATAATCCTTGCATAGATGAAAGCAGCCAACAAGGCAGCAGGAGGAATGGGGTGTAATGAAAGTGAGGCAAGTAAAAGAAGTAAAGGGAATAGTGCCTGAAGTACTTCAGTGTGAATGGGAAGGCAAGAGTTGGGTATGAGGGAAAATGAAAATATGTGCACAGCTGGGGTAGAGGAGGCAGAGATAGGAGTGTAGAGCCATCTATTGACTGAAGACTTGCAGTTTCTAACATGAGCTCAGGTTCAAGACAAGTATTTATCCAACACAAATTTTATCATAAAACCCTGATGCACAAATTAGAGTAACGGACTCATAGAGCATGGAAATGGATTCTTCAATCCCTTGTAGACATTAAGTACTCTGTTACACTGCATTAATACCATTTTATCCTCCACCCATTCCCACCAACTCCCCCTCACCTTTCCATCACAATTACACTCAACTACATACGAGGAGAAATCTACAGCAGCCGATTAACCGACCATTTCACATGTCTTTATGGATATGGGAAGACGGAAACTGGATCATCCAGAGGAGACCATACAGTCCACAGAAGAAATATGAAAATTCCACTCAACCATTACTGGAGATCAGGATTGGACCTGGATGGCTAGAATAGCTAAATGATTGGCATGACATCATACTATAAATCTCCATCATATGCGAAGTATTCTTATAATTTGTAACTACAAAATTAGTATAACAAAGTTTTACAAATCTGGATATTTGTACTTCTATGAAATCTACGTTCAACTGACTTGTCCAAATATAAAAACATTATTCAGAACAATAAGAGTAATAACCATTATCTCCTGTCAAATCAATGGTACCTATCCACTTTCATATTATATTGGCTGATATCAGTGTTAGTCACAGGTATTGCAGAAGTGTAATCATATCAACTGATCATTATACCCCCCCCACCCCATGTTCTGTTATACATCACTGGGAACTGAGGTGATGTATGCTATGTTCTCCAGTGTCAATAGAGACTGCATCTTTAATGAGAATTTCACAGAGCTTTACAGTTGCTTTCTAGTGGGTACAGTTAGAAGCACCTTCACATGGCAGATGCTTCAAAAGAGGGTGAGCAGAAAATCATAAGACTGCTATACACCAATGACTGTCAGCTGGATTTTATTTCAATTTACCTCCTCCCCACCTTCAGCAGACTGAATAACTGGATTTTGTTTGCAAATTTTTTGATAACTTGGCTATCCATTCAGATTGTGAACATGCAATCATTTAAAATATTACATTTTCAAGTGGGAAAATACAAGCATCTCTTGAGTCCCTTTATAAAAAGATAAAACCATTTTGAAACATTAGTAACAGTAGATGAATGAATGGAAAATATTGCTGTTCAATGATAAGCCCAAGATCAGGAGATCTAATAGTTTTGCAGACGTAATATGAGGGGTTACAGTAGATTAGTTTTCTATATCACTAACTGTATTCTAATGATACGGGAAGAATCTTCACAGTATGTTCAGAAACTATCATGGAGGTTAAATCCTTCTTTTCTCCTTGATTTTTCAATAGAACCTGACCATGTTATACAAAGGTGGAGAAACTAGAACCATGAGATCATTGCAGCATGAAAGGAGTTTGTTCAGCCTATCGAGCCTGCAACAGCCCTGTGCAGGAGCTCTCTGGTCAACCCCTTTCACCAGCTCTTCCACCTCAGTTCAGCATTTGTTTCTCTCTCAAATATCTGCTCAATTCCCCTTTGCGAAATTCACTGGAACTGCAGGTCCCTCGGTCACGTAGACACAAGAAAATTGCATTTGCCATGTAACTAGTGTATTAACTAAAAAGAGAAAGTCTGGAAATTCTCAGTAGGTTGGCTGGCATCCATGAAGAAAGAAGTAGAGTTACTGGGCCCAGGTTTTGCTGACAACAGCCCTCCACTTGCATTTGCCCTCTATATTCTCCAGCCTCCCAAAAATTAAATTAGTAGAATTCAGAAGGCTGATGTTACTGGTCCAAGCATGTCTATGTTTGCCCTTGGGGCCCTCTTTGTTGGCAAGACTTCAACAGACATCACAGGGTGGTGGGGGCTAACCAAACAATCTCCTCTGTAAGCTTTTCTTTGCTCTCACCCCAAAGTTGTCAAAGGGTTTTCACTTCTGAACATCTTTGACACTCAAAAGCATTTATAGACCATTAAAAATGATTCTGATTCAGACTCAGATTTATTTATCACATGTACATCCAAATATACAGTGAAATATGTCATTTGTGTTAACAAACACACTAAGGATGTGCTGGGGACAGCCCGCCTGTGTTAGCATAGACCCCAGGACAGCATAGCATGCCCACAATGTATAGCAGAACACAAGCAACAAAAAAAAACAAGACAACAACAGCAAAACAAACCCTTTTCCCATCCATCCCCTCACACAAACAAGCCTCCAAATTCAGGACAGGTCACCTCTGGGCCTCCCAGGTCTTCAGATTTTAAGACATTTGAACACATACTACAGACTGTCCTAGTTGCTGGGGTTCACTTTGAAATACTGTAAATGCAGAGCAAAGACATGGAAGTACACACTCCCTGATGGCCCTCTGTTGGTCAGGGTGAACCACGGGTGACGCAAGCCAGGGCAGTACGATATGGAGGGCATGCAGCACGATCCCCCTCTCCATGAAGTTGATGGATTCAAAGGAGTGGCAGAGACTAGTGGAGTTTGGCATCAGTGGCATTGCAGGAGTGGCCAGTCACCATTGAACTCAACATAGGACAGCCTTAGAGTCTCCAGCTCCGTATTTTCCCTCAGGGTTTATTTCTAAAGCCTTCCTTGTGAATGGGTATAGCTGCATGGCAGCGGAGGTTTCAAATCAGAGTTTGCTTCTCCTACATGAGCTGCCCACCACAGCTCAGAGTGACTGGGTTTAAGGTGCCAGTAAACTGCCTTTTCCCCTTCTCTTGTTGGTAGAAACGTTTCCGTTGGACTTACTGCCAGTAACCTGCCTTTTCTCCTCCTGTCAGTAGAAACGGTTCCACTGGACTTACTGTGGTAGTTAAGCCACACATGAAATCCAGGAGCTAGACTTGGTTGCCAGAGGTTACTTGCACGCATTGGGAGCATTTGGTATGTAGTACAAACTTAGCCCCACTACCCCCCCTCCCCACCACCCACTAGGGCTATGACAGCTTACACCCGGCACAAAATTATAGATGATTAAAAATAAGTCATCATTTTAAAAATAAAGATAAGAAATCTACTAAATATTAAAATATTGAACAAAGCACTCATGATAAAAAGGTTTATAGCTTTTCTTCCTTTCTAACATGCAGTCTGACCGTTCCTATTACAAATCATGGGCTCACAGATATTGCGCCAGGATATTTGGGGACCTGAGCATAGGACATTAGCTTAAATGCCGGGGAGTCTCAGGAATATTTTGCTCTGCCATTGCACTCCATAGAGATTTCAGCAGCAGAGTGCATCCAAGTGTAGGGCACTGCCAATAACCTAAGGCTCCCCAGGGGGAGGCATTTCTCCATTTGGACTTGGACAGAGTTGGAACTGCAGTGGAGGATCTGCATGAGAAGGGTTGTAGTAATATACATTGATATACTTAGTGTATCATCCATATATGGACTTGCAAGATACGTGAAGGAGCTTGTGGACGAGAGAGGAGGAGAGACCCATATCACTTCCAGGAACTTCGGTAAAGCCAGGAGTTTATCGTTACCAATCAATATGTCAGCAGGACCTGATACAACTCTGGAGCAGTACCTGTGGAACATACTTCTGCTGCTACTGAAGCTCAGCAAGGGGCTGGCTAAAGTCAGTGTAAGTTAATGGAAGCTGAGTCCAATTCCGTCAGAGCTCTGCTGAAGACATTTGCTAACCAAGAATAAATAGCTACCATCCTTCAGCAGAGAACTATCAATGAACTATCAATGATGAGACCAAGTCTCATCTTCTTGCACCCAAACCATAACCCTTCATCCATCTCTCTTGCATGTAACTACCATAACTTTTCTTAACTGTCACAATTGAACTCTCACCTACCACTTCCACGAGCAACTTATTCTCCACTCTCTGATTGAAGAAATTCCCCCTCAGGTTCCTCTTATGTATTTCATCTTCCATCCTAACACTATGATTTCTAGATCTAGTCTCACCCAACCTGAGGGTAAAACGCCTGCATTCGTTCACTCTATCTACACCCCTCATAATTTTATATATCTCTATAAGATCTCCACTCATTCTCCTGCACTCCAGTGAATAAAGTGTTAACCTATTCAAAATTTCCCTATAAACTCAGGTCCTCAAGCCTTGGCAATATGAATTGCCTTTCACCTTATTCCAATCTGTCTGTGTCTACTTGTCCATATTATGCAGCTGAGCTGCCTATAAAATCAAATCACATCCTGTTAATTCATCTTCCTGAAATAGCGGGAAGGATTCTTTGCTGGCAATATGGTTTCAGCAAGCACAAGCAACCATACTCCAAAGTACAAAGACATCACATTGTGATGCCAAGAACATTACCCAGAATATTATGTAAGCAATTGGTAGTTCACTTTCTCTTTATACAGCTCCGTATTGTACCCACTTAGTAAAGCACCAGAGAAAAATATGCCTTTTAACAACATTGTTAAGTGCATTTTAAGATGATGTCCTGATGAAGAGCCTCGGCCCGAAATTTTGACTGTTTATTCCTCTCCATTGATGCTGTCTGACCTGCTGAGTTACTTGAGCATTTTGTGTGTGTTGCTTGAGATGATGTAATCTGTAGCGCTGAGGCAACAAAGCATGACCCATGCTATTGTTAAAATGATAAGCAGCGACTTAAGCCTTTATCACAAGGGCACGTATTGTCTTCATCATGAAACATGGCACGATCTTAAGGCACATTTACTGCTGCAGAACAGCAACTGGCTTGAAGGATCACCTTGTTGCATGCATAGTATTAGTACATTAAAGTGACTGTAGATTCAGGGATGATATTTTAACAGTTGCTGCTTGTGTTGGATAACAGTTGCACTATTCATTAGGTAAGGGAAAAACTATTGCTACAGTTGAAGAATCTTGAAAGCCTTGAGTGCAGCCAAGTTGTCAAAGGGTTTGATATCTCTCAGTGCTCTGGCTGCATTAATTTCTCCCAGTGTATGACTTGTGAGTTGTTTCAGTATTTGCATAGAGTACAGGTAGTGGGGGCGGGGGGGGGGGGGTCAATGAGGTAACCAACAAATAGCTTTGAGCTTTCAGCTTGGTGTTCACTAGTTTCGGATGCCACTGTCTAAACATACAGGCACACAGATATCAGCAAGTGATTAATACAGTGCAGGGAATGTAGCATCATCAGCATAAACACAGTTATGGCATCAGCATTTGGTTAGAAAATACTTCAATTCTCAGTCTATTGAACAGCTCTCATACCCTTTCAGTTATCAGTTTATCCCCACCAGGGTTACTCCCAAGCAAGCAGCCTTGCTGCGATTGTTTAAATTTTGGAAAATGAATGATCTTGAGACAGCATGGCAATAACTATTTTCAGGGCCATTTCAGCAAAGATTGATCTCTGCTTCTCGACCAGGGAGGACAACCTTCAGGAAATTGTGACCTGCGGCCTCAGTAAGTTTGCAGCTAGCTTGTAATTCAGCTTTTAAAGGAGTTACTACAGATCTCTGGAAGAGTCAGTTTTTTGATATCTTTAAAAGCTGCAAACATTGGACAGGAGGTGACTTCTGAGCACTGATCAAATGTGGTGGCTGGGTGACATTGGAAGCATTGGAACTCATCTTCCAGGAGAAGAGATTGACCGGTAGTGACATATTCTGTTCCTCAATCTAAGAAGACAGCTGTGTCTACACAAGTCATTGATGGGGACAATGGCTGGCAGGTAAGTTGATGTTATAGGTTGCCATCATTGACCAAACTCTTCGAGCAATAAATTGCATTGATGCTGTCCACTGTTTAGACAGCAGCCAGATAGTTCAGCTTTCTTATTTTTCCTGATGTCCAAGGAAGGCTTTATAAGCTCAGGTATTTGCTATAAATGAACCTTCCTAATGTAGAAAAGTACTATTCTTATCTTTGTTTCCCTCATGATTTGATCAACTCAGAACCGTCATCACTTTCATTATCTCTTTCATGAAGAAACACATTAATGAGTTATGGAAATTATACCATCACTACTGCATACACACTGTTCCATAGTCAGTGAGGAATCATCGCAGTAAGGCTTGGATATGTAGGTCACATATACTACACTTCATATATATACAGTGCACTGTATTGCTATCATGATACTTTGACTTTCAGATACCTTAAGCCTTGTGAAGTAATGATGGGTTACCAGTGCTCTTGATATGGCATCCCTGTCTCGTTGTAGACCCCAAAGAATGAGATCCTCCGGCAAATCTCTGGGCTTTGACATATAGCCTGGCAGTATATCAAATAAGAGTCATCATTGACACCAACCACCAACTTAACTTATCCTCTTTCAGCTGATCCCACTTCACCTCATCATCATTATTACCTATCACTGCTTGATGGTCTACAGGCAAAGGTTGAGTTTTCCCAATGCAGTAGAGGGGTTCGACAAAATATGCTACCTTTTCTCTAAAGTAACTCTGGGTGCTCCTGGATCAATGCAGGCACTGAAATCACAGCTGAGGCTCCTGACAACATTTTCCATCAGTCTCCTGGCTCCTGGCTGACTCTATGGCTTTAGCTGTATGGCATTCACTCACATTAGTGGCAGAGTGGAAAGGAGTGAGGAGATAGGATTTGGCTGCCAGGGTTGGCCATCCCAGTAATGCAGCAGCTGAGAAATTATAGATTGTTGGAGAATAAATAAATCATTCAAACTCTCCAGAAATATGACATTGACCATGAGAAATGTTGTTTTGAGGTCATAGACAGATGTCCATGGAGTCTTTGCAATCCGTATAGAGAAGAAGTTTTATGAGAAAGAACATTTTAAAACATTTTATGTTTATAAGTCTGATTTTTTTAATATTTTAAATGTTTTTGCATATTCACAAACAAAGAAGACAGTTGCTAATATTCAAACCACATGACAGCTTTGTCAGCATGTTCAGCATGGGTTACTGCATTGACATCTTTAATGTAGGCAGGATGTTCTCGTGTGGTTTTATTTATGGTCACACTGACCAGGTCGGAGTAGACTTCAAGGACAAGATTTGTACTTGAAAATCTGCACTTAAGAAGTACAGAGTGAGCAGGAAGGGAGCAGTAAAAATAGGCAGTCCGTCCCTCCCAGGAAATGCCAATCATCACATATATGCAAATAAGAGAAAACCTGCAGATGCTGGAAATCCAAGCAACACACTCAGAATGCTGGAGGAACTCAGCATTTTATGTGCATCACATATATCCACCAGGTTCAATGCAATTATTTTCGACAGAGATGATTTTGGCCAAATTTTCATTTAACATCACCGTTGCAGCAATAGAAGTGTAATCTGAATCTAAGATCCTGTGTTTTCCCTTTATTATTATTATTACTATTATGAATGAGCAATTGCTAATAACAGCATCCAATCCTGTTTGAACACAGCTCACCAATTCTGACTACCAGTGAGCTTCTTTCAATTTCTCTTCTTTTGTTGCTGTCTTCTACCCTGAAATCACTAATTCTAGTGTTCAGTTTCACATACCAGCAATCCACTGATGTTTCACCCAAGTAATCATTCTTTAACCGCAAGCCTAGACAGCAAGCTGGAAAGCGTGTGCATGCGTAATGGGTGAGATCAGGATTGGCCCGAAGGGACTATAGGGCATCAAATCTGTCCTAATCCTGTCCTCAGGAATTATGAGCATATTTTCCAACAGGGTTCTCTGGAGTGCTCACAACTGGAGGCCTTTGTCGAATGTTCCCCTCCGTGAATCAGAAACACTCAGGATAATTCGTGTAACTTCATTATAGTCCAAGCTGACTTCTGTTAACCAATGATCAGTTTATCAGGCCCATGACCTAGCTGCTCCATAAAGTGTGACACTGCATGGCTGATGGCTCTTCTGTTATTACAATTGTTCAGTTTCAAGAAGTGAAATTAACATCAGTCCAGAACGGACGTGGAAAGGTAATATTTTTTCCAAAGTTTTTTGGATAGAATTAAACCAGTGGGTACACCCATTAGAAAACATTACCTTTTCAAATTTCATCAGTGTTAGAAAATACATTTCATTCATGGTATAAACAGACGTTTTGTACAAATGAAGGTTATTACAACATGTATATCTAGAACACACTCGACTCTTCTGTACTGTCATCATGCAAGCATTTCATCTGCTGCTGAGCACAGCAACATGGTGGGCTAAATCTCAAAGTAGTATTGACTACAAAGCTAATGGCATTTGCTGTCATTATGTTAATGAAACTGATTTATCATCAATAAGAATGATGTCAATGGTTTGTTTTGAAACTTATTCTACATTCTGAGCCTTTTGTTCAAGCATTTAATTGTTAAAATAGTGAGAACTATTTGCTCTTATCAGCAACTTAATGATACGTTACTGTTATCCAATTATCACATGGCAATTTCTTTGCAAAATTTGTTAAATTTTGTGAGTTTATGGCCTCATTTGGTTTTGATTAAAACTCTGCTCTTTTTAGGGTTTTTATTCCTGCCAAGCAATTTGTTCATTATTTTGGAGCATCATATCTGACTTAATCCTGTCCTTAAAGAGCACTAATGAATGACTTTCCTTGCAAGGCTCTCTGGATAAGTCTCACAGCTGGGAGCCGTTGCTAGTTGTTACCCGCCTTGGCTCTCATTCACTACTGCAATTTCATCCGCAGCCTGGCAGGGTTGCTATGGTCAGTTAATAATGCCAATGAGCAAGTTGCTCCATATTGCTCAGTGCAGCATGGCAGGCAGCCAACACTTCACTGTTATTAAAATTGGATATTAGTTTAGTGGAGACACTTTAAAGAAATAACCAATGTACACTAGGTATAATATTGAGAATAAACATTCCATATTGTATCCTAAGTAGGCAGATTGCTTCAAATGAGGAAAAAGGGATTATGAGGAGCCATAGGCCCATGCAGCAAAGGTTGAGTTATTTTATTTGTACCTGTCATCACCCTGAGAATCATGGGTAACTAGCTCAGTTATCCATGGCGAACCAACCTCAGTGCCATGTGTCTGGATGTGACAGAGAACCATTATCTTCACTGTCTGAATATGGATTTACATCTTGGAAAGGCATGTTGTGATGAGGATAATTGTGATTCTTCAACTGTATTTAAATAGATCGTGTGATTGCGGGGAAACCTGGCAAATGGTGTTTAAAGCAGTGAAAGGTGATGTACTTTGGCAAGAGGAATAAAAAAGGCAGATTATTGTCTGAATAGAGACTGTAAATAAGTGAAACTCAGTAGGATCTAGGTGTTCCAGTGCATAAATTTTAAAAATCTACATGCAGTTTCAACAAGTGTTGAAAAAGGTTAACAACATTTTAGCATTTATTGCAGAGGGGTTGGAGTTTAAGAATAAGGAGGTTCTGTTACAGTTGTACAAGCTGCTGTTGAGGCCACTCTGGATAGTTTTGTCCACTTACCTAAGTAACTTTGGAGGCAATCCAAGGGGGATCACTAGGAAAATTCCTAAGATGAGAGTGTTTCCTCTCTTCTTTGGCTAGACAGTTGGGTCTGTATTCCTTGAAGATTTGAAAAAAATGAGAGGAGAAGATGGTGGCGCGCCTGTGCGTGCGCAGCCCTCCGGTGAAAAATAATATCGTATCTGTTAAATAGGGGCCGTGGACAATTCTGATTTGATGGAGAATGGACGTGAAAGCACAGAGGAACATCTGGAGAAATTTCTGAAACGCCTGTTCGTTGCTGTCGTTACTGTGTGGTCGGGAATCTTTCGGAGGGTAGGCCTCAAAATCCCCGGCCTTGCCTGCTTTTGGCGACCGAGAAGGCGGTTGAATCGTTCCGACAGAGATGGCACTCAGTACTCGGTGTCGGACAGCTGATCAGCGCTCGAAATTTTCGGATGACTCAGAGTCGGATTGTGGTCGGCATGGCAGGGAGAGTTTTTTTTCCTTCTCCCGTCTGCATGAGGTGTAGGACATTTGAGAAACTTTGAACTTTACTGTGCTCACAGACTTCTTCATCAAGTTATGGTACTGTTACACTGTTTGTAACTATATGTTATAATTTTGTGGTTTTGTCAGTTTTTTCAGTCTTGGTTTGTCCCGTGTTTTGTGATATCACACCGGAGGAAATAATGTATCATTTCTTAATGCATGCATTACTAACTGACAATAAAAGAGGACTACGTGTTTTCATAATCATCATCATCATATGTACAAGATCCCAAGGAGACTTGGCAGAATATATCCTGAGATGTTTCACTAGTGGGATAGATAGATAGATAGATGGATATACTTTATTGATCCCAAGGGAAATTGGGTTTTGTTACAGCCACACCAACCAAGAATAGAGCATAAATATAGCAATACAAAAACCACAAATAATCAAACAACAAAATGCAAACTATACCAGATGGAAAAAAGTCCAGGACCAGTCTATTGGCTCAGGGTGTCTGACCCTCCACGGGGGGAGCTGTAAGTTCGATGGCCACAGGCAGGAACGACCTCCCATGCCGCCCAGTGTTGTATCTCGGTGGAATGTCCCGAAGTCCAACAGTAAAAAGTTCAATATCCGGTCTACAAGCACGTTCCTCGATCGTAATATGACCCAGATTGCACCATCTGTTGTTAACCAGAACAGTAAGCACCCAAGTCCTTTAAGCTTACCACTCTCAGTGCACTTCCGGTCAGCCGGAATGGTCTGGAAGCCATCCATGGAGAAGTTTTGATCAGGTATGTCCTCGTGCAGGCCCGTTCCTGTGAAACACGTAACACTGCACTCCCGAAATGTTCTTTGACTCCTGGCTAGCGCCATGAACTCATCCATTTTATTACCCACCGAATTCCTCTTCTCCATAAGTCTCTGTTGTCTCGACCCGGTCCTCTTTCCTCGACTTTGTGATCCCCCTCTGCATCCTCTGTGTGTTTTCCTCCAGATTTCAGCAGGGGTGTCCGCCACACTGCTCGCTAAACCGGCCGGCATTAGCGCAAGCAGCTGGTCCCTGGAATGAACAATGCGACCATGCTTCTGTCCCGCGTGTCGGGATGTAACTATTTCCAGCGTTGAAAACCCAAATAAAACTCTCTCTACCAGCATGTTAGAGAGGGTGCAGCTTCGATGTGTTACCATGAAAAAAAAATTTTAAAAAACCTAAGTTAGTTAAAAAGTAAGAATGTGATTGGACGGCTGTAACAGGCTGCATGCACGACCGGCGCATGCGCACTAATGCTGATGTGATGAACAAGGGGACATAGCTACAAAATAAGGGGAATAGTCATTTGAATTGAGGTGTTTTGAAATTTCTTCTCTCTGAGCGTAGTGAATCTCTGGAATTCTCTGATTTTCAGTGTAATGTAAGTGATAGCTACCATTACGTATATTTAAGGTTAGTATGGAGAAATATTTCAAAAGAGTTTATGGGGAGAAGTTGAGGACATCATGGATCAGCCATGATCATCCACAATGGCAGAACAAGCTTAAGGAGCCTAGTGATCAACTTCTGCTCTTATAACTCTAAGTGTGAAGGTTAGGGCATCTGATCCGAATTCAAACACACAAAAATATTTAGCACATTAGGAAAACACCTATAAAGCAACCATTAGAAGAAACAGAATCTTCACTGCTTCCACTCTGGAAAGGATGCATCTTTCACCAGGTAGATCATCAGCACAACATGTTGCAGTTGATACCCTTCTGCAAATCAGAGAACATCAGACCAGCTCCACTGCCAAGATCAGTAGATTTGAGTAGAAATATCATCATGCTCTTTAACTTGTGATTGGCAGAAAGCAGTCTTGATATCAACAGTTAACAGTTAGTGGAAATAAATTTGGGTGAATTCTTGGACAAGAAAAAAGTTATGGAAGTTGCCTAAGAAATGAACTTTAATGCTGATATGAAAATCCCATAACAGCAGAAGATAATATGTTCCATTTCAAATAATCTATGTACTGTTCCAAACTCATTATATTTACCAACAATATAAGGCTCCAGCAAGAGGTTGTGAATTTACAGTATGTGTTGTGTGAACTAGATGATGTATCAGATGATTGATTGTTCTTATCAGATCCTTATGCTACAGCATCATGTTCCATATGAAATTAGACATAATCACCAGTGAGGTTGAGAAGCCTGCAAATGACAAGACCTCTGGACTTCACGAGTACCAAAATGGCTTCTTCACAGAGGCAGAAGGTTATAATGAATGCTGATAAAAATTATAAATATTTTAAAAGATAAAATTTATCAAGTTAAAATACAAGAAATTCATATGAATTTATTAAAAATGTAATAATTAAATTCAGAATGGAAAACAAAAAGCTTCCTCTCTTTGGTTAATGAATGTTGGCGACCCTATTTAAATGAAAAGAGCCATACTTTATGCACCCAATATACCAAAGTATAAAAGTGTGGGGACGGATGGGAAGTCTGTTTGGCCTCTCAGTTCATGATCAGGAACCACCCTGGCTTGCCAAGATCTGCTGACCTGCCAGAGCTCCTAATTTTGACCATGTGAATGCAACCCAGGAGATAGCAGGAACATGGTGGCAAATCTCTTCCATGCAGCTTCCATCTATTTCATCCATCTTTAGCTTGAGGTTAAACCCTCCCTTCTTTACAAAATAGCTGTGATCAATTTTCTTTTCTGACATCCACATATTATCCTTATTAGCTGCCGCTCTTTAAAAAACAGCTTTCTCAGTGGATATTCCAATTTCCAACCTATCATGCTCTTTGAAAATGCTCCTTGCCTCCAGGGTATTTAAATTAGTGAGTGAGGTACCCATCGAATACCTGTCAAGCAAAGTTGCATGTTCTGTCAGCTCAATTCCACTCATCTTAGTGTAAAGCATGCGCTCTTAGGTGAAACAGGAACCTTGTGACTTTAGTTAGTCCCGTATTTATCATTTGCCATGTTGATCCTGTGACCTTTTATCCTTGTGCTTTAATTAAATCAGCTGTCCAAAAATGTTCCAAGCAAGCTAGGCGAATGAAACTTAAAACAATTTAACACCATCTCAATTCTAACATGTGATTACAGTCTTAATGTGATTTGCGCACAATGCATCTCTTTAAAGTATGTTTCTGTGAAGCTTGTCTGGGGAGTTATATTGCAGTTTGAGGAAAATGGGTGTCAGCAAGCTAAATGAATTATTGCAAGACAGACATATATTTTAAATTGTTAAAGAAATGACAGATCATTAATCTAAAGCAGTTTTCAATGCCGTAGTCATGGTTTCTGCTGATTAATCATTGCCAAAATGTTTCTGGTTCTGCAGTACAACACTCTACTTCTATTTGGCAAAAGTAGGTGGTGACATTGAAGATCTGTTGCAATACAATTGGAATTGCAGTAGGTGGCACTGGCTTTGTTGTGGTTGTACAAAACTTGTCACTTGCAGCCTGACTAATGATGTCCCTATTGGCTTTGATCCAACCTAATGCCAGATACTCCTCAAGGAAAGGTAGTGTTTAAAATCCTAATTGTTCCAGGGGAAGCTGGAATAAGATGTTGGGACAAATTTTCTATATGTTGCCAGGATCTAAATTTGATAATGCAAGTCTTCTAGTATCCACTTCTGTTTTGTTTGTCATCATGATAAAAA
Organism: Mobula birostris; assembly: GCF_030028105.1. NCBI lineage: Eukaryota > Metazoa > Chordata > Chondrichthyes > Myliobatiformes > Myliobatidae > Mobula > Mobula birostris. The sequence goes on along the minus strand of NC_092380.1, from coordinate 72,877,258 downwards.
TGAAATGGAATAAAACAGTAATTCATGAACATCCACATTCACTGATTTTTTTCTTGTCTTTTAAACAATGGTCCTCATGAACTTGGGATCAAGGATGTACGTGTCACACAAACATGCAGGCCAACCTATATTATCTCTTTTTAACCAAGACGTAGGTCTGATTTAGGCAGGAAAGAGAATCATGAAGGTTTCCAATGATCCAGTAACTTGTATACCAAGTCAATACTTTGAGATTCAGGGAGCATTACACTGAATTTGGATCAATGTTGCCCAGCGTCTAATGATCAGTCAGCACTGGAGTAGAAATAAAGTATGGCACTTCAAAATGGCTCAGGTTATGAAGCACATGGTATGTGAAAACATTTACAGGGAGTTTTATCATGTCAGAAACATCTCTGCAAATGGGAAGCTTTTTAACCAATGTCAATACTCTCTAGAGCCAAGACCACAGAAACTTCATCAAATGTAATTTGCTTGCTTCAAGCTATCAGTACTACTTCTACTAACCCACCTAAGGATAATTTCTGCACTCAATATGTGCGGGACAGGGATCTAATTCCAGCCTATGCCTGTTGCACCACATTGTCTTCTGGTAATAAAGGCTCACATTGACCTAGAAAATATGGGCCACTTTCCAAACCATGAAGCTTTTCAGTGAAAGCATGCACCAATGATGAAATTGGCAATCAACTTCAATGACCTTTCAAAAATTAAGTGTTTTGAAAGATCAAGACTATAGTTCTGACTGAAAAGCTATGGTCTATTGGACAGTATTAATCACTGCCTTCCTTTATGCTTCCAAGACTTGCATTAGACATACCAAGGCACTGACAAAATACCTCCAACATCCTCTACAAAATCCTCCAAGTTCATTGGAAAGACAGTGCCCACTCACTGGCTAACTTCTTCAGGTTTATGCCCCTAGTAATACACAGTTATAATCAATAACTAGCTTATTATGTATCTTATGTCCCTAATAAAGTGTCCATTGAACATATATTCATGTTATTCTGCTGTTGTAGCCCATTTACTTCAAGGTTCGATGTGTTGTGCATTCAGAGATGTTTGGCTGTTACCGTTTCATTGCTGTTCGCTTGAACTTGTCTAACCATTCTCCTATGTCCTTTTTCATTACCAAGGTGTTTTCACTCACAGAATTGCCACTCACTGAATGCTTTTTGTTTTTCACACTATTCCCTATGAACTGTAGAAACTGTTATGCATGAAAACCCCAGGAGATCAGCATTTTCTGAGCAACACAAACCACTCCATTTGGCACCAACAATCACTCCATGATCAAAATCACTTAGATCACATTTCTTCCCCATTTTGATGCTTGGTCTAAACAACATCCGAACCTCTTGACAATGTCTGCCTGCTTCTGTGCATTGAATTGCTACAACACGATTGGCTGATTAGATATTTGCATTAATGAGCAGGTATACAGGTGTACCTAATAAAGTGGCCACTAAGTGTAGTATCTATGGCAGGCCATTTCATTCCCATACCCAACACCAGCCTCCTGTGACATACACTTTATTCCAAGCTCATGGAATATTGGAAGAGATTCCTACATAGAGAGAAAAAAAGATTCATGGATATATTCAATGTTTACTTGACAAAGAGCGATGGCTGTTCCTGTGAACCTCTCTCCTATGGCCATTCAAAGTAGAAAACAGGTATTTGTAACTGTTTTGAGAACTTCAAGCCTATGCAAATGGAACACACTGATGTCTTTTTTCAGTATTAGAAGGAGGGCCACTTCACAGAGTTTCCACCTGACCTCCTACCTCAACTCTGCCAACCCCAGATTAGCCAAAAGAGTTAAAGTAAGGCATTCTCAACTTGCCGAACTGCCTAAGAAAGATAAAAGTATCCACTACATCCCTGTATTTACAGGGAAATGAATAAAACAGAGACATGGTTTACTTCAATATTCAATTTTTATGCCAAAGAATTATCTGTAAATTTATATTCAGAGTTACAAATACAGCAGCGAAGTGGAAACAAAGTGCTCACTTCTTTTGATCGAACAGTTTCCACTTAAAGATTTAAATTATTGTCAAAATCTTGAAGTGCTTCAAAACTTGTTGAATGTTTTGACAAACAAAAACTTGTTAACAAAAGCTTCAAAACATGTAGAATATTCCTGGAACTCTCTCAGAGAGGTTTACAACAGAATATAGAAAGTTTCTGATTCACTTTAAAGTATAGAATTTAACTTAATTTATCTTTCACTATGAACAGATGTTTAATATTAAAAATAACATTTAGAATTTCATGTTATCCATTCCATTTGAATTACATCTCCTATTCACAACCCACCTCCCACCTCAAAACTCTGACTGGTTCTTTCTTTTCTGCTTAAGCGACCAAGATTCCCTTTTGGTGTCTCCAGTGATGATTACATTCTTTCCCTCTCATTCATAAGTATAGACCTCAGTTTCTCTTTCCTGGATCACTTTATCTCTCAACTATATTGGATTTTCCTTTATTTTCCTTCCTTCATTAACATCAAGTTCATCAGCAAGTTTGCAGGTAACGCAAAATATTACCACCCCTCCCCCTTGTATTAGCCATTTTCGCACTCGGGAAGTGAGTAAAGGAGAGATGTGTGCAGTTCTCTACAGATAAGTGTAAGGTAATAGATTTTGGAAAATCAAACCAACATAGGATTTGTACTATGAATAGTAAGGCACTTGGGAATGTTATGGAATGGAGAGACCTATGGGTGCAAGTGCATAGTTTGTTGAGTGCAGCACCACAGGTAGGCAGGGTAGTGGAAAAGGTGTGTAGCTCACTGGCCTTCATCATTCAGGGCACTGAGTACAGGAGTTGGGATATTGTGTTGCAGTTGTACTGTAGAAGTCACTGATAAGGCTGCACTTGGAGTACCGTGTATAGTTTTAGTCACTTAGTTCAAGAAATACATGGCTGAGTTGGAAAGAGTGCAGAAAAGATTATGAGGACGTTGCCAGGACTAGAGGGTCTGAGTTATAAGGAGAAGTTGACCAAGCCAGGTCTTTATTCCTTGGAATCGAGGAGAATGAGAGTTCATCTTATTGAAATGTTTAAAATTATGAGTGACGTTAAGAAGGTAGAAAGTAATGTTTTTTTATGCAGGGTAGGAGGGTCCAAAACTTAGGAGAATAGGTTTCAGGTGAGAGGGGAAAGCTTTAAAATGGACCTGAGGAGTAACCTTTTCACACAGTGGGTGGTGAGTATATGAAATAAACTACTAGTAGAAGTGGTTGAGGCACATGCAATAGTTTCATTGAAGAAACGCTTGGATGGGTACATTGGGGAGTGAGTCTTAAAGGGATATGGTCCAAATGTAGGAAACTAAGATTTAGATGTGTAGATCCTGTGGTCAACATGGACCTGCTGGGCTGGAGGTCCTGTATCCAGACTGTAGCACTCTATGACTGTAGTGCTCGATGACTGTATGCTCTATGACTGTAGCGCACGATGGCTGTAGCGCTCTGTGACTGTAGTGCTCTATGAGGGAAGTACAAGATAGATATATTACAAATAAGAAGAAATCTTCAAAGGGAATAGAGGACATTACCGTGGCTGACAAGTGAAGTCAGAGCCAAAGTAAAAGCAAAAGAGAGGGCATACAAGGAAGCCAGAGCTACTGGGAAAATAGAGGATTGCGGAGCTTTTAAATACTTGCTGAAGGAAACTAAGAAGGTCATTCAGAAGGAAAAGATGAACTATGAGAGGAAGCTGGCTAGAAGATACTAAAAGCTTTTTAAAATATATATAGAGGGTAAAAGAGAGTCGAGGGTAGATATAGGCCCCATACAAAATGACACTGGAGATATCGTAATGAGAGATGCAGGGATTGTAGAGGAACTGAATGCGTATTTTGCATCAGTCTTCACAGTGGAAGACATTTACAGTATACTGGACATTCAAGAGTGTCAGAGAAGTGAGGTTTGTACACTGAAAATTACGACTGAGAAGTTGCTCAGGAAGCTTAATGGTCTGAGGGTGGATAAATCTCCTGGACCTGATGGAATGCACCCTCGGGTTCTGAAGGAAGTAGCTGGAGAGATTGCAGATGTATCAATGATGATCTTTCAAGAATCGATAGATTCTGGCATTGTACCGGATAACTGGAAAATTGCAAATGTTACTCCACTATTTAAGAACGGTGGGAGGCAGCAAAGAGGAAACTATAGACCTGCTAGCCTGACATCAGTGTTTGGGAAGATGTTGGAATCAATTGTTAGGGATGAGATTACGGAGTACCTGGAGGCACATGACAAGATAGGCAAAAGCCAGCATAGTTTCCTGAAAGGAAAGTCCTCCCTGACAAACCTACTGCAATTCTTTGAGGAAATTACAAGCAGGGTAGACAAAGGAGATGCAGTAGACATGGTGTACTTAGATTTTCAGAAGGCCTTTGATAAGGTGCCGCACATGAGGCTGCTTAGCAAGATAAGAGCTCATTGAATTACAGGGAAGTTACTAGCATGAGTGGAGCGTTGACTGATCGGCAGAAAACAAAGAGTAGGAATAAAGGGATTCTATTCTGGTTGGCTGCCGGTTACCAGTAGAGCTTCACAGGGGTCGGTGTTGGGACCGCTGCTTTTTACAATGTATGTCAGTGATTTGGACTATGAGATTAATAGATTTATGGCTAAATTTGATGATGATACAAAGATAAATGGAGGAGAAGGTAGTACTGAGGAAACAGAGAACCTGCAGAGAGCCTTAGATAGTTTAGGGGAATGGGCAAAGAAATGGCAAATGAAATACAATGTTGGAAAGTGTATGGTCATGCACTTTGGTGGAAGAAATAAACAGGCAGAGTATTATTTAGATGGGGAGAGAATTCAAAATGCAGAAATGCAAAGGGATTCGGGTGTCCTTATGCAAGATACCCTAAGGATTAATCTCCAGGATGAGTTGGTTGTGAAGAAGGTGAATGCAATGTTAGCATTCATTTCTAGAGGTATAGAGTGTAAGTGCAAGGATGTGATGTTGAGGCTCTATAAGGCACTCGTGAGACCTCACTTAGAGTATTGTGTGTAGTTTCGGGCTCCTTATTTTAGAAAGGATACACTGACATTGGAGAAGGTTCAGAGAAGATTCATGAGAATGATTCCAGGAATGAAAGGATTACCATATGTGGAACATTTGGCAGCTCTTGGGCTGTATTCCCTGGAGTTCAGGAGAATGAGGGAGGATCTCATAGAAACATTCAGAATGTTAAAAGGCCTGAACAGATTAGATATTGCAAATTTATTTCCCGTGGTAGGGGATTCTAGGATTAGAGAGCACAACTTCAGGATTGAAAGACATCGTTTTAGAACTGAGATGCAGAGAAATAACTTCAGTCAGAGGGTGGTAAATCTGTGGAATTTGTTGCCACGAGCGGCTGTGGAGGCCAAGTCAATGGGTCTAAGGCAGAGATGGATAGTTTCATGATTAGCCAGGGCATCAAAGGGTATGGGGTGAAAGAAGGGGAGTGGGGATGTCTGGAAGAATTGGATCAGTCAATGATTGAATGGCGGAATAGACTCAATGGGCCAAATGGCCTACTTCTGCTCCTATATCTTATGGTCTTTTGGTCTTGTAATTTCACTTTAAACAACATTCTTTTATTGCAACTTCTTGCATCCATTCTCTTATGTCGTAGTTGCTCTTCCTTGAAATCAACTAAATCAGAATAATGCAAACACAAGGAATTCTGCAGATGCTGGAAATTCAAGCAACACACATCAAAGTTGCTGGTGAACGCAGCAGGCCAGGCAGCAGCTCTAGGAAGAGGTACAGTCGACGTTTCGGGCCAAGACCCTTCGTCAGGACTAACTGAAGGAAGAGCTAGTAAGAGATTTGAAAATGGGAGGAGGAGGGGGAGATCCAAAATGATAGGAGAAGACAGGAGGGGGAGGGATGGAGCCAAGAGCTGGACAGGTGATTGGCAAAAGGGATATGAGTCCTCATTGGAGGCATTGGAGGAATACTCTCAGCTGTATTTTCTTTTTGTAACATCATTCAGATGAAAACATCATCCTGATATTTTGTTCTTCTGCAACGTGATCATGGATCACCTGTGATCTTTCCACTCATCTTAGTGAAAAATCAGAAATAATGATTTATTTGATTTGCATCATCACTGCACATGGATTTACAGACATAAATTTCATGATGCCTGACAATAGATAAGATCACCTTTTGAAGGCAGATCCAAGCAATTCATGGAAGTAAAGAGACTGCAGATATCTAAATGCATCTGCAGATTCTTGTCACAGGCACCCAGCCAATGTTTAAATCCTTCCAGCACATCCATTCAGGACTTCTATGGCAAACCACTGGCACTCACAATGGGAGCTTATTATTGTTGATTATCTGGTTAGTAAAGGGAACAAAACTAATGAAGAACTGAATCAAAAGATTTACTTTTATTTCCTTCTAGGGGGATACTGATGAGTTCAATAATATTCTGATATTTCCTGGGTAAGTGAACCATGTTTTGAGTAAATGTTGAGCCAAGTTGGAGATTCACTTATTCAGTGGCAGACAGATACAGGACTGTAGTTGACACTTTCCTATAGGTTCTGTGGGACTCTGTACCAAAACCCCGTGTTCGGTCATCCATGTAGCAACGAATTAGATATAGGCTAGGGTACATGTTCAAGAAATATTCCAATGATATAGCATTTCCAGTTGGTTGACAGAGAGGATGGGTGCCTCAGATTGCAGAAAGAAATCAGTTTAAACTTAGGCTTACCATGGGGCAATTTACAATGAGCAATTAACCTACTAACCGGTACATCTTTGATCTGTGGGAGGCAACCAGGGCTTCATGAGAAAACCTACACATTCCACAGGGGGGGACATACAGTCTCCATACAGATGACATCTGAATTGGACTCTGACACCCCAAGCTATAATAGTGTTGCATTAACTGCTATGCTACCATACTCTAAGTGTGAGTAAGTGCATTTCAAAAGGGCAAACCAAGCAAGGGAATATTTAATAAATGGTGGGATGCCTGGGAGTCTACATTGGGTCAACAAGTGTCGGCAGAAAGAAATGCTGTCACCTCTTTCAGTGCTGGATAGAAGTGTCTAAGGTTATGAAAGGCATAGATAGAGTGGAGAGTAAGCACCTTTTTACCAGAGTGGCAATGGCCAATACCAGAGGACATCAGTTTAAAGTAAGTGGAGGAAAGTTTAGTTGGGATGTTGGATGTAGGTTTTTTACACAGAAAGAGGTGGGTGCCTGGTATGTACTGCCTGTGGTAATGGTACAGGCTAATACAACAGAGTCATTTAAGAGACTATTGGAAAATAGACAATAAAACATAGAACATTAGAGCACAGTATAGGCCATTCAGCCTATGTTGTTGTGCCGGTCTTTTAACCTATTCTAGGATTAATCCAATCCTTCTGTCCTACAAAGTCCTCTATTTTCTATCATCTATGTGCCTATGGGAGAGCTTCTTAAATGCCCCTAATGTATCTGCCTCTACCAGCATCCTTGGCAGAGCGTTCCATGCACTCACCGCCCTCTGTATAAAAAACTTCCCTCTGTTGTTCCCCTTATACTTCCCTCCAATCACATTAAAATTATGCCCCATCATACTAGCCATTTTCCTGCCTGGAAAAACCCTCTGGCTACCCACTTCTATGCCTCATATCATCTTTTACACCTCTATCAAGTCACCTCTCATCCTCGTTCCTCCCAAAGGGAAAAATCCTAGCTTGTTCAACCTTTCCTTATTAGACATGCTCTCTACTCAGGCAGCACCCTGATAAATCTCCTCTATACCCTCAATAAAGCATAGGTAGGCATGTGAATGTAAGACAACTAGAGGCTTTTGGGCTGTGTAGGAGGGAATAGTGAGACTGATCCTAAAGCAAGTTGATATAGGTCGGCACAAGATAGTGGGCCAAAGGGCCTGTACTGGTCTATGTTACTTAGGCCCTTGTGGAGCAGAAGGAAGCCACAGTCAGATGTATTTCTTCTCCTAATTTGTCCTGATATTTTTAGTTATTTTGAGCTTACTGTTGAATTGGCTTTAGAGTCTAAATGTTTAAGATTTAGACCATAATTGACATTTGTGGGTTGGGGGGGAAGAACAGGGGGTTAAGAATTTGGATTGTTAGCTGGAAGCAGATGAGTCATCTAACTGGGAGTCTCCATACAGTCTCACTGATTTTGAAAACAAGAACCAGGCAATAGATTAGATAAGTGAAAAACTAAGACCAAATAATTGTTAAAGAAGTGGGAAACACAAAGAAAATAAAGGGAAAGTTCAAATAATTGAAGGTGGAGCCACCTTAATGTTATAAGGGAGTGCTTTGCAAGCTGAGCCAGTATTTAATTGCCTGTCCCTAGTTCCCTTGAGGCAGCGTTGGTGAGTGCCAATCTTGAGCTGCTGCAATCTGTAATGTGTAGGTTTGCCCGTAATGCTGTTACAGAGGGAGTTCCAGAATTTTGAGGCAGTAACTGTATAGGAATGGTAATATTTCAAGTGTTCTTGATTCACTGCTCTCATATGAATTTGACAACCGTTTTAGGAGCAAAGTAGCAATTTTAAGAGGATTGTTAAAGACAGAGAAAGAGAAAGCAGCATTGAAGAGTGGAGATGAAAACAAAGCCAGGAGTTGTTGACGAAGGAAGGAATGTTGAAGGAAGCAAGTTAAACAGACATTAGTATTTAGGGAAAGTGTGTCTAATAGTTTTATTAAAAACTTCAATTTTTAATTCCAAAATAAGGAAAACCATACAAAGACATGTTACAATTCTAGCTTTTTAAAAAAATGTATTTCTCTGATGGATGCCCAATCAATATAGTTTCAGAATACTTTTACAACCAGATTGATCATCAACTGCACCTGGAAGAAAGCCAATTTTAAAGAATGAAGAATTCACATCAACCACTGCCTTTAGGAAAAGATTCAAAACCTTCATGCTGCACTTCTGAATCAAAAGGCTGAAGATTATGGTCCCACTTCAGACACTTGTAGGCTGATCTACGTAGGTTTTCTTCAGTGCCGTCCTTGGGAGTGCTGAACTATCAGTGATGCCTGAAGGGGTACTAAAATAACGGGTTTTGACTTCTCTCTTAGGTAGAAATAAATAAAATTGTGATAGTATTCAGAAGAATAGTAACCAAGTTTTCTGTTCTGCCCTGGCCAATATTCACCTCAATCAGTGTCTCAAATATTGATTCAACCAACACACATCAAAGTTGCTGGTGAACGCAGCAGGCCAGGCAGCATCTCTAGGAAGAGGTACAGTCGACGTTTCAGACCGAGACCCTTTGTCAGGACTAACTGAAGGAAGAGCTAGTAAGAGATTTGAAAGTGGGAGGGGGAGGGGGAGATTTGAAATGATAGGAGAAGACAGGAGGGGGAGGGATGGAGCCTAGAGCTGGACAGGTGATTGGCAAAAGGGATATGAGAGGATCATGGGACAGGAGGCCCAGGGAGAAGGAAAAGGGGGGGGGGGCCAGAGGATGGGCAAGGGGTATAGTCAGAGGGACAGAGGGAGAAAAAGGAGAGAGAGAGAAAGAATGTGTGTATATAAATAAATAACAGATGGGGTACGAGGGGGAGGTAGGCCATTAGCGATCTAATGCCCCACCTCCCCCTGGTACCCCATCCGTTATTTATTTCTATACACATATTCTTTCTCTCTCTCTCCTTTTTCTCCCTCTGTCCCTCTGACTATACCCATTGCCCGTCCTCTGGGCTTTTCCCCCCCTCCCCCTTTTCCTTCTCCCTGGGCCTCCTGTCCAATGATCCTCTCATATTCCTTTTGCCAATCACCTGTCCAGCTCTAGGCTCCATCCCTCCCCCTCCTGTCTTCTCCTATCATTTTGGATCTCCCCCTCCCACTCCCACTTTCAAATCTCTTACTAGATCTTCCTTCAGTTAGTCCTGACGAAGGGTCTCGGCCTGAAACGTCGACTGTACCTCTTCCTAGAGATGCTGCCTGGCGTGCTGCGTTCACCAGCAACTTTGATGTGTGTTGCTTGAATTTCCAGCATCTGCAGAATTTCTCGTGTTTGCATGCTCAAATATTGATTATCTGGTTACAACTGTTTTGTTGGGCCACATACACATGAATTGAATCCCATGTTTCTTATATCACATCAGTGATTTTCATGCTATTTGGGATTTGGGATATCCTGCAGTTGTATACATTTCTATTTTAATGCAAGAGTTTTCTGATCGTACAAGACAAAGACCTGGAAAAAGCAGCAGATAAAATCATTTGGCAATATTCATCTTAATGAGGAACAACTTACTTGAAACACTGTTGGCTTTCATAAAAGGACTTTGAGTTTTGTTCTTCAATCACAGGTATATGCCCCAATGCATTTGGAGAGTGATTACAAACATATAAAAGTTATAGGCTTTCAACTAGGGCTGTTTTTTGAGCTTCAGTTTCTTTTTAAAAATATTTATGTATTTTTAGCAGTCTTGTTTAGATGTTTAATGTAAAGCATTTAATTGCAGTGCATTATTAAGTTTAGATTGATGAAATGGTATTTTTGGAGCTGTTTGAAGAATGTTTGAAGAATTTATCATCTTCTGGGTGAGGTTCCTTGCCCAGAGTCTGGTAGCCCTTTTCTGCTGCTTTGTAGAGAATTAGGTTCAAAGTAAGATGAATCTAAGTGATGTTGCAATGGATCTGTCGCTGTGACAATTATTAAGAGAAAGCCATTAGCTGCTCCATTTTTATTGGTACTGTTTACTATCCTTTGATTCTTTTGAAAAACACCAGCAAGCTTTCATGCAAATGAATACTTGGAAACTCTAATGTCATGGGAAGAAAAAAAACAGTGAAAAAAATAAGTGTCTGTGTTTTACCAAAGCTTCAGCTTCCATATTTTGGAGGATTAAATGAATTTTCAAAGTGCACTTGTACATTGGCAGGGATTTGAGGCCTTTGAAGAGGTTATCCAGGAAGCTTCAATTTCTCAACAATCTTTCCCCATCATTGTGTGCTTTTATCTGCTTCCTAAGCATTTTCCATACTGTGGAATGCATTTATCAATGCCCTTCTTCAGCTCATCACTTGAAGATGTGCAAGAATAACTTGTGGTGAATGTAATATTTTAAAGCCCCTTTGCTCTTTCCCAGGAATGAATGTTTGTTTTATGCTGATCTTCCAACAATCCTTTCGCTCAGATTGGGAACGTGCTAAGTGGGAATATCTGTGAAAATGAACTTGAATGAGCATGCAGCCTGACAGTGTTTATTGACATATCTATTTAGTTTCATCGGGAACTGTGGAAAAATAACAGACATGGGAAGTCTGTAGAAGCTCTCTAGGACACCCATGAAAGAACTTTAGAGTCTCTAGAATTTTCTGAGATTTGTTTTTCTAAAGAATAAAACCCCCTTGCAAGGGAAATGTGATACTTCATGGAAAGTGCTGTCACTGAGATCAGGAAAGGCTGTATAGAATATAGAGCACAGAACTTTGCAGCACAGTATAGACCCTTTGGCCCACATTGTTGTGCTGATCTTTTAACCTATTCCAAAATCAATGCAATCCTTCCCTCCCACATAACCCTTCATGTTCCTTTCATCCACATGCCTGTCTACGAGTCTCTTAAATGCCCTTAATGTACCTCCCTCTTCGACCAAATAATGTATTTGCATTCCATGCACCCACTGCTACCTATGCCTCTGACATTCACCCCCCCCCCCCATATCTTTCTCTAATCATCTTTAAATTGTCACCCTCGTATTAATTATTTCTGCCCTGGGAAAAAGTGTCTGACTGTCTACTCGATCTTCAGTAACTCTATCAAGTCATCCCTCATCCTGCTTCTCTTCTGTACCTCTGGATGGTGGTCCTTATAAACGTTGAGGATAAACATAGAACATAGAATGGGACAGCACAGTACAGGCCCTTCGGCCCATAATGTTGTGCTGACCCTCAAACCCTCCCTCCTTTATAACCCCCCACCTTAAATTCCTCCATATACCTGTCTAGCAGTCTCTTAAATCAGTAATCCAAGAAGACCTTCAAATAATTTCATAGATATATGTATATTGTCTTCTAAAACTGGACGACAAAGTCACAGTTCCCTCCAGCAATACTACACTTGGCTGCCATCCTTGATTGTGCTTCAGTCCTGCAGTCTGAGTTGAACCTATAGCCTTTTGAGTCAGAAATAAAGCTTCTACCCACTGGTCAAAGTTGACTGGCAAAAGGCATTTTACATCAATAGGCACCCTGTAGCACTTACTCAACAGTGGCCAGCTGAGTAGAATGGAGGGATCATTGCAGAGCAGAATTTTGATCGCAATTTGCAATCCCAGCATTGCCTCTAATAAATTACAGGAACAGGGAGCACAGAAAGCCATCAGTAATGATGTGTTCTTGCTGTATTTTAGCCTTAATCATACCACAAGCAGAAAGAGCTCATGCACATTTTAGAGGAGTATTCCAGCCTTGTCTGTTTTGTAAGAAAAAGTGCTCAAACTAATCTTGCTGCTTTTACTTGTTTTTATATGCAGAAACGTGACATGTTGCTCTGCAAATGCAAATATACCTTGGCTATTTTTACAGGTAAAATGGTAAAACCACTTCTAGATATGGACCATTTTTCTTTACACTGGTCTAGATGAATTCTGCCTGTAAAATATCTAACTGGCTTCATTCTTTCCAGCACCTTAAGCAATCCCTTGCAAATGTAAGATGAATCCTTGGATATGTTACATTCTGGATCAATTCATAATCACTGTCTTGTTGAAATGAAGAAATTATCCATTAAACTGTCTCAATCAGACTAATTTTTCATTATAAAGAGTTTCCCTCTCAATTCTGGTTGACAAGGCATTCATATTTTGACAGCAAACTCTTAATAACCGTTGATTTTGTGTTCTTCAAAGTTAACTCTATGCCCCCAAAGTACTATGTGCAGGACACTATCAAACACTTTGACAGACAAGAGAGTTGGTTCAACTCTTAAATCGAGTTTGGAGCTTATACTGTGTTCTCTGAGGTGTCTTTACATTCATTGCCCCTACCTTGACCCACCTTGTCCACACTGAGCAGTTGTCCTCATTGTTGGTGGGAATGTTCAATTTCTTTTGCTGTCGTTTGACTTATTTATTTACGGTTGCATTGCTTCTGACTGCTGGGGTCCCTGCCCACTGAGACAACAATTTGTTAGATACAGTGTGCACTCCAGTGCTTCGTCAGTTCAGGTAAGATGGAGCTGCCATGGAACCAGCATCTCTTGTAGCATGGACTGCAGAACTCGAGTGGAAAGGCAAAGGCCAAAACTGATAGATTAGGGGACATGAAACTTTTAACTGCAACACCATTCCGAGATGAAGGAAGTGCTTGCTTTAACAAGCTGAGGATGCTCCATTCTTTGGTGAGTGCGGTTGGAGTAATGTGAGGAATATTGGTTGATGACATTCTAGCCAGTCAGGAAGTGGAGAGAGAAGGACCTGGGTGAGAAGCCTACCCAGTGGAACCATGAGGGTAAAGAAAATTGCATATGTAACATGGTGTGTGTTCATCTTAAAAATTGTAAGCATACAGGTGAATATATCAATGATTACTGAAAAAATGGACCATTATAATTATAAATAAATATGTGAAAATGTATGACGATAGCCATAGCTTCACTTATGGGCAAGCTTTCAGGTCCTTTGTCATCGTTGTATGGTTGAGGGGATGAGAACAAGTGCAAAGGATCATATGACAGAATAGGTGAGTAACAGGAGATTGGTGTGTCACACTGGGCCTGAGGTTAGTATTGGAAAAATCGAGGGAGGCCATAAGAGATGAAAAGAATCAGAAATTGAAGAAAAGCTTCTGGGTACGGAACATTGGTTTTTGACTTGTTGCAGCTGTCCCATTTGATGTTCTGTTTTAATTCAAAAATAAACTTTAATTATAAATAATATATACTGGCAATACTATACATTGCTCAGTCTGTACTTTCATAGTGTTATTAGTACAATATATTTTGAGTGTTATTGCCATTGAAGTGTTTGGGAGGCTTTTACACAGGGCTTAGCCCTTCAACGTGTTGCAGCAACAGGACCAGAGACTTCAGTCCTTTCCCGCAAACCCGTTGCATTGGCTGTACCACTCAGCACAAACTCCTGCAGTCTGGTATGTGCCGGTTTGTAATAGTCCTTGGTGGACATCTCATTGTACGCAAAGCCCAACAAGTCTGGGCCAGGCCAAAGAGTGTCTTACCGTGGAGTTGATGATCCTCCAGCAGAACTTGATATATTTTTTAAATTTTTATTTAGAGATACAGCAGAGCCTGCACTTCCCAATTAAACCCATGTGATCAATTAACCTATTGACCGTATGTCTTTGGAATGTGGGGGAGGGAGGAACTGGAGCACCTGAAGGACACCCACACAGTCACAGGGAGGATGCACAAACTACTTACAGACAGCGGCAGAATTGAATCTGGGTCACTGGCACAGTAATAGCATTATGCTAACTACTACACTACCATGCCACCCAGTTTACCTTGGTCTGAGAACAGTTCACAGCAACGGAGTCCTCTGTTATGCAGCTGCAAGAACCCTTGTGTCCTTTTTCAAACCTTCTTTGCAAATCTGCAATCCGCAATCCACACAGAGGTGGGCAATCATCCAAATCCTCATCAGAGACATCTTGATGGTAGTGTGCACTGTGGATGAAGTACTGACTGTGTAGGAAGGGCCCTTCTCACTGCTATACAGCTGAGGTCTTAGTACTTGTTGCTGAGTCTTGATGATAAGCCACTCTGCCTAATAGTTTTGGTAGTCTGGAGGGGAACTATCTCCGCATGATTTGTCCTGTGCTACAATGCTTGCGCGATGTTCTGTGCTGACAACACCCTGATGGACTTGTGGTTAAAGGTGTTTTCACAAAGAACAAGTTTTTTGCAAGGTCCAGCTGAATATAACATTGTCCATCCTTCACAACTTTGGGGACAGGTAAAACTTCTGCACATAGCGACCCCTCATGTTTCCATGGTCCATTTCTGTGATGCAGTCACACACAAAGGTGGCCATCAAGATTTGAGCTATATTGAGTACACATTTTCCCATCCTCTGGCAATATCTTCATTGTGGCCAGGCCTATTCGATCGCAGGTCCCCAGATGAAATGGAAGAAGACTTGGATAACTGTC
The DNA here is from genome assembly GCF_030028105.1 of Mobula birostris. Classification (NCBI taxonomy): domain Eukaryota; kingdom Metazoa; phylum Chordata; class Chondrichthyes; order Myliobatiformes; family Myliobatidae; genus Mobula; species Mobula birostris. The sequence goes on along the minus strand of NC_092380.1, from coordinate 72,862,120 downwards.
ATAGCAGATGCAAAGGCAATGGACCACACCTATGCAACAGTGAGAGCACCTTGCATCTGTTGAACAGGTTCCTGCTGTCACTGAGTAAGAGCACTGCTCCCTCATTACCAACACACACAAAATACTGGAGGAATTCAGCAGACCAGGCAGTATCTGTGGAGAGAAATGAGCAGTCAATGTTTCCGGTCAAGACCCATGTGTCTTGCTCAACATTACCAGCATCCACAAAATCCTCCTACATTACCAAATTTTGTTAATCCTTGGCTTTCTGCTCCAGACAAACCTTGATACTTTCCTTGATTTCTCCAAACCGGATCTCTGGCACCTCCAGGTAGTCATACTTGGTAGTATCGGGCACCATGGACCATTTTGCTAGCTGCTGAGAGAGTATGACCTTGCTTTTCTCACATTTGACTCAGGCCCCTAGAGGTCTGCTCAGAAAGCAGATGCTGATCAATCCGCAGGCCAACCGTGGGAATGAGCAGAAAACAATGCCGTCACCTATATATAGGGAGGTTTTGGTCAGAGTGCCTGCATTATCTGGCATCATCATCCTACTTATGCCTGCATCCTTCCAGATTGATTCAGAAAATGGTTCTTCACAACATACAAACAAGGCAGGATAGAATGGGCAAGCTTATCTAACTCTGGACTTAATGAGGAAGTTATCTGTATTCCATTCAGTTCTTTGAACTGTGCTATGGATGTATATGTCGAGTAGTTGGATCTTTTCCTGATACCCTATCCAAAGCTCAGCCTGGAGAGCATATTCATCATGTACATATGCAAATGCCTTCTCCCCTCACAATTGCAACGGTATATCTGAACCACACAAAGCTCTCAGGGATTTTTCTGCCAGGTATAGTCCCATTACGTTGTCCTTATATTCATTGTGAACAGCTGTTTCTGCATGACTGGCTCACGGAATCTGAGACTACCAATACACAAATCTATTTTGCAATTGGAGTGTCCAAATGTGCACTCTTTGCCATTGAATGCCGCTGCATCTTCCCAGCTGCTTTCATTTCGAGCTGAGGCAACTTGGTGACTTGAATAAGCATTCGGTAAGCTTCCAAATGCCAAACTTCTGACAAATTTCTTTCATGTTGAACTCATGAACAATTGCGCTCTGGGGTAGAATTTCTCAGTGATGACTGTTACAGTGACGCTTGTGGAAGGATTGAAGCCTCCTTGATAATATTCAAGCATCCTACCTACGATTACATACTAAAGTCCAATTATGAGGAGCACAATAATATTTTTAATGCAGATCTATCTCACATAAATTCATAGTCACTTCCAATTGGTGGATATTATCATTAGAATATTGCCAAATTAAATATCGACGCCAAGGATCAATCCTGTCGCGAACAAAACTGCACCAATTGATAAGTGTAATGCAAATAAGAATGTTTAACAGCAGGGAGCTGTCAGTCAAATCACTCAGTTTGTCTGCCTTCTCCAGAAATGGTTTTCTGATGATTTGGCAATGGGGAAATACCTTTGCACTGAACAGGATCCAGAAATTGAATGTAGGAAGGTCCGGTAAACATTTGCAATGAAGAAGAGAAATAGTTCAGAATAGATGAGAGGAAAAGCTGTAAGTCCATTGTGACTGCACTGACGGTGTCTATATCATAATGTCGAAAAGAGCATAGGCTGTATCAAACCTTCATACCTGCTGTACTCATGTTAGCTTCCAGCTATCTTAATTTGCTTCCATTGGTGCGTTTTTGTTAATCAATTTTGTGGAATAAAACATTTTTCCCCACTTTATATCCACTTATATCATGGGATTACTGCAGTTTTGGCACTGATAAATGTGATGTGCTGCTTTTCATGGATTAATTTATCTTAATTTCAACCAGTGCTATAGCACCGTCAGTAAAATTGCTAAATAGTGCCAGTAAGTGTCAAATATGATTACTGCTTTCTGTTTTGAAACATAGTGAACCAATAACTGGAATCAGCTGCATTTATGGTCCTTAAGTATTTGTCCATTCAAGATTTCATAATATCATTTTTATCACTTGATTCCTCCCCCCCCCATTGTAAGGGTTTCCATAAATAAAATCAAAGCATTTGTAGCCATGCTGCTGAACAGGATAATAAATTACCATATTTAGGGCTGGAGGTTTATTTACAAATGCATGTTTGCATATAATTGAACAATTTGTAGGCATTTAAGAGCCCAAATCTATTTGCTTGATTAATTAGCTGCTTTCGTAATTGCAGGAAAAGTGTCTAAACAAAATTTCCCAGGTCCCTTTGAACAAAATTGCTCATTGGAATAGAAACCGGAGGTTTAGCATTTCCTGCAGGGTGGAGATTTCCCACGAGTTCTGCAATGCATACAGCCTCTTCTGAGTTGTTGCATACATTCTCTAAGAAATGTAATTATCTCATGGTGTTGTTCAAAATCCACAGCATTTGGTGGATTTGTCAAATTAGTGTGGCTAGAGGCTGCTTGTAAATCACTGTGGTTGGAGACCACTTTCCCATTATCAGCAGGATTCTCACCAGCTTGAACATGTTGGTTTTGCATGGAACCTATTTCTCAAACAGCGATGCTTCTCTGCCTCAGCAGATCACTGGTCAAGTGGGCTTGTCCAGCGTTGCACACTCTAAAAGTGGCAGAAACTGCAATTCAAACAAGGAATCTGTAGGAAATGATTGGCTAATGGCTGGAGTCAAAGTACCAGAGGAAGGAAAAGAGACTGAGAATATGCAAATGAGTGAAATGTGTATTTCAGAAACTGCAGGAAATATGATTAAGAACTTATTGTCTTTGAAAGAACAAAAGCTTTCACTCACGTGAAACTGGAAAGCATTCACATGCAGGAACTGAACAGATTTTTAATTAAGAGTTCTTAACCTCATTAGTAAGGTTAAAATGAGCAGGATAATGCTTCAAGTCAGGATATTAAAATGCAGGTGGGAGAGCTAGTGAAGAAACTGCTAAGGGAGGAGATCCAATCTACAATGTTAAGTCAGGAGAAAAATGATGAAGATCTTCAGCAATAAAGGCCACCTTGTAGAGTGGTTCTGGAATGTGGTTTATTAAAAAAAATAACCTGACCTCAAAGATGCAACAGATAATAGAATTCCTGGCTCTTAAATTGGATCAGAATCCCAGGGATTGCATTCACTGAATTTGAGTACTCAGTGACTTCAGCATCTACATCTGTATTAGAACAGAGCTAAAGTACAGAAGTATGGACACCTTATTCAAGGTGAATGACACAAAAACGCAACAAAATTTGAAGGTATATTCTGTGAATGAGGTAGTATGTTCTGACGTACTACATAACCCTTGGGTATGGTAACACTACTTAAGGCACTGCTAGAAGTGACATAAGACAGAATATGTGAAGGTAAAATGATACTTGCTTGAAATTTTAGCAAAACTATTACAAAACCATAAATACCACACCAGTATTCATAAGTGAAGGCAGGTCAAGAGTATGACGGATTTCCAATGAGGATAAGAGAATGTTAACACATGGGAGAGTTTCAAAGCTAAAAGAAAATTTGAACAAAACCTGAATAATACTGTTTTAAAAAAATAGTGGGAAGCTGTTGGAAACCACAAGCCATAGGCAAGACCATGGGAAAAGCTGTGAATAGTATCATAGATTCAAGCCCAGAGAGAACTGTCCACTAAGAAGCAAGAGTACAAATGATGGTTGGTGCAACATGAAACACGGCTTTGAATGAATTGTTATATTTCATGGTCAGGTCATGTTTATCTGTTGATGTGATCAGCTAAGTTAAGAAGCTGTTCACCATCAGAGGCAGTGATTGGGCACTTGCAAAGTTTAGGGTATTAAGCATCAAAAGGCTACTCATGTAACTAATGGCGAGTTACTTTGTTCGATGGCTTGTGAATGGTGATACTGTAATTTAGGCAAGTTAGGTCAGGCAAGTGAAAACAGGTATATGAAGATAATGAATAAAGAAGAAAGGCCTGTACAAAGATGACATTATGTCATAGATGAATTATGATCCTGACACACCTATGGTCTGCCAGATAAAGCCATTGTTTGTTTACTCACAAACTCCACTGAACATGACAGCACGAGAATGGTAGTAATGAACCACAGAAAATCAGGGGATTATGACACGCAAGGAGCAAAAGAATTCAGCAAGAGTATCAGGCTTGCACAGGGAGGCACCTCCCAGTTTCCATCCAACTGAGAGGAATCACCTGCCACATGTTTCCAACTCATCCCTTGCAGCCTGTTTAAACCCAGCTCTCATCCACAGCCCTTGTTCATTCATCAAACCAGCCAGCCTCAGCTAGCTGCTGCTAGCTTTCCGTTACCTTGTTGCCTGTGATGTGTAGTATCTGTTCTCTCTCCTTTTGAGGCTCCTTGTGGCTTAATATTTTCACAGTCTATTATTAAATTTCTCATTCATCGCTGAATCATCGCCACTGCTCTACTTATGTAAGCCTGAAGGGATGAGTGAATGCCTCAGCAGAGTTTGCTTACCTAAAGGAAGTTGTCCGTCGACATGAGCCCACAATCCAGAATCAGCAGGAAACCACTGCCCATCTTTTGCTACTCTCAACCAACTCTCTGCCTCAATTCAGTAAATTCACAACAGTCCATCTCCTCCCTTGGAGCCCCAGATTCCAGTGACCAAATGCTTCAACAGACCTCCAAACTGATGCTGTAACTTCCTGTCCCAGTGTGTCTTACACTTCGAGCTCCAGCTACCTCTGTATTCAAGATTACCTTTGTCAGCTCTCTCTTGGCTGGACAAGCTCTAAACCGAGCCTCTGATAACTGGGACAATAAAGTCATCATTTGCAATATATGAGGAATTCACCACTGAGATACACTGGATTTTCAACCATTTAGAAAGTGGAAGAGAGGCAGCAAATTGGATACTTGGCAGCATCAAGGCTCACACTCAGTGCTAGATTACACCGTGGAATTCAGGACCCTCATGGTGGAGTGTGACTGGAATGCAGAAGCAATGTTGGCCCATACCATCACATGCTCTCAGAGTTCTTCATGCATGAACTGTCCACCATGGAGATGGTCACTGACCTTGAATGCCTCATCACTCTAGCCCTCCTTATTGACAAGCATCCTATAGAACAACCATCCAGATTAGCAGCCAGAGTCCCAATTCCATTCCTGGAATCACTTCAGGCTGCAGGCCCCTCATCAGCAATGCGTCAGGAACTCCTGTAGTTAGGGAGAGCTTCCTTAACCCCCCAAGAGCAAGAATGTCGGTGGAAAAACAAATTGCGTGCTTACTGTGGAGCAGCCTATCACCCACACATCAAATGCCCACTGTGTCCAGAAAATGGCTCCAGCAGGTAGAGATGAAGATATAGAGTAGGAGAAAGGGAGCTACCAACCATTAAATGGGCCTTTGAAGAATGGAGACAGAACGCTTCCTGGTCTAGACTGACCACCAGAACCTTGTATCCATACAACAGTCCCGCAAACTCAACCCACATCAAGCTCGCTGGGCCCTCTTCTTCAAGCAGTTGAACTTAATCATCTCCTACCAACCCAGCACCAGGAGCACTAAGATTGACACCCTGTCACAACCGTTCAACCCAGCTGAAATGGAGATCGACCCTCAGCTCATCATTCCATCTCGCAGCTCATCACCCTGATCATCTAGGATCTTGAAAGCCAGATCTGCCATGCCCTGCTGGCACACCTGACAACCACATATTCGTGCCGGTAGCCATGCACTCTTAGGCGCTCCAGTGGGTCCACTCCTCATCCCTTTCCGGCCTTCCAGATGCATGAAGGACTCTGGATTTTCTGCGTCGCCAGTTCCGGTGACACACCATGCTTGTGGATGTACCTCAGCTCGTTGCTGCCTGCCATCAATGTATCCAGTCCAATCTCTCCAACCAGCAGCCCTCTGAGCTCCTGCAGCTCCTACTGGTCCTCTGACACCCTTGGACCCATGTCCCCATTGATTTCATTACGGATTTGCCATCTTCCAATGGTCCACAATAATTATTACAGTGGTGAACTGGTTCTCCCAAGCAGCGCACTTCATTGCACTCCCCAAACCTCCATTGGCCACTAAGACAGCAGACCTGGTTTTCCGCCATGTGATTCAACTCCACAATTTCCCTCAGGGGCCCACAATTTATCTCCTACTTCCTGCTGCTCCCTCCTCCACACCTCAGTGAGTTTGTCCTATGGCTATCATCCACAAACCAATGGGCAGTCAGAAAGGACCAATCAGAAAGTGAAGAAGTTTCTGTGAAGCTTCCCCGCTTCTAACCCTTAAACGTTGAAGAATTATTTGCCCTGGGCCGAACCATCCCACAATCTACACATCTCCTCTGCTGTGATCCCTTCAAGATTATCCGTCACTTCAATCCAGTCACTTAACATCTACAACTGCCACCGTCCCTCGAAATCACACCTACCTTCCTCGTGTCCTGCTTCACGCCTGTCGTCCATGGAGCCTGCACCTCTGGAATCTGGGATGGTGGAAGGTGGTCCAGTGTACACAGTTCGCTGGTTGATGGATTCATGTCATCATGGACAGGGTGTGCATTACCTGGTCAACCAGGAAGTGTACAGCCTGGAAGAAAGGTCTTGGGTGCCACCCAACTGCAACTCACATCCATCACTCTTTGAGGAGTTCTACTGTCCCCATTCTGATCACCTGGGTCATTGGCCATAGAAGGGAAGATCCTGTCAGTCCTGTACAGGCAGGCATCTTCTAGTCTCCACCTAGCCAACAAGAATCACCGGCCACTCATTTCCAACTCATCACCTGCAGCCTATTTAAACCCAACTCTCATCCACAACCCTTGTGCGCTCATCGAATCAGCCAGCCTCAACCAGTTGCTCCTTGCCTTCAGTTCCCTTGTTGCCTATGGTGGTTAGTATCTGTTCTCTCTCATTTTCTGGCCCCTTGTGGCTTGTTATTTTCGCAGTCTATTATGAAAGTTATCGTTCATCACTAAATCGTCTCTGCTGCTCTGCTTTTGGGTCAAGCCTCCTCGACATTTCCTAACAAAGAGTTTATGAATGTTTACTGTGTCCAAGAGAAGCTAGCCAAGGAGACTCTGCAAGAAATACTCATGCATGATATAGATAATTTTAAGAGCTTAGTCTGGTCTCATGGTATTTAATTCCACACATGAAGCATTTCCTTAATGAGAATATACGCTGGATATGCAAAAACACCACTGTTATGCACAGCAATATCTATATTCCAAATTTATTAGTGATCTGAATACTGTGCTGTCTGAGCAATTTCTCCTGGAGATCATCACCAGTTCACTTTGATGTTCCATGATTTGTTATATGCCAGTGCTTTAATGGGACTGCATAAAAGGAAAGAGACATACAATATTTTCTTGGTCACCATTTTATCGCGGTGTAGACACCCCTGATCTTTATGACTTTTGCAAAGTCCATTTTTTTGATTGGCACTAATCTTATTATTTAAGTAAATAGTTTTATTCATCTTTGTGAGTAAAATTGGGTGAATTGTAATCTGTCAAATCAGACACAAAACTTCACAGTATTTGAAGTTGTTTTCTCTTTCAAAACTTGTACTTACTGGTTCATGGTGCTGCATTACTATGGTGACGCATAACTATAAGGAAGTATAATAAGGAGCTCCCCACAATATCATTCTTCTACCACTCTACCCTATCACTATTGGACACTTTGTTCTTTGATGACCAGTTCTATACTTACCAGATTTGATTTAAAATCTAAACAAAATTAAAGCACAGTAGAAATGAAATATGTAACCATGATATGAACAGATGGGAATTTGCTTTATGACCAACCTGGCAGTTTATAGCACATAGAACACATCCATTTGCTTCTGGGAGATGACCACTTTGTCTAAATAGATCTTTATTCACCTAAATGTAAATTATTTTATTCATTTTCAAGTTAACACTGCAAGGAAGTTATTGTTAGAAATTTAAAATGTTGCATCTTTTATTAGAAATATAAGCTGATCAAGCAAAGAGAAAAAGAAAATTGGCCACCCTCAGATTTTCAAGTGACCTGCTGTTTCATTGTGGAACATTGTTGGTGTATACTAGCTGGCTGCAGGTTATATTACTGTAAACTAGGCTGCCCTTGGGTTTCTGCACTGACAAAGGGATTCATTGAAACGTTCCTTTTTGATGTTTTTACAATCACTGAAGACACGTTTGAAGATTTGACGTTTACTTTATATGCCTTTCTTCACAATTTAGATATTTGAGAAAAAGATGCTAAGCCATTAAAACAACTTCTTTGCTGCTCCATTTCAAACACATCCTGATGTGGGAGAGGAGGCATCACAAATCCTGAAGGACAACTGGAAGCAAAGCAAAACTTAAGAGAAGCAGTTAAAAAAGAGAGATAAAAGTTCTTAAAAGCCCTGGCTTTTTGATGAAAATAGAATTCAAGCATTGAATCAGTAGCTCTGATAAGTAAGCCATTGACTTCCAGTCAGATGTATTTGAGAGCCAGTGATTTACCTTACGAAACAGTATTTGCATTCGATAGTTAGTTTATTGAAAAGTTCCTATTCTGGTATCCTTTTCCTTTCATAAATGCACGCAACATTTCAATCATAAAATATGATGTCAAAATGAAACTGGAAGAACTAGGGAGGAACTAACAATACATAAGTGGTTTGAAGAAGCATATAAAATTATTGCTCTGACCTGACCATGATGCATTGATGAGGACAGGTGATGGGGATCATTATAGCTTCTCTCGAATTGTTACAATCCATAACTTGTGCTGGTTGGAAACTGAAACGTGGCTGTCGGACAGTCACATCATACTGCTAGTGACAGAGGAGTGACAATAAAAAATTACCATGTGTCAGATTCCACTCAGGTCATCGAGCATTGAATTCTGTTTCAATTATACGAGGGGTGATTGATAAGATCGTGGCCTGAGGTAGAAGGAGTCAATTTTAGAAAAGCTAGCAAATTTATTTTTCCTACATTTACACACTTAGTCCAGCGGTCATGGAGCATACGGATCCCTTCTTTGTAGAAGTCGGCGTCTTGGACCTCCAGAAGTGGTCCACAGCTGGGGTGATTGATAAGTTTGTAGCCTAAGGTAGAAAGAGATGAGTTATTAACTAGAAACTTTTTGCATTTTCACTCAAAGAGTTGAACTGCACGTGCACGAGAGCTGTATAACTCATCTCCTTCTACTTTAGGCCATGAACTTATCAATCACCCCTGCTGTGGACCACCTGGAGGTCCAGGTCGCTCTCATTACACGCACGTGCAGTTCAACTCTTTGAGTGATAATGCAGAAAGTTTGAAGTTAATAGCTCATCTCCTTCTAGCTGAGCCCACAAACTTATCAATCACCTGTGGACCACTTCCACAAAGAAGGGATCCGTATGCTTCACGACCGATGGACTAAGTGTGTACATGTAGGAGCGGACTATGTTCAAAAATAAATGTGCTGGGTTTTCTAAAATTGGCTCCTTCTACCTTATGCCACAAACTTATCAATCATTTCTCATATTTTATCATTGGTTTTGAAATCTGTGTGTGTCATTGGCACAGCCAAAATTAATTGCCCAGTCATAATTGTCCTTGAGAATGAGTTGGTAAATTGCTTTCTTGTCCTACCAGATACTGCTAGTGTCCTTCTGATAAAGGTACATCCATTCATTTGTCGAGTGAGGAATACCAAAGTTTAGATCCTACGACACTGGAGGAATGGCAGTATTTTCCTAGGTCAAGGTATAAGGCAACCTGCAGATGGTGATATTTCCATGTGCCTGCTTCCTTCTTGCTTCTTGGTGGTAGAGCTGTGAGAGCATCGTAACTAAATAATTGTAGTGCATTTATAAGCAGTACACACTATTGGTGGTGGAGGAAATGAATGTTAGAGTGGTGGATGGAGTGTCAATGAAGTAGCCTAGCTTGTCTTAGTTTGGATCAAGTTTCTTAAGTGTTGTTAAAGCTACGGTTATCCAACCAAATGGAGAATACATCATCATACTCCTGAAGTGTGTATATAGAACCTGGTTGTGTCAAGAGATGAGTTATACGTTGCAAGGTGCCTTTATAGTAATACTATACATATAGTTAGTGCTGTTGCATTTCTGGCCACTCATGCTCTTTGTCATGTTGATGTTCAGGGTGTCAGGATGGTTTGATTGGATCCTCATTTATTGGAGATGGCTGACTCCTGACACTGCTGAGGCATGAATGATACTTGCCACTAATTATCCTTTGATGCCTGGTCTTTCCAGATGAAAAAATAAACTATGTCATTAACTGCAGAATTTTGAATTTAATTGAACATTAAGCAATTATGATTAAGCATCTCCATTTTTAATTGAATATTGAAAGAATGTTTGCTGATGAAGCTGTTGAAGATAGTTGGGACCGAACACTGCTCTCAGGGACTCCTGCAGTGATGTCCTGGGGTGGAACTTTCCACAAACACAACCATCTTCCTTTGCATGAAATATGACACCAACCATTGGAACATGTTTCCCATGATAGGCATTTGCACTCTATGTAATCAGCTTTGTTAGAATGAGTACCCTGATACAAAATATAACATTTTGATATTCTGCACAACTGACAGGAATAAATACAAGCATTAAGATTTTTGACTTTTATAAGTAGATTTAAAAGGGAAGGGACCCATATGGAAAACTGAGATCTGCTGATGGAGTCATTGATGCAAAATTCCTTGTTTTCTCACCTGCCTGGAAGTGCAGACAAAAGAATGTTCATTGGCATTCAACTGCAGAGCCATCTTGCAATGTCCAGAAATCTGCTGTCTATTTCAACATATTTAAGTAGATGGTATCACAACTAAACTAAAATAAACTGGTCTAACATTTTATGTGAAGTCCCTGCTTAATATTGCAGTTGAATTTGTGGAACATATGAATAGAACCAGAGTAGAGATGACAAAAGTATTGATGATTCTTTCAGCTGCAGCTCAAAAAATACTATGTACTCTGGAGATATTTTGGAAATTAAGTCTACTCATTTATTCTTACCACACATATTGACTCTGCCAAAGGAGTAACTAACTGGGAATATATCTGCAAGCCTTCAATTGAAATTTTGTCACAGAAGTGAAATCTGCAAAAAGGCTTGATACCTAACTGCATGCTGTTTATTATTGAAGCTAGTTAATGGAAAACTCTCTGAACCTGTGCAAGTACTGTATCCATCTTTGTCTTAATCTACTGAAATTACCAAGTATTCATGCATACTTCACAAAATGTGTGCAAGAAAGTTTTGAGGAAAGAAAATAATTTAATATAACCAAATGGCCTCACAAAATATGTTGTTTGAAATTGTAGATCAATTTTAATAGATGGTTTTTTATAAAGTAGAGGAATAAAATGATAGGTACACTTTCAAACTCTGTTACTCCGGTTAGTGAATCATTTTGAGTAGTATTGGCCATGCATTCCACTATTCCTTCCTGCATATCCGTTGTTCCACACAACACAGTGTGCTTTCGTTGCTGATACAGCTGGTTCTAATCCTGATGCTGACGTCCATTTCTGACTGATGTGGTTCAGCGGTCAAGGTGAGTCAAAATAATCTGCAATCATTCACTCATGCCACCGAGAAGCTGACAATGATATTTGGAATTTAAGACAATGCTTATATCTACCAGCAATTTAATATTTTTAGACTGTCAAGTTGTGTAGGTATAAGTTACAAAAATGAGCACTGCATGTTTGTTATTTATAGGTGTAGTCAGGACTGGAGAGGAAAGTTGTTCTGTTAATAATCAGCACTGCATGTAAAAAATTGGAAATCTAATTTAGAAAATAGAAGCTATTAAACATGTGCAGGGTGTTTCTTTATTTGCCCTTCCAAAAATACTGATGTCTTTTATTATGTATTTATTTGGATTATAGACATGGCAAAATATATATTAAAAATTTGAAATGTTGACCTTGGCACTGGCTTATTATTCTCCCAAGTGATTTTTAATATCGGTCATATTTCCCATTAAAGAAACCGAAGGACAGGTTAGTGCAAAGGATTTTCAATAGCTCTAAATGCTTTTTAGTGTCTTTGGGAGCCCATGTACACAATTATAGTTCTTGAGGAAGAATTCTGGTAGAAATTTGCCGGCTGTTTCACTGCATCAGTTCACTTGCCCTACTTAGTGTTCCAGTTGGAAAAACACTCCCAATGTGGGACAAACAGGAATCATGTTGTGCTGTCTGTTGCAGCCTCTAAGTCATCTGAAAAGACTAAATAAAAGCTTAAAAGAATAAAGTTTAGAAGTACTTGTGAATTAAATTAATTTGAAAATAAATACTCTGAGGTGTGTATACTCGATGTATAGCTACTTTAAGTGAGAAATCTGTAATAAATATAGGTAAAGGAAAGCAAATTTATTTCTGGCAGATCTATCTGCATCACTTCAAGAAAACGAAAGTATAACATACCAAATATTATCTATATTTTTGTTACCATGTGTGTTTCGATTTTCAAGAACAGCAGCAGCATGTGAAGTATCTCTCATGTCCACATTGAAAGGCTGTGTAAATGGCAGATTCATAGGATGCCATATAAAAGCTAATATTGTGAAAAGGTCACTGTTTTCCTGAAAAAGAGTATATTTTGTTCTGTTTCATCTTTCTGGTTGTTGATGCATCACTGTTTTAGTTACAATGGGAATAGAATTAAAACCTAGTATGAAACTGGGAGAGATGAGAAACAGGTATGGATTTAGAAACTGAAATACTAATTAGAAGAGATTCAAAAGAAACCTCCTGCCTCTATAAGAACACACAACAAATTAAATAACGTTAGGTTATTTCATCTGACATTTTATATTCTAATGATCAGTGAAATGTGAGTATTATGGAACATCATATTTAGTTCATGTTTAGTAATGTACATCTTAAATGTGTTTCATTTAAATGAAGTTAAAATACCTGATAGTCTTTTATCTCTCACTCTTTCCTTTGATAATATTTATCAGTGGAAGCTTTAAGTTAATCCAGATGCATATCCTGACATCTAAACCTCTTCTGTAGTTTTATTTGATATAAATTTTGTTACCCTAACCTGCACTATAATTCTCTCTTGAATGGTTTACAATGCTAAAATATTAAGTCTGTGTAATAAAATGTAAAGGTTTACAATGTATGACAACATTTTCAAACTGCTTTTAACATGCTCCAACGTAATTATTTATTGTAACCTTTTTTGTTGCTATTTTCTTGTCAATTTCCTGCTCTGTAGCTTCTCCCTGTAAAGGTTTTCAGAATCCAGCATAACAAAGGAAGGCAGATTCACACTAACATCCATGCTACTTTGATTTGTCCCTGTCAGTCACTTTTACTTTTGGTTTAATTGGACCTCAATGCGTTCAAAGAGGAACAAAGATGGCAAAATGGTAACGGGGCTGTGAAACATCAAAGAAACTTAAATGATGCAGACTAGAAAGATGGGGGTTGAGGATCACTCTTATTAATGTTGGGTCCTTTAAGGTTGTCATAGCCAGTGGGGGAGGGGCATAATAGGGATAAGCTCCCACCATCTATTAAATGCTCCTAATGGTGTGCATCTCAAATAGCCTCTGACAACCAATTCCAGCTTGAGGCCTTTACATGGGGCTTAGCCACTAAACTTGGAGGAACTGTTCCTACTGACAGGAGAATGGGCAAAGACAGATTACCAGTGATTTAAAACTAGTTGCTCCATCCAGATGGGGCTTGCAAACCATGGTTGGTAGCTCATCTAGGAGAAGAAAAATTCTGATCTCCAACCTCCTCTGCCTTGTAACTATACCCAAAGAAGGGCTTCAATATTGATATAGGTAAATACATTGACTTAGTAGTCTTTCCAAGCAAAGGATGACTTGTTTTCACTCCAGCTCTATGCACCCTGAGATGTTTGAGTTCTATGTGGAATCCACAGCCTCAGCCACAGTTAGGGAACGGAGTGCTTAATGGACCATGTGGGTGAGTGGTTTGAAGTTTTGTGTGCAGCTTTCATTGTTCGTGTATGGAATCGGTATGCTCCATACTTAACACTAAATGAGTTGGTGGCTTTCAAGTTGCTCCTTCTCCTTTTGAGCAGTTACAGGCTAGGATCTCCCATGCTGAGAAAGATGTTAAACTTTTTCAAGTTGTCTCAAAAATGTCCTTAAGGTGGTTTTGGTATTGTGATGAACACTCACTTTCCAGGGCTGGGGAGGAGGGCTTTTTTGCCAACCTCAACTTTCTAACACAGCTGACACTTCTGGAGATCAAAGTGTTGTTTTTTTAGGTAAGTTAAACGTCCAACTATTATTCTTTGTTCAGCTTCTTCTCATAAACAGGAGCCAGTCTTCAGTTCTTATTGTAAATGGCAAGCAATAATCAGTCTTAAGATAAAAGAAAAGCTTTATGAACAAACACCACAGTCTATAGAGCACGGTTTACTGGCCCAGAGCACGGACTGACTTGTTGTGTAAAACAATGGGGTTATGTTAATTTGTCTGCATCAAACCAGACAATACTGGCTAATTAATTTTTTTCAAGGAAGCTTACTGACCGTATTGATACTATCACTTAGCACATCAAATAGATGATCTATCAATAGTTGGAATATTTGTGTACTCAGAGAGTCAGCATCCACAGCACTAACTTTGAGTGTTTGGGAACTCTGCCGCCAGAAGCTTTTAGACCAATGTGTGAAAAGGTATCTGAAAAAAAAAGTCACATGCATGAGAGGTTGTTGGCAGAATTTTTTAGAGTGACAAGAAGGAGTGAGATAGATTGTCTGTTTGAGTGGTGTCACAGCAACAACCTTGTACTCAACATCAGTAAGACCAAAGAATTGATTGTAGACTTCAGAAAAGGTAAGATGAGAGAACACACAACTGTTCTCATCAAGGGATCAGAAGTGGAAAGGATTAGCAATTTCAAGCTCCTTGGTGTCAACATTTCTAAGGATCTATCCTGGGTACAACATGTCAATGTGGTTACAATGAAGGCATGATAGGGGCTATATTTCGTTAGGAGTTTGGGGAGACTTGATATGTCACCAACGGCTTTTGCAAATTTCTATAGGTATACTGTGTAAGGCATGTGTAGCACTTGTTCTGCTTACAAGGATAAGTGCCAGAGCAGAACAAGTGCTACCATGCCCTTCCTCCCTCACTACCATTCAGGGCCCCAGACAGTCCTTCCAGGTGAGGCAACACTTCACCTGTGAGTCGGCTGGGGTGATATACTGCGTCCGGTGCTCCCAATGTGGTCTTCTATATATTGGCGAGACCCAGCGCAAACTGGGAGATCGTTTCGCTGAACACCTATGCTCTGTCCACCAGAGAAAGCAGGATCTCCCAGTGGCCACACATTTTAATTCCATGTCCCATTCCCATTCTGATATGTCTATCCACGGCCTCCTCTACTGTAAAGATGAAGCCACACTCAGGTTGGAGGAACAACACCTTATATTCCATCTGGGTAGCCTCCAACCTGATGGCATGAACATTGACTTCTCTAACTTCTGTTAATGCCCCACCTCCCCCTCGTACCGATCCATTATTTATTTATCTCTCTCTCTCTCTCTCTCTCTCTCTCTCTCTCTCTCTCTCTCTCTCTCTCTCTCCTTTTTCTCCCTCTGTCCCTCTCACTATGCTCTTTGCCCATCCTCTGGGCTTCACCCCTCCCGCTTTCTTTCTCCCTAGGCCTCCCGTCCTATGATCCTCTCATATCCCTTTTGCCAATCACCTGTCCAGCTCTTGGCCTCCATCCCTCCCCCTCCTGTCTTCTCCCATCATTTTGGATCTCCCCCTCCCCCCCCCACTTTCAAATCTCTTACTAGCTCTTCCTTCGGTTAGTCCTGACAAAGGGTTTTTTGCCTGAAACATCAACTGTACCTCTACCTAGAGATGCTGCCTGGCCTGCTGCGTTCACCAGCAACTTTTATGTGTGTTACCTGATTTCTTTTTTCTCTTTTTGTACTACTTATTTCGCTTTAACTTTTCAATACACTTTATATACTTCTCACTGCAACTTAAAGTTTTTCTTATTATGTATTACATTGCACTGCTGCCACATATCAAAAGATTCCACATCACATGCCAATGATATTAAACCCGATTCTGATTCTGAAGAGGCAAAAATAGAATATAAACATAAGAAAGCAGTCAGAGTTGTTTGGAATGGTCAAGGAGGTAACAAGGACGACACAGAGACAGGGTGAACTAGAATCCATTCCTCTGCCTTCGACCTTTGATAGACTGGTCATTCTTCTGCAACTCATTGCTATATTTTTTTTTGGTTATAGGAATTGTCCTGTGTTTTGGAAATCCTTTGAGTTTTAGAAATCACTTGCAATATATTTACAGTATTACTCAAATATTTCTGAAATACTAAATACCCAGCACTCCTCCCTGCTTAGCTACTATAAACTCCAACTCAATATAGAATGCATCTCAACATCCATATATATATATACAGTGTACTATATATTACAACTAATACATTCACAGCAAAATAAATGATAATGCCTTACGTAATAGTTGGGCGAGGGAGGGTTCACTGTGCTTGGCAGGAAAGACCTGTGGCTGTGTGAAGCAATTTCAAGTAATGGGGCCTCCTCTGTGGTGGTTGTAGGAGTTGACTCTGGGACTGCAAGAAGTGGTTCTTACAGCTCCGGACACCTTTCTTCTTTAACGATTGACCCTGCTCTCCTCAACTGATCCAGATGATATCAGATGCAATCTCAACTGTGTAGGAGAATGGTCCAGTTCCGTCTTTAACCTTCCCAAGTGTCAGCCTCTCTACTCTGTACTAAGACAGCTTATCCTGCAGTAAATTATTGAACCTCTTTGTCAGAGGAACCCTCCATTTCCCCCTGCTGTTTGTCTTGCATATCCCTTCTGAGATTGGGTTTGAAGAGATTCAAACATGAGCGCAAGCGGTGACCCATCAACATCAAAGCTGGTGAGCTGTTGGTTGTGGAGTGTTCTGCATTGCAATGTGCAAGGAGGAAATTGGCAAGCTTCTCATTCAGTGTTAGTGTAGTGTTTTCAACTGATAACGCTCGCAGTGCATTCTTTAGACTTCGGACAAACCGCTTCACCAAGTAATTTGTAACTGGGTGGTACAGTGCAGATGTAATGTGTCTTATTCCATTCACTTTCAGGAATTACTGAAACTGTTTTGCCACAAACTGTTGTCTATTGTCACTGACTAAGTGTTCTGGAACACCAGTCCTTTGGAAGACGTTTCCCAACACATCAACAGTGTGCAAACTATAGTCAAGACTATTAGGAATACTTCTAGGAACTCTGTAGCAGCATCAACTACTGCCAAGAAACGTGGGCCTTTTAATGGTTCAGAAAAATTGACATGAAGCAATATGATCTATCCTAGGTCACAAGACAAAGCTTTGAGGCAATACTTCCATTTTGACCATGC
Source organism: Mobula birostris (assembly GCF_030028105.1). NCBI lineage: Eukaryota > Metazoa > Chordata > Chondrichthyes > Myliobatiformes > Myliobatidae > Mobula > Mobula birostris. Next base: position 72,844,723 of record NC_092380.1, on the reverse strand, counting down.
CTAATGCCTAGCACGTAGCTCTTCCAACATTATAGCTGTGCGTCTGGATGGTATAAAAACTCTTAATCCATTCATAGCACAACCTCCATCAAGGGCAAGTTCATCTCGACGCTGGTAAAAATAGGGAAACTGGAATTTCAGCTGTACATTCCAGCCATCTTGGATGGCCATTATTCTTGAGACAGTGTCGGGTCTTTTCTGGTTTCCTTTGGGATCATCTCTTCCATAATAGGGAGTCTTTCAATTTGCATGAGGGAGAATATGCCAAGAGGAGTGTCATCTTTTGTATATTTTTCTGGTACTTCCATTTCCAAGGGTAAACGGGACAATCAATCAGCACTTCCTTGATTAGCCGTTCTCTGGAATTTGATCTTGTAATTGTGTCCTCCAAGAAACAGTGCCTGTCTCTGCATTTGTGCTACTGCTACTAGTGGATCACCCTGCTGTGGATTGAAAATGGAAACCAATGTTTGATGATAAGTAATAAGGGTAAACTCTCTCCCATAAAAGTACTGGTTGAAACATTTTACAACCCAAACCAGACTCAAGGCCTTTCTGTCAGCCTATGTGTAACTTTGCTCTGCAGCGGTGAGGAAACATGATGCAAAGGCTATGGGACGTTCACTTCCATATTTTGGGGATGTTCCTTGTCATCCTCACTGGTAACAATAATGTCAACCAGGTAACACTGAGTGCATTGGTAACCTTGCAGCACCTGGACACATTTTTCCTGGCTACTATGACCACTGGTGTTGTCCATGGGCTCCACTCGATCTTGGAAATAATTCCTTCAGCCTCCATGCAATTGAGCTCACTGACTATTTTATCATGGATGGTGTAAGGAACCGGATGGGCTTTGTAAAACTTGGGTGTGGCATTTTCATTTATAATTATTTTATCTTTGATATTGCATGTTCGTGTTTTCTAATGTCATCCTTGAACACCGCTGTAGCACCAGGAGTATCTTTCTCAATTCCATTTTATATGGCTTCATTGCGGAGGATGTGGTATGCAGATGGTGGATGGATCTCCAGCCAAGTTGTAGCTGTCTCAGCCAATCATGCCCTGCCCCTACAATGCTGGCCCTCCTGTTTTTATCACATAAAAGTTCAATGTGGCTTGTTGGTTGTTGAGTTTCACTGTAATGAATGTCATTTCCATAGGAGTTAGCTTTTCTCCAGTGTAGGTTCATAGTTGTATATCTGCAGGCTTCAGTTTAGTATCTTTGAAATGCAGCTCAAACTCATTTTGTGGAATGAGCCAGTGCCCAATTCCACTTTAGTTAAATTGCCAATCTTTGCTGCTGTAAGTCATATTGCTTGTCTATTGTAAATCTCAAAATTCAAAGTGCAAAGTAAATTTATTATCAAAATACATATTTATCACCATATATAACCCTACGATTCATTTTCTTACGGGCATACTCAATACATCCAATAACCATAATATAATCAATGAAAGACCATACCAACAGGGCAGACAACCAGTTTGGAAGACAGTAAACTGTGTAAATACAAAAAGAAATAATAATAAGTAGAAAAAGATTAATACCCTTGATATGTTTGATGAAACCTTTTGTGTTGTTATACTGACGACCTAAAAGCATTTGATTCTGTGCCACATCAATGCTACATAGAATTTCTTAATATATATATAAAATATATCGAATACTTGTGAGATTCCTGCACTGCCTGATGAAGCATTTGGCATACTATAATCATCCAATCGATTAACAATCAAAAAATAACAACCACCATTATCAAAATAAACTGAGGCATTTTCCAAGACGACGTTTTAACTTGACTCTGGTTTCCTGTAGCTTTAAATCCACCCTCTAGTTCACATATGGGATGAAAATAGGGTATCAAATCAGAATCAACCCAACAAATTATATCTTGACACACCTTCTGTACATGGACAATTTGAAATTATACACACCTTCATCAGCAAGGCAAAAGCAATAAATTCAAGTAGTAGAACTATTTTCAAAAGCTATAAACATGAACTTCAAACTAGATAAGTGCAGAACAGCAAACATAAAGAAAGGTGCAATAGAGCTAGTAGAATATAAAAGAGCAGCAAGATACAATGTGACCGATGTATGAATATGAAGCATTTAAGTATTGGAGTATCAACAAGCAAAGAAAATAGATCATTGTGCAATAAAGGGAAAACTTTCAACAGGATTTACTTCAAGACTTAAGAAAATCTGCCAATCAAAGCTCAAAAGTGAAAATATACAAAGGCAATAAACACTTTAACTATAGTCATATTAGCACAAATTATTTTGGCATAATATCTTGGTCCAAAACGAATCTGGAAAATTTATGAAGAAAAATAAGAACTGAAATGATAAATTTTAGAACACACTTTGATTAACAATATCAAAGACAGAAGCAGGAAGAGGAATAGCAGACATACAGATATTACATAACAGTCAGATAAAACTTCTAAGGATATATTTTCATCAGCAAAAACAGGATTCAGCACATCGTGCAAGTATATGCATTTCTGATAAGAAGAACACATTGCAAAATTTAAATGAAAGCACAACCCAGAAAAGTGAAGAAATTATCATATTGAAGAAAAAGTTAACCAATGGAAGAGCTTGACCCTCCATGAAAGATATCCTCATGATCTGAGCAGCCTAGATGTTGACAAGAATGTGTCAAACACCTGGCTCAGAGTTGAAGAACTCTTCCCAGAAACAGAAGGTTTCCTTGTGGCGATACAGGACCAGGTGGTTAACACAAAGAATATCAAAAATACATAATTCAAGATGATAAATGCAGCAAATGTCAAGAGAAACCAGAAACAATCCAATACATTACAGGATCCTACAGCAGTTTAACTCAAACTGATTACTTACACAGGCACAATGAAGTGACAAACATCATTCACCAAAGTCTGCTTTAAAAGACAAACTCATAAAAGAAACCATACCTTACTACAAATATAAGTTTGATCCAGTTTTAGAGCCAGAGTCCTGCCAATTATAGTACGACCAATCAATTATTACAAATAAGATAATCCATGATAACTGTCCGGATATAATACAACAGGATAAACAAACAAGAACAACTTACTTAATAGATATAGCCATTTCAAACACACATAACATACAGAAATCAGTAAGTGAAAAACACCATAAATATGCTGAATTAAAAGAGAAAATTGAAAGACTATGGAACATGAACAGGGTATACATTGTCCCAATAGTAATATCTCCAGCTGGTGTCATCCCAATGTCACTACGCAATAGCATTAAACAATTAGGTCTACACAGCAATATTTATAGAAACCTCCAGAAAGCTGCAATACTAAACACCACTAACAACACACTGGAGGAACTCAGCAGGTTTTGGGCAGCATCCGTGGAAATGATGAGTTGACGTTTTGGGCCAGAACCCTTCGTCAGGACAGTAGGGGGAAGGGGCAAAGGCCCTATAAAGAAGGTGGGGGGAGGGTGGGAAGGAGAAGGCTGGTAGGTTCCAGGTGAAAAACCAGTAAGGGGAAAGACAAAGGGGTTGGGGAGGGGAAGCAGGGAGGTGATAGGCAGGAAAGGTGAAGAAGGAATAGGGGAAAGCATAATGGGTACTAGAAGGAGTCGGAACCATGGGGGAGGTGATAGGCAGCTGGGGGAGGGGCCAGAGTGAAATAGGGATAGGGGAAGGAAATTACCGGAAGTTGGAGAATTCTATGTTCATACCAAGGAGCTGGAGACTACCTAGATGGTATATAGGTGTTGCTCCTCCAACCTGTGTTTAGCCTCATCATGGCAGTAGAGGAGGCTATGTATGGACATATCTGAATGGGAATGGGAAGCAGAGTTGAAGTGGGTGGCTACCGGCAGATCCTGTTTGTTGTGGCAGGCGGAGCAGAGGTGCTCGACGAAGTGGTCCCCCAATCTGCGTTGGGTTTCACCATACTGCCAAGATGAGGCTAAACTCAGTTTGGAGGAGCAACACCTCATATACCGTCTAGGTAGTCTCCAGCCCCTTGGTATGAACATAGAGTTCTCCAACTTCTGGTAATTCCCTCCCCCTTCCTTCCTCTACCCCTATTTCACTCTGCCCCCTCCCCCAGCTGCCTATCACCTCCCTCATGGATCTGCCTCCTTCTACTATCCATTGTGTTTTCCCCTATTCCTTCTTCACCTTTCCTGCCTATCACCTCCCTGCTTCCCCTCCCCCACCCCTTTGTCTTTCTCTTTACTGGTTTTCACCTGGACCTACCAGCCTTCTCCTTCCCACCCTCCCCCACTTTCTTTATAGGGCCTCTGCCCCTTCCCTCTACAGTCTTGACGAACGGTTCTGGCCCAAAACGTCAACTCATCGGTTCCACGGATGCTGCCCGAACTGCTGAGTTCCTCCAGTGTGTTGCGAGTGTTGCTTTGATCCCAGCATCTGCAGATTATTTTGTGTAAACACCACTAGAATAGTCTAAAAGTTCCTAGCAACTGAAAAATGAGTGTGTTTGGCTGTACTCATATCTCAGGTTTTTAACAGCTTGAGCTGAGAAAAAAATAAAAATAATAATAATAAATAAGTAATAAATATCGAGAACATGAGATGAAGAGTCCTTGAAAGTGAGTCCATAGGTTGTGGTAACAGTTCAGTGATAGGGCAGATGAAATTGAGTGAAGTTATTCTCTCTTGTTCAAGAGCCTATTGGTGGAGGGGTAATAACTCCCAGGCTACCCAGTCCTGTGTCACTTTCATCATCATCAGATTTTTTCATCAAGAGAATGCTGATTGGTGCTCTTTTAGAAACTGCAACTTGAATTTTTCTCTTCCCTGTGTACTCTATTTATTTTTGTCTGTCTGACTTGATTTTTGTATATGTCCTTCTTTGTTGCATTTTCTGCAGATTTCACCTTTACATCTGCATTGGTCTGGTAAATGTGAGCTGCTTTCACAATGGTAACACAATTTGTTTCTCTTTAGATGCTGCAATTTTGTTCACACTTATTTTTATTCCTGACTGCAATTCAATTGTGTCTCTGTCTGCTGTTTCCATTGATACAGTGATTTCAACTGCTCTTTTGAGTTGCGAGTTATGCTTCAGTTCTACCTCTAATGGGATCCCACCACCAAGCACATCAGGGATCGCTCCCTACGTAACTCCCTTGTCCATTCGTCCCCCCATCCCTTCCCATTGATCTCCCTCCTGGCTCTTATCCTTGTAAGTGGAACAAGTCCTACACATGCCCTTACACTTCCTCCCTCACCACCATTCAGGGTGACAGTCCTTCCAGGTGAGACGACACTTCACCTGTGGGTTGTCTGGGGTGATATACTGCATCCAGTGCTCCCGATGCAGCCTTCTATATATTGGTGAGACCCGACGCAGGCTGGGAGACCATTTCGCTAAACACCTACGCTCTGTCCGCCAGAGAAAGCAGGATCTCCCAATGGCCACACATTTTAATTCCATGTCCCATTCCCATTCTGACATGTCTATCCACGGCCTCCTCTACTGTAAAGATGAAGCCACACTCAGGTTGGAGGAACTACACCTTATATTCCATCTGGGTAGCCTCCAACCTGATGGCATGAACATTGACTTCTCAAACTTCCGCTGATGCCACACCTCTCCTTTGTACCCCATCCCTTATTTATTTATTTAATTATCTCTTCTTCCCCCCCCCCCTCTCTTTTCTCCCTCTGTCCCTCTCACTATAACTCCTTGCCCATCTTCTGGACTCTCTGCCCCTCGCTTCTTTATTGCTAGGCCTCCCGTCCCATGATCTTCTCACTTCTCCAGCCTCGTATCCCTATTGCCAATCAACTTTCCAGCTCTTAGCTCCATCCCTCCCCTTCCAGTCTTCTCCTATCATTTCAGATCTCCCGCTCCCCCTCCCACTTTCAAATCTCTTACTATCTCTTCTTTCAGTTAGTCCCGACGAAGGGTCTCAGCCCAAAATGTTGACTGTACCTCTTCCTATAGATGCTGCCTGGCCTGTTGCATTCACCAACATTTTTTGTGTGTGTTGCTTGTATTTCCAGCATCTGCAGATTTCCTCATGTTTGAGCTGTTTTTCAATGCTTTCTTGTAAGATACCACAAACTAAATGATCTCCTAGTGCATTATTAAGCTATTACTGAACTGACAATGCTGAGACAATTTCTTCAATTCAACCATATATGCTGAAATAGACTCTCCTTCCTATTAATTCCACTTTTGAAATCTAAAGTATGATGCATTCAACAAAGGTTTCCATTCTGAATGTCCACATTACTTTCATGATATCAGCAAAGCTCACTTCTGCTGCTTTGGTTGGAGCAGTCAAACTTCTACGCAAACTCTATGCTCTTCCTCCAATAGCACTCAGCAAAACTGGCACTCATTTCTCATTGTCTATTCCAATTGTTATAAAATGCTGCTCGATTCATTCCATATCCAGGAACCAGTTATCTCTTGTGCAATGGAACATATTTATCTTTCCAATGGAGCCAGCCATGTCTGCTATTTTTATTACTTATGATTATTACCACCTTGTTCATGAACCCTTGAATTCTTCCGTTTTCTGCCTTATCAACTCAACCGTCTTCTTCTCTTGCAAAGAAAGCACACTGCACTTTTTAAAAGCTCAAACATCTCGCTGCACTTTTTTAAAATCTCGAACATCTTGTTGTGCTTCAACAGGTGGGTAGTTATCTCAGGTTCATTTAAAATTTTCTCGTTGTCAATGTTATGTTTCGTAATTCTGAAACATTAAACTACTTAAAAGAAGAACACGGAGCTGGGAATAGCATGTCTAATTTTAGCTTTACTTTATGTGAGGCACATACATATGTCATGGCGACATAATAACATATCCCAATCACATACTTTTACATATAACCCATAATGAGTTATTTAAACAACAAAAATACTTAATCAAACAATATATTTGCAATATTACTCAAATTTTACGATAATAATAAATACACAATTTTACCCACTGCTGTATTGGCAGCTAAACTCGCCATGGAAGATAATAGGGCAGTGAATTAGTTTTTGAAGAGTAGGTAGCTACATTATAATCTCTATTTAGTGAAGGTGCTCTGTATCGGATAGGGCTTAAGGTCTTTGTATGAGTTTAGAACTTTGTTGTCAGCAATTCTAATTCTATCACAGTATCATCCTGTGAATCTTATCCTGTGATTGAATTTCGCCTGCTAGTTTCAAGAACTGGTGTCCACCTACCCCTGGAGATGGTTTGGCCTTGATGCAAGCATTGATACTGGTATTGATCCTCCATCCTGCTAATTGAATCAAATTTCCAGAGGCAGCATTAGTGATATTGCTCCAGTATTTTGTTGTCCATAATCTTAAAGTACACAGGAGAACACAGATCACTTTTGCACAGTTGGCGAAGAGCCTCGTGACAGGCTAAAGTTCTTGGTCTTTGTATCATCTTCCTTAGTCAGTAAAAGGCTGAGTTGGGACACTCTAGATAGCGGATAGTGGATAATTTTGTTTTCAATATCTTCCTACATTAAGGAATAACTCCTGAAATTTGGAAATTGATCTACATATTTGTTATAGAGTTTGGTTATTGCAGATGGTGTGTTGTGGCATCAACTGGTAGGTTAAAGAACTTTGCATTCTGATATTTAGTGTGTTATTTTTCCATACTTAATAGCCTGGAGCTCAGTCTCCAAGTGTGCATGTTTGTAAGTAAGATCTGCATACTGTGATTTAATGACTGAAGTTGGATGATCTTGATGTTGCAGCAGAAAAGCCAAAGGTTAAATCATTTCCTGCTTATGCTGTTTACTAATTCATTCCCAATAGGATGTTCATTATAGGTGTGGTGTATTTTGCAGATGGAAGCATTGTGAATGTTATTATGAACACTTAACTTGGTTGAAGCCTATTTGCACTGAGAATACATCTTGATTGGACCAAATGGGTAAAATCAGTGCTGGTATGACATCACATAGCAGATGCAGAATGGTAACAAGCTCTGAAGACAGCCAAGTTTAGGAAGATTTCTCCATAATCCCCATTGTTAATGATTTTAAGGATTTGTAAGACAAGATGTGTTTTTGTGTTTTAATTCAATGAGTAGAATTAAATTGCTTAAACAATCTTTGAAAATGCTTCTAAGCTAAAAAATATTTGGAATATTATTTCAGAGAATTGGTAGAATTAAATATGTGATGGAATTGAGGACATCGGAATGAATACATTGCAAAGCTAGAGGTGGTAGCATGATGGATGTCCATTTCTTCACATGCTAATGCTTCTGTATCAACTAAGCATGCTCGAGGCAACAACAACATGAAGGGATAAGTTGCAATACCTGGTTAAGTAGTAGTAAGGAAGATTTACTTCCATGCTTGAGTTGACCAATGAGGCCACACTGGAATCACTAACTCTTGGGCAGATGGAGCAAGAGCAGAGGGCTCATGAAGGGAAATAGATGATTAGTTTGTGAGGTAGTGTTTTTTTTTGAGGTGGAATGCTTCTTTGACTATTTATATAGCACTCCTATCTACTGTGCATGGTATTCTAAGCTCATGACAGAGTGAAGTATAGATAGTTATTTCAGGAATATGCTGATGAACTTACAAGTGATTTGGTCTGCCTCATGGAGTTGATTATATGCAATGAGAGTCTTGTTGTCGAGGATATTGGCTTACTTATTCTTCCAATGGATTTGTAAAGTTTTGGAGAGACAATAGAGATGGGTCAAACGTTACCAGCTAAAATTTCCATGGAAAATGAATACAATGCCAACCAGTGTATAAAAAGAATTTGGCAAAATTCTTGGTAGTATGAGTTCAGTATAAAGTGCTCCTTGATAGATTTCATAAAAAAATAGTCTCTGCCTAAGGACAGTAGTCACTCAGCAGGAGTTCCTTTTCACCCACTAGGATCCCCTGGGAAGGTATTTTTTGCTATTGTTTATAAATACAGTGTACTGTACTACATTTTGTTGTGAAGTATACAATTGTGAGAGATACTTTGAAAGTATTGGCCCATTCCTGAGAATGTCCTCTGAAAGCCAAAATCATCCGAATTGTTAGCCTTCAAAACTCTGGCAACATGAAGTTTTCCATACATAAATTCATTGTCGTAGTCATTGCATTAGAAGTAAGTACTTTGATATTACTGGGGAAGTGCGTGTGCAGTTGCCTATCCAGCAGGCAGCTGAATAGGCAGATGTGCAGGTAACAGACAACTATGAAGTAAGACCAGAGAAAACTAGAGGGGTTTAGAATAGAAAGATTCAAGGGAAAACATTCCATTATAAAAAGGTGGAGGACAGAGGAAAGGTATGGAGATTGTGTAAGTGTTATTTAGGAGAGTTTCCAAATAATCTGCATTCAGGGTGGTGAGTAGTGACAGAGTTCTGATCACAGAGTTGAGCTACAGATCTCTTACTCCAGGTCCACACTGACTCCTATAAAAACATTTAACTTTAGGCCACAATGCCTGACTTCTGACTTACTAAAAAGTTCTATTTGTTCATTTTGCCTCACTTTACCTACTTCCGTGTGTTAGTGAATTTTTTTAAGGCAATATATCAGTTAAGACCATTTAAAAAAAGGATGAAGAAAGTTAGTGATAAAAGATCCCTAAAGAGCCTAGGGCTCCCAATTTAAAATCATTTAGATTAAACGAACCTCATGAACTTGCTACTACATCAGTTGAGTTGAACTGAAAATGGTGAGTGTGCATTTGTATCCATTCATCAGAGTGTGGCTGAGTGCAGTCTCATGAGAGCATTTGGGTCTGCTCAAATTTAAAAGTGCAAGTATTCATCTTCTGATGCGATGATTACTGATAGGATTCAGTGACCCATGATATGTGAAGAAGCCCTTTCTCTTCAAACAACTTCTCGTGAGTAATCATTCCTTTAATTTCAAATTTACTACATGCTATTGAGTTGTATTTTATATTTTGGCAACATAACTACCCGTGACCTATTATAATATGTATCACCTATGCTGCAATTAGTGATGTTGTACTTGTGTACATAGCTATATTACCACTGTTGTCTTTCTTATAATTTTACATGATTATTTTCTTTTCCCTCAGATGGTACCGCATTGATGAGGTAAATACAGGCAAATCAGTGGTCACAGTAATACTGCTTTTATGTTTTAGCTCACTTTCAGATCATTCCTTATAATTAGATCATTATTTTACAAAATTGTTCAGAGGTCATTGCTAAAGAGAACTCCATGCTACAGATATGCTTCAATTTCTTTTCATTTATTTAACAAATAATTTAAGTGCAGTACATAAGAAAGAAAGGGGCAACCTGCATTTGAAACTAATACAACCCTAGAGCTATGGTATCTCAATAGTAAAATGTCACATCAATTCTGTCTGTTCCTGTAGGGGTTATAACAATACTGTAGCCATTATTGGAATGACTAGTTCTGGTATTTGAAGCACCCTGGCAGAGCAAATAATTGAAACTTTCAATAAGTGAAAGGTTTCAAAGGAATTCTGCCAATATGCCTACCTCTATATATTGTTGATGAGTGTATATCACCACAACTGATACTAAAATCTTATGGACTTTACCATATTTAGCATTTTCATAGAGTCTCAAAATGATAGATCATTACAGCACAGAAACAGACATTTTGTCCCATCTGGTGCATGCCAAACCATGAACTGGTTCAGTCCCATCAACCTGCACCCAGTCTATAGCCTTCTATACCCATCCATCCATGTATTATACAAATTACTTTTAAATATTGAAATCAAACCGGCAGTCAGCAGATTTACTGGCAGATCATTCCAACTCTCACCACCCACTGAATGAAGAAACTCCGCTTCATTTTGTCCTTAAACATTTCACCTTTCACCCTTAACCCATGACCTCTAGTTCTAGTTTCACCCAATCTCAGTGGAAAAAGGCTGCTTGCATTAACCCTATCTATACCCCTCAAAATTTTGTATACCTCTATCAAATCCCTTGTCATTTTTCCACGCGCTAAGGAATAAATTCCTAACCTATTCAACCTTTCCCTATATCTCAGGTCCTCAAGTCCCGGTAACATCCTTGTAAATTTCCTCTGTGCTGTTTCAAACCTGTTAACAACTTTCCGTATGTAGGTGACAAAAACTACACACAATACTCCAAATTAGGTCTCACCAACTTGAACATTACTCCTGTACTTAATACCTTGATTTATGAAGGCCAATCTGCCAAAATCTTTCTTTACAACCTTATCTATCTGTAATCCAAAATTTCTCTGTTCAATACACACCTCAGTGCCCTAATGCTCACCATGTAAGTATGACCCTGGTTTGTCCTCTCAAAGAGCAAAACCTCACACTTCTCTGCATTAAATGGCTAGCATGAGAGGGCACAGTTTTAAGATACTTGGAAGTAGGTACAAAGGAGATGTCAGGGGTAAGTTTTTTATGCAGAGAGTGGTGAGTGCATGGAATGGGCTCCCGGCGACGGTAATGGAGGCGGATATGATAGGGTCTTTTAAGAGACTCCTGGACAGGTACATGGAGCTCAGAGAAATAGAGGGCTATGGGTAACCCTAGGTAATTTATAAAGTAAGGACATGTTCGGCACAGCTTTGTGGGCCAAAGGACCTGTATTGTGCTGCAGGTTTTCCATGTTTCTATGCTTCTATGTTAAGTTCCATCTGCCATTTTTCAGCCAGTTTTTCCAGCTGGTCCAGATCTTGTTGGAAGCTTTCTCACTGTCCACTACTCACCAATCTTAGTGTCATTCACAAATTAGCTGACTCAGTTTACCACATTGTCATCCAGATTATTGATATAGATGACAGTCAACAACGGACCCAGCACTAGTCCCTGTAGCACACCACTAGTCACAGACCAGTTAGAGAGGAAACCATCCACAATTGCTCCCTGGCTTCTCCTGCGAAGCCAATATCTAATCCAATCTACTACCTCAACTTGAATGAATATTCCTCACCAACTTCCCATGTGAGATCTTGTCAAAGACCTTGCAATAGTTCATGAAGATAACTGCCTTTTCTTCATTGACTTCCCTGACAACTTCCTCAAAAAACTCTATAAGATTCATTAGGCACAACTGACCATACACATAGCCATTTTGACTATCGTTAACCAGTCTCTGTCTATCCAAATACTTACATATCCGGTCCCTTAGAATACCTTCAAATAACTTACTTACTACTCACCAGCGTATAATTTCCAGGCTTAAGGAAAAATCTTGCCTGACGAACCTGTTGGAATTCTTTGAGGAGATGACAGGTAGGATAGATAAAGGGATGCACTGGATGTTGTAAATTTGGATTTTCAGAAGGCCTTTGACAAGGTGCCACACGTGAGGCTGCTACCCAGTTAAGAGCCAATGGTATTACAGGAAAGTTACTGGCACGGTTAGAGCATTGGCTGATTGGTAGGAGGCGGTGTGTGAGAACAAAAGAATCCTTTTTTGGTTGGCTGCCAGTGACTAGTGGTGTTCAGCAGGGGTTGGTGTTGGGATCATTTTTTTTTATGCTGTATATCAATTATTTAGATGATGGAATAGCTGGCTTTGTTGCCAAGTTTGCAGATAATACAATGATTGGTGGAGGGACAGGTATTGTTGAGGAAATAGGGAGGCTGCAGAAGGACTTAGGCAGATTAGGAGAATGAGCAAGAGAACAGCAAATGAAATACAATCATTGGAAAATGCATGATCATGCACTTTGGTAGAAGAAATAAATGTGCAGACTATTTTCTAAATGGGGAGAAAATCTAAAAATCTGAGATGCAAAGGGATTTGGGAGTACTTGTACAGAACATCCTGATTGTTAACTTGCAGGTTGAGTCAGTGGAAAGAAAAGCAAATGCAATGTTAGCATTCATTTCAAGAAGTCTAGGATATAAAAGCAGGGATGAGACTTTATCATATTCAAGGTGAGGCTTCACCTTGAATATTGTGAATAGCTTTGGGCTCCTCATGTAAGAAAAGGTCTGCTGGCATTGGAGAGGGTTCGGAAGAGGTTCACAAGGATAATTCTGGGAATTAAAAGCTTATCATATGAGGAATGTTTGGTGGCTCTGGGTCTGTACTCGTTAGAATTTAGAACGATGAGAGGGATTCTCATAGAATCTTTCTGAATATTGAAAGGCCTGGACAGAGTAGATGTGGAGAAGGTGTTTTCCATGGTGGGAAAGTCTAGTACAAGAGGGCACAGCCTCAGGATAGAGGGGCATCCACTTAAAGCAGAGGTGCGGAGAAAGTTATTCAGCTAGATAGTGGTGAATTTGTTAACCCATGCAGCTGTGGGGTCCAGCTGTGGGTATATTTAAGGCAGACATTGATAGGTTCTTGATTGGCCATGGCATCAAAGGTTACAGGGAGAAGGCCGGGGAGTGTGGCTGAGGAGGGGAAACAATACGAGGGGTGATTGATAAGTTCATGGCCTAAGGTAGAAGGAGTCAATTTTAGAAAACCTAGCACATTTATTTTTCCTACATTTACACATTTAGTCCAGCAGTCGTGGAGTATACGGATCCCTTCTTTGTAGAAGTCGGCGTCTTGGACCTCCAGAGGTGGTCCATAGCAGGGGTGATTGATAAATTTGTGGCCTAAAGTAGAAGGACATGAGTTATTAACTGCAGTCTTTCTGCATTTTCACTCAAAGAGTTGAACTGCGCATGCATGTAACGAGAGCTGTATAACTCATCTTCTTCTACTGTAGGCCACAAACTTATCAATCACCCCTGCTGTGGACCACCTGGAGGTCCAAGACGCTCTCGTTACATGCACGTTACATGATCAGTCATGGAGTAGACTCATGGACCAAATAGCATAATTCTGCTCCTATGTTTTATAGTCTTATGATCTTTTTCTTGGAGCCTATCTTCCAATCCTCTGGCATGTCACTTTTAGGTGAATATATTTTAAATATCCCTGCTAGGCCCCTTCCAGTTCCTCACTCGCCCCCTACAGGATCTAAGGGAACACTTGGTCAAACCCTGGGGATTTGTCCACCCTAATTTACCTCAAGACATCAAACACCTCCTTCTCTGTAATCTGTACATAGTTCATGACCTTACTTCTATAGACTCTGTGTCCATCTCCTAAGTAAACACAGATGCAAAAAATCCATTTTTCATCTCCCTGACCTCTTAAGGCTCCACACATGGACGACCTCTCTTATCTTCTAGATGACCAATTTTTTCTCCCTTGCTCTTAATATATCTGTAGAAGTCCTTGGGTTCTCCCTCACTTTGTCTGCTAGATCAACTTCATGTGTTCTTTTAGTCCTCCTGATTTCCTTCTTAAGTGTCTTCTTGCATTTGTTATATGCTCAACTACCATATTTGCTCCTTTCGTCTTTTCCTGCTCTGCCCCTCCTTTTTCTTAACCAGGGCCTCATTTCTCAAAAACCAGGGTTCCCTAAACCTGTTATCCTTATCTTTTATTGTGACGAAAATATATAAACTCTGTACTCTCAAAATTTCACTTTTGAGTGCCTTCCATTTACCAAGTACACCTCTCTCAGAAGATAACCTATCCACATTTGCCAGATCCTATCTTGATACCATCAAATTTGGCCCTTCTCCAATTTAGAATCTCAACCCGAGGGCCAGACCTATCCTTCTCCATAATTATCTTGAAACTAATGGCATTATGATCACTAGATGCTAAGTGTTCCCCTACACAAACTTATCATCTGTCCTGTATAATTCCCTACAGGAGATCTAGTATCTCACGCTCTCTAGTTGGAACCCGTGGTTGAAACTAAGGAAACTTATCTGAACACATTTGACAAATTCTATCCTATACAGCCCGTTTACAGTTTGGGAGTCCCAGTCAATATGTGGAAAGTTAAAATTACCTGCTATCACAAGGTTATGTTTTTGCCACAGCCTGTGATCTCTTTGCATACTTGCTTCTCTAAATCCTGCGGTCTATTGGATGGTCTATAATATGTTCCCTTTAATGTGGTCATCCTTTTCTTTTACTTCAGTTCCACCTGTATAGCCTCAATAGATGAGCCCTCCAGACTATCCTGTCTGTCATGACAGTGCCTAGTAATGCCACCCCTCCTCCCTTTATCCCTCCGGCTTAATCACATTTAAAACAATGAGACCCTGGAACATTGAGCTGCCAGTCCTGCCCCTCCTTCAAACAAGTCTTACTAATGGCTGCAATGTCACTATTCCACATGCTGATCCATACCCTAAGCTCATCCCCCATTCCTACAATCTCCTTGCATTGAAATATACACAAGTCAGAATGTTAGTCCAACCTAAATTTGTATGTAGGCTTAACAACATCTTTCACCACGACCACACCATATCTGCTCTGGTACTCTGGTTCCTATCCCCCTGCAACTGTAGTTAAACTAACCCCCCCACCCCCGCTCTCCATGCAGCACTATAGCAAACCATCCTGTAAGGATATTAGTTACTCTCCAGTTCAGGTAAAAACTGTCCCTTCTGTACAGGTCCCACCTTACCTGGAAGAGGGCCCAATAATCCAAAAATTCTGAAGTCTCCTCTTGCACCATCTCCTTCGTCATTTGTTAAACTGTATGACCTTTCTATTTCCGGCCTCACTAGCACATGACATGGGTAGCAATCATGAGATCATAACCCTGGAGGTTCTGTCCTTTAACTTAGCACCTAACTCCCTGAACTCATGTTACAGGACCTTGTTACCCTTCCTACCCACATCATTGGTACCGACACGGTCCAGGACGTCTGGTTGCTCACCCTCCCTCTTATGAATGCTATGGACTCCATCCGAGATGTGCCTAACTTTGGCACCTGGGAAGCAACAGACCATGTGGAAATCTTGTTCTCATCACAGAACGTCTTCTCTGTTCCCCTAACCATTGAATTCTCTATCACTACAGCCCCCTTCCCTTCTGAGTCACAGAGCCAGACTTAGTGCTAGAGACCTGACTGCTGTTGCTTTCCTTTGTTAGGTTATCCCTCCCAACAGTATCCGAAGTGTATACTGTACCATTGCAGAGGAAAACAGTCACATAATACACATAATACACTGGCTTCCTATCCCCTGTTCTCCTCTTGATGTCACCCAGTTAACTGTGTCCTGCACCTTGGGTGTAACTACCTTCCTTTATGTCCTGTTGATCAACCCTCAGCTTCCTGAATGATCTAGAATTCATCCAGTTCCAGTTCCAATTCCTTGATGTGCTCTGAAAGAAGCTGCAGGTGGATGCACTTCTTGCTGGTGTACTCTTTAGAAACACAGCTTTCCCACATCCTGCAAGAGAAGCATTCCACTATTCTGCCTGGCACCCCCACTGCTCAACAAGAAAAAAAGAAAGAAAAATTAATTGAAAAAATCTACCTGCAGTCCACACCTATCCTCAACAAAGTCTCTGTGGGCCAAAGCCTGAACTCTCTACTCTAACACTGGCCCACTCACACAATGGTCGCTCCTACAATGGCCATTCTGCTTAAACCGAACTTCATTTTATTGGCCATTGCCAAGTGTCTAATTACACATACTCCAACGTCTCCTCGGGAACTATGGCACCCAGAATGCCCCGACTGCCCCCACTCGCTTCTTTTGAACTCGCTATCCCGCTTGGCATTCTGACATCTCGAAACTGGCATGCAGGATGTCCCTACTGCCCCTTTTTGCTCCCTTTGATCTCTCTCTCCCACTACACAATCCTTACAACAGAAAAGGAAACCATTTCGGCCCATCAAGTTTATGTCAGCTCACAGAGTAATGCCACCCCCCACTCTTCTGTACAGCAGTAGCCAATTAATCTATCAGACAGCATATTTTTAGAATACAGGAGGAATCCAGAGTAACAGGGGAAAGCCATGCTATCTCAAAGACAAATGCAAACTCTAAGTCTACAACAGGATCAAGATTATCTGCATGAATGTGCAAAGGAATGGCAGGTGCAATTTAACTTAGACAATTGTAAAGAAGTTAGACATTTTAAGAAGCTAAATGAAGGCAAGATACTTACAGTGAATGGCAGGGTGCTGGGGAGTGCTGTTGGATAGAGAGACCATAGGGTACATTACTGCTTGTAAGGAGTTTGTACATTCTCCTCGAGACCACGTGAGTTTCCTCCAGGTGCTCTGGTTTCCTCCCACATACTGAATATGATTCTGATTCTGATTCAGAGGATGTGATCCTTGCCTATGGTTCAAAGTAACACAGTTTCATCAGTGGAAGGAAAGAGCAAAGGCTGGAGATGCACATGTTGGTATTGAAGGACATTTAATAGTTTTCCTGGCAAGGAGAATGTAAGGGTGAAAGTTGAGCAGTGTTGCCTATTTCACAACCCATGGTTGAGCCTTGTGTTGTCAGTATTGAGTGGATTTTAACTCTCCTCCCATCCAGTAGGTGCTGCAGGAGCCTCCGCTCCCATACTAGCAGGCACAGGAAGAGCTTCTTCTCTGAGGCTGTGACGCTGCTGAACCTCTCATCACAGCACTAAGCAGTATTGCATTCGTATTGTACTGTCTCAGTACTTTTATATTTGTGTGCTGTAGCACTTTTTTTATTCGCAGTTATTTTGTAAATAACACTATTCTTTGCATTTTTGGTCAGATGCTAAATGCATTTCATTGGCTATGTATCTGTACTCGGCACAATGACAATAAAGTTGAATCTAATCTAACGTAGAAAGCTGTGGTCAAGGGCACATAGGCATCTGCCGGACAGTAGATAAAATGTCATGTTTTTACAGAATAGGTTAAAAAATGCTTTGGTTATTCTGATTGAAACTGCGGTGTGATTGGCAAAGGAAACAGGAACTGAATGTCATCGGAATACTGAATGTGTAAAAGCTCATCCCTTGCTTCCATACTATGTACATCAAGCTCCCACATGCAGTAAGTGATAAAGGTGAGACAGCCAACAAGGGTTTGATCAAAGAATGATGAATAAGCAACATTACAAATCTAGTGTGCAGAAAATTGGGGCAGGCATAGAGAAAACAAAAAGGAAGTTAATGAGAATTAACTAGAGAAAGATCTTGGAGATTATGATAACAGATTATTAGATTTGTCCAAAGTTCAAAGTACATTTATTATCAATGGATGTACACTATATACAATATTGAGATTTGTCTTCTTCCAGGCAGCCACAAAAGAAAAAAAACAAAATAGGGCCTATTTTAAAAACCCACACAGCAAAGACAGCAAATAGCCAATGCGTGAAAAAAAGAACAAATTATGCAAATAATAAAAAGTTGACCAATAACGCAGAACATGAATCGCTGGGTCCCTGAAAGTGAGTCCACAGCCATGGAGCTAGTTCAGTGCTGAGGCAATTGAAGGCAGTCCAGCAGCCTGATGGTTGCAGGCCCCAGCTGCAGAGTCAGTTCAGCACTGCGGTGAGTAAACCGCACAGAGTAGTGAGCTAAATACCAGTTTGTCCTTTGCCCACAGCCTTCACATCTTGATCTTTTTAATTTGGCTCGGTGCATAAATTGGCCAAATATCAATTCATTTTTCGCTCTCGGGTCTGGGCCCTGCCGCTTTGATCTGGCCCCAAGTCCACTCCAACAATGGCTTGGAATTGGGCGAATATAAAGAATAAATCTGAAGTAATCGCACCTCAATGAAATTGTTAATATCAGATTAGTATATGATCAACAGAGATTAATTCACCAAGAAGGAATGAATGCAATGTTTGAGAGCTGAGAAGAGGTTCGATAATTCATTGATGAAGACTTCTGCAATTTTGAAGTCTGTTGTACATGTGCATGTGAAAAGGGGCTGAGGTGTTTGACTTCAGAAAAGGAAAGAGGGATGTAAAGGTAGAGGAATTAATGAACGTCATTGAATCCCACAGCACTGAATGTAGTCATTTGACTTATTGTACCTGCACAAAACCCCATGAAAGATTTTACATATTAGGAAGTGTGTTTCAACTTATATCAACAATAGACGAGGATTTTTTTCTCTAATTTTCCTCTACTTCATTTGGAATTTATTTTATATCTGTAATTTTGAATACCATGTTATTTGCAGGAAGATGTTATTTTTCACTATTTGCTGTAATAGAATGCCTTATCATTCAGTGGCCTGTTTTAGATCTTCCATTTTAAATTCGCTGCTCTAAGATCAATTTGTTTTCTGGTATTCATTGGCCATATTTATAAATTAAATACCTGATACATATCGATATTTATCTTCTCACTCTCTGCTGCCAACCTCAAAATTCAAAAGATGCACCTGCTGTTCTTTCCAGGTAACACTACCTCTCCACATTGTTTCTTCTGAAGCACAAGCTCATAAGACACAGGGAGCAGAATTAGGCAATTAGAATTAGCCCATTGGGTCTGCTTGAACATTCAGTCTTGGCTGATTTATTATACCTTTCAAACCAATTCTCTTGACTTCTCCACATAAACTTTGATCCCCTTATTAATCAAGAACCTATCAGCCTTTACTTTAAATATACACAATGGACTTTGCCTTCACATCTGTCTGGCAACGAGTTCTGGATTCATCACCCTCTGATATCCCTCTGATGAAATTCCTCCTCATTTCTGTGCTAAAGGGACGTCCTTCTATTCGGAGATTCTGCTGTCTAGTCCTAGCATTGCCCACTGTAGGAAACATCCTCTTCATGTCCACTCTAGCTAGGCCTTTCAAAATTCGATACACTTAAATGGGATCCTCCCTTATTCTTTTAAACTCCAGTGAATACAGGCCCAAAGCCATCAAACGTTGCTCGTAGGCTAACCTTTTTCATTCCTGGGATCATTCTCATGAAACTCCTCTGGATCCTTTCCAAAGCTAGCACGCCCTTCCTCAGATAACGGGCCCAAAACTGCTCACAATACTCCAAGTACAGTCTGATCAAAGCTTGATAAAGCCACAGTATTACATCTTTGCTTGTATATTCTAGTCCTCTCAAAAGTGTAATGATTAGCACGATGCTATAACAGCTCGGGGAGTTTAATCCCAATATCCTCTGTAAACACCCTACCCATGAAATGCGTGAACGTCGTCTGTAAACTTCCTACACACGAAATGCTTGGGTTTCTTCCAGGTGCTCCAATTTTCCCCCACAATCCAAAGACATACCTGTTAGTAGGTTACAAACAAGAGAAAATCTGCAGATGCTGGAAATCCAAGCAATATACACAAAATGCTGAAGAAACTTGGCAGGCCAGGCAGCATCAATGGAGAAAAGTACCAGTTGACGCTTTTGGGCTGAAACTCTTTGGCGGGACTGTTCAGTAGGGTTTCAGTCCAAAACATCGACACCTTTTTTCCATAGATACTGCCTGGCCTGCTGAGTTCCTTCAACATTTTGCATGTGTTGCCCAGTTAGTTGCTTCAAAATACTGTTTAATTCATTCAGTATACAAAGTCCAGTTATTTCTTGTGAAATCAAATGTGTTTATCTTTCCAATGTAACCAGCCATTTCTGCATTTCTTTTAATTTATGACTATTATCACCCAGTACTCAATGTTTATGAACCCATGAATTTGTCTGTTTTCTGTTTTTTAAACTTGATTGCCTTTTCTTTAGTGAAGAAAACATGGTGCTCTAAAGGAAAAAAATGCTGCATTTTTTAAAATCAATCATTTCTTGCTGAGCTTTTTTTTTAAACCTGAACTTCAACATGTAGGTAGTCATCTTGGGTGTGATTTAAAAATACCTGGTCACCACTGTTATGTTTTGTAACTCCAAAACATAAAAACTAATCAAAAAAGAAAACAAAGGAGACAGCAATATAAGTCTAACTTCATTTTTTAACTTTAAGCAAGGCACACACATCATGAATTTTTACAATTCATATATTTTTCCATAACCTGTACTGAATTATTTAAGCAAATAAAGAATGCTTAATTAACAACATATTTACCATATTGCTTAAATATTACTGAAATATTAAATACGCAGCATAGTCCAACTGGTCCAGGTGACTTATCTTCTCAGCTTCCCAAGTACTTACTCCATAGTAATAGCAACAACACTTACTTCTGCCCCAGACACTCTCATGAAGGCTGATGAAAAACACATATTGAGATTGTCCACTATTTCTTTGTCCCCCATTACTATCTCTCTAGTATCATTTTTCAGAGATCTGATATCCATTGTCATCTCTCTTTTGCTCTTTACATATCTGAAAAAATCTTTGATATTCTCTTTTATATTATCGGCTAGCTTACCAACATATTTCATCTTTTCTCTCGTTGCACTTTTAAGTTCCCTTCTGCTGGTTTATAAAACATTCCAGTCTCCTAGCTTCCCACTACTTTTTTGCTATATTTTGTTTTGGTGCTTCTTAGACTTCTCTTGTCAGCCACTGTTGCCTGGAACTCTCTTCACTCTGTTGTAATACTGAAACATCTGATTTTATCTTCTCCCTCTTAAACTACATGGTGAACTCTATCATATTATTATCACTGCCTTCTCAGGGTTCCTCTACCTTAAGCTGGTTCATTACACAACTCCCAATCCAGAATTGCTTTTTCCCTTGTGGGCTCAACTGCAAAATGCACTTAAAAGCCACCTCACAGGCATTCTACAAATTCCCTCTTTTGGCTTCCAACACCAACCTGACTTTCCCAATCTACCTGCATTTTGAAATCCACCATGACTATCATAACATTATATGTCTTTTCTATCTCACATTGTAGTTTGTAGCTCACATTCTGGCTTCTGTTTGTAGGCCTATATATCACTCTCATCAAGGTCTTTTACCCTTCATCATGGCTATCCCTCGAGGTCGAGGATGATTGTCTTCATTCTGTTGATCTACTTATGGGCTCTCAAGTGGCTTTTGAGTCCAAACTTGGCTTTGAAAGTTCTTCCGCATTCAGGACAGGTAGTTCCAGATGGCAGATCCGGCTTTGGTTGTTGCTGCCTCTCTTTCCATTTTCTTCTCTTTTCTTCTAATTCTGCACATCTGTTGGCTTCGAAAGTTGCTGTTCCTTCTTGGATGATGGCTTGCCAGAGTTTCCTGTCCTTGGCATTGGTTTCCCAATTGTTGATGTCGATGTTACATTTCTTCATGTTGGCTTTTAAGATATCTTTGAATCTCTTCTGTTGTCCGCCTCTTTTACGTTTGCCTTCTTTAAGCTGGGAGTAGAAGATGTTTCGGCGGACGTTCGCCTTTCATCCAAACAACATGACCGCTCCATCTTAGTTGGTTCTTGATGATGTAGGCTTCAATGCTTATTGTTTTTGCTTCATTTAGCACACTGACATTGGTTCTTCTATCTTCCCAGCTGATATTTAAGATGTTTCGAAGACAGCATTGATGGAACTTTTCAAGTGCCTTCAGATGTTGTTGGTATGTTGTCCAGGTTTCTGATGCATACAGGAGCGTTGGGATTACCACTGATTTGTACACTAACATTTTGGTGTCTGTTGGGATGTCACAATCATGAAAGACTCTTGATCAGAGATGTCCAAAAGCTGTTCCAGTGCACTTAAGATGATGTTGGATCTCGTCATTAAGGTCGACATTGGAGGAGAGGTGACTTCCAAGATACGGAAAGTGGTCCATGTTTTCCAGCGTTGTTTCACCAAGTTGAAATTATGGCTCTATCCGATTTGTCTCAATTGGTGACGGTTGATAGATGATCTGAGTCTTCTTGGAACTGATGGTAAGTCCAAGTTTCGTGTATGCACGGTTGAAGGCAGTCAGAATCTGTTGTAGCTGGTTTTCTGAAAGAGCTGCAACACTGTTGTCATCTGCGTATTGGAACTCGATGAGGGAACTCTTGGATGTCTTCGTTTTGGATTTGAGACGGGCAAGATTGAAAAGTCTGCCATCTGTTCCGTAGACAATTTCGATTCCTGGGGGTAGGTCATCCTTGATAATGTGGATGATTGTCGCAATGAAGATGGTAAACAGAATTGGGGCAATCATGCATCCCTGTTTTACTCCTGATCTAACTTGAAAAGACTCACATTTACTGTTGCTGACCATGTCTGTGGCAAGCATGCCGTCATGGAGGAGTCTCAGGATTTGAATGTACTTTTTAGGGCATCCATAGGTTGATAGGACATCCCATAGGAGTTCCCTTGATACCGAGTCAAAGGCTTTGGTGAGGTCAATGAATGCCATGTACAAAGGTTGAAGTTGTTCACAACATTTTTCTTGTAGTTGTCGCATTGTGAAGATCATGTTGATTGCTCCACGTGATGGTCTAAAACTGGCTTGTGTCTCCAGAAGGATCTTCTCAGCTAAAGGCTTGAGCCAGTTGTTCACGATGCAGGTGAGAATCTTTCCTGCTGTTGCTAATAGGGAAATTCCACAATAATTTCCGCATTCAGATCGATCGCCTTTCCTTTTGTAGATGTTAATGATTGCTGAGTCTCTAAAGTCTGCTGGTACGTCTTCATTTATCCAGATCTTGATGAGAAGTTGATGCAGTTGATAATGAAGTGGGTTACCTCCAATTTTATAGACCTCGGCTGGTATTCCATCGAGTCCAGCAGCCTTGTTGCTTTTCAAAGTTTTGATGGCTTCCTTGACTTCCTCAAGTGTTAGTATTTTGCTTAGGGAGTCGTCAACGGGCTGTTTTGGAATGTTGTTAATCACATTCCTGTCAAATGAGACAGTTTGATTTAGAAGATCTTCAAAGTGTTCCCTCCATCTGGAATTGATGTCAGCATTGCCCTTCAGGATGGTTGAACCATCTTTGCTTTTGAGAGGGGCTTAACCATGTGTTTACCCTTGCAGTCTTTCAACTCTACCCACAAATATTCTACGTCTCCTGATCCTATGTCACCTCTTTCTAAGGATTCATTTTTTACCAATACAGCCACACCACCCCATCTGCCTACCTGCCTGACCTATCAATAAAATGTGTATCCTTGGATGTTAAGTTCCCAGCTATGATATTCTTTCAGCCACAACTTAGTGACACACACAACGTTATACCTGGCAATCTCTTAACATGGGATATAGAACAATACAGTGCAGTAACTGGCTCCTCAGCCCACATTGTTCGTGCCAGCCATGATGCCAATCTATACCAATTCCTTTTGACTGCACATGGTTCATATCTCTGCCTCCCCCTTACCTCTTCTCTTCCCCTCACCTGCCCATCATCTACCATAAGATATAGAAGCAGAATCAGCCCATTGGGTCTGCCCTGCCATTCCATCATGGCTGATCCCAGATTCCAGTCAATCCCATACACCTTCTTGCTCACCAGAAACTTTGATGCCCTGACCAATCAGGGAACTGTCGATTTTTGCTTTGAATATACCCATCGCCTTGGCGTCCACAACTGCTTGTAGGCGAGCATTCCACAGATCCACTACTCACTGGATAAAACATTTGTTCCTTAACTCTGTTCTAAAGGGTCGCCCCTCAATTTTGAGGCTGTGCCCTTTAGTTCTGGACACCCCCACCATAGGAAACATCTTCTCCGCACTCACCTTATCTAGTCCTTTAAACATTCAGTAGGTTTCAATGAGATCCCGCCCCCCCCATTCTTCTAAATTACAGTGAGTACAGGCCCAAAGCTGCCAAACACGTCTCATATGCTAACACCTTCAATCCCATAATCATCCTCGTAAACCTCTTCTGGACCCTCTCCAATGACAACACATCCTTTCCGAAAAATAGGGCCCAAAACTGTTGAGAATACTCCAAATGTGGCCTGACTAGTGTCCTATAAAGGCTCAGCATTATCTCCTTGCTTTTATATTCTATCCATCTTGAAATGAATGCCTACATTGCATTTTCCCTCTTTATCGCAGAGTAAGCCTGTAAATTAACCTTCTGGGAGTCTTGCAGGAGGATCCTAAGTCCTTTTGCGCCTCTGATGTTTGAATTTTCTCCCCATTTAGATAATAGTCTGCACTTTTGTTCTTTTTACCAAAATTCATTATCATACATTTCCCAACACTTTATTCTATCTGCCACCTTTTTGCCCATTCTTCCGATTTTTCTGAGTCCTGCTGCATTTGCACTGCTTCCTCAGCACTACCGAACCCTCCACCTTTCTTCCTAACAGCCGCAAACTTCGTCACAAACCCATCAATTCCATTATGGAAATCATTGACAAACAATGTGAAAAGTAGCAGACCCCATACTGACCCCTGAGGAGCACCACTAGTCACTGGCAGCCAACCAGAAAAGGCCAACTTTATTCCCACTTACTGCCTCCTGCCTGTCTGTCATTCCTCTATCCATATCAGTATCTTTCCTGTTTTATCTTGTTCAGCATCCTCATGTGTGGCACCTTATCAAATGCCTTCTGAAAATTGAAGAAAAATGACATCCATTTTTGTCCACCCTGCTTGCTACTTCCTTGAAGAATGCTAACAGATTTGTCAGGCAAGATTTCCCTTCACAGAAATCATGTTGACTTTGACTTATTTTAACATTAGTCTCCAAGTACCTTGAAACCTCATCCTTAATAATAGACTCCAACACTTTCTCAACCACTGAGGTTAGTCTAACGGGCCTGTAATTTCCTTCCTTTTGCCTTCTTTCCTTCTTAAAGAATGAAGTGACATTTGTGATTTTCCAGCCCTCTGGAACCATACCAGAATCAAGAGATTATTGAAAGATCATAACCAATGCATCTGCTATCTCTTCAACAACCTCTTTCAGAATCTGGGATGTAGTCCATCTGGTTCAGTTGACTTGTCCACCTTAAAGTCTTTCATTTTGCCTAGCACTTTTTGCTTTGCAATAGCAATGGCACTCACTCGTGCTCCCTGACACTCACGGACCTCTGGTACATTGCTAATGTCTTCCACAGTGAAGACGGATGCACTGTACTTCTTAAGTTCATCTGCTATTTCTTTGTCCCCCATTACTACCTCACCAGCATCATTTTCCAGTGGTGCAATATCAACTTTCACCTCCCTTTTTCATTCTTCAAGTAACTGGAAAAAACTTTTAGTATCCTGCTTTATATTATTAGCTAGCTTGCCCTCATATTTCATCTTTTACCCTCATATGAATTTTTAGTTGCCTTTTGTTGGATTTTGAAAACTTCACAATCATCCAACTTTTGTCACATTATGTGCCCTTTTCTTGGTTTTTATGCAGTCCTTAACTTCCCTTGTCAGCCATGGTTGCCTTCCCCAGCCATATGGGAATTTCTTCTTCTATGGGACATATCTATCCTCCACCTTTTGAACTATTCTCATAAACTTCAGCCACCTCTGATCTGCCATCATCCCCACCAGTATCCCCCTCCAATCCACCTTGGCAAGCTTCTCTCTCATGCCTCTGTAATTCCCATAAATTCCGTTGTGATAATAGCACAACTGACTTATGCTTCTCCCTCTCAAGTTATGATCACTTCCTCTTAAGGTTAAGGTTCCTTTACCTTAAGCTCCCTAATAAAATCTGGGTTATTACACAACACCCAGTTTAAGATAGCCTTTCCCTGAGCAGGCTCAAGCACATGCCGCTCTAAAAATCCTTCTCATAGGCATTCAACAAATTCCCTCTCTTGTGATCTGACCCCTGAGTTTCTCAATCCCCTTGCATCTTAAAGCCCCCCATTACAATTGTAACATTACCCTTATTACATGCCCGTTTCATCTCCCTCTGCAATCTCAACCCATATCTTGGATACTATTTGAAGGCCTATATATGATTCCCATAATTTTTTTTTACACCTGGGGTTTCTTAACTTCACCCACAAAAATGCAACATTCTCTGACCCTATGTCACCTCTTTCTAAAGATGTAATCCCACCTCTTCCCAACACAGCCACACCACCACCTATGCCTTCCTGACTGTTTTTTCAATGCAAGTTATATCCTTTGATATTTAGCTCCCAACTATGACTTTCCTTCAGCCACGACTCAGTGATGCCCACAACATCATACCGACCAATCTTTAATTGCGCCATGAGTTCATCCACCTTATTCTGCATGCTACGTGCATTTAAGTACAGCACCTTCAGTCCTGCATTCTTCGCCCTTTTGAATTTTGCCCCTGTGGTACAACTCTGCACTGCCTGCATTTGTACTCAGTCATTGGCTTGTACTTCCTTGCATTCATATTACATCCATCATCTACTTGTAAACCTGCTGGCTCATCCTCAACTCTATCATCCTGGTTCCCATCTCCCTGCCATATTAGTTTAACCCACTCCCAACAGCTATAGCCAACCTGCCTGCAAGGATATTGGTCCCCCTTGGATTCAAGTGCAACCCATCCCTTTCTGACTCCCTGCCTCTTGCTCCAATTCTTCAGCCATGCAATCCTCTGCCACCTCATTTTATTCTTATCCTCACTGTCACATGTCACAGGCAGCAATCCCAAGATTACTACCCTTGAGGTCCTGCTTCTTAACTTCGTTCCTATCTCCATGTATTCTGTTTTCAGGACCTCCTCCCTTTTTCTACCTATGTCATTGGTATCAATACATACCACAATTTCTGGATGCCCACCCTCTCTTTTCAGGATAGTGTGGACGCATTCAGAAACATCATGGACCCTGGCACCTAGGAGACAAACTACCATCCGTGTTTCTTTTTCACATCTACAAAATCAGCTATCTATCCCCCTAACTATAGAGTCCCCTATTACTACTGCCAACCTCTTCAGTTCCCCACCCTTCTAAGACTTTGGTGCCCCTCCTCCAGCCCTTTCTCCCATGGTCCTCTCTCATTTTCTATCAGATTCCTTCCTCTTTAGCCTCTTTCACCTATCACCTCCCAGCTTCTCACTTCCTCCTCCTCTCCCAGCCACTCATCTTCCTCTCACCTTGTTTTACCTATCACCTTCATATTCTGGATTCTGCCCCCTTCCTTTCCAGTCCTGATAAAAAGTCTGGGCTTGAAATATCAACTGTTTAGTCCTCTCCGCAGATGGTGCCTGGCCTGCTGAGTTCTTCCAGCATTTTGTGTGGTTACTCTGGATTTCAGCATCTGCAGAATCTCTTTTGTCTATATCTCTCTATGCCCTTTTTGGACATTTGCCTGTCTAAAAACCTCCTAAGCATTGCTATTACACCAGTTTCCATCATTTCCCCTGGCAATACGTTCTAGTACTTGCAATCTCTGTGTCAATAAATTCTTGTTTGTAAATCTCCTTTAGTGTTTCCCATCTCACCTTGAAGCTATGCTCTCTAGTATTTGAAATGTCCACCTGAAAGAAAAAGACTCTGACCCTTTACCCTATCTTTACCTCATAATTTGATATACTTTCATCAGGTCACCCCTCGGTGTCTGATAGTGCAGAGAAAACAATCCAAGTTTGTCCAACATTTTCTTATAGTTAATACTCTCTAATCCAGACAACATAATGGTGAACCTTTTCTGCACCTTCAAAGTTCAGAATAAATTTATTGTCAAAGTTCATACATGTCACCAAATACAACCCCGAGGTCCATTTTCTTGTGGGCATACTCAGTAAATCTAAAAACCAATGAAAGACCACATCCAACAGGACAGACAAACAACCACTGTGCAAAAGACAAAAACTGTACAGATACAAAAGAATAAATAAATAAATAAATATACAATACATAACAAGAACATGAGATGGATTACTTGAAGGTGAGTCCATAGTTTGTGGAAACATTTCAGTGGTGGGGTGAGTGAAGTTAAGTGACAGTATCTCCACTTGTTCAAGAGCCTGATGGTTGAGGGTTAATAGCTGTTCCTGAACCTAGTGGTGTGAGTCCGAAGTGTCCTGTACTTTCTTCCTGATGGCAGCAGTGAAAAAAGAGCATGGCCTGGGTGATGAGGGTCCTTGCTGATGGATGCTGCTTTCTTGCAATGGTGCTCCATGTAGATATGCTCAATAATGGGGAGGGTTTTACCCAGGATGGACTGACAGTATTCACTACTTTTTGTACGATTTTCCATTCAAGGGCATTGGTGTTTCTATACCAGGCTGTGATGCAACAAGTCAATATATTCTCCACCATATATATAGGCATCCGTTAGTCTCGTGAGACCATGGATTTGCGCCTTAGAAGGTTTCCAAGGTGCAGGCCTGGGCAAGGTTGTATGGAAGACCAGCAGTTGCCCATGCTGCAAGTCTCCTCTCTCCACGACACCGATGTTGTCCAAGGGAAGGGCATTAGGACCCATACCGCTTGGCACCAGTGTCGCCGCAGAGCAATGTGTGGTAAAGTGCCTTGGTCAAGGACACACACGCTGCCTCAGCCAAGGCTCGAACTAGCGACCTTTGAACCACTAGACGAACGCCTTAACCACTTGGTCACACGCCAACACCACACATTTCTAAAACTTTGTCGAAGTTTTAGATGGCCTGCTTTCTTGATAATTGCATGCTGGGTCCTCTAAAGTGATAATACCATGGAATTTAAAGTGGCTGGTCCCCTCCACCTCTGATCCCCCTATGAGGACTGGCTCATGGCTCCTCCTGCAAAGCTTGCACATATCTCCTGCCACGTGGAGAACAGAACTACACACAATATGCCAAATATGGCCTAAGTGTTGAAACTGTTTTGATTGGTTGCATCATAGTCTGGTACAGCAATTGAAATACATGGGAAAATAAGAAGATGCAGATCATAGTGAACTCTGCCAATACATAATGGGCACAACCCCCTCCCCCACCATCAGTAGTATCCACATGAAGCACTGCCTCAATAAGGCAACATTCATCATCAAAGATCCCCTCTGTCCAGGCCACACCATCTTCGCAAAGCTATCATCACACAGGAGGTACAGAAACCTGAAGGCCTCCACCACCAGGTTCAAGAACGGCTGGTGCTTTTCAACCATTCAGTTCTTGAGCCAACTGGTACTTAGCACTTTTATTTGTAAAAATTGTGCTTAATTTATGTTTTTCATGAATGCTGCTTATATGATGCTTTGAGCCTGCAAGTAAGCTTTTCATCGCACCTGTGCCATTTGTGCAAATGACAATAAACTCAACTTTGACTTTATTCAAAGCATTATGCAGCTTCAACATGACTTCCCAAATTTTATACTCAGCACCCCATCTGATGAATGTAAGTATTCTGTACACTGATTCCCATCCTATCTACTAGTATTGCCACTTTCAGAAAGGTATAGACTTGCACCCCAACATCCATCTGTACTTCCATGTCCACATACCTCTCGTCAGCTATCAACTGGAAAACACGTACAATGTCTGGTTAAACTCAACATACATATAGAGAAATCCAGACTTCTAAATTTTGCTTCTAATCTTCTACCATAGCCCATGAATCACAATCCTGTATGCCTTATTTGCCTCTGTTAATATCCAGACCAGCATTTTTCCTTGTGTGACTTAATTTAATTTATGGGGAAAAAATAAACCTTCTCAAGCTGTGATACCTTAATACAAACTCCAGTAGAAACTAAGATAAGGTCAAATTTTTAAGTGCTTACCAATTTGTTGAATAAATCATACTTCAAAACTCTTCACAGAGCTGAGAGGAGTTAGTGTTGCCATTACACATTGACATTATTGATCAGCACACATTTTATATCTAAGTAGAAACTTTGAAGGTATTTGAAAGAATGTAAGATTTTCCAGCCATGCATGGTTTCATTCTGTGTAACTATGGTTTTCTCCATACTTTCCTTTTGTCCTCTCTTTTGTCTTGGTTTCTTCCCTCTTGTTTATTGTTTTCTTTGACACTAAACCCCACTATGTCTCGCATGAGAACGAAAACATTAACTGCACATTGAATATGAAGAATCAAAAATATTTGAAGGCTTAAGTAGTAACATACTATATTCAGAACACCCAAATAGCATATTTGCATTGTATTGACATAAATAACTATGCCCCCATGCCTCATTTGTGTTGAGCATGTGCCGCATTCAGCTTTTGCCAAATGCAATTGACAATTAGCTACTAGATTTAGTTTTATTCCTTTCTATTTCCTTTAAACCAGCTTTTGCAATCTTTCCAGCATTTTTGAGAACATTTGCAAACTCAGAGAATTGTATTATTGTATATAAAGGTTAAATAATTTAATTTCACTGTTTCCAAAGACAACGACACTAAAAATGTTCATTTTTTGTTCACACTGGGCAGCAAAAACTGATTCTATTCCTGACAGCTTGTGGGTCATATGAGCCTAAACTACTTTCTCTGGTGGCAAAAAAGGAAACAGAAAACACTTGTTGAACTTTTAAGACTCTTCATAAGTTGAACTAATATGCTCTGGGTAAAATAAACAGCTATGAGAAATATTAGTGGCATCTTAACTGAAATCAGAATGAAAGCCTACAGCAGGGTATTGGATGGAAAATTGGAGCATATAGGAGGGAGATTGAAAATCTGACTGAGTGGTTCCCTAACAACAACCCCTTACTTAATGTCCACAAGACCAAAGGGCCCGTTATTGACTTCAGAAGGAGGAAACCAGAGGTCCATGAGTCAGATCTCATTGGAGGAACAGAGGTGGAACAGGCCAGCAGCTTTAAATTCCTCGGTGTTATTATTTCAGAGGGCCTGTCCTGGGTCCAGCACGTAAATGGAATCATGAAGAAAGAACAACAATGCTTCTACTTCCTTAGGAATTTGTGAAGATTCAGCATGGGTCTAAAACTTTGACAAACTTCTGTTGATATGTAGTAGAGAGTATATTGACTGGCTGCATCACAGACTGGGATGAAAACACCAATACTCTCAAATGGAAAATCCTATAAAAAGTAGTGGATACAGCCCAGTCCATCACAGGTAAAGCCTGCCCCAACACTGAGGACATCTATGTGAAGTCTTGCCACAGGAAAGCGGCATTCACCGTCAGGGACCCCCACCACCCAGGACATGCTGTCTTCTCACAGCTGCCATCGTGAAAAGGTACAGGAGCCTCAGGACTCACACCGCCAGGTTCAGGAACAGTTATTACCCCTCAACCATCAGGCTCTTGAACCAAAGGGGATAAATTCACTCAACTTCACTTGCCCCAACATTGAAATATTCCCACAACCCATGGATTCACTTTCAAGGAATCTTCATCTCATGTTCTTGATGTTTATTGTTTATTTGTTTATTTATTTTCTTTTTGTACTTGTACAGTTTGTTCTCTTTTATACACTGGTTCAATGCCCAAGTTGGTGTCGTCTTTCATTGATACTATTATGAGGGTATTATGGTATTTTTCTATTATGGATTTAATGAGGATGCCAACAAGAAAATGAATCTCAGGGTTGTATATAGTGGCATGTATGTACTTACATGTACTTTGATAATAAATTTACTTTGACTTTGAAGTTTGAAAAGAGCTTGAGGATAAAGAGGTCTCCCAACAAAAGGTTACCTTTGGTCAAAAGTTAACATTTCTACTAAAGCAAACTCTCCACAATTTAAGTGGCCTACTGGGTACTTCCAATAAAGGACTCCAAGTGCTCACCGTCATTGCACAAGTTCCTTATTCATTCTGAGAAGTTATGAGTGAGGGGTATCCTGTGGCACGCAGTAGTGATGCAGTTTTGAAATTATTGCAACAGGATTTATTTCCTTTTTGAAGATAGGTAAAATCATAAAGCCTCTAAGGTTGCCTGGGACATTATTCTCTTCCCTATGAGGCCACAAATTTATGCCTAATGTTTTACATTAAGTTCCAGAATTTCAGTAGGGTCTTTGATGATTTTTGGTTCATGTCTGGCTTCATAAAAGCTTATTGGTCTGGAAGGAAAACTGGATCAGACAGTGTGCTGTAGGATAGCATTATGGACAGAGACACAGATGAGGAGTCCCTCAAAATGTTCATTACAGTTAGCAATAATTGTCTGCTTATTCAAGATAAGTCTTCCTTTATGCTTGGTTTTCAGTTCAATAAGGCCTTGGATATTTGCGTCATTTGCTCTCTTGGTTAT
Source organism: Mobula birostris (assembly GCF_030028105.1). Classification (NCBI taxonomy): domain Eukaryota; kingdom Metazoa; phylum Chordata; class Chondrichthyes; order Myliobatiformes; family Myliobatidae; genus Mobula; species Mobula birostris. The sequence continues at coordinate 72,812,049 of NC_092380.1, read as the reverse complement.
CCTCGATAGTTAAAACGGAGGCATCAGTGTAGTTGGTAAATCAAGGCCTTTTGAAGGTGGCATGCTAATATAGTGGCAAGCATAATGCTATTACAGTGCCAGCGACCCAGGTTCAATTCCACCATCATCTGTAAGGAGATACTGCATTCTCCCTGCGACCTCGTGTTTTTCCTCCAAATGCTTTGGTATCCTCCATAATCTGGTCTTCCATAGACACACAGGTTAATAGGTTAATTGGTTACATGGGGTTAATTGGGCAGCAGGGGTCATTGGGCTGGGAGGACCTGCTACCAAGTTGTATTACAAAATAAAAACAAATCAAATTGAATCCATGAAGCAAAATGTGGGTTAACACCTTTGGACTTAAATGGCTACCAATACAATCCAATACATAGTGTGCAACAGTGTACATCTCTGACGCAAGGTGACAAGATGCACATAAAGATGTCAGTTTCTAAGAGCACAGGTAAAGAGTATGTAAGCTCAAAGCTTGCACCGTCTTTATCAATAGCATGACAAAATCTATGAAGATTTTTGATTATCTTTCACTCCACTCACACTGAGCCTTACTAACAGCTAAGGTAGCCACAAGGTAAATTCCTGAAGCCGAACCAAGCCCTAATTTCCTATCCTCTGATTTTAGAATTAAACCTGGACACAGAATGTCCAGTTGAAACTTCCTCTTGTAGTCTTAATCCTAGTAGGAATCTTAGAAGAGGTATTACTCTTCTGCTGGCAACAAACTTCACTCCTTTCTCTGATTGATAGGTGATGTAGGTATCACTACTGGCAACTTGAATGGGCTAAAGTTCAAATTACATTAAGTACATACATGTCATCACATGCAACCCTGAGATTTTTTCCTGTGAGCATAGTTAGCAAATCTATAGAACAGTAACTATAAACAGGATCTGTAAAGTGTATACATCAGGAACTGTAAACTGTAAACAAACTGTGCAAATGCAGATAATAAATAAATGGCAATAAAAACAGGCATGAAATAACAAGATAAAAGAGTCCTTAATGAGTGTAGTTATCCCCTTTTGTTCAAGAGCCTTCTTGAAACTGGTGGTGTGAATCCTGAGGAACCTATACCTTCAACCCGATGGCAGCAGTGATAAAAGAGCATGACCTGGGTGGTGAGGATATTTGATGATGGATGCTGCTTTTCTACGGCAATGTTTCGTGTAGATGTCTTCAACAGTTGGGAGGGTTTTACCCATGATGTAATGGCCGAATCCAGTACCATTTGAAGGGTTTTCTGCTCAAGGGCATTGGTGTTCCCATACCAGGCCATAATGCAGCCAGTCAGCACACTTTCCACCACACACCTCTAGAAGTTTGCCAAGATTTTTGATGGCATAGAAGTTATTCTATGATGGAGAATTAAACATAAATCTAATCAGCACCTTATTGGTAGCTCATGTACTTCAGTAATAAATTTACTTTGAACTTTCAACTACATTTTAGGAGTTTCCTGACTATTACTTACAGTATATGGGCAAGGCATAGGGGGATATGGAATTAATGTCAGTAAGTGAGATTACTATAGCTAGATAAGATGGTTGGCATAGACACTGTGGGCTGAAAAGCCTTGGTCTTTGTTATACGACCCTATGCCTCCGTACAATTATTGAAGATTCATGTCTTGCTGCAAAGACTGAAGCACAAAAGTCAACACAGCCAGCTCAGTGGAGTACGAAGGAAAAGCTACACTGTTATGAGTACAATGGATTCCGGTTAATTGAGACCCAACTCATTTAAGTTTCATGATAATAGTTAAAAGGGTTAAAAAAGACAAACTACTACTTAACTGAGTAAAAAATATGTAATTAAATGAAATATGGAACAGATTAGAACACTATCAATAGCACAACAGTACTATAAAACTATGTATTAGTTCCTAATAGTTGTCAGCTGAGGAATTCATCCATGCTGCTGTGTTCTTTTGATTGACTGTCAATGAACAAAATCAGCATAGACACCTAGTGTAGATATTGGATTGCCTTCATACAATCCTTTCCATATCTTCAAATTTTCATAGTTCCTAACATTATTTATTTTCTAATCTAATTTATTTAGTAATATATTGTAGAATAGGGCCTTCCAGCACTTCAAGCCGTGTTGGCCCAGCAACCCCTGACAAACCTGATGAGCTGTAACCTAATCACAGGACAATTTACAATGACCAATTAACCTACCCAGTACGTCTTTGGACTGTGGGAAGAAATTGGAGCATCCAGGGAAAAGCCATCTATTCCACAGGGAGAATGTACAAAATGGCACCAGAATTGAACTCCAAAACACCCCAAGCTGTAATAGTGTCATGCTAACCATGGTGTTTTTAATATATTCCAGGTATTTTTGATTAAGTTTTATGTGCTTTTTCTGTATGACATTGAATTATATACCATGTATATAATTTATTAATACAATGCTTTCAATGATTGCATCCTTAAAACCTTCATTTTTATCAGAACATTCAGAATGATTGTTGATACCTTCAAAGTCTTTATAGTTTCTAAGTTGATGAAGGAGTGAAATCATTTCCTTTTCACTCATGGCCATTGCTGACATTTCCAAGCATGAAAGCACAGTGAGCAAAACAGTTATGAATTGTCTTACACACAAAATGTTGGAGGAACTCAGCAGGCCAGGCAGCATCTAGGGAAAAAGTACAGTCGATGTTTCAGGCCAAGACCCTTTGGCAGGTCTCAGCCCAAAACGTTGACTGTACCTTTTTCCATAGATGCTGCCTGGCCTGCTGAGTTCCCCCAGCATTTTGTGTGTGTTGCTTGGATTTCCAGCATCTGCAGATTCTCTCTTTTGTTTGTGAATTGTCTTACTGTTTATTTCTCGCCAGCTACCAGTGGCAAAACATATGCAACTGATGCTATTCAGAACTGTTCACTCTAAGCATAGTGTAGTGTCTATCAGTGACACAATTGGATGCAACTGATGCTAGTTCGAAACTGTTTGGCAACAGTCTCCTGCCCCAATTAAGTGCATAGTACCCCAAATAAATGAAGGGAATCCAGCTATTTTCTAGATTATTTTTTGTTCTTTAAGTGTTGGCTCAAATAAGCAGCTACCCTATGTAACTGATGGCCTAATTAACTACTATCCATTGTATTTCCTTTGGTTGAAGCTATTTAATTTATGTCCTGTCTGCTCGCTTAGGTGGGTGGAACACACCCCATACCAATGTTTTGAACAAAAGCATTAACCTGCATTAATGCAACAAATCATCCGGCCATTATCACATTACAGTGACAAGTTGCTCTGCACAAATCGGCAGAGACTCAGAAAATTTCAATTGGAATACGCTGAGGTTGTGAAAGGCAAGGTAGAAGTGCACGTCTCTTTTCTTTAATTAACTTCAGTGAAAAACTGAGACAAGTTTTAACATGTAAAATCAAATTAATTCAACCGGATATTATTACGGCTTGCATTTCTCCTTGGGCTCTGTCTGTTGCATTCTTTATTAAAAAGACAATTGCTTTTCTGGGTATTGTCAGTAAATCAATATTGCATCATTTTATTCTGAGAACAATTTGACTTGTATTTGACAGTGGTGTACAAACTGACAGCAATGATCATCATCACAAAGGAAAGTTACACAGTATTGATTCTTTCCAGGCCTTCACCTTAACATCAATGCAGGTAGTTTGACATTAGTTATCTGAATTATCAGAAGTTATCGGAATCCAAATTCAGATATTACTAAACTGTCGTAAGAAGTTAGTCTCGCAATACTTCAGTTTCACAGGTGCTGCACACTAGCATTAATCAGTGTGAAATGAAGCTGAAACAATTCCCTTTGTCCAGCAATATTTTTAATGTTGCCAGAGAATTGAAAGGACAGACATGTCTCCAGTAACATGTAACATGCTGAATTTAATGACGAAGGAGTCAACATATACCGTAAATCGGAAATGGGTGACTCAAAACAAGTACTAATTTCAAACAGGTGTCTGCAATATAATGACACAAAAAACATTTAACACTTTAGAACAGTAATTCCCAACTGGGGGTCCAAGGACCCCTTAGTTAATGGTAAGGCTCTATGGCATTAAAAAGTTTGGGAAACCCTGTTTTAGAAGAATAAAGTAAATTACAATATTTGTAATGACTGTTAAAAAGGCAACATTCAGTTTCAGGAAAAGATGAGCAAATGAGTTCTAGGAAGAACACTTCATAGCACATCAATGTCATCATAGCACTGAAAGGTACATTGACTGTAAAATATCCAAGATCTGAAAGATTGGAACCCATTGCATAAGCCTCTGTACCTAGAGAACTTTGTATTTTAAATTATAATACTTTTTAAATGACTTATTCTTATATACTTTTTGAAAATATGTGGTAAATGTTTTATGGAAACTTGAATAATAGATGATATTACAGTATACTGCAAGCAAACAATGAGATTTAGTGCTTAGAAGATTCCAATAGATGCTGTTTGAAGGGCTGAAGTGTCAGCAATTTTATATTTGAAAACTGATAGTTCATGCATTTCTTTTGTTGTTCTGTTCTAAATTTGTTCTCGATACATTGCCTACTGCATTGATTCTGTAGCTAACTGTTGTAGATATCTTGTCTGGAGCGTTCAGAGATCATGAATTTCCTCAGTTAATCCTTGGTGGCCCAATTGGGCAGTTAACGTAGAATGCATAACAAGAGTGAATGTTAACTATGTTAAGGGGTATCTTAATACAGTACTTAATGGGCTGAGTGTTGCTGGATTATATCTGCCCACTTGAAACAACACTCTTCCAATGTCTGTACTTACTTTGTGCAGGTAGAACAACCCAGTTTGCTGGAATAAAGCGTTCAGGGCTCCTTCAGTCCAGGCCAAATGAATGTAAGACCTCTCTCAACACACTGAAGAAGCCTTACTCCAAAACTCCCTTATAAGTTTTGGTCAAACCCTGCCGCAATTCTACCAGCTGTAAACTCTCTGAGTCACAAATGTAAACATGTCTTGACGTTCAGTAACACCTAGAGGCTATTAAAATGATAAGATATAGTTATTCCAGAAACACCTTTAAAATATTAAATTAAACCAAAATATTTTTCAAGGTTCCATTATATCCACAGCACATTGAAAATGTACGCAGCCTAGGATCTCGAGGCCAGTCTTTAGCATAAATGTTGGGCAATTTCAGCAAGGTCAGGTCCAGCACTCAACTTGCTGTGGTGTCCAGTGTCAGAATGAATCAAGAAATGACAATTTATGTGCATCAATAAGACCAAATCTCTGCGTTCTTAATGCCATCTTAAAAATTTCTTTCTCCCAAGCAGTTAATCTGATCAACCATTCTAGTTCACCCCCAATCTCTTTATCTATTACCTCAGTCACTGCACTGCACGATAAACACTTTAAACTACTTTTTATGATGCTGTTTACATTGTAAATGGATGCTTGTATTTATGTATTTGTGCACATTTTATTCCTTAACTGTATTTCAACTTAATCTGTATATTTTTTTTATTCTTTGTAAGTGTTATATGTTGATTTTTTTGTTGCACATAGCATCAACACACCACAACAAATTCCCAAAACATGTAAATGTATATGGCGAATAAAGTTTTGACCATTGATCCTTGATTTGGCACCATGCATGCAGTCCAGTCAAGATGGCGCCAGCTTCAATGCACCCCTAGTCGACATCTTCCAGATAGCTCATGAAAATGTGTTTTTCACTTCTTTTACATCTGTTTTTCACCTTAAATGTGCTTCTGGGACTGTTAGAGCCTGTAATTTACAATTTAGAGATTGTTTGATTGACCCAGCGCTTTGCTGTCTCCAAGAAGATTCCGGGGTGCAAGCGTGTAGTCAGACAGCCTCGATGCGAAGAAGCTTCGAGACAGGGCACAAGCCAATGTTTGACTCCATTTTGCCAGTTAAAGTATCCATTAATTGCCGATTAAAGCGTTGAGAAAGATTGAGACATCAAAGCGAATGCGGAAGGCGAGTGAGAGTTCAGCGCAGACTGTCTTCCTTTGATTACTGCTGAGAAACAGTCTGTAAGTGGTTTATCACCATGTAGCTCACTGTGGCAGGTGGGTCAGGGGTTTGCCTGCCTTGTGTGGCGTCCCTCTGTTTTGATGAATGTCGGTGATATCATCCGATGGTATTGTGGTTCTGCATCTCTGCATGAACTCCTTCCTAAGCAAGGAGCTGGACCCACTGTCATTTGCCTACCACCACATTAGGTCGACAGCAGATGTAATCTCATTGGCTCTCCACTTGGCTTTGGACCACCTGGACTACAGCAATACCTATGTCAGGCTGCTATTTATTGATTGAAGTTCGGCATTCAACGCCATCGTCGCCTCAGTACGAATCAACGTCGTTGCAAAGCGGTTGGTGTGACGCTATTACAGCTCAGAGCATCCCAGAGTCGGAGTTCAATTCCAGCGCCGTTCTGTAAAGAGTCTGTACGTGGTTTGTGTGGGCTTTCTCACAGTCCTCCACTTTCCTCCTATAAGTCCAAAGGTGTACCAGGCAGGTTAATTGGTCATTGTAAATTGTCCCGTGGTTTGGTTATGGTTAATCGGGTTTATCGGGGGTTGCTGGGGTGTCATGGGTTGGCAGGCTGGAAGGACCTACTCAGTGTTGTGTCACAAAATAAAGTAAAATAAAACTGGTTTCAAAACTCGTGCCTCTGTTCCTCTCTCTGCAACAGGATCATTAACTTTCCCATCTAGAGACAAATGTCAGTGCAGGTCGGAAATAACATCTCCTCCTCACTGACAATCAACACAGGCACTCCTCAAGGATACAAGCTAAGCTGCTCTTGCTACACTTATGACTGTGTGCCTGGGCATTGCACTCACTATGAATTTGCCAATGACACAACTGTTGTTGGCAGAATCTCAGAGGGTGATGAGGAGGCGTACAGGAGTGAGGTAGATCAGCTGGTTGAGTGGTGTCACAACAACAACCTTGCACTCAATGTCAGTAGGTCTAAGGAATTGATGGTGAACTTCAGGAAAGGGAACACACACAGTCCTCATCAAGAGGTAAGCAGTGGAAAGGGTGAACAGCTTCAAATTCCTGGGTGTCAACATCTCTGAGGATCTATCCTGAGCCCAACATATTGATGCAATTATAAAGACCTGCAGCCATATTTCATTAAGAGACTGAAGAGATTTGGTGTGTCACCAAATACTCTCTCATATTTCTACAGATGTACCATGGAAATCATTCTAACTGTTGGCATCAGGATGGGAAAAACCTGCGGAGGATTGTAAATTCAGCTAGCTCAATCATGGACACCAGCGCCTCCCCCCCCCCCATCATTGAGAACATTTTCAAAGGATGATGCCCCAAGAGGGCAGCATCCATCAACACCCAAGACATGCCCTCTTTTCATTGCTACTATCAAGGAGGAGGCACACAATGGCATGAACATTGACTTCTCTAACTTCCACTAATGCCCCACCTCCTCCCCCTCGTACCCCATCCGTTATTTATTTATATACACACATTCTTTCTCTCTCTCTCTCTCTCTCTCTCTCTCTCTCTCTCTCTCTCCTTTTTCTCCCTCTGTCCCTCTGACTATACCCCTTGCCCATCCTCTGGGATTTTTCCCCCCTCCCCCTTTTCCTTCTCCCTGGGCCTCCTGTCCCATGATCCTCTCATATCCCTTTGCCAATCACCTGTCCAGCTCTTGGCTCCATCCCTCCCCCTCCTGTCTTCTCCTATCATTTTGGATCTCCCCCTCCCCCTCCCCCTCCCCCTCCCACTTTCAAATCTCTTACTAACTCTTCCTTCAGTTATTCCTGATGAAGGGTCTCAGCCCGAAACGTCGATTGTACCTCTTCCTAGAGATGCTGCCCGGCCTGCTGCGTTCACCAGCAACTTTGATGTGTGTTGCTTGAATTTCCAGCATCTACAGAATTCCACGTGTAAACATTTTAGTTATAGCTTTCTCCCCCTCACAATCAGATTTCTGAATGGTCCGTAAACATTACCTCACTATTTTGATCTCTTGTTGCACTACTTACTTATTTTTTAATACTTCTTATTATAACCTATAGTATTTGTTATGTATTGCTCTGTACTACTTGCTTTTAGCTTTATCATTACAGTAGAGGAGGCCATAGACTGGCATGTCGGAATGGGAATGGGGAGTTGAATTGAAAGAGGTGGCCACCAGGAAATCCTGCCTTTTGCAGAGGATTGAGAGAAAGCGCTCGACAAATCGATCCCCCAATCTTCGTCACGTCTCCCAATGTAGCGAAGGCTAGCACGGGAGCATCAGATATTGTAGATGACCCCGAAAGTTTTGCAGGTGAAGTGTCATCTCACCTGGAAGGACTGTTTGAGGCCCTGAATAGATGTGAAGGAGTAGGTGAAGGGGCAGTTGTAGTACTCATCCCACTTGTAAGGTAAATGCTGGTGGGAGGAAGAGTGGGGAGTGGAAACACTGTATAAAGGAACTCTATTTGAGTTTATATGAAACAAGCCTTGAACTAGGATCCAGAAAGCAAGCCTAGGCTTTAGCAGCATTAGAATGAGGCCAGAAGACATTATTTTGATTAGCCTTTATAGTCCAGCCTTTATAAGGGCTGGGGATAGGGGTAGAACGGAGAAGTGCCTCCATGGCAGATTCTGAAATGCCTTGTTCAGCATTAGTCATCACAAAAGCGAGTTCCATGAAGTGGGAACAATGGGAATGGGGAATAAGTGTTCATTAATGGTCCTTATGTTTACAAATGCTGCAGGAAATGGGTGGAGTCCAGGTGTGCAACAACAACTCACAGTTAAAGTGCATTGTAACACAGAGGAAACGTTATTACTAGGTATGGGAATATGGGCTCAGTGGGAAGCAATAAAGACAGGATGAATCAAGACTCTTTCTCTCTTTTCCTAGGAGTAGAAATAAAACAAAAAAATCAGTTTTGCTATTATTATGCCAAGACTAAGGCATTCTTGCTATTGTATTTGCACTCTGTTTAATCAATTTACAGCTCAAGCATTTGTTCTTTGCAGAGTTACAAAAGGAATCCTAAATATTGTTCTTACTTCTTGCTTCCTTCTGTGAGACTGCAGTTTCTTTGCTGCAGAAATCAAAGAATGTTGATTTCTGCTTTCAGAGTTATTCTCTAGCATCAGATGTGTGTAAATCTTTTATTGAGTGATCACAGACTTGTTAAAATATTATGACAAGAACATTGTTATGATGTGACTGACGTCATGTCTGAATGGGGGAAGACAGGTTTGCAACTCAGTGACTAAGAGTCTCTGTTGCAAGCTAAAACACTCCATTTGTATGATGTAATTTATTTTGCACAAAAATTAAATTTTTTCTAACAATTTTTGCAGCCAAGAGAATGGAGCAATGTATTCAAAGAGCAGATTCTGCAGAGGGTTATTTTACTGTGAAATGGACATTTCATTTTCTGCTCTACTATTTTCAATGCAACACATTAAACATTGAGCATCACAGAACTTGCTGGCGGAACTCAGTGGGCTGAAATCCCACATCAGGACCAGGTCCTGATGCAGGGTTTCAACCCGAAGTATTGATAATTTCTTTCCTCCCACCGATGCTGCCTGACCCATTGAGTTCCATTGACAGATTGTGTGTTGCCAGATTCCAGCATCTGTACACTCTTGTGTCTACATTAATCTTTAATTTAACTCAGTTCAGTTCACAGTTTTTAGAGGACAGATAATGAGAAGTCTATAAATTCAGCACTAAGATGGAATTAATTTACTGTACCTTTACTTTTGGCTTGACATTGAATTTCAGTGTTTGTCATCAGAGCCAGGAAAAGGAAAAGGATGCAATAGGAAGAGGATGTAATAGGAAATTACTTTAGATGTTATGATAAAGTATAGTGCTCAAGAAGTATTATTTGGAATGATTATCCTTCAAGGAGTTTTTGTCTTGCACCACCTTGAGAATGTAATGCCAATAGTACATGCTTTTGCATCCTAATGTTTTCATGATGTTGTACAAATGACCATTTCACCATAACATGATGTGGGAATTTTTATCCACTTCTGATCGAAAGATTATTCTATATGGTTTAGATATTCCAATGCACCTAGATAATAAATGCATTGTAACTCCAGTACAAGAAGAGCGGATTATTTTGAAAAATATTATTAGACCATTTATAGTACTTTCATTATCTGATAAGTGTTAACCAGCAGACAATTCATTCATGCTTCTCATGGCATGAACGTGACAGGTTCAATCACTCTGTAGTACTGGATTTGGTAAGCTAAGGTGCTAGGATTGGTCTTAGTGTCATTCCTTGGATTAGGAAGAAGTTAACTGCTTAATTGTGCTCAATGTCCCAAATCAAGAACAAGAAATGCTCACGTGTGGATATTAAAACAAACAATTTGATTCAAGCAATTGGATAATTGAGGCTGCAAAATGGTTCTCAAACAAAATCATTTAAAATGACAGATCAAATGCAGACTGGGAGAAATTGTTCTGCAGTTACTTGGAATATCTGGAGTGGTTTTTCCACGCCAACTTTATTCCAGTAATAATGGGAGTAGGAACAGTTATCATGAAGCTATCAAGAAATACAGAAAGAAATCATCCTTCTTGGCACCAATGCCATGTTAGTTAACTTACAAACTCATGACAGCCCAGTCTAGGTTCAGGTTAACAAAAGTAAATTTTGGCTATGACCTTTTAAAAGTTTTGATGGTCACAAATTCAAACCCTGTGACCAAAACTAGAGGAAGTAATCAGTGTCTTTTTCACTGAATTAAATAATATATTGTGCCACTGTAACTTAGGCCTGGTTTTAAACAGTGAGCCATTGAGACTGACTCACTTGAGGGCTTTGTCAAAGGGCAGTTTTGGGCTAACCTCTTAAAAACATGAATTCACACCTGAAAAGATGACTTAGGTTGTTAGATCTATGGAAAACAAGTGTCTGAAAACATGAGGAAATTCCGTTCGGTGCAGGAGTTAGATCATGTTGAAGAAAATAATTGGTACAAAATTGTACAAGCATTAGTATTGTTCTATCACAGTTCCAGCAAGTTGAGTTCAATTCTGACTGTGTGTTCTATCTCTGGAGTTTGTACATTCTTCCTATGAATATGTGGATTTCCCTTGAATAGTTGATTAGTTAAGCCACAGCCAGAGAACTGTGCAGATTTCTGGTCACCTCAATATAGAAAGATTTTAATTGAACTGGAGACGGTGTAAAGTGGGTTCACCACAATGTTGCCTGGGATGGAATAATTCAGTGATGAGAATATAGACAGGCTAGATTTGTTTGTAGTTATGGGGGGGGGAGGTGCTGATGGGGTACAAATCACCCCAAAGCTAAGCTGTTGGATTAATTGAAAGTTATGTATTATCACTAGGTGTAAATTAATAGCAAAATGAATCAAAATGGAGCTGATCAGCATATGAGAAAGAATATGCTGCAGTGCTACAAGAAAATAAGTAGTAGAAAGCAAATGGGACATGGATTGTTCTCCTGAGAGCCAGCATGAAATTAATGGGTTGAATAGCCTTCTTCCATGTTGAAATAAGTAAGTAATGATTGTAGCAATAGTGGCATCTTCATCTACTCCATAAGGGCAATCTCAGCCAAAAACCCTCAGGTCATGTGTCTGCAAATGGTACGAATACCTAATAGCATTGCTAGGCCAAAGATCTAGCTTAATTTACCCATGATGCACAGTGCAGGTCTATAAGACAGACAAAGCAGAACAAGTTGTGATAACTGTAATCCACCAAAAAAGCAGTCTGCAATGAACCCACATGTGGAGAAGCACAGAAAGGTTCAAAATCCCCTTTGAGATAAATGAAACAACAAGGAAAGCATTTTAAATGCCACTTATTCCATAGGCAGTGGCCAAAAGACAAACAGAAATTATTTTAAGGCTATGTTTAAGGTGAATGGTTAAAATTTAGAGATAAGTAAAGGTACTGCTGCAGACTGTTCAGTCATGGAAAGAAGATTCCATTAACTAATCTTCAGTTTTATAACCCAATCAGTTCCCTTCTCAGCTTTCTCCTCTACAAACAAATGCAGCCTGTCAATATTCTCATAGCTGAACTATTTCATCCCAGGCAACATTCTGGTGAATCCCCTCTGCACCATCTCCAGCGCAATTGAATCTTTCTTATAGTGCGGTGACCCGTAGTCTGCACAGTACTCCAGTTATGGCCTAAGTAGCAATTATATAGTTGTACTATAATCTCCCAGTTAATGAATGCAAGTATCACATAAGTATCAGAACCACCTTATTTACCTGTGTTGCTGCTTTCAATGGTACCTGTCTTCTTCAGTACTTCCAGGGTTCTAGCGTATTGTAGCCTTATTAGTCCTTACAGAACACATCACCTCAGAACATTTAGAATGGAATTTCATCTGCCATTGCTTTTTCCATCTCACCAACGCCCTGACAACAAGTGTAAAACTGGTTGTTAAGTGTGTTACAATGGAGAAATTTCCAGAATGTTTAGTCAAGCCGCCAAACAAAGCAAAAGAAATGGGAGACAACAACTTCCAGCACGTCCAGTGGATGTTAATGAGGGAGAACACTGATCTGCGAAACCTGTCAATAGACACAGCAGACGCTGAAGTCCGGAGCAATGACCACACTCTCACTGTGCTGGCCAGACTGCAACCCTAAGCATACATCTCTGTGCTGTGTAGCTACACCTCATCCCTGCCTGCCTAAAATCTGACTTCAAAGACAGCTATTTTCCCCCCTTTGTTCTCCTTTTCGGTGTCTTGTAACCTTGTAACACCAGATTCACCCCATCGTTACTTTATCTGATCTCCTCCCAAGGGTTTTGTATGTGAACTAAAAAAAAATCATGTTTAGCTACAAATCTCTAAAGTTAAGGTGTACTTAAATATCTTTTCAAGCACCAACTTGAGGATTTTTAATTTCTACAATCAACTTTCAATGTTAAATGTTAAAAGAATATGAATATAATCACAGGAACAAAACACCTGCCCTTCTTCATGAGGGAAATTATAATCATGCTATAAATAGCCATCACTGTTCTTGTTCTTCCAGGATAGAGCAAACAAAATTCTTTTTGTGTATTTTCTATTTATTATATTTTGAGTGTCCAAATGCTACCTTTCCAGCATTCATATGGCAGTAGTTTATATAAAAAAGGAACACTCCATCTAACCAAATAATAAAGGCACTCCAGCACCTTGTTTCTATTGGACTAATCTCCCAATCACCCACATAGACATAAATGCTTTTGTGAAATCGTCCCATAAATGGAGATACTTCAGTTAAATCCACATAAATGAAGACACTCACATGCCACTTCCTCCCTCACCCACCTCATAAACGTGTAGATTCCTGAGAATTCCCAGAAATATTGACAATCTCCAGAGACATCCTACTGGTGACCTCCCCTCCCCACCCCTATCAACATCAGTCATTCTCCCAGGAGGCCCCTGAATTGTAACTTAGGAACTCAACCATCCTTTGGAACCACCAATTTTAGTTTTGAATCATTCATCATCACCGTTATGTGCTGTGTCATATGACGTGGACGATCATGGTCTTCCGTCTATCTTTAATCTGACAATTTCGAATAACTCTTCAGAACTTTTGCCTGTGCATCCCTTGATGTAACTCATGAATGTCACGTGATGTCGACCGTGGTTTCTTCTTCCATCAGTTTTTTCCCATCACTGCAAGATATTCAAGCTTCTCTTTCCTCCTTACATATCCCAGAAATTCCAGCTGCTGTTTCCTGATTGATGACATCAGCTCTTCTTATTCCAGCTTTTCACAATCCTTCTGCAATATTTTCACCATTCTTCTCAAAAAACACATTTCTGCAGCTTTGAGTCTTCCCTCATTTTGCTTTGATACTGTTCAGCATTTGCTTCCCGTATGTTAGTGTGGAATGAATGTAGCAACACTCTGAGTTTCGTACCCATAGAAATTATGTCATTCTTTAGTATCTTCAAAAGACTATGTGCATTACTCAAACAGAAGTATCTTTGTTACCATCTAACAACCAAATCAGAATGCTGGTAGATCAATATCTAAAAATAGCGAAGTCCGAAGATACAGGAAGCACTGCGAGAAATTCTTCATAATCTTAAGTCCATCATCCCTACTGGGGCATAAGCTGCCAAAAGGAGTGCGCTAGAGTCCTCTGTCCTGGGCCAGCCTTTCAAGTTTCCCCAGGTGTCATATGTCTTCTAGGCAAAGATCCTACCTCTCCAAGGTAGGAGGATTTTGGAGCTTTTGTTGACTTTCTGTAGCTCCGGTTTTTTACAGGATAGGATTGCTTTTCCAATGCCCAAAACTCCTCCGTTCACAACTGAGTTTGGCAGCATCCATGGTGGAGTTACTGTGAGGAATAGTCTTGCAGAATTTTAGGGCCTTGAGATTCTGGATTGAAAAACTTAATAATAGTTAGGCCTTTTCTTGCATGTGTGGGTGAAGGTAAGTCAATTCTATCAAGTGCAAATAATTTTGTTTTTAGAAATGATGTAATTATATATTATTAAAAAAAGCTTAAGTAAGTTTATAGATAAACTTATGCATCATTTGAGCTGTTTATTGCAACCTGGTAAAGTGAAGTCTTATGGCTGCATTTCTGAACTGATGGAAAACACAGATTAGTTCAGTCAATGTAACAATGTAGCTGGATACTAATCTACTTAATATAACAATGTCACTAGAAGTCTTGTTTTCAGTTTTCAAAGGTATTTGTTCTCAGATAAAACCCAGGAAATTGCTAGCTACATGCTGGTGGGAACCAATGGAAAAGATTTCTATCAATTGTACTGTGCTTATCCCTAGGGCTGTTTGAGTGGGTGTGGGAATAGCGTGCGGCCAGTGTGTTCTGTGCCACTGAGATAGTATTGAAAAGACAAGCAGAACAGCAGGCTTTATTTCCAACGCAATCAGCCAAGGGAGCAAGGGACAACCTATACCCAGCACTGTGTAGGGATAGACAATGTAGTGCTATATTTGGGCTTACAAATAAGGACTTAGCAAGAACTCACGGGGAGGGTAATAAAATGTGCAATATCTGCTTTACAAGAGAATTTTAATGTTCCCTTTCTCCCCATCACTGGATTACATGTTTTCTGCAGCCTTCCATACCTAACATGTATTATGACGTTATTTTCTGGAAAAATACATGATTATTGCAAAAAAGAGAATAAAGGCAAAATATTCTTTTCTATTTCTGCAGCTCAGTTTGTTTACAGAAAGCATATATATTATTTGTATATTAAAATATAAAGGCTCTTGATGTGTCAGATACATATACCTATGCATGCTGCCCAGAGTTGGCTTTAAGTCTAGCATGGGATGTATTTCCTTTCATTTTTACCTTTGGGAGTTGAGGGAGTTTTCCTTGTTCCTTAGAAATTTTAAGTGTGGCTGCTTGTCTCTTGGGATTAAATGAGAGTCCTTGTATAGCCTGGTTTAGAAGGAAGAGGTTCAAAAGACAGTTTTCAATTTATTTGTATTTCTGAGGTTCACACAACCAAATAATGAAGCAGGCAGTGTATACATGTCTATTATTCACAGTTGGTTGCCATGCTGTGTTTTTCATTTCCTTCCTGTGCTATTTTTAATACACTCATTAATATATTACTGTCTGCACTATTGTAACACATGCATTTAACTGCTTCCTTTCAACTTGCAAATGTATTAAACTTGTGAAGGCAGTAACTTATTTGAATCTACCTGCTAGTCTGCTAATATGGAAGGAAAGAATTGTTCTCCCTTTTTTAATGATGGTTCTTACATTTAATAAACTTTGGTAAATGGTTACAGTTATCCTTACATTGTTTGTATTCAAATTTAATCCACCTATTGTATTTTGTGAGAGATTTGTTTTCTTAAAATGTAAGAGGAAACCACTCTGCCATCAGATTTCTGAACAATGCACAAACCCCTGAATACTACCTCACTCTTTTGCTCACTTTTGGCACTATTTATTTACTTTTTAAATATATTTTTATTGTAACTTGTAAGAATTATTTATGCATTGCACCGTACTGCTGCCACAAAACAACAAACTACAAGACATATGTCAGTGGTAGTGAATCTGTTTCGGATTCTGATCTTGAATGTGACAAACATTGCTAAACTGTTCAATTGACACAAAACTGCATTTTGTTGTGAAGAAAATTACAGAGGGGTGGCAAAGTGTGAAGTAGTTTTATTTCTCCTCAGTTAAAAACATCTGTTAACAGGCAGTGTAATTATATTGACCATTTTTGATGTTGGAAAAATAAGTTTTCTCTCATTTACCCTAACTCCACCTCATCCCCATTTTCATTTTGCCTTGAAATGTAACTAACATTATTGCAATACAATGAAAATTATTTCACATCAGTTTCAGTTGAAATCTGTCTTTGCACAGCCACTGAAAGGTTCCAGCTGTATACAATCCGAGCACTAAGAAAGCAACCATTTGTTCAATCTCCTGTTGGAAGCATCCCACCACTCATGAGCTTCCAGCAAGGTAAATCTCCTCGACAGTCCACTAGCTAGATCCTCAAATATTAATAAAACATTGTAGGTAAGAAGTTCTAGTTCATCCTAATATGACTGGCTTACAGCTGATCTTTTTTTACGATTTGTGTATTTAACATTGATTGTTAAAGGTGGCTGTGATATTAAGACCTTGATAATTACCATCTGGCTTACAGAAACTGTTTGTAGTCACTTGCCAAACCAGTCTGGAGAAGTCTTTGGAATAAAGAGTTATGATATTACAGGATCTCCCAAGGTTATATTTTATGTTTTGTTAGAGGGAAGCCAAATAGACCATCATGTCAATAATGGCTCTAAGAAAAATCCCGTCAACCCCAAGCCTGTACTTATTTCCTTGTTGATATCAACACTTCTTTGACTTTTCAACAATCCCACTAAACCAGAGGTAACTCATGGTATTTAATTAATCTATCATCTAGCATATCTTTGAAGTGTTGGAGGAAATTGAAACATCTCCACACACTGGAGGTCAGGATCATGAGACAGGTAGCTGGGCTGTTGAAGAGGATGGAATGATAAGGTGATCACAGACTGGCTTTCAATTAAAGGATTTGTAGATTGTTATTTTCCAAGAGGGAGGTGGAGAATCACTGATTGAGTTTTGGTTGGAGGTTGTGAGGGGTCATGGATGAAGATATATAATTCACGTCCCAGTCTGGGTGCTATGCTGTGAAGATACAGCTGCCCCAGGATAGTCCAATGGCAATACAAGGTGAACAATGTTTCTAATGGGATTACATCATCACATACAACCCCAATGTGACAACTACAGCAGGATGTATTAGTGCGCCTCACAACAGGAAGTACCTCATCAAATTTTTAGAGGGATGCAAAACAATAAGCAAATGTTATGTATATCATGTGATTTGAGAAAAAGCAATTTTCAGTTGTAAGACACAGATGAGAACAACACTAAGCAGTTGAATCTTCCTGCAGTTGTTTTTCAGGGAATAAAGCATAGAAGAAGTACAATGATTTTTTGCTGGATAACATATTACCCGGACCAACAAATTTTTTGAACTGTTCAAAATTGTAAGTCAGCTCACAAACAGTCCAATGACATTATCTCTGTCAAAAGTAAGTGTGTCTTTGAGCAGCATCGCTCCAGTGGGATCTGCCATCCAAGGTTATTCAGGAATTTGTAGAACATTCCTAAGACTTTCTAGATCAGCTCTCCCTGGGATGCTTGAATTAATTGATATGACTAAGGGAATCCAGGAAAGGAGAATACCACCATGATATGAAATTGGAGAAAGCAAGACAACAAACAAATCACTGGTAAAGACAGTGAACTGGATTTAATTGGCTAGTGCTGGTACTTCTTTAGGATATCATTGGATTTTGGCCATTTAGTCAGTAATAAATCTTGGGTTTCCAAAAACACCAAACAAATATGAAATCAGTTTTCTTTTCTGACAAATTTGAAAGGATGAATTTTAAGTTCATTTCACCTCCAGATGTCACCTGAAAATTATAGGCTTATAGATGAGATGGCAGAGGGAAGGGTGGATTGACGAGGATAAAAAAAATGTACTTACTAGAAATCCAAAAGAAAAACAGAAAATGCTGGAAACCCTCAACAAGTGAAGCAGCAGTAGTATAAAAAGTAATCGCTAACTTTTCAGCTCCAAGACCCTTCACCAGGGAGGCCAGATTAATTTGACTTTAATTATTTTAAATTAAATATGTCTAATTATTTAAGGAATTTAGTTAATTTGATTTTGATAATTTTGTATTCATAATATATTCAAATTCGACAGATTTAAGTGTTTCTCAACATCAGAGACATTCAAACTCTATTAAAAGATGATTTTCAGCTTCTGTACCTAGTTAAACCAAGAGCAATGCTATGTTAGCTGTCAAATACTCAGGGCCTTGTCACTGCACTCCGGGAGTTCTGTTGATGCCTGCCTTTGCCCTTATATTCCAGAATGCTTAGGGCCTGGTAGATTTTCCATCAATATTCAGACAAAATGAGTATGTATGTGGGAGTCCATGCATAATGAATTCAGGAAGGATTGCCAGTTCAGTAATATCACAATCAAGTTAAATACACTTAGAACCTAGGCAGTTGTATTTCAGAGCTTACACAACTAGTATCCTGGCAATATTAAGATTTAACAAGAATATAAATGACAATGATGTTATGTAGAAAATCAGGCAGGATATAATGGAGACATAACTCCTTCACAAATAGCTAGTTTAGAAACATTGAAACATAGAAGACATACAGCACAACACAGGACCTTCAGCCCACAATGCTGTGCAATCTAGTACTTACTTTAGACATTATCAAGGGTTACCTATAGCTCTCTATTTTTCTAAGCTCCATGTACCTATCCAGGAGTCTCTTCCCTGTCATTTCCGCCTCCACCACCATCGCCGGCAGTCCAATCCATGCACTCACCACTCTCTGTGTAAAAAACTTACCCCTGACATCTCCTCTGTACCCACTTCCAATCACTTTAAAACTGTGCCCTCTTGTGTTAGCCATTTCAGCCCTGGGAAAAAGCTTCTGACTATCCAGACGATCAATGCCTCTCATCATCTTATACATCTCTATCAGGTCACCTCTCATCCTCCGCTGCTCCAAGGAGAAAAGGCCGAGTTCACTCAACCTATTCTCATAAGGCATGCTCCCCAATCCAGACAACATCCTTGTAAATCTCCTCTGCACCCTTTCTATGGTTTCCACATCCTTCCTGTAGTGAGGTGACCAGAACTGAGCACAGTACTCCAAGTGGGGTCTGATCAGGGTCCTATATTAGCTGTAACATTACCTCTTGGCTAAACTCAATCCCATGGTTGATGAAGGCCAATGTACCGTATGTCTTCTTAACCACAGAGTCAACCTGTGCAGCAGCTTTGAGTGTCCTATGGGCTCTGACCCCAAGATCCCTCTGATCCTCCACACTGCCAAGAGTCTTACCATTAATACTATATTCTGCATCATACTTGACTTACCAAAATGAACCCCCTCACACTTATATGGGTTGAACTCCATCTGCCACTTCTCAGCCCAGTTTTGCATCCTATCAATGTCCCACTGTAACCTCTGACAGTCCTCCACACTATCCACAACACTCCCAACATTTGTGTCAGCAACAAATTTACTAACCCATCCCTCCACTTCCTCATCCAAGTCATTTATAAAAATCACAAAGAGTAGGGGTCCCAGAACAGATCCCTGAGTCATACCACTGGTCACCAAGCTCCATGCAGAATATGACCTGTCTACAACCACTCTTTGCCTTCTGTGGGCAAGCCAGTTCTGGATCCACAAAGCAATGTCCCCTTGGATCCCATGCCTCCTTACTTTCTCAATAAGCCTTGCATGGGGTACCTTATCAAATGCCTTGCTGAAATCCATATACACTACATCTACTGTTCTACCTTCATCAAGGTGTCTAGTCACATCCTCAATAAATTCAATCAGGCTCGTAAGGCATGACCTGCCTTTGACAAAGTCATGCTGACTATTCCTAATCATATTATGCTTCTCCAAATGTTCATAAATCATGCTTCATAGGATCTTTTCCATCAACTTACCAACCACTGAAGTAAGACTCACTGGTCTATAAATTCCTGGGCTATTTCTACTCCCTTTCTTGCATAAGGGAACAACACCTGCAACCCTCCAATCCTCCATAACCTCTCCTGTCCCCATTGATGATACAATGATCATTGCCAGAGGCTCAGCAATCTCCTCCCTTGCCTCTCACAGTAGCCTGGGTACTTCTCAACTGGCCCTGGAGACTTACCCAACTTGATGCTTTCCAAAAACACCAGCACATCCTCTTTCTTAATGTCTATATGTTCATGCTTTTCAATTGGCTGTAACTCATCCCTACAATCACCAAGATCCTTTTCTGCAATGAATACTGAAGCAAAATATTCATTAAGTACCTTTGCTATCTCCTTCGTTTTCATACACACTTTTCCACTGTCACACTTACTGGTCCTATTCTCTCACACCTTATCCTCTTGCTCTTCACGTACTTGTAGAATGCCTTGGAGTTTTCTTTAATCCTTCTTGCCAAGGCCTTCTCATGGCCCCTTCTGGCTCTCCTAATTTCATTCTTAAGCTTCATATTTCCCCTTACTCAATTTAACACTTTCCTAACTTGTCTGTTCCTATCGTTCTCCAATGCTATGGAAAAGGAGATAGAATTGTGATCACTATCTCCCAAAATTCTCTCCCACTGAGAGACATGACACCTGACCAGATTCATTTCCCAATACTAGATCAAGTACAGCTTCTCTTCTTGTAGGCTTATCTACATATTGTGTCAGGAAACCTTCCTGAACACACCTAGCATACTCCTCCCCAACTAAACGCCTCGCTCTAGGGAGATGCCAATCAATATTTGGGAAATTAAAATCTCCCACCACAACAACTCTGTTATTATCACACCTTTCCAGAATCTGTCTCCCTACCTACTCCTTGATGTCCCTGTTACTATTGGGTGGTTTATAAAAAACACCCAGTTGAGTTATTGACCCTTTCCTGTTTCTAACTTCCACCCACAGAAATTCAGTAGATTCACAATTATCTCCTTTTCTGCAGCCGTGATACTATCTCTGATCAGCAGTGCGACGCCTACACCTCTTTTGCCTCCCTCCCTGTCCTTTCTGAAACATCTAAAGCCTGGCACTCTAAGTAACCGTTCCTGCCCCTGAGCAATCCAAGTCTCTGTAATGACCACAACATCATAGCTCCAAGTACTGATCCAGGCTCTAAGCTCATCTGCTTTGTTCATGATGCTTCTTGCATTAAAATAGACGCATCTCAAGCCATTGGTCTGAGCATATCCTTCTCCATCACCTGCCTATCCTCCTTCTCACACTGTCTCCAAGCTTTCTTTATTTGTGAGCCAATCATCCCTTCCTCCATCTCTTCAGTTTGGTTTCCACCTCCCAGCAATCCTGGTTTAAACTCTCCCTAATAGCCTTAGCAAACCTCCCCGTCAAGATATTGGTCCCCCCGGGATTCAAGTGCAACATATCCTTTTTGTACAGGTCATGCCTGACCCAAAAGAGGTCCCAATGATCCAGAAATCTGAATCCCTTCCCCCTACTCCAATCCCTCAGCCACGCATTTATCCTCCACCTCACTCTATTCCTATACTCACTGTCACGCGGCACAGGCAATAATCCTGAGATTACTACCTTTGCGGCCCTGCTTCTCAACTTCCTTCCTAACGTCTGTAGTCTGTTTTCAGGACCTCCTCCCTTTTCCTACCTATGTCGTTGGTACCAATATGTACCATGACCTCTGGCTGTTCACTTTCCCACTTCAGGATATCATGCACGTGTTCAGAAACATCCCGGATCCTGGCACCTGGGAGGCAAACTACCATCCGTGCTCTTCTCCAGCATCTACAAAATCGCCTGTCTGACCACCTAACTATAGAGTCCCCTATCACTGCTGCCTTCTTCCTACCCTACCCTTCTGAGCCTCAGGGCCAGACTCTGTGCCAGAGGCACAGCCACTGTTGCTTTCCCCAGATAGGCTATTCCCTCCAACAGTACTCAGACAGGAGTACTTATTGTTAAGGGGGTCAGCCACAAGGTACTCTCTATTAACTGACTCTCGCCCTTCTCTCTTCTGACTGTTACCCACTTAACTGGTTTCAAACATTTTTTATCTTTGCATTGTGAGTGAAATGCTAAGAACTGAAATGATGCCGAAAATATGCGTGTTATATTGCTTCACTTTATATTATTCGTGCATAAGTATATTTTGAAGTGTAAAGTTTGGTTTCAGTGTACACACCTGAGAATGTTGTGAAGTACATATAGCAGCATTCGTTGGGTCTTATTTCATTCCCTTTCTAAATATGATTGGCCATTACTTTGATCCTTTTCAGGATGATGTATATTTAAATACAAAAACTTGCTCAACTTCTTTTGATTATGTTTTAGCAGTGAACTGCAAGGATGAGGTTTTTATCTTTTTGATTCAAACCCTATTAGTCTCCTTTAAATGCAAACCAGTCTCCCATAGCCATTTCTCAATAGCTACTTCCTGCCCTGTCAATTATATTGAAAAAGAATAGAAAGCACAGGGATTACCCAAAAGATCAACATCATCCGTGGTGAGATCAACAACAGTTTCAGGTCAATCAAACCTGGTAATCTTGAAAAATGCATTGTGTTTTAAAATACAGTGAAGTTAGAAAACAAAAGAAGAAGAAATAAATTAAAGGAATTAGCAACATAATAAATAATGAAAACTTCGAATCAAAATTAGATGGTGAATAAGCACAGCCGTAATATTCATCTCAGTGACATACTGCAGATCAATAATGTTGACTTAGTGCAATATTTTTGGCACATTAATATAGCAAGTGAAGCCACTGCCACACTTGCATGTGACCCGGGTTCAAACTTGACTTTGAGAAATGTCTTCTCCCTGCGATCACATGGGTTTCCATGGGTGCTGTGGTTTCTTCCCACATATCAAAGATATGTGTGTTGGTCAGTTAATTAACTATTAGAAGCTGTCTGCAACATACTGCCATTTAGTGGATTCTGGAAGAGGTGGCATGAGTATGCGAAGAATGTAAAAAGTGATTAATGTAGAGTTCATGTAAATATGTGTTTGACAGCTGGCATAGACTCGTTGGGTCAAAAGGCCTAATTCTATGTTATATTGCTCTTTGAGTCTACAACAATGATACAACTTATGGCTAGGTTAAAAATTAGTTGTTCATTCTTTCTACTTCTTTATTTTAATCATTTTCAGGATGTAGGTATCGTTGGCTATGCTATAGCGTTTAACTGCTCTTGAGAAAATGTTGTTACCTTGAGACACAGCAGTTTGTTCTGCAGATACACCCACAGTGCTGGTAGGCAAGATGTTCAAGGATTTTGATCAAATGATGATAAAACAGCAAGTACATATTTCTAAGATGGTATGTTACTGAGAAGAGATCTTGCAAACAGCACTCTCTTCATGCATTATTACTTTTGCCTTTATACGCAGGCCTGAAATTATCCTGTATTGACCTTATACTTCATAAACCCTTATTGAATCTGGACTGACAGAGTAAAGAGCCTTCTGCTGATTAATACCAAACTTTTCCATCAACTGATGAACCAGTATTCCTCTGTGTTCGAAACTACGTGAAGGAAACTCTGTGGGTAGTAAGGGCACAGAATATACTCAACAGAGAAATTCAATTATTGGCCAAGCTGGCTGAAGGACCAGCTGATTTCCGGAGGACACAGGTATCTGTACTCAGCTGATAAGACCAGAAACAAGAGGGAAAAACACCTAACCTAAGTCTATCACCAAAGTATCTGTCCCTGAGAAGTGTGGAGTGGCTCCAATTGCTTTTATAGAGACAAATCACCACAAAGTTGGCAAGTTCCTTCAGCGAATTTTGGAGTTGACATGTTGCATTCTGCAGCCATAACGAACAGATGTTGGAGGGAGTCAATGTTTAAGATGATAGATGAGCAGTCAACCAAACTTGAATGCAGGTGATCTTTATAAATCTTTATGGAGATGTGTTCATCATGACAAGTGGGGGGTACTCCAACACAGTGAGGACTAGTATCTTGGAGAAGTTCTGGGAAGACAAGTGTGAATCACTCAAGCTACTTGCCATTGAATATCTGTTCATTAACGTGCTTTTATTAGCCTGTGCTGGAAGCACTCCTGGAATATTAACAATGGGCAATTTAGTGATGATGATGCTGATGATACCGTGGACAGTGCTTGAGCCCTGGGTAGACATTGTTTTGTTGGAGGTGTTTAGTGCCTGGCATTCAAATAGTACATTACTACTTGCCACATGTTACAAGCCTGAATATTTCCAAGCGTCAGCGCATGCACTTGCCAGCTGTTTTATTATTAGTGAAGTATACAAAATTGGACATTAGCAAATATTGTCACTTCTGAGGATGGTTGAAAAGTCATTGATGAAGAAACAGGGTGACTGGGTCTGGGTCATACCCCTGAGTAACTAGTCCATTGACTTCCTGAGGCTATGCAGAATGAGCTCCGACAACAAGCACATTTCTTTGTGAACTCAGTAGTAGAGAGCTCTCCTAGAGATCGCCATGGACCAGTTTCTTTGTCTCCTTAATCCACTGATGATGAATTGTCATCAAGATCTGTAACTCTTTTTATAACAAACAGTCTGCTGCAGGAACTCAGCTTGTTGAGTACCATCCCAGGAGGGAAAGGAACTGTTGATGCTTCAGGTTGAGACTCTGCATTAGGACAGAGAGTGGAAAGGGACAAAAACATGTCTAAAGAGGAGAGGGGAGAGAGGGTAGTGAGACAGAGGCCAGCAGGTGATTGGTGAAGTAAGGAAGGGTGGAGGGTGATGGACAGATGGAGCCGAGTGGAAGTGTAGAGTGGGGAGACAAGAAGCAGATGGATGATAGATGAACGTAGACAAAGGAAGAATGGCAAGTGGAGCCAGGTGGGGAAAAGAGTGGATGATAAGTGGGGCAGAAATACTACCAGTGCTGGAACCCGATAAGTAAGGAAGGTGCTAATGGAAACCATTAAGGTGAATAAACAGCAGATGCCACCTGATAGAGATGTGAAGTGTATGAGTAGTAGGTAGATGGAACCAAGAGGGACATGGGAATGAAACTGTGTGATGGTGGGGTGGGGTGGGCTTGAGGAGGGAATATGAGAAAGGAAAGCAGAGGAATGTATATTGGAATGTGGAGAGGAGTGGGTAAGGAGGAAAAAATGGGACAGAAGGTAAGAATTACCTGAAATTGGAAAATACAGTGTTCATAACATTGGGTTGTTCACCTCGTCCTGGCAGAGCAGAAGGCCGATGAAGGACAAGTTGGTCTAGGGTTGGGAAGGAGAGTTGAACTCAAATCCAACTGAGAGTTCAGGATGGCTATTGCAAATGGAGTGCAAGTGCTCTGCAATTTGATCGATCATCCAGTCTGCATTAGGTGTTGCCGATATAGAGGAGGCCGCATTGGGAGCACCAAATTCTGTTGTTGAATTTGCCTTACTGTGAAGGGCTGTCTCGACAGTCTGGAATGTCTAAAAGCAGGAATCACAATCTCAAAATAACGAGATGGTCATTCAGGCAGAGAGGAGAAAAATGCTTTCACACAGAGGGTAGGGATTTTTTGGAATCATCTGCTCAAAGACTGAAAAGGATATATAGTCATAGTCATAGTTATAGTCATACTTTATTGATCCCGGGGGAAATTGGTTTTCATTACAGTTGCACCATAAATAATAAATAGTAATAAAACCATAAATAGTTAAATAGTAATATGCAAATTATGCCAGGAAATAAGTCCAGGACCAGCCTATTGGCTCAGGGTGTCTGACCCTCCAAGTGAGGAGTTGTAAAGTTTGATGGCCACAGGCAGGAATGACTTCCTATGATGCTCTGTGTTGCATCTCGGTGGAATGAGTCTCTGGCTGAATGTACTCCTGTGCCCACCCAGTACATTATGTAGTGGATGGGAGACATTGTCCAAGATGGCATGCAACTTGGAACAGCATCCTCTTTTCAGACACCACCGTCAGAGAGTCCAGTTCCATCTCCACAACATCACTGGCCTTACGAATGAGTTTGTTGATTCTGTTGGTGTCTGCTACCCTCAGCCTGCTGCCCCAGCACACAACAGCAAACATGATCGCACTGGCCACCACAGACTCGCAGAACATCCTCAACGTCGTCCGGCAGATGTTAAAGGACGTCAGTCTCCTCAGGAAATAGAGACAGCTCTGACCCTTCTTGTAGACAGCCTCAGTGTTCTTTGACCAGTCCAGTTTATTGTCAATTCGTATCCCCAGGTATTTGTAATCCTCCACCATGTCCACACTGACCCCCTGGATGGAAACAGGGGTCACCGGTACCTTAGCTTTCCTCAGGTCTACCACCAGCTCCTTAGTCTTTTTCACATTAAGCTGCAGATAATTCTGCTCACACCATGTGATAAAGTTTCCTATCGTAGCCCTGTACTCAGCCTCATCTCCCTTGCTGGTGCATCCAGCTAAGGCAGAGTCATCCGAAAACTTCTGAAGATGACAAGATTCTGTGCAGTAGTTGAAATCCGAGGTGTAAATGGTGAAGAGAAAGGGAGACAGGACAGTCTCCTGTGGTGCCCCAGTGCTGCTGATCACTCTGTCGGACACACAGTGTTGCAAGCACATGTACTGTGGTCTGCCAGTCAGGTAATCAAGAATCCATGACACCAGGGAAGCATCTACCTGCATCGCTGTCATCTTCTCCCCCAGCAGAGCAGAGTGGATGGTGTTGAACGCACTGGAGAAGTCAAAAAACATGACCCTCACAGTGCTCATTGGCTTGTCCAGGTGTGCGTAGACACGGTTCAGCAGGTAGACGATGGCATCCTCAACTCCTAGTCGGGGCTTGTAGGCGAATTGGAGGGGATCTAAGTGTGGCCTGACCATAGGCCAGAGCAGCTCCAGAACAAGTCTCTCCAGGGTCTTCATGATGTGGGAGGTCAATGCCACCGGTCTGTAGTCATTGAGGCTGCTGGGGCGCAGTGTCTTCGGCACAGGGACGAGGCAGGACGTCTTCCACAGTACAGGAACCCTCCGGAGCCTCAGGCTCAGGTTGAATACATGGCGAAGTACTCCACATAGCTGAGGGGCACAGGCTTTGAGCACCCTGGTACTGACACCATCCGGTCCTATGGCCTTGCTTGAGTTGAGACGTTTCAGCTGTCTTCTCACCTGTTCAGCTGTGAAGCCCACCATGGTGGTTTCGTGTGGGGAAGGGGTATAGTTATGAGAGCAGGATGGGGGACTGTGAGGAGGGGTAGGAGGGGAGAGTGGAATATGTGTTGGTTGGGGGCCGACAACAGATGGCTCATGTGGGGGATGGGCAGGGGACACAATGTCAAATCTGTTAATGAAGAGATTAAGTTCGTTGGCCCTGTCCACACTGCCTTCAGCTCCTCTATTGTTAGTTTGCCGGAACCCAGTGATGGTCCTCATCTCCCTCCAGACCTCTCTCATGTTGTTCTGCTGGAGTTTCCACTCAAGCTTCCTCCTGTACCTGCCTTTAGCCTCCCTGATCCTGGCTTTCAGGTCCCTCTGTATTGCCCTCAGCTCCTCCCTATTTCCATCTCTAAGCACCCTCTTTTCAGTCCTGATAGATGCTTGGACACTATGAAAATGGAGGACTATCAGGTCAGTGTGGAAAATTGGTGCTGAGGCAGAAGATAAACAATTATCTTATTGAATGCAGAATCAGCATGAAGGGCTGAGTGGTCTACATCTGCTTCTATTTCTTGCATTCATATTTTACTACAAAATTAATTATGAGGACTTTGCAGAATTAATTGGGTGCCAGGTGCTCATTGTACTTGAATTGCTTTAGTACTGGATAGACTACCTGACTATGACTTTATTTCTTCTGTGTAACTGCACTGATATATGAAGGATATCTCCCATTCCAGTCATTCTGTCCTCTCCCCACTTCCATCAGGCAGAAGGTACAAAAGCTTGACAATTCCTTCCAATGCCGCTACCTCTATCACAGAGAAGCACAAGGATAGCAGGCACATGGGAAAGCCACTCACTACAAGGACAACTTCTACCCTGTTCTTATAACGTTCTTGAATGGGCCTTTTTGATGTTAAAGATGAATTATCAATCTCTCAGTCTATCTCGTTATGATCATTAAAGTTTACTTGTCTACCTGCACTGCACTTTTTCCACAACTGTGCACTCTATTCTGCATTCCGTTTTGTCTTCCTTTTGTACTACCTTGATGGACTTTTGTATGGAGTGACATAGCTGGATGGTATGCAAACAAACAAAAATAATGCCTTCCCTCCAAAGGTCTGATTAGTTTTTTGTGTACTATAGAAGTAATATCTCTCTAGAGCTCAACTTGAAAAGGTTGTGATAAACTGGTATTTGTTTAAGTGGGTGCTTAATTGTCGATGGTCAATGTTGACTCAATGAGCCAAAGAACCTGTTTGTATGCTGAGTATCTCTGCAACTCCTGATGATGATGGCTGGTTCTTCGCTTGCGAAGATCAGGAGGGAAATCTGTCACTGTAGGATTCTGCTGTGAGGGTCTATAGTGAGGATCAGTGCACACGCACTGATACCCCTCTTTAGGCTGGGGACGTTTCACAATGGCACAGCAAGCTACAATGAGTGCGGCAGCCACAAGGCATGTCGGTTGAGTATCGGCATTTTCCTTCTAGAGAGACTGCCTGGCAAGGCTAATGAGTCCCATCTACTTGGGTTTGGAATTGGAGTTGTCCTTCTCAGCAGGCTGTCAACCAAGGCTGAGGAGCCCAGCCTGCCCACCCAGTTATACCACTGGACACTCGTGCCATGACAGAGCAAACTCAGTAAGAACAAGGACGCCACATGAAGACGTTGCTATGGGCACAGTAGTATAGAAGAGTCGATATGTGAGTGACCTCCTGCATGGCAAGCCAAATAGTGGTCGTGTGGCAATCACTGCACCGGGAAAGGAGAGGCTATAGAAGATGCTTCATCTTCCTTAAATCCTTAAGTGAGCAGGACGTCCGGCCCACGTCTCACATGATCCCTCCCTCTCGCAACTCTATGATTTTATGAAACATCCATTTCACACATCTGACCAAATGAAGCTTCATATCAATTTGTGGCTATGCAAACAAGACACATTTCCAATTTTCACGCATAGGTATCTAAAGCTTTTCTTATACTTCCTAAGGATTTCCTTGATCTTTAAAGTTCATATTTCAAAACTTTCACCAGACCTTCTGACAACCTCTTTAAATTTATACCTGTTGTGGATTGATTATGATCTCACAGATATGTAAATTGCAAAATATATTAAAAAAATGTAGATCATATTAGATTTATTCATAATGGGATACAATTC
The DNA here is from genome assembly GCF_030028105.1 of Mobula birostris. Lineage (NCBI taxonomy): Eukaryota > Metazoa > Chordata > Chondrichthyes > Myliobatiformes > Myliobatidae > Mobula > Mobula birostris. The sequence goes on along the minus strand of NC_092380.1, from coordinate 72,782,682 downwards.
TTGCCTATTTTCTCCTGATTATACTGGGTTAATATTAAGATTATTTGCCTGTCTGTACACTCATTTGTTCCTGATCTCTTTAAGAAGAACAATAAATGTTTGTCAAGGATTCTCAATCAAATGAAGTGTAAAAGCTAACAAGTGATTATTTGGAGAATGTAGATAAAAAAAACAGTATAAGACTTCTTTCAGTCATGTATATTTTTATCACTTTGCTTCAGGTTTTGGACAATTAAATGTGCAGACTGTTAGAATCCTCACTAAAAACTAATATGCCAGGTTGCCATTGTAAATTCCACAAGACTGTTGTAAAGCAATGAAAAAACTAGAAACTAGATTTTTTTTTTGAGAAGCCATTTTGGAAAGGTTTCATACATCAAGAAAGATGACTGAGTTTTTTGAATGACTAATCTTTTTTAAAAGGTCATGTTCTCCATTCAATTTAATTCAGTTAGATTGAAGTGTGTGAATTGAAGTTGGACGGTTCTATTTCGACAATGTTGTCAGCATTGATATTAATTGTATAAATCAATATTTTGAAAAGCGTTCTACTTTCTGTATGACAAGTTAGTACTTGAATAAATTTTATTCTTTTTTCCGGAGAATATAAACCGGAGAAATAAATTAAACAATGACATAAACTTTATCTTTGATATCGACTGGGTGGTCACTAGGGAAAATACAAAAGGAAGATATATGGTCGTTCTGGACAACATTTGAAGGTATTGTAATCAAGATGTTTTATTGTGACTGGATATCATCAAGGCAAGGCAGATGTGGTTATTGAAAATGAGCCATCTCAGCTACTGGAATTATTTAGTGAAGTATGCTGAAACCTCATTAATGAAATTTCTTCCATGAGAGTCAAATATGGGAAAATCTGGTGACTTTGCATATTTTTAAACTTTTATTTACTGTCTGTGGTTGTCAGTGAGTAAGCCAATGTACATTGCCCTCCCTAAATGTCTTTGACTGGTTGAGACTTGCACTCCTGTAAATTGTCTGGTTCCTTCAAACTGGTCCAGAATTTGGATCCAACAATAATGACATTTTTCCAAATCAAGATAATGGGTGACATTGAAGGGAAACTGCAGCGAGTGCTTTTCCCATGTGCGTGTATTCCTTGTGCTTCTGTGTGATCAAGGCTATGAAGTTGGAAGGAGTTGTCAAAGAAGCAATACTATATTACTAACAATGCAATTATAACAGTACAATGCACTGTGGCCATTGTGTGCTGGCAGTGGAGGAAATGACTGTTTAAAGTGGTGGGTAGTGGATTGTTTTGTTCAGTCAAATGAATAGATTTGTTTTGGATGAGTTCCCCTACAATGACCTCCCCTCCATGATGAGGTCAGAAATGGGGATGCTTGCAGATGATTATTTAGTTGTATTTATAAGTCCTTAAGTAGGAAAACGACTTAGATCCGCTCCAGTTTGCCTACCGGAGCAACAGGTCCGCAACAGATGCCATCTCATTTGCTCTTCACTCAACCCTGCAACATCTGGATAGAAAAGGTATATACATCAGGATGTTCTTTATCAACTACAGTCCAGTAGTATATAACATCATCTCCCCAAAACAAATCAATAAGCTCCAAAACCTTGACCCAGAGCCCAGGCAGTTCAGATTGGCAATAACATCCCCTCCACGATCTCCATCTGCACTGGTACACCACAAGGCTGTGTACTTAGCCCTCTGCTTTACACTTATGACTGTGAAGTGAACACAGCTCCAATGCCTTATTCAAATTTGCTGATTACACTAATGTCTTAGGCTGAATCAAAGGGGGTGACGAATCAGCATATAGGAGGGAGATTGAAGATCCAGCTAAGTGGTGCCATAATAACAACCTCTTACTCACTGTCAGCAAGACCAAGGAGCTCAGGAAAAGGAAACCAGAGGCCCATGAGCCAGTTCTCATCTAAGGATTAGAGGTGGAGAGGGTCAGCAGCTTTAATTTCCTTGGTGTTATTATTTTGGAGGTCCTGTCTGAGGTTCAGCATGTAAGTGCAATTACGAAGAAAGCACAGCAGCGCCTCTACTTCCCTAGAAGTTTGCGAAGATTTGGCATAACATCTAAAACTTTGACAAACTTGTATAGATGTGTAATGGAGAGTGTATTGACTGGCAATATCACAGGCTGGTATGGAAACACCAATGCCTCGAATGGAAAATTCTACAAAAACTATTAGATACAGACCAGTCCGTCACAGGTAAAGCCCTCCTCACCAATGAGTACATCTACATGAATCAATATCACAAGAAGACAGCTTCCATTATCAGGGATCACCACCATCCAGGACATGCTTTCTTCTCAAGTAGTATCCTGCTTCCAGGCACATGTAATCCTTTTAAATTTGTTGCAAAACAGGTTAGTCATAACTTCCTAAATAAAAATAGATGAAAGAATCTGTCACATATTTAAACTCTTATCCAAATTCATTAAAATAGGGTATAAGGTTAAAATGTGCACTGTGTTGGAGGATTATTATAATGAAGACATTAAGTTTGATGAAGTGAAAAAAGATCTCACAGTGTATCCATGTACTGTTGTTATATTGTAACCTCTCAAGTGAATGTGTTCTTGCTTTGTATTCTGGCTATAAACATACTTGCAGATTTTTTTCTACCTAACGTTTCTAATCAGATTAAACTATATATATATATATATATATATATAAAACACACACACACGCACACACACACACACACACACACACACACACACACACACACACACACATAGATATAGTGGACATATAGACATATATATTAAGCATTCCAATTAAATTAACCAGGTGTGGAAAATATGGTTCATCACTGAACTTAATTATTTTCAAACTAGAATTGTTTTGCTGACAAACAGAATAGCCATTAACTGCTATTCAAAAACTTAGACAGTCCTTTAGCAACCTGACATTTTGTTTGACTTGGAAATATTTCCATTCTTTTGTTTTTTGTTTACACTGCAGTAACTATGGGCAACTCAGGAAAATGAAGCTTTTGTATTTCAAATACAAGAGTTTTAGTCATCACAGAGACGCTGTTCACTGGGCATGGCCTGATTTATCCAGAGCTGACTCGGCTCCCTGGCATCAAAAATAAAATTATAGAGTGCTTAAAAGAATCCAATATATCATACTTAAAAGTGTTGCTAAAATTGTCATAATTGATTGTGACAGAATAGCCATTTTATTGATAAATTTGCTATGTTCGTACATTTGGATTAGACGCATTTGTTTTGCAGCCAAAATAGGATTGTATTACTTTTAATTTCCTGCATTAAATAGGAATGAAAATGGGAATACCTGGTCCCACAGTCAGAAATAAGTTAGAAGTCACCTCTGACATGACTGTTCTGTACCTACTGCCTCAGCCACGCCCTCATTTCCAGCAACACACATCAAAGTTGCTGGTGAACGCAGCAGGCCAGGCAGCATCTCTAGGAAGAGGTACAGTCGATGTTTCGGGCCGAAACCCTTCGTCAGGACTAACTAAAAGAAGAGCTAGTAAGAGATTTGAAAGTGGGAGGGGGAGGGGGACAGCCAAAATGATAGGGAAGACAGGAGGGGGAGGGATGGAGCCAAGAGCTGGACAGTTGATTGGCAAAAGGGATATGAGAGGATCATGGGACAGGAGGCCCAGGGAGAAAGAAAAGGGGGAGTGGGGGGAAAAAACCCAGAGGATGGGCAAGGGGTATAGTTAGAGGGACAGAGGGAGTAAAAGGAGAGTGAGAGAAAGAATGGGTGTATATAAATAAATAACGGATGGGGTACAAGGGGGAGGTGGGGCATTAGTGGAAGTTTGAGAAGTCAGTGTTCATGCCATCAGGTTGGAGGCTCGTGTTTCCTCATTTCGAGCTGTTTTCTGCAAGAGCACCTTAGAAGGTGTCTGTAACTAGGATATTTGGGAGATCTTTGAGAATTGTAGAGTTAAGGATAGGTTTATGTATATGTGGTCAATAGGAGTAGAATTAAACCTTTGGTTCTCTGCAAGACTGCGCGAGACTTTTGTTGCCATGGGCCCTGTGGCTCAGTGGCAGACAGTAACATAATTCTTATGAGGATATGATGTTTGGACGACACTGCAGCCACCAAATTTTAAATGGTTAGAGACTGATGTTTCATGGCCATGGGGGCAGTGATATATATATATATAATTTTCATTTAGAGATACAGCATGGTAACAGGCCCTTCCAGCCAAATGAGCCTGCACTACACAATTAACCAATTAACCTGAAGATCTTTGGAATGTGGAAGGAAACCAAAGCACCCAAAGGAAAGCCACCTGGTCATAGGGAGAATGTACAAACTCCTTATAACTGTGGCGAAATTGAACTCAAGTGCTCCCACTGTTATAGTGTTCTGACACCATAAGACCATAAGACATAGGGGCAGAAGGCAGCCATTCAGCCCATCCAGTCTGCTCCATTATTGCTGATTTATTATCATTCTCAATCCCATTCTTTTGCCTTCTCCCCATAAAATTTGATGTTCAAAGTTCAAAGTACAAGTATGTATAATACTACCGTCATTGGTAGTTTCTGAGATGGTGACAAGACGGCATACAGGAGCGAGATATGCCAACTAGTGGAGTGGGGTCGCAGCAACAACCTAGCACTCAATGTCAGTAAGACAAAAGAGCTGATTGTGGACACATACCAATCCTCATGGAGGGATCAGAAGTGGAGAGAGTGATGTGTCAAGACATCTGAGGACCTATCCTGGTCCCAACATATTGATGCAGTTATAAAGAAGGCAAGACAGCAACTATACTTCATTAGGAATTTGAAGAGATTTGGTATGTCAACAAATACGCTCAAAAACTTCTGTAGATTTACCGTGGAGAACATTCTGACAGGCTGCATCACTGTCTGGTATGGGGGGGTGTTACTGCACAGGACTGAAAGAAGCTACAGAGGGTTGTAAATTTAGTCAGCTCCATCTTGGGTACTAGCCTACAAAATATCCAGGACATTTTCAAGGAGTGGTGTTTCAGAAAGGAAGCTTCCATTATTAAGGACCTCCAACATCCAGGGCATGCCCTTTTCTCAGGAAAGAGGTACAGAAGCCTGAAGGCACACACTCAGTGATTCAGAAACAGCTTCTTCCCCTCTGCCATCCGATTCCTAAATGGACAGTGAATCCTTGAACATTACCTCACTTTTTTAATATATATTATTTCTGTTTTTTGCATGAGTTTTAGTCTATTCAATATACCTATGCTGTAAATGATTTATTTATTTATTTATTTTCTCTTCTATATTGTGTTGCATTGACTGCTGCTGCTAAGTTAACAAATTTCACAACACATTCCAGTGATAATAAACCTGAGTCTGATTCTGATACATAATACAACCTTGAGATTTGTCTCCTTACAGGCAGCCACAAAACAAAGAAACCCAAGGAACCCTTTAAAAAAAGAAGACTGTCAAACACCAAATGTGCAGAGAAAATCATGCAAACAAATAAAAGCAAGCAAATAGCATTCTGAACTGAAGTCCACAGACTCTTAGTTCAGCACAGAGCCAAGTAAATGTCACAGAGCAACGAGCTAAAGTGGCCCATCCATTGTCTCGGGCCCTGATATCCTTACCTTTTCCATCTGGCCCGGTGCCTAAATCATCATCCAATCATTGGGTTCTGTTGCTTTAATACGCCCTGGGTCCTGGACCCCACTGCCTCGATTTGCCACATTGAATTGCCTCCAAGTCCAAAGGGAAGTGACAGGCTATTGTTTGCAATGATTGTTTACCAGGAAAAGTGTGATTAACAAAATATTTGGTTGTTGTCTTTGTTTCATTGGCCACCAGAAAGAAATTACGGAGATTCACCGGCACCATCTTAAATCAGAAGACGCCCTGACTAATCAAGAATCTATTAACCTCTGCTTTAAATATACTCAATTCACTTGGACTCCACAGCTGTCTGTGACAATGAATTCCACAGATTTACTACTCTCTGGTCAATGAAATTTCTTTTAATTTCAGTTCTCTCTTGGTTCCTCACTCCCTCAGTCAACATCTTCCAGGTAGCCCACAAAAATGTCTATTTTACTTCTTTTATGTCGGCTTTTCATCTTAAATGTGTTTCTGGAATGGTTAGAGCCTATGATTTACAGTTTGAAAGTTGATTGAGTAATCCAGCACTTTGTTGACTCCGAGAGGATTCCCATAAGCAAGCATGTACTTGGAAGGCCTCAAGACAAAGAAACTTTAAGACGGGGCACTGATGTTCAACTCCATTTCACTGATTAAAGTGTCCACTAATTGCCAATTAAAGTGTTGAGGCAGATTGAGACATTGAGACAAATGTGGAGGGCGAGCAAGATTTCAGTGCTGACTGCCTTCCCTTCAATTGCTGCCAGCGAAGGAATCTGAGTGGCCTTTCTCTGCGTGGTTTACTGTGGCAGGTGGGTAGGCCTCTCTGTGTTTGTATGGTATCCCTGCCTTTCAATGATGAAAGGAGTTGATACCATGGTTCTACATTATGGAATGGACTATTCCATTTATGGACTGTGGACTTTCTCAGACTCCAACACTTGCGCGCTCAGCTTAGAAGGTCTCAACCCCCTCATTAGGCAACGTTCATCAAGGGCAAATTCATTCCAGCACTGGTAAAAAATGAGGGAACTGCAACTTCTGCTGCACATCCCCGCCATTTTGGATGGCTATGTAGACGTGAGACTGTCTGGGGTCTTTTCTGGTTTCCTTTTGGATCATCTCTACTGCAATAAGGAGACTTCAGATTTGTAATAGGGAGAATATGTCACGAGCAGATGCTACTCCATAAATAAGCCTATTTTAGGGATAAAGCCTCTTGTGAGTGTTTATGATGAGAAACACTTTGAACTCTTCTTCCATCTCCATCTGTCGGTAGGCCTCAGATAAGTCCACTTTGCTAAATGTTTTTCTCCAGAAATGTTTGCAAATATATCCTCTATCCTGGGCAGAGGATATTAATCTACCTTCAGTGCTGGATTGATGATTGAGATTATAATTACCACAGACCTGTCAGACCATCTCTCCTTGGATACTGGGACCACTTGGGCTCCACTCAACCTTGGAAAGAATTCCTTCAGCCTCCATGTGATCTAGCTCACTGGCTACTGGACAGTATAAGGAATTGAGCTGGATTTGTAAAACTAGGGTGTGGCATTTTCATTTAACACTATTTTACCCTTGATATATTTGAGCTATCAATGCCATCCTTGAACATTGCTGTAGCATCATCCAGAACCTTTCTTAATTCACTTTCAGTTGACCCTGGCACTGCAGGAAGTGATTCTTTCAGTTGACGCTGGCACTGCAGGAAGTGATTCTTTCAGTTGACGCTGGCACTGCAGGAAGTGATTCTTTCAGTTGACCCTGGCACTGCAGGAAGTGATTCTTTCAGTTGACGCTGGCACTGCAGGAAGTGATTCTGACAGTTCTGGACACCTTTCTTCCCGACTTGTTGCTATCTCTTTCTGCTCCTTTTTGAAATCTATTATTATCAGCCGGTACTCGCAGTTTATGAACTCATGAATTCATTTGATTACTTCCTTTATTTTAACTTGAACATCTCGCTGCACTTCCACAGACAGGTAGTTGTCTCAGGTTCATTTAAAACTAACTCATCGTCACTTTTATGTTTTGTAACTCTAAAACATGAAACTAATCGAAAGAAAAACAAGGGAGCCCAAGAGATGCATGTAAGCTTCATTTTTACTTTCAACAAGATATACACATATACCATTGAGGCATAATGACTATGCTATTCTTGTTTCATATAACTTGTAATGAGTTACGTAAACAGCAAAAAAATGCTTAATCAAACAATATATTTACAAACAGAAGAGATTCTGCAGGTGCTAGAAATCCAAAGCAACACACAAAATGCTAGAGGAACTCAGCAGGTCAGGCAGCATGCATGGAAATGAACTAACATTTTGGGCTAACACCCTTCTTCAGAACTGCTACTATTTCAGTAATCTAATATATCAGTAAATGCATTTACAATATGATTAAAGTATTACTGAAATATTAACTACACAACAGTCCCAACATCAACCCCAGCAGAACACCACCGGTCACCAGCTGCCAACCAGAAAAGGGCCCCCTTATTCCCGCTTTTGCTTCCTCCCAGTCAGCCAATCATCTATCATGATAGCATTATTACTGTATAATCATGGGCTCTTACCTTGTTTAACAATTTCATGTGATACCTTGTCTAATGCCTTCTGAAAATCCAGGTAAACAACATCCACTGACGCACCTTTGTCTATCCTCCCTGTTATTTCTCAAAGAACTCCAAAGAATTGTCATGCAGGATTTCCTCTTTAGGAAACCATGCTGACTCTGTCCTATGTTATCATGTGCCTCCAAGTACCCCGAAACCTCCAACATCTCCCCAACCACTGAAGTCAGGCTAATTGGGCTATAACTTCCGGTCTTTTGTCTCCCAGTTTCTAAAGAGTGGAGTGACTTTTTCAATTTACCAGACCTCCGGAACCATTCCAGAATCTGGTGATTCTTGAGAGATCGGTAGTATTGCCTCCACAATCTCTTCAGCTACCTCTTTCAGAACCCTGGGGTGTAGTCATTCTGGTTCTTTGGACCTTTTTTTAGCTTCCCAAGCACCTCCTCCTGAGTAATAGAAACTACACTCACTTCTGCCTCCTGACACTCGAATTTCTGGCATACTGCTAGTGTCTTCTGTAGGGAAGACTGATGCAAAATACTTATTAATTTCATCCATCATTTCTTTGTCTCTCATTTCTACCTCTCCAGTGTTATTTTCAAGCAGCCCATTATCCATCCTCACCTCTCTTTTACACTTTTCTTCTTCTTCTTCGCCCATCACCCCATTGGGGCATTGGCCATTGATAAAGTCATCTGTCCTGGGCCATTCTTTGAAATTGTTCTCACATAAGGCTATCTTTGAAGATCCTTCCTCTCCCAAGCATGAGGACCTGAAATTTATGTTGGCATTTCTGTATCAGTGGGCAGTTACTGGATGGGGTTGCGAGCTCCATGCCCAATCCTCTTCCTTTTGTAGCTGGGCTTGAGACCATCCATTGAAGAGTTCTTTTCCTCTTTATATATCAGGAAACATTTTTTGATATTCTCTTTTATATTATTGGCTAGTTTGCGTTCATATTTCATCTTTTCTTCCCTAATGTCTTTTTTTAGTTGCCTTCTAACTTCCCACTATTTTTTTGTTGCATTATATGCCTTCTCCTTCTCCTTTATGCTGCCTTTGACTTCTCTTGTCATTTACAGTTGTATCATCCTCCCTTTAGAATTTTTCTGCATCTTTGGGTTGTATCTATCCTGTGCCTTCCAAATTGTCCCCAGAAACTCCAGCCATCGTTGTTCTGCCATCATCCTGCTAGTGCTCCCTTCCAATCAAATTTTGCCAGTTCCTCTCTCATACCTCTGTAATTCACAAGATCATAAGGAGCAGAAGTAGGCCATTCGGCCCATCAAGTCTGCTCCGCCACTTCACCATGAGCTATACTGTTCTCCCATCTACTCCACTGTAATAATGGTATAGCGGATTTTATCTTCTCACTCTTGAACTGCAGGGTGAATTATAATCACTGTCGCCTAAAGGATCCTTTACCTTAGCTCATTACACAACATCCAGTCCAGAATTGTGTTTTCCCTAGTGGGCTCAACTATAAGATGCTCTAAAAAATCACCTTGCAGGCATTCCACAACTTCCCCTTCTTGGGATCCAGCAGCAACTTGATTTACCCAATCTACTTACATTTGAAATCCCATCTAATTTGGAGTGTTGTGTGCAGTTTTAGTTATTTACCTACAGGAAAGATGTAAACAAGGTTTAAAGGATACAGGGAAAATTTACAAGGATCCTGATGGGTCTGGAAGACCTGAATTATAAGGAAAGATTGAATAGGTTTGGATTGTATTCCTTAGAATGTAGACGATTGAGAGGAGATTTGATAGAGGCATACAAAACTATGAGGGGTACAGATAGGGTAAATGCAAGCAGGCTTTCTCCACTGAGGTTGGGTAGGAATACAATTAGAGGTCATAAATTAAGAGTGAAAGGTGAAACATTTAAGGAAACATGAAGGGAAACATACTCAGTCAGAGGGTTGTAAGAGTATGGAATCAGCTGCCTGCTCAAGTTGTGCATGCAAACCCGATTTCAAGGTTTAAGAGATGCTTGGATAGATTAATAGATGGTAGGGGTATGGAGGGCTATGGTCCCAGTGCAAGTTGATGGAAATAGGCAGATTAACTGGTTTCAGCATGGACTAAATGATCCAAAAGGTCTGTTTCTTTGCTGTAATTCTCCATTGCTCGATTACTCTAAAAGGCACCAAACTAATAAAGAATAACATGTTTTTCTTTGCCAATTCAGGAGTGGAAAAACAGAAGAACAGAAATTTGAAGAATTAGCATCCGTTTTGTATGCACAAATATTCTTTAAAAAACAATTTATTCCTCTGTATATTGCGCTTGCAATCAATGGATGGCACAGTAGCATAGGGGTTAACGCAATGCTGTTATAGCACCAGCTTTAGTAATTCTGAAGTTGACTGTAAAGTGTTTGTATGTTCTCCCTGTAAACTCATGGGTGTCCTCCGCGTGCCCAGGTATCCATTCCACTAGTAACCAATGGGTTACTAGTTAATTGGTCACATGGATGGGATTGGGCAGTAAAGGCTCAGTGAGCCAGATGACCCTGTTAAAATATCCTGATGAAACTACACCCGTTGCGCAATTGTATCAGACACTTCTATTTCCAAAGCAAGATAGTTAGATTTTTGGACACTCATTGGTGAGATTCAACACATGAGGTTGTTAACCAAGGCAAGAACCCATATTATTACAGAAAAGATACTGGCATGGGCAGAAGATTGCTGACCAGCAGAAGGCAAAGAGTAGGAATAAGGGGGCCTTTTCTGGTTGGCTGATGGTGACTAGTGGTGTTCCACAGGGGCTGTGTGGGATACACTACCGCTAATAATCTGGATAATGGAATTGGTGTCTTTGTGGCCAAGTTTCTCAGATAACATAGAGATGGGCAGAGTAGAGAAAAAACTGGTAGTGTTGAGGAGGAGGCCTTCTGCAGAAGGACGTGGGCCAAATAGAAGAATGGGCAAAGAAGTGGCTGCAAAAAGATAATAATGGAAATTGTATGGTCATGCACCTTGGTAGAATAAATAAAAGCAAACACTATTTTCTAAATGGAGAGTGAATTCAGAAATTTGTTGAAGGGACTTGGGTGTCCTAGTGCGGTAAGGAAGTCAAATTCGATGTTACCATTCACTCTGAGAGGCCCAGAATATACAGTAAAAAACGCAAACACAAGGAATTCTGCAGATGCTGGAAATTCAAGCAGCACACATCAAAGTTGCTGGTGAACGCAGCAAGTCAGGCAGCATCTCTAGGAAGAGGTACAGTCGACGTTAGACCCTTCGTCAGGACTAACTGAAGGAAGAGTGAGTAAGAGATTTAAACGTGGGTGGGGGAGGGGGAGATCCAAAATGATAGGAGAAGACAGGAGGGGGAGGGATGGAGCCAAGAGCTGGACAGGTGATTGGCAAAAGGGATAGGAGAGGATCATGGTACAGGAGGCCCAGGGAGAAGGAAAAGGTGGCGGGGGGGGAACCCAGAGGATGGGCAAGGGGTATAGTCAGAGGGACAGAGGGAGAAAAAGGAGAGTGAGAGAAAGAATGTGTGTATATAAATAATGGATGGGGTACGAGGGGGAGGTGGGGCATTAGTGGAAGTTAGAGAAGTTAATGTTCATGCCATCAGGTTGGAGGCTACCCAGACGGAGTATAAGGTGTTGTTCTTCCAACCTGAGTGTGGCTTCATCTTTACAGTAGAGGAGGCCGTGGATAGACATGTCAGAATGGGAATGGGATGTGGAATTAAAACGTATGGCCACTGGGAGATCCTGCTTTCTCTGGTGGACAGAGTGTAGATATTCAGCAAAACAATCTCCCAGTCTGTGTCGGGTCTTGCCAATATATAGAAGGCCACATCGGGAGCACCGGACGCAGTATATCACCCCAGCTGACTCACAGGTGAAGTGTCGCCTCACCTGGAAGGACTGTCTGGGGCCTTGAATAGTGGTAAGGGAGGAAGTGTAAGGGCATGTGTAGCACTTGTTCCGCTTACAAGGATAAGTGCCAGGAGGGAGATCAGTGGGGAGGGATGGCAGGGAGGAATGGACAAGGGAGTTGCGTAGGGAGCAATCCTTGCGGAAAGCCGGGGGGGGGGGAGAGAAAGATGTGCTTAATGGGGGGATCCCGTTGGAGGTGGCAGAAGTTACGGAGAATAATATGTTGGACCCGGAGGCTGGTGGGGTGGTAGGTGAGGACCAGGGGAACCCTATTCCTAGTGGGGTGGCGGGAGGATGGAGTGAGAGCAGATGTGGGTGAAATGGGGGAGATGTATTTGAGAGCAGAGTTGATGATGGAGGAAGGGAAGCCCCTTTCTTTAAAAAAGGAGGACATCACCCTCGTCCAGGAATGAAAAGCCTCATCCTGAGAGCAGATGCAGCGGAGATGGAGGAATTGCGAGAAGGGGATGGCATTTTTGCAAGAGACAGGGTGAGAAGAAGAATAGTCCAGATAGCTGTGAGAGTCAGTAGGCTTATAGTAGACATCAGTAGATAAGCTATCTCCAGAGATAGAGACAGAAAGATCTAGAAAGGGGAGGGAGGTGTCAGAAATGGACTAGGTAAACTTGAGGGCAGGGTAAACAACAGGAACTCTGCAGATGCTGGAAATTCAAGCAACACACATCAAAGTTGCTGGTGAACGCAGCAGGCCAAGCAGCATCTGTAGGAAGAGGTGCAGTCGACGTTTCAGGCCGAGACCCTTCGTCAGGACGGACGAAGGGTCTCGGCCTGAAACGTCGACTGCACCTCTTCCTACAGATGCTGCTTGGCCTGCTGCGTTCACCAGTAACTTTGATGTGTGTTGCTTGAGGGCAGGGTGAAAGTTGGAGGCAAAGTTAAGAAAGTCAACGAGCTCAGCATGCGTACAGGAAGCAGCGCCAATGCAGTCGTCGATGTAGCGAAGGAAAAGTGGGGGGCAGATACCAGAATAGGTACGGAACATAGATTGTTCCACAAAGCCAACAAAAAGGCAGGCATAGCTCGGACCCATGCAGGTGCCCATAGTTACACCTTTAGTTTGGAGGAAGTGGGAGGAGCCAAAGGAGAAATTATGAAGAGTCAGGACTAATTCAGCAGATGGAGCAGAGTGGTGGTAGAGGAGAACTGATTAGGTCTGGAATCCAAAAAGAAGCGGAGAGCTTTGAGACCTTCCTGATGGGGGATGGAAGTATATAGGGACTGGACATCCATGGTGAAAATAAAACGGTGGGGGCCAGGAAACTTAAAATCATTGAAAAGTTTAAGAGCATGAGAAGTGTCATGAACATAGGTAGGAAGGGATTGAACAAGGGGGGATAAAACTGTGTTGAGGTATGCAGAAACGAGTTCGGTGGGACAGGAGCGAGCTGAGAGAATAGGTCTGCAAGGACAGGCAGGTTTGTGGATCTTGGGTAGGAGGTAGAAACAGGATGTGCGAGGTGTGGGAACTATAAGGTTGGTAGCAGAGGATGGGAGATCCCCTGAGCAGATAAAGTCGGTGACGGTGTGGGAGACAATGGTTATAGGGACTGGACATCCATGGTGAAAATAAAGCAGTGGGGGCCAGGGAACTTAAAATCATCGAAAAGTTTATATACAGTAAAAGTCTGGATTTATAAGGACTTCGATCAGACATACAGTTTTTGCAGTAGGGTGAGGAGTTTTGCGCTTCATATCTAAGAAAGAATGTGCTCACGTTGGAAATGGACCAGAAGAGATTTATGAGAATGATCTACGGAATGAAAGGGTTGATGTATGAAGACGTTAGCCTGCTCTGGATCTCTACTTGCTGGACTTTAGAAGAATAACAATGGTTCTCATTGAAACCTATTGAATATTGAAGTGCCTAGATAGAGTGGATTTGGAGAGAATTTTTCAATATGACCTGAGAGCACACCTTCAGAATAAATGGGTGTCCCTTTAGAACAGAGACAAGAAGGAAGATATTGGTGAATCTGTGGAATTCATTCCCACAGACATCTGTAGAGGCCAGGTCATGGGGTATACAGTATTTATATCAGAGGCTGACAGTTTTTGATTGGTAAGGACATCAGAGGTTACAGGGAGGAAGCAGAAGGGGTTGATATTGTAAAATAAATCAAACATTATTGAATGGTAGAATAAACTCAATGGGCCGAATGGACTAATTCTGCTCCTATGTCTTATAGTTTTATCTTCCATACCATTTCTGACTGAAAACATCAAAACAGATAAATGTGGTCTTCTGTTAATGATCCATTAAAGCTAACCCCTGGTATGTGGAGGAGAGCAGGCAATGAAGTGAAAAGAAAGATTGCTTATCCTGCAGAGATTAACTCATGTTCTATATGTCAATCTTCTGCACATACCTATATCTTACTCTTCTCTCCTTCTGAACTGCTGGCAGCTGAGAATAGGGAGTAACTGCTAACAGATATTTCACCAAAATCTTAGTTTGAAATGCAACCAATACCCTAGAAAAGGCATGCATTTTTCATTGTCTATTTTACCACTCATACTACAACGTGATATGTAAATTCTACCTTAAGTTTAAATATACAGATCAATGTAATGTGAAATGTGTAGGCTTTTAGCTTTCTTTAAGAGAGATGTCTGTTTTGATATTGTTGCAAATCACTTTGTTTTCTTGCAAGTGACTTGCAAATGGAACTGTGTATGTATGCAATCATTATGCAAGTATTTCCATATTCCTTATGAACTATTGCTTTATTACATAGAGTAGGCAATGAATGAAGTAGGTATTATTGTTTTAAGATGCATTAGACTTCTCTAACCAATGGCATCTTCATTCTTTCAATGAAATTTGGATCATTTTAAAGTGATTCTGTTGATATCAAGTTGCCAATGAAGAAATGGATTTACCTCAGCTGTGAATGCATGCCATTCAAATTAAAATAGTTTTTCATTGTTGTCTTGCTGATTTGTGAGAGTTGCCTAACGAGAGAGCATCCTTATGAACAGCACTGCCTTCTGGGAAAGAGTTCTTTCCTCCGACTGTAAAGTCACTGTTTGCTTGGTGAAATTAGATTTAAGTTAGTGCAATTTTACTCAGTGGATAACAAAGAAAACTAATCATTTTTGAGAAGGTGATGGTTTCTTTGTGGTGCTAAATTTGAAAAGTGCAATCTTTAGACACAGTGGCAACAAAACAATGATGTGTATTCAAGTTTGGACTATGCGTGTTTTGGAAAAGGCAAAATTGAAAGGCTAATTATTTGCTGAAAATTGGGTTAATGATTTTTGTTAGCCCAGTAATCCAGGAAAAGAAGAAAGATATAGAATTCTAGCAGTGACTAATGCTTGAGGGATGGATGGGCAAGGTTAATTTTTTGGTCAGTAATGATTTCCACCCTCCGAATATGATACTGGCCTTGAATGGCACAGATGTTGAGTAAGAGGGGTCAACTGTGATAACGTCTGCATTGAGGATGAAGACTGTAGTCCTAATGAAGGGTCTCGGCCTGAAACGTCGACTGTACCTCTTCCTAGAGCTGCTGCCTGGCCTGCTGCGTTCACCAGCAACTTTGATGTGTGTTGCTTGAATTTCCAGCATCTGCAGAATTCCTCTTGTTAGAGAAACATTGGATATTTCTTTGCAAGATCACCAACCTGAAAGGTTGACTTCTTTCTCTCTATATTTTCTGCTGACCTACTGAATATTTCCAATATTTTCTGTTAATTTGGATTTCTAGCATGCAAAATTAGAGCAGACATAATCTGCTTATAATCCTGGGGTGTTCCTATTCTTCCGTTTGCTTTGTGACAAATGTATTATTCGCTATTAAATTCTTTGGTAATTTAATGCTACACTGAAATATTACAGAAATTAATTAATTATCTGTCTGCCTTGATACTTCATGAACTTTATGCAATTCTTAAATTAATCTGTAAATCAAATATCATGAATCTACAGACATTAACACTTTTTTCATTCTGTTATGTGAGTAAATTTCAAGTCCCTTAATTTATGAGATGAATGTAAACAAAGTATACAAGATTGGATACAAACAAAGGTTAAAAATGACAGCATTGAGATGAATACATATTTATTATGTGATTTTTTTAAAGTGAAATATCAGTCCATGAGCATTTCTGTAGACACCAGGGAGGTAATGGTCCCAAATGAAATGAATTGGAATCACATTTTCCACTTCCTCAATACATCTTTTCTCCGGGGCATCAAATCAAAGTAGCTGCGGTTTGACACAAAATCCCAGTCTTGCTCAAAGGCTATAAGTAAGACTGGCTTGGGAAATAAAAGTGTTCCTCAGGAGAGTCACATTTCTGGAGCAAATCAGAGAACTTCAGCTTGAATCTGACTTGATCTGATATGAGAGAGTTTGAAGTGGACATTGGATTCTCAAGCTGGAAAATCTCTTCATTCCAGGCATGAGTATGTTCATTGACTTCAAACGAGATCATTAAAAAACACACTTTAAGGTCCAGATTCTAAGAGCTCATCTTTAACTACCTTGCACCCAAAAAGGCAGTACATACACAGACGAATACTTAAATTAATTTATAAAGCCCCGCTATTTCATACATCTCTACTGGTTGCTCTGGATGCTATTTCCCAGTGGCAATTCATTGTAATTGAAGAGGATGCTTTTGCCATTGGTTTAAAAGCCAATTAAGCTAGTGTTTATATAATGTAATGTTTGTTAGGATGAGTTAAACTTCTCAATCATAAATTCCCCAAAACAAATGAAGGCTTAAGGCAAAACTAGTTATGGAGACTGAATTTGATGAAAACCTCTGCCTAGTGTACATCATTATCGGATGATATAGATTATCCAGGAAGTTATTTGGGAATTACTGAGCCATATCAATAACTGAAGCATTTGTATGCTGTTTTGTAGACCCTTACTGTGAATATTAAAAAGCTAAATATTAGAGCTGTTTGATTAAAGGAGTTCAGATAATTATTTTAGTCACAGATTCTGATAGGGAACAGAAAACCCTATATTAGTTTCAAAATTAATTCTGTCTGACTGTACCCTAGGTTTCAATATAACACTGCAACACTCTCTAACTGTTGCCCCAGAAGTCTTAAACAACAGAAAGAGGCTGAAGATATTTCATTCTACTATTTCCTTCAACAAGTCAAATAAATAATCCTGGGGTGCAAATATCTTATGAACCAATTCTACGATTCTAAAGATAATTATTTGCTTAAAATGCCCTCTTATAAAGTTTTATGTTTATAATTTTTGTTAGCCTTGAAACCAGGAAATGAATAGGAACATGGAATTCTTGCAGTGTGATGTGTACTTGGGGAATGGATGGGTAAAATTATGCTAATAATTTCCATGAGCCTCCAGAGTCAAATTATATAACGGTAACTGTGTTTACTAAATTAATATCAGTACATTTGCCATGGTCAATCTAGGCATTCATGTGAAGCTTGAAAACAGCAATATTCAATACCAGTAGATTGATCAAATTCAACATTTGATGATTTTTTTTGTGGAATTTCATTAAGATCTGACAACTTCAAGTAACTTTACCTTTTTGATATCCAGGCATATTCTGACTTTCCTTGATCACTGTTCTATTTGTACTCACATTATTAACTGAGATTGTCTGTTGAATAATAATAAAATCAGGCTGGTGAACACACAGAAGTCAAGGAACAAGTGGGTCTCTATTTATTTATGCAGTTTCGGAAAAGTCTCAATAATCAAATTAAATATCCTGGAGTCATCTATTCAAAATTAACTGGAGTAGAATGCTCCTTATTAACACTGAAAGGTGCAACATTTAATCACTGTATTCGATGTATATGTATTTAGTCTACCATCACTGCACAGCTTGTATGCAATCAGGACAAAGAAGCTGGCAGGAAAATCGTTGTAGACATTACCCGCCCAGCAAACTGCCTTTTCCAAAAGCTCCCTTCTGGAAAGTGCTGTAAGGCTATTAAAATTAAAACTTCACTCCACCTTAGAAGTTTCTTCCCCCAGGCAGTTAATCAGCCATTTTATGTAGACCCCTCTCTCATCACCCTCTTCAGTCACTATACTGCATTGTAAACACTTTAAACCACTTTTTACAATGCTGTTTCCATGGTAAATACATGCTGATATTTATGTACTGAAGCACATTTTATTCCCTATCCGTACCTCTAACTTTATTTTAATATAGTTCTTTATTCTGTATAATTGTGGCATGTCCTTGCTCTTTTATCACATAGCACCAACATACTACAGCAATTTCCTAATACATGTAAACATACACTCAGTAGCCACTTTATTGGATATAGGAGGTACCTAATAAGGTAGCCACTGTGTCTATTTTTATATGTATGTGGTCTTTGCTGTTGTAGCTCATCCACTTCAAGCTTCGATGTGCCATGCATTCAGGGATGCTCTTCCACACACCACTGTTGTAATGTGTGGTTATTTGAGTTACTGTTGCCTTCCTGTAGGCTTGAACTGCTCTGGCTATTCTCCTCTGACCTCTCTCATTAACAAGGCATTTTCACCCACAGCAGTAGATCAGATATTACATGCATTCCCCTGTATTCATCCGTATACTCATTACAGTTCAGTTTTATTCAAGTGGATTTTATGATAGAAACAATGGAAAAGCTACGACTCACATTGATCCCTCAAAGCAACAGGAAAGGCAGGATTTTTGCATTTCTAACACGTTGCAGAAATTCCAGAGTTGGCCCAATGATTCAGCATGGCTTCGGATCTTTCTGGGGCACATCTAGAGCCTTCTCCTAAAATATAAAAATTCTAAAATATCCTGAAAGTCTAATATATGCATGAGATTTAAATGGAATGCTAAACCATAATTTCTGCTTTGCAAACTATCTGGACTTTTAGAAAAACTAATATTTGGCATGTGTATTACAGTTCCTTAAATGGATATTTCAAAAATGAGGTTTTTAATGTAATTGTTTCTTATATTTTAATTAGCTCATGATATGTGTGTTGTACGGTGAATATAATTCAAATTTTGGCACAGTTCAGTGATTAAAAAGCTAATTATGGAATGTGCCCTAGTTTGCTGACCAGGATAATTCTTTCATATGATTGGATGCTCTGGCAGCTTACCGACACCACACTTATTGGACACCAGGGATCTCCTTGAACTGATGTCCGACACCATCAGGCATCTCAGTAGAAGAAGCTCATACCAGAGAGCTTGCTTGATCTTTGTGGCGATTCTTTCTCTAGATTGTTTTTGATGTCAATTCACCAGGGAAGTCAGTAATCTATCTTCTGGCATCCTTCCCTGATATATTCTTTTTCTGGATCATTGAACATACAAAGACAATGAACTCAAAATGTTACCAAGCACTTTGCGTTAGTTAGTCATCCTTTCGGTCACAGTTATGAGTTAATGGCATTCAATTAAGTCACAAGAGACACAAAAATAAAATGTATAATTTCTTGCACTTCTGACACTTAAGAGGACTGTGTGAAAATGTTACACTGCTACAGAAAATAACAAAATATGGGGCTTCAGTCTCCAGGATTTTTTGCAGGAATTTCAGTAGGGTTCAAAGACTAACAAATTACTGAAGATCTTTTCATCACAAACAACTATTATCATCTCCTATGAGTTCAGATTGTTCAGTGGTGACAATCATTGTACAACTGTTTAATGTGCAGGTATGAAATTCCTTTGCATCACACATTTTCTGAGAAATTACTTTGTCTTACAACAGGTTAAAGTTTGCATTAAAATAGTTCACTGAATGTTATCAGTAGATATCTCAGTACTTGTGCACAAGCTCCACTTTGCAGTGGTATTTAAGGTTTGATAAGCCACAGATTGACGCTGAGGCACACAGAGGATTTTTCATACCTCCCTTTCAATAAACCAGGATTACAGCACTGCTTAGAAAGTAGCTAGATTTATATATTCATCAGTTAAAATGAAGTTCTGCTTTTTAGCTTTAGAATTTAGTTTCATGTCAAATATCAAAATTCCAGTTTTATTTCACCTCTAGAGGTTGTGTGTATAATCTCTGCAAAACCAACAGAATACCCGCCCAATATATTTTGTTTTCCTTCTCTTGACCTCAGTTGACATTATTCAGACAACTGTATTTAATACTTTATGAAACACTTGTTGTAAATATAAAAACTAAAAGCATTTAAAGGTTTAAATTGCTGTCTGATAATTTTGTGTAAAGGAGAAAGACATTAAAATTAATTCTATTATCAACAAAATTGGCCAGGTTTTACTGTGCCTTAAAATTGAAAATATAATGCTGATACGATCTCTTGATTCATCTGTCGTTGGGCAGAAAAGAAAATTAGGTAAGGGCAGTAAAGTAAGTCTGGATATTTTGTAATAAAGTTCCTGTCTGACAAATTCAGCTGAGCAGTCTAGTGAAAGTTAAAATGATAAATTACATTTTATGAAACTGGCCACTAAAAGTCTCAGTTGGCAGCCCTCTTGCCTCTGAGTGAGGTTGAGGGTTCTAGTCCCACTACAGATTAAACTCAGAAATCTAAATCAAAACTAAAGTGCAGTACTGAAAGAGTGCTGTATGATCTGAGGAGCCATCTCTCAGACAAGGTGTTAAATGGAGGTCCGTTTTCCCTCTCAGCTGAACAGAAAGAATCCATGGTAGGAAAGGAGATTCCTCTGGCTCCCCGAGTGATTGGTTCTGGCTCAAGCCTTATGGCAGCTGCTCCACTCTCTCCTGTCCCAGAGCCTTGGTTTTGCAGCAGGTCCACGAGCAGGCTCAGCCACAAGTTGTAACTGAGCCTCGTCAGGCCCACCCCAAATCTCCTGGTCAAATGGTGCCGTATGCCGATACAGGAGTCCAGTCCATCCTGGTGAGCAGACTACATTCAGCTGGCACTTCTCGACACATCAGAGTCACTCATCATTATCTCATGGGAGCTTGCTGTATGCAAATTGACTGTTGCACCTTCTGCACTATATGATCATACTTCCAGTTTACATTGACTTTACATTATATTGATGTGTGTTATATTCTTAAAGGTATCCTTTGCAAATCTTGCTCTTGGTTTTATGTGAAGATGTGCAATATTTAACTATTTGAACACAATGGCTGTGGATGAAATTGGTTTGCATCCCCCTTATTCCTTGTAATCTGTTTTCTTCTCATCTAATGGGATTGGAGATAAATATTGGCAGCACCAAGACTTCATCTGTGCAATGTGTGACAGATTACCAGCTCAGAATAACAACTTCCTCATCCTTTACTTTCACTCATTCATGTAGTACTGAAACTCAGATGGGTCTCCAAATGAGGACGTTGAGGTAGCGTAATGGTTAGTGGATTGCTTTACAGTGCCAGTGATAATGGATAGGGTTTCGGTTCCCACTGCCCTCTGTAAGGAATTTGCATATTCTCCCCATGACTGTGTTGGTTTCCTCTGGGTGCTGCAGCTTCTTCCCATGTTCCAAAGATATAAGGGTTAAGGTTAGAGAGTTGTGGGCTTGCTATGTTGGCACTGGAAGTGTGAAGACACTTGCAGACTGCCCAACATAATCCTCACTAATCTGATTTGACACAAATGATGCATTCCACTGTATGCTTCAACGCACCTGTGACAAATAAAACCAATCTAATCTCATCTGAGTGGATCTATTTGTAGATCTACTTGTTTATCAATCAAGTAGTTCAGTCAACACGAACAGCAATGACTTTTGCCCAAGGGTGGTCCTACAGATACGTATGGAAACTCATACTCATTGTTGGAGGAGCACACTGTCAAGCAAATTGCAGTTCTCACCCTACAGCAATCAAGAGTTGAGCATAAAAACACAAAAAAAATGCTGGCAACACAGCAAATCAGGGAACGTCTATGAACAGAGAAACAGAGAGGACATTTCAGATTGAAAACTGTTAGAAGTAGGAGAGAGAAAAAAAACACATTAATCTTAAGCAACACACATCAAAGTTGCTGGTGAACGCAGCAGGCCAGGCAACATCTCTAGGAAGAGGTACAGTCGACATTTTGGGCCGAGACCCTTCGTCAGGACTAACTGAAAGAAGAGTTAGTAAAAGATTTGAAAGTGGGAGGGGGAGGGGGAGATCCAAAATGATAGGAGAAGACAGGAGAGGAGGAATGGAGCCAAGAGCTGGACAGTTGATTGGCAAAAGTGATATGAGAGGGTAATGGGAGAGGAGGCCCAAGGAGAAAGAAGAGGGGGAGGGGGGAAAAACGCAGAGGATGGGCAAGGGGTATAGTGGGAGGGACAGAGGGAGAAAAAGGAGAGAGAGAAAAAGAATGTGTGTATATAAATAAATACCGGATGGGGTACGAGAGGGTGGTGGGGCATTAGCGGAAGTTTGAGAAGTCAATATTCATGCCATTTTCACTTTCAAACTTTCAAACTCCCACTTTCAAATCTCTTACTAGCTCTTCTTTCAGTTAGTCCTGACAAAGGGTCTCAGCCTGAAACGTCGACTGTACCTCTTCCTAGAGATGCTGCCTGGCCTGCTGCGTTCTCCAGCAACTTTGATGTGTGTTACTTGAATTTTCAGCATCTACAGAATTCCTCTTGTTTACATTAATTTTAATATGCAGAGAGGCAGGGAAGGTTGGGAGGGGAGAAAGAAAATAAATCTACCAAGCGAGTCCAGAATTGTTGTCGAAATAAGTTGCATAGGTTATCCCAGGTTGATCGTTTATTGAGCAGTTTGAAACAGAGATGAAAAAATAACTAAAAACTGAAAGTTCTTAGGAAGTGAGAACACAAATGAAGGAACATAAAAATTGTGAAATGCAGAAGAGTGGAGCATTCTCAGCAGGTCAGGCTATACAAATGGATAGAGGAAAACTGAGCCTATATCATAGGTGAATGATTTACAGCAGAGATGGATAGTTCAGATATCGAGTCACAGAAAAAGCAAGTTATCTGAAGCTCTGCATTGAAGTCAAAACAGGAGTCAGACAAGGCGGTGTGATTTTGATGATATTATTTAACCTGGTGATTGACTGGATTATGAGTCAAACAATGAAAGATAAGCAGAGATGCATTAGGTGGACTCTACTCTCTACTTTAGAAGATCTTGACTTTGTGGGTGACCTCACATTAATATCACATACGTAACAGCACATGCAAGAGAAAACTCAGCGCCTATATAGCTTTGGTGGATGGGTGGTCTCAGAGTCAGCCAGAGAATGACCAAGACCACAACCCTTAATATAGAGTCTCCTCCTCCCATCAAGGCAAATGGCATGACTTACCAAACACAGGCAGATTCCCCTTCCTGGGCAGCATCATTCAGGAGGACAGTGGAACAAATGACAACACCCAGTGCTGACTCAGCAAACCTAGAAGCATCATCAGATCAATGAGCAATACATGGGGATCAAATAAATGCAGCATCCACATCAAGGTGAAGCCCTTCCAGAGCTGTGTTCCATCCACACACTTGTATGGGTCAGAATACTGGTGCACGACAGGGAATGACCTTGCCAAGTTGCCATCATTCCACACCATGAACTTGATCCTCCATATTTTCTTGCCAGAAAGATCTCCAACCATGCCCTAGTCCTTCAGTGTCACCAAGAGGACATGGTCACGATCACCATGAGGAAACTTTAGAGATGGATTGGGCACCTAATGAGAAGAGAGCCCAACTTGATCATTACAATAGCACTTCACTGGACTTCTGAAGGGCAGAAGTCAACTTGGTGACAAGCCATAGATGCAGAAATGAGGACCCTGAATCACTCCTGTGGCAGAATAGAGAAGATGGCCAAGAACAGTCAGAGTTGGACGACCTTCATTGCTGCTCTAAACCCCAGCGGCATAACAGGCAGTAACTGACGTTGTATAATGCAGCTTTGAGACCAAAAAGGGACAAAGTACCTTAATATGTTCAGGTGTTACTTGACCATGATAACAAATATTGTTTTCCTTCCTTCTCTCCTTCCTAATTTTTTTTTCATTCAGTGTAAAGCACAATTTGCTCAGCAATGATCAGGTATAAAACAAATAGGCAGGCATAGAAAGCCTAACTTCTTCTGAAAAATGTGACTGTCATTGTAAGAAAGAGTGAGATTTGCTGTTTAGTCAGTGGTTCCTGTGAATATGTGCTGATTGTCAGCCCTTTTCTAATAATGTTGCAGTTTTAGCCCCAAATCTCTAAACTAAGTTACACAAAATACAAATTGGAAGCAAACAACCATGTAATTGGTTACATCATGTCAGGTCTTTTGTGTCAGCTTGAACAAATCACCTGTAAACATCAACCCCCTTCATTTATATTGGTTTGCTTTACAGTTTTGGTAAACCAGCTTTAGCTCAGTAAAACTGACTTTAACTTGAATTTTAACATGAATGGAAAGTAAAATAATGAAACAATTTCTATTGGTTTAATGATAGGAAGCTTACTACAAATACCTCTACTTCTTAGCCCATTACTTTCATTCATGGGATAGGGGCTTTGCTGGCAAGACCACAACTTATTGTAACTGCTTTGATAAGGAGTTGATGAACTGCCACCTTGAAAACAGAGTAGCATGCTGGGCTCGCAAAACCAAATGCGATGATCCAAATCTGGTGACACGCATAGGAAAATTTCAGATCTTCTTCACTGATGGACATTCAAGAAATCAAAGAAATGTTATGAAAATATAGTAGCTTCATGAATACCTTTACAGATTTAGTTAACTGACTTCAAGTTTCTTAGCTGTAATTATGAAATTTGAATAACATCCACAAGAGAAAGGCTATTAGCCTAGTATGTAGTTCCTAAAATTCCAATTCCTCTTTTACTCGTTATATTTTGATTACATTGCTAATTATAAATACATTGTAGTAACTCTGAGCTATTGTCATCATTTTTTAAAATAAATCTTACCAATATAATACAATATTTTGCATTTACATGAGGGAGTACTGTAGATTTCAAACTGTGTGTAAAAATCTGAGAATGTTCTTCTATATTGTCAGCCAACACTGTGAACTATCCCTAAGGCAGTGACATGCCGAACCTGACTGGTTTTCCTTGCTCCTTAGAAATGCTCTACATGGACCACATGCAGCCAAGTTCCACACGGCCTTGTTTGCTAACTAACAGCTGAGCAGACTGCCAGTGACTTGTGGGACAATTTCCATAAAGCAACATCATCTTGATAGTACAATTCTGCCATGCTGCGTAAAGCAGTACTGCTATATCAATGAATATTATCATATAAACAACAGAAAAGTCAGTAATTCATACATGTACTTGTACATATTGTTATGTTTGGATCTTCAAAACGTTAAATTAATTCAAAAGAAAACACAGGAGTCCGGGAATGCAGGTGTAACTTTGTCTTTAGTTTCAAGAGGCACAGACATGTCACGTGGTAACATGATTAATGAATACACATAATGTATTTTTATATAATTATAATTAATGTAATTAATTATGTAAATGAACAAGAATGTGTAATCAATGTATATACAAGATTACTCAAATATTATTGAAATACTAAATATACTAAATATGGAAAAATTTGACTCCTATATGTATGAATGGATGGATGTGAAACTATTGAAACACAAATAACTACAATAACAAACAGTGCCATCAGCTTATTAACTGAACAGACAAAATTGACCTTATGGTGACTAAAGCTGAGGAAGTAAAATCTAGTTCTTTCTACGCTGGACCATGGAATATTGTAACCTCGGAAATATCTTTACAAATTTGATTGGTACTTCCTATATAGAACAAACGGTCAGAAAGCATGGTGTTGTTTTCCAATTGTGAATGAATATATATTTCCGGAAAATATTCTGTAAAAGCACATTCTGATGGGAAAATACAAGATGCTAATACTTCTTAAATGTTATATGCAGATATCCAAACCACAAGCAACTGCCACTCCAGAATGCTTTCTGCACTTAACTACATTTTAATGTTTTTTTTTTAATCCTCAGTTCCGTGGACAACATGAATGATATGCCAAGTTTTGACATTCTTGTCAGTGAAATTAAACTACTCAAAGAACACCTTTCCCAGATTAAATCCCCAGTGGTCCTGTGCCATAATGATCTACTGTGTAACAATATCATCTACATTGAAGCAAAAGGTAAGTTTTATAAATATTGAATAAAAATAGCAATGCTTGGATTGATATAGTGTCTCACAATGCCATGCTGTCTCCAATCCCAAATAGTGCCTATTTCCAAGAATAACATTCAGCTAAAATTAACCTTTGAAGTTTTACATTTTTCTTATTAAACCGCAAACTGCTAACATTACCATGCATATTGTTATGGGAAGAAAAGTAAACAATATTAACCAATTACCAATGTTCTCAAGAATATCTGAAAATGTTTCACAGAAGACATGAAATCCTGGAAGGGAGAAGTAACTTAGTAATGCAATGGCAGCCAGCACTTGTGTTCGATAGTGCACAGATACAGAGTTCCATGGCACTCAGGTTTGAACCGATGTGTGCAGCAGATCACACCTCACAGGCGATGCTCCATTGTGGAGTGTAGGATTTGGTTCAAGGAGGAGAATCCTAACAACCTTATATAGCCGAAGTCTTTCATCCTGGTAACATGCTACTAAATTTCCTCTAAACTCTCTCCAAGGCTTTGACATCTTAATGTGTGATGCCTAGAACTTGGCACAATGCTCCAGCTGAAACCCAACCAATGATCTTAGCAAAACTACTGTGTTTTTTGTTTACCACATGACTATATTTATAAAGCCAATTATATGTTATACTTTTTCAATACTCTAGTAAACTCGCTGCATCTTCAAAGATTTCCATATTTAAGGGGTTGGATCTCTTTGTTCTTGAGCCCTAATTAAACTTGTCAGTGTGTATTGCCTTTTGTTATTCTACAGTATGTTACATAGAAATACAGAAAAGTACAGCACAAGAACAGGCTCTATTGCCTATCATATCAGTGCCAATTGTGATGCCAATCTAAACTAATCCCATCTGCCTGCATATGGTCTAAACCCCTCAACTCACTGCCTGTTCTTGAGTCTGCCCAACTGCCTGTTAATCATTGCTATCGTATCTATTTCTGCCACCTCCCCTGGCAGTGCGTTCCCATCACTTACCGTTCTCTGTGTAAAAATATCTTGCCTCATACATCTTTTTTAAACTTTCTCTCTCTCACCTTAAACCTATTTGACATTTCCACCCTAGAAAATACTCTATCTATGCTTCTCATAATTTAATATACTTCTACCAGGTCACCTCTTAGCCTCCAATGCTCCAGAGAAAACAGTCCAAGCTTATCCAACCGCTCCTTTTAGCTAATGCATTCTAACCCAGGCAACATCCCAGTGAACTTCTCCTGCACCTTCATCAAAGCCTTCATATCATTGCTGTTGTGATGATATTGGGTTTGCTGACTGTAACACTCTAAATTCAAATGAAGATCTTAAACCCTATCAATATCAATAGCTATGGGTGCCCCCACTAAAGGGAAGTTATAATATAGCTGTCTACTCTTCAAGGACTAGTTTATATACCACAGTGAGTTTAACTGCCAATGCCCACCCCACCTACTAAGGAGGAGCTACTTCCAATTAACAAAGTAGTTTAAAAGCAGTTGATTTAATTTTAGTGATACATGTTTAAATCCCGACAAAATTCTTCAAATTACTCATGATTTCCAAAACACAGATACAATTCCAATAAGGCAAAAAGACATAACAATGAGTTACAACCAAAGAAATCATCCGTCACAGAAAATGAAGGTAGAGGAATGGATTCTAGTCACCTCATGTATTTGTCATTCTTCTTGCTGTTCTTTGCACTCCTAACAAGATTGACTGCTCTCTACATTTATAGTGTTTTTCCACCACCTGGGTGACTTCACCCACATGTGATTTTTTTTTCAGATCCTGTACCTTTTTACACAAGTGGTCTAAAAACTTCTGAAGACAGAATTCCGAGATTCTTACAATTAATGCTATAAAGCTGATTGTTTGAGCTGACAAACCTTCCAACTATTAACTGATATCATAGGTGATAGTATCAATCTGGTCTTCCTTGAACTAAATAAGTTAGCCAGAGTTATCTGGTTTGAA
This sequence comes from Mobula birostris, assembly GCF_030028105.1. Classification (NCBI taxonomy): domain Eukaryota; kingdom Metazoa; phylum Chordata; class Chondrichthyes; order Myliobatiformes; family Myliobatidae; genus Mobula; species Mobula birostris. The sequence continues at coordinate 72,754,553 of NC_092380.1, read as the reverse complement.
ACAGACCAATTAACATAACCCCATTGTCTTATATTTTATCCATTGAGCACTCAGCCTAGGTACATTAAGAACTGAAGACTGGCTCCTGTTTGCAACAAGAAGCAAAGAATATCAGTTGGAAGTTTAACTTATTCCGAAACAACTCTTTGTCTTTAAACATTTAGCTGCTATGTTGGAGAGCTGAGCTTGACAAAAAGGATGCTCACTTGCCCTGGACAGTGAATACCCAGCGCAATGTAAACATAATTGCAGACAATACTGCAAATGTGAAGTAACCAAATTTTTACACAGCTGAAACATGACTTACCAACTTTTTTTACTCAGTGCTCCAACTAATGAAGGCAACAATGTCGGATGCCTTTTTTATCACCATATTCACTTATGTTGACACATTTCAGGGAGCTATGGACTTCTATACATCAATGCTCCTTAAGGTCCTGCCATTTACTGTCTTCTGCCTTCTTCTGTTCCAGTCCTGATGAAGATTGTCAATCCAAAATGTCGACTGTATGTTCCCTGTCATAAATGCTGCCTGACTTGCTTAAGTTCATCAAGGATTTGAATATTTGAGTATGTCATTTACTGTATACTTCTTGTTTTTGTCTGTCCAAAATATAATTCTCACATGTGTGCCAATTAATCTGCACCTACACACTCTATGCCAAAATTTCCAGTTGAGCTTTATCCTGCATCATCATTTGACAACAATCCTCATGCTCATAACTCCACCAATTTTGTTGCCATCTGCCCACTTGCCTCTCAGACCCCCTACATTTTCATCCAATCATTGATATATATTATTATTATATTGGTTCTTTAAGGTTGTTCCAGCTGGGCGTGTAGTGGGAATAAGTTTCCACTACCTATTATATTCTCCCAATGGTGTGCATCTCAAATTGTCTCTGACAACCAAGTCCAGCTCCTGGCCTTCATGCTTGGCTTAGCTACTAAGCTACTGAGCCTGGCAGAATCATTTCTACTGGCAGGAGAAGGGAAAAAGGTGGGTTACTAGTGCCTTAAAACCAGTTGCTTTGGGCAGATGGGGCTCATTATCCATGGTTAGCAGCTCATATAGAAGAAGGAAAACATATCTCAAACCTTCGACGGCTTGCAGCTATACCACCTTATGGAGAAGGATTTGGGAGTAAACTCCAAAGAAAAATCCAGAGATGGAGTCCTTAAGACAGTCCAACATTGATTTCAATGCGAAAGGGCAATTTCTGTAATGCCACTGGTTCTAAACTGTATCAATCTCTGCTGTTCCTTTGGATTCATCAGCCATGTGATGAGGGGGAGCCTGATCCATGGGCAACAGCTTGCTCTCCATATTGTACTGCCCTGGCTTGTGTATCACGTAGACACCTGGGACACAACATCCATGGTCGACCCTGACCAGTGGAGGGCCTCAACTACAATTAATATGCATTACAAACAATAGGAGTTCTACCACTGATCGTTTCTGAACAGACCTTCAGTCAGAAAAACATCCCTCCACCATTATCTTCTGTCTTGTATGGCCAAATCAATTTTGAATTTAATTTACCAATTCAATTCAAGGATACCATAGACCAGCCTATCATGAGGGACTTCATCAAACACAGAGTATGAATAACAACATCCACAGCCCTAGTCTTCTCAATCAACTACATCACTTTCTCAAAACTCAATCAAGTTTGTGAGACAGGATCTTTCTGACACTATGCTGACTTTCTCATTAAATCTATTCCTTTCATGATTGCACACGGGATTTTTTTTCTTCACAGTAAGTGCCTGACTTGCTGAATATTCACAACATTCTCTTACTTCAGAATTACAGCATCGGTAATATTCCATTTTTCACAGTTCCGTCTTTGCTTTTTTTCTCTCTTGTCCTCATTTACCTCTTTCTCCTTACACCTCTGCCTGACAGATGATCTGTATTTAATGTACCTTTACACCTTTTCTCAGCCAGCACCACACCACCAGCACAGTCAGTCTTGTCTGCACTTCACCAAAGGTGTGCTGTTTGGTGTCTTTGCTCTTCTCCCTTCTCAGCAGTTGACCATCAAACTGAAATGGTACCTCTGCATTCCTCTCCCCAGTTGCTGCCTGATTTCTGACATCTTCTGTTTTTATTTTATATCCTAGTGCTGAACAGAAATTACTACCCTTTTCTTCATATGGTCTGCATATTATCAAGGATTCAGTCTGTAAGTGATCTGATTATTTAGCAGTTTGGCCTGTGCATTTACAGGCTTTGTTTATATACATTATTTTATCAGAACAGACAAGGAACATAGCATGTACATTAACTACAAGATAATTTACTTGTGTATATAAATTCTCATCATAACTGGCCATTAAGGGATTATGTTCCCCTCTCTGTTTTTGGCCCATATATTGCGTATTACTCTGTGAAACATTAATGCCACTTTCTATATGCCTCAGCATATTAGCTGAAAGGAATCTGCTGATGTGAACTCGCTTGTAATGACTTCTCATCATATCTTGAAATTGGCAGAAGCTCTTGGATGTATTTTTTTTCTTTTTGCTCAGACAATTTCTCTGACATATTGCATTAATCCTTGGAGAGCAGTAGATTCAAGGGAAGTTTGTAAAAGAAGGTTCTACAATTGATATCTCAATTTTACTTTGTTCTACTCCTTCATATCTCTGTGATCTCCTCCAGCCTTTTACTCATCATGGTTGTCTCTTGCCTCTTGTTAACTACTGTGCCTTTGAAACCATAATTTTTCCCTAAATATTACAGTCTCTTTTTCCTTCTTTTAGGTTTAGAAGCTACATTTTTGATCAAGCTTCTGTAAAGCTCGAATGAGTTCAGCATTAATATTTGTTTGATTACATTCTTGTGAGGATCCACTACGTTCTCATTGAAATTAGACACGCTGGTTCAAATCTTGTCCCATCAAATAGTTAATCCATAATGTCTTCCTACTGTCCAGCTGAACTTGCTCCTCACAACTAAACAGAATATCCTAACTGAGAAAGAAATCTGAAATTTTCTGCTTTCCTGGTGTCATGGAAAAGAAACCAAACATGCCACAATCTTTATATGATATGTATATCTCAATGATAAAACAACAATCTACAAAAACATTAATAATATTGGGTTTTGATGAGAATATCTCTATGACTATGCAACTTTCACTCTGCTCCATTCTAATGTCTCTTCTTCCACAGGGCCCTGGCTCCAAGATCTGCAACCTTGCGACAAAATGCTAAGACACTTTTGGGAGGAAGTGCCAAACTCGAGGTTCTTAACCTTGAGGCAACATGAGTTAGGGAAATTTACTCTCTGCAGTTTTAACTATTCTCATCCACTGCAGTACACATAAAATGCTGGAGGAACTCAGCAGGTCAGGCAGCATCCATGGAAATGAACAAACAGTTGACGTTTTGTCCCTAGACCCTTCCTCAGTATGTGGCTTGTTAGTGTTGACTTTATTGCTTTTGTTTGGGGAAGGGCATGGGTTGAAATAAGACAAAGCTCCTGGTTGCAATATAATTTCATGGATAGAGTGCACGTGTAGAGGATATTTCCATTGGTAAAAGAGTCTAGAATCCAAGCACAGCCACAGAATAATGGGGTATCTCCTTAGAACTGAAATTGAGAATTTCTTCAACAGGAAAGTGGTGAATCTGTAGAATCTGTTGCTATGGTGGGTAGGGGGAGGGTGCTGTGGAAGCCAAGGCATTAAATGTACTTAAGGCAGAGATTAATAGCTTCTTGATCGGTGAGGGGTTTAAGGTTTACAGGGAAAAGGTGGAGAATGCAGTTGAGAAAGACAATTAGCCAGGTTGAACAGCAGAGCAGATTTTATGGGCTGAATGGCCTAATTCTGCATCTATATCATATGGCTCAATGGTCTTATGGCAGCTGCTTATCTGAGGTATCTGAGGCTCTGAGAACAACTGGACTGTACTCCTACTAAACTCAATAAATCTGTCAACAAAAGTGGAGGTCATGATGATGTTAAAGAATGTACGCATGGCTTCAATCCGAAAAATATATTCAGTGTTGTGAGGTGAACTTTTATTACAAATGACAATAGAAAAAGCTGGAAAATTAGCCAATGACCTATCAACAGAAATGTTGAATGACTGTAATGAAACATCATGTTATGAAACATTAATTCTGCTTTTCTGTCAAACATAAGCAGTATCTTCTGTTTTTATATCAGATTTCCAACATCTGTGTGTTTTTTTGCTTTTAGATTAAAAGTTGGACTAAAAGTTGAAGTTCATTAAATAAATATTAACAGATAAATATTGCCTCTTTCTTAGGAGATGTAAAGTTCATTGATTATGAATACGCCGGGTACAACTACCAAGCCTATGATATTGGAAACCACTTTAATGAATTTTCAGGTAAGACACAGATTACCACGAAAGTGAAACTGGGAGAAGGCATCTAGTTAGCTCCCTCTTCACATTGAACTTATAGCTGACCATCCATTATCACCATCATTATTTATTTCAGTGTTTTTATCAACTAAAATTAACAAACAAGTTTTAATTTGGTGATCATAAAGTTTGATTAGTGGAGGCCCTAAAATGGTTTACATAGGATTGTGTATTGCTACAGCAATCTCGCACTCTACGTGAAACCTATTTATTTTTTCTCTCTCTTTTTATCATTTGGGGACTAATATAATGGCTAAGTGATATTGGAGGTGACACATTGCTGGAACTGGATTTCATTGCATTTGAATTTTACATCTTTGTACATTCAGACCATCATCTTTAGATCTAGGTTGGCCATGGACTCAGCTGAATGTTTCAAAGAGAAACTGAGCATTTGTTTCCATGGAGTATAGAGTAGCCAACAAAACCAGAAAAGTGTGATTAGAAATCTAGAGAGGAAGCAAGATAATTGGGGAAGAAATTTAACTATGAGGATCTGGTGTTCAGTTTAGTGTAGAGCCATCGCTCTATTTTAACATCGTTAAACTTCTTTATATGATAACTTCCATTAACAGAAATGATCCTGATGTTTAGTATAGCTGCAATTTATGAGCCCAGGTCTCAACCCTAGCAATTAGGTCCAAATACCAAGTTATAGTTATTTATAGACTGTAGGTTGATATTACTGACAATGGTTGGCACAGTGGCACAGCCATTAGAGCTGTTGTCTCACAGCATCAGTGACCCACGTTCATTTCTGATACCTCTTGTAGACTGTGTGGAGTTTGCATATCTCCCTCTGACCTTGTGTGGTTCTTCTGGATGCTGTCATTTCATTCCAAATCCCAAAGAAATTAGAGCTGGGAGTTTAAATGAGTACTGCAGATGCCCCTAGTGTGTAATTGAGTGTTAAAATCTGAAGGGAATTAATAGAAATGTGCAGAGTTGTGAAGGTTACATGAAAATCAGACATTGGACGGGTTTACTCTGGATTAGTCTTCACTTGATGCCCAAATTGCATTTTCCTATGTCTTAGAAGAGCAGCATGTATAGTTCATCCACAAATGCCCCTTGAACTTCATGGCTTGTCCGGATATTTCAGAGGGCAGGTAGAAGTCAATCACATTACTATATCTCTCATGTTACATATACTGTAGGCAGAAACCAACTCAGAAGAGTAGACTTAGTTTCTTGTGAATATTTATAACCAAATGGATATTTACAATCCAATCCAGCAATATCATGGCCACTCTAGCTTTTCATTCGAATAGTCTTCATTTCCATTATTTAATTTCTTCCTGATGTGATGCTACAATTTGAACTCATTGTCTGGAATTAATCCAGGACCTTGGATATTAGTCTGGTATCTCAAAAACTTTACTGCTGAGCTTCTGCTTGTTCTTAGAGTGTTTATTTGCTAGTAGAGTTTAAACTATTAAAATTTCTGATGATTTATTTATTTGCCCTAATATCCTCTAACATTTTGATATCTAATTTTTTTCTGAAAAGTGTGGTGTTTAGAGTATCTTTAGAACATAGAACAGTACAGTATAGGGACAGATCTTTTGGCCAAAATATTGTGTCGAACTAATTAAATTAATGACACCTAATTAAACTAATCCCTTCTGCCTGCACATGGTCGCTATCCCTCCATTTTCTACATACGTGATTGAACCAGGAGTTACGTCATCTGCTGAAGGCTAGATCTGTGGCGTTCAAGGCTGGTGACCCAGGTCTGTACCAGAAAATCAGGTATGACTTGCAGAGGACTATCTCAAGGGTGAAGCGACAATTTTAAATGAGATTGGAGGCAATATTGGATGTATGACAACTCTGGCAGGATTTGTAAGATGTTACTTCCTACAAAGTGAAACGCAATAGCATGAATAGCAGCGATGCTTCACTATCAGATGAACTCAACATCTTCTATGGCCACTTTGAAAGGGAGAATATAACTACAGCTGACAGCTGTGAAGATCCCTGCTGGACATGGCGACCCTGTGATCTCTGTCTCGGAGGCCAATGTTAGGCTGTCTTTAAAGAGAGTGAACCCTTGCAAGGCGGAAGGTCCTGATGGAGTACCTGGTAATGCTCTGAAAACCTGTGCCAACCAACTGGCAGGAGTATTCAAGGACATTTTCAACCTCTCACTGCTAGGGGAGGAAGTTCTCACTTGCTTCAAAAAAAGCAACAATTATACTAGTGCCTACGAAGAACAATGTGAGCTGCCTTAATGACTATCACCCGGTAGCACTCACATCGACAGTGATGAAATGCTTTGAGAGGTTGGTCACGACTAGACTGAACTCCTGCCTCAGCAAGGACTTGGACCCATTGCAATCTGCCTATTGCTACAATAGGTCAATGGCAGGTACAATCTCAATGGCTCTTCACATGGCCTTAGACCACCTGGATAATACAAACACTTATGTCAGGACACTGTTCATCAACTATAGCTCAGCACTTAACACCATTATTCCCACAATCCTGATTGATAAGTTACAGACCTGGGCCTCTCTACCTCCTTCTGCAATTGGACCCTCAAATTCCTAACCAGAAAACCACCATCTGTGCAGATTGGTGATAATATCTCCACCTCTCAGACGATCAACACTGGTGCACCTCCGGGGTGTGTACTTAGCCCACTGCTCTACTCTCTATATACACATGACTGTGTGGCTAGGCATAGCTCAAATGCCATCTATAAATTTGCTGATGATACAACCATTATTGGTGGAATCTCAGGTGGAGACGAGAGGCTGTACAGGGGCGAGATATACCAACTAGTGGAGTGGTGTCACAGTAACAACCTTGCACTTAACATCAGTAAGACATAAAAGCTGATTGTGGACTTCAGGAAGGTAAGACGAAGGAACACATACCACTCCTCATAGAGGGATCAGAAATGGAGAGAGTGAGCAGTTTCAAGTTCCTGGGTGTCAAGATCTCTGAGGACCCAACCTGGTCCCAACATATCAATGCAGCTATAAAGAAGGCAAGGCAGTGACTATACTTTTTAGGAGTTTGAAGAAATTTGGTATGTCAACAAATGCACTCAAAAACATCTATAGATGTACCGTGGAGAGCATTCTGACAGACTGCATCACTGTCTGGTATGGGGGTTGGCCACTGTACAAGAAGCTGCAGAGGGTCATAAGTTTAGTCAGTGTCATCTTGGGTACTAGCCTACAAAGTAACCAAGACATCTTCAAGGAGCGGTGTCTCTGTCAAGTCAAGTCATTTCGAGCATAAGCTTCTAGTACAGTACACAGTACACGTTCCTCCAGGACCATGGTGCTGCATGAAACAACACAAACACGACACTAGACTACAGAGCTACACAGAACTACATAAAGTGCACAGAACAGTGCAGGGCAGTACAATAAATAATAAACAAGACAATAGGCACAGTAGAGGACAAATTACAATATAATAATAAATGATGTAGATGTCAGTCTAGTCTCTGGGTATTAAGGAGTCTGATGGCTTGGGGGAAGAAACTGTTGCACAGTCCGGTCATGAGAGCTCGAATGCTTCGGTACCTTTGCCAGATGGCAGGAGGGAGAAGAATTTGTGTGAGGAGTGCGTGGGGTCCTTCATAATGCCGTTGGCTTTATGGGTGCAGCGTGTAGTGTAAATGTCTGTGATGGCGGGAAGAGAGACCCCAATGATCTTCTCAGCTGACCTCACTATCTGCTGCAGGGTCTTGCGATCTGAAACGGTGCAATTCCCGAACCAGGCAGTGATGCAGCTGCTCAGGATGCTCTCGATACGTTCTCTGTAGAAGGTGGTGAGGATGGAGGGGTGGGGGATGGATTTTTCTCAGCCTTCGCAGAAAGTAGAGACGCTGCTGGACGCTGCCTCAGAAAGGCAGCTTCCATTATTAAGGATCCCCAGCACCCAGGGCATGCCCTTTTCTCATTGTTACCATCAGGTAGGAGGTATAGAATCCTGAAGGCACAAACTCAGTGATTCAGGAACAGCTTCTTCCCCTCTGCCATCCGATTCCTAAATGAACATTGAACCTGTGAACATTACCTCACATTTTTAATATATATTGTTTCTGGTTTTGCATGATTTTTAATCTATTCAACATACATATACTGTAATTGATTTAGTTATTTGTTTATTATTTTCCCCCCTTTTCTTCTATGTTATATAATACATTGAACTACTGCTGCTAAGTTAACAAATTTCACATCACATGCTGGTGATAATAAACCTAATTCTGATTCTGATTCTGATTCTGACTCTGACATTCATATGCCCTTCTAAGAACCTTTTAAATTACTCTATCATATCTACCTTCACCAAAACCACTGGTAGTAAATTCCAGACAATTACCACTCTCCGTGTAGAAGAATTCGCCCTGGCATATCTGTTTGAACTTTCCCCCTATCGCCTTAACTTTATAGCCTTGAGTTTTTGTAATATTAAGTTTGCTACACGTTTGTTCTGTGGCCTTTGCCAGGTTGGCCCAGTGAGAATACAAATTGCAATCATCTACAAACTTCTTAGACTGTGAAGGGCAGTTAATCCAACCTTGATCTTACCTTCTGCAAAGGCCCCATGGATCTTTATAGCACAGACTTCTATGTTGCTCTTAAATGTGGGAATCTTTCTTGATTTTGTTTTTCACTCCCTGAGGAACAGATAGACAATTGTAGGGAAGTTGTTACTCCAACAAATTCCAGAAATTAGCTTTTTAAGAATATGAATATTGATGAAATCTGACTCATAACTGTTCTCCCATTTATGAGTTAGAGATACCACCTCCCCACTGTGTATTTGATTTATAAATAATTATAATTTTAGAATTTTATCTCCTTCTACCCTATAGTAAAATAAATAATCATACTAATTTATCTTTAATTCTCAAGTTCAAGTTATGTAGAGTAGACAAATTGGGTTCCCACTCTTAGATGGAATAGTAAGTTAATATGTTTTTGTTCTAAACTTATGCAAACATACAAATCAGAACTCAGACAATGCTTTGCACATTTCAGTTCCATTTGTTTCAGAAACTGTGATGTACAAAACCAAAAAATCCTGTAAAATTCAGCTTGGTGTCATGTTTTAAAGAGTTATTGTGATCAGTTCAGCAAGCATTGTAATACAAACCCCATTTCCAGAAAAGTTGGGATATTTTCCAAAATGCAATAAAAACAAAAATCTGTGATATGTTAATTCACGTGAACCGTTATTTAACTGACAAAAGTACAAAGAAAAGATTTCTAATAGTTTTACTGACCAACTTAATTGTATTTTGTAAATATACACAAATTTAGAATTTGATGGCTGCAACACACTCAACAAAAGTTGGGACAGAGTTAAAATAAGATTGAAAAGTGCACAGAATATTCAAGTAACACCGGTTTGGAAGACTCCACATTAAGCAGGCTAATTGGTAGCAGGTGAGGTATCATGACTGGGTATAAAAGTACCGTCCATCAAAGGCTCAGTCTTTGCAAGCAAGGATGGGTCGTGGCTTACCCCTTTGTGCCAAAATTTGTGAGAGTATTGTTAGTCAGTTCAAAAGGAACATTTCTCAACGCAGGATTGCAGAGAATTTAGGTCTTTCAACATCTACAGTACATAATATTGTGAAAAAATTCAGAGAATTCAGAGACATCTCAGTGCGTAAAGGGCAAGGTTGGAAACCACTGTTGAATGCACCTGATCTTCGAGCCCTCAGGCGGCACTGCCTAAGAAGCCGTCATGCTACTGTGACAATTATAGCCACCTGGGCTCGGGAGTACTTTGGAAAACCATTGTCACTCAACACAGTCCGTCGCTGCATCCAGAAATGCAACTTGAAATTGTATTATGCAAGGAGGAAGCCATATGTCAACTCTATGCAGAAACGCCGGAGAGTTCTTTGGGCCCAAGCTCATCTCAGATGGACTGAAAGACTGTGGAACCATGTGCTGTGGTCAGATGAGTCCACATTTCAGTTAGTTTTCGTAAAAAAACGGGCGTCGAGTTCTCCGTGCCAAAGATGAAAACGACCATCCAGATTGTTATCAGCGAAAGGTGCAAAAGCCAGCATCTGTGATGGTATGGGGGTGCATCAGTGCCCACGGCATGTATGTGAAGGTACAGTTGACTCTGAGGCGTATATTAGAATTTTAGAGAGGCATATGTTGCCATCAAGGTGATGTCTCTTCCCGGGACGTCCATGCTTATTTCAGCAGGACAATGCCAGACCACATTCTGCACGGGCTACAACAGCGTGGCTTTGTAGACACAGAGTGCGTGTGCTTGACTGGCCTGCTGCCAGTCCAGATCTATCTCCTATTGAAAATGTATGGTGCATCATGAAGGGGAGAATCAGACAACGGAGACTACGGACTGTTGAACAGCTGAAGTCTTATATCAAGCAAGAATGGACAAAATTTCCAATTGCAAATCTACTACAATTAGTATCCTCAGTTCCAAAACGATTAAAAAGTGTTATTAAAAGGAAAGGTGATGTAACACAATGGTAAACATGCCTCTGTCCCAACTTTTGTTGAGTGTGTTGCAGCCATCAAATTCTAAATTTGTGTATGTTTACAAAATACAATTAAGTTGGTCAGTAAAACTATTGAAAATCTTTTCTTTGTACTTTTGTCAGTTAAATAAAGGTTCATGTGAATTAACGTATCACAGATTTTTGTTTTTATTGCATTTTGGAAAATATCCCAACTTTTCTGGAAATGGGATTTGTATATGTTCACATTGAATATGCAAAACAAAATTGGTTAAAAATAGCTCACATAGTACTCCCATAATAGTATTTAAGGGTTTTAAATATTATCATTTCATTAACTATTTACTTGTTTTTTTAATGGGAATCAACTTTTGTTATCTCCCACACTGCCACATAACAGACTTTATACGTCATACTTCATATTTTATACTTTATTGTCGCCAAACAATTGATACTAGAACGTACAATCATCACAGCGATATTTGATTCTGCGCTTCCCACTCCCTGGATTACAAATCGATAGTAAATATTAAAAATTTAAATTATAAGTAGAAAATAGAAAAATGGAAAGTAAGGTAGTGCAAAAAAAAAGTGAGAGGCAGGTCCGGATATTCAGAGGGTACGGCCCAGATCCGGGTCAGGATCCTTTCAGCAGTCTTATCACAGTTGGAAAGAAGCTGTTTCCAAATCTGGCCGTACGAGTCTTCAAGCTCCTGAGCCTTCTCCCGGAGGGAAGAGGGACGAAAACTGTATTGGCTGGGTGGGTCGTGTCCTTGATTATCCTGCCAGCACTGCTCCGACAACGTGCGGTGTAAAGTGAGTCCAAGGACGGAAGATTGGTTTGTGTGATGTGCTGCGCCGTGTTCACGATCTTCTGCAGCTTTTTCCGGTCTTGGACAGGACAACTTCCATACCAGATTGTGATGCACCCTAGAAGAATGCTTTCTATGGAGCATCTATAAAAGTTAGTGAGGGTATGAGGGGACAGGCCAAATTTCTTTAGTTTTCTCAGGATTATTACTTAATAAGTGTAATAATCTATAATGGGAAATATTTATCGTGTCAGGCTTTACAATTGTCTTTATGGCTAGCCGTTTATTTACTTAATAATAAAATGTTTGTTGCATTGTAAATTCTGAATTACTACCATCCGCGGAATGAGCAACTGGTAGAATGGCTCCTGCAATAGATTGTTTTATGTCCTGTGTAAAAGATCTAGTTACTAATGGGCCTATCTTAAGTCCAAAGATGTTGTCAGCTTGGCAACAAAATGTATTTGTCAGATATGGACAGAAACTCAAATGTACAATTGGGATGGGCAAAGTGTGGAAGAATTCTCTTGGCTACTGATATGCTGTAGTCGCACTGATAAGCTACGAGTGAAAACAATACACTGACTCAAGCAGAGATGGGTTGAACTGTTTCCTGTTTGAATCGGCGCGTGCTTAAGTACCCGCTCCCAGCAATCCCCGCTCTCTGCGGGGCGGAAGCGACGCCGGCTTCCGGGCCGAGCTCTGCCCTGCACTCAGAGTCCTCTCGGTTGCCATTGGCTGCGGGCTGGCTGGCGACTGCTGGAGCCAGTTCTCTTGCTGCATGTGTGAGCCGCCACATGAACCCCCCCCCGCCGCCGCCAAGAACTGGCGATAGGAGGTACAGAGTCCACAGCTTGCACACTCTCAGTTCTTTTAGGTGGCCGGCCTCGACGTCGTGGGGGTGGTACCGCAACTGGGTGTTCAAGGTCCAGATGCGCCGGTTTGAGACGGTCAATGGTAAAAGCCTCGTCCCGACCGCCGATGTCGAGAACGCAGGTCGCTCCATTATGGTGCATCACCTTGTAGGGTCCTTCATATGGTCGCTGCAGGGGTGGTCTGTGCGCGCCTCGGCGAACGAAAACATACTTGCTCCGTCGTAGGACCCTGGGCACGAAAGAGGGTGTTGTTCCGTGGTGGGATGTCAGGACTGGAGCAAGTGTTCCAAGCCGCTCCCAGAGTTTAGTTAGGACCCCAGCAGTTGTGTCTTCCGGGCCATGGGGTGCTGTCACAAATTCACCAGGAACCGTGAGTGGGGCACCGTAAATCAGTTCGGCCGACGATGCGGCCTGGTCCTCCTTGGGTGCCGTGCGGATACCAAGCAGCACACAGGGGAGTTCGTCCACCCAGTCTGGCTCTCGGAGGCGTGCTATCAGGGCCCACTTCAAGTGGCTGTGGAAACGTGTCACCAGGCCGTTAGACTGCGGGTGGTAAGCAGTTGTTCGGTAGAGCTGGGTTCCGAGTAGTTGTGCCAGCGCAGACCACAAAGCCGATGTGAACTGTGCACCCCTGTCTGAAGTGATGTGGGCTGGGAGTCCGAACCGTGCCACCCAGGTGGTAATCAGGGCTCTGGTGCATGTCTCTGTGGCCGTGTCAGCGAGTGGGACAGCTTCTGGCCACCTCGTGAAACTGTCCACCATGGTGAACAGGTATCTCGCTCCTCTTGAAACCGGCAGTGGGCCGGTGATGTCCACATGGACATGTTCAAACCTCCTATGGGTCGGCTGGAAGGGTTGCAGTGGGGCCCTCACATGCCTCTGGATTTTGGAGGTTTGACAGTGTGTGCAGGTCCTGGCCCAGTGCCCAACCTCCGTGCATAGGCCATGCCACACAAATCTGTCTGCGATCAGCCGGATGGTCGCCCGGATGGAAGGGTGGGCTAAACCGTGCAAGGTGTCAAAAATGCGGCGCCTCCAAGCAATCGGAACAATGGGCTGAGGTTGCCCGGTGGACACATCGCAAAGGAGCTTCTTACCTTCGAGCCCAGTGGGTATGTCTTCGAGGTGGAGTCCTGAGACTGCAGTTCGGTACGCCGGCATCTCTCCGTCTAGCCATTGCGCCTCAGCTAACGCCGCATAGTCCACCCCCCGGAGACAGAGAGTACACTGATTGGACAGAGGTTCGTGACAGCGCATCTGCCACCACGTTGTTCTTCCCAGAGATATGCTTGATCGTGGTGGTAAACTCCGAGATGTACGACAGATGGCGTTGTTGGCAGTCCGACCACGGGCAAACGCAAAAGTGAGGGGCTTGTGGCCTGTGAAGACTGTGAACTCTCTCCCCTCCAGGAAGTACCTGAAGTGCCGGATGGCAAGGCACAGGGCCAGCAGCTCCCTGTTGGAAGCGCTGTACTTATGTTCCGGGGGTCATAGGTGCCAGCTGAAGAAGGCGAGCAGCTTTCACTGACCTTCGATGAGCTACTTGAGCATGCCGCCAACTGCCACGTCGGAGGCATCCACAGTAAGGGCAGTGGGGACGTCAACCTGGGGGTGGACTAGGAGCGTGGCGTTTGCTAGCACGTTCTTGGCTTGTTCGAAAGCCGCCTTTGCCTCCTCTGTCCAGGTGACCTCTTTGACCTTGCCGGACATCAAGCCAAAACGGGGCAGCATGATCCAGGCTGCTGAAGGCAGGAAACAGTGGTAAAAGTTAACCATCCCAACAAACTCCTGCAGGCCTTTAACAGTGCTGAGCCTGGCGAATTGGCAGATGGCCTCAACTTTCGCCGGCAGAGGAACAGCTCCATGGCGGTCAATCCGGTGTCCCAAGATGTCGATGGCAGGTAGGCCAAACTGGCACTTGGCAGGGTTGATAGCCAGGCTGTAGTTGCTTAGGCGGCGGCAGAGCAGGAGTAGATGTGCTAGATGTTCCTGGCAGGAGTGGCTGGCGATAAGTATGTCATCCAGGCAGATAAACAGAAAGTCCAGACCTCACCCTACTGCATCCATCAAGCGCTGGAAAGTCTGCGCCGCGTTTTTGAGCCCAAGCGGCATCCTGAGGAACGCAATCAGGCCAAAGGGGGTAATGAGGGCCGTCTTGGGTACATCATCTGGGTGGACGGGGATCTGATGATACCCTCGGACCAAGCGTATCATCGAAAAGGCGCGTGCCCCGTGCAGGTTGGCCATAAAGTCCTGGATGTGCAGTACCGGATAGCTATTGGACGTGGTGGCATCGTTCAGCCTCCGATAGTCACTGCACTGTCTCTGCCCTCCCACGGACTTGGGCACCATATGGAGTGGGGAGGCCCACGCCGCACAATCCTCCTCCCCTCCATCTTCTTGAATTTCTCCTTCGCAAGGCGGAGCTTGTCGGGCGGTAGCCTGCAGGCCCAGGCATGAAGGGGAGGTCCTTGTGTGGGGATGTGGTGCATCACACCGCGCTTGGAGCTTGTTGAGGAAAACTGCAGCGTGATGATAGATGGGAATTCCGATAACACTCTGGCGAACTCATTGTTGGAATAAGTGACGGAGTCCAGGTGCGGGGCCAGTAGCCTAGCCTCACCGAGGGAGAAAGACTGGAACGTCTTCGCATCGAACGATCGTCGCCCCTTCAAGTCCACGAGCAGGCAGTGCGTGCAGAGGAAGTCCGCACCTCGCAATGGCTGTGATACTGCAACCAGCGTAAATGTTCATGTAAAGCGGCTGGAACCGAACTGCAAGGGGATAGTTCTTGTGCCATAGGTGCAGATGGTGCTGCTGTTGGCTGCCGTAAGTTCCGGACCTGTTCTTCTAGTTCGGGTATCGTGGCTCGAGGGGGGTAGGACATCGAATTCTGCCCCCATGTCCACCAGGAATCTTCGCCCGGAGAGCTTGTCCCAAATGTAGAGGAGGCTATCATGGTGACTAGCCACCGTAGCCATCAGCGACGGCTGGTCCTGGCGTTTCCCTGGAACGTGCATGGCAGCCCCAGAACCCCACCTTTGATGATAAAAACACCAAGACTCAGAAGCGGTGCCGTCCCTTGGTGTGGGTGTTCGGTGCTCCACTGCTGGGGTGTGGGAGGGCTGGGCTTTCAGCCGTGCCGCAGCACTAATTCCGATGGTGGTTCCGCCAATTTGTTTGGCGTGCCAAAGCACATCCGCGCGAGCAGCCACCTCGCGCGGCTCTCTGAAGTCTTCACCTGCTAGCAGGAGGCGGATGTCTTCTGATATTTTCTCCAAGAAGATCTGTTCAAACAGCAGGCAAGGCTTATAGCCGTCTGCCAGCGCTAGCATGTCGCTCATCAGGGCTGATGGTGCACGGTCACCTAGGCCGTCCATATGTAGTAACCGCACGGCCCGTTTGCGACGGGAGAGGGCAAATGTGTGGATTAACAAGGCCCTGAATCCTCGTACCTGTCTGTTGCCGGGGGCTGACGCAGAAAGTCGATAATGCGACCCGCTGTCTCCTGGTCGAGGGCGCCCACCATGTAGTAATACTTAGTGGTGTCTGAGACAATTTGCTTGACCTGGAACTGGGCCTCTGCTTGTTCAAACCAGACCAGGGGTTGGATGGTCCAGAAGGTTGGCAGTTTAAGGGAAACTGCATTCTGCAGAGCCAAGTCGTTCATGTTGGGTCCAAACGCCGTTGGACCGTCAGGGTCACCAATGTAGTCGAACTGATACGATACAAGTGAAAACAACACACTGACTCGAGCAGGGTCGGGTTGAACCGTTTACTGTTTGAATCGGCGCGCGCTTAAGTACCCACTCCCACCAACTCCCGCTCTTTGCGGGGCGGAAGCGACGTTGGCTTCCGGGCCGATGTCTGCCCCATACTCAGAGTCCTCTCGGTTGCCGTTGGCTGCGGGCTCACCGGCGACTGCTGGAGCCGGTTCGCTTGCTGCGTGGGCGAGCTGCCACAATGCAGTCATTAAAGATTTCTGGATTGCTTCTTCATTTATTGACTATCAGTGACCTCACTATTACAAATTTAGTGTTCAAGTTAATGAGATAAATAAGCTGTATGTTTTGAATGAATTACATTCTTGGTGTCACTGATTTTATAAGAAGAGGGCAATCCATTATCTGTATGGAGATTGCATGTTCTCTTTTTGACTACATCTGGTTCCTCAAGTTTCATCCCATATCCCAAAGACATGAGAATTGTTTGGTTAATAGAGCAGTAAGTTGCTGCTCATGTATAGGTGAGTGGTGGAAAATGAGGAGAATTCTTAGGAATGTGAACAGAAAATTAGGCAGGGAATAAGGTTGCTCTGAGAGATGATGTAGACTCAATGGCCAAATTGTCTTCTTCTATGTCTTAAGGGCAGCATTTATTCATAGTCAGGGAGTTAAACAATATAGAGGTAAGCCCTTTGGCCCAACTCCATTGTACATCCCTGAAGGCCCTTTGAACTTTATGGCTAAACCAGGACATTTCAGAGGGGAGATAGGAATCTCTCACATTGCTATGGCTCTGGTGTCATGGATTGGAAGAAGCATCTCAGAATAGCAGATTTTCACAAGAGGGCTTTTAGTTCCATGCTCTTTGATTGGCATCCTACTATGACTCTGTTAACAATATACATACCTTTGTATTTGGTCGTTTCAAGCAGGGAATATGTGTCAGATTTTGCAATCTGATGCCCACAGCAAATGACACATATTTTATTTTCCCTGGCTGACTTGATCAAGATGTTTCATGGAGGCACTACTGGCTCCCGGGAATGTTGCACTCTGTTACAATCCATTTATCTTTGGCCATTGGCAGAAATTTTTTCATTGGGATATTTTCTATCAGGAACAGTTAGTTTAAGGTACTGTCACAATTCTGCTTTCATTGTCTTGTCCTCAATGCAAAATTAATGGAGTCACCAGGTGGATTGTTACTTTGTTACCCTAACAGTTAGCTCCATAGTTCCTGCTATTTGCTTGATAATAATCAATTATCAACATGGCCGGCCAGGCAGCATCTCTAGGAAGAGGTGCAGTCGATGTTTCAGGCCGAGACCCTTCATCAGGACCAACTGAAGGAAGAGTGAGTAAGGGATTTGAAAGTTGGAGGGGGAGGGGGAGATCCAAAATGATAGGAGAAGACAGGAGGGGGAGGGATGGAGCCAAGAGCTGGACGGGTGATAGGCAAAAGGGATACGAGAGGATCATGGGACAGGAGGTCCGGGAAGAAAGACAAGGAGGTGGAGGGGGACCCAGAGGATGGGCAAGGCGTATATTCAGAGGGACAGAGGGAGAAAAAGGAGAGTGAGTCATTCCCATTCTGACATGTCTATCCACGGCCTCCTCTACTGTAAAGATGATGCCACACTCAGGTTGGAGGAACAACACCTTATATTCCGTCTGGGTAGCCTCCAACCTGATGGCATGAACATCAAGTTCTCTAACTTCTGCTAATGCCCCACCTCCCCCTCGTACCCCATCTGTTGCTTATTTTTATACACACATTCTTTCTCTCACTCTCCTTTTTCTCCCTCTGTCCCTCTGAATATACCCCTTGCCCATCCTCTGGGTCCCTCCCCACCTCCTTGTCTTTCTTCCCGGACCTCCTGTCCCATGATCCTCTCGTATCCCTTTTGCCTATCACCTGTCCAGCTCTTGGCTCCATCCCTCCCGCTCCTGTCTTCTCCTATCATTTTGGATCTCCCCCTCCCCCTCCAACTTTCAAATCCCTTACTCACTCTTCCTTCAGTTAGTCCTGACGAAGGGTCTCGGCCTGAAACGTTGACTGCACCTCTTCCTAGAGATGCTGCCTGGCCTGCTGCGTTCACCAGCAACTTTTATGTGTGTTGCTTGAATTTCCAGCATCTGCAGAATTCCTGTTGTTTGCATCAACATAGCCCTGGTGTTGCACTGCAGGGCAGGAAAAAACAAAGTCAAAATGTTGAAATATAGCTCTCTCAGTCCAAATCACAAGAATGCTGCAATGTATGAAGACATCTATTTATGAGAATCTAAAGTAGCTGAAATCTGTTCAGAAAATGTTACTGTTACCTTTGTGTTGTGTTCTATCATGGTTATGACTAAGATGAAAGTTCATAAGACAGTCTCTCTTCACCTTGGTTAAGCACATAGTCCATCACCTGTGTGCTCATATGAATGGTGGACTGTCTTAAATTGACCCAGATATAGTAGACACTTTATAAGGGAAGCAATTTGTGTTGAAAGCAGGAGAGGTGAGGTTACCAGCCTAGGTACATGGGTAATACAGAGTATACATGGATATGGGAACAGATAGGGAGAATTGCCAGTCCTTGAAGAACTGTACCATATTGCAAGGGAAATGCAGAGTATGCCAAGTAGTAATGTTTGCCTGTTCTTTGAAGAAAAAAAGTTAAGACTCAGGTAGATTTGAAAGCTGTGCAAGTCTATGACCTAATTGAGAATGAAAATGAAAACAGGATTGAAAATGGAAAGATTTTTAATGGAAATTAATGGATGACACAGTGAATCCTTCAGTCATCATTTTTAACATGATAATGAACATGACCTCAAATGAAATTATAGTATGGTTATCCATTTAATGTCATTGTTTCCCCTCCACTCTTTTTATGGCCAACATCATAATTTATGGAAGACATTATAACAAATGAAGACAGCATTGTTATGACATACAATTCACTGACATGACATCCAGAAGTTGCCTCCTGTAATTAATCATGAATCATTAATCATGGAATCATTATCTTCTATTTTATTTTTAATTATTGTAAGTATGTATGATAGCTGAGCTTTATGAATAGTGACAGTGATTGCTAGAGTTATGAAGCTTTTTTATGTCATTAACCATTTGGCCTCAGTAATCTACTTGCTTTTAACAAAAAAAAAAGAAACCAGGGTGTTTAATAAGACAACAGTTAGGAATAGAATGAAAAACTACAACCTCCACAGATAAATGTAATGTGATTTGCTAATAAAAGTGAAAAACTGAGCCGATTGATAACCACATTTATAAAGCGTGTGTGTGGTCCCCATGGTGGTTTATGACCAGCTGGACGTGTTCTTGTCAATTATTGATTCAGGCAAATCTTTGTTAACAATGTGATCTGTTAAGCTTGAAGTAATCTCAGCCTTGACAGCTTATAGCTCTCTTGATGTAAACAAAAGTCCTCACTAATTACTGGCATATTAAAGAAAAATAAATGGTGTCTTTTGGTGAAAATATTGTAATTGATATTTTTTTCTGTTTCTGAACAAAGTGGTGCTGGCCTGCACTTTTATTTGTGGAGAAATTATGAAAGGCATGGATCAAAGTGCAGGTTACAGCCTACGCTTTGGTTGAAAATAGGAGGAACAAGAGCTTGACTAGAGGCAAATGCATGTTTTGAAAGCATGTGGATGAAAAAATGGCATATAAGAAAATAGAACATTGATTGTTTATACAGATGGCAACAAACTTAGAGATTCAGTCAATGAGATTGAACTTGGTATTGCTGTAATAAAGTACTGAATCACAAACTGCACAAAAGAGAATAAAAACTTTATGTTCTAGATTTTTCAATAATACCTTTTAGTTTAAAATGCCCCAATTTTATACCAATTATGTCCCACAAGCAGCTGCAGACACACAGAATAATGGAGCAGATAATATGCAGTGATTAGTGATGTCAATCATCAGTGTCTAATGATTTTATAAATGGCACACATTTCTAGTTAAGGCACTGAAAAGGTCCTGACAAAAACAGTTGGGTCATCATTATTGTGGCCTAATGGTGGGGAATAGCATTTTTTTGTGGACAATATCTTTTCCATCTATTCTATTCAAAGTAAGCAACTCAATATTTCCTATATAAACCTAGGTGTACAAGTGCATTAAACCATTTCTTTCAATGACAAATTGTTTAAAGAAGTCATCACCTTTTAATTTAACACAATTTAATTTCCTTTGGTACCTTTTTCCAGTCCAATTTCGGCATAATCAACTTTGTAGTAATTCTTATAAAGGCATTTGGAACACATTGTTGATTGCGAACTGTTCTTGTGGTAATTCTCCTGCTTGACATCATTGTTTCATTAGAGGAAAAGGGCTTGCAAAGATGGATTCTTTGAAAGACAGAATATGCCAATCAATTACAGTAAATGACCTTAACACGTCTCTGCACAATGGCTACATGGCCAATTATGTCCAACTATGTACTCTACTGATTTCTACTCAGAGCTGAGTAGATGTCTGTGGCCCACAGTAGTTTTTCTCTTTATTCCTCTGACTTTCTACAAGTCAAGAGCATAGCCATGGTCCACATCCCAGCTGTTCTTCTCCTTTTTTTAAATACATGGACCAGTCTTTGCTCCACAACTACTCTGGCACTCCTCCCCAAATCGTTCTTTACCACACTGAAGACTGCATTGGTGTTGCTACCTACACTTGTGCAGAGCTTGTAAATTATATGACATTTACCATCACCTTCAATCCTACCCTCAAATTCACCTTGATTATTTCTGATACCCATCTTCCTTTTCTGGATCATTCTGTCTGTGTCGCAAAGGATCAACTATCCACCAGTATCTACCATAAACCTACCTCATGTACACCATTTCCCATTTGTCTCTTGCATCCAGCACATCATCCTTCAGTACTTCCACCCACCCTGATGGAATACCATTATCAGCCACATCTTTCCTTCTACCCGCCCCCCTCCCTTCTACTTTCTGCAGGGACTACTCCCTGCATGCTTTTCTGTTCCACGTTTCAGTTCCCACTAATCCTTCCTCATCTGCTGGCATTTTCCCAGGCTTTCCCAACCTTTATTTTAAGTTTCCAGTGTCTGCAGTTTTTCTTAATGTTTTCATTTACTGTAACATCCTGAAGATAAGCAAAACTTATCCCTCTATTTCCAACATCCAGCAAAATAAATAACCTTTCTAGATGAGGCAGAGATTCATGTGCATCTCTACTAACCTGCTTGACTTGTTGAGTTCTTCCAGCAGATTTTATGTTGCTACTAACAATGTTATTGGTATAGTTTAGCACCATGACAAAATGATAATCCTTTAATAATTATTGTTTAGAAAGCCGCAGCTTTTCATATCCTACTTAAAATCCTATTCCATGTCTTCTAATTCAATGGGTCAATGGTTTAATTTAATATCAGAGAATGTATACAGTATACAACCTGAAGTCCTTACTCTTCACGAATATCCACAAAACAGAAAAAAAGAACCCAAAGAATGAATGACAGAAAACATTGGAACCCGAATGTCCCCCTCCCCCTCATATGCGCAAGCAGCAGCAAAGCATCAACCCCCCCCCACTTGCTCCAGAAAAAGCATCAACCCTCCCCCACCCACCTTGCAAACAATAGGAACCCCCCCTGCCCCCGAGTCCGTGATCTAGAGTGCATCAAAAACTACTGTCCATCCCAACACTTCGACTTCTCAGACAGGCTCTCTCTCTCTCTCTCTCACTAGCGTGAGAGTCAGTAACACCAGCGAGGAATCGAATCATTCACAGGGCTACAACCCGAAGGTACACATCTTCCAGGCTGCGCCTGGAGATATTGAAAGCGCCTCAACAAATCCCAAGAGTGAGAACACTGCCGTGAAGAATTGCTGTTTGAGCGCAGCTGTAGACCATAGACTCCGACAGGATGCCAGCCTCCTTGAAAAGGGAAAAAGAAATATTAAAAGAGAAGCATTAAACTGTTTTTCAGATGAATGGAAGTTGCCCATGTCCACATAAACTTCTGCCACCATACTTAGCTCCTCCCTACTCCAAAATTCCCTTAGCATTCAAAATCTATCAGTCCATGTGTTGAGTGTTCTCAACAACTGAATATAACGGAGAGAATTTCAACCTTTTTATTTGAGGAAGCTTTGCCAGCAGAATGCTAAATGGCAAAGTCTTTCTTCTGTTATGCTGACCTACTATTCTAGACTCTGTAAAAAAGAAATTATCTTCTACCCTATCTCATAGAATTATACATGATCCAATTAACTGCCCTCTCATTTTTCTGCTCTCCAGGAAAAACGCATATTCTATCTATTTTTAATGTGGTTATTTGAAAAATTTTTATTTGTTATTTGCCAATATATTATTGGCAATCTCTTTATTGTAGGAATTAGCTGAGAGAAAGTTTGTTGCAATCCCTTTAAGGCAATTATATTTTTCTTAAATAGGGAGCTCCAGCTGTTCACAGACTCCAGATGTAATCTCATCAAGACCCTTTATAATTAATGCAGTAAGACTCCCTTACTTATATATTCCAATCTTAGTGCAGTGAACATGCAATTAAATTGCTTAATTGCTTACAGCACCTGAACATTGACTTTTCCTGATTCATGTACAAAGATAACAAATTGCTCAAAATACCATTGTCTCTATTTATTTAAATAAGATTCCACTTTCCCATTTCTGCTTCAAAAGTGCATAACGTAGCTAGGTGTTTACGGATTCGCCTTCATTCACTAAGACTCAAATATGCTAATAAGTTACAATGGCTAAAATAGCTTTTACTTTAAATTCCAAACAACTTGAGGTTTCCCTTCACTGATTCATTGGATTCCCATCCAATCAATAGTAATGATCATTTCTGAAGCTCAGCAATATTAGCGTCAATCTTGGGCTAGGAGTGGATCTACCAACATCTGGACAAGTACAAAGGCTATTTTGTTTTTGCGTTATTCTGTGTCTGACACGTCACTAGGTCTTAAAGAAAAATACGGTTCTAATTTACCTTCAGTATTGCTATTTTAATAAAATATTGACTGAGATGTGAAGGAATATTTCCCCTTTCCTTAGGTCTTCATTCCCTTGTAAAGCAATACAGAAAGAGAGAGCAGGGTATTATTCCCATCAAAAGATGAGGGTGCGGCACTTTACTGGGTGTAATTTTTGTCATAGATGACCTCATTCTAATCTAATGTTAGTTGTTTCATAGGAACTGAGCATGAGAGCAAGAGAATGCTGCAAAATAAGACAATTGTCCATTATAGCGATGACTGGGATTTAAACAAAGGCTTCTCAGCAGCATCACATGTACCAAGGTGCTTCACAAGGTGTCACTGAAGGATACTGTATATTTGAACTTGTTATCGCAAACACGATCAAATGTTCGAGATATTTCCTAAAAAGTGGGAACGAAAGAGGCGAAAGGGTTCATGTAGGGAACTCTAGAGCTCTAGACCTGGACATCTTAAGATTGTGGTTGAATGATACAATAAAGTCTAGGGTGTTTCTGAAGTATATAATCATACCAACTATTTTGTGCTTAGATTATTCTTTCCTCTTTCATATTAATGTTTATGGATGTCATTCTTTTTTACTGTACGAAGGGTCAGTTTCAGAATTCTAATGGTTCCACCTTGAACAAACAAATCAGAATAATGCTGAAGTCTCAAACATTTTCCCTTACCATTTCTGGAAATAATGAAAGAAACCGAGAGTGAAAGATGAAGTAATTGGACCTTATAAAATGCTAGCTAAATTTGCAAGGATTTACAGATTCACATTGTTCAAATTAAATGATATAATTCATAATTAAGTCATAACCGCTGATGAAAATGAAATGTGAGCGTTACAAGGTTTCATAGTACTGCTATCCTAATATTGTTAGCTCGCAACTCAAAGATAATTGTTTCTGTAATGTTAGACTGCCAAGTTTTTATATTGCTATAACATACTTTGAAAGAATTCTTCAAGCTCCAATAAATTACTTAAGTATAACTGCAATGAAAACAATAATTGAAATGAAGGTACCCCAGTGCTGATTCCAACTCTACACTAATTCAGAAGCCCTTGTATTGTTATATTTAAAGTTTTATATTATCCAAAAATAATATCTGGGATAGCTAATTATCGGCTTTGGGTCATTGCCAAAGTTTGAAGGGATCAGGAAGTGGAATTGCCGTTAAACGTATTGAAGATCTTGGAAAAAATTGAAAGCGATATTTGGATCTGGAAGCATCGAAAGGAGTATGCTAGTATAGGTTTTCACAAATGGAAGAAAGTGAGGTGTTTTATGTTTAATGAAACCCATAACACATTTTATTGAACACCAAAACCTAAACACAAAAGTGCACTAAAAATCTTTATGTACCAATGTCATCACCTCAAACCAGCCTCTTAAAGTGAAACCCCAACTGAATGTTGGTGGTTGTGAATTATGTACATTTCTTCCATTTACGTTACTCTACACAGGCTCCCCTAGAATTCAGTAAAACCAGCATTGTGAGCCTGTCTGGAGCTCAGATGAGCTGCCCTGCTGGAGTCCTGTGAACCATAGGTGGAAGAAACGCGCGGGAGCCCCTGGGTCATCCAGATGTGCGTTTACATGCTCATGGTCATGTTGTGTCAGCAGGGGTATGGCAGCAGAATACTTCAAATCTTGGTGGAGCGGGTGAAGGCAATCTATTGAATATGTTCAGGTTTACCTCTCTTATATGTGATGAAAGTCTTTTCTCCCCTTTCCAAAATACAGAATGTGCCATTGTAAGGAGGCCTAAGGGAATGCTGGTGTGCATCATGGCAGATGAACACAAATAAGGCAGAATGTAAGTCAACAGGAACCCAATGCTGTATGCCATGATGGGAGGTAGGAATAGGTATAAAGGAATTGAATTTACTGAGGAGGGTGGAAAGCTGTTGAGAGGCCAACCAGGTGGTCGTGATATCAGAAATGAAATCACCTGGCACTCGTATTGACTGCCCATATACAGACTCAGCCACAGACGACTTTAGTCCTCTTTTGGAGCAGTTCTGAGCCACAGCAGAACCCAGAGGAGACGATCATGCCAAGACTCATCGGTCAGAGAAGCCCTCAGAGCAGCCTTTAAGGAGCAATGAAACCGCTCACAGAGGCCTTTGGACTGGGAGTGATGCAATGTGATGTAATGTAATCTAATGTTGAGGTTCTGGGCCAATGCAGACCAGAGGTCTGAAATGATTTGGGGACCACTGTCAAAGGAAATATCAGATGGGGTGTCAAACTGAGCAACCCAGGTGCTGATGAATGCCCAAGCCTCATCTGTGGCCATCGTTGTTGCTAGAGGGATGTCCTCTGGCTACCTGATGGTATGGTCCACCATGGTAAGAAGGTGCGTGAAACCGTGGAAGGATGATGAGGACCAACAAGGTCCACATTTGACATGGTCGACCACCACCGAACTTAGGGACCCATATGGAGGGGTGAAGCCCAGGGTCTACTTGACTGGCATATGGTGCTCAGTCTTTCCACGTTGGCAAAGACAACGTTCACAGTTGCCAGCTGTTCTAGGTCCGGTCTACATGTGCCAGGATGGGCTGATGGGCCAGTTGTGGAAATGTGGTGCTCGACCTCATGTTTTGTGACTGTAGTGGAGAATGTGGGCTTGGTCAGGTCTGGGAATTTGCCCAGCAGTCGAATAAACTTACATGCAGTGATGCACGTGTTTGACAGAGTCATTATGAGGAACTTACTTGGGGAGCAGGATAATGACGCAAAGTCCTTGACATCCACAAGCCAGCAGTTCTTAAGATCAACTAACAGTCCTCGGGGCACACAGGAAATCTGCACCAAGCAGAGGTGTAGCCACTTTAGCCAGGTCGAAATCCCATGAGTAACATTGCCTGCTGACTCACAGCATCACCCATCATGTCCCGAAGGTCCGGATCCTGCTGCCATTGGTGGACTCCAGTAAGATTTCGTCACACTTTGCCTTCTCAGCACGCACACTTGAGCATCCGTGTCACACAGTAAGTGTTACCCTAAAAGGGTGTTCGTAATGAACAGTAGACAACCCTGGCAGCTGGAACCCACGGTGCTTATAGACCTCTGATGTCCCGATGCCCTGGCATTGTTGAAGCTGCAAGGTGCTCAGCACTTCCTAGCATTCATAGCAAAGCGACCATGGTAGAAACACATACCTGGCATTGTCAGTTTTGCAGCCGCGGGCATCATTAGTTGTTAGCCTTGACGACTAGTTTTATTGAGGTAGAGGAGGAAGGAGGAATCATGCACCGTTGCCTAGCTGAATGTAGACTATCAGCCATTTTAGCAAGTTCCCTAGTCCTTCACAAGTGCATTAGTGAGGGCTATGTGAACTTGATCAGGTGTTTGCTGCATGAAGAATTCTTTAAAAATAGAACAAGGATGGTGATTTCCCAGGAGAGACAGCATGTAGTCCATTACTTCCAAAGGCTTAGCATTGTGAACACTGGGTAAGGAGAGCAACTGTTTGGCAGGCTCAGACTCCGATAGTCCAAAAATTTGTAAGAAGAGAGTTTTCAGTAATCAGTAATTATTGTTTTCAGGCAAATGTTCAAGCAGTCGCCCCACTCTCGCAGCCTTGGAATTGCCACACGACACCTCCACCAAGTAGAATTTGGTGTTGTCGGCAGTGATTTCTCCCAGAGTAAACTGGGCTACAGTTTATACAAACAAAACAATGGCATTGTGCTCCCAAATCTCCGGCAGTTTCAAAGCAACTGCATAGCCAACTCTGGAATCGTCCTAGAGCATCAGGTTACCAAAGTAGGTATTTGCAAATAAAACAAAGTGAGGCATTTTATGCTTAATGAAACCCATAGCACATTTTATTCAACTCCAACACCTAAACACAAATACACATTAAAAATCTTTATGTAACGTCATCAAGTCAGATCAGCCTCTTAAAGCAAAATCCAACTCAATGTCGCTGGTTGTGAATTATGTACTTTCTTCCAATTATGTTACGCTACAATAGGATATAAGATGACTGCATAAAAAATATTTCAGGATTTTTTGTAACAAATGCTTGGAATTTGGCCACACTAGCAAGAGTTCTGTCATAGGGGAAAGGGAGTAATGGGAAGGAGAATTCAGGAATCTGGAAGAATACTGACATGGTTCTTGGTATTTGAAATCCTTTGAAGGATGGTTGAAGAACATGAGCAATTACAGATGATGTGGATCCTCTAATCAGTAAAGGTAACCCAAAGATGAAATGATTGTGGACTCCAGAAGATTTGGGAACATTGGTAGGGTAAATTCTGGCTTTAATTGGGGGAGTATTGGATTATAGTGTATAATATAGTCATGAAGGTTAGAGAGCGTTGGAAAAGGGGATTAGAGATCCCTTTGCCTCTTTGCATCATCACCTCTCTTTGTCACCTCTGTTTGTTTTCCTGATTCTTAATTTCCTTTGCTACATCTCATATTCCCACTTTAGAGTTAGCATCCATTCAAACACTGTTTTTGACATGCTATCCAATGATAAACTACAAAGAATAAATTCTTTAAAAACACACATTTCTGTAAACCTATAAAAGACTAATTAAATACACTTGGAGTACTGTGGGCAGTTTTGGTCTCCTTATTTAAGAAAGGATGTGCTGACATTGGAGAGGGTACAGAGAAGATTCACTAGAATGATTCCGGGAATGAGAGGGTTAACATATGAGAAACGTTTGTCCGCTCTTGGACTGGACACTTTGGAAAGGGCCACTTTTCAACATAATTGTATAAGGGCTAAGAGAGTTGTAAAAGAGCGCCTGAAGGCTTTGTGTGTCAATGCAAGGAGCATTCGTAATAAGGTGGATGAATTGGAAGTGCAGATTGTTATTAATGATTATGATATAGTTGGGATCACAGAGACATGGCTCCAGGGTGACCAAGGATGGGAGCTCAACGTTCAGGGATATTCAATATTCAGGAGGGATAGACATGAAGGAAAGGGAGGTGGGGTGGCGTTGCTGGTTAAAGAAGAGACTAACGCAATAGAAAGGAAGGACATAAGCCGGGAAGATGTAGAATCGATATGGGTAGAGCTGCGTAACACTAAGGGGCAGAAGACGCTGGTGGGAGTTGTCTACAGGCCACCTAACAGTAGTAGTGAGGTCAGAGATGGTATTAAACAGGAAATTAGAAATGTGTGCAATAAAGGAACAGCAGTTATAATGGGTGACTTCAGTCTACATGTAGATTGGGTGAACCAAATTGGTAAAGGTGCTGAGGAAGAGGATTTCTTGGAATGTATGCGGGATAGTTTTTTCATCCAACATGTCGAGGAACCAACTAGAGAGCAGGCTATTCTGGACTGGGTTTTGAGCAATGAGGAAGGGTTAATTAGCAATCTTGTCGTGAGAGGCCCTTTTGGTAAGAGTGACCATAATATGGTGGAATTCTTCATTAAGATGGAGAGTGACATAGTTAATTCAGAAACAAAGGTTCTGAACTTAAAGAGGGGTAACTTTGAAGGTATGAGACGTGAATTAGCTAAGATAGACTGGCAAATGACACTTAAAGGATTGACGGTGGATATGCAATGGCAAGCATTTAAAGGTTCATGGATGAACTACAACAATTGTTCATCCCAGTTTGGCAAAAGAATAAATCAAGGAAGGTAGTGCACCCGTGGCTGACAAGAGAAATTAGGGATAGTATCAATTCCAAAGAAGAAGCATACAAATTAGCCAGAGAAAGTGGCTCACCTGAGGACTGGGAGAAATTCAGAGTTCAGCAGAGGAGGACAAAGGGCTTAATTAGGAAGGGGAAAAAAGATTATGAGAGAAAACTGGCAGGGAACATAAAAACTGACTGTAAAAGCTTTTATAGGTATGTAAAAAGGAAAAGACTGGTAAAGACAAATGTAGGTCCCCTACAGACAGAAACAGGTATGGGGAGCAAGGACATGGCAGACCAATTGAAGAATTACTTTGGTTCTGTCTTCACTAAGGAGGACATAAATAATCTTCCAGAAATAGTAGGGGATAGAGGGTCCACTGAGATGGAGGAACTGAGCGAAATACTTGTTAGTAGGGAAGTGGTGTTAGGTAAATTGAAGGGATTGAAGGCAGATAAATCCCCAGGGCCAGATGGTCTGCATCCCAGAGTGCTTAAGGAAGTAGCCCAAGAAATAGTGGATGCATTAGTGATAATTTTTCAAAACTCGTTAGATTCTGGACTAGTTCCTGAGGATTGGAGGGTGGCTAATGTAACCCCACTTTTTAAAAAAGGAGGGAGAGAGAAACCGGAGAATTATAGACCAGTTAGCCTAACGTCGGTGGTGGGGAAACTGCTGGAGTCAGTTATCAAGGATGTGATAACAGCACATTTGGAAAGCGGTGAAATCATCGGACAAAGTCAACATGGATTTGTGAAGGGAAAATCATGTCTGACGAATCTCATAGAATTTTTTGAGGATGTAACTAGTAGAGTGGATAGGGGAGAACCAGTGGATGTGGTATATTTGGATTTTCAAAAGGCTTTTGACAAGGTCCCACACAGGAGATTAGTGTGCAAACTTAAAGCACATGGTATTGGGGGTAAGGTATTGATGTGGATGGAGAATTGGTTAGCAGACAGGAAGCAAAGAGTGGAAATAAACGGGACCTTTTCAGAATGGCAGGCGGTGACTAGTGGGGTACCGCAAGGCTCAGTGCTGGGACCCCAGTTGTTTACAATATATATTAATGACTTGGATGAGGGAATTAAATGCAGCATCTCCAAGTTTGCGGATGACACGAAGCTGGGTGGCAGTGTTAGCTGTGAGGAGGATGCTATGAGGATGCAGAGTGACTTGGATAGGTCGGGTGAGTGGGCAAATTCATGGCAGATGCAACTTAATGTGGATAAATGTGAAGTTATCCACTTTGGTAGCAAAAATAGGAAAACAGATTATTATCTGAATGGTGGCCGATTAGGAAAAGGGGAGGTGCAACGAGACCTGGGTGTCATTATACACCAGTCATTGAAAGTGGGCATGCAGGTACAGCAGGCGGTGAAAAAGGCGAATGGTATGCTGGCATTTATAGCGAGAGGATTTGAGTACAGGAGCAGGGAGGTACTACTGCAGTTGTACAAGGCCTTGGTCAGACCACACCTGGAGTATTGTGTGCAGTTTTAGTCCCCTAATCTGAGGAAAGACATCCTTGCCATAGAGGGAATACAAAGAAGGTTCACCAGATTGATTCCTGGGATGGCAGAACCTTCATATGAAGAAAGACTGGATGAACTGGGCTTGTACTCGTTGGAATTTAGAAGATTGAGGGGGGGTTCTGATTGAAACGTATAAAATCCTAAAGGGATTGGACAGGCTAGATGCAGGAAGATTGTTCCCGATGTTGGGGAAGTCCAGAACGAGGGGTCACAGTTTGAAGATAAAGGGGAAGCCTTTTAGGACCGAGATTAGGAAAAACTTCTTCACTCAGAGAGTGGTGAATCTGTGGAATTCTCTGCCACAGGAAGCAGTTGAGGCCAATACATTGGCTATATTTAAGAGAGAGTTAGATATGGCCCTTGTGGCTACGGGGATCAGGGGGTATGGAGGGAAGGCTGGGGCGGGGTTCTGAGTTGGATGATCAGCCATGATCATAATAAATGGCAGTGCAGGCTCGAGGGGCCGAATGGCCTACTCCTGTACCTATTTTCTATGTTTCTACGTTTCTATGTATTCCTTGGAGGTTAGAAGAATGAGGGGAGACCTCATTGAAACATTTTGAATGTTGAAAGGCATGGACAGAGTGGATGTGGCAAAGTTGTTTCCCATGATGGGGGAGTCTAGTACGAGAGGGCATGACTTCAGGATTGAAGGGCGCCCTTTCAGAACAGAAATGCGAAAAAATTTTTTTAGTCAGAGGGTGGTGAATCTATGGAATTTGTTGCCACGGGCAGCAGTAGAAGCCAAGTCATTGGGTGTATTTAAGGCAGAGATTGATAGGTATCTGAGTAGCCAGGGCATCAAAGGTTATGGTGAGAAGGCGGGGCAGTGGGACTAAATAGGATAAAATGGATCAGCTCATGATAAAATGGCAGAGCAGACTCGGTGGGCCGAATGGCCTACTTCTGCTCCTTTGTCTTATGGTCTTATGGTCTAAATTACAATTTTTTAGCATTTTCCATATTTTTCCATAACTAAAACTTCTGTGGTAAATGTTAAGGATTTTCGAATGAATTTGGATACCAAAAGGATGAGTGGGGTTTGTTTTATTCATTGAGGACAAACTGATTAATTCAACTTTGTCTTCCAACTCAGTTTAAATTACTTGGAGATTGTTGCTGGAACTCCTTCGGCTTTTCCACTGAGGAAAATTTTTTAAAAATCACATTTGAATCATATTTTGCTTTATTTTCTAAGCAGTAGCAAAAAGAGACAAGATGAACTTTTAATCATACATATGAAAATCTGATCTTTTAAAAGTTAAGTATTTGAAATGGTGCCAATGTGGATATTTCAAATATGAACTGTCTACTAAACAAGTGTCTGAGAATTCATTCCCAATTGTTTTTGGAAAAAGCAAAGGAACTTTGAAATTTTCACAGGAAAAGAAGATACATCACACCAATACAATTCATAACCTTTCTGATGCATAATAAAATTCATATTCTCAAGAGCATTCACTTTGTATGTTGTGAAAATTGGCAAGCAAGATGGATTTGCAGGTTTGATAGCTCCTATTAACTTATTGCTACAAGAATATATTCAACAGGGTTTTAAAACTGGATGGTGCTTTGATGTAAAATACAATGTCACTGGGTAAATGTAATCATGTCATTGTGGAGTTTTTATTTTAATTCTCTTATTTATTATAAGATGTAGTCTGTTCACTGTTCATCGGTTAATTTCTTTTAGTTTTCTCCCATTGGTACTTTTGATTAATACATTCACTGTTCAGTTTCATTTTGTTATGTTTTGTTTTGAAATGTTGCTATGACAGAAAGAATATTTGACAATTACAGATGTGTGTGTGTCTTAGATGTCATACTGGTTGGTCAACAGTACGAGCTATTGATTTAGGTTTTACAGCCACTGGGGAATTATTGGCATTCATCACTGACCTCAAAGTGCCACTGAGACCAAGCAACTTCCACAGTATGGATTTCCTCTTTCCAATGTCAATTGGTGTCAGGTATCAGTTTAGAGAATCCCTGGTCGACAGCAGTCATGATGTCATCAAGCTGGCTGACCAACCAGTCTTATAAAGTAATTCTTACAGACAGCAAATCAGGAAGGAACAAACTTACATTTCCATTCACTTTATGACAATTTTACAAGCGTAAATGAAGATTGGAATTTATACATAAAATTGAGAAGTTGCAGCATTAAAGTTGCAGCATCATAAATGCCGTTCCTGGAAAACAAAAAGAAATCATAAAAATACATATTAGTTTTAAATACCAAGGTGAAGACAATAAACCATTCCCACCAAGTTGGTTTTTATTATCAAGAATATTTGTAATTATCACAACTTTGGCTATGCAACATGAGTAACGCACTTAGAAATCGTGCAAGAAAGTGGAAGACTTTCAGGTATTTTACGGTGAGATTGGTTTGTTATGTCTTGACTTTCGGAGATTGGCTTGCTTTCCCTTAGTCGTGTTGGAAGATGTTGAATACAGCAAAGCCTGTGGAATCAGGTTGGGGCATTAACAGCACTTTTGGGAATTCTACATTGAACTAGTGCGATAATCCCAACGATCTCAGTATCAGAGAAGTGAATGCAAGTTTGCTGCATTACAAGCACAATATCTGGACCATGGAAGGGCACCAGTAAAGTTATAAAGCAATTAATAGTGGAAAAAAATAGGCAAATAGGCAATGAAATGGCAGATGGAATGCAGTTAGGGAAGTGTATGGACATGCCCTTTAGTAGAAGAAATTAAGATGTAAACTATTTTCTAAATGAGGAGTGAATTCAGAAATTGGAAGTACAAAAGGTCTAGGGAATCCTAGTGCAGGATTACCTGAAGGTAGATTTGCAGCTGAGTCGGTAGTAATGAAGGCAAATGTGATGTTAGCATTCATTTCAAGAGGACCAGAATATAAAGGCAGGGATGACAGGGATGTAATGCTGAGACATTATAAGGTATTGGACACACCACATTTGGAGCAGTGTGAGCAAGAAAGGATGTACTGGCATTGGAGGAGGCCCAGGGCAAGTTTACAAGAATGATCCAGAAGTATTTGATGGCTCAGGGCCTGTACGCAATAGAATGGATGTGAACAAGATGTTTCCAATAGTGGAGGTGTCTAGGATCAGAAATCTCAAAATAGAAGAAAGTGCCTTTAGGACGGAGGTGTGGAGGAATTTCTTAAACCAGAGGGTGACAAATCTGTAGAATTCTTTGCCACATGTGGCTGTGGAGGCCAAGTCATTGTGTGCATATAAAGCAGAGATTGAAAGGTTCTTGATTAGTAAGGGCATCAAAGATTATGGAGAGACGGCAGGAAAATTGGATTGAGAATATGATGAATGAGTAATTATTGAATGGAAAAGCAGGCTTGATGATCTGAATAGACTAATTCTGCTCTTATATCTTACGGTCTTACACTCTGCTGGAATACAAAGAGACATAAGAGATACTGACTTAGGATGTTGGTTGTTGGAATAAATTATAACTGGTTTCTGCAGGCAAAAGCTATGGTAGTTTATTTATCTTAGTTTTCAATTTACAATAATTCTACAAATTTCAGTATTTTCCAGATTTAAATATTTATTTTCACAATGGCTGCTGTGCTTCAGTGTTCTATAATTATCATGCACTTGGGCAAATCTTCAGTTTTTCCCCCTACAGGAGTCAGTGAATTGGACTTCAGCATGTATCCAGCTCAGGAAATGCAAGTTCAATGGCTGCAGTCCTATCTGGAGGTATATAAAGAGTGTGCTGGCAGTGAACCAACGGTGACTCAACGGGAAGTACAGAAACTCTATGTACAAGTGAACAAATTTTCATTGGTGAGTACTAGGGGCTTATTCCTATTTTTATGCTTGCATTTTGAAATAAATAGACACTGATTTTCATATGAAAATGAATGGAAGGAAACTGGATTTTGCAGTGTCACGATATGTAGGGTCATTCAGTTCCAATGAAACATCAGTCATAACAAATACCATCAAGTTCCCACAGGCTGCTCAAAATTTGTTTTTTCCTGCAAAGTCCTCAAAGTTTCCTCTATGCTAATGGATGGAGGAACCTGAATGCAGTGCCTACCAATGATAGATACAGGCATCACTGATCTAAATGTATTTTAAAACTTTGGTTGAACAAATGATCACCAGGAGTCTGGAAGTACCCTGAGAGGGTGTCCAGCATCATGTGCACTCTCATCCTTCTCTGTTAGTTTCACAATTGGTGCTTTTCACTGTACCGCCTGACGTTTATTTAAAAGCGAACGCAGTTCTGGTTTCACCCACAGCTGATAAATGAGGTGTTGCCTTTGGTGTAGCTTTACACTTCAAGAATTTTTTTTTCTTGCATGTAGTTATGACTTTTAATAAATATCTTTTCATGGGTTTAGATTTGTAGCCAGTTCCCAAGTGGTTAAAAAATTTAAGCTGAAGTCTTAATCAGCTTATGTCACGTTATTATAATAAATCTCAGAATTACTAAATCCATTTGTACAGTTCCCTGCAGTATGTCATGATGGGGGTCTTTTTCATTCACTGGTTTCCTTTAAACATTGAGAGGGTCATCGGTAGGAATGGGAGTATTCGTGTGTTTCCAGTGAACATACTTTTCAACCACTAAACCACAGGCATATTGCATTATCAGGTGTCAAAAATAATATGCCCTTCCATATTAATTTTCAATTTTGCTTCTCTGTTGTCACATTTACAAAGAACTCTTGTGTCCTTCCAGGTCAAACTCAGCACTTTTCTTTTTTAACAGTGACTTTATTGCTATAAGGTCAAATGAGTATTGGGGTTATCAGGCTTTTTTTTCAAATGGAAATCAAAAATCAAAGTCAGCTTCCAAGATGGAAGAAAAAGATCTACAATAGTGAGCAAAACCTGGGAAATCAGGTTACACCATCTCTTCGTTTAAGCAGACTAACATTGCATTATTTACAACTTAGTAATATTCCCCAGAATATTCTTAGGTGAAAATATGTTAGCTCCTTCCTTATTCTATTAATTCTAAAAAGTTTCAGATGAGCTTTCATAGCTTAACTATAAATTAGGGATAATTCAACTGTTGTTGACACAATCTCAGATGGCAATGGGAAGGCATAAAGGAGTGAGATAGATCAGCTGATTGAGTGGTGTTTCAAAAACAACACTGTACTCAACGTCGGAAAGACCAAGGAATTGATTGTGGACTTCATGAATGGGAAGTCAGAAGAACACATAGCAGTTCCCACTGGAGTGTTATTGGTTGAAAGGGTGAGCAGCATCTCAGAAGATCTACCTGGGCCCAACACCAGAGGTTATTTTCATTAAGAGTTTGAGGTGATATGGTATATCAGAAAAGACTCCAGCAAATTTCTACATTCACCAGCATTCTGATTGGTTGCATCTCCACCTGGCATAGAGGCTCCAGTGCACAAGATCGAAAGAGGTTACAGAGTTCGTTGACTCAGCCAAATCAATCACAGGAACAGCCTTTCTGACCATCAAAGGCAACTGCAAAAGGTGGTGCCTAAAGAAGGCAGCATCAATCATTAAGGACCCTCACTATCCGGGACGTGCCCTAACTTCACATTGTTACCATCAGAAACCTGAAGACACGCACCGAATGTTTTCGGAACAGCTTCTTCTCCTCTGCTATCAGTTTCTGAACAGACTACAAAGTAAGACTTGCTATTCCTTTTTGCAGTATTTATTTATTTTTATTGTGATTAATGGTCACTTTGATGTTGTGCATTGTACTGCTGCCACAAATCAACAAATTTCATGACGTATATCAGTGATAATAAACCTGCTTCTGATGCTGATTTAGTATCAAGTCTTAACTCAGCAAACTAGTTTCATATTCCTAGACCACACCCAGTGATGCCAAGGCAATCAAAGGAGTATCCCAAGAAAAACATTGATACTGCAAACAAGGAAGACAAGGCCACAGAATTGGCATCAAGTTTATACTTTATACTTTATACTTTATTGTCGCCAAACAATTGATACTAGAACGTACAATCATCACAGCGATATTTGATTCTGTGCTTCCCGCTCCCTGGATTACAAATATTAAATATTAAAAATAGTAAAAATTAGTAAATATTAAAACTTTAAATTATAAATCATAAATAGAAAATAGAAAAATGGAAAGTAAGGTAGTGCAAAAAAACCGAGAGGCAGGTCCGGATATTTGGAGGGTACGGCCCAGATCCGGGTCAGGATCCGTTCAGCAGCCTTATCACAGTTGGAAAGAAGCTGTTCCCAAATCTGGCCATACGAGTCTTCAAGCTCCTGAGCTTTCTCCCGGAGGGAAGAGGGACGAGAAGTGTGTTGGCTGGGTGGGTTGTGCCCTTGATTATCCTGGCAGTACTGCTCTGACAATGTGCGGTGTAAAGTGAGTCCAAGGATGGAAGATTGGTTTGTGTGATGTGCTGCGCCGTGTTCACGATCTTCTGCAACTTCTTTCAATCTTGGACAGGACAACTTCCATACCAGGTTATGATGCACCCTAGAAGAATGCTTTCTATGGTGCATCTATAAAAATTAGCGAGGGTTTTAGTGGACAGGCCAAATTTCTTTAGTTTTCTCAGGAAGTAAAGGTGCTGGTGGGCCTTCTTGGCAGTGGACTGTGCTTGGTTGGACCAAGTCAGGTCATTTGTGATATTGACCCCAAGGAACTTAAAGCTTTTGACCTGTTCCACTTGTGCACCACAGATGTAAATTAGGCCGTGCCATCCGCTACTCCTTCTGAAGTCAACAACCAATTCCTTCGTCTTGCTGACATTGAGGGATAGATTATTGTCTTCGCACCATGCCACCAGGTTCTTAATCTCCTCTCTGTACTCAAACTCATCATTACCCGAGATACGGCCTACAATTGTTGTGTCATCAGCAAACTTATATATTGAGTTTGATGGAAACTTAGCCACACAATCATGGGTGTACAGTGAGTACAGCAGGGGGCTGAGTACACAGCCTTGTGGGGCACCGGTGCTCAGAGTGATTGTAGAGGAGAGCTTGTCCCTATTTTTACAGCCTGGGTCCTGTCTGTGAGGAAGTTGAAGATCCAGCTGCAGATCTGAGTGCCAAGGCCCAGGTTCCAGAGCTTAGGAATCAGTTTATTTGGAATGATGGCATTAAAGGCAGAGCTATAGTCAATAAAAAGGAGCCTTACGTATGTGTCTTTATTCTCTAGGTGTTCTAAGGAGGAATGTAGGGCCAGAGAGATGGCACCTGCCGTTGACCTGTTGCTCCGGTGGGCAAATTGCAAAGTGTTGAGGTTGACCGGTAGGCTGTGGTTGATGGGTGCCATAACCAATCTCTCGAAGCACTTCATAGCAATTGGTGTCAGAGCCACAGGTCGATAGTCATTCAGGCATGCCACCTTGCTCTTCTTCAGCACTGGGATTATCATTGCCTTCTTAAAACATGAGGGGATCTTAGACTGAAGCAAGGAGCAGTTGAAGATGTCAGCAAACACTCCAGCTAGCTTGCTTGCACAGGCCCGGAGAACCCGTCCTGGGACACCATCTGGGCCCGTTGCCTTCCTTGGATTTATCTTCAGGAAGGCCCTTCTAACATCCTCCTCAGTGACGATG
The DNA here is from genome assembly GCF_030028105.1 of Mobula birostris. NCBI lineage: Eukaryota > Metazoa > Chordata > Chondrichthyes > Myliobatiformes > Myliobatidae > Mobula > Mobula birostris. The sequence goes on along the minus strand of NC_092380.1, from coordinate 72,716,551 downwards.
AATCTCGAGGCCACTGGGTCCGGTTCATCCAGAGGGAGCGGGACGCTCCTTTTCTGTCCGAATCGTGCGTAGAATACGTTAAGTTCATCAGGAAGAGAAGCACCACAGTTACTGATATTCCCAGCCTTTTCCTTGCACCCAGTGATCTCATTTAGACCCTGCCATAGTCTACTGGCATCCCTCTGGTTAGCCTAGGCTTCCAACTTGGCTCGATATTGCCTCTTGGCATCTTTAATGGCTTTCCAGAGTTCATGCCTGGATCCCGTGTAGCGACTGGTATCCCCGGACCTAAAAGCTGCTGGTCTAGCCTTTAAAAGGGACTTGACCTCATAATTCATCTAAGGTTTCCAGTTAGGGAATACCCGGATCGTCTTGCGAGACACACAGTCCTCCGTGCATTTCCAAATAAAGTCCGTGACAGCTGAGGCATACTCATCCAGGTTAGCTGCCGAGCCCTTGAATACTAACCAGTCCACCGATTCAAAGCAGTCTCGAAGGACCTCACCTGTTTCCTCCGTCCAACATGACACTATTTTTGACACCGTGACCTCCCGCTTCAGTTTCTGTTTGTAAGCCGGGAGGCGGAGTACGGCCTGATGGTCCAATTTTCCGAAATGAGGTCGTGGGACGGAACGGTAGGCATCCTTGACTGCTGTGTAGCAGTGGTCAAGTATATTCGGGCCTCTAGTGGGGCAGGAGACATGTTGGTATAACTTTGGCAGCGCCTTTCTGAGGTTGGACTGGTTAAAGTCCCCGGCTGTAATTAGCAAAGTCTCCGGATACCTGGTCTCAAGTTCACTGATGTTGGCATACAGTATGTTCAGAGCACACTCCACGTCCGCCTGGGGGGGAATGTAAATCGCTGTCAGTATGACCGAGGTGAATTCCCATGGCAGATAGTAGGGACGACACTTCACCGACAGGTGTTCCAGGTCCGGGCTGCAGGAGCTTGTCAGTGCCACTATGTCCGAGCGCCACGCAGTGTTGATCAGTAGGCAGACACCACCTCCCCCGTCTTGCCCGAAGATGCCGTGTGGTCCATCGATGGATCGAAAATCCCTCCGGTCGGATGGCACAGTCGGGGGTGGCAAGGGAGAGCCAGGCCTCAGTGAAACAGAATTCACAGCAGTTCTGCATCTCCCTGCAGTGGGTGAGTCTCCCTTTAAGATCATCCACCTTGTTCTCGATGGCTTGCATATTAGCTGGTAGGATGGTGGGCATAGGGACCCTGAAGCTCCTCAGCTTCAATCTGACCAGCAGCCCAGCTCTTTTCCCACGCTTCCTCGGTAAATAGTGCATCTTTCCAGGTTTCCATCGATGCAGTGTGTTGTTGCCAGCTCTTTGAGGTTGGTGGATGCATCCCGTGGGGATTGATCGGCGGGTCGCTTCGTCAGGCCCTCCGGGTCGGGCCAAGTGACGGGGGAGGCTCCGCTGCCACTTCCAGCTGCCGGGGGCCTCGGCTGTCAATTGGGTCAGGCCCCGAAGCTGACACTTAATCCCAGAGGGCCAGGCTCCTGGCTGAAACAAGTCCATAAACCGAGTCACGGTTGCGGAGGCCTCCGCTCCAGCCGAGCCTCGGGCTCGATTTCTGAGGTCGGCGGCGGAGGCCTCACTTCCGGCAGCTGTGAATGTCCACCAACGGGGCTTTATGGCGGTCGCTCCAGGGAAGCGTCTGGGGCACCTTTAGGTCTCCGCCGTCACTTCTGTGTGGTCGTCTGCTCCAGAGAGGTGCTGGTCAGAATGGGCCGTGTCTCCAAGCTCTCCGGCGCGGTAGCAGACTGCGGGTCTCGGGAAAGTGGTGGGCCTCACAGGTCGGGTCCAGGTGTGGTCCGGAGTTTAAGAAGCAATTCTGGCACGGTGGTCTCCAGCTGGGTCAGTAGCTTCGCCAGGTTTTCCATCATGCAGGGAAACAAATACTTTGCCCTTGAAAACAGAGACAAAGGAAAAGTAAAAGGGATAAAATCATAGCCAGCTGTTCCACATCTGCAAGTTCTGTGGAGGAATCTGTATTTGTGGGATCAAGTTACCAAGTCTTTCCAGAATTCATTTGTGAATCATTGTAGAATTCATTCACCAATCCAGAGAATGTTAGTGATGACATAGTTTACTTCTGTTTCCTTAGCATCCATTACATTTTTTTTTGATTTATGGTTTGTGGATGTAATGAAACATACACTCAGTGGCCACTTTATTAGTACCTCCTGTTCCTATTTAAATAGCTGCTGGGTGTATGTTCGTGGTCTTTTGTTGTGGTAGCCCATCCACTTCAAGGTTCAACGTGTTGTGCATTCAGAGATGCTCTCTGCACACCACTGTTGTAATGTGTGATTGCTTGAGTTACCTTCGCCTTACTGTCAGCATGAATCAGTCTGGCCATACTCCTCTGACCTCTCTCATTAACAATGCATCTTTGCCCACAGAACTGCCAATCACTGGATGTTCTCCTTTGGTTTTCACACTATTCCCTATAACCCTAGCAATTGTTGTGTGTGAATATCTCAGGAGATCAGCAGTTTCAGAGATACTCTAACCATCTTCTGGGACCAACAATCATTCCATGGTCAAAGACATTTAGATCATGTTTCTTCCCCATTCTGAAGTTTAGCCTGAAAAAACAACTGAACCTCTTAACCATGTCTCTTGCTTTTATGCATCGAATTGCTGCCACATGATTGGATGATTAGATATTTGCATGAATGTACAAGTATACAGGCGTACCTAATAAATTGACCACAAAGTGTAATTTAAAAGCCAAAGAGTTTTATTTTAAGCCTGAACAATTAAAAGATGTTGAAAAATCTTTCAAATGACCAATATAGTTCTTCTACCAAAACATTCAACTTTTTGTTTGTTTTCCTATCATTATTAGGTCAGTGCATCCGGTTACTATTTCAGTTGCTCCACCTAATCCTGTCTTACTCTTGACCATCCACACTTAGCCTATATTTTTTGTTGTGCCTCCTATTCATCTTTTCCTCAGTCAAACCCAGTCCAGATATTTATTTTTTTGAGTTCACTAGTTTGATAAAACCTGATCTGCACCCTCTAGACAAATGAGGATTCAGAAAGCTGAATGAAATTGGCAAACTACCAATTGAAAGGCAATTTACTCAGGATGCTTCACTCTAAACATTGGGTCATCATTGGATAAGAAATCTATCTTTTCAGACTGAGAGAAGAACAAAAATTTTAATGCAGAGTGTTGCAGATCTTCAGAATATTCTATAACAGTCATTGAGTAATTTCAAGTCTGTGCCTGGTAGATTTTCTGATTCTAGGAAATTAAGTGAAATTGAGACTAGGTAGAAAAACAAAGAAGAAAGTGGTAGCCATGTATTGATTGTATTTCATAGTAAGCTATGTGACCTATTTATGTTTGTTTTTTGACAGCACAATAGCTTTCAGGTCACTTATACAATAATAGATAGCTGAAAAATTTAGGTGATCTTACTCCACTTCCTTGGCACCTGCCACCTGCCATGACACCAAGCTCTCCTCTTGTCGCCTCCGTCTCAGGACTCACTTCATTGGCAAGAATCCCCCATCCCACACTGATGATCCCTTTTCCCATCTCCAACATTTATCCTCTTCTTGGACACCCCACTCTAGTTCTCTGCCTTCTCTGAATCTTTTCATCTTCAATTGCCAACGAGTCATCAATTGGCTCAACTTCAGCACTCCTCTCTCCTCCTCGAATCTTATCCTTTCTGAATGCACTACCCCTCACTTCTCTCTCCTGTCCCACTGAAATCATGTCCTCATACCTCAACTCCATTCTTTCCCTCTTAGTTCAGTCCCTTCCCACTTACCACTGAGACACTTCTCATGCTCTCGGTCTCCTCAGTAACTTTCAATTCCCTGGTACTCACCATTATTTTCACCATGCCCCTATACAGTTCTATCCCCCATCAAGAAAGCCTTAAAGGTCTCCACTTCTTTCTCAATAAAAGAAATAACCTGTTTCCTTCCACCATTACCCACCCCAATCTGGTAGAACTGGTCCTCATACTCAAAACATTTTCCTTCAGCTGCTCCCACTTTCTCCGGGCTCAAAGGGTAGCCATGGGCACCACATGGCCTTAGCTATGCCTGCCTTTTCAATAGCTGCGTTGAACAGTCCAAGTTCCAAGCCTTCCTCGGTAATGCTCCTCAACTCTTCCCTGCTACATTAATGGCTGCATTGGTACTACTTCATGCACCCATACGGACCTTGTCAATTCATCAACTCTGCTTCCAACTTCCAGGATGCAGCTTTCCTTTCAAGGACATCAGGGATGTCCTCCTAAAAGAATGGGGTTTTCATTCCTCCACCATTGATGCTGCTCTCACCCACATCTCCACCACTTCCTGAACATCCACGTTCACCACATCCTCCTGCCACCTTAGCAGTGATAGAGTTCTTCTTGTCCTTCCCTACCACCCCATGAGACCCCACATCCAACACTTCATTCAACACAAGTTCCACCATTTCCAAAGGGATCCTACCACCAAACATATCTTTACCTCTTCCCCCTCTCTCTCTACTTTCCACAGGGATTGCTCCCTCCGTGATTCCCTTGTCCTTTCATCCCTTCCCACTGATCCTTCCCACTCTCCCAGAACTTATCCTTGCAAACAGCCAAAGTGCTAACTTCCACCCTCATGTCCATTCAGGGCCCAAACAGCCCTTCCAGGTGAGACAATATTTCAACTGCGAATGGGCTGGGCCGTCCATTGAGTCCTGTGCTCCCAAAGCAGCCTCCTCTACATTGGCGAGACCCATCTTAAATTGGGAGACCACTTCATAGAGGATCTTTGCTCCCTCCACCAAAAGTGGAAGTTCCTGGTGGTCAAACATTTTAATTATAATTTCCATTCCCATTCCAACATGTTGATCCTCTTGTGCCCAGTGAGGACATCTTCAGGGTGGAGAAGCAACACCTTATATTCCATCTGGGCAGGCTCCAACCTGATGGTGTGAATATTGATTTTGCCCTCTGGTAAAAGAAATTCCCTCCCCATCCCCTTTTCTTCTATTCCCCACTCTGCACTCTTACTTCTTACCTGCCTATCAGTTCCCCTGGGTTTCCTTCTCCTTCACTTTCTCCTATGGTCTACTGTCCTCTCCTATCATATTCCTTCCTTTCCAGCCCTTTCCCTCTCCTACCCACCAGGCTTCACCTATCAACTTCTAGCTATCCTCCTTCTGCTCATCCCTCCTTTTTATTCTGGTGCCTTCCCCGGTCCTTCCCAGTCCTAATGAAGGGGCTCAGCCCAAAACATCACCTTTTTATTCATTTCCATAGATGCTGCCTTACCTGCTGCATTTCTCCAGCACTTTGAGTGGATTGATTTGGATTTCCAGCATCTGCAGAATTTTTCATGTTTATAAGTTACATGACTCTCATTTCTCAGGCACGAATCTTTCATTTGGTGCTGTGTTACATTGGGAAAGTGTTAATAAATGTTCTAGGAACAAACGCTAATTTTCTATTTGAGCAAATACTTGCAAATACCAGGAATCTGAAAGAGAAAAAGAAGTTGCTGGAAGCACTCAAAAGGTCAGGCAGCATACAAGGGGAAAGAAAATAAAGTATTTATTTTGCTTCTTTCCTCTCTGACACCATCCGACCTGATGAGTACTTCCACCATTTTCACTTTATGTTTAAACTGACGACTTAACATTGGCTCAACTCTCCTTTTGCTTGAAAGGATATTAGTTTGTATGATGTACACACCCTATGAATCACTTCGTCAAGCCCACAGTGGACAACTCTGTTGTATTATGATCAAGAAGCAAGCTAGGGTCTATGGACCCCTTGCTTAATTGTATTGGTCCATGGCACAAAAATGGTTGGAAACCCCTGATTCATGTAACAGTACTGACATTGAGTGTTGTGATTAAAATGAGCTAAATTCTGTGGCAAGGAACTAATGATGTGGTTTGAAACTTCAGACATAGCGGCACTGAACGGGATTTCCTGGTGCTGGTAGTGAAAAGCAAAGTTATGAACTTCTTCTGAAGTTTTTCACACAGTAAATTGAAATGGTTTCTCAGGATGATGATCGGGTAGAATATCATGATTATTTGAGAAACAGCTCGATATCTGCGCTGTATATGGCTTGCAGATTGAAATAGGGTGGGCTATTCAGCTGCCTTTATTCACATCTTTCTTGTGACATTGAGTCATGAATTGATTAGGTCATCTTCAGAGGAGACATTTAGCTTAGTCCACCTGATAATTGGTCTGATTCTTTTCAATAGCTTGAGGGCACACTTTTTGAGAGAGCAATCATTATTAGAGCCTCAGTCATAGCATGCACAATACAAAATTCTCATCAGACAATACCAATACATTGTTTTATTTTCAACATCCTGTTGCACAAGGTAACGCTTCTGATATGAGCTCTGGGAATGTGGGGATGTAAGCCACTCCTTTAATTGCCAAGTGAAAATCTATTAATCTGAGAGAAACAGCTGTAAATATAGAAATCCTGCCTTGATGCAATCTAGTCTCTGAGAGGCCCTTCTCAATTCTGTCAGAACACACAATGATCCTATTGTGTTTCGATCAACACAGCTGGGCACTCATTCTCCCCAAGAGTGTTGTGGAGCGTCACCTTTGCTGTCAACAAAAGTGTGAAATCACAGCAAAATCATGGATGCTGCTCCAGCTCTTACAACCCATTATCAATAAAGATTTTTCCTTCTGTTTGTAATAATGTACAGAATTGCATGTTCTTGGTTAATTAACTGAAATTGCTTTGAAATTCAGTCAAATTCAGTTGTATAGACGAGGTTAATATCACAGGTATTTTTGTTTGAATTTCTTTGGATCAGTTAAAATGGCCAGAAATACTGTATATTTTAACTCTTGAGTGAAATGGTAAAATATGTCATATGGTCATATATTATTCTCAGACAATATAATCTGTGGAAGTTTGTGCAATGGAGACCTAAATACAGTGCCCAGCCTATTTTGAGTCTGTCTAGAGCCAACTCTCAACAGGTGGATTAGATGGAGTTGTGTGTGTGAACTGAATTTGACTAGAGTATTTTATTATCAGACAGTACAGCTAGTAATCTGAACACTGATTCAAATTTACTCATAGTGAAGTTATGAAGCAGCAAGCAAACTGAAGTCTTGGGAGGAGATTAACTTCAATGGGAATGAAATTCAGCAGAGACATTTAACAGATGGCCAATCCAATATCATCAATTTTCTGCTAAAATGTGATCTTAATAATCATTTCCTGATGGTAAATGCATGCTTAGGTCCATTTCCTCCTTTGACCCTTTGCAAATGCAAGAAATACAAATATTGTGGGTCAGCAACAAAGGGAAGAGAAAAAGTGAGGAAGTGGTCTCCAAGCTGCTTAAAACTCAATGGTAATGCAATAGCCAAACTAATTTCAACTAGATAAATTAGTATTTATTCAATTCCTCACCCCCTCCCCTTGACAGGAGCTGTTTCACAATCTCATTTTCTATGAAAACACCCTTTCCTGGACAGCTGGAATTAAGTATCAATTCCCCTTTATTTGATGTTTTTCCAAAACAGATTTGCACAGTTTCTTCAGGAGATGAGTACATGTGATCTTGGCATATTATAATAGGTTAGAAGTGTTTTTCAGTGATCATTTAACTTATCAAACTTAAGATTTACTGCATATGTTTTCCAGGCCCAAAGTGTCTTGTTTTGAACTTTTCCAGGCAATTTACTCCTGGACAACGAGAATGGCCAGCACTCTGTATGCATGGCCAATGAGTTTTAATGACCTGTACAAGGTGGGGAATGCAGCTTCTAATGTAGTAGTGGAAAAGAAGCATTTGGATTGTACCTTTTATTTCTGGAGAGAAACTCACATTTGGAACATGCCGCATTAAAATAACTTGCAGAAGCTAAGATGATTTAACATTGAGGTTTTTGATTCATCAATGAAATGTTTTAAATAAAACCAAATTTTCACAGTGGCATATACTGTAAGTAGAAGATGATATGCATCTTCAGATGAAATTTCAGTCGGATTCTAAATAAAAGGACGCCTCTGTTTACCGGTATCTAATCCGAATGAAAGAAAGTATGTGTCTTCATAACTGTTTGTTCAGGACATTGCCATGTGATAGGGTTTCTCCAATCCTAAGCAGCGTTTAATATTTTCACAGTAGGACCAATGGATAGATTTGCTGTCAGTTCCCGATCTTCTGTGTTTAATTGTCCTATCTAAAGAAAATTTAGATTTTTTAGCATCTTTCATAAGGGTACATGAGTAATCATTCTCTGTATCCATCATTCCAGATATCCGTGGTTCATTCACACAATTCTCGTGCTCCATCATTAACTATTTTCTACACTAAAGCCAGGAAGAAGATGTTCTGCTGTTACTGCTGTTTCCATGAACAGCCTTCTACTATATTTTGCCTCTGCAGTGAGTTTCTTTTTGTTGCATCTCCCTCTTCCCCAGTTCTGGTGAAGGGCCACAAGTCCAAACATTGATTGTTCCTCTTCCCAGCAATGCTGCCTGTTCTGCTGAGTTTCAAGAACCTGCTGTTTTGTTTTTGATTTTCAGTTCCTTACTATTCCATGGGTATAGTAGTCCACTTCCATCCCCACAGCCTTGAACATCATGTGCAGGGAGAGATCAATGAGAACAGAGATTATATTATGAATATTTCATCTCACATTAATACTGCTTACACTTCTATACCACATGTGCAAGTCACCATGATCAATGTACCAGTGTGACTTATACCTGCACAATAAAGATGTTTTTTGTCATTAAATTGCATTTTAACTGTGCTAGCATTTAGAAACATAGAAACATAGAAACATAGAAAGTAGGTGCAGGAGTAGGCCATTCGGCCCTTCGAGCCTGCACCGCCATTTATTATGATCATGGCTGATCATCCAACTCAGAACCCTGCACCAGCCTTCCCTCCATACCCCCTGATCCCCGTAGCCACAAGGGCCATATCTAACTCCCTCTTAAGTATAGCCAATGAACTGGCCTCAACTGTTTCCTGTGGCAGAGAATTCCACAGATTCACCACTGTCTGTGTGAAGAAGTTTTTCCTAATCTCATTCCTAAAAGGCTTCCCCTTTATCCTCAAACAGTGACCCCTCGTTCTGGACTTCCCCAACATCGGGAACAATCTTCCTGCATCTAGCCTGTCCAATCCCTTTAGGATTTTATACGTTTCAATCAGATCCCCCCTCAATCTTCTAAATTCCAACGAGTACAAGCCCAGCTCATCCAGTCTTTCTTCATATGAAAGTCCTGCCATCCCAGGAATCAATCTGGTGAACCTTCTTTGTATTCCCTCTATGGCAAGGATGTCTTTCCTCAGATTAGGGGACCAAAACTGCACACAATACTCCAGGTGTGGTCTGACCAAGGCCTTGTACAACTGCAGTAGTACCTCCCTGCTCCTGTACTCAAATCCTCTCGCTATAAATGCCAGCATACCATTCGCCTTTTTCACCGCCTGCTGTACCTGCATGCCCACTTTCAATGACTGGTATATAATGACACCCAGGTCTCGTTGCACCTCCCCTTTTCCTAATCGGCCACCATTCAGATAATAATCTGTTTTCCTATTTTTGCCACCAAAGTGGATAACTTCACATTTATCCACATTAAATTGCATCTGCCATGAATTTGCCCACTCACCCAACCTATCCAAGTCACCCTGCATCCTCTTAGCATCCTCCTTACAGTTAACACTGCCGCCCAGCTTCGTGTCATCCGCAAACTTGGAGATGCTGCATTTAATTCCCTCATCCCAAGTCATTAATATATATTGTAAACAACTGGGGTCCCAGCACTGAGCCTTGCGGTACCCCACTAGTCACTGACTGCCATTCTGAAAAGGTCCCGTTTATTCCCAATTTTTGCTTCCTGTCTGCTAACCAATTCTCTATCCACATCAATACCTTACCCCCAATACCGTGTGCTTTAAGTTTGCACACTAATCTCCTGTGTGGGACCTTGTCAAAAGCCTTTTGAAAATCCAACTATACCACATCCACTGGTTCTCCCCTATCCACTCTACTAGTTACATCCTCAAAAAATTCTATGAGATTCGTCAGACATGATTTTCCTTTCACAAATCCATGCTGACTTTGTCCGATGATTTCACCGCTTTCCAAATGTGCTGTTATCACATCTTTGATAACTGACTCCAGCAGTTTCCCCACCACCGACGTTAGGCTAACCGGTCTATAATTCTCCGGTTTCTCTCTCCCTCCTTTTTCAAAAAGTGGGGTTACATTAGCCACCCTCCAATCCTCAGGAACTAGTCCAGAATCTAACGAGTTTTGAAAAATTATCACTAATGCATCCACTATTTCTTGGGCTACTTCCTTAAGCACTCTGGGATGCAGACCATCTGGCCCTGGGGATTTATCTGCCTTCAATCCCTTCAATTTACCTAACACCACTTCCCTACTAACATGTATTTCGCTCAGTTCCTCCATCTCACTAGACCCTCTGTCCCCTACTATTTCTGGAAGAATATATATGTCCTCCTTAGTGAAGACAGAACCAAAGTAATTATTCAATTGGTCTGCCATGTCCTTGCTCCCCATAATCAATTCACCTGTTTCTGTCTGTAGGGGACCTACATTTGTTTTTACCAGTCTCTTCCTTTTTACATATCTATAAAAGCTTTTACAGTCAGTTTTTATGTTCCCTGCCAGTTTTCTCTCATAATCTTTTTTCCCTTCCTAATTAAGCCCTTTGTCCTCCTCTGCTGAACTCTGAATTTCTCCCAGTCCTCAGGTGAGCCACTTTTTCTGGCTAATTTGTATGCTTCTTCTTTGGAATTGATACTATCCCTAATTTCTCTTGTCAGCCACGGGTGCACTGCCTTCCTTGATTTATTCTTTTGCCAAACTGGGATGAACAATTGTTGTAGTTCATCCACGCAATCTTTAAATGCTTGCCATTGCATATCCACCGTCAATCCTTTAAGTGTCATTTGCCAGTCTATCTTAGCTAATTCACGTCTCATACCTTCAAAGTTACCCCCCTTTAAGTTCAGAACCTTTGTTTCTGAATTAACTATGTCACTCTCCATCTTAATGAAGAATTCCACCATATTATGGTCACTCTTACCCAAGGGGCCTCTCATGACAAGATTGCTAATTAACCCTTACTCATTGCTCACAAACACAGTCTAGAATAGCCTGCTCTCTAGTTGGTTCCTCGACATGTTGGTTCAAAAAACCATCCCGCATACATTCCAAGAAATCCTCTTCCTCAGCACCTTTACCAATTTGGTTCACCCAATCTACATGTAGATTGAAGTCACCCATTATAACTGCTGTTCCTTTATTGCACACATTTCTAATTTCCTGTTTAATACCATCTCCGACCTCACAACTACTGTTAGGTGGCCTGTACACAACTCCCACCAGCGTCTTCTGCCCCTTAGTGTTATGCAGCTCTACCCATATCGATTCCACATCTTCCCGGCTTATGTCCTTCCTTTCTATTGTGTTAATCTCATCTTTAACCAGCAACGCCACCCCACCTCCTTTTCTTTCATGTCTATCCCTCCTGAATATTGAATATCCCTGAACGTTGAGCTCCCATCCTTGGTCACCCTGGAGCCATGTCTCTGTGATCCCAACTATATCATAATCATTAATAACAATCTGCACTTTCAATTCATCCACCTTGTTACGAATGCTTCTTGCATTGACACACAAAGCCTTCAGGCGCTCTTTTACACCTCTCTTAGCCCTTATACAATTATGCTGAAAAGTGGCCCATTTTAATGCTTGCCCTGGATTTGTCGGCCTGCTACTTTTACTTTTCTCCTTAGTACTTTTTGCTTCTACCCTCACTTTACACCCCTCTGTCTCTCTGCACTGGTTCTCATCCCCCTGTTGTGAACTAACCTCCTCACGCCTAGCCTCTTTAATTTGATTCCCACCCCCTAACCATTCTAGTTTAAAGTCACCTCAGTAGCCCCCGCTAATCTCCCTGCCAGGATATTGGTCCCCCTAGGATTCGAGTGTAACCCGTCCTTTTTGTACAGGTCACGCCTGCGCTAGAAGAGGTCCCAATGATCCAAAAACTTGAATCCCTGCTTCCTGCTCCAATCCCTCAGCCACGCATTTATCCTCCACCTCATCGCATTCCTACTCTCACTGTCGCGTGGCACAGGCAGTAATCCCAAGATTACTACCTTTGCGGTCCTTTTTCTCAACTCCCTTCCTAGTTCCCTATATTCTCCTTTCAGGACCTCATCCCTTTTCCTACCTATGTCATTGGTACCTATATGTACCACGACCTCTGGCTCCTCACCCTCCCACTTCAGGATATCTTGGACACGATCAGAAATATCCCGGACCCTGGCACCAGCGAGGCAAACTACCATCCGGGTCTCTGGACTGCGTCCACAGAATCGCCTGTCTGACCTCTTTACTATCAAATCCCCTATCACAACTGCCCTCCTCTTCCTTTCCCTACCCTTCTGAGCTACAGGGCCGGACTCTGTGCCGGAGGCACGGCCACTGTCGCTTCCCCCGGGTAAGCTGTCCCCCCCAACAGTACTCAAACAGGAGTACCTATTGTTAAGGGGCACAGCCACTGGGGTACTCTCTATTACAATCATTTGACAATCATTTCTAATAAAACAAAATCAAACAGTACCTGTTATGTTTTATAACTTTAAAACATTAAACTAATTTGAAGGAAGACATAAGAGTCTGAAATGTGGTCTAGTTTCAAGTTTTACTTTAAGTGGGGCACACACATATCATGTGGTAGCGTGATGATGTTGGCAGTTAATGTATTTTACATATAATCTGTAATTATTTAAACAAACAAGAATGCTTAATCAAAAAATATATACAATATTACACAAATATTGAAATACTAAATACACAATACCCGTGTGTCTTTCCCAAATTACAACTCTGTAGGCAGGTTTTGATGTCCTATTACATCATTGCAGAATCTCAGTGAAGCTACAGTCAAGTTTATGGTCTCCCTTTCTCTTTGTCTACACATAATGCATGTTCTTGATGCCTTGATGAGCTGACGTCAGGCTACTCCCAAAGCTAACAGAACAAACAATCTGAAGTATCTGACAATGGGGTAGAAGTGCATGTACTGCTTGAAAGACAATGGTGGGAATTGACTAGGTTCCCTAATGCGATGGTATCAACGTCCTGAACCTGCACACCGGACAACCTTTCAGGAGATAGGTAAACAACGGTGTAATGACCTGCTTGCACCAAGATTACACTGCTGCTGTTTCAACTGCCAGACCTGCAGTTGACCCTGACTAGGACACTGTGTCACCAGTGTCTACCCCCTACTGTCTTCACTCTGCCTCTTGGAGTTACTCATGGTGCAGTCTGAACAGAAGCCTGCTCATGTTGAAAAGTTGTGTAAATTGGAGGCCAGGACATGTCAGAAGAGTGTTATTCTACACACTATAATTCCCTTCACAAGTAGTATCTAAATTCACATGCTGCAGAGTAACTTGCTTGTTTGAGACCTCTCATTGTTCATGGTGAACAGTTAGCTACCTACCTGCAGCATTGCTTTTGTACAAATGTGAGCACCTTGCGAGTTACACCCCTGTTGTCTGTTGAGAGCAGCAGTCTGCTCGGAGTGGCATGTATGGTAAGTGAAACAGTGATCCATTCACATGTGCTAGATCCTCACTCAGTAAGAACAGCAAGCAGTTTCCCAGGCACACGTTACTGTTTGTTCAGTTTTAAATTGCAGAGACCAGTTCTTTAACTGGATCAGAGTGAGATTGCAAAGAAGCAGAAAGGCTTTGTGTGTCTTAATCTGTGTGTCTACAGGACAAGATATCTGGCTAGTAGGTACTGTATGAGGGGATTGTCACATCCTTCAAAGTGAAGATAATGTCATCCTGGCTCTATACCTTCTCCCGTGAGAGGAAGATGCAAACTACTCAAAGTAAACTTCTGCATTCAGTCAGGCAGGTCTGACTGGGGCTCATCAGATCATGGAGCTTCTGTGTCAGTCTTGTCATTAAGGCATCCCAATTGGTGTCCTCAGCTGGGCTCTCTAAGGCGGCATGCGGTTACACACTAACCCTCCAGCAAGATTCTTAGTGCCTCTGTCGGGAAATGTAGAGGAGGCTTGACCCAAATGCAGAGCAGTGGTGGCGATTCAGTGGTGAATGATAACTTTAATTAAAAAAACCTGCAAAATAGTAAACCATGAAGGACCATGGAACAAGCGAGAACAGCTAATAAATGCAACAGGCAACAGGGTAACTGAAGGCTAGGAGCAACTGCTTGAGGCTGGCTGGTTCGATAAGTGAACAAGGATTGTGGATGAGAGCTGGGTTTAAATGGGCTGCAGGTGATGAATTGCCCATTGGCCTGTGCATGATAGCCAGAGGACAAACTCAGTATGGTGCGGAGGAGGGAACAGAAGGCTTGCCAGAAGTGGGAGAGAAATTGCGGATCCCAGTCTGACACAATCTCAGGAGGAGAAGTTGTGGAGGTGAACCACATGCCGGAGATCTAGGTCTGCCATCTCAGCAGCCAATGGAAGTTTGGGGAGGGCAATGAAGTGGGCTACCTTGGAGAACTGGTTCACTGCTGTCATGATCACTGTGGCCTCATCATAGGGTGGCAAACCCATAATAAAATCCTTGGAGATGTTGAGGGACTCATGGGTGCTGCAGGAGCTCAGAGGACTGCAGGTTAGAGGAACTGGACTAGACACATTGAGGGCAGGCAGAGATAAACTGGTGTATATATGTGATCATGGTGCATCGTTGAAAATCCAGGGTTCATCGTGCTCCTGGATGGTGAGGAGTGGACCCACTGGAGTGCCTCAGAATGCATGGCCGCTGGCGCATACATGCAGTTGTCAAGGGTGGCAGCCAGAGCAAGAGCAGGCTCGTGCTGTGGGGCTTGACAGATCCGGTTCTCAAGCTTCCAGGCAATCGGAGTGAGGATCCAAGAGGCAGGAATGTTAGGCTGAGCATCAACCTCTGTTTCAACTGGGTCGAACTCTCATCAAAGACATCCGCCTTAGTGTTCTTGGAGCCTGGTTGGTAGGAGATGATGTTGAATTGCTCAAAGAAGAGAGCCCAGCGAGCCTGATGTGGGTTGAGTTGGTGGATCTGTTGTATGGATATGAAGTTCTGGTAGTCAGTCCAGATCAAGAAGGGCTCGGTGTTTCCCATCAGCCAGTGCCACTATTCCTCCAAGACCCATTTAATGGCGAGTACCTCCCTGTCTCCTACTCCCTAACGGCGCCGTGTAGAGTTGAACATAGAAGAAGGCACAAGGATGTGTCTTTTTGTCCTGTCCTTGCTGGAAGAGCATGATCCCGCTGCCCACATCAGACATGGCCACCTCTACCACAAAAGACTTGGAAGGGTTCCGACGGCAAAGAATGGGAGCAGTGGTGAAGCATCTCTTAACCGCCTCAAAGGCGTAGTCCACGGCAGCAGACCACATTATCCATCAGGTATGTAACTTGGTGAGGAAGATGAGAGGAGCAACACATTGGCTGTAGTTTCAGACAAGATGGTGGTAGATGTTGGAGAAGGGCAAGAAGCACAGTAGCAGTTTGTGGGGGGGTCGGGGCCATTCAATAACGGCGTGCACTTTCTCTGGTTCAATGGTTATACCTTGGGGTGAAAGGATGTAACCCAGGAAGCAAATGACTGGGGTGTGGAACTGGCATCTTTCTAACTTGCAGCGTAGATACAGGCATGAAGCCTCCACCGCCCCCTCCCATCTTTCTTTTTGATAAAGGAGAATCCTGCACCGGCTGGGGACTGGGATGGTCAAGTAAAGCCATGTTGCAGTGTTTCGACAATGCAGTTACTCATGGCTTAGATCTCAAGTGGGAAGAGGGAGAACAGACGACTTCGGGGACGGGTTGTGCCCTGGAGGAAGTCGATCATACAGTTGGTGGTCTGTGAGGTAGCTTGTTTCTGGCTTCCTCCTGCTGAAGCCGATTGCAAGGTCATGGCAGTTTAGTGAGTTTGAGGGCTTCCTTCATCTTCACAGACCTATAGGGTGAAATGAGCTGCAGGCAGCTGCTCCAGCAGGTGGGTCCCCAACTCAGCTGTGAATCAATGACCAGATGAAGTGAGGGTCATTAGTGAAGAGCCAGTGGTGATGAGAGGAGTGTTCAGTGATCAGAAGGAATTGAATGGACTCATGGTGCTCTCTGACACTCATCTGAATATGTAAGCCGTAAACATGCTCAGACCATCCCAGACCCCAAGGTACCTCCATCAATGGCCGTGATTCTGAAAGCATGAGACATATGCGTGTCACTCACAGAGTCTGGTCCAGAAAGTTGCCTGCTAAGCTAGAATACACCAGAGCCTTCTGTGTGGATAAAGCCATTGCGATGTGGAGGCGGACAGAGAAAGTGAATCAGGATATGTTGCTAGAACGAGGGGCCAGGGGAGCTTACTAGATAGAAGGCCCCTCATCTTTACCTGGTAGTGCCGTTTTTCCAGATGCAGTGAGCACTTGGTGCATAGGTGATCCGTGGCTCCACAGAAAGCACACAAATTGGTTCTCCAACAACATTCACACTCTTGGGGGGGGCGGGGTTAAGGGAACTCTCCCTAACTGCAGGAATGTTGGAAGCTTTGTTGATGAGGGCCCAGCATACTGAAATGGTTACAAGAATAAAACTGGATTTCTGACTGGTGACCTGGACGGTTGTTTCATAAGACGCTTGTCCATACAGTGGGCCAGAGTGATGAGGCTCCTGAGGTCAGTGGGCATCTCCAGGGCAGGCAGCTGATCTTTCAAGCACTCCAAGAGGTCATGATGGTAATGGGGCAGAAGCACTTCTGCCCTCTGCCTGGAGGGTCCTGAATTCCACAGTGTAATCCAGCACTGAGTCTGAATCTTGACAAAGGCAAAACACCTGATCTACTGCCACCTTCCACTTCCCAAATGATCGAAGCTACAGCAGTAAATAACTCATATTTATTGCAGGTGGTGCTTTTATTGTCCTAGTTAGCGGTGCCCCAGGTCAGAGCTCACCCCACCCACTAGAGAAATGATGAAGACAATCTTGACTCAATCCATAGATTATAGAAATTACTGGAGCTCAAAATGTGAAGTACACTGTGACAGGAAGTTGCGGCATCATGTTGAGGATCTGTTGAAGGACTCAGGCACTGGAATCCAGTGCTCAGAGGGAAAAGGTTGACTGTCATAGGGTTACTGTATCAAGATGGAGAGATGGAAGAGAGTGGCAAGCAGATGGTCAATAGTTTCCTGCTACTTCTGGATAGTGTGTTCATGTTGATGGACGCCTTCCTTAGACAAGCATACTCTACTGGGTCAATCAATGGTTCACTCATCCTGTCAGAAAAAGTAAAGGACGCTTGACCCAAAGGCAGAGCAGCAGAGATGATGCAGTGTTGAAATATTGGCTTAATAATAAACTTCAAAATAGACCTCAAGAGTCGGCTGTGTTCGGGTGTTTCCAGGGTGCTGCATCGGCAAGTTTGTGGTGCTTGAAGCTCATGTCAGGGAGTGTTTTTCTCCCTTCTACCATCTGCGTGAGATGATGGGACTTTTGAGAGACTTTGAGACTTATTTTTTACCGTGCCCATGGTCTGTTCTTTATCAAATTACGGTATTGCTTTGCATTGTTGTAACTATATGTTATAATTATGTGGTTTTTGTCAGTTTTTCAGTCTTGGTTTGCTTTGTTTTTGTGATATCATTCTAGAGGAACATTGTATCATTTCTTAATGCATGCATTACTAAATGACAATAAAAGAGGACTGCGTGTCCTCATAATCTAAAAAAATAACTAGGGGCCACTAAACAAGAGAAAAACAGATACTAAACAAAATAGGCAACAAGGCAGCTGAAGGCTAGCAGCAACTGGTTGAGGGTGACAAGTTCAATGAGTGAACAAGGACTGTGGATGGGAGCTGGGTTTAAATAGGCTGCAGAAGATGAGTTGGAAATGAGCAGCAGGTGAATAACTAGAATCAGGTAGGACCAATCAGGGATAGAATAGGAAATGCGTTTGGAGTTGGAGGTGGTAGGGGAGGTCCTTGACGAATACTTTGCTTCAGTATTCATAGTGAGGGGGACTTTGCCAGATGTGAAGACGGCATAAAACAGACTGATAAGCTGGAACGTGTCAACATTAAGAAGAGGATGTGCTGGAATTTTGCAAAACATTAGAATAGACATGTCCCTGTCAATGGACAAAATTAGATTAGATTAGATTATGAGAACACTCAGTCCTTTTTTTATCATCATTTAGAAATGCATACATACATTAAGAAATGATACAATGTTTCTCCGGAGTGGTATCACAGAAAACAGGACAAACCAAAGACTAACACTGACAGAACCACATAATTATAACATATAGTTACAGCAGTGCAAAGCAATACCATAATTTGATGAAGAACAGACCATGGGCACAGTAAAAAAAAGTCTCAAAGTCCCGAGTCGATCAACTCACGAGTCCCTGATAGCAGGCGGCAAAAGGGAGAAACTCCCTGCCATAAACCTCCAGGCACCGTCAACTTGCCGATGCCTTGGAAGCAGCCGACACTGAGTCCATCCGTCTGAAAACTTAAAGCTTCCGACCAGCCTCTCCAATACAGCCTCCTGAGCACCATCCTTTGCCGAGCACCTTTGACCTCTGCCCGGCCGCTGAAACACGCAAAGCCAAGGATTTCGGGGCCTTCAGCTCCGGAGATTCCGGTTACCACACAGTAGCAGCAGCAGCGAAGCGGGCATTTCAGAAGTTTTCTAGATGTTCCTCCGTACTCTTACGCCTGTCTCCATCAAATCAGAACTGTGCACGGTCCCCTACTTGACAGATAACAGATATTCATCACCGGAGTGGCCGTGTGCGCTGCCATCACGCCGCCATCTTCTCCTCCCTCCAAGCATTAGGATATACCCCAGGTTACGATGGGAAACAAGGGAAGTGATTGCTGCACCTTTGGCAATGATCTTTGTATCTTCACTGGCCACAGGTGTGGTATTAGCCAATTGGTGGGTAGTAAATTTTAATCCTTTGTTTAAGAAAGATAATAGGAAAACCCTGGGAATTATATACCAGTGAGTGTTATGTCATTGGTGAGCACATTGTTACGTACCCCGTAACTGGGTTGCCAAACCAGTAGAAATGGATCACTCAGTTGGAGTCTGGATTACTAGAACTAAGAAAGTTTTATTAAAGGAACAAGCAACACAGTACTCTAATCAAAAGGATAATGAATGCAACAGTTCAGCAATGATAAACATACATGTACACAGAATTAAGATAACAGGATCAATCAAGCTCTATCGTTGTCTAGGGGTAAATGACCAGTTTCAAAGTGACGCAAAGTTCAGTTCAATTTAGTTCAGTTCAGTTCGCAGTAATCGCTGCCATGGGAGATGGACAGTGTGGGGGAAGGAGAGAGAGAGCAAAACGAATGAATATTCAAAAACGGCTTCCACACACAGACCTTCGCAGTCAGCTTTCGGGCGAGTCCTTTGTGATGTCATCTGAGGTCACCGACCATGACCCCTCCGTTTCCAGATACGATCGTTTCTCTGCGGTGAACCCGGCACCCAGGCAAGGGTGAACACACACCAGGTTCCCGCTGATTGTGCCTTTCCACCCTGTGCGTCTATGGCCTGGTCCCGCAACCGGCCTTACAAAACTTCCCACCGACTTGTGAGAGACGCACCGCTTCCAGGGTCTGGTTACCTCGGGTGTCGTGTGTGTCCTGCCTTAGCGAACCTGTCCCTTTTTATCCCCCTGCTGGGGTATCGCCTGTCCATCACTTCAAACAGTTCAGGGTTCAAAGGGGGAGCCGATCTTGACAGCTCTCTCCTTCTGTTACTCTCTCTCCCGCCCCTTCATTACACATCTCCAAATACTGCTTCATCGTTTTCCTTATCTCTCTCTCTCCTGAAGACAGGTGGCAGACCAACTGCTGATCCCACTGGTGCCAGCACAGGACAGCTACATCTTAATCTATGTGTATTCTTGTCACAACACTATTGGAGAAGATTCTTAGAGACAGTATTTGTGAGCATTTGGAGATACACCATCAGATTAGGGATAGTTGGTATGGCTTTGTGAGAGGCAGGTCATGCCTCAAGAGCCTGATTGAATTTGTTAAAGAAGTGACAAAGCAAATTGATGAAGGCAAAGCAGTGGATATGGTCTATATTGACTTTAATAAGCCATTTGATAAAGTCTCCTATGGTATGTTCATTCAGAAAGCCAGGGAAACATGGCTGTGTGTTATCACAATTGTCTTGCCCACAGAAGACAGAGGTTGATAGCAGGGAAGGTGGATTCTGTTCTGGAAGTTGGTAGTCAGTGGTGTTCTGTTCTGGGATCCCCAGCTCTTTGTGATTTTTATAGTGCAGGTTGTCATATGATAAAATGGGATAGTGACAGGATGCAAAGTTGTGCTGACAAGTGGCATATGGAATTCAATCTTTAATAGTGTAAATTGAAACACTTTGGAAGGTTGAACTGGAAGGCAGAATATAGGTTTAGTGGCAGGGTTCTTAAGTGTGGAAGAGCATAGGAATGTGGGGTGTTTAGTGTGTTGGCCTTCAACTTAGCTCAAGATCCATGAGGTAATGTGCAGCTCTATAAAATTTTGTTTAGACCACACTTGGAGTATTGTGTTCAGACTCGGACACCTCATTATAAGAAGCATGTAGAAGCTTTAGGGAAGGTGCAGAGGAGATTTACTAGGGTGCTATCATGATTAGAGAACATTCCTTATGAGAATAGGTTTAGAGAGCTAGGGCTTTTCTCTTTGGAGTGAAGGAAAAAGAGAGGATACTTGACAGAGGTGTACAAGATGATACCAGGCATAGATAGAGTAAACAACTATATACTTTTCCCCAGGTTGAGTGGGCATAACTTTAATTAAGTTTTTTTTGCACTGAGAATGGTAAGTGCATGGAACATACTGCCTAAGGTGGCAATATAGAGGTAGGTACATTGGGAATATTTAAGACACTCTTAGCTCAGCCAATGGATGAATGAAAAAAGGAGGGCTATGTGGGAAGGAAAGGTTAAATTGATCTTGGAGTAGATTAAAGGACTGGCATAACATGATGAGCCAAATGGCTGCACTGCTCTATGTTCTGTCTTACTTTTCTCATTTTAAATGTACTTTGGAGGATCTGTATTGCATTAAAAAAAACAAATTTTAAAAAGGTAGCATAGCCTCATTGCACCACTGTGTGGGTCTATGAATTTCCTTCCAGTCCCCTTCCGTGGCATCTTGCCAAAGCACTTGTACAATCCTCCTGCCTAACTTCGTCATGGTGTAACACCAGTGACTTCCCAGTGATGATGCCAGGGAGCTGGAAAAATCTATGCCTGCAGACGCAAAGCATCTATTAACACCTGTGACAAGGGCCAAAATCACTACATGCAGGTGCTGAGTGTCTGTATCCAAGATAAAAGAGCAAGGTTACATAATGAGATTCTGTCATTTGACATTGTCATGTTTAATATAGTTTAATAGCTTCCTTAAATGCATGGAAACAACACTGAAGGCAGTCATTTGGATTTTAAAAAGTATATAAAACAGAAAGCAATGTAAGCTTTGAATAAGACGCCTTTCATTTACGGGAAAAGTTGCTAAGCAACTTGCTATTTATCTTTCATAACAAAGGAATGCAGTACAAAAAGTCTTTTTTTTCCATCAGTGACCTCAAACCTTTTCAAAACTAATTCATCAGGTTGGCTGTTGTGATTTTGTGGCTGTTCTGACCATACAGCATCTTACACAAGGCATGTTAAATTGAATAGTGACCAAGCATAAAGGCTCTCCATTATCTCTCATTACAAAATATAACAAACCAGGATTCTAACTCTGATGCTCACTTAAGACTACTCTTTATCTTCAATGGCACAAAGGGGTATTTATGATGCTCTGAAAAATATATATTTTACTTTTGTGTGTTTATTCTCATTTTACATGTCACTTTAATAGAACTGCATTGAATTTTACATCTTTAAAGTGTGTTTCTTCTGAGATTTCAATTTCATGAGAATTTGTAATTATTCCACATATTGTATTCTTTATGAAGGACAACAAGATGTGCATTCAGTATGTAGTCCATTTCTAATTAAGTCAAGAATTAACATTCCCTGTAATCTTTGGACAACACTGCCAGCTAAAACTTAATCCAATGAGTAACAGAGTGCGACATACGAAAACAGGCAGATTCCTAGTTTATTGATAAGCTGTGAAAAATCAGAGTTTTTACAACTGCTCTCTGATTCAGATTCAGATTCAGTTATTTATCTCTTGTACATTCAAACATAGATTGAAATTCATCTGGGGAATGCAGCATGCAAGCATCACCACGCATTCCAGCATGCCCGCAGTGCTTGGCATAGCACAAATCAGAACAAACTAAGCAAGACCCATTCCTCCCTCCCACCCACCTACACGGACAATTCTCCAACTCCAGGACAGCCTCCTGTCACCGGTGTTGGGCCATTGAGTTTCTGTGGCAGAACGTGAAACATGGTTGCCTCCATTACCCTGTGCTGATTAAAGCATCGAGGAAGATTTAAATCATCAAGGATGAGAGTGGAAAACAAACAGGTGTTCAGCGCTGTCTGCTTGCGTTTGACCGGTCTCCCTCTCGTCATGCTCCCACGCTCAGGCAGGAGGTGCAGGAGTCTTGGATCCCATGCTGCCAGGTTATTGCCATCAGGCTCCTGGACCGGCTTCATCACCTCAGCACTGGATGGACTCCACAGCCTGTGGACTCATTTTTGGAGACTCTGCAGTTCACGTTCCATGTGTTCTTGTTTAACTAATTTTACTACTTAAGCGATTTGATCAAGGCCCTTCAGCACTGATCTGATTCTGCAGCTGTGGCCTACAAACATCTGCACTTGCCACAGCACCAAACTGGCACCACAGCTATGGCCTGCAGCCATTGTGTTCCCGTACCGGCTTCACTTGCCACAGTGCTGAACTGGCTGTGATTTCAAAGGTTTCAAACGTACATTTAATGTCACACAAATGTATACAATTTACATCCTGAAATTCTTTTTCTTCGCAGCCATCCACAAAAACAGAGAATGAATAAATTAAGGTTAGAAATCGAGAAAACCTACAGCACAATACAGGTCCTTCGACCCCCAAAGCTGTGCCGAACATATCCTTACCTCAGAAATGACCTAGGATTACCCATAGCTCTCTATTTTTCTAAGCACCACGTGCCTGTCAAGGAGTCTCTTAAAAGATCCTATCGTATCCGCCTGCACCACCATCGCCAGCAGCCCATTCCATGCACTCACCACTCTCTGCGTAAAAAACTTACCCCTGACATCTTCGCTGTACCTACTTCCAAGCACGTTAAAACTGTGCCCTCTCATGCTATCCATCTCAGCCCTGGGAAAAAGCCTCTGACTATCCACACGATCAATGCCTTTCATCATCTTATAAACCTCTATCAGGTCACCTCTCATCCTCCGTCGCTCCAAGGAAAAAAGGCCGAGTTCACTCAACCTATTCTCATAGGGCATGCTCCCCAATCCAGGCAACATCCTTGTAAATCTCCTTCGAACCCTTTCTATGTTTTCCACATCCTTCCTATAGTGAGGCGACCAGAACTGAGCACAGTACTCCAAGTGGGGTCTGATCAGGGTCCTATATAGCTGCAACATTACCTCTCGGCTTCTAAACTCAATCCCATGATTGATGAAGGCCAATGCAACATATGCTTTCTTAACCACAGAGTCAACCTGCACACATGTTGGGCACTTGGCCAAGTGGTTAAGGTGTTTGTCTAGTGATCTCAAGGTTGCTGGTTCGAGCCTTGGCTGTGGTAGCGTGTTTGTGTCCTTGAGCAAGGTACTTAATCACACATTGCTCAAATGTCTGTGTGAGGAGTGGCACCCCACACAGACTTCCAATCTGCGCCTTGTAAGGCATGAAAATGCCTGATACAGGCCTCTCATGGTCTAAGTCGACGTTCCCCTTTCCCCCAACCTGCGCAGCAGCTTTAAGTGTCCAATGGACTCGGACCCCAAGATCTCTCTGATCCTCCATGCTGCCAAGAGTCTTATCATTAATACTATTTTCTGTCATCATATTTGACCTACCAAAATGAACCACCTCACACTTAAATGGGATGAACTCTATCTGCCACTTCTCAGACCTGTTTTGCATCCTATCAATGTCCCGCTGAAACCTCTGACAGTCCTCCACACTATCAACAACACCTCCAACCTTTGTGTCATCAGCAAATTTACTAACCCATCCCTCCACTTCCTCATCCAGGTCATTTGTAAAAATCACAAAGAGTAGGGGTCCCAGAACAGATCCCTGAGGCATACCAATGGTGACCAACCTCCATACAGAATTTGACCCGTCTAAAACCACTCTTTGCCTTCTGTGGGCAAGCGAGTTCTGGATTCACAAAGCAATGTCCCCTTTGATCCCATGCCTCCTTACTTTCCTAATAAGCCTTGCATGGGGTACCTTGTCAAATGCCTTGCTGAAATCCATATACATTACATCTACTGCTCTACCTTCATCAATGTGTTTAGCCGCACCCTCAGAAAATTCAATCAGGCTCATAAGGCCTTTCACAAAGCCATGCTGACTATTCCTAATCGTATTATGCCTCTCCAAATGTTCATAAATCCTGCCTCTCAAGATCTTCTCCATCAACTTACCAACCACTGAAGTAAAACTCACTGGAATATTATTTCCTGGGCTATCTCTACTCCCTTTCTTGAATAATGGAACAACACCTGCAACCCTCTAATCCTCTGGAACCTCTCCCATTCCCATTGATGATGCAAAGATCATTGCCAGAGGCTCAGCAATCTCCTTGCTAGCCTGGGATATATCTCGTCTGGTTCCAGACACTTATCCAACCTGATGCTTTCCAATGTTCCAGCACGTCCTCTTTCTTAGTATCTACATGCTCAAGCTTTTCAGTCCACTGTAACTCATCCCTACAATCGCCAAGATCCTTTTCCCTAGTGAATACTGAAGCAAAGTACTTATTAATTACCTCTGCTATCTCCTCCGGTTCCATACACAGTTTTCCATTGTCACACTTGATTGGTCCAATCCTCTTGCTCTTCACATACTTGTAGAATGCCTTGGGGTTTTCCTTAATCCTGTCGACCAAGGCCTTCTCATAGCCCCTTCTGGCTCTCTTAATCTCTTTCTTAAGCTCCTTCCTGCTAACCTTATAATCTTCCAGATCTCTATCATTACCTAGTTTTTTGAACCTTTCCTAAACTCTTCTTTTCTTCTTGACTAGATTTACAATAACCTTTTTACACCACAGTTCCTGTACCATATCATCCTTTCCCTGTCTCGTTGGAATGTACCTAAGCAGAACTCCACGCAAATACCCCCTGAAATTTGCCACATTTCTTCCGCACATTTCCCTGAGAACATCTGTTCCCAATTTATGCTTGCCTGATAGCCTCATATTTCCCCTTACTCCAATTAAACGCTTTCCTAACTTGTCTGTTCCCAGCCCTCTCCAATGCTATGGTAAAGGGGATAGAATTGTGATCACTATCTCCAAAATGCTCTCCCACTGAGAGATCTGACACCTGACCAGGTTCATTTCCCAATACCAGATCAAGTACAGCCTCTCCTCTTGTAGGCTTATCTACATATTGTGTCAAGAAACCTTCTTGAATACACCTAACAAACTCCACCCCATCTAAACCCCTCGCTCTAGGGACATGCCACTAGATATTTGGGAAATTAAAATCTCCCACCATAACAACCCTGTTATTATTACACCTTTCCAGAATCTGTGTTCCTATCTGCTCCTCAATGTCCCTGTTACTATTGGGTGGTCTATGAAAAACACTCAGTCGAGTTATTGACCCCTTGCTGTTCTTAACCTCCACCCACAGAGACTCCGTGGATTAGGTGTCCTTGTTGTGTAATAGTCAACAAGAATAACCCTGCTACTTTTTTCTTCATCCACCTTCCATGCTGACCTCCCTGAGGCCTCCTGCACTGTTTCAACAAAGCCTAATGTAAAGTCAAGGAACTGCAGGCACACCTGATACTCCTCAATCTGCTGAGTACCTTCTGTTTTGTTTGCTTTTGTTTCATCTTTTAACCTATGATTAAAGTGAGAAGAATTTTGTTCTACCTAGAATTTCCCTAGTGCATAGCCCTCTGTTTTTCTAAGCCCCATGTACCTATCTAAGAGGATTTTAAAAGACCCTACTGTATCCACTTCCATCACTGCTGTCAGCAATGCATTTCCATGCACTCACCATTCGCTGTGTGAAAAACTTACCCCTAACATCTCCTCGATACCTATTTCCAAGCACCTTAAAACTATGCCCCCCTGGGAAAAAACTTCTGGCTATCCACACAATCATGCTTCCCATCGTCTTATACACCTCTATCAGATCACCTCTTATCCTCTGTCACTCCAAGGAGAAAGGGCCAAGTACACTCAACCAATTCTCATAAGTTACATCCTCCAGTTATCTATAATTATCTACAATTTTATCACAGATAATGGGGATATTCTACATACATGTATTTTGCATTAAATCACCCAGTGTGTTAACTTTAGAAAACAGAATTTTGGAAATCTACAGCTCAGAATGAAGACATTTGACATATTTTGCTTATGCCATCCTAAGAAGAGCATCCACTTGCTAATCCCACGTTCCAGCTAGTTGTCCATAGCTTTGTATATTTTGCCACTTAAATGCATTTCCAAGTACTTTTTAAAAATATTGTGATGTCTGCCTCTACCCCCTTTCAGGCAGCGATATCAAGACCATGATAAGCACTGATTAATCAGTTAGCAACACAATGAATCCATTGCTCTGAGCTGAAAAAACATTTCAGATCCGCAGCTTTTGATAGAGCTCACTAATGTATTCATTGCATCTTATGAGGATAGTAATTTCAGTAATATGGCACCATTAAGTGGCAACTGTTTGCGTGCAGCTCTGCTGGAAATCATCAAATATTCCTGTTTACGTCTACTGCAGCTGAAATCCACAGTCACAGCCATGGGTACTCCAGTTAGCAGCATCATTTAAAGATGTTTTAAAAAATCTATCAATATTCAAAATCAACAAACCTTGGATAGCAGACTCGGGTCATGAGTGCAGTACCCCTTTAAGAAAATGGAAGGGGGGATCAGTCTATAGGTATACACAATTAAAATGCAAAGGCCTTATCCTTCCAATTCTGACTATCCTGCTGGTAAATATACTGCCAAAATAAAACTAAAGACCTCAGAATATGATTGCTATACCAAAGGGATATCATGGATGGTTGTGTACTTTGCTTCATGGAAACATGGCTATCCCCACAATGTTGGACATACCGCTGCAGCTCTCCACACAATCAGGACAGCTCTGTCTGTTAAAAGCAGAAGAGATGGCGTATGCTTTATCATTAACACATCATTGCGCACAGATATAGTGTTTCTGTCTCAGTTCTGCTCACCCAACCTGAACATGTAGCGGGCAAGAGTCATCTATTTTATCTCCCGAGGGATTTTTCTGTCATCATCCTGGTAGTGGTGTACATTCCACCTCAGGCCAAGGTGAGGCAGGCACTGGAGTATCTGAGCAACATAATCAACTCGCACAAAACAGCACACCCTGATGCCTTCCTTAGAGATTTCAGCCTAGCCAGCAACTACCACCAACATATCACCTGCGGAACCAAAGGAGTTAACACACTTGACCACTGTTATACCACCATAAGGAATGCTTACCATGATCCCACACCCATATACACAAAAAGTCCAAGTATGACCTATGGAAGACCATTTTAAAGGGGAGAATCTATTCCAACTGAAGTTAATGATGGAATCAGATGCACATCAGCTCTGGCGGGGTTTGCAGGCCATTACTTCCTACAAAGCAAAACCTAACATCATGAATGACTGTGATGCTTCACTTCCAGACAAACTCAAAGCCTTTTATGCACACTTAAAAAAGAAGTTAAAAACTATACCTATGTGAATCCTTGCATCTGCTGACCATGTGACCTCTGTCTCAGAGGCTGATGCCAGACATTTTTCTGAGGGTAAACCCTCGCAAGGCAATGGCATACAAGGTAGGGCTCTACAAACCTGTGCCAGCCAACAGTTGGGAGTGTTTAAGGACATCGTCAATCTCTCACTGCTGCAGTTGAAGGTTACCACCTGCTCAAAAGGGTGACAATCATATCAGTGGCCAAGAAGAGCAGTGTGAGTTGCCTCAATGACTATTGCCCAGTGACACTACATTTACTGTGATGAAGGGCTTTGAGAGGTCAGTCATGACCAGAATCACCTCCTGCCTATGCAAGGCTCTGGACCCACATTGTAGTTTTCCTATTGCCACAATAGGTCTATAGTGCATGCAGTTTCACTTGCTCTCCACTTGGTCTTGAGTCACCTGGACAATAGTAATTGCATCAGACTGGTGTTTATTGATTATGTTGTGTTCATTATTGAGGGATAATACCAAGGACACACCAGGATATTCAACTGAACTTTATCAACCACCCTGCTTGGACAGTATGTGAACCCCTCCCATGTGGGGGTGGCTATCTGAGTGGCATCAGAATGACACTGCTAACTACCACATCTCCTCTTCATGGATAAAAAAGAAAAAAACAGGTATGTACTTCTTGTCTCTAGAACTGCATTGAAATTATAGTCACTGAAATGGAGTGATTCAGTTCACTTTACCCATTATGCTCCTTACACAAACATAGAAACAAATTGCCAACATTATAACTGTCTTACTCTTTGTTTATAATCGTCTCCCTTGCCCTTTATTTTCTCCTTTTCTTTTGCCATTTTTTTAAGAAAGTCTCATTTTGTGAAATGTTTTCAACATTAGAACTCTTTCTAAAAAAAACATGGAGATCAGTATAGACTACCTGAACACTCCAACAAAGTGAGAGGATTATTCTGCATCTTTAGTCACTTCCCAAAGCTATTAGGGTATGGAGTATATCTCTGTGGTTGGGGATTCTTGAACCTGTTCTCATCATAAGGATCAGGCTGCTCTATTTCTTTCTCTGCCTTTTGTGGACTTTGAAGGTGCATGAGCACACACCTGTTCTGTGTGATTTCACCTTGTGATGTTCTGATCACAAATGATCGTAATGTATGCTGCCAGACTTTGGCGATTTTGTTATGTTAATCTGTGGAATGCGGCTTTGTTGTGTTTTAACGCTGCAGAGAGTTTGCGCTAGCAGCTTATTGTGGTTTAGAGGGTGATAAACCACAATAAGCTCCACAGTTCCTTTGGTGAATTGGTCTGAAACCCAAACAGCTTCGCCACTCCTGAGTGGTGACAAAGGTTTTGCTCTGTGTCTGAGATCTTGCACGCTCTTCATTTTCTCACGCTGTGTTGTCTCAAAATTTCTCACTTTGTCTCCGTCTGGTAAGTGAGGTTAGAGAAAGGAAGGAAGAATGGGCAGGCTTGTTCTCAGTCTCCAGCCCATTGACAGCTCTGATGGACAGCAGCCATTCACAAGAGCTGTGGAGCGATAAGCCAGCAGTGTGTTCTATGGGTCTTTTGCCTTTAATAGGAAACTCGTAACAGTTTGCGCTGCTCCTTCCACTTCTCCATTTTCCTGTGGGTACTGTGGACTGCTTTTTTGATGTTTGAACTCATAGTCCCTCACAAAGGCTTTTTATTCTGAGCAGCTGAATTGTGGATCGTTGTCTGACACAGGTGTCTGTGGTATTCCATGGTGAGGGAATACAGCTTTCAGGTGCTGTGTAATGGCTGCTGAGGATGCAGAGGACAGCTTGGACACCTCAATATTCCATGAGTAGTATACCACAGTGAGAAGATGTTTGTCTCTTTCAGCTCAAAAATGCCCGCGTCTGTAATTTGCCATGGATAGTCTGGGAAATCTGTGGGACAGAGAGGTTCAGCATGATTTTTGAGCAGTTTTGTGCATGCTTCACATTGCTTTACGTAATCTCCCAGCTGTGTGCTTAGACCAGGCCAGCACATGGATTGCCTTGCTTTTAGATGACAGTTTTCGGTGCCTTTTTGTCCTTTGTGGATTTGACTGATGACTCTGGTGGGCATAGAAGCAGGAACAACAACTCTAGAGCCCTTGCCCAGCAAACTATTAAAAATGGTGAGAGTGTCTCTTTCAGACCGGTGAAGTCTGAGTTTGTGAGCTCCTTTTGGAACTGCTGGCCATCCATGCTGTCATGACCTTGCTGCAGAAGTGGTCCTTTTTCAAATCACTATGAATTTTGTCCTGTTTACTCAGTGATGCAGAAAAGCTTTTACGTACCTGAGCTAAGCAGATGTTGGTATCTTCCATGAGGGTGGAGTCAGCCATTGTCCACTCACTTTTGCATGGCATCATCGACAGTGTCTGGTGTTGTGAAAGAATTGCTGTGGATATGTTCAGCGTGATAACAGAATCACATAAGCCTCATTCTGAATCTTTCCAGGTGTCGTTCAAATAGTTCAAATGATTAAATTTAATATCAGAGAATGTATACAGTATACAAACTGAAATTCTTACTCTTCACAGACATCCATGAAACAAGAAACACCAAAAGAGAGAGAGAGAGAGAGAGACAGAGACAGAGACAGAGAGAAAGAAAAGAAAGAAAAAAAAGAAAGAAAGAAAGAAAGAAAGAAAGAAAGAGAAATTGAGTGTAGGGGTCTTATTCCAAAAACAGTGCCTACTGACTGCTGTCCCCCTATCTCAGTTTCCCATGATGCTTCAGTTACCAAAATCAGTGAGGATCCAGTTGAGGAGTCTCTGGGGCCACTCCCTGAATGCATGTTACTTCCAGGCCACTCCTGGAGATGGCAAAGCACCAGGCTGTCCAGCCAGTTCTGAGACCCGCTGCTTGTGCAGAACTGTAGTTTGAGCTGTAGCTGTAGACCATGGACCCTGATAGAACCTCAGCCACCTTGAAGAGAAAAGAAAGACATAAAAAGAAGAAGAAGCTGTTTCATGGACAAACTGTAAGAAGTTGCCTGGATGTACAGAAACGGCTGGGGTCATCATTCCTAGATCTTCCTCCTTGGATGAGGTAAGTCATCCAAGAATTTCAAGATGCGGAGACTGACAAGTTACTTGTGGTCTGTTTCAAGTAGGAATTTAGTGTCTATCAACAGCAACTGAAACATTCACAAGCCCACAAGAGAGCCAACATCTCCTTTTTGATCTGGGTGCAATACTATTCAGTAGGAGTCAGTGCTTTGGAGCCAGTTTCCATACACCACTGCAGTACTGCATGAGCAGTCCCTCTAGACCAAAGGAAAAGATACCTGCTGATACCTTGGTTGCTTTACTCAGATCAAGGAATGCCAATGTTGATAGAGAGATAATCTCTGTTTTAATTGATGAGAATAACTTCTCCTATAGTGCATCCGAAGTACAAACTTTTTCTTCTGAGAGATGAGGCCGTGTTTTCTCCACCAAATCTGAAATGAATTTTCCCAGCTACTTCACCATAACCAAGGAAGCTGCTGATCTCTGATACATTGGTAGGTTGCTCGTGTTCTGAGCTCCTGCCAGTTTGTTTGAATCTGGTTCACTCCCTCTGAGGACAGTTGGTGACCTAAGAACTTCACTTCCAAATATGCAAATCTACATTTCTCTTTGTTCAGGGTTATTCCAGCTTGTTTCAGTTTCTCCAAGGCAGATTCCCCTCCTTCGTCATGTTCCTCACTTGAGCCTCCAAGATGAGTATATCATCCGTGTGGCAGACTACACCTTCCTGTCCCTCCAAAATTTGGTTCCTCCTCATCTGAAAGAGTTCAGGCCTGATAAGATGCCAAAAGGAAATCTCTTGAAAGCATAGCCTCTATATGGTGCGATAAAGGTTGTGAGCTGCTGTGACTCAGGAGCTGAATGGATTTTCCAGAACCCTGAGTTTGCATCTAATTTGGAGAATAACTGTGTTCCACCCAGCATGCCCATTGTGCTCCACAGAGGGCAGAATAAACTTCTCCCACCCCATTGCATTATTAAATTTTGTTAGATCAACACAGATCCTTACTGTGCGATCTGGCTTAGGAACAGGAACAATTTCTACATACCAGTCAGTGGGTCTATTCGCTCTAGTTATGATGTGACTTTGTTCATCAATGGGACTGTGTATATGCCTCACTGTGGTCAGAGATGGGGGGTCACCCCTGGCCTCAGTTGGATAAGGTACTCTTCTTTCAGTACGCCCAGCCCTGTGAACAGCTCCAGGTACTTCTTTTGCCACTGACCATCGTTTAGTGAACCCAACCTTGCAATGAGGTTCAGTTTCTCACTGGCACATCATCCCAGTAGTGGTGAGAAGAGATTCTGAACAACATAGACATCATCTTTTAACTGTTTCTCATTGTTATGGATGGAAGTAATAAGCATTCCTTTCACACTGACTTTATGTTTCCCTGGCGCCATGAGCACTTTCTTTATTGAGTTTAGCATAATGCCGATTTTCTTCACCAGTTTTGTGAACAGACATTTGGAATGGCTATGACATCTGCCCCAGTGTCCATTATGAACACCATTGCCTCATTTTGCAACTGACCCATAGTATACCAGTCTTGTCTATTTGAATCTAGAGTGCCCAGGAAAGCTCTCTCTTCGTCTGAATCATGGTCTTCTTTGACCTCCTGAAGAACTGTTTTTGAGTGACACTGGCTTTTATAATGGCCTACTCTATTGCATTGGTGGCATTTCACTTCTTTTGCTGGACAGATTTCTTTGACGTGGAATGGAGACTTGCTGCATCTCCTGCAGTTGGACATGTTACCCGCTCCTTGTTTTGCTTGAGCTGAGCTCTGCCTCTTTCTGACGTCTTTCTGACTGCACCTTGTTGGTACCTTTCTTTTTGTACAGCTTCTCGCATCACCTCAGCTTGTTTTCTTGCCTGAGCTCTGCCAGCTGCTGATGAACATACTCACTCTGCTTGACCTTAGCAATAGCTTTCTCCAGTCTGAGATTTGTCTGCAACTGAAGTGTCTCCGACAATTTGGTGTCTAGTAGCCAGACAACAATCCTGTCTCTAACGAGCCCATCTCTCAGATTTCACATACACAGTTGTCGGACAGAGCATACAATGCTGTGATGAAATCATTTACCCTTTCATGTGGCTCCTGTTTTCTGGAGTTGAACTTTGCCTTCTCATATATCGGATTTCACTTTCCTGCGAAATAATCTCTGAAGTTGTCCTGAACTATTTTGCATTCCTTTTTCTGAACATCTGTCAGTCCTAATCCACCCATGATGTTATCTGTTTTGTCACTCATGTAGTATATCAGTGTTCTTCATTAAGAATCCCCATCACCCAAGACATGCTCTCTTCTCATTGTTACCATCAAGGACGAGGTACAGGAGCCTGAAGACACTCATGCAATGTTTCAGGAACCGATAGTTCCCTCCCCTGTCAAATTTCTGCTTAACTTCTAATTAGAACCTATTCTCTATCATATCTAGTAAATCTGTACTCCTCTACATTGGAGGCCACGGGTGAGAACCTCTGAGAGTAACGGGATATAAAGTATACTCTGGATGAGGAGGTTCACTGAGAATGGTTGCTAATCCCACCATTGATCAACCTGTCAAGATCTGGAGAACAGAGCTACTAAACTGGTGTTGCAGCAAGTAGTGAGAAAACTAACAGAAATAAAATGATTTACTCGACTTCATATTCAACTATATATCTGTCATGGATCTCTCGATCCATAACAATATTAGTAGGAGTGACCACCGCTGGCCCACCTTCACTCTGAAAACAATCTCTCTGTGTTTTCTGGCAATGCTACCAATCAAAACAAATCTACCATTTAAAAGGTGAGCATTATTGAGACATAGTGGGGCTTCAGCATCAGCAAAAATTTAATTAACCGGAATCTGTAACTTGATGGGCCAGCGTTTTCCCCTACCTAACCAATACAATCAAATCAGAGAACAACATGAATTCAATGAATAATATAGCACGGTTTGACAGGTACAGTAGGAATGAACTGTTATCCTGGTACAACCTCAGTACAGGATAACGTACCTACTCTGTGGATGAACTAGCATAATTATAGACAGAGCATAGTAAGCCTGCAAAGTACAGATTAGATCAATTCTAGCCATAACCAGCTGTATGTACTAGTGGATAGTTAAATGCCTGAAATATAATTTTCTGCATGAACATCCCCATCTGGAGCAATTGTGGAGTCTACTGCATGATTGTTAATGTCAAGGCTGAAATATTTGTAACAATTTTCATCCAAGGTGCCAACAGTAGATGCCTTTTACTGATGATCCCATTATCACATGCTGTACTGGTGGCCCACAAAGCTGCAACCTTGATTCACGATTCTACTCCCTGTACACTCACTGCTGTACGGCCAGATTCTATTCTAACTCCATCTACACAGTTGCAGATGATACTACTGCAGTAGGCCAAATCTCAAAGAATATTAAGGGAAGAGATAGAGAGCTGAGTGACATGGTGTCATGACAACTTCCCCTCAATATCAGAAAAACAAAGGAGCTGGTCATTAGCTCAGGAAGGGTGGGGAGGAGGGAGGGGGAGGACTGTATGCAGGCTCCTGTCTACATCAACAGTGCTGAGGTGAAGTGAGTAGAGACTTATATGTTTCTAGGATTGAGCCTGTCTTGATTCAACCATGTTGATACCATGACAAAGAAAGCACACTAGCTTTGGAGAACAGTATCAACACCAACTTATGGAGAACAGCTAAAATTTCTGTCAATGTGCCCTTCTGTCAAAGAGCAGAGCATTTGTTATCTGGCCCATTACCGTCTCCCAATCATTATCAAGGTAATGGGTAGTGTATCAACAGAGCTTTTGAGCCACTCTTACACTGCAGTAACCTGTTCCCTAAATCTCAGTTTGAGTTTTGCATAAAGCACTTGAGAGACAAAACTTCATAACAACTGTATTCTAAAAGTGGGCTAAAGTATTTATTTTAGAGGTCCATTGAAGGTGACTGACTGAAGTTTGATCAAGTAGTGCACTGAGAAGTTAGTGGGGATCAAATGAAGAGGCACGGACAGGACTTTTAATTTTCTGGATCGTCATATCCTGAACGTTATGGAACAAATCAGTGCGCATTGTTTGTAATGATTGCTGGGGAATAGCTTATTGGATCTTCCACATGAACACATGTTCCTGAATTGGAACTATACTTAGGGCACAGGAGGTTGGATGTCCTGCAATGACTGACCTTCCTGTTCTGACTCCTTGTAGCCTTTTCACAAAGTATGTGATATGACAAGGATATGGTGGAAAGCACTCCACCTTAATGGATGAGTGCATATTAACAACACCAGATGGCAACATATGAAAGAAAGCAACCAACTTGAATATCATGCCCTCTGCCACCCATACACCACAAGTGCAGTCTGCACTATCTATGGGATGCATTGCATCTGCTCACCAGGGTTTCTTTGATATAGATTGAAAACTCACATTCTTCACCACATGGAAAGACAACAGATACAAATGCATGGGAAGACTCCATAATACCTACCTTGCAAACCACCCTGCCTTGGAAATATGTTGTTGTTCCCTTGTTGTCACCGACTATTGTCTTCAACACAAGGAATGTAGTCACTCAAGAGGTAAGGAAACCCTTCAAAGATGGTGATCATAATATGATGGACTTCGCTCTGCTACTTAAGAGATAGAGAAGCTAAAGTCAGATGTAGCAGTATTACAGTGGAGTAAAGGGAATTATAGAGGCATTAGAGAGGAGCTGGCCAAAATTGATTGGAAGTGAACACTAGCAGGGATGATGGCAGAGCAGCAATGGTTGGAGTTTCTGGGAGAAATTCAGAAGGCCCAGGAAGATACATCACAAAGAAGAAGAAGCACACTAATGGCAGGGTGATACAACCGTTGCTGACAAGGGAAGTCAAAAACAACATAAAAGCAAAAAAGAGTGCATATAATAGAACAAAAATCGGTGGGAAGGTAGAGGATTAGAAAGCTTTTAAAAACAAAAGTTAACTAAAAAAGCCATAAGGGAGGGAAAAGAAATATGAAGGTAAGCTGGCCAATAATATCAAAGCAGATACCAAATATTCTTTCAGATATATAAAAAGTAAACCAGAGGCGAGAGTAGATATTGGATGGTTGGGAAATAACACTGGAGAGATAGCAATGGGGGACAACGAAGTGGCGGATGAACTAAATAAGTGCATCTGTCTTCACTGTGCAAGACTCTACAATTTGCCAGAATTTTGAGGGCGTCAGGGGGAAGAATTTTCAGAGCATTTGCTATTACTAGGGTGCTATTACTAGCAGAAGGTGCTTCGGAAGCTGAAAGGTCTGAAAGTAGTTAAGTCTGAAAGAGGTAGCTGAGGAGATTGTAGAGGCACTAGTAATGATCTTTCAAGAATCACTAGACCGTGGCATGGGTCAGGAGGGCTGGAAAATTGCAAATGTCACTCCACTCTTCAAGGAGAGAGGGAGACAGATGAAAGGAAATTAGAGGCCAGTTAGTCTGACCTCAGTGGATGAGAAGATGTTGGAGTTGATTGTTAAGGATGAGGTCTTAGGTTACTTGGAGACACATGATAAAATAGGTCAAAGTCAGCATGGTTTCCTTAAGGGAAATTTTTTGACTGACAAATCTACTGGAAAGCTTTGAAGAAATAATAACCAGGATAGAGAAAGGAGAATCAGTGGATGTTGTGTATGTGGATTTTCAGAAGGCCTTTGACAAGGTGCCATACATGAGGCTGCTTATATAATATAAGAACCCACTGTATTACAGAAAGATACTAGCATAGATAAGGAATTGGCTGATTGGCAAGAGGCTAAGTGTGGGAATAAAGGGAGCTTTTTCTAGGTGGCTGTTGGGAAGTGGATATGGAGAAGATATTTCCTAAAACAGGGGAGTCTAGGACCTGAGGGCATAGCCTCAGAATAGGGGATATATATTTAGAATGGAGCTAAGGAGGAATTTCTTTAGGTAGAGGGTGCTGAATGTGTTGAATTTATTGCCACAGGCAGCTGCGGAGGCCAGGTTTTCGATGTATTTAAGGCAAAGGTTAATATGTTCTTGATTAGTTAGGGTGTTAAAGTTTGTAGAAGATGACAGCAGAAGAGGGTTGAGGGCAAAGATATATCAGCCATGGTGAAATGGCAGGTCAGGTGCAATGGGCTAAATGGCCTAATTCTACTCCTATTTCTTCTGGTCTTTTGGTCTACTCAAAGAACAGGCATCAATTATGGTCATTATTGTGATGTTTTATATTAGTTGATACAAGAAAACAAGTAAGCTGGATAGCTCTACCTTTTGTCTAAGGTTCCATCTCATGATTTCAGTAACTTCATAATCAATTGCAATAAAGTTGGCCCTTTTGCATCTATGAGCAATCTCTGGCGCAGTGGCATCATATGAGGAAGTTATGCTAAACCGAGCATTGGTGCCAACAATCTACTGCTATACCTCCAAAGATGAATTGCGCCTGCACCTAAAGAATAGTTACACTGTGAGTTACGATCATACCCTTTAATGGAAGTACTGTTATATTAGCTACGGTTCAATTATGTTATTAAGGTTTCATTGTTAAATCTCAATTCTCCCTAATTATAGCCTAGAGATCTATTATTTGATTTTGTAGTAAGGTATATTATGTATAATGAAATAACTTATAGTGTCTTCATGCTGTGTAATTAATGCCTAAAAATCGTTTAGGTATTTTGTTTGCTTTCGGCTTTTCTCAGAAAATAAAATATCTTATATGTTAGATCATTATGTTATTTGGAGATTGCAGCTGGCAGAATATTCTACAAAATTTGTTTTCTTTTATGTTACCCCTGTTTTTCTGAAAAATGATATCATTTATTTTCAGCTATTATAATATGTAAATTAATATATCTGTAATTTTTGACTTCATACATAAGACTTCTGTTGTGATAGACTCCACTGACCTCCATGTGCATTATCTGTTGCAAAGAATGGGTGAACCCAAACGCAGGACACTGGCATGGAGATAGAGTTGGGATGCAGAGGAGGGCGTGAGCATGGCTGGAGCTGAACGGCAAACAGGAGGAGGAATGGAAAGGCAGGCAGCAGGCAATACTTACCTTGACACGAAGAGACTGAGTTACACAGACAGACCTCAGTACTGAAACAAAACTTAGAATACACAAGCCTAAGCAATGAGTGGATGCAACGCTGGGGTCTAGATGAGAATCAAGTGCCACAGTCAAGGAGCCTGGGAAAAGGAAATTAGGAGAATATGAGGAATTAACAGTCAGGACCGTGACAGTTCCTCCCCTCAACGGGAGCCTCCAGGCGAACCACCAGTCTTACCCGGATTGTCGCAATGGAAGTCTTGGATGAGGGAGGGGACTAAGATGAAGGAGCAGGGGATCCAAGTGCGCTCCTGAGGACCATAACCCTCCCAATCAACGAGGTACTGGAAACCCCTGCCTTGGCGGTGCACGTCCAGTATTTGCCGAAAAGCAGTGCAGTGCTGTTTTTAAGTCCTGATTTGCTCACTCCGTCTGACCATTAGTCTGTGGATGGAAACCAGAAGACAGACTCGCTGAAGCTCCGAGGGCTTGACAGAAGGACTTCCAGACTTGGGAGATGAATTGGGAGCCCCGGTCCAAAACGATGTCAGAGGGAATTCCATGAAGGCTGAAGATGTGTTGGACAAGGAGGTCGGCAGTTTCACGGGCTGTAGGGAATTTGGGGAGGGCTATGAAGTGCATGGCTTTGGCAAAATGGTGCACAATGGTGAGAATAGCTGTGTTACCATATGAAAGGGGTAGTCCAGTGGCGAAATCCAGAGCAATGTGGGACCAAGGGCGGCCAGGGACAGGTAGGGGATGAAGCAGCCCAGCAGGTGGCCGATGGGAGGCTTTTCCGCGGGCACAAATAGTACAGGCAGAGATGAAGGAGCGAGTGTCAGCATCCATGGTGGGCCACCAGAAATGTCGCTTCAGAAGGGACAGGGTTCGATCGATTCCCGGATGGCAGGCGAACCGGGAAGTATGCCCCCATTGGAGAACCTGAGACTGGACAGAGTCAGGCACGAAGAGACGAATGGGGAGTCCATCGCCTGGGTCAGGTTGAGTCCATTGGGCCTCTAACTACAGACTTGATCTCCCAGGTAAGAGCAGCCACGACACAGGATGGTATCAGGATTGGAAGGGTCCTCCTCAGAGATGTATTGACAAGAGAGAGCATCTGACTTCCCGTTCTTGGAACCAGGATGGTAGGTGAGGGTGAAATTGAAGCGGCCAAAAAACAGTACCCAACGGGCTTGGTGGGAGTTAAGGCAGTTAGCTGTCTGGATGTATGCCAGGTTCTTATGGTCTGTCCGAATGATGATTGGGTGTTCTGCTCCCTCCAGCCAGTGCCTCCACTCCTCCAAGGCGAGTTTGACGGCCAGCAACTCCTGGTTCCCAATGTTGTAGTTCCATTCAGCGGGCGATAGACGGCAAGAGAAGAAGGCGCAGGAATGGAGCTTTTGGTCTGCGATAGAGCGTTGGGAGAGGATCGCTCCCACCCTAGTGTTGGAGGTGTCTACTTCCGCTATGAACTGGCTAGATGGATCAGGCTGGACCAGGAAGGGAGCGGAGGTGAAACGCCTCTTCAGCTCTGAGAAGGCTGAGTCCGCTTCGGGGGTCCAGTGGAAGGGGGTCGCAGGAGAGGTGAGTTGAGTAAGGGGTGCTGCCACCCGACTGTAGTTCCGAATGAAGCGACAGTAGAAATTGCTGAATCCCAGAAATTGCTGGAGTTGTTTAAGCGTCATTGGTTTGGGCCACTCTGCCACCACCTGGATCATTTCGGGATCCGCCCTCACCTGCCTGCTCTCAATGATGTATCCCAGGAAACTGACGGAACGGGGATGGAATTTGCACTTCTCGGCCTTAACAAATAGTTTCTTCTCCAAAAGCCTCTGAAGAACCTGGCGGACGTGGTGGGTGTGCTCATGGAGGTTACGGGAGAAGATTAGGATATCGTCCAGATAAACGAAAACAAATCAGTTAGTAAGGTGGCAGTTAGTAAAGTAGCACTCAAGGGTGGCAGGGAAGAAAAGTGTGCGCAGTCAAAATTACGACAGAGGAAGTACTCAGGAAGCAGAATAGGCTAAAGGTAGATAAATCTCCTGGACCAGATGGAATGCACCCTCGTGTTCTGAAGGAAGTAGCTGTGGAGACTACGGAGGCATTAGCGATGATCTTTCAAAAGTGGATAGATTCTGGCATGGTTCTGGAGGACTGGAAGATTGCAAATGTCACTCCGCTATTTAAGAAGGGGGCAAGGAAGCAAAAAGGAAATTATAGACCTGTTAGCTTGACATCCGTGGTTGGGAAGTTGTTGGAGTCGATTGTCAAGGATGAGGTTACAGAGTACCTGGAGGCTTATGACAAGATAGGCAGAACTCAGCATGGATTCCTTAAAGGAAAATCCTGCCTGACAAACCTATTACAATTTTTTGAGGAAATTACCAGTAGGCTAGACAAGGGAGATGCAGTGGATGTTGTATATTTGGATTTTCAGAAGGCCTTTGACAAGGTGCCACACATGAGGCTACTTAACAAGATAAGAGCCGATGGAATTGCAGGGAAGTTACATACGTGGATAGAGCATTGGCTGATTGGCAGGAAACAGAGAGTGGGAATAAAGGGATCCTATTCTGGTTGGCTGCCGGTTACCAGTGGTGTTCCGCAGGGATCAGTGTTGGGGCCGCTTCTTTTTACATTGTACATCAACGATTTAGATTATGGAATAGATGGCTTTGTGGCTAAGTTTGCTGACGATACGAAGGTAGGTGGAGGGGCCGGTAGTGCTGAGGAAACGGAGAGTCTGCAGAGAGACTTGGATAGATTGGAAGAATGGGCAGAGAAGTGGCAAATGAAGTACATTGTTGGAAAGTGTATGGTTATGCACTTTGGCAGAAAAAATAAACGGGCAGACTATTATTTAAATGGGGAAAGAACTCAAAGTTCTGAGATGCAACGGGACTTGGGAGTCCTCGTACAGGATACCCTTAAAGTTAACCTCCAGGTTGAGTCGGTAGTGAAGAAGGCGAATGCAATGTTGGCATTCATTTCTAGAGGAATAGAGTATAGGAGCAGGGATGTGATGTTGAGGCTCTATAAGGCACTGGTGAGACCTCACTTGGAGTACTGTGGGCAGTTTTGGTCTCCTTATTTAAGAAAGGATGTGCTGACGTTGGAGAGGGTACAGAGAAGATTCACTAGAATGATGCCG
This sequence comes from Mobula birostris, assembly GCF_030028105.1. Classification (NCBI taxonomy): domain Eukaryota; kingdom Metazoa; phylum Chordata; class Chondrichthyes; order Myliobatiformes; family Myliobatidae; genus Mobula; species Mobula birostris. Next base: position 72,675,355 of record NC_092380.1, on the reverse strand, counting down.
GGAATGAGAGGGTTAACATATGAGGAACGTTTGTCCGCTCTTGGACTGTATTCCTTGGAGTTTAGAAGAATGAGGGGAGACCTCATAGAAACATTTCGAATGTTAAAAGGCATGGACAGAGTGGATGTGGCAAAGTTGTTTCCCATGATGGGAGAGTCTAGTATGAGAGGGCATGACTTAAGGATTGAAGGGCGCCCTTTCAGAACAGAAATGCGAAGAAATTTTTTTAGTCAGAGGGTGGTGAATCTATGGAATTTGTTGCCATGGGCAGCAGTGGAGGCCAAGTCATTGGGTGTATTTAAGGCAGAGATTGATAGGTATCTGAGTAGCCAGGGCATCAAAGGTTATGGTGAGAAGGCAGGGGAGTGGGACTAAATAGGAGAAAATGGATCAGCTCATGATAAAATGGCGGAGCAGACTCAATGGGCCAAATGGCCTACTTCTGCTCCTTTGTCTTATGGTCTTATGGTCTAAAGTCCCTAAGGACGTCATTGACCAGAGCCTGGAACACCGCAGGAGCATTGGTCAGGCTGAAAGGCATCACCAGGTATTCAAAATGACCGAGGGGGTTGTTAAAGGCTGTCTTCCATTCATCTCCCTCCCGTATCCTGACCAGGTGATCAGAGTTCTGCAAATCCAATTTAGAGAAAACCGTGGCTCCGTGAAGGGGCTCGAATGTTGAGTTGATAAGAGGCAGGGGATACTTATTCTTTATGGTAATGTTGTTCAGGCCATGGTAGTCGATGCATGGGCATAACGAGCCGTCTTTCTTCCCCACAAAGAAGAAACCAGTGCCTACAGGGGAAGATGAGGGTTGGATAATGCCAGCGGCGAGGGAGTCATTTACATACGTCTCCATAGCTTCTCCTTCTGGGTGGGACAGGCTATACAGCCGACTGCTGGGTAATGAGGCTCCGGGGAGAAGGTCAATCGGGCAATCGTAAGGACGATGTGGAGGCAGAGAAAGGGCCTGTTGCTTACTAAACACCTCTCCAAGATCATGATATTCTACGGGAACTGTGGACAAGTCAGGGGGCTCAGAGGTGGACAAAGTCGCTGTGATCCCCACTGGGGAAAGGGCTGATTTCAGGCAAGAGGAATGGCAGAACGAGCTCCAGCTGACAATCTTCCCGGTGGGCCAGTCGATGTGGGGGTTATGATGGCTTAGCCAAGGGTGACCGAGAACTATAGGGCCTTGAGGAGAGGAAATTAATTGAATCGTACCTGTTCCCGATGGTTTCCGGAGAGAAGGAGAAGCAGGGGTTCCGTGCAGTGCGTGACTCAGGCCAGGAGTCTACTGTCTAGCGCCTGGGCACTCAGGGGGGCACACAGAGGCTCACGAGAAATACCAGCTTGGAGGGCTAGGTTCTCGTCCATGAAGTTTCCCTCTGTGCTGGAGTCCACTAGCGCTTGCAGAGGCAAGAACTGTTGGTTGTAACACAGAGTGGCTTGAAGCTGCACCCAGGGCCGCGGGATGAAAGGGGAGGTCATCTGGCTCACCAGGGTCCACTGTGCTACTGGTGAGCCCTCCCTTTTGGCCGAAAGGGGTAGGTGGCAAGGAAGTGGCCAGACTGACCACAGTATAGACACTCGCCCGCTCGCATTCTCCGGAGTCATTCAGCGGGAGAAAGGCGGTTCCGTCCCAGCTGCATGGGTTCCTCTCCCGGGGCGGTAGAAGTGGCAGGGCTGGGAGCTACTCAGGGTGCAGAAGGAGGAGAGGGGCTTGTTCTGGGGGGAGGCGGTAGAGAGCGCCGAGAAGTGGTCAAAAGTGGTGGACGACCAGTTCTCTCTCTATAGTGTTCTCGGAGGCGATTGTCCAACCTGGTGGCCAGGGAGATCAGGGAATCCAGGCTGTCGGTGTCGTCTCTCGCCGCCAACTCGTCCTTCACCACCTCGCTGAGACCATTCTGAAAAACCCCCTAGAGTGACTCATCGTTCCACACCGAGTTGGCTGCTAACGTCCGGAACTCCACGGAATATCCAGCAACACTGCGGGAGCCCTGGCGGAGAATGAGTAGACGCTTGGTGTCGTCTTTTCCACGGACTGGTTGATCAAAAATTTTTCTCATCTCCGCGATAAAACTAGCGAAAATGGAGCAGATATGCGGTTGGTTGTCCCAAACTGCTGTGGCCCACACTAAAACGCTCCCTCGCAGCAACCCCATGACATAAGCAATTTTAGACTTATCTGAGGAGTAAGTTGACAACTGCTGTTCAAACACCAGGGAGAACTGAAGGAGGAAATCCCAGCACTTCCCCAAATCTCCCGCATAGTGCTCTGGCTCTGGTACGTGAGGCTGTCTGGGCTGTTGGTGAAGCTTGGGGGGTTGCTGCTACAGTCTGTCTGGGCTGGCTAGGCTGGGTTCCAGGAGTAGGGTGAGTGATATGAGTGGAGACACGGTCGGCCTGGTTACCGATCTGCATGACGAGACCAGACAGGGAATGGAGGTTCTCCATGACCTTCCTGAGGAGTTGGTCATGCTGTCCCAGTAGGGAACCCTGGCTGGCAAGGGCTTGTTGAAGGGTGTTTGTGTCCACTGGGTCCATGGTGGCCAGATCATTCTGTTGCAAAGAACGGGTGAACCCAAATGCAGGACACTGGCACAGAGATAGAGTTGGGATGCAGACGAGGGCGTGAGCATGGCTGGAGCTGAACAGCAAACAGGAGGATGAACAGAAAGGCAGGCAGCAGGCAATACTTATCTTGACACGGAGAGACTGAGTTACACAGGCAAACCTCAGTACTGAAACAAAACTAAGAATACACGATCCTAAACTGTCATGGTCCTGTCCGTGAAGTCCATATTCCGGTTCACGGTCCGGTCCATCGACTCTTGCTCCAGGTTTTCCTGTCTACCCTGAATCTGTTCTTGTTGAGCTCTAATTGAGGCAGCTGATGCTCGTTAGGGCTGGCTGCATAAATACCTTCAAAGACCAGGGCGTGGCTGCTAGATTGTTCTTGTCCTTACTCCTTGTGTCCCTTCCTCTGCCTTCTGTTTCTTCACCTGAAGCCCTGCCTTGTCTTGCTGGTAACTCTCGCCTCATCTCGCCTGCAGTCTTGTCCTGGAGCCACCCTGTACCTAGCTCCCTTCCTGTCCCTTGCCTCCGCCCAAGTAAGCCAGGCCGTATTGCCGTTACCTATGGTTGGTTCTGTCCCTTCCTGTCCTTTGCCTCTGCCCAGGAGTACCGCGCCCTGCCCAGGAGTACTGCACCCTGCCCAGGAGGAGCCTCTGGCCTCCGGCCTCCTGCCAAGCCTCACCTCTGGTCTCTAGCCTCAAGCCTGAAGACTCCAGCCTCCTGCCTCCTGCCAAGCCTCGCCTCAAGTCTCTAAGACTTCCAGCCTCATCCTGCCTGCCAGCCAAGCCTTGTCCTTGCCTAGTTCTGGGTCCGAGCCAGAGGCAAGACCCAGATACTGGGTGCTTGTCCAGTCTCTGGCTCGGAGTCCAAGGCCGGGCTCCTAGCTCTCTTGTCCAGTCCTGTTCCGGGTTCGCGGTTTTCAAGTCCATGTCCTTGCCCTCACCCTGTATCCTAGTCCTGTCCCTAGTCCTTCAGTGTCTGTGTCTTGCACTTGGGTCCATTCCCAGCCACCGCCATATGACATACGCGGCTGGAAACAACAATCTGGCGATGAGTGGATGCAAAGCCGGGGTATTTATGCTGCAGGTCTAGATGAGAATCAGGTGTGTCACAATCAAGGAGCCCAGGAGAACACGGGGAAAAGGGAATTAGGAGAATATGAAGAATTAACGGTCTGGATCGTGGCATTATCACCAATCAGCTCCTTAAAGTAAACATCAATTCTAAGTCAGGATGAATAAAGCATTTTTAATTGTAATGCTTGCATTCCCTAGTTAGTTCTTGCAGATTGTAGCTCTTAATTATACTAATTTATTTAAGGACGTCTTTATCATGCTACTGGGTGGTCTTAAAGCGACTTTATTTTCATTCATCACAAGACTTTCTGATCAGAGTTTTGTTATTTGAAATCCAGAAGATCCCAGCTTGACTAAGTCTTGACAGTCTATTATTCACCCAGTTTATCACATGATAAAAATGAGATGATTAAACATACATGATCAATCTAATTAGTTTGTGGTTTGGTAAAGTCAGTCAAATATTTCTTCACTGATAGTTTGATTACATCATCAGTGTTAAAGAAATTAGACTATGTGCTCGTAAGCTGATATCCTCAAATGTTGAATGAATTGCAAGCAACACACACAAAGTGCTGGAGGAACTCAGCAGGCCAGGCAACATCTACGGAAAAAAAAGTGCAGTCGAAATTTCAGGCTGAAGCCCTTCGGCAGGACTGAAGAAAAAAAGAAATGAGGAGCAGATTTAAAAATTGTGGATCAGGAGAGAGAAATGCAAGGTGATAGGTGAAACTGGGAGGGGGTGGGATGAATTAAATAGCTGGGAAGTTGATTGGTGTAAGAGATACAGGGCTGGAGAAGAAGGAGTCCAATAGGAGAGAACAGAAGGCCATGGAAGAAAGAAAATGGGGAATAAACTGCAGTGTGTTTTGCATATTACTGGACTTTTAGGTTTGTTTAAGATTCTGGAACACTGATATAGTTTGGAATATGGTTATATCAGAAAGTCCCTGATGTTTTAAAAATCTGAAATACTGTAACTTCTCTATTGATTGTTTGGTACTGTCAAGAAGCTGAAGTGTAAAAGGAAACTGATACCATTTCTACTCTGCAGTTTAACATTGACCTTGGGCTGGTGGTGTCATGCACAAAAAAAAAAGGTTATGAATTGTTTGTGATTTTATTCTGGCATACAGAAAGATTTAAATTTGCACTACAGGGGACCATTCAGCCCACTATCAGCTAAAAAAACTGCTATCTCTCTACTCTCTCTTCCCTTTCCCTGGTTAATCTGGATGCTGATATAACTCTTTGGTGTTCACAGGTTGCTTACACTTTCTACAACAGATCAAGCCTCTTCTGAACTGACAGCTGTTGTCCTCTGCCATGCATTTGTTACAATTGGCAAAATCTAACAAGTTCAATCACATTAATCTGTCAGGTTGGAAAACTGGGGTGGCCATCTATCATGTGCTTTCTATAGTGTGGAATGTTTTTAAGTATCATTAGTAAATATCTGATCACTAGATAACTTTGATGAGGAAAACTATTCAGTGATTCCAAATTTCATACATGCATCCAGGAGGTTGTTAAATGATTTCAAGATTTTCCTTCAACTACTCTGTTGGGGAAATCATTTCAATTGTTAATCACCCTCCTGTGTGAAAATAAAGAATTCCCAATATGCATTGCTAATTTCAATGCTCACAGATTTTTTAAAGATAAGTTTCCTCTTTCCACCTTTCTATGTTGATGTTTACTTCTCCAATATTTTCTTTACAAATTATGACATCTAATTTACTCCAAGATTTCCTATAACAAAATTCTCAGGAAGTAATAATTCTCATGGATGTTCTCTGCAGTTCTCCTGTATCATTGTACAGGATACAAGACTTGAACTAAGATCTGACATGAGCACTAAGCATGGCTTTGTATGACTTAGATCCAATTATAGCTCATCATTTTAATGTCTTCCATTACGTAATATGCTTCAAAATGCATTTTTCATGTTTGCTGTTGTTTCAAATACTTTTTTTTGCCATGTTTTCTCCACTGATTTCTGCAGTCTCTAATCTGCTTCCTTGAATTTCACTGCCCAGTTTAAGCAATTCAAATTCCTGAATCCATCTTGTAGTTGTAAAGTGGAAACTTTGTTGGCAGCCTTTGCTTTAGAATAGGGTCCCATTCCAATATGAGAACAAATTCTTGTATTTGTATGCAGTGCCTAATGTAGTAAAGCATCCCTAGACACTTTCAGGAGTGTTATCAAGAAGGAGTTTGACACCAAGCCATGTCTAGTCAGAGGAAAAGGAGGCTGAGAACTTTAGGGAGAGAGTTCCAATTAAAAGACTAGCAGCTGAAGAGATAGTTGAGCAATAAGTATCAGGGAATTTCATGAGGTCAGAACCTGAAGACCACAGATATTTCAGAGGATTGTACAGCTGGAGGAAGTTAAAGAGGTAGGGAGAGAAGAGGGCATGAACAGTTTTGAAAACAAAGATGAAAACGTTGAGCTATTGTTTCATCTTGTGTCAGTATAGATCAGTGAGCACAGTGTGATTGATAGTGAATTAGATGCTGTCAGGTTGGACCCAGCCAGCAAAGTTTTGTATAATAGATTTGAAGTAGGAGAACAAAGCTGGACAGCATTGTGACAGAATAGTGAAATGTAGCAGTAATAAAGTCATGGATAAAGACATCACCAACAGATAAACTGCAGCAGGACCTAGTCTTTTATTGCGAAAATGACTTGAAGAAGAGCACCTTCCGTGATACCCACTGTTACTTTAAGATATAGATCGGGATATGCTTGGCTGTCACTGCTTGCTTTAGGGCTCATGAGTGAAATCTAAGCTCAGTATGATATTTTCCAATTTTTGGCATTCACTAATCCAGGAATTGTTCACATATGCTTTCTGCCTTCTCAGTGAAATCTGTGGCATTGTGTTGCTGGGACGTGTCAGAACAGATGGTCCTTGGTTATGTTTCACATTAGATGACAGAAACGTTCTATCCTGTGATCAATTATTGTTCTCACTTTCGGGCAAAGGATTATTTTTGTTTTGTTTCCTGGGGCCCACTGCAGAGATATGGAGGCTTATAAACACGAATTGTGTTCTACCATGATGGAAAGTTGACATTTTTCTCTTTATTGCCCTTTTATTCCTTTTCCATTCTTATGAACGGTTTGACATCTGATGTCCAAGACTGAGGTTGATGCTCCTGAAATTGCTCACCTTCATTCTTTAAAGCTTGTGTTTTTGATCAAAGTTAAAGTCAGTCCCATGACATCTGTAAGTGTCAGAACACCTTAGATGCTGCAGCGTAGTTTGGACTACAGCTGTCCCCTGCTTTAAGAAAGTTTGCTTTATGCCACTTCCCTTTTACGAAAGACCTACATTAGTGCCTGCTTTTGCTAACTGAAAGAAATCCGAAGAAGATTTTCGCTTTTATGATAAAAGACGCCCACTTTAAACTTGTGTTTACCCTGAGAAAGACTACCGTGACTGTGAAACCTTGTGCAGGCAGGTGTGTGCGCATGCGTGTACATGCTGATTTTTTTCTACAAATTGGTTTTGGCTAAATCTTCCCAATTCTGGTAAGTGAAACTACAATGTACATACATTATTTCTACTTTATATCATCGTCATCAGGTGTCATGCCCAATTTGAGCTTTGACTGCCAGGGCCACACACTCCTGTTTCAGGTCAAGTGGATCAATTCATTGGTATTCATTTCCACTTCTCTGGCTGCTGTCTCCATCATCATTTCTCTTTGTCTTCCTCTTGCTTTCTTTCCTTCAATCTTTCCCATAATTACCGTGTATTCTAACTCCTCTTTCCTAATCACGTCCAATGAAGTTACAATGCCGTTTCATGATCTCATACATTATTTCTCTTTTCTGTTCATGACATCCTTGTTAAATATTCATTTTGTTCATGATATTCTTTGCCTCCTCCTCAAAAACCACATCTCTGGTGCTTCAATTCATTTCCTCATGTTACTAGATATTGTCCAACACTCTGAGCCATATAACATAACTGGATAAAACGTAACATTTCAGTACTCTCAGGTGGGTTGTCATGCCTAGTTTAGTATTGGTCAGTATACTCTTCATTCTCATAAAGGTGTCTTTTGCCATCCCTATTCTTCTTTTGATGTCCATATCACACCTGCCATCTGATGTCACCCAGCTTCCTATGTTCTGTACTTGTTTTATGTCTTCCCCGTTTATTTTCAGCCTGCAGATAGGATTCTCCTTCTTTTTGGATATCACCATCATTCTGTCTTTTTGTAATTGATAGGTAGACCCATTTTTGCACTTTCTTCAACAACTATATCAATTAAGTTTTGTAGTTCTGCCTCTGTACTTGCAATTAGCACAGTGTCATCCACATATCTAAAATTATTGATGTTTTCACTGCCAAATTTGATTCCTAAGATGTCTCTTAGTTTTTGTAATATTGTTTCACTGTACACATTAAACAAATCGGGAGAAAACACACCCTTGTCTAACGCCTCTCTTGATTTTCGTAAACTGGCTCACTTCTCCATCTATCCTTACAGCAGCAGTTTGTTCCCAGTACAGATTTCTGATTAGGCAGAGGTCTTTCAAATCTAGAGCTAGAGTTTCCTGTAATATTTCAAATAACTTATTGTGCCTCACTATATCAAAAGCTTTTGTGTAGTCGATAAAACAAACAAACAAATCTCTTTGCACTTGAATAGCTCGTTCTGATAGTATCCTTAACATCAATATCACGTTTCTTGTACCTTTGTCTTTCACAAAACCACATTGTTCTTTACCTATTTCAGCTTGTATATTACTTTTAGCTCTTGTCATCAAAATTCTTAGAAGTATCTTAATGATATGACTCATTAAACTTATGGTCCTATGTAATTCACATTCTATTGCTCCAGCTTTCTTAGGAAGAGTGATAAATACTGATTTTTTCATCTCTTCTGGTATTATTCCAGTCTCATAAATGCCGTTGATTAAATCAGTAAGTTATTCAATTCCATAATCTTCAAGAGCGATAATTTGTTCTATTACTAATTCATCAGGACCTGCTGCCTTTCCTTTCTTCATCTTATTTATAGCATTATGAACTTCAGTTTTTAAAATACTTGGACTTCCAATCTTCTTAATTTCTGGTTTTTTGCCTTGATCGTCTTCAAACAATTCCTGAATATACTCAGTCCATCTGTTCATAATCTCATCTTTTTCCATGATAATTGTACCATCCTTTGCTTTCAAACTTCAACTTTATGTAGGCTGTGTATTTATCATATCATTCCTGCTTTTTCTATATGTTAGTGTTATTTTAGGTTTTATGTGCTATTTGGTATGATTTGGTAGGTTACTTTTTGGGTCCAGAAATGCTCAAAAAATTTTCCCATATAAATTAATGGTAATTGCATCTTCACTTTACGCCATTTTGACTTACGAAAGGTTGCGTAGGAATGCTCTACTTTCGGATAGCAGAGGAAACCTGCATAGATAATTTTCAAAGGTTTGTAACCATGCTTTCTCCAGATTCTTATTTCTTCTGATGTTCCCAGTCTTCAACCAAGCAATCATTAGCTCAAAGTCTTCTGAGCTCATGCAGCATCAGCTATGTTCAGACTTGTACCGATAGGCGCCCTTTATGGTATCTGAATCAAAGTCTACTTGCTTTGTTATTATTTCATGGGTGGCACTTATCTGACTGCACCACTGTCTTGCTCAGACTGCCAAGTTTTCATTTATATGTAGTCTTTATAGTAAATATTTCCCTTAATTTTGTAGAGAGCACACCTGCTCCACAGTACAGTGGTGCAGTGGTTAGGCCAACGCTATAACAGCTCCAGAGTTCAATGCTAGTGTCTCTTGTAAATGAGTTTATACGTTCCTTCCCATGTTTGTGTGTGTTTCCTGTGGGTGCCCCAGTTTTCTCTCACATCCCAAAGATGTACCAGTTAGTAGGTTAATTAGTCATTGCAAGTTCTTCAGTGATTAGGCGAGGGTTAAACCAGGGGGTTGCTGGGTGCCTGTGGTAAACCATGTATATATGTTGTAACTCGGTTGCCTGTCTGGACACGCCCCTCTGCTGATTGCCCCTGTGGCTCCTCCCACAGAGTCCTGTATAAAGGTGTTCGCCTTGCCCCTCCCCCTCAGTCCGGGGGCAGACACTCACTGTGGAGGTCGTATTGTACAGCGAATAAAAGCCTTTCAGTATTTTACCAAACCTCAGTCTTTTGGAGTAATTGTAGGTGCTTCAATCTTATTTGCTCTACCGTGGCCAGGTGGATAAAACCCTCCGTGCTGCCTGTGTCAAACAGGCAGCTTGTCCTGTGCCCCTCCACCAGGATGTCCATCATTGACCTTGCGAGCTGGTGGGGAGCGCTTTGGTCGAGAGTCACGGAAGCCAGGGTGGGGTCGCTGTCTTGGTCCGGCGCGGTGGGGTGGCCCCTGAGCACCCGTTGGTCGTAGGCGGTGGGAGGTGGCGCTGACCAAGATGGCCGCCCCCATGTCTCGCACGTGATGGCAGCGTGCAGGGAAGATGGCAGCCCCCATGTCTCACACGTGGTGGCAGTGTGCAGGGAAGATGGCGACCCCCACGTCTCGCACGCGGCGCTGCTCGATCCCGCTCGCGGTTTTGACTTACAGACCTTGGCGAAGTGGCCCTTCTTTCCGCAGCAGGAACAGGTAGCTTGTCAGGCCGCACAGCATTTCCGGGGGTGCTTCTCCAGTCCGCAGAAGTAGCACTTCGCGGACTCACGACTGACTGTAGCCGAGGTCGATTCGCCGGCGGGTTACGGGGTCTGCGGCGCCCACGAGGCCATCAGGGGATCGCGTGCCTGGAGAGCCTCGGAGTTACGCAGAGCGGCCTCCAACGTATCAGCCAGCTCGATCGCCGAACTTAGGGTAAGATCGGTTTTTTCCAGCAGCCGCTGGCGCACGTACACTGACCTGGTCCCCGTAACGAAGGCGTCTCTCACTAGGAGTTCTGCATGCTGCGCCGCCGTCAGCTCCTGGCAATTGCAGGCCTGCACGAGTGTCTGTAGGGCCCGGACAAACTCAGCACTCGATTCCCCGGGGCGTTGTTGCCGTGTCGCTAAGCGATGCCGAGCATAGACGCTGTTTATCGGCCGCAGGTATTGTCTTTTGAGTGCGTTCATCGCACCGTCGTAGTTCGGCTGGTCTCTGATCCACCCGGCCATGGTGCAGCATTGTGGACTCATGATACGGCCGGTAAGTCAGAGGGTCACCATGGCCTCCGGGTCGCATACAACAGACATCCGGGGGGGTTGTGTAGCGACGCTAGTGGTGCAGGGCACAGAATATCGGGACTTTAAGTTATTGGTCTTGCCTCAACTGTGTGCCCCTGTGCTGTTGGGGTTGGACCTCCAGAGCCACCTGAAAAGCGTGACAATGAAGTATGATGGGCCCCTCCCACCAATTACTGTCATAAATCCCGTTTTGTAGAGATATGTCACGTACCCCACTACTGACCACACACATACACCGACCCGCGCATCCCACCCAACATCATGCCAACTGCCACACTACCGACACCACTTGCGGCCTCTCCACCCTCAGGATCCCTCCCCCACCGCTGTTCGCCAACCTGACCCCCGACTGTAAACCCGTGGCAACTAAAAGCAGAAGGTACAGCGCGGGGGACAGAGCCTTCATTAAGTCGGAGGTGCAGCGGCTGCTCAGGGAGGGGGTCATTGAGGCAAGCACAAGTCCTTGGAGGGCGCAGGTGGCCGTTGTTCGGAACAGGGAGAAGAATAGGATGGTCGTGGACTATAGCCAGACCATCAATAGGTTCATGCAGCTCAACGCGTACCCTCTACCCCCCATCGCGGATATGGTCAATCAGATAGCACAGTACAAGGTGTACTCGACCATAGACCTAAAATCCGCTTACCACCAGCTCCCCATCCGCCGGGAGGACTGCCCTTACACTGCCTTCAAGGCGGACGGCAGGCTTTATCAATTCCTGCGCGTCCCCTTTGGCGTCACGAATGGTGTATCTGTCTTCCAGAGGGCAATGGACTAGATGGTGGACCAGTGCCAACTGAAGGCCACGTTCCCATATCTGGATAACATCACCATCTGCCGTCACGACCAGCAGGATCACGACAACAACCTCCAAAAATTTCTCCAAGCGGCCAAACCTTTCAACCTCACCTATAACTAGGACAAGTGTGTATTTGGGACCACCCGACTTGCTATTCTTGGGTGTGTCGTGGAGAATGGAGTCATTGGCCCTGACCCCGACCATATGCGCTCCCTGTTGGAACTCCCTCTTCCCAATACCCTCAGAGCCCTCAAAAGGTGCCTGGGCTTCTTTTCATATTACGCCCAATGGGTCTCTAACTACGCAGACAAGGCTCGCCCCCGGTCAAGTCCACCACATTCCCCCTCTCTGCCGAGGCCCACACGGCCCTCAACCGCATAAAAGGGGACATTGCCAAAGCAGCAATGCATGCGGTGGATGAGGCCATTCCCTTCCAAGTAGAGAGTGACGCCTCCGACTTTGCGCTGGCTGCTACCCTCAACCAGGCAGGAAGACCAGTGGCGTTCTTCTCCCATACCCTTCAAGGCCCTGAAATTCGGCACTCTGCGGTAGAGAAAGAGGCCCAGGCCATAGTGGAAGCTATAAGGCACTGGAGGCACTATCTTGCTGGCAAAAGGTTCACCCTGCTAACTGACCAGCGCTCAGTCGCGTTCATGTTTAATAATCAGCAGCGGAGCAAAATCAAAAATGATAAAATTCTGAGGTGGAGAATCGAACTCTCCACCTACAACTATGACATCATGTACAGGCCTGAGAAGCTCAACGAGCCCTCCAATGCCCTATCCCGGGGAACATGTGCCAGCGCGCAGATCGACCGGCTATACGCCCTACATGTAGACCTTTGCCACCCGGGAGTCACCCAGCTTTTCCACTTCGTGAAAGCCCGAAACCTGCCTTACTCCCTTGAGGAGATCAGAATGATGACCAGGGACTGCCAAGTCTGCGCAGAGTGCAAACCGCACTTCTACCGACCGGAAAAGGCACCACTCATCAAGGCCACCCACCCCTTTGAGCGACTGAGTGTTGACTTTAAGAGCCCCCTTCCCTCCACCGACCACAATGTGTACTTTCTTAACGTAATTGACGAGTACTCGCGGTTCCCCTTCGCCATCCCCTGCCCCGACACCAATGCCACCCCTCATGAGCGGCTCTTTTCTTTTCCCAGAAAATCGACCACTGGAACCACCCTACCAACTTGGCTGACGTCCCCGGGGCCAGTGCTGCTCCGGAAACATGCGAGGAGCCATAAGTACTCCCCGATAGTCGAGAGGGTTCACTTACTTCATGCGAACCCCCAGTATGCCTACGTGGTTTTACCTGATGGGCGGGAGGACACGGTCTCCATCCGCGACCTGGCGCCCGCAGGAGCTCCGGGCCCCTACCCTGAACACTCCGTGTTGACTATTGAACCCGTACCCACCAATGTATGTACCTACGAGACACCGAGCACCCCAAACCCTATACAGACACCACACGACACTCCCATACCGGGCACGACGCACATGCACGAGGGATTACCGACACCTAACGTGCTGGCACCTGAAGTCAGGCCAGAGCCAGCACAACCGCCATCGCCGGTGCTACGTAGATCACAGCGACGGACTGGACCGCCTGATAGACTTAACCTGTAAATATACTTCTTGTAAATATTGTCAGTCACTTGACCCCACGGGACTCTTTTTAAAAAAAGGAGGGGTGAATGTATATATGTTGTAACTCGGTTGCCTGTCTGGACACACCCCTCTGCTGACTGCCCCTGTGGCTCCTCCCACAGAGTCCTGTATAAAGGTGTTCGCCTTGCCCCTCCCCCTCAGTCCGGGGGCAGACACTCACTGTGGAGGTCGTATTGTACAGCGAATAAAAGCCTTTCAGTATTTTACCAAACCTCAGTCTTTTGGAGTAATTGAAGGTGCTTCAGCGCCACAGCTCAGAGGGCTGGAAGGGCCTGTTCTGTGCTGTATCTCTAAGTAAATAAATGAATAGAAACAGACTTTCTCTGTTTGTACAAGGTGCATGTAGACATTACAAAAAGGCTTTCCATAATTATTCAATCCTTCTTAAATACAAACGATTTGCAGGAGGACTGGAAAACGGCAAATGTTACACAGCTTTCCGTTAAAAAAAATGAAATGCAATTACAAGCCAGTGAATGTAACTTCAATTGTATGAAAAAGTTTGGAGGCAATAATCATTTTAAACAATAATGATATTTTTTCATTGATAAAAGATTTTCAGCCCAGATTTGTTGACTCTTATCAATGAATGACTGGACATTTGATGAAATAACAGAGGAGAGCACTTTGGTGAACCAGCTACCATAATCAATGATCCCACCCACCACAGACATTCTGTCTTCTCCCCTCACCCATTGGGCAGAAGATATGAAGGCAAGTTCAAGGACAGCTTCTATCCCACTTTTAAAAGACTATTGAATGGTATGACAAACTACACGCTTGACCTCACAATCTACCTTCCACCTTATTATCCAATTGCACTGCTTTCTCTGTAACTGTAACATCTAACTCTATGTCCTGTTATTGCTTTCCCTTGTCCTACCTCAATGAACTGATGTGGCGAAATAATCTGAATAGATGCCACGCAAAACAAAGTTTTTCACTGTACTTCAGTATATGAGAGAATGATAAATCAATTTACCAATTTACTAATAGATGCCTGGGCCTAAACATGCGTGGTCTAGAAATATTAAATGTGATTTCAGTGAAACATACTCCGGCAGAACTTGTCAGAGTAGCTGTGGTGTTGACTTTTCCCCTCGTTGTTTCTAGAACCTTAGGTTCAAGTCCCTGAATAAGCGTCAGCCATTCAGAAGAAGAAATTTCTTCCCAAAGAGGGTGGTCAGTTTTAGAATTTAGACGACAGTAGACGATCAGCCACTGAGTATACTTAACACAGAGATCAATGGGTTTTTTTTTGGATATTAATGAGAAACATGGAGGTGTGTTTATCAGAGGAAAGCGGCAGTGAGGCTAAAGTTCTGTCCTTATCTTACTGAATGACAGATCAGGCACAAGGGGATAATTACTCCTGCTTCTGTTTCTTACATGGACTTCCAGAAGGCATTTGATAAAGTTCCACTAAAAAGCCTGACTGGCGAAATTGAGGGGCATTGAATTAAAGGGCCAGTAAAAGTAAGAAAATGATTTTCAGCCAAAAAGCAAAAAGTAATGATAAACTGGAAGATATTTCTCACTAGTGCTGCAGCCACTTCTTCATCTGATATATTTTAATGACCTAGACATGGATATGTGGTGAAAAAATTATGGTTTTCTACATGGCTGGGAACTGTAGCAAGCAGTGAAGAGGCTAGTAATAGAGAAATATATAGGCTAGATGAATGGACAGCTAAGTGGAAAAAGGACATTAAATACAGATAACAGTAAAGTACACATTTAATTGGAAAGCATAGGGAGAGTTAATATCAGCTAAATGGCACAGTTGTAGGGATTGTGCAGGAGGTGAAACCCCTCTGTATATGCAGTAGATGCTTAAATCCTTCACAGTGCTAAAGAAATGTTGTTGCATAATCCAATTTCTAAGTAAGTGCTTCCTCTGCATAGTGTTAAAATTGATCACTTTTTATACTTCATTGTTTCCTTTAGGTTACATTTTACAATGCTCAGCAATAAAAATAAAGATTCAAAGATCCAAAGTACATTTATTATCAAAGTATGTATACCCTGAGTTTCGTCTTCCCACGGACAGCCACAAAACAAAGAAAGCCATAGAACCGTTGAAAACAAAATCAAACCCCCAACATGCAAAAATCTTGCAAAAGGCAAAAAAAAGCAAGCCAACAGCACAGAATATAAAAAAACAAACACAAATGCATCAAAAGAATCTAGGCATATTCAGTACAGCTCAGTGCAGTTCAATCTAGCACTGTATCGTTTGTTATCTGCAGGCCACCCCGATCAAAATAGCGCAAAATAGCAACTAAGAGGGAGCAAAAAAATAGTGGCTAAGGTCCAAGTAAAAACTTGCCAGTAGGTAATCTTCCATTGTCACAGCTGGATGCAAACCACAAATTCATATCATCACTTTGCAAATTTTTGCAAGGGAAATAGTTGAACAGTTCCTTATTTTGAGTATCTTGGCATTAAAACCTTCATTGGTAATTTGGTTCTTCTGAGCAATACCCAGTTACAAAGTTTAAATTAATCATTTTAATATTTAATGATAATTACCAGCTGAAAGATTAATCGGTTTGAGTGATGAGCATTCCAACTCTGCTAAAATAAATTGTCTGCAGCAGGCAAAGCCCTTAATGTAAAAACTATTTTTCTATAAAGATAAGTTTCCATGGTGAATGATTCCCATCTGGGATTTGGTTTTACATCTGTATATTCCATAATCCATTTGTGAATTTAGTGCCACTGCATATACAGTATGTTTATATTACAACACAATTCATAGTGTACGATTTTAATATATTTTAACCCAAACACACAAGGTTAAACAAAAATTTTCTTTCAAACATGAGATGGATGATCTGCAGTATTTTACATTGATAATACCTGACATTCTTAATATATGCAGGTCAAGTTTGGAAGTGATTTTAAACTAACATCATCTTTCATTTATGTTAATTAGTGGAATGATTTGAGATCTCAAAAAGGGGACAAAGATATCAGAAACTGAAGAATAGATAATAAAATATAAAACTTTTTATCATTAAAAATATATTGTATATTTATACTGTTAATTAGATAACTATACATAGGTTTAAATTTTATGTTAGACTGATAGAAAACTAGTCTACATTCAGTTCAAAAAGCACAAAGGTAAAATATTATAAAAAACAAAATGTTGAACTAACAACTGATATAAAACAGAAAAGGCTGGGCATATTCAGCAAATCAGACAATATCAGTTGAGAGAAACAATGACCTTTATTTACTTTGTCAATATGTTAATGAATGTTTTATCTTCTGTTCCTGCTGCGGATCTGAAGTTTATTTTTTAACTAACTTGATATATGCTTTTGTTATAATTCTACTTTCATCAACAACTTCAAAAATCGAGCATTAGTCAATTTTTATTCAGATCCAGTACATTGAGCCACTGCTGCTCATGCAATCTAGAAAAGCAGATGTTGTTTACGTCAAAAGTATCATAGGAAAAGCCTCCTCTAATGTGCTGGTGGCTCTACAAACATAATGACATTTTGTTAAATAGAACAGAAAATGCAGACCAGACTGCACCTTCAATAACAGGACCGAGTTCAGTCAATCATCTTTCATCAAAAATGGAAATAATTATGGAAAAGCATGTTATGAGAGGCACAGGAAAAAGAGGATAGATGCTGGAAATCTTGAGCAATACACACACAAACCCTTAGAAATTCAGCAAATTGAGCTGCATCAATGGAGGGGAATGAACAGTCAATGTTTCAAAATGAAACCCTACATCAGGACTGAAAAGATGGGCAGGAATGATTGTCCCCTTCTTAAATGCTGCCTGAGTTGTCGAGTTCCTCCAGCAGTTTGTGTGCCTTTGATATAATAGAAGGTAGAATAGTTTAAATGACGAAAGAGAAGAAATTGAAGATGAAAGAGAGTAATTATGGATTGGTAAATCTGTTTATTCCTAAACTTTCCCAATTATATTTGTAAAGTCATTGATTTAATATATCACTAGATTTCTTATTCTGAACACGAGTATTTGCAACGTTTTACCTTTGTGTTTTAGATATTCAACGCCCTTAGCAATTTTGCTTTTGTTACATTTTGTTAAATGCTCAAAACAGCCACCAAGAAAATTACCAATTTTAACATCATTAAACATTTGATGTAATCTGATACAATGCACCATCATTCTTTTTAGCTCACAAGCTCACAGTCGTCCTCACTAATTAACAATTGCAGTGGTGTGTGGCTTTTATATGTGAACTGTAAATCCATTGCCATGTCATTAAATTACAGATGAAATCAGTCATTTCTACTGTGTTGCGCTCCCTGGTTCAGAGGAATGTTGTTTCATTTGGAGGTATATGTGTGAACAGTTGAATGACAATAAACTGAACTTAAACTTGTTAATTCACAAGGACTTTCAACACCACAGTGAATAGTAATACAATTGATAAACTGAATAAACACAGGAATATGGACTTCTGAACATTTAAATTGAATTACACGTATATGCTTTGTTATCGTTGCTTTTTTTTCATCAGAACTTGGAACACTTCCTTGACAAAGTGATGGCTGGGAACTTCTCAAGTTGAATAGTTTGCATTTCTCTGCTCCACATGGAGACTTGGAAAGTTTATTTTGCTTAATAAAGAACAGGTGTGGTACTTTTATGATTATTTTTTACACAGCAGTAATGTAACTGCTGACATGGCAACAACAAAATGTGGTGTTAAAAAAAATAACTGTTTCTCCTGCAGACAACATTAGTTTTGCACGTCACCCACTTTTGAAGGGTTTCACTGTGTAAACGTATTCTTAGATTCCTTTACAAAACATTCGGATACTCCCTGATTAAAATATAGCTGGTTCCTTTAGAGGTTTATTCAAGGTATCCTACATGCCTCCATAAAAGACTTTGAGCAGTTTGATCAAATCTTTGTGATCCTGAGTATTATATCCTATCAGTCCATTTGCAATATTAGATAAAGGCAGAAAATACACCAAATGTATGATTGATTATGCAACATTTGTGGAGGGAGAAGCAAAGTAAATGTTTCAGAGTGATGACCTTACCTCAGATCTGTTGAAACATCGTTGATCGGAAATCAATTCGAATTCTTTTGGTTATGGCTTGCAGTAATGAAGATGTATGTGTCTCTGTGGTTCCTAGCCTTAAGTGTAGCAATATATCTTGCACAGAGAGATTCACAAGGAATGAGAGAGCTTGAGAAAATGCATTTAGTTTACCTAATTTAGCACCTAACACGTCTTTACCTCCCACCCCCCATTCTCTGCTTTCCGTAGGGACCACTCCCTCCGTGATTCCCTTGTCCATTCGACCCTCCCCACTAACCTCTCTCCTGGCACGTATCCCTGCAAGCGACAGAAATGCCACACCTTCAAATTCACCTCTATTCAGGACCCCAAACAGTCTTTCCAGGTGAGGCAACACTTCACCTGTGAACCTGTTGGGGCTGTCTATCGTATCTGGTGATCCCATTGCAGCCTCCTCTGCATTGATGAGACTCGACTTAAATTGGGGAACTGCTTTGTTGAGCACCTCCAGTCCATTCACAAATAGCAGAATTTCCCAGTTGCCAGAAACTTTAATTCCTATCCCAAATGCCATTCCGACATGTGGTCCATAGCCTCCTCTTCTGCTATGACGAGGCTACTCTGAAGCTAGAGGAACACATCATATTCCACCAAGGTACTCTCCAACCTGATGGCATGAACATCAATTTACCCTTCCAGAAATTTGTTTCCCTCCCCCTTCCCTTTTCTTCTACTCCCCAGTCTAGCTTCTTAACTCTTCCCCTCATCTGCCTATCTCCTCCTCCCTTTCTTCCATAGTCCTGTCCTCTCCTATCCGATTCCTTCTTCTCCAGCCCTTTAACATTTCCAATTATCACCTGTAGCTTGTCTCCTTCTCCTCCCACTTTCTTGTTCGGGCATTTTCCCCTTCCTTTGCATTCTTGATGAAGGGTCTTGGCCTGAAATGTCACTTGTTGATTCATTTCCAGAAATACTGCCAGACCTGCGCAGTTCCTCCAGCATTTTGTGTGTGTGTTGCTCTGGATTTCCAGCATCTGTAGAGGCTCTTGTGTTTTGAGTTTATCTGTGGAACTTTTCAGACTACGGATACTCACATGATCAAATATTATCTGCAAGCCCAAAAAGATCACTCCATTTTTATACAAAGTCATATTATCTTTTCTGGAGATTAGGCTTATGTGCTTCAGTCCTCTTAAATTTGCTTTTAGGTATTCAGAGATTTTCCTTTCTCATGGAGGTGTGACCAAAACATTAGTTTGGCAGCATCAACAGTGTTGGACTCCCTTTGCCTATGGGAAACTGAAAGTTCTGGGTGATGTTGTCGCATCATAAGACAGCTTGATATATGAGAAAAAGCCCCTAACTTGTCAATTAGTAAATTTTCCTTACAGTCTGTAATAGATCTAACATGGAGAAGACTTTGATCCTGTCAGAAGAACAGACAGATTTTGCAATTTGACAAAAAGTAGTGAGCCTTGTAAAGTTGAGCAATTTTGTCTGCTTTGGGCCCATAACCATAGAGCCATTCAGCAATATAGTACAGATTTGGGCCCTTTGACCTAACAAGTCTATACCAACCACACTGCCCACCTAGCATGTCCCAATTTGCTGTGTTTGGTCTATCTGCCTCCAGGCCCTTTCACTCCATGTACCTATCCAAGTGTTTCTTAAATTATACTAATGTAGTCGTCTCAGTAAGGTAACGTAATTGGGAGAAATGTATATAATTCGCCACCGCCGACATTGAATTTTGGGTTTTGATTTAAGAGGCTAGTCTGATATGATGACAGTGTTGCGTAAAGATTTTTAGCACGCTTTTGTGCTTAGATGTTGGAGTTCAATAAAATGTTTTATGGGTTTCATTAAACATAAAATGCCTCATTTTGTTTAATTTGCGAAAACCGACGCATCAACCACTTCATTGTGCAGTTCATTCCATAGACTCACCAGCATGTTTGTGAAAAAGTTGCCTGGATCCTTTTTAACCCTTACATACAGTTCATATTCTATACCTTCACAGTATGGTCCGGGTCAATTTTGACCCGGCCCAAGAATCCCCTCATAACAAGTGTCTATACTAAATTTTGAACCACAGATCTATTTAGAAAGTATAAATAGCCTATCTGACATTAATAAATGGGTGATTAATCCTTAACTAATGTTTCAGAGATTTAATATCCATTTCAATAGATACGGGTCAAATTTGACCCAGAACAGCCTCAATGTACAAAAATTTTGTAGCACCTGTACAAAAGTATAAAGTTTTTAAATATTTTCATTTTTGCGCATTTTGGGTCACTTTAGGAAAGTCATCAAATTTCGGCTAAAAAAATGGCATTTCAAGTGTTTTTACTGCTGTCAAATGTCAAAACGGGTCAAATTTGACCCGAACAGTATGTAAGGGTTAAGTTTTTTTTTTCTCTCATTCTAAACTACCTAGCTTTGGACTCCCCTATATGTTATTATCCACTTTACTTATGTCTGTCATAATATTGAACACTCCTATTAGGTTGCCGCACATTCTTCTACATTCCAAGAAGTAAACAGCTAGCCTCTTAGTCAGGCCTATTAGTCCTAGCAACATCCTCAGAAATCTTCCCTGCACTCTTCCCAAGTTAACCATACCTCTTCTATAACAGCGCAGCCAAAACTGTACACAGCACTGTTCTGATTGCCTACTTGCGTTGATTATTACCCATCATGTTGTATTTTTCTGCTGACAGACAATGCCATTAGAGTTTGTTCAGTTCCTTCTATGCCAGCCTTCAGCAGATTTGATATTGGTAAATTGGCTCAGTATTTAGAATGATGTGCACATGAGCTTTGTGTTCCTTAATGTTTATATTCATACCATGGAATGAATCTGCTTATGACTCTAAAATCTTGACTGAGTATAGTTGCAAACTGATTGCATTAAAAGAATGTTTTCTGTAAACTTTTACATCTTTTGTGCATGAAGTTGATTTGCTTATATGAATAGTAGGTAGATCCATTTGTGCACTATCATAAGTAGTAATAGTAGTCATAGTCATACTTTATTGATCCCGGGGGAAATTATTTTTGTTACAGTTGCACCATAAATAATAAATAGTAATAGAACCATAAATAGTTAAATAGTAGTATGTCAATTATGCCAGTAATTATGAAATAAGTCCAGGACCAGCCTATCGGCTCAGGATGTCTGACCCTCCAAGGGAGGAGTTGTAAAGTTTGATGGCCACAGGCAGGAATGACTTCCTATGACGCTCTGTGTTGCATCTCGGTGGAATGAGTCTAAGGCTGAATGTACTCCTGTGCCCACCCAGTACATTATGTAGTGGATGGGAGACATTGACCAAGATGACATGCAACTTAGACAGCATCCTCTTTTCAGACACCACCGTCAGAGAGTCCAGTTCCATCCCCACAACATCACTGGCCTTACGAATGAGTTTGTTGATTCTGTTGGTGTCTGCTACCCTCAGCCTGCTGCCCCAGCACACAACAGCAAACATGATAGCAATGGCTATCATAAGAAATGAAACAATGCTTCTGACCAGAATCTCACTGGGATAAGTCTTCAGATTCAGTGTACGTATCTCGAATGTTAGCAGTCAGCAGCTCTTTCAATGCTTATATCCATTTCCAATCAGAACCATATATTTTAATTTTAAAATCATTGCATTTTCAACTATTGCTGCTGTTCCATATACTTATAGTGTTTAAACTTTGCTCTACAGTTTTTTTTTAAATTCAATATTGTGCTGACTTCTCCTTCTCTGTTGACCGTTATTAGTTTTGCCTGTGTAACCCTCAGGTTTGATCAGCAGCGTAAGTCGAGGGAAGACAATATCTGGCCCCACCAAATGTGTGAAATTTGAGGTGCAAACCTTCTTTTTGTGTGGATGCTGCATGATTTGTTCCCCTGTTACAAATCAATACCAAAAAATAACAGACAGTACTCCAAAAGCAATTAAATGATTTAGCTTTATAATTCTTAATTTGACTAAAGGGTTAGTAAAGAAAACAAAAAGAAAAGAGCCCATTTGAATGAAACAGTCTAACGTGCACAAGTTGGAGCTCACAGCTTCCCTTCCATTGGTCCTCCATCGATTTCCCTGGGCTTCATCAACTCCCAGCCCCATTCTAAGTCCACTCTTTTCTGGTGTCTATGACCTTTCCTTTCTGACATCTTCTCTCCCCATCTTCCGCTGAACAAAAGACCCAAATTACCTTGGTGTCAGGCACACAGCACGAAAACACCCTCCTCTGATTGGACGGCTCACATTCCAATGCACCCGTTGTCTCTGAACATAACCCAAACACTGCTTCTACAGAGAGACCATTACATTAGCAGTGAAACTTTTCCCATGGTGTTACACCTGCACCTTTAGCTCGCTAATCAATTCTGGATCACTGCACAACACCCAGTCCTGAATAGCTGATCCCCTAGTGGGTTCAACCATGAGCTGCTCTAAAAAGCCAATTCCTAAGCATTCTGGAAAGTCCCCTTCTTGGAATCCAACACCAATCTGCATGACTATTGTAACTTTGCCCTCTTGGCATGCATTTTCTATCTTCCATTGAATTTGTGATCACATCCTTGCCACTGTTTGGGTGTCTGTATATAACTCCCATCAGGATCTTTTTACCTCTGCAGTTTCTCAGCACTATCCGCAATGATTCAACACTTTACAACTTCCTTCTAATGATTTTATTTCATCTTTTACCAACAGACCAACACTACCCCCTCTGCCTTCCTGCCTGTCCTTTTGATACAATGTGTATCATTGCACATAAAGCTCCCAAATATAATATTCTTTCAGCCATGATTCAGTGATGCCTATAACATCATACATGCCAATCTGTAACTGTGCAAGCTCATTTACCTTATTCATTATACTGCACACATACAAATACAACACCTTCATTTGTGTATTAACCGTTTTCAATTTTGTCCACCTTTTAGATTCCAACTCATCCCGTTGACCGCAGTTTTGCCCTACCAGCAGCTTCTCCTTGCTAAGAGTCTCACTACACATTGCCTCTGTTTGCAAACCAACTACCTCACCTACAGAACTATCACTCTGGTTCCCATCCCCTGCCACACAAACAACTCTAGCCAACCTCCCCACAAGGACATTGCACCCCCTTGGGTTTAGGTGTAACCTATCCCTTTTGTATAGGTCAAAAATATAAATCTGAACCCCTGACCCCTGTACCAGTTCCTCAGTCATGCATTCAGCTGGCAAATCAATGCATTCCTACCCTCAATGGCATGTGGCATAGGCAGCAATCCAGAGACTACCCTGGAGGTCCTGTTTCTCAGCATTCTACCCTAAAATCTATCTTCAGGACTTCCTCACCTGTTCCACCTATGTCATTGATGTCAATATGCGCCAAGCCTACTAACTGCTCACCCTCACCCTTGAGAATGCCATAGATCTGATTTGAGATATCCCTGATCCTGGCACCAAGGAGGCAACATACTACCTGGGTGTCTCTATCTATCGCACCCACAGAGCCTTGTCTCTGTTCTCCTATCAAAACTGCAGTCCTCTTCACCTCTCTGCTCTTCTGAGCCACAGCAGCAACCAAAGTGTCAGAGACCTGGTCACTGTGGCTCTGCCCTTTTAGGACACCCAACCCCTCCCTCCCCGAGAGTATCTAAATTTGAATACTCATTATTGAGAGGAACGGGCACAGGTGTACTCTGCACTGGCTGTGCATTTCCCCTCCTTCTCCTGGCAGTCGCCCATTTACCTGTCTTAGGTGGCTCGAAGCGATAAATACAATATAAGACTATAAGAGCATAAGACCATAAGACATGGAAGCAGAATTAGGCCATATTGCCCATTGAGTCTGCTCCACCATTCAATCATGGCTAATTTATTTTCTTTTCCTTCCTCAGCCCTACTCCCCAGCCTTCTTCCCATAACCTTTCATGGCCTGTCCAATCAAGAATCTATCCATCTCTGCTTTAAATACATCCAATGACCTGACCTCCATGCTGCCAGTGGTAACAAATTCAACAAATTCACTACACTCTGACTAAAGAAATTTCTCCTCATATCTGTTTTAAGTGGCGCCCCTCTATCCTGAGGCCCTCTTGTCCTAGACTCCCACACCATGGGAAAGATCTTTTCCACATCTACTCTGCCTAGGCCTTTCAACATTCGAAATGTTTTAATGAGATTCCCCCTTCATCCTTCTGAATTCCAGTGAGTACAGACACAGAGTCATCAAACGTTCCTTGTATGATAGTACTTTCAATCCTGGAAATATCCTTGTTAACCTCCTCCAAATGTTCTCCAATGCCAGCATATCTTTTCTTAGATAAGAGCCCAAAACTGTTCACAATACTCAAGATGAGGCCTCACCAGTGCCTTAAAAAGCCTCAGCATCACATCATCCCCGGTCTTATATTCTGGACCTCTTGAAATGAATCCCAAGATTGCATTAAAATTAACTTTAGGGTGTTCTGCACAAGGACTCCCATGAGCCTTTGCATTTCAGATTTTTTAATTTTCTCCCCATTTAGAAAATAGTCTGCACATTTATTTCTACTATCAAAGTGCATGACTATGCATTTTCCAACATTGTATTTCATTTGCCACTTTCTTGCCTATTCTCCTAATGTGTCTAATTCCTTCTGTAGCCAATGCTCTAACAATCCAGTAACATGCCTTTAATTCCATGGGCTCTTAATTTGGTAAACAGCTTCATGTGTGGCACCTTGTCCAAAGCCTTCTGAAAGTCCAAAAACATCCACTGCATCCCCTTTATCTATTCTACTTGTAATCTCCTCAAAGAATTCCCACCAGTTCATCAAGCAAGATTTTCCCTTTAGCAAACCATGCTGACTTTGTTCCATCTTCTCCTGTGCCACCAAGTACTTGATAACCTCATCCTTAACAATTGACTCCAACATTTTCCCAGCCACTGAGTTCAGGCTAACTGGTCTATAATTTCTTTTCTGCTGCCTTCCTCCTTTCTTAAAGAGTGGAGTAAAATTTGCAATTTTCCAGTCCTCAGGCACCATGCCAGAGTCCAGTGATTTTTGAAAGATGATTACTAATGTCTCCACAATCTCTACCGCTACCTCTTTCAGAACTCTAGGGTACAGTTCATCTGGTCCAGTTAACTTATGTACCTTTAGGTCTTTCAGCTTGTTGAATTCCTTCTCCCTTGTAACAGTAACTGAACTCACTTCTCTTCCCCCACACTCTTCAACATCTAACACATTACTAGTGTCTTCCACAGTGAAGACTGATGCAAAATATTCATTTAGTTCATCTGTCATCTCCTTGTGCCCCATTATTATTTCTCTGGCCTCATTTTCTAGCAGTCCTATATACATTCTCATCTTTCTTTCATTTTCTGCATATTTGAAAAATCTTTTAGTAGCCACTTTGATATTGTAAGCTATCCTGCTTTCATATTTCATCTTTTTCCTCCTAATGATTCTTTTAGTAGGTTTTTAAATGCTTTCCAATCCTCTATCTTCCCACTAATTTTAGTTTTGCTGTATGCCCTCTCTTTTACTTTTACATTAGCTTTGACTTCTCTTGTTAGTCACAGTTGTACCATTTTGCCATTTGATTATTTCTTCATTTTTGGAGTACATCTGTCCTGCACCTTCCTCATTTCCCCCAGAAATTCACACTATTGCTGCTCTGCTGTCATCCCTGAAAACCTCTTCCAATTTACTTGGTGAACTGTTCTCTTATACCACTGTAATTTCCTTTACTCCACTGAAATACTGCTATGTCAGACTTTATTTCCCCCTTCAAATTTCAAGTTGAACTCAATCATATTGTGATCATATTCTCCTAAGGGTTCTTTTACCTTAAGCTCCCTAATCGCCTCTGGTTCATTACATAACACCCAGTACAGTATAGCTCAACAACAACTTGCTCTAAAACGCCATCTCATAGGCATTCAACAAATTCAACCTCTTGAGATCCATCACGAACCTGATTTTCCTAATCGACCTGAATGTCGAAATATCCTATGACTATCATCACATTGTCCTTTTGGCATGACTTTTCTATTTCCCATTGTAATCTGTGGTCCCCATCCCAGCTACTGTTGGGAGGCCTGTGTATTATGATTATGATTATGAAGACACGTAGTCCTCTTTTATTGTCATTTAGTAATGCATGCATTAAGAAATGATACATTATTTCCTCTGGTGTGATACCACAAAACATAGGACAAACCAAGACTGAAAAAACTGACAAAACCACATAATTATAACATATAGTTACAAACAGTGGAACAATACCATAACTTGATGAAGAAATCAGTGAGCACAGTAAAGTTCAAAGTTTCTCAAATGTCCCACATCTCACGTAGATGGGAGAAGGAAGAAAAATTCTCCCTGCCATGCCGACCACAATCCGACTCTGAGTCATCTGAAAACTTCGAGCTCTGATCAGCTCTCCGACACCGAGTACTGAGTGCCATCTCTGTCCGGACGATTTGACCTCCTTCTCGGTCTCCAAAAGCAGGCAAGGCTGGGGACTTTGAGGCCTTCCCTCCGTAAGATTCACGACCACACAGTAACGACAGCAGCGAACAGGCGTTTCAGAAATTTCTCCAGATGTTCCTCTGTGCTTTCACGTCCATTCTCCATCAAATCAGAATTATCCACAGCCCCTATTTAACAGATACGATATCATTTTCACCGGAGAGCTGCGCACGCACAGCGCACTGCCATCTTCTCCTCCCGCCTTTACTCCATCAAAGTCCTTTTACCCTTGCAGTTTCTTAATTCAGCCCACAAGGATTCAACATCTTCCAGTCCCATGTCACATCTTTCTATTGATTTGATGCCATTTTTTACCAGCAGAGCCACGCCACCCTCTCTGCCTACCTTCCTATCTCTCCAATACAACATGTAACCTTGGACATTTTGCTCCCAACTAAAACCATCCTTCAGCCATGATTCAATGATGGCCACAACATCATAGCTGAACATCCTGCATCAGTGTAAACCCGCCCCCCCCCGCCAAATTAGTTGAAACCCTCCCCAACAGCTCTAACAAACATGCCTATGAGAACATTGGTCTCACTTGGGTTCAGGTGCAACCTATCACTTTTGTACAGGTCATACCTCTCCCAAAAGAGATCCTAATGATCCAAAAACCTGAAGCCCGAACCCCCTGCACCAGCTTTTCAGCCAGGCATTTATATGTCGCGTCGTCCTGTTGCTACTCTTACTGGCACATGGCACAGGTAGCAATCTAGAAATGACTACCCTGTATGTCCTGCTTCTCAGCTTTCTGCCAAGTGCTCTAATTTCCCTCTTCAGGACATCTTAGCTTTTCTTTCCTTTGTCATTGATTCCAATATGTACCAACATCTGGCTGCAATCCCTCCCCCTAGAAAAATGCTGTGGACCTGATGTGAGGTGTCCCTGACCCTGGCACCTGGGAGGCAACATATCATTTGGGTGTCCTGTTCATGTCCACCGAATCTCCTGTCTGTCCCTCTGACTATTGAGTCCCCTATCACTACCACTCCCCTTTTCTCCCTCTTTCCCTTCTGCACCACAGACCCTTGCTCAGTGCCAGTAACCTGGTCCCCATGGCAATATTCTGGGAGGTCAGCCCCCACTACAGTATCTAAAGCAGTATACTTATTATTGAGGGGATTGGCCACAGGGGTGCTCTGCGCTGTCTATTCACATTTCCATTTATCTCGACAGTCTCCCAGCTACTCACCTGTTACAACTTAGGGATGACTGCTTCCCTATCACTCTGATCGATTATCTCCTCACTTTCCTGTACAAGCTGAAGGTCATCCAGCTGCTGCTCCAGGTCCCTAACGTGGTCTTCAAGAAGCTGCAGTTGGATGCACTTTACTCAAATGTAGTTCCCTGGGAGACTCTGGGTCTCACAGGACTCCAACATCTAGCATGAAGGACACACAACGACCATTATGGAGGAGGAACCTTTCACTGAGGAGTCAGGACCAAAGGGACACAAATCACAAATCAAGGAATGAAATTAGGAGAAATGTCTTAATTCAAAAGGTGATGAATCTTTGGAATTTTCTACTCCGGAGGGCTATGGAGCTCCATTCATTAATTGCATTGAAAACAGAGATCAGTGGATTTCCGGACTAACAAAATCAAGAGCTATGGGACTAGGACAAGAAAATGAACGGCAGAGCAGACTCGTGGGCCTGAACGACCATTGCCTCCTGATATTTCTTGTGTTCTTATGTTAACACCTACTACCTAAATGTAGTTGTTAACCTGTTATTTTTTGTGGTTAATCCCTTGCTGCGACATTAGATGATTTAAATGAGATGGCAATTACAAGAGTGGGCTTATTACTGTTTCTGTTTGCACAAGCAAATTTAAAGTCTTGTCTGAAGCAACTTTCCTTTAATACATGGAACACATTTTCAGTAACAATTGCCTTGCACAGGCTCAATTAAATAATTTAATTTAAACATGTTAAAAGCACACAGTTTAATAGCTTCTGACAGGTAATTGATATATTAAATTCTATTTTTACAATGAAATGAAAACCTAACACTGAAGCAACTAATAATTAGGTTTCAAAGCATTAAATATAATTTCTTCTAAATCTGGAATTTTCCTTTATTTTGATCGCATTTTTCCAATGCTGTAATGTTGCTTTAAATGATTGTTGTCTATTTTTACCTTCTTCAAATAACATTGGCTGCACATTTGGGCCAAGTTATACCACTTCCTCAGTTCAGCTAATGGTCACCTGAAACAAATTTCATCTCAAAACTGCACATACACTTTATTAGTACAGTTCATCAAGTTGGGCAGAACAACGGGACTTTTGGACATGGGAGATCGATGTGGAATCGTTGCAATTTCTCATGCAAACCTGTCTTACAAAGTTGGAACAACAACAATTTAACTCATAGCATACACGGGAACCTGGCATCCTTCAAGTATGCTTCCAAATTTTAATTTCAGGTGGCTGGTCCAAGTGTTTTGATAGCCAGCAGTAGATTTCAGGGTGCTAATTGTGAGGGAGAGCTGGTGTGGGTTTTGTAGTGTTCAGTGCCACTGGATGCTAGATTCACTCTTGTTGGATATGGTCATTCTGAATATTATTTGGGACTGAGGAGCCTATCTAAATATTGTCCTGGTTTGCAGAGCTTAGGCATAGACCTTTTATTTTCTGAAAGGTTGTGAATAGAACTGAATGACGTGCAAGCATCGGCAGAACAGTCTGACCTCTGACCTAATGATGGAAAGAAAATCATTAATGAAGCATTTTCTGAAAACGCAGTTACAAGGAAAATAACATAGGGGACTTGTGCTGCAGCAAATGTGTAGAAAATGGCCACCTGCTCAGGAGAGCAGTATCATAGTAAAATTCCATCATTTTTTCTCTGTCCAGTGGGCAAAAAGCATTAAGTGTAAAAAATTGGAATTATATGTTCCTTACAGATTACAGTATAAAGCTTTTAGCTCAATTTTAGCACAGCTAAAGCTTTTAAGACTAACTGGTTAAGTGAGTTCAATCTGAAGTATTTATAAACAGCTTACAGTTGTACCCAGAGGAAGTTTTACCGAAGGATGTACACTTGAAACTTCGTATAAACTTCCTTTAATTTGACATTATTGCAGTTGTTCTGCATTTGCTGTATGTTTGGTTTTGTATTCCACTGGAAGGTCTAATTTTTTATTCTGTGATATATTCCCTAACAGTACTAACAGGATGTGGACAATGGAGGTAATCTCTACTTCATGGGCCTGTAGAATACTGCCACCTTAATAAAGTAAGAACGCTTGGTTCACTTCTATTGTGGCACCTCGTAATTGTAGAATTGAAGAGAACATCTAAACGTACAGGTGCTTGTCTGGTCTAGCAGGCAAGAAGCAGACAAATATCCCTTCTATTTGGGTAATTAATTAAGATGTGGTTGTGGAAAGACATTTTTTTGGAAAGGTTTATGAACGTGCAATGAATGATCAGTCAACTAGTCTGCGGATTGGGAATAGATGGAGATGAGTTATACAGCTCTCGTTACATGCACTTGCAGTTCAACTCTTTGAGTGATTATGCAGAAAGATTGAAGTTAAGAACTCATCTCTTTCTACCTTAGGCCATGAACTTATCAGTCATCCCTGCCATGGACCACTTTCTGGAGGTCCAAGACGCCAACTTCTACAAAAAAGGGATTCGTATGCTCCATGACCGCTGGACTAAGTATGTCAATGTAGGAGGGGACTATGCTGAAAAACAAATGTGCTAGGTTTTCTAAAATTGACTCTTTCTACCTTAGGCCACGAACTTATCAATCACCCCTCATTGCTGCACCATCACATGGGCCATCTATTTTCACTGCTGTAACATCACAAAACTCCATCCCTTTCTTATTTTGTCTGCTGCTTAAACTTTTAGCTATTTTTTTTCAATCATGAACAAGATGTTGGAAATCCAAGCAACACACACAAAATTCTGGAGGAACTCAGCAGGCCAGACAACATCAGATGAAGGATCTCAGCCTGAAATGCCGACTGGCTGCTCTTTTCCATAGAGGCTTCCTGGTTTGCTGAGGTCCTCCAGCATTTTGTGTGTGTTGCTAGCCATTTTTTGTTACCTCTTGATGATTATTCTGGCAATTAGCTGACCATCCTGCTACTTTTTTGCTCAACATAAATTTAAGTTCAGAGGAAACTCTGCTGCCTTACACTGCTTAGAACTATATTTGGAAGACTGAGAGATTGATAGTTATGAAGAGGTGGCACGGAGAAGAGATGAGACCAGCAAAGATCAGACATGATCTTATTCAATGCTAATAAGATTGAATATTACAGGGCCTGGTGGTCTTCTCCTGTTCCTATTATCTTGTGTTATGCTTCTCTGACCAAGTGTTGCCCAATTATTTTGCTATATCAATATCTTTATATCTTTTGTTGTCATTGTTTTCAAAATCATCTAACACTAAATTGCCACTCTCACTGAAAAAAAAGTAATGGTTGATCTAACAATTCCACAACATATCAGATCAGAATCAGGTCTAATTATCACTGGCATGTGTCGTGAAATTTGTTAACTTTGCAGCAGCAGAACAATGCAATACATGATAATATAGAGGAAAAAATCTGTGAATTACAGTAAATATATATATATTATAGTTAAATTAAATAAGTAGTGCAAAAAACTAGGAAATAAAAAAGTGTTGAGGTAGTGTTCATGGATTCAATGTCCATTCTGAAATCAGATGGCAGAGGGGAAGAAGCTATTCCTGAATTGCTGAGTGTGTGCCTTTAGGCTTTTGTACCTGCTTCCTTATGGTAGCATGGAGAAGAAGGCATGTCCTGGGTGATGGGGGCCCTTAATAATGGCACCACCTTTCTGAGGCACTGCTCCATGATGGAGCTGACTAATGTTAGGACTTTCTGCGACTTACTTTGATCCTGTGAGTATTGAATTGAATTGAATTGACTTTATTACTTACATCCTTCATATACATGAGGAGTAAAAATATTTACATTTACATTTCCATCTTAATGTGCAATGAACAATTTATAATAATTTATAATAAATAGTATATATGACAGGATGATCAATATAACATAGAAATACAATTGTCAGCATGAATTAATCAGTCTAATGGCCTGGTGGAAGAAGCTGTCCTGGAGCCTGGTGGTCCTGGTTTTTATGCTGTGGTACCATTTCCCAGATCGTCATCGTGGCTATCCCTCAAGGTCGAGGATGATGGTCTTCGTTCTGAAGTGGCTCACAGAATGAAGACGCCTGTGCGTGTATTTGTTTAACGTGTACTTGATGTTGCACTCCAAGAAGCACACGATACTTCACAAATCAACCAACTGATTCCAATGGCATGGAAACCACGACGATTGGAGCTGATGGATTTGTTGCAGCCTTCATCCGCCTTCACAGCCGTTGAGTTCAAAGTAACTTCGTCCGCCTGTTCCACCATTGAGGTCTTGGTTGGATTGTTCTTTGTCAGGGACCTCACCCTCGACTTTACCGCCATGGGTAACCCTACCAGGAGCATAGATCCAGACGGCATTGCCCTCGGGATCACAGGACCACACAAGCTTCTCCACCACAACAAGGTGACAATCCACGGAGAGGCATTTCCCATCTGGCAGCAGCTGGTACAGTTTGTGATTGGTAACTCGGGTCCCTAATGATCCTTCAGCCCTTTTTACGCATATGGGCTCCTCCGCCCCTCAATACCAGATGGTGATGTATCTAGCTCTCCACAGTACATCTGTAGAAATTTGTGAGCATTTTTTTGACATATCAGACTCCTCAGACTCCCAATGGAAAATAGCCATTGTCTTGCCTTCTTTATAGCTACATCATTATGTTGGTTCCTGGTTAGGTCCTCAGAGATATTGTCCGCCAGGAACTTGAAATTGCCCACGCTCTCCACTTTTGATCCTTCTATGAGGACTTGTGTGTGTTCCCTCATCTTACCATTTCTGAAGTTGTCAATCGGTTCTTTCACCTTACTAACGGTGAGTGCAAGTATGTAGCTGCGACACCACTCAACTAGTTGGCATATCTCACACCTGCACGCCCTCTAGTCACCATCTGAGATTCTACACACAGGCATGGGTGTAGAGAGAGAAGAGCAGTGGGCTAAGCACACATCCCTGAAGTGTGCCAGTATTGATTGACAGCAAGGTGGAGGTGTTATTTCCAATTCACACATATTGTTGTCTTCCGAAATGTAAGCTGAGGATCCAGTTGCACGGGGAGGTTCAGAGGCCCAGGTTCTGGAGCTTTTTGATCAGAACAGTAGGAATGATTGTGTTAAATGCTGAGCTATAATCAATAAACAGCATCCTGACACAGGTATTTGTGTTGACCAGGTGATCCAAGGCCACGTGGAGAGCCAGTAAGGTCATGTCTGCCATAGAGCTATTAAGGCAATAGGCAAATTGCACTGGGCCCAGGTCCTTGCTGAGGCAGGAGTTGATTCTAGGCATAACCAAATTCTCAAAGCACTTCATCACCATATATGTCAGTGCTGCTGGGCAGTAAGTGTTAAGCAGCTCATCCTGCTCTTCTTGGGCACTGGTATAACTGTTACCCTTTTGAAGCAGGTTGGGAACTTCCAACTGCAACAATGAGAGTTTGATTTTGTCTTTGAACACACCCACCAGTTGGCTGGCACAGGTTTTCAGAGCCTTACCAGGCACCCAATCAGGGGTGTCACCCCGTGAGGGTTCACCCTCTTGAAAGACAGTCTGACGTCAGCCTCCGAGCCAGAGATCACAGGGTCACCGGGTGCTGCAGGGATCCTCATGGCTGTAGTTTTAGCATAAAAAGCATTGAGCTCCTCTGTGAGTGAAGTATCACTGTCATACATGATGTCGCAGTGATGGACTGCAAAACCTGCCAGAGTTGACATGCGCCTGATGTCACCTCCAACCTCACCTGGAATTGTTCCTTAGCTCGTGAAATAGCCCTCTACAAATCATACCTGGTTTTCTTGTGCAGACCTGGGTTGCCAGACCTAAATGCCACATTCAGGTTGGAGGAACAACACCTTATATTCCATCTGGGTAGCCTCCAACCTGATGACATGAACATTGACTTCTCAAACTTCCGCTAATGCCCCACCTCCCCCTCATACCCCATCCATTATTTATTTATTTATATACACACATTCTTTCTCTCTCTCTCCTTTTTCTCCCTCTGCCCCTCTCACTATACCCTTTGCCCATCCTCTGGGCTTCCCCCCTCCCCCTTTTCTTTTTCCCTAGGCCTCCTGTCCCATGATCCTCTCATATCCCTTTTGCCAATCAACTGTCCAGCTCTTGGCTCCATCCCTCCCCCTCCTGCCTTCTCCTATCATTTTGGATCTCCCCCTCCCCCTCCCACTTTCAAATCTCTTACTACCTCTTCTTTCAGTTAGTCCTAACAAAGGGTCTCGGCCCAAAATGTCGACTGTACCTCTTCCTAGAGATGCTGCCTGGCCTGCTGCGTTCACCAGCAACTTTTATGTGTGCAGCCTACGAACCTCCTGGTTCATACACGGCTTTTGATTCGGATATGTACAGTAAGTTCTCGTGGGCACACACTCATCCACTTAGGTTTTAATGGTCAGTGACAGCTGTGGCAAACTCATCCAGACTCAAAGATGAAACCCTGAATACAGTCCAGTCCACCGATTCAAGCAGTCTTGTAAGGACTCGTGTGCCTCTTTTGTCCAGTGTTGACGATTCATTAAGCTCAAAAGGTATATTTTAATAAATGGCACTTGTAACCTGGGTTCGGTAGTACAAATAAAAATGATGACACCTCAAATTGTAATTTGTGGGCCCATGTCCCAGAACTCTATCACGGGCTGACTTTTATAACTTAGTTGTCAGGCCAGTAGGTGGAGTATGTGGCTATGGTGGACGCTTTATCTGCAGAAGTGGAAGGGAGAATTGGATAAACTCTCAGCACAATGACGATCTGCTGTTGGATGCATTCACTTGCATCAGGAAGACACAGTTGCCATGAGTATCTTGGCCTTCCTACTTGTGGAAGGATTCACTGTGGCAAGCTGTTTTCATGAAAAATAATAAACTGGGAGAGGTTGGGGGAAGGAAGAAAGATTAACTGCTTGGAAATAACAAGCAGTGATATAAGAGGAGTAGTACATAAAGTATTGTGAAATGTTCTTTCGTCTTCTGAAGCAGTATTTCATTTATTTTTAACATTTTAACAACAAAAGCAATGAGAGGAATGGCAAACAAATACGTTCAGCATTTAGCCCTTATTAGTAACAGCACTAAAATTCAAAGCTTAAAGTTCAAAGTAAATTTATTATCAAAGTACATATACGTCGCCATGTGATACATATATGTAACTATTCATTTTCTTGCTGGCATACTCAATAAATCGTTAGAATAATGACCATGACAGAATCAATGAAGGACTGCCCAACTTGGGCGTTCAACCATAGTGCAGAAGGCAACAAACTGGGCAAATACAAAATGAAATAAATAATAATAATAAATAAATAGCAATGAATATTGAGAACATGAAAGGAAGAGTCCTTGAAAGTGAGTCCATTGGTTGTGAGAACATTTCAATAACAGGGCAAGTGAAGTTGAGTGAAGTTATCCCCTTTCGTTTAAGAACCTGATGGTTGAGGGGACTTAACTGTTTGTGAAACTGGGGTGTGATCCTGAGGTTCCTGTACCTTCTTCCTGATGGCAGCCATAAGAAGAGAGTATGCCCTGTGTGGTGGGGGCTCCCTGATGATGGATGCTGCTTTCTTGGGACAGCATTTCATGTAGATGTGCTCAGTGGTAGGGAGGATGGACTGGGCCATATCATTACTTTTTGTAAGCTTTTCCGTTCAAGGGGATTGGTGTTTCCATGCCAAGCTGTGATGCAGCCAGGCAATATTCTCTCCACTACACACATTTAGAAGCTTGTCAAAGTTTTAGATGTCATGCCAAACCTTCATAAACTCCTAACTAGAGGCACTGTTGTGCTTTCTTTGTAATTGCACCTGGGCCCAGCATGGGTATTCTGAAATAATAACACCAAGGAAGTTAAAGTTGCTGACGCTCTCCACCTCTGATCCTCTGATGAGAACTGGCTCACGGACCTCTGGTTTTCCCCTCCTGAAGTCAATAATCAGCTCTTTGGTCTTGCTGACATCGAGTAAGAGATTGTTGTAATGGCACAACTCAAGCAGATTTTCAATCTCCCTCTTATATGCTGATTCATCACCACTTTTGCTTTGGCCTAAGGCAGTGGTGTCGTCAGCAAACTTGAATATGGCATCGTAGCTGTGCTTAGCCACGCAGTCATAAGTGGAAAGCAAGTAGAGCGGCGGTTTGAACACATAGTTCTACATTGCACCCATGCTGATAGAGATTGTGTAGGAAATTTTGTTGCCAATCTGAACTGACTGGAGTATCCAAGTGAAGAAATCGAGGATCCAATGGTACAAGGATGTATTGAGGCCACGGTCTTGGAGCTTATTGATTAGTTTTGAAGGTATGATGGGCCGTGGATATAAGTGCTACTGGATGACAGCCAATGAGACAGGTTATCACGTTATTCTTGGGCACCAGTATAATTGAAGCCTATGTGAAGCCAGGTGGGTATCTCAGACTGCTGAAGCGAGTGGTTAACAATCTCAGTGAACAGTCCAGCCAGTTGATCAGCACAGGTCTTTGGTACTTGGCCAGGTATGCCATCTGGGCCGAATGCTTTTCATGGGTTCACCCTCCTGAAGTCAGCTCAGACGTCGGCCTCAAAGACTGAAACCATAGGAACATCAAGAGCTGTGGGAATTCGTGATGGTTCCTCCCTATTTTGATAGTCAAAGTGAGCATAGAAGGCATTGAACTCATCTGGAAGCAAAGACCTGCTGCTGCCTATGTCACTTGATTTAACTATATAAGGGGTGATAGCATTCAAGCCCTGCCTCAACAGTTGCTAGACTTTAAAATTATGACTGTAAAAGTTATCCTAACTTTATCATTTTAATTATTCCTTGATCAGCTTAGGTTAAGAACCAAATTGATGAACCAACATTTGGCATCAGCAGTCTGGATTAAGAAAGGCAAGGTGTCTGTTTCTGGGTTACTGACTAGTGTGTCTGCAGGAAAACACAGATTCAGGCATTCAAGAACCTGACCGGACCACAGGCTGTCAACTGTTTCTGTTGAGGTTCACAAAGAGACTTAGCACCTTGGAAACACACTTTTTACAAAAATGCAAGGAGTTCAGAACAAAAGGGTTTCAAATGCTTGCCAAGAATCAAATCAAGTCACTTTTTATTGTCATTTCAACCATAACTGCTGCTACAGAACATAGTAAAAATGAGACAATGTTTTCCAGGACCATAATCAAATACATCTGAAAGGCAGATCTTAAGTAAGTATGTTTTCCATATAATTTCATACTTCTTTATGATATAAAAGGAGGCTATTAAATGCATCAAATCTTTACTGGCTGTCAGAACAATCCCTTCAATCTAATTTGCCATTTATTTTTTCAATGGTCTATTTGCTCTCCTATACTTAATAATGTCACCCATGTTTCTCGCATCACCCAGCAAAAGCACAGGAAATTTACTGAGGCCAATTAACATATCAAATCATACTGTTATGTGTGAAAATCCCAGGAGATCAGCCATTTCTGAGATACTCAAACCATCCTGTCTGACACCAACAATCCCCTCTCAGTCAAGATCACTAAAATCACATTACTTCCCCATTCTGATGTTTGGTCTGAACAACAACTGAACGTCTTGACATGTCTTCATTGCGTTGAGTTGCTGCCACGTGATTGGCTGATTACATATTTGCACTAATGAGCAGGTACAAATGTTTACCTAGTAAAGTGGCCACTGAGTGTATGTTAGGATGATGTGCGACCTGATGGGATCTGGAAAGATTTGGTGCTCCTACATCTTTGTTGCTTGTCTTTAGTGACAGAGGATAAGGAAGGGGGGGGGGAAGTTTTGTCAAAATAAATATGCTCATACCCATGTATCTTATAGATCACACAACTACGTGGCACCATAAAAGTCATGGGTAATAAGTCAAGTGGTGAGTTGGCTCATACCCTGAGATGTAGGAACCATATCATTGCATTCTTTGACTGACAGTTTTGTACGAATGACCTCAAGGGCAAGGCAAGATAATCCATGTTCACAACTAATCCAAGGATT
This sequence comes from Mobula birostris, assembly GCF_030028105.1. Taxonomy (NCBI): domain Eukaryota; kingdom Metazoa; phylum Chordata; class Chondrichthyes; order Myliobatiformes; family Myliobatidae; genus Mobula; species Mobula birostris. The sequence goes on along the minus strand of NC_092380.1, from coordinate 72,637,336 downwards.
CACAACCCATGTTTGCAGAAGAAGATAGGATGTTAACGTATTTTCTACCCTGTAAATGTTTTATCAGAAAGATAACATTCTCCTGAAATGGAAGTTCAGTACTTCCAATCCCACGAAGAAGCAAATGCTCTGCTTAGCCTTCCAGAAAATTAAAATTACAGTTGGCACTGGTGTGTGGAGTTCTATGCGTGCACTGGACAATTGTGTTTACTTGGCTACAAAGCATTGCAAAAGTGCTACTTTGTTGCCCGGTTTAGAAAATGGCCAACTGTCATATATAGTTAATAAACATTGCAGTTAAAGAACATTGACCTTTCTACTAACTGAGGGAAATTGTAATAAATATTATTAAGAACAATGTGCCTATCAGATTTTTGCTTAGCAAACATAACCGGTGTTATTTGCACATCAGCCTATCTAACTTAGTAATAGAAGAGGATCTTGAAGCTGAATGACTTATCCCTATTCCTACAAGGAACAGGTAGTATTTTTTTTAAACTTGCATTTAAGAAGCTTACAACATTTCATTGTCACTCTATATTCTTGAAGAAATGTCTGTATCTCAACTGGTGTCATAAATAAACTACATCAGCTCACAGTGAATAGATAGTTGTCTGCATGTCTGAAGCTATTAGGAAGCAGAGGTCCCTATTCTGGCATGTTGCATACAGCATACTCCCTAAGCACTAATTCTTTTGTGTTGGCAATTCCATCAAGAAGCTGACACAGTATTATCTGATACCTTGGAATCTAGCTGCAGGCTGGAACAGATGCATTGAAAAATATTGTGTGTTCTTTGGTATCTCATGTATTTACTCTGTGGACCATTTCACCGTCAGCAAGGACCCTGAGGTGTTTTATTTTTATAATTACAAAAAAATGCACAGCTGTACTCTTTGTAATTTTGCTGCTGAAAAGATTGTCATAGCTTTTGACAGTTCATCTTTTCAGTACAATTAATTAGCTCTTTTAACCACGTTTTCTCTCAAGTGTAGAGTTAAAGGAAAGGAACATAAAAGTACAAAAATATGCTGAATGCATGAGTTTGCACTTGCCTGCCGTTGAATGCATTTGGCAGATCTTTGTTACAGTAAGATTTACTGTACCATGTCTGCGCCTTAGTTGACTCGACTGTCATGCCTGGACAGAATATGATCTGAGTCCCAAACCAGGATGTCATTGCACAGTCAAGGACGTAAGTTATTAGGATGTAAGGAGGTGAAAAGTGGAGATTCAAGTTCATTTTTAACATGAATTTTAAGATTCTATCAGTGAACACTGCTTATTATAGAACTGAGACACATTAGCTTTGATGATTTGCATATGATAATAGCAAACTGGGACGAGGAATTGTAGAGCTACTAAAATATGGTTGAGTTTTGAGCATGGGCCACTAGAGGCAATGGAAATAGAAGATTACGAGAGGCAGGAATTGAGACTAAACGTGTGAGCTGGTCGATAGAATAATTTAAACTCATATACTTTTCTGATTACAATTGTCTGTGGTCCTATGTATTCTTTCCAGGTAAAGTGGAGGAAATACACTTGTTCTTTAAATTCTGACTGCTGCTCAGCTGCAGTCTTCCCTATGGTGAGAAACAAAGAGCAGGACACCCCTCACCTGTGCACAAGTTCTTCACCCAATTTACAATCATTAGAACATTGATTCTCTGCTCCATTCTCATTCAGAATGAATGATATGAATTTGCCGAGCTTTCATTAAGGGTGTGTTTAACCATTTCAAAAAAGATTCTGTTGTTCTCATTTAGACTTCTGGATCCTTCTTGAGTTCTTCGTCTACCACAAATCCTCTTTCAGTGGAAGTAAATTTTGAAGTGGAGTATGGTACACATTATTGTATTTTATATGCAGTACATTGTTGCATTGCAAGAATATTTAGAAATTTCCCATTTTGGAAAGAAGACTGAAATGTCAGCTCTGTTCCTTTCTCTACTGTTGCTGCCTGACTTGCTGAATATTGCCAGCATTTCTTGTTATCACATCAGTGTTTTGTTTTTGGTGTAGTTCTTTCTCTTAGTTAACTTCCCCGTCAAATGTCTCTGATCTTGATATTGGCAAAGGCCACAGCTGAATCGGTGATGAGTATTTGGATTCATGTCGGTTTTAGTTCTAATCGCCTTCTGAAAAAGACAAAAGTTTTATAGAGAGAAAGAAGATTGAATGTACCCACAAGACCACCCATGTAGTCAGACAGATTCCTTTACTAGATTGTTGAGGAATTAAACTTGTAGGTTGAAGAAGCCAAACAGCAGTCACTGGACCATGGAATATATAGCCATGGAAAACAAAACAAATTTCTTTCAAATGTGTCTTTCATGTTGGGAATGCCCCAAAGCACTTCTCAGAAAGTATGGAAATTGACAGCAAGCCTTGGGAGGAGGGGTTTAGAAGAGTGACTGAAAACTTTTCTTAACACAGGTTTTAAAGATAGAGAAAGAAGTGTAAAGTCTGAGAGGTGCAGAGAGGAGCTTTAAAGCAAACAACGGCATTATGTTGGTAGATTACCTTTATATTTAATAATCCAAAGATTATTTCTCCCTAATTATTCTATTTTTTACTTACTTCTCCTTGGAGTGGGAATGACCCTGTCATGGTTGTATCTACTTCCTTAGGCTCTTTTGTTGAGATTATTTGTATACTTGGTAGCTTGAGGGCCATTGGCAGTTCATCACAAATTGTAGGACAGACCAGATGGGGATAACAACTTCCATTCTCAAATGACTTTTTAAATTTATAAATGATAGCTATGCACTATACACCTATCAGACAGCACAAAGGATAACATCTAGCATAATATAAAGCAAACCAGCTAGAAACTGACTTTATTGTAATTGCAAGCAACATTATGTAAAGGGACAAATGCAACAGATTATAAATTATCTGAAACTGGTGAGTTGGACAAATGAATGTAAAGGATTTAATAATAATAATTATTATTATTACTATTATTATTTCTTACATCCAAGGGAGTAAAAATCTTTATGTTTCATCCCTGTCGCAATGTACAAACAATAAAGAGAGGAAATGTGGAAGGATATTGCCCAAACACAAAGATTGTAAATGTAATTGTTTTGTATACATGTACGCACAGTCAGATATGCAATCAGATCAATGTGTATTGATAAATCTGATGGCCTGGTGAAGGAAGCTGTCCTGGAGCCTGTTGGTCCTAGACTTAGTGCTGTGGTACCATTTGCCAGACGGAAGCAGCTGACACTGTTTGTGGTTGGGGTGGATGGATTCCCTGATGATCCTCTGGGCCACTTTTACGCACCTGCTGCTGTAAGTGTTCTGAATAGAGGACAGTTCACATCCACAGATGCGCTGGGCTGGGCTCTCTGCAGTGCCCTGTGATTGAGGGTAGTACCAGGTGGTAACACAGCCAGTCCTTATGCTCTTGATAATGCCCCGGTAGAAAGTTCTGAGGATTTAGGGACTCATGCTGAACTTCTTCAGCCGTCTGAGGTGAAAGAGACGCTGATGTGCTTTTTTCACCACACAGCTGGTATGTACAATCCAGGTGAGATCCACGGTGATGTGTATACTGAGATACTGAGGATCTTGGAACTATTCACCCTCTCAGCTACAGTCCCAATCATGTCAATAGGAGCTAGCATGTCTATTTTTCCTGTATTCCACGATCAACTCCTTCATTTTTTTGACATTGACGGAGAGGTTGTTTTCTTGGCACCACTGCGTCAGGGCATTGGCTTCTCTTTCTGTAGGCTGTCTCATCATTGTTGGAAATAAGGTCTACCAATATCAGATCATTTGCAAATTTGATAGCAGTTTAGAGCTGTGTGTGGCAACACAGTCAAGGGCGTATAGGAAATAGGGGAGGGGGCTCAGGACACAACCTTGAGGGGCTCCTGTGTTGAGGGTCAGAGGGGCAGAGGTGGTGGGGGAGCCCATCATTACCATTTGCTGGCGATCTGACAGTAAGTCCAGGATCCAGCTGCACAACTCAGGGTGCAGGCCGACATCTCTGAGCTTCTTGTCAAGCCTGGGGGCAAGTATGGTTTTGAATGCTGAACTGCAGTCCAAGAATAACATTCTAACGTAAGCGTTCCTCTTCTCCAGTTGAGTGAGGGCAGGGTGTAGTGCTGTGGCTATGGCATCATCTGTTGATCGGTTGTGTTGCTAGGCGAATTGTAGGGGATCCAGTGTGGGTGGTAGCAAGCTGCAGATGTAGTCCTCGACCAGCCTCTCAAAGCACTTGCTTATGATTGAGGTGAGTGCGACCGGAAGCAATGATTGGATTGAGGATTTTTAAGTGCAGGCTGCACTGAGTATAAATTAAGATTCCTTAACCATTTACACTTGATTCAAAGCACAATTGCTCTGGATGTTCGCGCAAGGCACAAACCTAGCCACATCAAGGGAGGCTGGAAAATATTTTTGTTTATGATTGTTCAAATTAAGGGAGGGATTTTGGGTGCACAGAAATTGGTAGATCTGGTTTCAAAGATCAATGCTAAATAGAAACATTACAAAATGTGACCAGTTCAAAATAAATTGTTATATAGTTCAATATCAATATTTTACCATAATTATTCAGTTGTTTGCAATCATGTTTCCCAGTTGATGGTTAATAGGTAATTTTAAAATACTTATTATTCTGTGATAAGCTCCTTTTCTGTCATATTAATCAAAAGGCAACAAGTTGTCATAACATGGATGTTAATTATTACAAATAAAAGAATAAACAATTATATTAATTAGATTAATTGTGCTGGTTTATGAAGAACTTGTGATTTTTATTCCAGTTTCAGGTGTGAGCATTGATGTGCTCTTCTGCATCCTCACTCTTTGTCGCCAGTTATCTCGAAGGGCTGGAAGGCCTTGTTCTACACTGAATCTCTAAATAAATTAAATAGTTAACCAGTTTCCTTAAGCCTGCTGTGCTGCATTGTAAAACACGTAAGATTTTATTTCAGGCAGAAAAAGCAAAAAGCTGATTTGGGGTTGACAGAGTGCTTGATGTGGTGGAAATCAGTTGTGGAACCAAAGTTTGCACCAGAATATTGTCGCTCTGGCAGGCTGGTGATGTAGTGGTATCAGCGCCGGACTTTGGAGTGAAGGCTCCTGAGATCGAATCCAGCCGGCTCTCTTGCACACTTTCCATCCCGGCTGGGTTGAGCGTTGAGCTAGCAACTCGGCCTCGTAAAAATAAGAAAGCCTGTTAAAAAAAAACAGCGTCATGATGGCATCCTGATGACTCCACTCAGAATTAAGGGCTTTCTTCTTCTTCTATTGTCACTCTGATAACCAGAGCTATTTCTGGGTGTGGCCACTTGTATATAGTAAACAGTGACACCTTAGATGCTGCTACTGGGAAATTTTGTGATAATAATGCTTTTGAATGTCAAGAAAAGTTTGTAATACTCTTTGGAGATGGTCATCACCAGACATATCTTGTAATATTAGACAATTCCGCAGTACCTCTGAAAGTTGTCCTGATCTTGCTGATTCCAGGTATAACTTTTCACCATCTGAAAAGTTGCCAACAGAATTGATACTCTACAAAGATCACAAAACATACTTTCTAATGAAGGGACAATTATTGATGAAACTGTTGAAAGTGGTTAGGCTTAAGAGACAATACTGAAGAACTTTTACGGTGATGTCCTTTGATGTGAGATTGATTCCAGCATATAAAGATATTTCCCATCATTTCCCATTGATGTCCATGTTACTTATCAATGCCATAAATAATCTGATGGTGGAACTCTGTGGTCAAGCAGTATCTGTGAGAGGAAAGGAATTGTTGATGTTCCAGGCCAAAACCCTACATCAGGACAAATGGTGCTCAATCCACTGAGTTTCTCCACATATCACCACCTGAAGTCTCCTGTGTCGTCAATGATATCCTGCTCCATCAAGTGCTAACTTGGTGCCGAGGAGACTAATTCTTGTTGCACCTCTGAAATTTAATGATTTTGCTTTGGGCCAAGTCTGTAAGGAGGTCTGCAAACCACATAAGCTGACCATTGGACAGAATTTTATTCACTCTAGCTCAAGGATAAGAGCAGTAGGTATACTGGAGCGCTACACACCTAGCCCTCCTTACCACATTTTACAGAAGAATGACAGAAGATAAATGGGGAAATAATATGCCAATTGAATTTGCCCTTCAAAGTGACATGACATCCCTTCACTTTGTCAGTTTGATTTCTGTTTTGGGTTGTACTGAAGCAGTTTGTCTGTAGCACTAATTAAAAGTGCTACATTTAGCCCTCAACACTACATCTAAACATTTTCAAGGCCCACGCCCTTTGCTTTATCCATTAAATCAATTTCTTGGTATTATATGGAGCATAGTTTAGGGAAGTCTGACTTATGTGATGGTGGAAATCTCATGAGAATTATGTGCCCAAGATCTCCAACATCTGCATAATCTCTTTTGTCTTAGAATTATATACTATGCAATTGTCATTGAAGATGTTTTCAAGATCTTGAAATAGTCAAAACCTACAAAGTCAAAGAAGTGCTTTTGATGTGTAGTCATTGTTGTGAAGTGAGAACTCAGTAGCAATAACAGAAAGAGCTCAGTGGATTAGATATCATCCATGGAGAGCATAGATGATGCTTCAAATCAGCAACTTCAATGATGCAGTAGTATGTTTGCCATATTTCATTTGCTTGACAGAATACAAGAGTTATCAAGGAGGCTTTGGGATTCCAGACCCAACGTCTTAAAGGACTGCATGGGTAGTGAAGAGTATCAAAAGTTTTGGAGAGACCACAGTCAGTATGGATCAGAGTCTTCTTCTGCTCCTTACTAACCATCAACACAACAGTACCTCATTGCCTGTGCGTAGACCCCTGTTATACTGTCTCTATTACTTATGTCTATGTGACCAAGCATAGTTTCAACACCATTTGCAAATTCGTCAATGACAATTTTTGGCAACATCATGGATGGAGATGAGGATATTGGTCAGCTAGTTGATTGGTGTTGTAACATCAACCATGTGCTCAGTGTCAGCAAAGATTTGACTGCAAACTTTAGGAAGGTCAGATTGAAGGGTTGGAGTGAAAAGGGTGAGCAGCTTCAAGTTTCTGTGCATCATCATCTTCAGGGATCTATCCTGGGCCCAGCACAGAGATGGAATCATGAAAAAGTGTGCCAGCTTCTCTACTTTCTTGGAGGTTTAAGGAGATTTGGCATTTCTTCAAGCAATCTGACATACTTCTGCAGATGTCCAGTGGAAAGTATTCTGACTGGTTGCATCAGAGCCCGATACAGTAACTCCAAAGCATAGAAACACAAGAGGCAATAGAGAGTGGTGGACACCCAGTTCAATCATTGTTACAGCTCACCGCACAATCAAGGAGATCTACATGAAATAATTTCTTAGGAAGATGACATCCATCACTAAGGACCCCATCATCAAAGAAAACATTGAAAACCTACAGCACAATACAGGCCCTTTGGCCCACAAAGTTGTGCCGAACATGTCCCTACCTTAGAAATTACTAGACTTCTCCATAGCCCTCTATTTTTCTAAGCTCCATGTACCTATCCAAAAATCTCTTAAAAGACCCTATCATATCCGCCTCCACCACCATTGCCAGCAGCCCATTCCACGCACTCACCACTCTCTGCGTAAAAAACTTACCCCGACATCACCTCTGTACCTACTCTCCAGCACCTTAAACCTGTGTCCTCTTGTGGAACCATTTCAGCCCTGGGAAAAAGCCTCTGACTATCCACAAGATCAATGCCTCTCAACAGGGCCATGGTTCTTTTTGCTGCCATCAGGCAAAAGAGTAAGACCCACACATCAAATTTAACAACAACTTCCTCCCCGCTACAATAAGGGTCTTGAACCAACTTAATAAACCCTAACACTACCTCAAATTATGTTTCTTTTCTTCCTCTCAACTTGCACTAATGTTATCATGTGTATTTTAGTTTATTTTGTTATGTAAATTATGTTTAATTTATGTTAATTTAAGTCTATGTTAACTTACGTTGTCGTGTTTGTAATGTACTGTGCAGCTGTTGCTGCAAAAAGCTATCTTTCATGGTACAGTATTTTTACCTTAGATATATACATTCAGTTATTGCATATATCTAATCAGATAATCATTTGGCAGCAACTCAATGCATAAAAGCATGCAAGTATGGTCAGAAGGTTCAATTGTTGTTCAGACAAAACATTGGAATGGGGAAGAAATTTAATCTAAGTTACTTGTTAGTGCCAATTGTAGGTTTGATTGAGTATCTCAGAAACTGCTGACCTCCTGGGATTTTCATGGTCACAGAGCAGTGGATCTCAACCTGGGGCCCATGGACACATCAGGTAGTGGTAGTGGTCCATGGCATAAAAACAGTTGGGAACCCCTGCTCTAGAGTTTATAGAGAAGGGTGCAAAAAACAAAAAAAAAATCCAGTGAGTGGCAGTTCTATGAACAAAAATGCCTTGTTAATGACAGAGGAGAATGGCCAAACTGGTTTAAACTAGCAGGAAGGTGACAGTAACTCAAAAGCCAAGCATTACAACAGAGTGTGCAGAAGAGCATCTATGAGTGCTTGACATGTTGAACTTGAAATGGATGGGCTACAGCAGCAGAAGACCATGAACATACAGAAATACCTCCTGTACCTAATAAGGAGGCCACTGAGTGTATATGTCTATGACGATAAACAAAGATTTGAAATTTGGACTTGTAAATTCCCTGAGGTACCAAATGATAGAACAAACTTGAACCCCAGTACAGAAATCATTCAAGGATTCAGTATTGGCACAGGAAACCTTAGAGAAGAACAAATAGCTGATGATTAGGAGCATGCTGCTGCCATTATTGAGCAGTCATTGTCATCCAGGATTAAAGCACATCTACAGTACAGATCTGGCACTGTGGAGTGTGAGACGCCACATACACTTAGTATGCTAGCATCTTCCCTATCACACTTGTTCTCAAGCACTTCCCTTTAGCTGAACTGGAAATAGTTCTCAACTCCAATTCTATTGAAAGTTGAACTCCTGGTCTTTCATCACTACCACCTCCATAATACCCAGCTGAGAGGAGACAGCTTTTCACTAGTCAGTCCACATGAAGGAGTCAACTTGGAAGGTTAATTTGTAAAGGCTATTACACTCTGACATACAGATCATAGGCAATACCATATATCTGGAGAGTCCATATGATTCCTTGTTATCTGTCTTATTCCATCCAATGGCCCACAAGGCAGTCTGGATCTTGAAGATGGGTGTAATCCATCCTCCCCTGGCTCCTGACCCTTGTTTATGCTTCAGGTGGAGCCCATAAGATGGACCTATTCTGATGAACTACATTGTTCATCATATTTCAGCCATCATGTTACACAGAGGGCAAGATCAAGGGAATGGGAGTTATCTCTTTCTCTTTTTAATTCGGAATAAATGCAACTACATAATTGTACCGTATAGCCTACATCAGTGGTCCCCAACCTCCGGGCCACTGACTGATACCGGTTGCCGATTGCGTCGTCTCTGATCTGGGCCGACATTTACGTGCCGGGCGGCACCTAATTAATTAGCTTGTTTATTTCGGCTTTTTTCTTAAAGATGTGCTGGGTGCGCTCCGGCTACCGCTGCACCACTGCATTCTTCACGGCCCTGTATCAGTCTGCAGTCCGGAGGTTGGGGACCACTGGCCTACATTATAATAACAGACTACTTTATGTTGTAGTAACACATCGTTGAATGCACTATTATGCGCATATTGAGCATGTGCTATTAGGCGCATATTGATCTGTACGTGTGTGTTCAGAGTTCAGTTTCAGTCAGTAAAGAACCCTGTTAACTTAGCTCCCACTTCCAGCATTTTTATTTATAGCTTTGTTGTGTAACCCGGCCACATACACAACAATAATATAAAAAAATCTCACGAATCAGGAATCAATTAGAAAGTGCCACTAAGGCCCTAAAACTGCAATTTTACTCTCTATGTTAGGCTGGGGTCATCTCGCAGTCCTCTCCTTTATCTTTCATACTTCATGGTTGACTGCAAAACCTTGCCATCAGGAAGGCTCAGCCTTGAAATTTCCTGCAAAAAAAAACACATTGATTTTCAATTGCACAGCACTTATAAAGACAGGGCTGTGTGGTGCAGTTTCCAGGTTCAGTACTTATTCTTTTATGCTGCATTGATCACCCAGAGTCAAGCCTCATCATATATTAATAGCTATCCTTAAAACGTGAATGGGAACATTTGTGGCAATTTCTCTCAGTAACACACAATGTTCCTTTTTTTTAATCTTTCTTCAATTAGGCAACTGTCGCATTTTAAAGAAAGACCTTTTCTTCCAAAGTTCAATTTTACCATTTCACAAAAAAATTATTTTCTCGTAAAAGCAATTTACACCAAAGGACAACTTTTTCTTGACAATTTGGAACATACAAGGACTCAGAATATAAGTCAAGAGCAGAAGTAGTTGTAAAATTAATTTGCTTTTGACTTTAGGGCATTGTTATGTTTCCTGGTGAATGAAATCCATGCAATGTACAGATGCACAGATATATAAAGAGTAAAAGGAGAGGTGAGAGTTGATTATCGACCACTGGAAAATAGTAATAGGGGACAAAGAAAAGACAGGTGAACTTAAGGGGTATTTTACATCTGTCTTCACTGTGGAAGACACCAGCAGTGTGCCAGAGGTCTGTGAGTGTCAGGGAGCAGGAGTGAATGCCATTGTTATTATAAAGGAATAAGCGTTAGGTAAACTCAAAGGTCTTAAGGTGGATAAGTTACCTGGACTACATCCCAGAGTCCTGAGAGAGGTTGTTGAAGAGAGAACAAGTGCATTGGTCATGATCTTTCAAGAATTACTTGATTCTGGCATGGTCCCAAGGACTGGAAGATCGAAAAAGTCACACCACTCTTTAAGAAGAGAGGAAGGCAAAAGAAAGGAAATTATAGGCCAGTTAGCTTAACGTCAGTAGTTGGGTAAGTATATTATTATATTATTAAGGAAGAGGTTTCAAGGTACTGGGAGACTATTGATAAAATAAGTCAAAGTCAGCATGGTTTCTGTAAAGGGAAATCTTGCCTGACTAATCTGTTAGAGTTCTTCGAGGAAGGAACAAGCCGTGTGGACAAAGGAGAGGCAGTAAGTCCATTTACTTGGGTTTTCAGAAGGCATTTCATAAGGTGACACACATGAGGTTGCTTAACAAGGTAAAATCCTGTGGTGTTACAGGAAATATATTGGCATAGATAGAGGAATGGCTGACAGTCAGGAGGCAGTGAATGGGAAAAAAGAGGGCCTTTTCTGGCAGGCTACCAGAGACTAGTGGTGTTCCTCAGGGGTCAGTATTGCGGCCACTACTTTTGTTTGTCAGTGATTTAGATAATGGAATTTATGGCTTTGTGGCAAAGTTTGCGGATCGTACAAAGGTAGGTGGAGGGATAGGTAGTGCTGAGGAAGCAACACGATTGCAGTAGGACATAGTCAAATTGGAAGAATGGGCAAAAGAGAGGCAGGTGGAATACAGTGTTGGAAAATGTATGACAATGTATTTAGGTAAAAGGAACAGCAGTGCAGACTATTTTCTAAATGGGCAAAAGGTCCAAACATCAGAGGTACAGATCGACTTAGGAGTCCTCATGCAAGACTCCCAGAAGGTTAATTTACAGGTTGGATCTGTGGAAAAGAAGGCAAATGCAATTTTGGCATTTATTTCAAGGGGGATAAAATTGAAAAGCAAAAAGATAATGCTGAGACTTTATAAGATATTAGTCAGGCCATACCTAGAGTATTGTCAACAGTTTTGGGCCCATATCTCAGAAAGTATGTGTTGTCATTGGAGAGAGTCCAGAGGAGGTTCATAAGGATGTTTCCAGGAATGAAGGGTCTAACATATGAGGAGCATTTGGCAGCTTTGGGCCTGTACTCACTGGAATTTAGAGACTGCGGATGGATCTCATTGAAACCTATCAAGTGTTGAAAGGACTAGATAAATTGGATGTGGAGAGGATGCTTCCTGTAGTGGAGGTATCCAGAACTAGAGAGCATAGCCTCAAAATTGAGGGGGGACCTTTTAGAATAGTGCTAAGGAGGAATTTTTTTTAGCCAGAGAGTAGTGATTCTGTGGAATGCTCTGCCACAGACTGTGGTGGAGGCCAAGTCCATGGGTACATTTAAGGCAGAAGTTGATAGTTTCCTAATTGTTCAGGGCATCAAAAGATATGTCAAGAAGACAGGTGTATGTGGTTGAGGGGGATCCAGGTGGAGAAGACTCAATGGGCTGAATGGCCTAATTCTGCTCCTGTGTCTTATGCTCTTATAATGACTTTAACCAACTCAGGCTCGGGTTTTTGCCTGCATATACTGTATGTTTAATATTGTAAAGGCAGATTGCCAGGCAGACAAACTTAACAAGTGCTTGATCTGAAATATTGGGTTCACACATGCAGCATTAAGTTTACTCTTTTGTATGCATTTTCTGAGTTAACTTGCCAACTGTTTCCAATAGACATTGGATGTTTCAGGGTTCCAACATTTGAATATTGGAAGTACTGATTGTTATGATTTGTCATTCCAAAACAAAAATACTAATTGAAATAAAAACAAGGGAGTCTGGAATAGATACCTAACTTTGTGTATGCTTTAAGCAAGGCACGCACGTGGTGGTATGATGATGTATGTAATTCACTTATTTTTACATGTAACTCATAATGAGTAACTAAGTGAACAAGAATGCTTAATCAAACAATATATTTACAATATTACTGAAATAATAAATACACAACACTCCTCCCTGCTTAGCTATATATTCCAACTCAATATAGAATCATTGTAACTATATACATAGTATACTATATAATACAACTATTTATACAGACATCCACAGCATAGTAAATTTTAAAATGTCCCATTTAGGTCTAAGGATTTAGTCGTTGTGGAGAATTTCTTATTCTTGTGGATTAACATCTTTTCTGATCAAGGAGGATCACTCTGCTTGGCAGATGTGACTTGTGGCAGTGAAGCAATCTCTGATCCAGGGTCCGCCTCTGTGGTGGCTGTAAGACTTAACTCTAGGACTGCAGGAAGTAGATCTGACAGCTCTTGATACCTTTCTTCTGTATGTCTTGGCATCCTGAACAGTGCACGGCAAGTTTCACTAGAAGATGTGGCTCATAATGTGTGAATACAGTCTCTGATGTCACCATTTCCTTTACGTTTTGGAAAACCACCACACACTGCTTAGTCCATTGCCATTTCTCCCTGATCTGCAGTACTGAGTTGAGGGGTGAAGCACAGTAACTGGTTTTGGCAGCAATCTGTTATGGTAATCGATAAAAAAAGAACCGCAACCGTGACGCATTCCTTGGCCTTCGGACATCCACCACTGCTTGAATTTTCTCAGCACACTTGTGTAATCCTTGTGCTTCAGTAAATGATGCTTGGTTTAAAGAATTCACACTTTTTGTGACATGCTCTGAGCTCATAATCTTCTAACTTTTTTAACACTGTCCTCAGGTTTTGGAGACGTTCCTTGTCATCCTTTCTGGTAACAATGATGTTATCCTGTTAACACTGAGTGACTGGACAGTCTTGCAGCAGCTGGTCCATAGCTTACCGGCAGAGTGCCAGTGCAGATGCTACCCCAAAAATAAGATGTGATAAAGTCCTTTGCAAGTGTTTACTGTGATAAACACTTTGGACTCTTCTTCCATCTCCATCTGTAGGTAGACATCAGACAAGTCCACTTTACTGAAGTGTTTTCCACCAGAAAGGTTTGCAAAGATATCCTCTATCCTGGGCAGATGATACCAATATACTTTCAGTACTGGGTTGATGCTGACCTTAAAATCACCAAAGATCCTGACAGACCCATGCTTCCTTCCTATTGGGACCATTGGTGTTGCCCATGGGTTCCAATCAATCCTTGTGAGACTTCATTCAGACTCCATGTAATCAAGGTCACTGACTACTTTATCATAGATGGTATAAGGAACTGGATGGACTTTGCAAAACTTGGGTACAGCATTTTCATTTAACACTATTTCACCCTTGACATGTTTTCCAATGCCATCCTTTAACACTGCTGTGGCATCTTTCAGTACCTTTCTTAATTCACTTCCAGTTGGCTTTATTACAGGAACGTGGCATGCAAATGATGGATGGATCTTCAATCAGGTTGTAGTTTTCTCAGCCAATCACATCCCCACAGTGATGGCTCTCCTGTTTTTATCACGTACAATCCCAATGTAGCTTGGTGGTTCTTGCAGTTCACTGTTACAAATGTCATTCCCAGAAGAGTTATCTTTTCTCCAGTATGTTCGTAGTTGGATATCTGCAGGATTCAGTTCGAATCTTTGAAATGCAATTCAAACTATTTTGTGGAATGTCTGAAACAGCCACAACAGTGTCCAATTAATTAATTTGCTGTTCACTTTTGGTGTAAGCCATGTTGATTGTATCTTGTTAGTTTTCACATTGTAAATCTCAAGGCTACGCAGTTCTGTGTCACTTTTGTCATTATCAGATTTTTCATCAACAACATACATATTAGTGCACTTTTTGAAACTGCATCTTGACCTTTAGGCTTTTTTTCTTCCCTGTACAGTCTAATTATTTTTGTCTGTCTGACATGCTTCTTGCATGTGTCCTACTTTGTTGCATTTTCTGCAAGTATCACCTTTAAATCTGCATTGGTGTGGTGTATGTGAGCTCCTGACTCAACAGTAACACTATTTATTTGGCCTTTGTCTACATGCTGCAATTTTCATTTTCATTCCTGACTGCAACTCAATTCCACCTCTGTCTGTTGTTTCCATTAGTAGAGCTATTTCAATTTCTCTTTTAAATGTAAATTGGCAGAAGCCATTTTTAAATGCTTGTGAGATCCTACAAACTAAACAACTTCTCAGTACATTATCAAACCCATGATTGAACCTATAATGCCTAGACAACATCAATTCAGCCACGTACACTGAAGTGGACCCCCCACACCTTCCTTTTGAATTGCTAATGAAACCTAATGCATTCTGCAATCAACAATGGTTGCAGTTTTAAATGTTCCTACATTGCTTTCATGATATTAGCAAAGCTCATTTTGGTTTTTTTTGGTTAGAGCAATTTAACTTTGAAACAAGCTGCATGCCTTTAAATCCAATGTACTTAACAAAATTGGCACTAACTTCTCATTGGCTATTCCATTTGCTCCAAAATATTGCTCAATTTACTCAGGATAGAAAATCCAGTTATCAGTTGTGGAATCAACCACATCATTCTTTCTGATGTAGCCAGCTATTTCTGCTTATTTATTTAAAGGTTCAAAGGTTCATTTTTTATCAGAATATGCATGTAGAATACAACTCTGAAATTTATCTTCTCCAGATAGCCATAGAATATAGAAAACTAGTTGAAAGATAGACATCAAGGCCCCTCCATACAAAAATAAAAAGAAACAAAATCCCGCAAACCCCAAACACCCCCAACCCCTCCCTCACAGTGAGAATAACAGATCACCCAAACACCCAGCCCACCAATCGACAAGAAAGAATTAGTGAGCACATGAAGGAAACATAGAACTGAAAGGAGCCAATATGAACTCTAGTTAATTTGAACTACAGTCTATTCCATAAATATCAGAATTTCGATAACATTTCTGAGGGCATCGGAATGCTTTGGACCCAGAAGTATCTAAGAGGGCAGAAACTCGAACCAGTGGTCCCTCTGGCGGCAGTGACCCCTCCGACGGCAGCGACTCAGACCAGCAACCTTACCAATGGCAGCAACTCAAACCAGTGCCCTTTTCGACGGCAGTGATATTTATGATTATTATCACCCGGTACAGACTGTTTATGAACCTGTGAATTCTTCTATTTTCTGCCTTTTTTTTAACTCGACAGTCTGTTCATCTCAAGTTCATTAAAACTTTCTTCTCACCACTGAAATGTTTTGTCACTCCAAAACAAAAATAGTTATCAAAACAAAAACAAAGAAGGCCGGAATAAAATATCTAACTTTCTGTTTACTTTAAGTGAGGTGCACACTTATCACATGGTGGTGTAATGACGTATGCAATTCACTTAGTTTTGCATATAACCCATAATGAATTATTTAAATGAACAAAAATGCTTAATCAAACAATATATTTATAATATTACTCAATACTACTGAAATATTATGCTGAAATCTTTACCGATGTAGAATCCTTATCATCCACTCTGTTCACATTTTTAGTGACCATGGAACTTCTTCCTTGTTACCTGTCGAACAACAGACAAACTTCTGGAGGGACTCAGAGTCAGACAGGATCTATGGAGGCAAATTGATGATTAGTGTTTTGGTTCAGGATTGTGTATCAGAGTTCTATCATCTGCAGTTTGTTTTATTACCATCTCCTGTCCTTTTGAAACACTTTAAAATCTATCTCTTTAACCAGGCTTAGAGTGATTTCCTGATATTTCCTTCTATACCCTGGTATCTGTTATTCTCAGCTATGCACGCAGTGACGTTATTCCATTTTAGAAGTGCAAAGATCATGCAAAATGCTGTTGTTAAATAATGAACTGGAAGTGTGTCTCTAATACAGTATTTAAAAACTACATAGTAGTTAAATGTGTATGCTCAACAAAATACTGTACTTACTGATGGAACAGATTTCCCCTGACATGCACCTATGCAACAAATTCTGTTTGGCACCACTCATAAAGGTTAACAGGTACATAGCTCATTCAAGACATGGAGATATTGCCACAATTTGTATTCAGGGTTCGCACCAAGTCTGTTAAATACTTACAGTGATTTATTTCCCAAATTCTGACCAAATTACTTTCCCATTCCTAATTCCTTGCTGGATAGAAGAGCCTTGCCGAACTCCACCATTATTTACACTTGACTCCATTGTAAGTGAATGCAAAAGGATTGTTTGATTAGTGAGGCCTTTAAAAGGGAATTTTCACAGTTTATTTGCTCTATACTGACACTTTATTGAAAACATGCTTGAGGGACTCCAAAGTAGCTCCTGATGATTAATTGGTCTGCCAAAGTTCAGTATCTGTGCTTATAAAGAATGGCCACTTAGGTAAGATTCCATGTCACCCTTGCTAATTTAAACTTAGTCCAATAAGAATAAGAAGAATATGAGAATATTGAGTGCATTGTTCAGAAAGAGAGGAAGCTGTTTGATTGGAAATCTTGTATGGAACTGCTTAGTTCTCACCAATCACTGAAGGCCATGTTATGCAAGGGATTATAATATGAATTGTATGTTTAATCTAAAATTACTTGGTAACTCTTAAAAGCAAGGCAGTGGCAACCAGCCGATCTAACAATGCATCCAGATATGTGAGATCCTTCCATACTAATCTGTGACAGCTGCACCATAGGGACTATTTAATGTTTGAGTACTTAGTCTTATGATAGAGAAATATTTTTATGCGATACCTAATATAGAATCTTTCTCTAAAATTCATAGAGCTTTAAAATGTTTTATCATTTTTAAACATTTTTAAAAATCTATCAATTCTCAAAATTGACAAACCTCAGATGGCAGACTTGGTTTGCGAATGCAGTTCCCCTTTAAGAAAATGGAAGCGTGGACGCTACTCTGGTCTACAGATACAGTTGAAACAGAGGCCTTAGATTTCCTCCCAATTATACTGCTGTTCAATGTACAGTCTCTGGAAAATACATCTGAAGACCTTGGAGCAAGATTGCAGTACCAGAGGGACATCAGAGAATGCTGTGTACTTGTACTCTGCTTTACGGAAATGTGGTTCACACCCATAATTTTGGATGCAGTGCCACAGCTCAATGGCTTCACCATTCTCCACAAAGACAGGACAACTCAGTCTTTTAAAGGCAGCGAAGGTGGAGTAGGCGTTGCGATTAATTTATCATGTTGCACAAATGTGGCAGTTCTACCTCAGACCTGTTCACCCAACCTGGAACATGAAGTGGTTAAGTGCCATCTATTTGGTCTGCCAAGCAGTTGAAATTCCACCTCAGGTCAACATCAGGCAGGCACTGGAGTAGCTGAGCAACGTAATTAGGCACAGAATTACGCGCGCTGTTGTTTTCCCTATCATTGCAAGAGATTTCAACCAGGCCAAAATAAAGAAGTCTCTGAACAACTGCCACCAAGATATCACCTGTGGAACCAGACTTGACTTGACTTGATCACTGTTATACCACCATCTGGAATGCTTACTGTGCAATCCTCCGCCCACACTTCGGAAAGTCCGATCACCTGGCTGTACTTCTACTCCCAGTATTGAGGCAGAGACTAAATATGGCTGCACCTGTGGTGCAGACCAAGAAGGTAAGGTCAAGGGAAGTGGAGGAATGCTTACAGGACTGCTTTGAGTCAATGATTTGGACAATAATTAAGGATCCATCTTTGATTCTGAATGAACATGCCACAGTTGTCACTGACTTCATCAAGACCTGTGTGGATGAGTGTGTGCCTTTGAGAACATACCAAGGCAAAACTCATGGATGAAATAGGAGATTCGTAGTCTGCTGAGGGCTAGATTTGTGGCATTCAAGACCGGTGATCCAGAGCTGTAGAAGAAGTCCGGATATGTCCTTGGAAAGTGAGGTCAGAGATGGAATCAAATGCACGTCAGCTCTGGTAGGGTTTACAGACCACTACTTCCTGCAAAGCAAAACCTGACATTGTGAATGTCTGGGAAGCTTCACTCCCAGATGAGCTCCATGTGTTTTATGCACACTTTGAAAGGGAGAATAAAACTACACCTTTGTGAATATCTGCAGCACTTGGTGACCCTGTGATCTCTGTCTCAGAGTCCGATGTCAGAATGTATTTCAAGAGGGTGAACTCTCACGAGGCTTCAAGCCCTGATGATGTACGTAGTAGGGCTCTGAAAACTGTACTAATTCATTTGCAGGAGTGTTCAAGGACATCTTCAATCCCACACTGCTGCAGATGGAAGATACCCTTGCTTCAAAAGAGCGACAATCATACCAATATCCAAGAAGAGCAGGGTGAGCTGCCTCAACAGCTGTCAACTAGTGGCACTCACATCTACTGTGATGAAATGCTTTGAGAGGTTGGTTCCTGCCTGAGCAAGGACCCGGACCCACTGCAATTTGCCTATTGCCACAATAAGCCTACAGCGTTTGCAATCTCACCAGCTCTCCACTCGTCTTGAATCAGCTGGAAAATAGTAATGGTACCACCTATATCAGACTGCTGTTTATTGACCACAGCCTAGCATCCAAAGCAATCATACCTTCAGCTCAATACGACATGCTCCGAAACCTGGGCCTCTGTACCTCCACCTGTAGCTGGATCCTTGAATTCCTCAACGGGAGATCACAGTCATGTAGATCATAAATAACATCTCAGCCTTGCTGACGATCACCACTAGTACACGTCAATAATCTGTGCTCAGCCCACGGCGTTACTCTCTCTCATCATCATCAGGTGCCGTGCCCAGTTTGAGCTTTGACTGCCATGGCCCACACACTCCTGTTCGGGTCAAATGGATCAATTCATTGGCATTCACTTCCAGTTCTCCGGCTGCTGTCTCTAACATCATTTGTCTTTGTCTTCCTCTTGCGTTCATCCTTTCAATCTTTCCCATAATTACCGTGCATTCTAATTCCTCTTTCCTATCACATGTCGAATGAAGTTGCGTTGCCTTTTCATGATCTCATACATTATTTCTATTTTTGTGTTTGCTCTGTTTATGATATCCTCGTTAGATATTCGTTTCGTCCATGATATTTTTTGCATCCTCCTCAAAAACCACATCTCTGCTGCTTCAGTTTGTTTCCTCATGTTACTAGATATTGTTCAACATTCTGAGCCATATAGCATAACTGGATAAACGTAACATTTCAGTACTCTGAAGCGGGTTGTCATGCCTAGTTTAGTATTGGTCAGTATACTCTCTCTACATCCACAAATGTATGGCTGGACACAGTTCCAACAGTATCAGTAAATTAGCCAGTGGCACAACTATTGTTGGTAGGATTTCAGATGGTGATAAGAAGGCATACAGGAGTGAGATAAATCAGCTGGTTGAATAATGCCTCTGCAATAAACTTACACTCAGCATCAGTAAAATGAAGGAATTGATGTATACGTCAGGAAAGGGCAGTCTAGGGAACACGCACCAGTCGTCGTCAAGGGATCAAAAGTGGAAAATGTGAGCGGTTTCAAGTTCCTAGGTGTCAAAATCTCTGAGGATCTATCCTGGGCCCAACATATCGATTCAATTACAAGAAGGCACAGCAGTCGTTATGTTTCATTAGGAGCTTCAAGAGACTTGATATGTCAGAAATGACTCCAGCAAATTTCTACAGATTATAGGGCATTCTAACTGGTTGCATCACCATCTGGTATGGAGGGGCCACTGAACAGGATCAGAAGAAGCTGCAGGAAGTTATGAACTCAGCCAGCTCCATCATGGGCACTAACCTCCCCAGCGTGAAGGACTCTTTCAAAAAACGATGCCTCAAAGGTGGCATCCATCATTAAGGACCCCCAACATCCAGCACATGCCCTCTGCTCATTACTGCCATCGAAGAGGACGTGCAGAAGCCTGAAGACATACACTCAATGTTTCAGGAATTGTCACATCCAGGGGTCTCTTTTAAGCAGAGTTTTTATTTTGTCAGTTAGTGTGCAGACTGTATTTTCTCTTTTTTGCAGTGTCACCTTGTACATAGATTTGTCTTTGGATGGTTTACCTTTTTTGTCCAATTGTTTGTCTTTGCACCAGCTCTGGTTTTTCAGTATGTATTATAGGTGTCTCATTTGGGACCATGAGGGATTGTTTTTATCACTTGTATTCAATATGGGATAATTTAATAACACAGTAATGTCATTGTCTGGAATTCCTACATGCTCCAGGCTGTATTTCAGGAGGTCATGCCAACCCTTCTTTGTTGGGTCATTGCGGTTCCTTGTCCGGTGAAACTCAGACTGAGTTCTTCAGTGTATCCTGCATAATTTCAGTTTGTCAAGATTTCGTATCGTTTGCCTGAGCTCTTATTAGTTTTCCTAGTTAATTTTTGTAATAACTCTTTAGTTTTGTTTGAATTGCCAAAGTCTCTGTGATTCCTGCATTTGTGTTCACGGGTGATCTCATAGGAATGGCTTCTTCCCCTCTGCCATCAGATTTCTTCATGGACAAATGACCCTTCAACACTACCTCACTGATTTAAGCACTACATTTTATATATACAACACTTAAAATTGATTCTGATTGGGATGCAGGATTTCTACCCATGTCATGTGCTATTTAAGGCCAGAAGTAGGAAGATCATATAGTTTATCACGTGGCTAAGGAGATGGTGTAGGAGAGAGGGCTTCAGATTTTTGGATCATTGACCTTTTTTCCAGGGAGGATGGGACCTGTACAGAAGCTGAACTGGAGGGAAGTTGCAGGAAGGTTTGCTAGCACTGCATAGGTGATGGAGTGAGGTAGTGTTTAAACTAGAGTTGCATGAGAATGAGAATCAGAGCACCAGAGCAGATAGTGGCGAGATTATTGGTAAAGATGTTGCTAAGCCTACATACTAAATTGGAAATCCAAAAATTGAGCATGGTGGGGCTATTATTCTGAGTTGTGCATATTTCAATACAAAAAGTACTGTAAGAAAGGCAAATGAGCTTAGGGCGTGGATCAGCACGTAGAAATATGGCAGTCTACTGAAGCTATACTGTATGGAAAGAACTAGGGAACAACAAAGGGATGGCTACATTAATGGGTTTAGTGGTTGGCATCCGCCAGTCTTGAAGTACAAGGGGTGATGATGATCATCATCACAAACCTGGGCGGAAAGTATGGGGATCCTGGGATTATATGCAATTCAAATCAAATTTGCAGGAAAATCAAATTTTCCTGCTGCTGCAGACCAGGTGAGAGACATGGAAGGGTTTACAGCATGGCATCCGAGCTCGGCTGGGGCCTGGCCTCTTCTGCCGGTGCTGCCCTCCCATGTTCAAGCAGTGGAATGACAGGCTGGATTGTATGCCTCTTTACTCTGCCGTTTGCTGGATTACTGACCATTGTCACTCAGAGACTTGGACCATATATGTTTTTCTTTGTTCACTATTTAAAATTAGGTTACTTATTATTTTTGAATGTTTGATTGCTATTTTGAATGTTTTGCACCTTAGCCCCAGAGAACACTGTCTCATTCAGCTGTATCTATGTATGGTTTGGATGATAATTAAACTTTATTTGATATGATTTGATTTGGTCTGAGACTCACCCACTCTAGGAAACATCTTCTCCACGTCTACTTTATTAAAGCCCCAATATTCAACAGATTTCAATGAAAACCTACCCCCCCCCATTTTTCTAAACTTCAGCAAGTACAGGCCCAGAGCCATCAAATGTGCCTCATACATTAACCCTTTCATTCCTGGAATCATTCTCGTGAACATGCTCTGAACTCTCTCCAATGCCAGCACACTTATTCTTAGGTAAGAAGCCCAAAGCTGTTCACAACATTCCAACTGAGGTCTGTCCAATGCCTTATAATGCCTCAGCATTACATCCTTGCTTTTATATTATAGTCCTCTTGAAATTACTGCTAACATTGCATTTGCCTTCCTTAGCACCAACTCAACCTACAAGTTAACCTTTAGGGAATTGTGCACAAGGACTCCCAAGTCGCTTTGCACCATAAATTTTTGAACTTTCTCCCATTTTGGAAAGTAGTCTATTCCCTTATTCCTTCTGCCAAAGTGCATTACCATACATGGTCCTACACTATATACCATCTGCCACTTCTTTGCCCATGCTCTTAATCTGTCTATCTTTCTGCAGATTCACTGCTTCATCAACACAACCTGCCCCTCCCTTTATGTTCGTGTCATCCACAAACTTGGCCTCAAATCCATCAACTTTGTCATCCAAATCATTGACATATAACGTGAAAAGAAGCAGTCCCAACAACGACTCTAAAGAATCCCACCGGTTACCAGCAGCCACCCATGTGTGTGGCATCTTGTCAAAGGCCTTCTGAAGATCTAAGTAAACAGCATTCACTGACTCTCCTTTGTCTATCCTGCCTGTTATTTCCTCAAAGAATTCCAACAGATACATCAGACAATATTTCCTCTTACAAAAACCATGTTGAATTTGGCCTATTTTATCATATGCCTCCAAGTACCCTGAAATCTCATCCTTAGTAATGGACTCCAAGTTCTTCCCAACCACTGAAGTCCTCTGATTGGGATTCTAAATTGGAGAGAGTCCAATTTTGATGGTATCAGAAAGGATCTGCCAAGTGTGGATTGGGACAGTTTGTTTTCTGGCAAAGTAGGAGACATTCAAACATGAAATTTTGAGAGTACAGAGTTTGCTTGTTCCTGTTAGAATGAAAGACAAGGATAACAGGTTCAGCAAACCCTGTTTTGAGAGACATTGAGGCTCTGGTTGAGGAAAAGAAGGAGGTGCATAACAGATATAGGCAGGAAGGAGAAATTTAAGTACTTGAGGAATATAACAAATGCAAGAGAGCAATTGAGAAGGAAATGTGCAGGGCTAAAAGAAGGTATGAGGTTCCTCGAGCATGTAAGGTGAAGGAGAATCCCAAGGGCCTCTACAGATATATTAAGAGCAAAAGGATAGCAAGAGACAAAATTGGTCCTCTGGAAAATCAGAGTGGTCATTTATGCATGGAACCAAAAAAGATAAAAAGATGGGGGAGATCCTAAATGGATTTTTTGCATGAATACTTGGGCAGATAAATCCCCAGGGTCTGCCAAAGCATTCCCTCAAACCCTATGGGAGGCTAATGATGAAATATTTAAAAGTTACTTAGCAGTGGGTGAGGTGCCAGAGGATTGAAGGATAGCTAATATTGTTCTGTTATTTAAGAAAGGCTCTAAGAATAAGCTTGAAAGTTATAGGGCAGTGAGTCTGAAATCAGTAGTGGGTAAGTTATTGGAAGGTATTCTAAGGGACCGATATACAAGTATTTGGATAGCCAAGAACTGATTAGGGATAGTTAACATGACTTTGTGCCTGGTAGGTTGTTTCTAGCCAATCATATAGAGTTTTTTGAGGAAGAATGGGCTGAAAATTGACAGACAGAATTTACTGCAGACAAGTGTGAGGTGTTGCACGTTGGGAGGATAAACCAGGGTAGGACATATATGGTGAGCGGTAGGGCACTGAGGAGTACAATAGAGCAGAAGGAGTAGATCAATATTTCCTTGAAAGTAGCTTCACATGTTGATACGGTCATAAAGAAGGTTTTTGGCACACTAGCCTTCATAAATCAAAGTATTGAGTACATAAACAAGAGAAAATCTGCAGATGCTGGAAATCCAAATAAAACACACAAAATGCCGGTGGAACTCAGCAGGCCAAGCAGCATCTATGGAAGAGTACAGATGATATGTCAGGCCGAGACCCTTCAGCAGGACTGGAGAAAAAAAAGGGTGAGGAGTCAGAGTGAGAGGGTGGGGGGAGAGGACGGAGAAACACAAGGCAATAGGTGAAACCAGGAGGAAGGGAGGGGTGAAGTAAAGAGCTGGGAAGTTGATTGGTGAAAGAGATACAAGGCTGGAGAAGGGGCAATCCAATCAGAGAGGACAGAAGGCCATGGAAGAAAGAAAAAGGAGGAGGAGCATCAGAGGGAGGCGATGGACAGGCAAGGAGATAAGATGAGAGAGGGAAGTAGGTATGGGGAATAGAGAAGGTGGGGGCACTACCGGAAGTTCAAGAAATCGATGGTCATGCCATCAGGTGGAAGGCCACCTATATGGAATATAAGATGTTGCTCCTCCAAAATGAATGTGGCCTCATCGCGACAGTAGAGAAGGCCATGGATGGACATGTCAGAATGGGACTGGGAAGTGGAAGTAAAATGGGTGGCCACTGAGAGATCCTGCTTTTTCTGATGGATGCCATGTAGGTGCTCGGCGAAGCGGTCGCCCAATCTACATTGGTTATCACCCATATTCAAGAGGCCACAATAGATGACCCCAACAGACTCACAGGTGAAGTGTCACCTCACCTGGAAGTACTGTTTGGGACCCTGAATAGTAGTGTGGGAGGAGGTGTAAGGGCAGGTGTAGCAGTTGTTCCGCTTGCAAGGGTATGTACCAGGAGGGAGATCAGGGAAGATGGATGAGTGGACAAGGGAGTCACATAGGGAGCAATCCCTGTGGAAAGCAGAAAGTGGGGGGTGAGAGGAAAAGATGTGCCTGGAGGTGGGATCACGTTGGAGATGGCGAAAGCTATGGAGAATTATTTGCTGGATGCAGATGCGGATGGGGTGGTAGGTGAGGACATGAGGAAACCTATCCCTGGTGGGGTGGCGGGAGAATGGAGCGCGGGCAGATGGGTGCAAGATGGAAGAGATGTGGTTGAGGGCAGTGCTGACGGAAGAGGAAGGGGAGCCCCTTTTTTTAAAGAAGCAGGGCATCTTCTTCATACTTGAATGAAAAGCCCCATCCTGAGTGCAAATGCGGCGGAGCCGGAGGAATTGAGAGAAGGGAATGGCATTTTTATTGGTAACGGGGTGGGAAGAGGTATAGTCAAAGTAAATGTGAGAGTTCATGGGTTCTGAGAGTCAGTACATGAGTTGGGGTGTTATGTTGATATTGTATAAGTCATTGGTTAGGCATAAATTGGAGTACTGTGTGCAGTTTTGGTCCCCTACCTACAGCAAAGATCTCAATAAGATTGAAAGGATGTAGCGGAAATCTACAAAGATGTTGCTGGGACTTTAATACTTGAGTTATAGGGAAAGGTTGAAGAGATTAGGACTTTATTCCCTGGAGTTTAGAAGAATGAGGGGAGATTTGATAGAGGTATATAAAACTATGAGGGGTATAGCTAGATAAATTTAAGCAGGCTTTTCCACTGAGGTTGGGTGAGACTAGAAATTAGAGGTTATGGTTTAAGGGTGAAAAGTGAAATGTTTAAGGGGAACATGAGGAGGAAATTCTTCACTCTCAGGCTGGTAGTAGTGTGGAATGAGCTGCCAGTGGAAGTGGTAGAAGTGGGTTAAATGTCAACAATTTAGAGAAATTTGGATAGCTACATACATGGGAGGGCAATGGTGTTGATGCAGGTCGAAGGGACTCAGCAGATTCATAGTTCAGGCTAGATGGGCTGAAAGGCCTGTTTCTGTGTTGTAGTATTATATGACTCAATCTTGAAAAAATATCTCCGGAGGGTTGTGACAATCTTATGCTCTTGATTCAGATTAGTCTCTCAACAATTTAATGGAATTCTTAATCAAATTTTCTTGAAATTAATAAATTACCATTGCCATGTCCTATATTTTCAATTAAAATATGAAATAATCAGTTTCGCTGATAGGATGCCCTTCAGCGTTTGTAGTGGAAAAGATTGCCTAACGCATTGGGTGGACATTGTTCTGAAGAAATATTCCAAGCAAGTGTTTAATCATGTAATCCTCCTGAAAAACCTGACTGCCATTAAAATGTTTTCAGTTGCAGATGCTGATAGATCTACCGTATAAATGCAGGGTTCTCTGTTTTTATTGCACAATATAATTCAGTGCATGTGGGATTTTCTTATTGAGGGCAGTATGATGAATTGAATTCATTTAATTCCCAATAAAGAATCCCAATTTAATGTCTTCAGTTGCATTAAGGACTTAATTTCCTGTAGTGACTGACACGTCATACATGTGCTGGAAGTTAGTTAATAGGTGAATTGTAGCTTTTAGCCTTTGTGCTAGTTTAATTGAAAGTTACTACATAAATGCCATGTTTCTCTTTATAACATTTGTGTCTCACTAAAGCACATTGGAAATGCAGTGCTGAAAGTTCAAATCACCCACAAGTAATAATCTGGTCTGAAGAACAATTTTCCTTTTTTTTGGAATCTGAATCCTGTGCTATGGTTGGTTCCATTCTGTGGTATTTTTTTCCTTCTTCACCAGTGTACAATGTATGGAATTGTCTTGTGGACCCCCCTTGAATTTCAAGCCAGTTGCCTTAAATTACAAGTAAATGATGATGAAGTGCTTTTTAAAACAGCCCATATGCAACAAAACCACCATGAGTGGCCCAGATGGAACTCTCTGCATGTAATAATTTTTTACAGATTTACATTGTGGTGGCAAATTCATTTCTTCCAGAATTTGCTAAAACCAAAGAGTAAAGTTGATTTTATTTCAGATTTTATTTTTAAGAACCACCCAAAACTTTCAAATCTTTTTGAACTAATTTCTCAAAATTCAATATGTTTTTCAAATTCATATTAATCCTAATACTGTACTACTTAACCATAACTATTAATTTTCTCTGATTTTACAGCAGCTTTTAACCTTTAAAAAACTGCACAAATAACTTTTTTCAAAACAAAATGCTATCTATGATCCCACCTTGCCTCTTGGGAACATAAGGACTTAAGTAGGTTAACTGGCCTCTCAGGTTAGTCCCACTACTAAGTTTGAATGACCGAGGCCAATCTGTAATAAGACTCCATTTACTTGCTCATTCCCTACTTTGCTTCAATTATTTACATCTCGTTTTAAAAATTAACAATTGACCTATCATCAATTTCAGTTTGCAGAGAGATTTCCAAGCTCCTGCTACTCTTTAAATGTAGTTGCAACTTCCAGCATCACATGAAAAATAAACGGACTTAATTTTTTAAATATGTTTCCTATACCTAGAAATGCCACAACATGAAAATGTTTTCTCATGCTTACCCCAATTGAGTCTTAATAACTTAGAATGTTCAGTAACATCATTCCTTAACCTTAAATTTCTTGGTTTAGCATTGTTCCTTAACCTTTGGCGATCAGGTATCTTTCATATAATTGTAAATCTAAAACCTGCAGATGCCAGTAATCTGAAATTAAAATGAAAAATATTAAAAATACTTGGCAGACAAGGCAGCACCTGTCAGCCATGCATTTGGTTACATCAGTCCTTCCAAGACCAATCAATTCTGCTAAATTTGTGGTGGCCAAAATCATTACCAGCATTGAAAGTGCTGTGTAATCTGACATTTCATAGCTGATTCTTTTCTGACAGCTAATCTGTCTTCCTTTTTGTAATCTAGTTTACCAGATACAGTAAACACTTGTCTATCAGTCTTTTAAAAATACTTTGTGTAACTGTGCTATGCATTTTAATTTTCCTTGTACAGTACCTCCAAATTTATTTAGACCAACACTTTTACTAGCTTTATTTAGAATATAATCTTTCCTTATCTATTCAGGTCCAAAGAAGACGGTAAATGCTTAGACTGAAATACATTTGACTTTAAATCCCATTATCCAGGCTATTGTACATATGGTGAATATTTTGTGGCACCTTGTAGATCCTTCCTTGACAATAGACACATCCTGTAGCTTGAGTAACTGATCAATATTTCTTTTCTCTCTCACTTGCCACTCAACTAAAATCCTAACTTGAACTTCAGCTTTATCTGGCAGTCTCAGACATCCACAAATTATTTTCACTTGCTAAAATGGCATACTTTGCTGCTTTCTGATGGCCTCTTCAAAAAGAAACATAGAGTTAGACCTAGTCTTCATATATCCATGATGACTCTCACTGATCAGCTGTAAATTTTAAAAGAACTCAATTATAGAGTGTACTAATGGCTAGTAAGAGATGTTAGGCTAACCAAGCCATTATTCCCTGTTTTTTTATCTTTCAGTATTCCTAAATAGCAGAATTAAGTGTATGTTTTATAGTCTGCTGGTTCCTAAATTATGAAGGCCTTGGAAAATTATAACTGAAGTATTTACAATTTTTTTATCGATTGTAAGGAACTTGGAGTACAAATCAATGCCTTACTGTTATTCTGCTTACATTAATTTTACCTTAATTCCTAAACTGAATGAATAGCGGTTTCTTTGAGTGTCTAGCCTACTAACATTTTCATCCACTGATGAAAGTTAAGTATTCAGCATCTTCCCATTCTCCGAATGTTACTTTATACCTTTACTGTGATTTTTTGTAAAAGTTTAATATTCTCTGTTTTTTTTCATTATTCCTTTGTGTTTCATGTCCACTTTGTCACCCCATTGTTGCTCTGTGTTCCTTTTAATAATCAGGATCTACACAGAAACTTTCATTTTTATATACTTTATCTTTTAGCTTTAAACTACACCATTCATATTTACTTCATGGCTATTTGGACAAATATAGGTCTGTTCCCTTGAGGGTATAAACGGTTCTGTATCACATTTTTTGAATTCCTCCCACTGATCCTCTGTCATTTTTTCCACTAACAGATTTGCTCAGATTACTGTTGTCAGCTTCTGTCTCGTTGCATTGAAGGTAGTTTTATTTAAATATATAATCTAACCAGCCATTTTGCAGTTCTCCCTTTCCTGCACTTCATTGAACTTGTTCAAATTATGTTTGTTCTTAGGTAAATAGTCATGCAATGTTAGATTTGACTCATCACCTGTTACTGACCTAAGATTGTTATCGTCGTTTTGGTTCTAGTCATAAATGGAAAACTATTCTGAAAAAGAGTCAGTTCATTCTTTTGCTGAGGTAAGGTTACCCCAATCCATGTGAAGTTAAAATAGCCCACTCTGCCTTTACAACGAGTGTGTCTCATCGCTGAAATTATTCTGTCACTTCACACATTTTATTGAAGACTGTTAATTGTGAACTTGAATTGGGGTCTTGTAAACGTCAGCAAACTTCAGGCCAGGTGTCAGAGAGCTGCTCCAAGAAAAACTGAGCAGAATCATGGAGAACGTGGTGTATTGAACAGGTGGGTAGCTTAATGGCAGCGCTACCAGGAGAGAGAGAAATCCAGAGTGCCAACCACATTATACACCTGGCTAGTCTCACGTCCCTCCAGACCCTTTCCCTCTACACACCTATTCAAGTGTTTCTTAAACGATACTATTGGACCAGTCTCAGGAACTTCCTCTGGAGGATTATTCTATATATTCACTACTCACTGCACGTAAATGCTGCACCTCAGGCTGCTCTAAATCTTTACCCTCTCACCCTAAATCTTTGCACCCTAGTTTTAGATTCACCTGCCCTGGGGTAAAGACTGTTACTATCCACCTTACCTATGTCCATCATAACTCTAAACTTTTCTATAAGGTCATCCCTCATTCTCCTCTATTCCAAGGAAAAAGGTCCTGGCCTGGTAAACCTTTCCTTATAACTCAAACCCTCTAGTCCTGGCAACATCCTCATAAATCTTTTCTGCACTCTTTCCAGTTTAACCACACCTTTCCTATAACAGGGTGACCAAAACCGTACACATTATTCTGAGTGCAGCCTCACCAACAAATTAAACAACTGCAACATATATAAAAGTCCAAAGAGACAACATCCATGGCTTTACTTGCATCTACCCTTTCAGTTACTTCTTCAAAGAATGCTAAAAGATTTCTCAAACATGACTTCCCATGTAGAAAGCCATGCTGACTCCTCCTAATCAGACTCTATCTACCCATTTGCTGATAAATCACATCTAGCTTCAGAATGACATTAGGCTGACCACTGTAGTTCCTTTTCTTATCCTTGCTAACCTCCTTAAGCAACAGAATGGTATTAGGCACCTTCCAGTTTTTGGGAACTTCACCATTTGCTGATACTGAAGCAAATATTTCTGTAAAAGCCTTTACAATTTCTTCTATATCCTCCCACATGTATGTATTTGATCAGATCCTTGGGGTTTATCCACCTTAATGAGCTACAGAGCTGCAGCATGCCTCCTTCCTGGTAATATGAATGCTATGACACCAGAAGACAAGACGTAGGAGCAGAATTAGGCCATTAGGGTCTGCTCCATCATTCCATCATTGCTGATTTATTACTCCTCTCAACCCCATTCTTCTGCTTTCTCTCCGAAACGTTTTTGTCACTCTGACTAATTAAAAACCTCACAACCTCTGCTTTAAGTATACAATGACTTGGTTTCCACAGCCATCCATGGCAATGAGTTCTACAGATTCACCACCCTCTGCTTAAGGCCATTCCTCCTCATTAGTGTTCAAAATGAGCATCCCTCAATACTGAGGCTGTGTCCTCTGGTCCGAGACTCACCCACTATCGAAAACATCCACTCCACATCTACTCAATCTAGGCCTTTCAATGTTCGATAGGTTTCAATGAGAATCCCCCTCATTCTTCTAAACCCCCACGAATACAGGCCCAGAACCATCAAATACTCATTTTTTAACCTTTCATTCCTGGAATCATTCTGATAAGCCTCCTCTTGATCCTCTCCAAAGCCAGCACTTCTTTTCTTAGACGAGAGGCCCTAAACTGATCCCAATACTCCAACTGCGGTCTGACCAATGCCTTATAAAGCTTCCGCATTATATCCTTGCTCTTATATTCTAGTCCTCTCAAAATGAATGTTAACATTGCATTTGCCTTCCTTACCATCAGCCTAACTGATAGGAAATTCCGCATAAGGACTCCTAAGTCCCTTTGCATCTCTGATTTTTGAGTTTTCTCCCAGTTTAGAAAATTGTCTATGCCTTTATTCGTTCTGCCAAAATGCATGACTATACACTTCTCTACACCGTATTCCACCTGTCACTTCTTTACCCATTCTCCCAATCTGCCTAAGTCCTTCTGCAAATGCTCTCCTCCCTCAATACTACTTGACTCTCCATCTACTTCATATCCTCTGCAAACCTGTCCATAAAGCCATCAATTCCATCATCCAAATTATTGACCCTCAGTTCTTCCCCTGGACACTCCCAAACTTCCAGAATATTGCTAGTGTCTTCCACTGTGAAGATGGACAGAAAATGTTTTTGGTCAGTAGCTCTGCTGGCCCAATGTGGGGCTCGATATTTTATATGCTAAACATCAAAGGACAATTCCATATTTACAATGTATGGACAATGCTTTCTTTGAAACTACCCACAAACCTCACAACCCCAATTCGCATCCACACCACAGACATCCAAATGAATTTTAATCAGCATTGTGTGGTCTGGGATTCATGGGTTTTAGGAACCCATTGTTGAGAGCCAGACTCCAAATTAAATCCAGAATACATATTCAGATGTGAAGACTGGTAGTCAAAGTAATTTGCTAAATATAAATGTGCTAAATCTAAAAGTCACTCTAATAGTCCCAGGGGCTGCAATCAAGCTAATGGCAGGTCTGAGACTAACTCCTGGCTCTGCTTTCCTGACCTGATCTGTCTCAAGCTATGCTAGGTAGTAGAGTGCTAACTGCAAGGGAATTGTCTGGAAAAAGACGGAAAAAGGAGACTATATATTCTTCCCTAGCCTGAGTGACCAATGGCCTTCCAGTGTGCTGGAGGACCAATCATATGCCTCAAGTTCCCTTCCAAAGCTAAAAGCCAGTACCACATGATGGCAGTCTGCTCTTGGCTGGAATTGCATGTGACTATTAGCAGCAAGCATAGTGTGAATGTCATCTGACTCAGTGACCACAGCACTATAATGAGTGGCCTCCACCCAGGCAGCAAAAGCAGTTGAAGCCCATGTCATCGCTGTTGCACCTCCATACCTATCCCCCCCTCCCCCAATCATAGCTGATGCAGAACAGCCCAGTACATCTCTATCAACTAGAGTGGCCTCCAACATTTGTACCAAGCCCTCTGAGAATGCTTCTTGAACTCTCTCACAGGTTTACAGACAGTTTGACTGACACACCATGCATCTCCATCAGCTTTCTTATTTGCAAGCCCATCAGAGTCTTCCTATAGAGTAAAAATGGTGCATGATCTTATCCTCAGGGAAGTTCACACATGTGCCACTGTTATTCCTTAGATAGCTACAGGTGACACGTCTGTCTACAAGATATTTGTGCTTCTGCAATATTCTCTAAATTCTGCACCATCAGCAATGGTAAATGGGATGGTCACATGTGCTGCGGCGGCAGTGTCTCCTTCACCAACAACTGCTCCACTGATTAGAAATAAGTCTTGTCCATTCACTTCATTATTGGTAGCTTGACCAACAGTTCATATCTTCAACTGCCCAGAAAATACACTGAATGACATTAATAGCAAAATTAAAAATTATCAGAATCAGAATCAGGTTTAATATCATCAGCATAGATTGTGAAATTTGTTAACTTTGCAGCAGCAGTACAATGAAATACATAATTAAAAAAAGAGAGGGAAAAAAACTTAATCGCAGTAAATATATATATATATATATATATATATACGTCTATTAAACAGTTAAGTTAAAATAAGTAGTGGAAAAAAATAGAAATAAAAAAATTAGTGAGGTAAGTTCATGGGTTCAATGTCCATTTAGAAATCGGATGCAGAGGGGAAGTTGTACCTGAATCACTAAGTGTGTGCCTTCACATTCACACTGTGCCTTTGGAGTTCGCATTTTAAAAATGAGTAAGAATAAAGAAGTTCTAAACGCTTGCTGCATTTTGAATAAATTTGGAGCATACTGTGTGTGGGAGGATTTATACTTTGTTCAAATTAACCCTCACTTACTCTGGTTGCAAGTTGTATTGTGCGAAAATGATTCAGTGTTCCTTTCTTTATTTAGATTCTCACAGTACAAATTTTTCATACTACATATCTGTAATTTGCAATATGCAAAATATGTAGAATTTTAGTTTGTAGTTAGATTGCTTGGGGCAGAAAAAATGCAAGATTTTTGCATGTTTGAAAATTCAGTAGTCGTAAGGATGTCGTCATTTGTAATTTTGTTTGAAAGTTTGCTTCCAAATCCAGTATTCAGCTTGGACGTTGATGCAAATCTGGGGTCTCCAGTCAAATACGACTGCAGTACATGCAAAGCTTTCCAGAACTCAGCATACAGGAATGTTCTTTGTCGCACCATTAAGAGATGACCTATTTCCTATTTTACTCGAATAACAGGCAAGCCCATGTAAAACAGAACAACACTTGGTCGTGGACGAGCCAGTGCAGCTTAACTGTGATACAAAAACAAAGTCGTATTTGACTCTTTGCACAAAAAACATATAACAGTGAAAAGCAAATTGTAACGGTTAACTGTAAATTTTAAAATTTAAAACAGAAAATGTTGCTGTTGATCAGTTTTTGAAAAGAAGGAATTGAACTTAAGATTTTGAGTGTGCGAGTTTCAATAAAGGGTCCCACCCTAAACAATATTCTGTGCTTTTATTTGAGTCATTGATTGAATGTATTTATTGCATTTGCTGCTTGGAATGTGTTAAAATTACTATAAACTTTGGAACAATGTTTCAATGTAAAGATAACTTTCTTAAAAATGCATTACTTAATAATATTTGTAATGCTTAATAGAATTGATTTCTAATTATGATATACTGCAAAAAAAGGGAAAGATGGAAGTGGTATTAAATTCTTTTTCAGTTCTTGAAAATCCAGAATAACATAAAAGCTAAGTACTGATGAAGACACCCAGATTATGATGGAATTTACACATGGGAAGTCATTCATTGCAATTGTTGGATTTTTCACGAACTGATCTTCAGACTAGCTTTTGAGAATTATTTTCAAAAGCACCTTGGTGTGGAGCCAAAAGGAGAAAGAAATGGAATTGTCTCCACCCAGGGCTTATCCAATCCCCTGAATTTGTTTCTTTGATGGAGCAAACAGCCTGTGGAGGCATGATCAGCACCAGCAGGTCACTGCAAGAAAATTGCCCATGTCCTACTGATACTCATGCCTCCTGCTTTGGTCATACTGACTCAATTGCACTCCAACTGTGTTAGTAAACAGCCATAGGCTCATTTTTAGCTTAAACTGTTTATAAGCTTTTCTCAGCCAAATCTCCTTTCTTTCCAAAGGAGGAAAATCTGAAAAAAATCTGTGTCATGCTCTTATTCTTAAAAACTATTCAGACATCGCTAATTTTTTTAAAGTAGTAAAAACGTTTAGGTGATGCAGCATTCCATTGGAAATGTGATTGGTCCAGTTATTGCCTATGTTTTAAAGATCTCAACACATTGCATAGGAAACTAATATTACTCATCAGGTACAGCAGCAGTGGGAAAGCAGAACATAATGCTGAACAGAACCCGTGTTTTCAATAAATGGCCTTTCATTGTTCTGACATAAGATGGTCAACCTAAATTGTATAAGTTTGTTCCTTTCTCTGCTGATGCGTGTTTATACAATTCAGCAGATTTACAGCTGCTGATTTTGGACAGGTTGCAGTTGACCTATAACTAGTATGACGCATCAACAGGAAAATAAATCTAAAAGTGACAACTATGTGCAGAAATTTAAGAATCTTTGCATTTGGAGGACCACAGACACATTTATGCCCATTAAGCATTTTTTTTTCTGAATGGGAAGGGCCAAGCCCCATTTTGCTCTCCCTTGTGTATGCACTTAGGTGGAGGAAATCAAATTACAGTCTGTCTGCTCATGATGCATTAGATAAGTGCAAAATGTTTTCATTCATAAATCTGATTGTGTACTGCCATACATTAACTGTCAGTTACAAAATGTGAAAGTCAACAGCTTGGTCCAAGAAACCAGTTCCAA
This sequence comes from Mobula birostris, assembly GCF_030028105.1. NCBI lineage: Eukaryota > Metazoa > Chordata > Chondrichthyes > Myliobatiformes > Myliobatidae > Mobula > Mobula birostris. Next base: position 72,601,945 of record NC_092380.1, on the reverse strand, counting down.
CCTGATCAGTAAGGCTTTCTACATGTATAACCTCTGATTATAATCCTACCACGGGCCAGGAACTGAACAAGCAAGAAGAATGTTTTGACAGTTGTCAAAACACGGTAGTCATCATCTTAGTTTATAACTTGGCCAAACTGATCTTGGTGCTCAGTCCAAGATAGAAACTAGACGAGAAATTATCAGAAAAATCCCTGACCCTTGAGGAAGGTCCTCCATGTAAAATGTTAATTCTGTTTCTTTTTCCACAAATGCTCTTTGGGTCTGATGAAGCATCTTCGACCTGTAACTTTAACTGTGTGTCCTGATGCACAGTCTGTATCTTCATCTCCACAGATACTGCTCAACACACTGAGTTCCTCCAGTAGTTAGTTTTTTTGGCATCTGCAGTCCCTTGCGTCTCCATGCAGACTAATTTTTGTGTGAGATAAGTATGGAAGTGAGCGATGATGAGAACCTGAGGTAGGAAAGGTAAGGCTTCAGTGCTTATGAAAACAAAGGAGGGAATTTAGCAGGTAAACAGGATGTGGGGCAATCATTGTGAGTTAAATTGCATTCCTGTCCAGTTTCTGTTGGATAGAGGGAGTTACGATTGGCCGTCATACTAAGAAAATGAAAAACTTCGCCAAGCATTTTGAAGACTACCCATTTTTTTAATATGTTATACCATCTGTGGAAGTCCAAGCGATTTCTGATCACTGTGCTGACATTTCCTCACTCTCATGAAGCTGACCAAACAAAGCTATTTGGATGATATCCCTGGAACATTCCTAATATTCTTTCTCAAGACATTCTTTTTAAACCAAGCATATGACTTAAAGTACCGAGGAGTGTTGTAATTTCTTTGCAGTCTAATATTACTTTGGTTGCAGTTGTATTCAGTAAGTAGTAACATGTGATTAAATTCAGATGCAAACTGAAATATAATACAGCTTCACCATTACGGGGCGCATGGTGGTGAGCATTTTATTTTACTAACTTGTTGCCTTGATACAAGAACCCAAGTATTTTTGTGGCATGTTGCTAGCTGAATACTTCCAGTGTAAAAACCAACAGTATTTCCTTCTAAATTCCTTTATATCTGCTCCTGAAGCGAGTCTGTTTGGATACACTTCCAGATCAGAATGCCAATATATATTTTCTTTCATAATGAATCAAGGTTTCAACAGGTTATACTGTGTAGCAGATAAATTCAATCCTGTCCACAGTTCACACTCCACCACTACCTGACAGAAGGGACTGAAAGGTGATCAGTAAAATGACAGCATGGAATTTAACTACTCTTGGCACAATTGTATCAGATTGTTTAGCTCAGCATATACTGATTAATAAAACAGGTTGTCTGATTGACTAAAGACCATTGCTATGATTAGACTTATCTGTTCTTTAAGAAATTCTCAATATGTTTTGAGAAAAAATGTGTTATTGCATCTCCAGCAAAAGCATCAAAGTTATTGCTAAATGAAGCACTTAGAGTCAAAAAGTCTAAAAATACTACAGCACAGCAAAAGGTCCTTCAACCCATCTAATCTGTGCTGAACTGTTAACCTGCATAGATACACTCATCTACACCCGGACCGCAGTCTTCTATACCTACCCAAATTTTCTTAAATGCTGAAATCGAATCAGCATTCACCACTTCTGTGGCAGCTCTTTCTACACCATCTGAGTGAAGGAGCCCTGTGCCTCCCCCCATGTTCCCCTTAAGCATTTCACATTTCACACTTAACCCATGACCTCTGGTTCTAGTCTCCTCCAATATCAGTGGCAAAAGCCTGCTTGTATTTACCATATCTATACCCCTCATCATTTTGTATACCTCTATCAGCTCTCCCCTCATTCTCCTATGCTCATGGAAATAAAGTCATGACCTATTCAACCTTTCCCTATATCTCAGGTCCTCAAGTCCTGGCAAAATCCTTGTAAATTTTATCTGCACTCTTTCAATCTTATTAACATCTTTCCTGTAGATAGCTGATGAAAGCTGCACACAATACGCCAAATTAGGCCTCACCAACATCTTTTACAACTTCAACATAACATCTTATTCCTGTACTCAATAATTTGATCTATGAAGGCCAATGTGCCAAAAGAATTTTTATGACCCTCTCTATATGTGACACCACTTTATATTGCACTCCTCAGTGCCCTAATACTCGCCATGTAAGATATACCCTGGTTTGTCCTCCCAAAGTGCAACATCTCATATGTGTCTCTATTTAGATCTACCTGCCATTTTTCAGCCCATTTTTTCAGCTGGTCCCAATTCCACTACAAGCTTTGATAGTCTACCTCGCTATCCACCACTCGCCAATTTTGGTGCCATCGGCAGATCTGCTGATCCATTTTACCACATAATCATCTAGATCAAACAATAATGAAGCAGCACTGATCCCTGCAGCACTCCACTTGTCACAGGCCTCCAGTCTGAGAAGCAACCATCTACTACCACCCTCGGGCTTCTCCTTCAAAGCCAAAATCTAACCAAATTTACGACCTTGTCTTGAATGTCAGGTGACTGAACCTTCTTGACCAGCCTCCCATGTGGGTTTGTCAAAGTCCTTGCTAAAATCCATGTAGACAACATCCACTGCCTTGCCTTCTTCAACTTTTCTGATAACTTCCTTGAAAAGCTGGTTAGACATGATCTTCCATGCACAAAGCCATGCTGACTATCCCTAACCAGTGCCTGTCTATTTAAATACTCATATATGTAGTCCCTTAGAATACCTTCCAATGACTTACCCTTATGGATGTCAGGTTCACCAGCCGAAAATTTCCTGGCTTATTCTTAAAGCCTTTCTTAAACTCCAATGCTCCAGCACCTCTTCCATGGCTAAGGATGTTTTAAATATCTCTGTTAGGGCCCCTGTAATTTCTGCAGTGGCCACCCACAGGGTCCAAGGAAACACCCAGTCAGGCCCTGGGGATTTATCCACCCTGACGTGCCTCAGGACAGCAAACACCTCCTCCTCTATAATTTGTTTACAGTCCATGACCTCAATGCTGCTTGTCTCACTTGCAAAGACAATGTGCCCATATCCTGAGTAAATACAGGTGCAAAAAACCACTTAAGATTTCCCCCATCTCTTTGAGCTCCACACATAGGTAACAATTCTGATCTTCCGGTGGACCAATTTTGTCCCTTACTATCCTTTTGCTCATAATATATCTGTAAAAGCCGATGGTATTCTCCTTTAGCTTGTCTGCTAGAGCAACCTCATGCCTTCTTTTAGCCGTCTTGATTTCCTTCTAATCTGCTCTCTTGCATTTCTTACACTCCTCAAGTACCACATTTGCTCCTTCCTGCTATGCACCTCCTTCTTTTTCTTAAACAGGGCCTCAATGTATCTTGAAAACCAAGATTCCCTAAACCTGTTATCCTTGACTTTTACCCTTGCAAAATTTGCAAACTTTCACTGTTGAAGGCCTTCCACTTACCAAGTCATATTTGCCAGAAAACAACCTATCTCAATCTACACGTGCCAGATCTTTTCTGATACCATCAAAATTGGCCTTTCTCCAATTTAGAATCTCAACCCAAGGACCAGACTTCTTCTCCACTATTACCTTGAAACTAATGGAATTATGATGACTAAATGCAAAGTATTCCCCAACACAAACTTCTGCCAACTGCCCCATCTCATTCCCTAATAGGAGATCTAGTATTGCACTCTCTATAGCTTGGACCTCTGGGAATTGATTAAGGAAACTTTCCTGAACACATTTGACAAATTCTATCTCACCCGAACCTTTTACGGTTTAGAATCCCAGTCGATATGTGGAGGTTAAAATCACCTGTTATCACAACCTTATGTTTCTTTTAGCAGTCTGTGATTGCTCTACAAACTTGCTTCCCTAAAAGCTGTGCATGATTGGGTGTTCTATAATATAATCGCATTAACGAGGTCATCCCTTTCTTACTCCTCAGTTCCACCCGTATAGCATCAGAAGCTGTGCTCTTCAGTCTGTTCTGTCTGAGCACTGCAGTGACATTTTCTTTGACTAGTAAAGCCTCCCCTCCCTCTTTAATCCCTCTCAATCTATCACTTCTAAAACAATAGGACGCTGGAACATCAAGTTGCTAGTCCTGCCCTTCCTGCAAACCAATTCTCAGTATGGCTACAATGTCATAATTCCACATGCTGATCTATGTCCTAACTCACCTGCCTCTCCAACAATACTCCTTGCATTGAAATGTGCACAACTCAGAACAATAGTCCCACCAACCTCAGCCTTTCAATTCCTGACTTTGTACGTAGGCTTAGCAACATTTTTTCCCACTCTGAAAACCTATGCTCTGGAGTGTTCCAGAAAAATTTCAAGCTCTCAGTGTTGCATTTGGAGGTTCCCACCTGCTTCAAAGGGAGACAATCATATCAGTGTCCAAGAAGAACAGTGTGAGCTACCTCAACGACTTATCATCCTTGGCACTCACAACTACCGTGATAATATGATTTGAGAAGTTTGTCATGGCTAGAATCAACTCCTGCCTAAGCAAGGAGCTGGACCCACTGTAGTTTGCCTATCACCACAATAGGTCTACAGCACATGCAATCTCACTAGCTCTCCACTCGGCCTTGGAGCACCTGTTCAATAGTAATACGTACATCAGATTGCTGATTATTGATTACAACTCAGTGTTGAACACAAACACTGTTCTAATCAGCAAGCTCTGAAACCTGAGCCTCTGTACCTCCCTTTTCAGCTGGATCCTTGACTTCCTCACTGTCTGTGCAGATATAAAATAACATCTCCTCCTTACTGACAATCAACACTGACGCACCTCGAGGATACACGCATAGCCACTGCTTTACTCTCTGTATGCCTACAAATGTGTTGCTGGGCACAGATCAAACACCATCTGTAAATTTAACGATGACACAACTATTACTGGCAGAATTTCAGATGATGATGAGGAGGTGTACAAGAGTGAGATAGATCAGCTGATTGAGTGGTGTTGCACTCAACACGGTGTATCGGAAGGATAGGAAGGTAGGCCGAGGGGGAGGCGTGGCTTTATTGGTAAGAAATGATATTAAATCATTAGAAAGAGGTGATATAGGATCGGAAGGTGCAGAATCTTTATGGGTTGAGCTAAGGAATAGCAGGGGTAAAAGGACCCTGATGGCAGTTATTTATAGGCCTCCAAACAGCTGCAGGGATGCGGACTACAAATTACATCTGGAAATAGAAAAGGCTTGTCAGAAGGGCAGTGTTATGATAATTGTCGGGAATTTTAACATGCGAGTAGATTGGAAAAATCAGGTCGGCACTGGATCTCAAGAGAGAGAATTTGCAGAATGTCTGCGAGATGGCTTTTTAGAACAGCTTGTTGTTGAGCCCACTAGGGGATCGGCTGTATTGGATTGGGTATTGTGTAATGAACCGGAGGTGATTGGAGAGATTGAGGTGAAGGAACCCTTAGGAGACAGTGATCATAATATGATTGAGTTCACTGTGAAATTAGAAAAAGAGAAGCCGAAATTGGATGTGTCGGTGTTTCAGTGGAGTAAAGGAAACTACAGTGGCATGAGAGAGGAACTGGCCAAAGTTGACTGGAAAGAGACACCGGCGGGAAAGACGGCAGAGCAGCAGTGGCTGGAGTTTATGCAAGAAATGAGGAATGTGCAAGACAGGTATATTCCAAAAAAGGAGAAATTTTCGAGTGGAAAAAGGATGCAACCGTGGTTGACAAGAGAAGTCAAAGCCAAAGTTAAAGCTAAGGAGAGGGCATACAAGGAAGCAAAAATTAGTGGGAAGACAGAGGATTGGGAAGTCTTTAAAACCTTACAAAAGGAAACCAAGAAGGTCATTAAGAGAGAAAAGATTAACTATGAAAGGAAACTAGCAAATAATATCGAAGAGGATACTAAAAGCTTTTTCAAGTATATAAAGAGTAAAAGACAGGTGAGAGTAGATATAGGACCGATAGAAAATGATACTGGAGAAATTGTAATGGGAGATGAGGAGATGGTAGAGGAACTGAACAAGTATTTTGCATCAGTCTTCACTGAGGAAGACAGCAGGATACCGGACACTCAAGGGTGGCAGGGAAGAGAAGTGTGCGCAGTCACAATTACAACAGAGAAAGTACTCAGGAAGCTGAATAGTCTAACGGTAGATAAATCTCCTGGACCAGATGGAATGCACCCTCGTGTTCTGAAGGAAGTAGCTGTGGAGACTGCGGAGGCATTAGCAATGATCTTTCAAAAGTCGATAGATTCTGGCATGGTTCCGGAGGACTGGAAGATTGCAAATGTCACTCTGCTATTTAAGAAGGGGGCAAGGAAGCAAAAAGGAAATTATAGACCTGTTAGCTTGACGTCGGTGGTTGGGAAGTTGTTGGAGTTGATTGTCAAGGATGAGGTTACAGAGTACCTGGAGGCATATGACAAGATAGGCAGAACTCAGCATGGATTCCTTAAAGGAAAATCCTGCCTGACAAACCTATTACAATTTTTTGAGGAAATTACCAGTAGGCTAGACAGGGGAGATGCAGTGGATGTTGTATATTTGGATTTTCAGAAGGCCTTTGACAAGGTGCCACACATGAGGCTGCTTAACAAGATAAGAGCCCATGGAATTACAGGAAAGTTACATACGTGGATAGAGCGTTGGCTGATTGGCAGGAAACAGAGAGTGGAAATAAAGGGATCCTATTCTGGTTGGCTGCCGGTTACCAGTGGTGCTCCACAGGGATCAGTGTTGGGGCCGCTTCTTTTTACGTTGTACATCAGCGATTTGGATTATGGAATAGAGGGCTTTGTGGCTAAGTTTGCAGACGATACGAAGATAGGTGAAGGGGCCGGTAGTGCTGAGGAATCAGAGAGTCTGCAGAGACACTTGGATAGATTGGAAGAATGGGCAGAGAAGTGGCAAATGAAGTACAATGTTGGAAAGGGTTTGGTTATGCACTTTGGCAGAAAAAATAAACGGGCAGACTATTATTTAAATGGGGAAAGAATTCAAAGTTCTGAGATACAACGGGACTTGGGAGTCCTCGTACAGGATTCCCTTAAAGTTGAGTCAGTAGTGAAGAAGGCGAATGCAATGTTGGCATTCATTTCTAGAGGAATAGAGTATAGGAGCAGGGATGTGATGTTGAGGCTCTATAAGGCGCTGGTGAGACCTCACTTGGAGTACTGTGGGCAGTTTTGGTCTCCTTATTTAAGAAAGGATGTGCTGACATTGGAGAGGGTACAGAGAAGATTCACTAGAATGATTCCAGGAATGAGAGGGTTAACATATGAGGAATGTTTGTCCGCTCTTGGACTGTATTCCTTGGAGTTTAGAAGAATGAGGGGAGACCTCATAGAAACATTTCGAATGTTAAAAGGCATGGACAGAGTGGATGTGGCAAAGTTGTTTCCCATGATGGGGGAGTCTAGTACGAGAGAGCATGACTTCAGGATTGAAGGGCGCCCTTTCAGAACAGAAATGCGAAAAAAAATTTTTAGTCAGAGGGTGGTGAATCTATGGAATTTGTTGCCACGGGCAGCAGTGGAGGCCAAGTCATTGGGTGTCTTTAAGGCAGAGATTGATAGGTATCTGAGTAGCCAGGGCATCAAAGGTTATGGTGAGAAGGCGGGGCAGTGGAACTAAATAGGATAAAATGGATCAGCTCATGATAAAATGGCGGAGCAGACTCGATGGGCCGAATGGCCTACTTCTGCTCCTTTGTCTTATGGTCTTATGGTCTTATGGTCAACATCAGTAAGACCAAGGAATTGATTGTGGACTTTGGGAAGACGAAGATGAGGGAACACACTCCGGCCCTCACTGAGGGATCAGAAGTGGAAAGAGTAAGCAGTTTCAAGTTGCTGCACGTCAACATCTCTGAAGACTTATCCCGGGCCCAACATACTGATGTAATTACAAAGAAGGCACGACAACGGCTGGATATCATTAGGAGCCTGAGGAGACTTAGTATGTCACCAAAGACACTAGCAGATTCATACAGATGTATCATAGAGATCATTCTGACTGGTTGCATCACATGTAGTATGGAGGGGCCACTGCACAGTATCGGTAAAAGTTGCAGGTAGTTGTAAAACCAGCTAGCTCCATCACTGGCACTAGCCTCCACAGCATTGCAGGCACCCTCAAAAGACGATGCCTTAAGAAGGCAGCATCCATCATTAAGGACCTCCATCATCCAGGATATGCCTGCTTCTCATCAAGTAGGAGGTACAGGACCTTGAAGACACACACTCAATGTTTCAGCACAACTTCTTCCCCTCTGGCATCAAATTTCCTAATGGACAATGAATCTATGAGCACTACCTCACTAATTTTTTCCTCTTGATTTCCACTGCTTACTTAATTTAATTTTATATAGTGTGTCTATAAAAAGTATTCACCCACCTTAGAAGTCTTCATGTTTTATTATTTTACAGCAATGAATCATAATGGATTTAATTTAACTGTTTTAATACTGATCAACAGAAAAAGACTCTTTTGTGTCAAAGTGATAACAAATAGAAACATAGAAAATGTACAGTACAATGCAGGCCCTTCGGCCCACAAAGTTGTGCCAAACATGTCCCTACCTTAGAAATTACTAGGCTTACCTATAGCCCTCTATTTTTTTAAGCTCCATGTACCTATCCAAAAGTCTCTTAAAAGACCCCACCATATCCACATCCACCATCGTTGCCGGCAGCCCATTCCACGCACTCACCACTCTCTGAGTAAAAAACTTACCCCTGACATCTCCTCTGTACCTACTCCTCAGCACCTTAAACCTGTGTCATCTTGTGGCAACCATTTTAGCCCTGGGAAAAAGCCTCTGACTATCCACACAATCAATGCCTCTCATCATCTTATACACCTCTATCAGGTCACCTCTCATCCTCCATCGCTCCAAGGAGAAAAGGCCAAGCTCACTCACCCTATTCCCAAAAGGCATGCACCCCAATCCAGGCAACATCCTTGTAAATCCCCTCTGCATAATTTCTACAATTTGCACATCCTTCCTATAGTGAAGTGACCAGAACGGAGCACAGTACTTCAAGTGGGGTTTACTGAGGGTCCTACACAGCTGTAACATTACCTCTCGGCTCTTAAATTCAATCCCATGGTTGATGAAGGCCAATGCATCATATGCTTTCTTAACCACAGAGTCAAACTGCGCAGTAATTTTAAGTGTCCTATGGACTCAGACCCCAAGATTCCTATGATCCTCCACACTGCCAAGAGTCTTACCATTAATACTATATTCTGCCATCATATTTGACCTGCCAAGATGAACCACTTCACACTTATTCGGGTTGATCTCCATCTGCCACTTCTCAGCCAAGTTTTACATCCTATCACTGTCCCGCTGTAACCTCTGACAGCCCCCCACACTATCCACAACACCTCCAACCTTTGTGTCATCCGCAAACTTACTAACCCAACGCTCCACTTCCTCATCCAGGTCATTTATAAAAATCACGAACAGTAAGGGTCCCAGAACAGATCCCTGAGGCACAGCACTGGTCACTGACCTCCATGCAGAATATGACCTGTCTACAACCACTCTACAAAGTGATCTAAATTAATTACAAATATAAAACACAAAAAAATTGATTGTATAAGTATTCATCCCCCCATTTAATATGACACACCAAATCATCACGAGTGCAGCCAATTGGTTTTAGGAGTCACATAATTAGTTAAATGGAGAGCTGTTTTTGGAAACCTGTGTGCTGTCAAGGTGTTTTAATTGATTGCAGCAAAAATACACTTGTATTTGTCACAACCACAGATTCGGCGGTGCAGTAGATATGTCAATTGTGCTTGTGAATTTGCATGTGTCAGCTAATTATTATTTAATAGTGATAGCATTTAACTTCATATTTGTCATCGTTGTGCTTGTCAAGACTTGGACAGCGCACAGCAACGCTTCACTGCCTGTTTGCTTTCGGCCTTCCCTGAGAATTTGGACTTCCGAGTCAACTGACTCTGAAGACTAGCGGTGTTCGTTTAATGTTTAGATTTTCTTTTCAGGCGCAGCGTAGGCTTCATTTTCCATTTGAGAGCTTTAGTTAATGGCCCTATTTGGCCTAGCATTTATTGTTTATGTTCCCTTTAACACTGTTCGCATTAAAGTTTTGTAAGTTATCGACTTGCTTCAGTGTCTCTCACTCCGAACTTCGGCCATATTTGAACCTGGTAACACAAAAAATACACCATGAAGACAAAAGAACACTCCAAGCAACTCTGCTAAAAGTTTATTGAAAAGCACAAGTCAAGAGATGGATACAAGAAAATTTCCAAGTCACTGAATATTCCTTGGAGTATAGTTAAGTCAATTATCAAGAAATGGAAAGAGTATTGCACAGCTGTAAATCTGCCTAAAAATGGCTATCCTCAAAAACTGAGTGACACTGCTCTAAACGGACTAGTGAGGGAGGCCACCAAGAGACCTATGACAACTCTAGAGGAATTACCAGCTTCAGTGGTTGAGATGGGAGAGACGGTGGATACAACTGTTGCCCGGGTACTTCACCAGTTGCAGCTTTCTGGGAGAGTGGCAAAGAGAAAGCCACTGTTGCAAAAAACTCACATGAGATCTTGGCTGAAGTCTGCCAGAAAGCATGTGTGAGATTCTGAAGTCAGCTGGAAGAAAGTTCTATGGTCTGATGAAACCAAAATTAAGCGTTTTGGCCATCAGACTCAATGCTATGTTTGGTGTAATCCAAACACCACACATCATCAAAAGCACACCATTCCTACTGTGAAGCAATGTGGTGGTTGCTGTGGGGATGCTTTACTACAGCAGGGCCTAGAAGACTTGTAAAGATAGAAGGCAAAATGAATGAAACAAAGTACAGGGAAATCCTGGAAGAAAGCCTGATGTAGTCTGCAAGAGAACTGCGACTTGGGAGAAGATTTGTTTTCCAGCAAGACAATGACCCCAAGCATAAAGCCAAAGCTACACAGGAGTGACTTAAAAACAACAAAGTTAATGTCTTGAAGTGGTCAAGTCAGAGTCCAGACCTCAATTCAATTGAGAATTTGTGGCTGGACTTGAAAAGGGCTGTTCACTCACAACCCCCATGGAATCTGACAGAGCCTTAGCAGTTTTGTGAAGAAGAATGGGGGAAAATTGCAGTGTCCAGATGTGCAAAGCTGATAGAGACCTATCCACACAGACTTAAGGCTGTAATTATTGCCGAATGTGCATCTACTAAATACTGACTTGAAGGGGGAGAATACTTAAGCAATCAATTATTTTGTGTTTGTAGAGACATGTTTTCACTTTAACACAAAAGAGTCTTTTTACGTTGATCAAATACACCGAGATTCAATGTTGTAAAACAATAAAATATGAAAACTTCCAGAGGGGGCGAATACTTCTCATATGCCAGTGGTATTAATCTTGTTTCTGATTCTGATTCTGACAACCTCTGCTCTGGCATTTTAGCCCTACTTCCCCCCCCCCACCAAACAACTCCAGTTTAAACCTCTCCATGCAGCACTAGCAAACTTCCCATAATGATATTTCAGTGATACTTCCCAGTGATATTTCAATGCTACAAACCATCCCTCCAGTATAGATTCCACCTTCACCAGAACGGAGACCAAAGATACAAAAATCTGAAGCCCTCCCTCCTGCACCATATCCTTAGCCACAGTCTAAATTGAATGGTCTTCCTATTTCCGGTCTCACTAGCGTGTGGCATGGGTAGCAATCCTGAGATCACAGCCCGGGATGACCTAACTTAACACCGACCTCCCTGAAATCACTTTGCAGGGCCTCATTACCCTTCTTACCCATGTCAATCATACTGGTGTAAACCACAATCTCTGGCTGCTCACCCTCCCACTTCAGGATGCCTTGGACTCCATCCGATGACCCTGATCCTGGCACTTGGGAGGCAATATACCAGCTGGGAATCTGATTCTCATCCAGAGATACTCTTAATCCATTCCCCTAACCAATGAATCGCCTAGAACAACAGACTGCCTTTTCTTCCCCTTCCCTCCTAAACCACCAAGTCGGTGCCAGAGACCTGACCACTGCAGCTTTCCTCTGTTTGGTCACCCCCGCTCCCCCCCATCAGTACCCAAAGTGGTATATGAGGACCAGCCACAGGGGTGTCTGCATTGGCTGCCTATCTGCCTCTGAAGTTACCTGTGTCCTGGAACTTGGGGGTAACTACCTCCCTGTAAGTACTGTCATTCAACACCTCAGCCTCCAAAGCCATCTGGAGTTCATCCAGTTCCAGCTCTGTCCTTAAAACAGCCTGAAAGGAGATTCGTTCTGAAGAAGATTTAGATGGATGCACTTCTTGCAGTGTAGATGTCAGGGACACTGGAGGTCTCCCTGCCTTTCCACATCCTGCAAGAGGAGCAAGAGGATTCACTATCCTGCATGGCATACCCACTGCTCTAACTCTGCAATAAGAAAGAAAGGAAAACAAATAACAAACATGATCTATCTACAACCTTCATCCCTTCTTGCCAAAGCCCAATATTTCAGCATTTCTGAAGTTTTCCCTTAATGTTCCTCACAACCCCAGAGATAAAGATAAAGTGAAAATTATAACTTAATTGTTTCATCAAGCTCTTGCATGTTTATTCTAATGCATCGTTATGTTACACATAGGTGTTAGTTTATTTGATAATGTTCCTGTGAAACACCATGACTTAGAAACCATAGAAAACCATAGAGAAACTACAGCACAGAAACAGGCCTTTTGGCCCCTCTTGGCTGTGCCGAACAATTTTCTGCCTAGTCCCACTGACCTGCACACGGGCCATATCCCTCCATACACCTCCCATCCATGTATCTGGCCAATTTATTCTTAAATGTTAAAAAAGAACCTGCATTTACCACCTCGTCTGGCAGCTCATTCCATACTCCCACCACTCTCTGTGTGAAGAAGCCCCCCCTAATGTTCCCTTTAAACTTTTCCCCCCTCACCCTAAACCCATGTCCTCTGGTATTTTTCTCCCCTGGCCTCAGTGGAAAAAGCCTGCTTGCATTCACTCTATCTGTACCCATCATAATTTTATATACCTCTATCAAATCTCCCCTCATTCTTCTACGCTCCAGGGAATAAAATCCCAATCTATTCAACCTTTCTCTGTAACTGAGTTTCTCAAGTCCCAGCAAAATCCTTGTAAACCTTTTCTGCACTCTTTCAACCTTATTTATATCCTTCCTGTAATTTGGTGACCAAAACTGAACACAATACTCCAGATTCAGCCTCACCAATGCCTTATACAACTTCATCGTAACATTCCAGCTCTTATACTCAATACTTTGATTAATAAAGGCCAATGTACCAAAAGCTGTCTTTACGACCCTGTCTACCTGTGACGCCACTTTTAGGGAATTTTGTGTCTGTATTCCCAGATCCCTCTGTTCCATTGCACTCCTCAGTGCCTTACCATTAACCCTGTATGTTCTACCTTGGTTTTACTTATTTTAGTGATCTCAGAAAACTTTGCTTTGTATTTTGCTTTGCATTTACTTTAGATTAAATATATTTATTTTTCTTCTGAGCATTTTGCATCTCCAGATCAGGATTAAGAAAATAAAACTATTTTTGGTTAATTTATGAAAGAGGTCTGAGTGCTATAATCGTAGATGGATTCCTGACAAAACAGTTTGAGTTAGAAAAGTTTCATTATCCAATAAAAAAATGTTCTAACCAACCTGATTGTGGCTGTCAAAACTCCAATAATCAAACAATGACGATATATCCATTTCTCTGAAACTTTGAAATCAATTTGCCTTCTGCCATTTTTTTCCAGTTTGACCAAGTACGGTTTGGTCTTTATCATTCCAGTTTTACCCTGTCCTTTCACTTTCTGGTCATGGCCTGGATTTTGCAGTAAATAGCAAGCACTGTTAGTTTTTCACTGAATTTTTTAAGAAGAAGCTGAACTTTCTTTTATCAATGTTCACTGCAAGAACAGGTAAAAAATCTACTTTACTGACATATTTTAACCAGCTTTATTTTTTATTCCCTCGGTCGCTGGTGCAGAGAGAATACCACCTTCACAATACAGTACATTGCAATCACTCACCTTCAATATCTGACACCTCCTCTGAAATCCCAAGTCTCCACCAGCAAATTCAATAAGTGCAGTGAAATGCACGTTTCCCTCTAAGACTTAGAAATGTATTACTCGTCTAAATCCTGAAACTCCTTGCTCAACACTACAGTGGGACCACCCCAGCAGAAGGATGCAGTGGTTCACCACCTCCTACCCCAGGCCAGTTAGTGCTGGCCAAGCTAGCAATGCCCAGATACTGAAATGTGAATAACTACTAAAAAAAAATAAAACTGATAGGAAAAGACCAATTTCTGGCACAAGATTCATGGGTGAAAGCATGATGTAAACGCAGGGCATTTACAGCAGGTTTTCTTGCATTCTTAATTTTATTTTTAGATGAAGATATTGTGTGTGTGTGTGTGGCATCTGTTAGTCTTGCGAGACCATGGATCTGCACCTGGAAAGTCTTGCTTCAGTCTGTGTTGGTAGAGCAGTGTCTGTTATGGCTGTAGAGGCCCACATGGGACTGACGGTCTCGGCTGCGGCGACTGCACTTGAAAGTGCTGTCCTCCGGTGTTGTCTTGGTGCTGTTTTTCTGACGAGTGCGCTTTTCTTCAGCAGCAAGCCTCAGTTTCTCTTCTCCTCTTTGTAGCCCTCTGCGTAGTTCCAGCCTCCAGCGAGAGTGATCGCCTACAGTGTCCTCCCACCTCTCGACGCTCATATTCAGTGACTTCATGTCTCTTTTGCAGACATCTTTGAAACGAAGGTGGGGCTGCCCTTGTGCTCTCTTGCCAGAGGCCAGTTCCCCGTACAGCAGGTCTTTCGGGATCCTCCCATCGACATGCAGTGTACGTGGCCCAGCCAGCGGAGACAGCGTTGTTGGAGCAGGGTGAAGAGGCTGGGTATCTGGGCGCAGGCCAGGACCTCATTGTTGGTGATTCGGTCAGTCCAGTTGATGTCCAGGATGCGTCTCAGGCTGCAAAGGTGGAAGGCGTTGAGACACCGCTCTTGTCTGTAGTAGAGGCTCCAGGTCTCGCTGCCGTAAAGCAGTGTGAGGAGGACACAGGCCCTGTAGGCTGCAACTTTGATGTGCGTTGTCAGCTTTCTGTTCTCTCAGACTCTCTTTGTCAGCCTGGCAAATATTGAGGCTGCTCGTCCGTTCCGTCTGTTGATCTTGGGGTCTAGGGAGAGACTGTCCATGATGGTGGAGCCGAGGCATGTAAACTTGTGAACTACCTCCAGCTCTTAGTTGTTGATGGTAATGGCAGGGGAGTGCTCAACGCCTTGGCCCAACACATCGGTCTTCTTCAGGCTGATGGTCAAGCTGAAGTCCTGGCAGGCTCTTGAGAAACTCTCGATGAGGTGTTGCAGTTGCTCTTCAGGATGTGTTGCCAGTGCCACGTCATCTGCTTCTTCTGGCAGGGGAAGGGCTCAGACGAGACCAGAGAGCATGGTTTCGGCTTTTCCGTGAAGAACTCGCTGCTGAAGATGGTAGAGCCTAGTGAGAAAGGGACAGAGCGGATTTTCTCACTTCGACTCCACACATCGGACGGGCCTGTCAACCTTGTCAGCGTCTATGCCCCAACCCTCTACTCTACACAAGACGCAAAGTATGAGTTCTACGACCAGCTCTCAATTATGATACAGGAGATCTCAAGTCAGGAGCAGTTGCTGCTACTTGGCGATTTCAACGCCAGAGTGGGCGCCGACCACGACTCCTGGCCAAGCTGCCTGGAGCCATATGGGATTGGCTGCATGAATGACAATGGGAAATGTCTGCTTGAGCTTTGCATGCTCCACAAATTGTGTGTCACCAACACCTACTTCCAGACCAAAGCTCAGCACAAAGTGTCTTGGCGACATCCCCGCTCCAAACACTGGCACCAGCTAGACCTGATAATCACAAGACGCCGTTACCTGAGAAACGTGCTCATGACTCACTCCTGTCAGAGTGCTGACAGCGACACGGATCACTCTCTGGTTTGCTGCAAGATCAGACTTCAGCCAAGGAAGGTGCACTACGCCAAGCCTCCGGGCAAGCAGCACATCAATGCCAGTGAGACACAACACCCAGACAAAGCGGTGGAGTTCATCAAGTCACTGGAGGATGCTGTCCTTGCAGACCCACCAGAAGGAGATGCTCAGCAGAGGTGGGACTCTCTCAGGGACACTATCCACAGCACCGCACTCAAGACTGAAGATAAAGCATACCAACAGAGTATGCCATGTTGTTCAGCAGGACCTAGGTGTCAGCAACCTTTTGTTTTTTTTTGTCAAAACATGGGGAATTATTTTGTGTACTTTTTGTCTTTCTTTGATATGGTGGTCTATTATTGGGTTCAATTCTTCTGAAGGCACAGCAATCACTGAAACATTGCAGCAGATAGTTCTCTGAGTCAACCACATCAGTGTGGGACTGGTGTGGTTTCTCTATCAGGTCAGATATGAAAAGTCTGCTTCATTCTGCACTATACATTAATGACTCATTTGACAATCCGACAGCTTCAAATTCTTTTTAACATAATGCTTTTTAATTAAGACAAATGACAAAATGTAGGTTTTCAAACATCTGAGGTGTGCTTTGAACTCACTAAATTGTCAGTGCTGACTTTCAAATCGCCATTTTTAAAAGATAATCTTTATGCTAACACTGCTTTATTTTATGCTGTTTGCTTATATTCCTGGTTAGTGTAAGAATTGGATTAGCAATGTTCTTAGTAATTGCCTATGTACACAAATCAAATACATGAATGTTTTGTCATCTGCCGGTTCAGAAACTGCCTTCATTACTTGAAGGGTAAGAATCCAGTTTTACTCGGGTAATTATTTAATTAGTCTGTTAGGTCAAACAAGTTGGGTTCAAGAATAATAGCTCTATTACTGAAACCCAGAGCTGTTACCATATCTTAAGTACGAAATGTATATATAGTTTCGAGGAAGAAAGGAAATGTCACATGATAACAATGACTAAGGTTACATTTGGAAAACAGTAAATGTTCCCATCAAGCTGAATCAATAAGCTTTTAATCTTCTTCTGTCACTATAATATTCTGCACATGCCTCATGGTTACTGTGCAAACTGTTTTGTTGACTCACAATATCTGGCATAAATATGTGTATTTTTTAAATTAACTTTAAGTGCATTATTGATAATTTTTTTCCTTATTTTTTTTCTTCTGTGCTTAGGCTTCACACTTTTCCTGGGGCCTCTGGGCACTTCTCCAGTCCAGATACTCTACCATTGACTTTGATTTCCTGAGGTAAGTGCCCTGCTTTTTTAGACAAAGTGAAAGAAAACAAATCTAGCCTGTGTCTGGCTCATTGTTGCTGACAATGTGAACTCTAATGCAGTTGGAAGCAGCACGTCTAAATAGTCTGTCATGTTTTCTTTAATGTTTTGTAACCCACAGATGGGATTCATTTCCACCCGCTCCAAAAATGTAAACGATAAAACAGCATTAAAGCACTTTAAACTACTTGATGACATTTTGGTCACATTAATGAAAACCGACATTTACACCGATTAGAACAAATCAATCAAAGGATTGAAATATCCTGGTGTTACCTTCCCTGTAGCCTTCTTTCTTATAGTAGACTACAGTACGTCTTAAAATATGATTTAGATATTCAAATGTTTTGAGTAAAATACTCATCAAAATGTATTCACCCCAACTGACTTACTTGATTTATTTTTGCAGTTCACTTAATGTTTTGTCCTGCTCATAACTCGTCCTTTTCTAGCTTAACCACTCAACGCACAATGCCGTTCCAGTAGTTCTTTCCAGCCATGGTGGTTACATTAATTGTTAATGACAAAGGCAACCTTCACTCTGTGTGGTTTTCTGCCCACATTTGGATCATTTACAGGGCCGTTTTCCTGATAGGAAATGCAATATGAGATGTGTGAAAACAGTGCGTATATTGTAGTTTAATTGGCTCTTACTGTCGCTCATCCAAGTTCGGCGCGTGTGCAGTAGGGTGTCTGTTCCACAACAGGAAAGAATAAACCCAGACTCAAATCATAGGAAATTCATCAAATATGGTTCTTAGAGTTCTGTCTTTCAAGCTCTGTTTCACTGCCATATGATCTCCATAAACCAAATTACTGTTGGCTTAGGTACAAGACTAATGGCGCCTGGGGCAAGTTCATAATGAAATCCACATGCACATGACAATAGAACAATCATGGAGAAGCATGGAAAATTCTCCATTAGATCACTTTATTTCTTTTATAAAAATAAACTCACAATACTTACTACACTTAAGGAAGGAACTGATAATTCACTTGCAGTTTGGATGCATGTTAGCCAAACCATTAATAATGACGACTAAATGGGTACTTAGACTATCAGATATCTCAAACAGTTTTATTGGATGAATGTAGTGTCCTGTCAAACCTACCATGAAGTAAGTATATACATTTTATTAATGTTTCTAATGTGTATAGCAAAAGATGCGGCAAAGTTCAACACTTGGTTTGGCTACTGTAAAAATTTGTTTGAATCTTTAAACCATGTAAATGCTTTTACTATTTCTCCTTTATTTTATCTTGCATTGTTTCAATTCAGCAATTCTTTCAAGAGAATTAAAAGGTGTCCCGGTATAACATAAAGTGGTACTTAAGCCAAAGGCATGAAATATGGTTAACAATTATACAAGTTTGGTACTCGTTGTAGCATTCTCCCAATAGTACAAACCATGACTATGCCCTTAATAATTGTTGCCATTTCAAGTTTACTGTATTCACTTAAAATATGTGATTCTTTCCAATTTCTTTAATTTGTGTCGCAAAATAATATCTAATTGTTAATATAAAGATTAGTTAATCTTACTTCTCCAAATATTTTAAATATTAGTAGCAGTCAAGATTTTAAATGCTCTATGAAACTCTCAGAATTATTCAAACACTAAACATTCAACTGGCTTAGCTTATCTTTCTGTATGTGGCTTTACATTGAGCTAAAATGCTGAAGATTGCTTAATAACCTTTCATTCCTTTGAATACAAGGCCAGACTTTACAAAACATAATATCTTAGTTTTATTGTATGGTGTGTTGTTTTTATTCCATAGCAATTTTCTATTTGTGTCTCTATTTGAATCTGTTAGCTACTATAAAGTTTCAATTCTTATAAACTATTTATATACCTCCATGCCATCAGCTCTTAGAGACCCTCTTCTGGTCTTTCTTCATAAACGTATCTTTTTGCACCAGATGCCGTAACTACTTTTCATTGTTTCTGTTGCTTATAAGTCTCCACAGCCAGGACCACACTTGGTTTCAAGGTGCACAATGTGCGGATGGTTCAGAATATTTTACAAATTAATTATCACTTTTTTTGACTGATATTTTGATGGTATAGGTCTACGTTCTGCTGGCTGTGGTTATATGTTTTCTTGGCCTTGGTTGGACATGTTAACCACACATTTGCAATGAGATCTGGGTCTCTTTCAGTTACTAGTTCAACAGAACTTATGGACAATGGGTGCTTCCTGTTTGTCCTTCTATGTGCAATACTGTATTGAATTCCAGCTGCAACAGTTCATCACATTTATACATTTCATACAACCCTTTCTGGCATTTTCAGGTGCCTTTCTTCAAATGTCTGCTATACTAGAAGTTGTGTGCTGACAAGAAATGACAAGCAATAGAATCCTGCTGTTCTACTCATTTTTATTTTGTAGTAGTTTCTCCATAAACTCTGGCTAATTCTAGGCATCCAACTTGGATCGTGATTATGTCAGGGTTTGTACATTGGCTGCCATTAGCCCTAGAGTAATTCATGAGACAAAATGATCCCTCCTCATGTATGAGCCTTGTTTTTGTTGGTGGCATACCAGAGCTGAATCTGGCTTCATCTAATGATTAGAGAAAGCTAACCAAAAATTTAAAGAATAAGATGAACAAAATGTACAAACTAGCACAAAATGACTTTTCTAATTTATAATGAGTAGTAGAGCTACTAGGACATGAAGTTTCAATCCCTATGGTAATTCAGCACTCTCGATGTTGGCAGTGGGCTTGGAGTGGTGACAAGGAGGGAGGGTAGGTACATCATCGGGGTCATCAGGTGGGCACCCTCCTTCTTTGATGTTTCATTGATAAGCCCATGATGTCTCCAGAGGGCTCAACGGTGCTACCTGGCGTCCCAGATACACCGCACTCATTTCCATACGCTCCTGTCTTCATCTTGCAGCCCAGTTGTTGTCTTTCCTTTTAATCCAAATCCAATTGCTGCTTTCTTCTGCTGCATTTGACAAGGGCTTGATTGCTTGTTGGAGGCAGTGACCCCTCACCCCCATCTTCTTCAATAGACTGGTCGTAGATGTAGCAACGAATCCCCTGCATCCCACTGCTACAGGGAAAATCTTGGTCTCCCAGCCATTCTGGGCAGCTTCAGTTGCCAGTTCAGAGTACTTGATCTTTTTCTTCTCATAAGCTTCTTCAACACATCTTCCCATGGTACTGTCAATTCCACAGCATATGCCAGCTTGGCTGTTGTGGACCACAGGACCATGTCTGGCCGGAGTGTTGTAGCTGCAATTTCTGGGGGAAACACAAGCTTTTTTTTTCCAAGTCTACATCCATTTTCCAATCCCGAGCCACCTGCAGTATGCTTACATCTTTTGATGTTATATGGTGCTCTGGAGGTTGGCCTGCTGGTACAAATCATGTAATGTGGACATTTCCTGCCATTGTTTGTGGGAGAACATTTGTGGTGATTTGCCTCTGTTCCAAGATTGATGCCAGCTGGCTGAAATCTTGGTTATGCCGCCAAGTGTATCGACCCTGGGTGAGGCTCGTGGTGCATCCTGTTAAAATGTGCCTTAGTGATCCAGGTGCTTGACAAAAAAAGCAAGCAGGGTCTTCTCCCCTCCACTGGTTCAGGTTCTGGGGTGTGGGTAGGAGGTCATAAGTGGCTCTGATGACAAAACTTAGCCGAGATCCCTCCATCTCCCAGATGTCACGCCAGCTAAGTTTCCTCTTTTCCAGACTCTCCCAAATTAGTCCAGTGGCCCTGCTTGGCCATTGAGATGGCCCTGGCATTTCACTCTGCTTCCTCCTGTCTTCTCAGCTCTTCCACCACGAGTCGTCTCTTCTGCACTGATGTTGCCTTGTGCCACTGAGGAGCTTTTGGGCCAAGCCCGAGCCCGGCTCTCCCATGTTGGACTTGGCCAACCACATCCCTGAAGCGAAGAGCAGACTTAGCACTCTGAACGGCTTCAGATGGGTTAAGTATGAAGTTCAATCTAAAGAAAAGATTAACAGCGCATGATCTCCATAATGTTGCAGATTATAAAATGACATATTGGCCCATTACGCTCATAATATCAACTTCAATCAATTTCATTCTAGTGGAATGTGATGAAGAATATTGGTGATAATTCATGTTTTTATTAAAGCTTTAGTACAACTTTTGATTCCCCGTATGGCTTACTCCAGTCAAAGTAATCCCAGGTATAATAACATTTCCTGATTATCTGCAGGCATTCTCAGTCTTTATTAGTGTTTTTGCATGCATGTATATGATGTGCACAAGAGTTTCAATAGCACCATCTGCAATGATACATTTCAGAATCATCCAGTGTGGATGTGTGTCAAACTTGGGGATGTATTAGCAGATAACGTGCGAGGTTTGAAAGACTGAACTCAAGAGTTAGCTTTTAAGGGTGGAAGGATGATGTCAACACAACATGTTGCAGATCTGACAAGATCTATGCACACTAGATGTTCTGGGTGCAATGAACATCAGCAAATTAGACAGTTCAAAACATGTTGAAAAATTCACCTTATCTTCCCGGCATTAATTAAAATGGAATGAAAACAGAGTGGCTTCCTTTGGAAATGTGCGCAAACCCAGAGAAATCCGCCACTGACTTTTCAGCTAGCACTTACCCACAATCAGAACCGTCACAATTTGCTGAATTACTGAACACTGGCAGGTATGCAGTTACACTTTTGAATGACCCCATAATTATTCATTTAGAAATATAACAGGACATCCTGTCATGAGTTATTTAATCAGGCAGGGTTCAAGCACAGCAGGAGTTTGTGTGCATGTGTCTCACTGCAGATTTGGAGCTGCAGCTGAATTACAGCATTAATGTATATTGCCATTTTATTCTTTGCCCCTTGCTTTGATTTGGGCTTGAATAGTAAAAATAAAGGATTTGCCTATCGCTTTTATGGTCCTTTCTATATAAAATGTACTATTAAACTAAAAATAAGGTATATTTAAATCAAAGGTAACTGCCAGAGATTAGAATTGAGGGGAAAGGGCTCCTGTTTCACAAGTGTATACTGTGATGTGGAAAAACAGTGTCCTTTTGTGTGCCTACTGAAACTGAGCTATGTTTCAGACCCTGAGTCTGGGATCAGACTAAAAGACAATCAGTTTCAATAAAACCACAGAAAGTTCTTGAAGGAGTCTGTAAGCACAATAGTAGCTTATTTTTGTGTTACTAGCATTAATTTTAATTAGAATATGCTATAGGCAGCTAACACACCTTATGTGTGACCGCATGGGTCTGTTTACAGTTCTAGGTTCTAGATCTGAATCAGCGATCTGATTAATATTGCAGTGATAAGATAATAACCCATCATTGTCACTAGTCTGGGAAGAATGCACACTCCACATATAACTGCTTCATCTGCTTCTGAAATACTTTCCCCTTATGCTGCTTAGACATCCATTTTATGGTGTGGTTGGTAGTTCTCTGGTCAGTAGGTGGGAGGGTGAAACTCGAATGACATGAAAGCATTAATGAGAGAATACTATTTTTGGCAATGTCTGCTCCTCCAGCTGAGAACCTATCCATGCTCTCAAGTGGATGTAAAAAAAAACTCATGGTTTTAGTTTAGTTTTAGTTAGAGCTTTATTGTCATTGCTAAGGACAATGAGATTGCAGTGAAACTCCATTCAGTCCAAAGCAACAATTCAATTACTGAAAACACAATGACTACATTTAAAATAACATCTGAGTTATTTAGAATGGCAGCTAAGTGAAAACAAACAACCCTAAAACTAAAAGGAAGAGTGGCGGCCCCATTGAAGCATTGCATTTGCCCATGTTATAAAATACAATGATTAGTTAAAATAGAGCATCAAAAATTAAAGCTGAGATTTTTTTTTAAAAGAGCTCCGAAATCAAAGGAAGGTAGCTGCTCCATTTGAACCCAAATATTGCACATGTCCATGTATTGCGCTTAGAGATTGTCGATCGCACCTAGGGATTATGGGTGTGGGGGAGGCCATTGTTCAGTTGCACAACAGCCTTGGGAGAAAAGCTGTTTTTCAATCTGGATGTCTATGTGGAGATGTTTCTGTACATCCTACCAGATGGTAGGAGATTGAACAGCTGATACTGGGATGGGATGAACCCATTATGATGTGTGATCCCGCCGTAGACAGCATGAGCTATAGGTGGTTTCTATATCTGGTAGCTGTGTCCCAGTGATGTTCTGTGTAGTTCTGACCACTCATTGACGTGCTTTTTGGTCAATCTTGTTGCAGCTAGTGTACCATACTGCCATGCAGTAGGTCAGCATGCTCTCAGTTACACATTGATAAATGCTTACCAGCAGCGCTTGGGACAGATTTGCTCTTTTTAAACTCCTGAGATAGTATAGACACTGTTAAGCCTTCTCTACTAACAAGGAGGTTTTGGTGGTCCAAAAGAGATCCTCTGTGATGTTCACTCCCAAAAACTTAAAGCTGGAGACCCTTTCCACTGCTTCATCATTTATGAGTAGCGGAGCTTGTTCATACCTTCTTGATTTCCTGAAATCAACAATTATTTCTTTGTTTTTTTATGTTAAGTGAATGGTTGTTAAGTCTCATTATGTGTCAATAAGAGCAACTGGTCCAGACAACATTGCTGTTGAAATGATACTGGCCTTAGAAAATTTTGGAATAGAGAAAATCACACTTCCAAAGAAAGAGGGAGCAACAGAATGTCAGTTATATCGTACAATAAGCCTCATGAGCCATGTGGCAAAAATTATTCTCAGAGTAATCATGATGAGAGCAAGATACCGTATAAAACCAGAAATCAGTAAAGAACAATGCGGCTTTGTGGAAAACACTGGAACCAGAAATGCAATTTTCATGCTACGGATGATCTGCGAATGAGCAATCCAGGTATAAAAGGATATCTACCTATGTTTCATTGACTATACAAAAGCTTTTGACACTGTCAGACAGCAAGATCTTCTGGAAATGCTTCAAGATCTTGACATAGATGGGGCAGATATACATTTCTTAAGAAACTTATACTGGGACCAGACAGCATCCACCAGAATAGAAGGAGAAGTGAGTGAGTATGTGAATATCATGAGAGGAGTCAGGAAAAGTTGTGTCTTTTCACTAGACTTATTCAACCAGTATAGTGAAAATATCTTGAGAAGTATCAAAGACATCAAAGGATTCACAATTGGAGGCCATAATATAAATAACATCAGATATGCTGAAGACATCGTACTAATAGCTGACTCAGAAACAAAACTTCAAGAACTACGCACTATAGTGGCAGCAGAAAGTAATCACAGAGGCCTCTCAATCAACACCAAGAAGACAGAAAGCATGGTCATCTCCAGAAAGACAAACATCCCACAATGTGTGATCAAGATCGGAAATACAAACATCAAACAAGTCAACAAGTTCAAATATCTTGGCAGCCTAATAACAAGTAATGGCAGGTGCAACACAGATATCAAATACAGAATAGCAATGGTGAAAGAAGCTTTCCAAAAAATGAAGACCATATTAACAGACAGAAAGATGAACACGTACACTAAAAACAGAATACTGCAGTGCTATATTTATTCTATCCTGACTTACGGAAGTGAATGCTGGACCATTTCTCCAGCAATGGAAAAGAGACTAGAAGCAGCTGAATTATGGTTCTACAGGAGAATGTTAAAAATATCATGGACCACACACACACACATCGAATGAAGAAGTTCTCAGAAGAGCTCAAGCAGTTCGATCACTCATACCAACAATAAGAGAAAGACAACTCAGATTCCTAGGATACATCATGCGGAAAGATGAACTAGAAAAACTCATACTCTCTGGAAAGATTGAGGGGTGTAAACCTAGAGGAAGTCCTCAGCTTATGTACGTCAAAAGCATAGCCAGGTGGCTACACATCGAGGAAATGGAAGTCAGCCAATAAACAAAGGATAGATCTATATGGAAAACCATGGTCACCAAAGTCCACATTGGATATGGTACCTAGACAGACAGACAGAATGGTTATGGTTATTGTATCATTCAGAAAATTTCTGTACTTCCTTTCTGTATGCTGTTTTGTTTTATTTGTATTTAATCCAATCACTGTGGTGTTGTCTGCAAATTAGATGAAGGAGTTGTCGGCATAGGCGGGGTGGTGTCACAGTCATGGGTGTAAAGAGTGTAAAGAAGTGAGGGCTCAGTACACATCCTTGCGGTGCACTGGTGTTCAGGGTCAGGGAGGTTAGTGTGTACTTGTCTAGTCTGACTGTTTGGTTACAATTGGTGCAAAAATCCAGAATCCAGTTACAAATTGTTGTATTAAATCCCAGATTATATAGTTTAATGGTCAACTTGTTGGCGAGTATGGTGTTGAAGGCAGAACTGTATCAATAAAAAGCATTCTGGTGTAGGTGTTTTTATACCCCAAGTGTTCCAGTGGAGAATGATGGAGATGATGTCCTCTGTTGATCTGTTTGCCTTATAGTCAAACTGGTGCTGGTCCAGAGTAGCAGGGATGGCATTCTTAATCTGGGACATCGCCAGTCTCTCCAGGTACTTGGCGACTATGGGGAGGTGAGTGCAAACAGTCTGTAGTCATTTGGGGCATGTTACTGCTGGCTGCTTTGGGATTGATATGATGGTTGATATTATGAAGCACGTGGGGACCACAGCAATGGACACAGAGTAAAAACCGCTGACAGTTGGTTAGTGTAGTCCTCGAGGACCCGCCCGGGTATGCCATCTGGTCCAGCTGCTCTGCATTTGGTGATACAGCAGAAAGTACATCTCACCTCATTTGTGCTCAGTGACAGCATTGTGACCTCCTCATATGTCAAGGCCTTCATTACTGGTTCGTTGTTGTCCTTGTCCCTGTCAAACCAAGCAACGAAGTTGTTTAGCTCCTCAGCTAGTGTGGCATCACCATCGCATGGTATTCTTTAAAATAATGAGCCAGTTATTCCTGAACGGCAACCCAATATTGATCCTTCAGACAACATCACAAAACAAATTGGTATTTTATGAAACTGCTATTTGTAGGAACTTCCTGTGATTACTATGTTAAATTGTGACTACATTTTGAAAGTCTTCCATGCCATCTAATCATGAAAAGCAACAAATAACTACATTCTTTTTTTTTGTACATTTTTTGGGCAAAGTGTTTTCTGAGATCAGGTTTAAATTTATCTTTTACCTATTTTATAAATTTATCTTTGCCTCAGCAATCCAGCAAATGCTTACAAATCAGTCAACATCAATTTAATAAAATGGATTATCTAAACATTGTAACATTTGTGGGAGATTACTAAGAACTAATTAGTTGTGTTTATTAGAGTCATAGAGTTCTACATTACAGAATTTCAGCCCATCAGCCCATTTCATCCATGCCAACCAAAATGACTGACTGAGCTAGTCCAATTTGCCTACATTTGGTACATATCCCTCTAAACCTTTCCTCTCTATATATCTATGCAAAGTCTTTTAAATACTGCAACTGTACCCTTCTCTGTCACTTCCAATGGAGGTCTTTCTCTCTGTCTGAGAAAGTTACCACTCAAGTCTCTCTTAAATCTCTCCCTTTCACCTTAAACCAATGCCCTTGAAATTTGAACTCCCCTACCCTGGGAAAAATTGAAATGTTCTGGTGATGTCTTTAGCACTAAAATAAAATCAGAAAGTCACAAGAAGTCAGAAATTGAGACACTTGTACTTCAATAAATTGCTGTTTACACTCTTTAAGAAACATTGAAAAACTTTTCACATAATATGCCACATTCATCCCAGAGTTTACTCACAAAAATAAGACCAGATTTCTTTCAAAATAATGTAATTACTGCAAACTATTCATACAATGCTTGAATTTTATAATTAATAAAGTAGAAATAACTCTCCAATGTCCTTCTATGTACTACAAAATTGGATAATAAAGAAGACAGAAATGGTGCTCAGTTATGCCTGTATTGGAATATCAAAATTATTCTCAAGCAAATTCATCTGCATGACTGGCAGATTAGCTTTATCATTCTCGTACCTAAGTGAATTAGTTGTGAATGTTAGAACAGGAATATCTGATTCCCAAGGAAGGGTTTTACAAACTCTAAGCACAATTTTGCCAGGACTTACAGAAAAGAACATTCGAGCATCCTTCATTCCTTTATGCTTGCTCTTGGACCACTGTGGTCAGTGTTTTACTGGTCCCCTCAAAACTCCAGGCCAGTATAAAGAGACTTCAGATGAACTGGGTGAGAATCAACTGCTCCATAATAACTGTATAATTTGATTTGTGACCTGCTTTAAAGATCAATGATAGATGATGGTTATGGGTTTGCACTGCAAGACATAAACTGCACAGCGTGATCCAATGTCAGCATCTATTTTGACCCTGTTTCATTAAACTATGTGCAGCAAGTTTATACATCCAAATTCACCACCTCTTTGAGCCATATTGCATTTAATAATCTGTCTGTGTAACTGCAAATGCTTACTCTACACACTCGGCTACTCTGAAAGTTTCAGATGGATTTCAACGTCATGTGAGGTCCCAAATCATGGCCCTAATTGGGGCATTAAAAGAAGCCGTTGTTTTAAAAAAATAATAATTTGACTCCACATGTTAAGTAGATGAGTGGATGGGTGGCAGAGGATTATGCCTGATATCCAGTTACTTCTTCAGTTGATGAAGAGTCCAACAGCATATGGCTTTTAACGTAATCTGAGCCTCTTGACTAGATTGCTGCTTATAATATATTTCCAGAATGACTTATCTATGTGAGACTAAGAACATTTGCATTTCATACTAAATATATTAACATGCTTCTGAAAATGTGGTTACCCTGACTAATATTTCTGAATGACAAATTGTCAAATTGATGATTTTCTGTCCAGTCGCTGGTGTCCATTCCATAAAGCCTATTGAAATTGTGGGCAGAGAATTATGTCTAGTATGCTAGTAATTGGAAATGAAGCATTAGGAAATACACTAATGATTTTTCAGCAGATTTTTCAGGAGCTTGCATTCAAGAAATAATTTAAAAGTTGGCTTAAAATATTCAGGTGGATATTTTATGCTGAAGCACATGGTTAAAATTGCTTCATACAGTTAAATGCTAGTAAGTATACTTCATCCAGACATTGGTGCAGAGCAAAATGGGAAGGGTTGAAAATGCTCTATTACATTCGTATTTTCTAATGCACTAGAAATCAAAGGAAAATATAACAGTTGAAGGTCCTGAGGTATGGATTAATTATGGGTAAGAAAAGGAAATCAAATGCAAAAAAAAAAGGCTAAGAATTTTATTTCTAACCTGCTTCTAGCTGAAATGTGATCCCATCATCACTAACTTCCTAACTTGAAAGGAAGGAGTTAGAATTTGGAATGATACTAAACCTGCTAGAGTTTAGACGAAGGAGAAGGAGGAAATAAGGATTCAAGAGAATATAGACAAGCTGAACTAGCAAATGAGAGCATGGAAGATGAAAAATAATATGGAAAAATATGAGCTTGTCCACTTTTTTGCTCATAACAGAAAAACGGAATGTTTTATTAAATGGGAGGAAGTTGGTAGTGTTGATATTTAAAGAGAACTAGGTACACAAATCACTGAAAGCCGGCAGGGTAGAGCAATTGATTAGGATGGTAAATGGTGTGTAGCCCTTGCAATAAGACAAATAGATTATAGCATTAAAAAAACATCTTATTACAATTGCATGGGGGATTGATTATATTGTAACTGGAATATTGTGCACAATTTGGTCACCTTATCTAAGATCAGAGATAGAGTGTAGTAAAATTTTACCACAGTAGTTCAAGGGAGAACAGGCTGGCCATGTTAAGATTAGTTGAAAAAAAATTAAACTGTTGATGAATTGTCAGCAAAACCTACAAAATTCTTCAAGGATTTTATAGGCTTAATGCATAAAGTCATGTAGCAAGGAAGCGCCCCTTTAGTTCACTGAGTTCACACTATCCATCAATTACCCATTCACACTAACGCTATTTTATTCTCCATATACTCCCATCACCTCTCACAAGATTCTACCTCTCACTCAACCTAGGGTCAACTTACATTGGCCATTTTGCTGATAAGCTTTATGTCCTCAGGCTGTGGGAGGAAGCTGCAGCATCTGCAGTAAACCTCTGCAATAACTACACAGAGGATTTGACAGCACTGGAGGTCAGGATTGAGCATAGGTTGCTAGAACTGTGAAGCATCAGTTCCACCGGCTGTGCCACTGAGCAGGAAGGATGCGGTGACGGCGGTGTCTTGGATCATGAAGCATAACTAAAAGAAAAGGTAATTTTTTAAGGACTTAGAAGAAGAAACGTTAATTCACTCAGAAGGTGGTGAAACTTTGGAATTCTTTATACTGGATGATTATGTAAGTTGAGTCACCGTTTTCATTCAAAACAGAGTCCATAGCTTTCTAAACGTTAGTGTGATCAAGGGATACAGCTATTGTGTTGAAAGTAGCATAGAGGAAAAATACATTCCATGATTTGATGAATTATAGAGCATGTTTAAACGTTCAGAAATTATGCTTTAGTTCCTACTTCTAAAGTTTGTATGCTCTTGAATAATGGTTGTACAAACACAAAACGGCCAGTATATGTAGGACACAGTACATGCAGAAATGAAGAACATCTGGAGGACAAATAATTGACCTACAACAATACCATAAGCTTGTTTCATCTGGTCTTTGAGTTGGATGGACATCATGTACAATTGAGAACATGGATTATACTGAGATCTGTAACAAAACTGTTGTTGCATTGCTGGATGCAGTAAGGAGATAGTTCTAATGATTGGGAAGAAGGAATATGTCACTGTCAACAGGATGGCACAGTTAGAGCCACTGAATTTCGCAGCAGAGGTATTGTTTTCCATTTTGGGATCTAGTGCACAAAAAAATATTTATTGGCCTCACAAAGTTAGCAAGGAGTGAAGCAGCAGGTACAGTATAATTACATTGAAAGTGCACCTCTCTATCTGCACTATCAACATGTATCCTGTTTTATTAAGCATATTCTATCACATCACTGTCACATGTATTGAATCACCCATCACTTATGTACTGTATGTTGTATATCCCTTCCATGATCATCACATGCTTTGTGCAATATGGTCCATTTGCTTGATATTCACTGCAACCAAAGATATTGCAATCTTCAGCCAAAAATGTGCCTGTCTGTCAGTTGCTTCACTTATTAAAGAAGACTGCATAAAACAAGATGGAATAAACTGGAGGTGAGACCTAAGTGATTGTGCAACTCAGAGTTACAAAAGGAAATGCAATGGAGATCTGTAATTTCTCTGCTCCTTGATAATCAGAAATGCAGAGACAGAGACTTTACAAGTGCCTTTTATAAGAGTTAAGTGCCTTTGACCCATGTGTAAGGGGTTTCTTCTTTTATGTTACTACTAAGGCTAATAAAAATGGCTTCTTTGTTATGTTAACGGCTGAGAAAGTGCTTCTCTCTCGCAGCTTGTTTGGGTTATAATTACTGATAGAGAGAATTGTATTCATTTGCTAACTAATTGGGATAGATATTATTCTTTCTTGTGTGTCTGTAAGCTATTGTTTTTGCGGGCTTTGGGGAAGAAGGCACGATGGGGACAGAGAGAGGAGGTGTGATGCTGTAAGCTGAGTAACGGAACGGACCCTGAGCAGGAGTCCGAGGCCCAGGGTTTTTGGGAGGAGAACTGAAGAGGAAGGACGTGCTGGACGCGCTCTGGTCGACCACCGTGGTTGGTCCCAGGCGGCGGGTCGAGGGGGTTGGAGGAGATCGCATGTTGGAAAGAAGACCCCATTCATTGAGCTCCAATAGTTGTGCACAAAGTGGTTGAACTTTAATAAGTTTGGCGCCTTTTACTTTCCTTTTATATTTTATCTCTATTAATTACATAGTTCCAGTAAGATCTATAAAGTGTAATTATTTAATCACATATGGTGTATTGTCTGTTATTTGGCGGGGTGTGGTACATCACACAGCATCCACACAAACTGGATTACCCAGTTTGGCAGGGCCGAAAGCTGCTCCCCCTAGACGAAAGCGAGCTGAGCGAGCCTGAGGCTTACTAGGCAGCTACACATGTATCATGCAAGACTAATTCACACACAGGTTGGAGGAGCAACACCTTATATTCCGTCTGGGTAGCTTCCAACCTTATGGCATGAACATCAGTTTCTCGAATTTCCGGTTATGCGCCCCACTTCCCCTCTCCTTCACCATTCCCCATCCCCATTTCCCTCTCTCACCTGATCTCCTTACCTGTCCATCATCTCCCTCTGGTGCTCCTCCCACTTTTTTTCTTCTTTGTCTCCAGTCCTGATGAAGGGTCTCCGACCGAAACATCGACATTTTCTTTTCCATAGATGCTGCCTGGCTTGCAGAGTTCCTCCAGCATCTTGTATGTAGCCAACACGGTCCTGATTTCATTGACAAATGGAAGCATTTGGTGTGTGCCATTACTAATTCATAACCATTTCTTGTCTTCTCAGCACTGGAATGCACAACAACTGCTTAGTCATAGTCATAGTCATAGTTTGGGTCAGTGTGGACATGGTGGAGGATTACAAGTACCTGGGGATACAAATTGACAATAAACTGGACTGGTCAAAGAACACTGAGGCTGTCTACAAGAAGGGTCAGAGCCGTCTCTATTTCCTGAGGAGACTGAGATCCTTTAACATCTGCCGGATGACGCCGAGGATGTTCTACGAGTCTGTGGTGGCCAATGCGATCATGTTTGCTGTTGTGTGCTGGGGCAGCAGGCTGAGAGTAGCAGACACCAACAGAATCAACAAACTCATTCATAAGGCCAGTGATGTTGTGGGGATGGTACTGGACTCTCTGACGGTGGTGTCTGAAAAGAGGATGTTATCCAAGTTGCATGCCATCTTGGACAATGTCTCCCATCCACTACATAATGTACTGGTTGGGCACAGGAGTACATTCAGCCAGAGACTCATTCCACCAAGATGCAACACAGAGCGTCATAGGAAGTCATTCCTGCCTGTGGCCATCAAACTTTACAACTCCTCCCTTGGAGAGCCAGACACCCTGAGCAAATAGACTGGTCCTGGACTTACTTGCTGGCATAATTTACATATTACTATTTAATTATTTATGGTTTTATTACTATTTAATTATTTATGGTGCAACTGTAATGAAAACCAATTTCCCCCGGGATCAATAAAGTATGACTATGACTATGAATGAAAACTTCATGAACAATCAACGAAAAAAGGCTCATCTTCTCCAGAAAATGCGGAAGTCCAGTTTGAACGTTTCTGGATGAATATCATTATCATTACTGGAAGTTTACCCTTTCAAGAGTGGTAACTTTCTCTTAACTTCCCAGTGGTCAGATGCTGGCACATTCAATTGTATGCCCTGTAAATTGAGTCCAGTGGCAGATTTGTGATATGTTAAAGAATGTTTTGCATTTATCCCTTGCTTTACACCGGTATTTAGTTGGAGTAGAAGTGACAGTCACAAACCCTGTAGATGAAAGTCGATGTGAGAGAACACTTTACCAATTTTGCATTATTTTAATGTTTTAGTTTTTTGCGTAAGTTACTATTGGCCTTGATAGGCCAATGATCTGAAGCAAGTCCCTCCCCAGCAGAGGCAGGAGTAATATTTCTGGCCCAAGAGAAGGAAGGAAAATGGACAGCCAGTGTAGAGTACTCCTGTGGCTATTCCCTTCAATAATCAGTATACTACTTTGGATACTATTGAGGGGGATGACCTGCCGGGTCTCTGGCACAGTAGCTCAGAAGAGGAAAGAGGTGAAGAAGACTGCAATGGTGATAGGATATTCCATATTTAGAGAAATAGAGATGAGATTCTGTGAATGCAATAGAGATACCCGGATGGTACAGCATGTTGTCACCCAAATGCCAGGGTCAGGGATGCCTCATATTGGGTACACAGCATTATAAAGGAGGAGGTTGAGTAGCCAGAAGTCTTGGTACATTTTGGCACAAATGACATAGGTAGAAAATGTGAAGAGATCCTGAAGAGAGATCTTAGGGACCGAGGTAGAAATCTGTCAAATTTGACCTCCAGAGCAGTAATCTCTGTTGGATTGCTGCCTGTGCCACATACCAGTCAGAGTAAAAATGGGATGATTTAGCAGATGAATGCATGGCTGAGGAACAGGTGCAGGGGAGCAGGGGTTCACATTTCTCGATCATTATGATCTCTTCTTGAGAAAGTATGACCTGTGAAAAAGGGACAGGTTACACCGGAACCTATGGGGATCAATGTCCTTGAGGGCAGGTTTGCTAGAGCTGATATAGAGGGTTTAAACTAATTTGGCAAGGGGATGGGAACTGGAATAATAGAGCTGAGGATGGGGTAGCTGGTTTACAAACAGAGGTAGTGTATAGTAAGACTGCTAGCAAGAAGAGGCTGATGACAGGACAAAATTACAGTCAACAAGATGAACTGCAATGTGGAGAAAATCATAAAAGGTGATGAATACAGGATCTAAGGTATTATATTTGAATGCACACAGCAGATGAACTTGTAATACAGTTACAGATTGGCATGTATGATGTTGTGATCATCACTGAATCGTGACTGAAAGATGATTATAGCTGGGATTTTAACATCCAAAGATACACATTATATCAAAAGGACAGGCAGGTAGGCAGAGGGGGTGGTGTGGCATTGTTGATAAAAGGGTAAATCAAATTATGAGAAAAAGGTGACATAGGTTCGGAAGGGGTAGAATTGTTGTGGGTAGGGCTAAGAAGATGGAATGGTAAAAAGACCCTGATGGGAGGTATATACAGACTTTCGAGCAATAATAAAGATGTGGTCAAATTACAACAGAAGATGGAAAATGTATGTCAAAAGGGTAATGTTATGGTAGTCATGGTGGATCTCAATATGCAAGTAGATAGGGAAAATCAGGTTGGTGCTGGATCTCAAGAGGGGCAATTTGTAGAATGCCTACAAGAAGGCTTTTTAATAGCAGCTCATCATTGATCCCACTAGGAGATCAGCTATTCTGAATTGGGTGTTGTGCAATGAACCAGAAATGATTAGAGAGCTTAAGGTAAAGGAACCCTTAAGAGAGAGTGATCATGATATGAGCACCCTGTATTTGAGAAGGAGAAGCTAGAGTTAGATGTATCAGTATTCTGGTGGAGTAAAGGGAATTACAGAGGCATGAGAGAGAAGATGCCCAAAACTGGAAGGGTACACCAGCAGGGATGATGGCAGAGCAACAATGGCTAGAGTTTGTGGGAGCAATGCAGAAGTTGCAGGATTGATACATCTCAAAGAAGAAGAAGTATTTTAAGGCAGGATGATGCAACCATGGCTGAGAAGAGAAGTCAAAGCCAACATAAAAGCCAAAGAGAGGGCATATAAAAGAGCAAAAATTAGTGGGAAGTCAGAGGATTGGTAAATTTTAAAAACCAACAGAAGGAAACTAAAAAAAAAGTCATAAAGAAGGAAAGATAGAATACAAAGGTAAGCTAGCAAAGAATATCAAAGAGGAAACCAAAAGGTTCTTCAGATATATGAAGTGTAAAAGAGAGGCAAGAGTAGATGTCGGACCACTGGAAAATGATGCTGGAGAGGTAGTAATGGGGGACAAGGAAATGGCAGGTAAACTGATTAAGTATTTTGCATCAGTCTTCACTGTGGAAGACAATAGCAGTATGCCAGAAGCTCGAGTGTGTCCGGGGGCAGAAGTGAATAAGGTTGCCATTAATAGAGAGAAGGTGTTTGGGAAACTGATAAATCACCTGGACCAGATGGTCAACACTCCAGGTTCCTGAAGGAGATGGCTAAAGAGATTGTGGAGGCATTAATAATGATCTTTCAAGAATCACTAGATTCTGGAATGGTTCCAGACGACCGGAAAATTGCAAATGTTACTCCACTCTTCAAGAAGGGACAGAGACAGAAGAAAGGAAATTATAGGCCAGTTAGTCTGACCTCAGAGGTTGGGAAGATGTTGAAGTTGATTGTTAAGGATGTGGTTTTGGGGTACTTGGAGATGCATGATAAAACAGGCCTTAGTCAGCATGGTTTCCTTAAGCAAAAGTCATGCCTGACAAGTCTGTTGGAATTCTTAAAGGAATAACAAGCAGACTAGACAAAGTAGTAGATGAAATGTTCTTGAATTTTCAGAAGGCCTTTGACAACGTGCTACACAATAGGCTGCTTAACAGAAAAGAGCCCATTGTATTACAGGAAAGACACCAGCATGGATAGAAGATTGGCTGACTGGCAGGAACAAAGAGTGGAAATAAATGGTGCCTTTTCTGCTTGGCTGCCGTGCCTAGGGATGCTCTGCAGGGATTGGTATTGGGACCGCTTCTTTTCGCATTATATGGTAAAAATTTGGATGACTGAATTGATGGCTTTGTGGCCAAGTTTGCAGATGATATAAAGATATAGGTGCAGGAGCATATGATATTGAGGAACAGGGAGTCTGCAGAAGGACTTAGATAGATAGCGGCAGGTGGAATACAGTTTCTGGAAGCGTATGGTTATGCACTTCAGTAGAATAGAAGCAGAGACTATTTTCTAAATGGAGAAAAAATACAAAAATCTGAGGTGCAAAGGGACTTGGGAGTCCTTGTGCACAATTCCCTGAACGTTACTTTGCAGGTTGTGTCAGAGGTGAGGAAGACAAATGCAATGTTAGCATTCACATCGAGAGGACTAGAATAAAAAGCAAGGATGTAATGTTGAGGCTTTATAAGGCAGTTGTGAAGCCTCACCTGGAGTACTGCGAACAGTTTTGGACCCCTTATCTAAGAAAGGATGTGCCGACATTGGAGAGGGTTCAAATGAGGCTCAGGAAAATGATTCCAGGATTGAAAGGCTTATCATAAGAGGAGCGTTTGATGGTTTTGGGCCTGTACTCACTAGAATGAGGGGAGATCTCATTGAAACCTATCAAATGTTGAAAAATGTGGATGTGGAGAGGATATTTCCTATGGCAAGAAAGTCTAAGACCAGTGAACACAGCCTCAGAATAGGGGGACGTTCATTTAGAATCAAGATGAGGGGGAATTTCTTTAGCCAGAGCGGTGTAACTGTGGAATTTGATGCCACGGGGCACTGTGGAAGCCAAGGCATGGCGTATATTTAAGGCAGAGGTTGATAGCTTCTTGATTAACCAGATCATGAAAGTATACAGGAAGAAACCAGGGCATTAGGACCGAGAGAGAAATGGATCAGCCATGATTGAATGACAGAGCAGACTCGATGGGCCAAATGGCCTAATTCTGTTCCTATATCTTTTGATCTTATAGTTTTATGACAGTGAATGGATTCATGGACTCTCCAACACAAAATCATCCCGCATTTCAAATCAGACAACAGCATTCACCACAGCACAAGCTGTTTTGATTGACCTCCAGAGGTTCAACATA
This sequence comes from Mobula birostris, assembly GCF_030028105.1. Taxonomy (NCBI): domain Eukaryota; kingdom Metazoa; phylum Chordata; class Chondrichthyes; order Myliobatiformes; family Myliobatidae; genus Mobula; species Mobula birostris. Next base: position 72,565,306 of record NC_092380.1, on the reverse strand, counting down.
AAGCAGCCATGGTTTGCGTGATCAATAAAAGGGTTTACGACAAATCAGTTAACTGAAGGAACTGTGAAGGCAGCCCCAGGCCATGAGCTATGATGAATTTCAGAATATATGACCTTCAATGTACCTGCAAAATCGTGTTCAGTCTCTCCTCTCTTAAGGTCTGCTCCTCCCCTAGTTACAGAAGCCTAAATTCGGCACAGTCTGTGCATGTGAAGAACATTTGGGAGATTGGTGGGATGGAATTACCAGCTGTTGCTGCATTTCAGTCACCTTCTGCCCTGTGTAAAATTGATTTGCAACAATATCATTGTGTTTTGTAGAAAGATCTGACAAGTTGAGTTAAACACCCTTGTATAACTACACATTACCCTTGGTTGGCCAGATGGTTGAATTTCTGACATATCAACTATTTTGGTCCCCTAATCTGAGGAAAGACATCCTTGCCATAGAGGGAGTACAAAGAAGGTTCACCAGATTGATTCCTGGGATGGCAGGACTTTCATATGAAGAAAGACTGGATGAACTGGGCTTGTACTCGTTGGAATTTAGAAGATTGAGGGGGGATCTGATTGAAACGTATAAAATCCTAAAGGGATTGGACAGGCTAGATGAAGGAAGATTGTTCCCAATGTTGGGGAAGTCCAGAACGAGGGGTCACAGTTTGAGGATAAAGGGGAAGCCTTTTAGGACCGAGATTAGGAAAAACTTCTTCACACAGAGAGTGGTGAATCTGTGGAATTCTCTGCCACAGGAAACAGTTGAGGCCAGTTCATTGTCTATATTTAAGAGGGAGTTAGATATGGCCCTTGTGGCTACGGGGATCAGGGGGTATGGAGGGAAGGCTGGTGCAGGATTCTGAGTTGGATGATCAGCCATGATCATAATAAATGGCGGTGCAGGCTCGAAGGGCCGAATGGCCTACTCCTGCACCTATTTTCTATGTTTCTATGTGGATTACAAACAGTTCTCAGGAAGGACTCCTGCCACAATCGAGGAAGAACATGTATGGAGCTCTCTCAATTGGAACAAGTGACATACAAAACAGGCATTAGCCAGAACTTCCATTTACCCTAATTGAACCCCTACCCCTACCTTAAATATTTCCTATGTGGGTGGTTAAAACTTCTCCAATGACATATCTCAGCAAAGCGTCCAATGACATGTGAAAAGGAATCAGCCTGCATTCAGACAACAATCAACAGCAGTGCTATTGGTGTTACACATGAACTGTGGTTCTGTAGTGTGTGCCAAGTGTCAGTGCTCTTAATTTACTCTGTTTAAACACATGCAGTTATTGAACAGGTCCATTCACGAGTTCAGTTTTCTGGCAATAAATTTTCCCCAGTGAATCTCAGGAATTTAAAAAGAGCTATTCTGGCCTGTACACAGGTGAACTTAATGGCAGTAATCTTGGCTGTTTTTATCCCTCCTTGTTGGAGGCTCTAAGAGGCCAATTCTAACACCTCTCCTGCTTTGCAGGACTGAATTCTGGTAACTCAGCATAGTCCAAATATTGAACTAGAATTGGAACGTCCTGATCTGATCTGCTGATATCAAATTGGAGACTGTAGTTATACGTTGCACCACCGAGCAATAAAAACACACATTTTGCAACCATGATATATTGAGGTTTTCAGATGGTGTTTGACAAGGTGCTAGTTTAGAGGTTATTGCAGAAAGTAAAGGTTTCTGGGATAAGAGGTAACACATTGCACTGAGAAGATTCATTGGTTAACAGAGGAGGTTCAAAAGGATGATTCCACGAATGAAGGGGTTAACATATGTGGAGCATTTGGCAGCTTTGGGTCATTGGAATTTGGAAGAATGCGGGTGCATCTCATTGAAATCTACTGAATGTTGAAAGGACTAGATAGGGTGGATGTGGAGAGGATGTTTCCTATGGTGGTGGTATCCAGAACTAGAGGGCACCCTCTCAAAATTGAGGGGCAACCTTTTAGAACAGATGTAAGGAGAATTTTTATTAGCCAGAAAGTAGTGAATCTATGGAATGCTCTGCCATAGACTGTGGTGGAGACTAAATCCGTGGGTACGTTTAAGGAGGAAGTTGATAGTTTCCTGATTGGTCAGGGCATCAAGGGATATGGCAAGGTGTATGGTAACACACATAGAAAATGCTGGTGAATGCTGCAGGCCAGGCAGCATCTATAGGAACAGTTGACGTTTCGGGCCGAGATCCTTCGTCAGGACTAACTGAAAGAGATAGAAAGAGTGTATGGTGTTGAGTGGGATCTGGGATCAGCCATTATGGAATGCTGGAGTAGACTCAATGGGTTGAATGGCCTAATTCTGCTCCTGTGTATTATGTTCTTAGCAGGAAACAGAGTGGGCTTGAGTTGGTCCTGTTTTCTTTTTGTTAAATGTGTTGATGATAAAGCAAAGGTTTGAAGAGGCATGTGGTGAATGGGAAAAGGTCTGACATTGGAGTATAAGGCAGAGAGATATGAAATTGTACAGGAAAGCTGATTATTTATTGCAGGTAGAATCAAGTGCAAAGAGAGGAAAAGAATAATTCAGTTACATAGGACACTGATGAGACCTCTGGGATGTTGTGTACATCAAGTTACTGAGCCATAGAGCCTCATTTGCCAGCATTTTACCCATAGCATTCTAAATCTTGCTGATCCATCCACCTGTCCAACTGAAGTTTACAGTGTTCATCTCCACATTTAAGGAAAGGTACAAGTAATTTGGAAGTAGTTCAGAGTAGATTTACTGTATTTGTAATAAAACTTGACATACAAGGAAAAGTTGAACAGATTAAACTTTTGTCTGCAAGGGTATAGAGTTAGACAAATGAGAGGGGACTTGATTGAAGCAGAGATTGCTCAACTGAAGGATGTGGAAAGGGTGTTTCCTATTGTAGGGAAGTCTGGAACTTGGGGGTCACTGTTTGAAAATAAGAGGTTACCATCTAAGACAGAGCAGAACTTATTTTTTTCTCTCAGTGAGGTTTTGGAACTTTTCTTCTAAACAATGTCGGGAGTAGAGTTTTTGAGTATTTTTAAGGTGCGTAGATATATTCTAGTTAAGCAAGGGTGTTAAAACTTAACATTGGTTGAGGTTTGGTCAAATTTTAGCAATTAATCTTGACATACTTATTCATGATTTTGGTGAGTGATATTGCCATCTGGCTTTGAAAAGGAAGGAGCTTACTTGTACCACACTAAAACAAGCAGAGTTCCAGCCAGTTGGGACTGAATGAGCAGCATTCTCACCCTGAATTCAAAATTTGTTGATGAGTCCCACCTCAGAAATCAAAGCACAAAAATTTAGAAAGAATTCTGTACTGTTAGAGATGCTGAACAGAACCCGATCTGTTCTGTTGGGTGAAAATGTCACCATTTCAAGGAAGACCAGAAAAGTTTAAATAAAAACTGACTAACTGGACACTTTAATACAGATATTTGCACAAATATTTTTATATTAACTGACAGCCATGTTGCCCACAAAAATAATGGGGTTTCACTGACAGTAGAACGTTTTGGGATGAACTGAGGCCATGAAAGGTGTAAACATGAATGTAAGTTTTTCTTTCTTGGACTGTCATTTAGTGTGGGAACTTACAGGAAAATGACATTAATTTTCTGTTATCTTATTGTCAAGTTCTGTCAGTAAACTGCTGTGAAGTATTGCCTGAAGTGACAAGCATGTAATAGAGAACCACGTGCCGATTTTTCAACACATATGCTATTTATTATTTTTATTAGGAAGGAGCTACATTTTAATTAGAATATTTTATTATACATAATATTAATAACCCTAATGATAACGAAACAAAAGCATTCAGCAGTACTACTGAAATTTTATGCAAGCATGTAACCTATTCTCTCATTGTTTAGTGTTACATGTCGAAATTAATTAGGCTACTGGAAAATTACAGTAAAGGTTGCACATGCTTCACCAGACTCAAATGTATTATTACAGACTGTTCTGCCTACCCACACAATTGCACTTGATACCTTGCCAATATAAATAGGTGAACTATTTTTGACCATTAGCGTTCATTTCCAGAGGCATTCCTGGATGGACAGGCTAAGAATTTCCTTTCTACATTTATACCTTGGAAGAGAACATTGCCAAAGAGGCTTGTATTACTTCCCTCTGCATTTGGATTGTATGCAGCTGTAACGTGCGCTTGGACATGCTCAGATTCTAAATTGCAAATCGCCGTCAATGCTTTCACTGAAGCACATGAGAAGATGGGCTTTACTCTCATCATCAACAAGAAAAAGTTGTTTTACCAAAGTATCCATGCTGCACCAAGCTGTGCTCAACAGTAAAGACACTGAAAAGTGTGGCCACTTTCCATATCTGGGGACCTCCTCGCAGTTAAGTCAAATACTGATGATGAAATTCACCACTGCCTTGAAATCACCAGCACAGCATTAACCAGTTGAGAAAAAAATTGTATTCAAAACTCAGGATCTCAGAACTCACAAAGTTTATAATCTACCAGGCAGCATTGATCTGTCTCTATGTTTCTGAGATCTTGACTACCTGTGGTAGGTACCTCAAAAAACTATATATTGTAAATATCAAAAACATTGCTTCCACAAAATCCTCTAAATTTGCAGCAAGGATAAGCAAACCAAAGTGCAAGCTGGGACAGTTGGGACCATGATTTTGATGGATTTTTTTTTTCTTGTCTTCATATTTCACTGTCCCCTAGGGTGGAACATGAGAGATTGGTGGATGGATCAAAGTAGTAAAGTTTCATGTATTTGATTTGACAGCTATATTAAACTGATATGGTATAAAAGGAAAAAATAACACTTAAGTAGGATAAAGATTTTTTTTTTGGGTAAATGAATTAATGTACTATGTAATTTGAAGATATCTTGGGAAAGCATTGTCATCTGTGGTTCACTTGATTGGATCATCAACTTTTGGCCAGAAGGCTGAGAGTTCAATTATTTCTCCAGAAAGCTGAATACAAAAACGGAGGTTATGGTTCAGGACAGTACTAAAAGTCAACTGCAGAATCAGAAAAGTTGTAAATCGGAGATTCGATCTGCTCTTCTGGGGGACACTCAGGACTTAGGATGGGTGGCATGGCAACATAGTGGTTAGCACAACACTTTGCAGTACAGATGACCCGCTGCCTGTAAGGAGTTTGTACATTCCCCCCTGATCACGTGGGTTTCCTCTGGGTTCTCCAATTTCCTCCCACTGTCCAAATAGTACCGGTTGGTAGGTTAATTGGTCATTGTAAATTGTCCCATGATATGGTTTGGATTAAATCGGGGGACCCTTGTGCGGCATGGCTCGATGGACTGGAAGGGCCTATTCCTCAATGTATCTCAATAAATTAAAAACTCTTGTAAAGGGGGCAAACCCTAATGTCTAGTCAATATTTACCTATGAGTCACTATTACAAAAACAAATGCACATTCTGTTTGTGGGAGCTACATGAAAATAAATTGAAATGATAGATAATCTAAAGCATAGGACCTATCACCACTAAGTTACTCATGCATTGGTGGGACTTCCCTATCTATCCAGTATCGGGTTCCAGCACAGACTTTAAACTGAAGCAGCATTCAACACTGTTTCTATCATAATCATCAGTGAATATCCACATCAGAACAGGGAGAAGCCTCAAGGGACAAGGGACATAGCCTCAAGATTTGGGGGAGTAGATTTAGGATGGGGATGAGGAGGAACTTGCTTTCTCAGAGAGTGGTGAATCTGTGGAATTCTCTGCCCAGAGAAGCAGTGGAGTCTACCTCAGTTAATATATTTAAGACAAGGTTGGATAGATTTTTGCATAGTAGGGGAATTAAGGGTTATGGGGAAAAGGCAGGTAGGTGGAGATGAGACCATGGCCAGATCAGCCATTATCTTATTGAATGGTGGAGCAGGCTCAACAGGCCAGATGGCCTACTCCTGCTCCTATTTTTTTATGTTCTTATGAAGCTGTATGACAAGATTCAAGATTGTTTATTGTCATTCTTCAGTACATAAGTGCAAAGGGGAACAAAATCATTGACCTCCAGATTCCAATGCAGCACAAAAAGAATACAATAAGCAATAGGACACAATTAAAAAAATGAAAAATGATAAATGTTGTTGCATGAACAGAATTGCCAGAGAGAGTTACTAGTAGATACAAAGCAGCTTCTTTATTCAACAAAAGAAGGTGCAGCAGGCATCGTACTGAGACGCTTTCGGTGCAAAGATCTGCTGGTCCAACGTGGGGCTTGATATTTATTTGCTAAGTGCAAAGGGCAATTCCATATTTACAAAGTATAGATGATGCTTTCTTTTGAAACTACATACAAACTTCACACCTGATTCCCATCCATCCCACGGATGCCAGCAGCGTCTGGACTGGGATCCATAGCTTTTAGGAATGCATTGTCCCAAAATTAATCCACGATACGTTATCACGGAACAGAAGACTGGTAGCCAGAGCCACTTGCTAAATGTAAATGACCCAAAAATCACTCCAACAATAAATAAAAATATAAAAGCAAGCTTATAAAACACAATGTGCAAGTAACTGTTTGACTGTATATACATAAGATTAGCTTGTATACATAGACTGATTGTATGTACATAAGGTGACGATAGATGCAGAAGTACCTGTACATAAGGTTACTCCGACAGGAAAAGATTAAGTGACAAAGTGATCCTTGGCAAGAGGAAATCTTCTAGGTAGCAGCGAGGCATGAGAAAGCATAGTGGTACAGTGACTGTGTCAGTTTAGGAATGAAGTGTGGAGTGTAAGCATAAAGTCACATTGCATGGGAGGGGAAGATGAACGGTACTGAGGGACTGTGGAGAAAGGTGTAGCTGATATGTATGCAGTGATGGTAAGGTGAGTTAGTGGTGGGGGTGTTGATCAACCTGATAGCTTGAGAGTAAGTAACTGTTTTTGAGTCTAGTTCAGAGCTCAAATTCAAAGTTCAAAGTACACTTATATTTGAAGAATGCACATGTATATATATATGTACATAGGGGTCCTCTCTTGGATGCTGAGTAGCCTCTTCCCTGATGTACAACAATCATTGATCTTAGCCTTGGGCTTCTCATATTTAGAATTACTCTCTGATTTCCTCACATGGATCCTTGTGGAAGGGCATTGCCTGGGAGCAGGCCTATGATCAGAAGTTGGCTGCCCATATAAATGCAGACATACTGTATTCTAACTCATGGGAGCAATGCAGCTGCCCAGGAGGGCAAAGAATTTTGTTAGATATTGGTCATGTAGTACAGCTGAGCAGCCCTTATCTGAAATGCTTGGGGCCGGAAATGTTCCAGATTTTGGAATTTTTGTGATTTTGGAATATATACTGAGATATCATGGGATCGCCATCATTTCTGACACTGAACAGGGAGATAATGGATCTGAATGTGTGGCTGAGGAACTGGTGCAGGAAGCAAGGATTTACATTCTTGGACCACTGGGGTATGTTTGGTGGTAAGGATGAATTGTACAAAAGGGACGGGTTGCACCTTAATAAGCGGGGCACCAGCATTCTGGCAGGCAGGTTTGCCTCTGCAACACGGGTGTGTTTAAACTAAGTGGGGAGGGGGAGGGGATAAACTGGAAACATAAGGATGGAGTTAAAGGGAAAGAGAGAATAAGAAAAGTTACGAAAGACAGCAGAATCAACAGAGCAGAAAGCTCAAGAAGGGATCGTACAGTATGGCCAAGTGAAACAGGAATTGATATGGGAGGTGAGGGGAGTAATGAATTAAAAGTATTGTATATGAATGCACGGAGTATAAGAAATAAAGTGGATGGGCTTGAGGCACAGTTGGAAATTGGCAAGTATGATGTTGTGGGAATAACAGAAACATGGCTTCAAGTAGACAGGGCCTGGGAAATGAATATTCAAGGGTATACGTCCTATCAAAAGGACAGACTGATGGGCAGAGGGGATGGGGTGGCTCTGTTGATGAGGAATGATATTCAGTCCCTTGCGAGGGGGGGACATAGAATCAGGAGACGTAGAGCCAGTATGGATAGAACTGAGAAATTCTAAGGGTAGAAAGACCCTAATGGGAGTTATCTACAGGCCCCCAAACAGTAGTCTGGATGTAGAGTGTAAGTTGAATCAAGAGTTAAAATTGGCATGTCGCAAAGGTAATGCTACAGTTGTTATGGGGGACTTCAACATGCAGGTAGACTGGAGGAATCAGGTTGGGTACTGGACCCCAAGAAAGGGAGTTTGTGGAGTCCCTCCGAGATGGATTCTTAGAATAGCTTGTACTGGAGCCTACCAGAGAGAACACAATTCTAGATTTAGTGTTGTGCAATGAACTGGATTCGATCAGGGACCTCCAGGTGAAGGAGCCATTAGGAGGTAGTGACCATAATATGATAAGTTTTAAGCTACAAGTTGAGAGGGAGAAGAGAAACTCAGAAGTGTCAGTATTACAGTTGAACAAAGGGAACTATGGTGCTATGAGGGAGGAGCTGGCCAAAGTTCAATGGAACAATACCCTAGCAGGGATGACAGTGGAAAAGCAATGGCAAGTGTTTCTGGGAATAATGCGAAAGGTGCAGGATCAGTTCATTCCAAAGAGGAAGAAAGATCCTAAGGGGAGTAAGGGGAGGCCATGGCTGACAAGGGAAGTAATGGACAGTATAAATATAAAAGAGAAGAAGTATAACATAGCAAAGACAACTGGGAAGCCGGAGGATTGGGAAACTTTTAAAGAGCAACAGAAGGTAACTAAAAAGGCAACATGCAGAGAAAAAATGAGGTACGAGGGTAAACTAGCCAAGAATATAATGGAGGATAGTAAAAGCTTCTTTAGGTATGTGAAAAGGAAAAAAATAGTTAAGACCAAAATTGGGCCCTTGAAGACAGAAACGGGTGAATTTATTATGGGGAACAAGGAAATTGCAGATGAGTTGAACAGGTACTTTGGGTCTGTCTTCCCTAGGGAAGACACAAACAATCTCCCAGATATAATAGTGGCCAATGGACCTAGGGTAATGGATGAACTGAAGGAAATTTATATTAGGCAAGAAATGGTGTTGGATAGACTGTTGGATTTGAAGGCTGATAAGTCCCCGGGACCTGATGGTCTGCATCCCAGGGTACTTAAGGAGGTGGCTTTAGAAATCGTGGACACATTGGTAATCATTTTCCAATGTTCTATAGATTCAGGATCAGTTCCTGTGGATTGGAGGGTGGCTAATGTTGTCCCTCTCTTCAAGAAGGGAGGAAGAAAGAAAACAGGGAATTATAGACCGGTTAGCCTGACGTTGGTGGTGGGAAAGTTGCTGGAGTCAATTATAAAAGATGAAATTATGACACATCTGGATAGCAGTATCAGGATTGGTCCGAGTCAACATGGATTTACGAAGGGGAAATCGTGCTTGACTAATCTTCTGGAATTTTTTGAGGATGTAACTATGAAAATGGACAAGGGAGAGCCAATGGATGTAGTGTACCTGGACTTTCAGAAAGCCTTTGATAAAGTCCCACATAGGAGATTAGTGGGCAAAATTAGGGCACATGGTATTGGGGGCAGAGTACTGACATGGATTGAAAATTGGCTGGTTGACAGAAAACAAAGAGTGGCGATTAACGTGTCCCTTTCGGAATGGCAGGTGGGGACAGGTGGGGTACCGCAGGGTTCAGTGCTGGGACCGCAGCTGTTTACAATATATATTAGTGACTTAGATGAGGGAATTAAAAGTAACATTAGCAAATTTGCCGATGGCACAAAGCTGGGTGGCAGTGTGAAATGTGAGGAGGATGTTATGAGAATGCAGGGTGACTTGGACAGGCTGGGTAAGTGGGCAGATGCAATTTAATGTGGATAAATGTGAGGTTGTCCACTTTGGTGGTAAGAACAAGAAGGCAGATTATTATCTAAATGGAGTCAAGTTGGGAAAAGGGGAAGTACAACGAGATCTAGGTGTTCTTGTACATCAGTCACTGAAAGCAAGCATGCAAGTACAGCAGACAGTGAAGAAAGCTAATGGCATGCTGGCCTTCATAACAAAGGGGAATTGAGTATAAGAGCAAAGAGGTCCTTCTGCAGCTGTACAGAGCCCTGGTGAGACCACACCTGGAGTACTGTGTGCAGTTTTTGTCTCCAAATTTGAGGAAGGACATTCTTGCTATTGAGGGAGTGCAGCGTAGGTTCACAATGTTAATTCCCGGGGTGGCGGGACTGTCATATGTTGAAAGATTAGAGCGACTGGGCTTGTATACTCTGGAATTTAGAAGGCTGAGAGGGGTCTTATTGAAACATATAAGATTATTAAGGGATTGGACACGCTGGAGGCAGGAAGCATGTTCCTGCTGATGGGTGAGTCCAGAACAAGAGGCCACAGTTTAAGAATAAGGGGCAGGACATTTAGAACGGAGTTGAGGAAAAACTTTTTCACCCAGAGGGTGGTGGATATATGGAATGCTCTGCCCCAGAAGGCTGTGGAGGCCAAGCCTCTGGATGCTTTCAAGAAGGAGATGGATAGAGTTCTTAAAGACAGCAGAATCAAAGGTTATGGGGATAAGGCAGGAACTGGATACTGATTGTGGATGATCAGCTATGATCACAGTGAATGGCAGTGCTGGCTCAAAGGGCCGAAAAGCCTACTCCTGCACTTATTGTCTATTGTTAATTGAATTTATGTGCTACCAGTAAGCAATCCTTGCCATATACTTGTTCATCAATAATAGGTCAGCTGGTGGCACAGTAAGGTCAGCGCCGGGCTCGAGAACGGAGGTTCCCGAGTTCGATCCAGTGAAAGACCACCCCCGTGCGCACTCTCCATCCATGCTGGGTTGATGTCGAGCTCGCAACTCGACCTCGTAAAAAAAAACACTGCCACCTCCAGTTTAAATTCCCACACGGAATATTTTGGAGGATCAAATACCCACACCCAAACAGTAAAAATTATCACATACCATTAATATAATGACAATATAATGTGTGCCAGGTAACCAAAGCAGCATTGGGAGAATACCCGAATCAGCTGTTGAACAACAACGCACAACAGCAGGTTTTCAGTCTCCGCCTAAGATGCTGTATTTTCATTAAAAGGTTACAGTAAACTGTATTTGCATTTTACTTTTTTTTAGGTTTTATGTCAAGTATAAAAACAATCAGCATTGTAGACTTATTCTAGTGTTAGATTTTCATCAGCGACAATCTTCAGAAACTCATCAATGAATTTCTCTGCTGCTTCAAGATGCTTTAAAAATTTAATGCCATTGCTTTTCTTAAATTTCTTCAACCAGCCTGCTGAATATTTACAATTACCTTCAATCTTCAGTTTGTCGTGATAGATCTTTGTTTGTTTCATGATTAGCATACTGTTAAGCGGCATATGTTTATCCCGACATTGATGAATCCACTCTTTCAATACTCAATTGAGATATTCATTATTCGTTTTATAGAGTGTTTTTCTATTTTTCATTAAGTTCTGTTCATTTCAGACATGAGATCACTTCTCAGAATTGATTGTGGAGCGCATCGTGTGGGAATTTTCCATTTGTGGCATCGTTTCAGACCTCAAAAAAATTTTGGAGTTTGGAAATTTTTGGATTTTGGATTTTCGGATAAGGGGTACTCAAACTGCATTAGTTTCTACCACTTGGTCTCACTAGCAAGCCAGGGGATATTTTCATGAACATACAGCAATATCAAATTGAATTTGGAATCAATTTCAGAATGGAGTTCTTGAGGGGCCAATGCTTTGTGTTTAATTTTCTCTTGTAGCACATTTGTAAATGTAATTACGTAAAACTCCTTTGTGCATTATTTTAACATGATGATTATCTTGTTTAAACTGTGTTTTCCCCAAAGGAATGAAATCTCCAACAGCTCAGGTAGTTAATCATCCAGCCAATTACCGCCCTATCAGCCTACTCTCAATCATCAGCAAAGTACTGGAAGGGGTCATCAACACTGATTTTCATGCAGCACCTACTCAGCATAACCTGCTTACCGATGCCCAGCTTGGGCTCCGTCAAGGCCACTCGGCTCCTGACCTCATCACTTCCTTAGTCCAAACATAGACAAAAAGCTAAATACCAGAGGTGAGGTGAGATGAGAGCGATAGCCCTCGATGTCAAGGAAGCATTTGACCGAGAATGGCATCAAGGTACCCTAGCTAAAATGGAGTCAATGGGAATTAGGGGGAAAATGCTCCGCTAGTTGGAATCACACCTGACACAAAGGAATATGGTTGTGGTGGTTAGAGGTCAATCATTTCATTTTCAGGACATCACTGCAAGAGGTCCTCAGGGAAGTGTCCAAGAGCCAATAATCTTCACATGCTTCATCAATGACCTTCCTTCCATCATATGGTCAGAAGTGGGGATGTTCGCAGATGACTGCACAATGTTCTGCACCATTCGTGACTCCTCAGAGAGTGAAGTAGTTCATACCCAAATGCAGCAGGACCTGGACAATATCCAAACTTTGTTGACAAGTAGCAAGTAACAATCGAGCCATGCAAGTGCCAGGCAATAACCATCTCCAACAAGAGAGGCTCCAACCATCATCTCTTGACATTCAGTGGATGAATCCCCTACTATCAACATCCTGGGTGGTTGCCATTGACAGGAAACTGAACTGGTCTAGCCATATAAACACCGTGGCTACCAGAGTAGGTCAAAAACTAGGAATCCTGCAGCGTTTAACTCACCTCCTGATGCCCCAAAACCTGTCTACCATCTACAAGGCTCAGGTCAGGAGTGTAATGGAATACTTGCCACTCGCCTGGATGAATGCAGCTCCATCAACACTCAAAAAGTTTGACACCATCCAGTACAAGGCAGCCCACTTGATTGGTACCCCTTCCACAAACATCCAGTCCCTCCACCATCGATGAACAATTGCAGCAATGTGTACTATCTACAAGATGCTCTGCAACAGCACATCAAACTTCCTAAGGCAGCACCTTCCAGACCCACAACCACTACCATGTAGAAGGATGAGAACAGCAGATACCTGGGAACACCACCACTTGGAAACGTATTCCCGTTCCTTGATTGTCGCTGGGTCAAAACCATGGAATCCCCTCCCTAACAGCACTATGGGTGTACCTACACCTCAGGGACTGCTGCAGTTCAAGAACGCAGCCACCACCACTTTCTCAAGGGCAACTAGGGATGGGCCATAAATGCTGGCTTAGCTGGCGATGCCCACATCCCATAAATTAATAAATAAGAAAATCAACAACAATATTCCTTTTCACAATTTATGAGACATCTTCCTCTGTGTCATATTAACACTTTGTTCTTTCCTATGCCATGCACAGACTAGGGCAGCTGCGAAGGAGTGTTTGCATCTGGACAATTAGCCAACAAGAATCGTGTTCCATAATCTTCATCCACAGTAGAACACCACAACCATGCCAGTCATAATAACTTCTCATAGATTGCCTCTTCCTAATACTTGGTCTGTGTCACTTTTCTTTATATTAATTTTCACCCCAGGCTTTCCTTTCGACTGGCCCTGCCACTTCCTTTGCCTCTTCTTCCTCACAATTTGCATTTTGTCTTGGAGCCAAGAGGAGCTGAATCTTTTACTCTCAGATGCAAGAAATGCTGAAAACCCAGAGCAACACACAAAAAATATTGGAGGAACTCAGCAGGTCAGGCAGCATCTATGGAAATGAATGTCATTGTTTTGGGCCAAGACCCTTCATCAGGGCTGGAAAGGAAAGAGGAAGAAGGCAGAATAAGAAGGTGGGTGAGGGGGGATTAAAAGAAGTACAAGCTACAAGGTGATAAGTGAAGCCAGATGCGCGGGTGAGGGGAGAGAAGTAAGAAGCTGGGAGATGATAGGTGGAAAAGATAAAGGGCTAGAGAAGAAGGAATCTGATAGGAGAGGATAGTGGACAATGGGAGAAAGGGAAGGAGGAGCGTGTGGGGGATGTGATAGGCAGGTGAGAAGAAGAGAATAGGAAGGAGGAGGGCCAAAGGTTGGAATTGAAGAAGAGGGAAGGGGGAGGGGTGTAATTATCGGAAGTTGGAGAAATCAATATTCATGCCTTCAGGTTGGAGGCTACCTGGACAGAATATAAATGTTGCTCTTCAGACCTGAGAGTGTAGCAGTAGCAGTAGAGATGACCATGGACCGAAATGTCAGAAGGGGAAAGAGGATTGAAATTAAAATGGTTGGACACTGTAAAATCCTGCTTGTTGAGGATGGAGTGAAAATGCTTGGCATAGCCATCCCTCAATCTACATTGAGTCTCACCAATGCAGAGGAGGCCGCATCAGGAGCACCAGATAGAGTAGACAACCCAAACAGATTTGTAGGTGAAGTTTTCCTCACCTGGAAGAGCTGTTTGGGGCTCTCAGTAGAGGTGAGGGAGGAGGTGAATGGCCAGGTGTAGCTCTTCCACCTACTGGGATAAGTGCCAGGAGGGAGATTAGTAGGGAGGGATGAATGGACAATCAAGGGAGTTATGGAGGGAGGGAGTTCTATGGAAAGTGGAGAGTGGGTGGTGAGGTAAAGATGTGTTTGGTGGTAGGGTCTTTTTGAAGATGGTGGAAGTTACAGAGAACCATGATATAGAGGCTCATGGGTGGTGGGTTAGGAGAAGGGGAACTCTATCCCTGTTAAGTCAGTGGGAAGATGGGGTGTTTGCGAAATGGAGAAAATGCAAATGACTGCAGTACCAACGATTGAAGAAGGAAAGCTTGTTCTTTGAAGGAAGGCATTTCTGATGTCCTGGAAAGGAAAACCTCATCCAGGGAACAGATGCAGTGGAGACGAAGGAAATGAGAAAAGAAACTGTTAGTTTTACAGGAGACAGTGTGGGAAGAGGTATAGTCAAGATAGCTGTGTTAGTCTCAACCTGTGACCTCTAGTCTATGCCTGTCCCTTTGTAAAGTGCAACCTCTTGTATTCTACTTTCAATGTTTTTCTTTTAAATGCATATGTTACAGCTCTGAACTTTAATGATGGCATTGCACAACGGGTAGGACAAGGGAACAGAATTACAACAAAGATTCTCAGATAGAACTTGACACAATCTAAGTGAAAGAAACACAATCATCATCCTTTAATATCTACAATATGTTCCTGAACTCCTGCTAATTTCACTTAATAGTTCACATTATCAATATATTCTAATATTCTTAGAAATTCCTTAGAAATGCTGAAGTGTTCCCTATTCTACATTGAAAACTATGGCTAGGACCAATTTTCTGCCACAAAACATTATTATGTGGTTTTACATTATTTTAAAACCCAACTGTGCTATAAAATTTGTTAAAAAGTAGATCAAAGGACAAATGAGATTTAACTGTCAAGCATTTTACAAATAAGACAGCGCAGTAGAAAAGAGCTTTCAAAGCAGTGGCAGAAAACTGCACTCTGAATTAAAATAATTATATGCTTTTGAGCGCAGTTCAGGACTATAGTGTGGCTACATCATTAAACTAATACCCTTAATATTACAGAAACAAAGAATGTATTACAGTGCTTAAAACGAAAGACTGAAAGCAAAAGCCTACAGTCACTTTGTAACCCACAATTGTATATTGGACAGGCAACGATGGCCTGAAAATTACATTCACTGTCTAATGCTCTTGAGCTGAATCAAATTCAATGTATTATGAAATGTGGAAAGAACGCTGTGGGTAAAAATTCCCCTAAACCCTACGATTTGTGAACTTTTCCTCTCTTTGTATATTCCAACTATGCCTTAAGTATGCTCTGAAGGAACACAGTTAAAACTTTGCTGAAGACACTGAACAGGAAAGCTGAATGACCTGATTTGTAACTCTGTACTTAGGAGCCAAAGGAATTTCACCTTTTTTAGCCAATCCAGTGTCCTTTGCCTGCTACTATAACTGTCAAGTTTAGCATGTAAGATGAAGTAGACCTGACATGAATGAGATTTCCTTGGTTAGAACAGGGAATGACTACAAATGTACAGCATATTGCAGCATCTGCGAGGAAAAGGAGAATGTATGTCATATCATTCCTACATAGTTCTTGGCCAATCTACAATCAGGAATTAGCCTTCATTTGGCAGAAGTGTTAAAGTGCCAAACTACACAATTTGCAAGTGGATTCATGGGTTTATTATAGATTCTTAGAGTTAGACAGCAGGGAAACAGGTCCTATGGCGACCAAGTTATCGAGCTGATCTAGTCCCCTTTGTCTGCATTTGGCCTTTATCCTCCTGGACCTTTCCTATCCATGTCCCTGTACAAATGTTTTTTGAACATTGTAATTGTACCTGTCTACCAGTTCCTCTGGCAGTATGTTTCTTATACTCAACACCCTCTCTGTGAAGTACCCCCGTTCTTGGTCTACCTGATGAGGTGGTGGAAATAGTTGTTCTCTCATCATTTAAGAAACATCTAGACCTAGTGCCTGAATCACTAGGGCATAGAAGGCTGTAGATCTAACCTGAATAAAATGTGTAGGTACTTGGAATAGGTAGCATTGATAAGGTGGGCCAAAGAGTCTGGTTCTGTGTGATTTTATGATTTTATGATTCGAGAGTTAGTTCGTGGAAAGTTTGAGTGCATAGCATTCAAAATAAAGGAATATTGTTCCACTGTTTAGCTCTGTCATGCCTCACCTTAATAAGCATAAAATCCAAGCATGCCTGTGGTTTATAACCTCAGTGAGCAATGGTTTTTCTTTTATTGTCCATTAATATTGCAGACAGAGCTTTGCTGATCACCACCAAAGCAGTCAATAGCTATGAACTGCTTTTTCTAAACCATGACAACTGCTAAGTTAATCATGTTTCAATGCGTAATGAATTATTATTTGCAGTGCAATTTAAGTCAGGATTGAAGTAGTTAAATAGAGAATTTGTGAGTTCTGAAAGCAATTATACAGAAGGCAATGGGCTGCTGTCAGCATGTTACATGAGAGTAACCCAATCACGGAGTTCATGGAGTGTCTTAAATCACAAGGACAAAGGTCATTTAGTTTATTAACCAGTTGAGCCCTGCAATTGGACAACCGGGCATAATTCACTTCGTAGTGAGTGTGTATTATACCATCACATTACACAAGGTATTATATGTCAAGGGTTAGAGGGTGAAGGAAAGATGGCGAAGAATGGTAGGAAAGGGTGAGGTAAAGGACAGAAATGGCAAAGAAGGCAGAGGGGTAGGAGGAGGGAAAAAGAATGGAAGAAATCTGGAAAATAATGAGAACACACAATGTGAGTTTAAAAGGTAGGAAAATAAAGTGGAACTGCCAGGCATGATAGAAATACAGCAAAAGAGGACAAGTGAGTAGATGAGCAGTGATTTGTAGTATAAATGCCCAAGTATTTTTAAGTGCGTTCTTCCACTGTAATAGATTGACTCTGGAATATTCTGAAATGCAATTTGACAACCCAGCAATTTTAATGTGCAATAGTGAGAAGTTATCAAAATTTTCTTTACATCAGCTCCAATATCTTTAACTTTGGTTTTCTCACTGTCACCTAGGATATCTCTGTATTGTTTAGACTGGTGAATTATTTCACAGTGTATGCCATATAACAAATAAAAAACAGATCTAATTGAGTGGGTCAGATGGCAACTGACTCTGGAGGACAAAATTCAAGCACTTGTCATCCTTTTTGAAATCCTGATGTGGCAGGTTTGATTTAGTTTTGTTTTGCGTGGGCAGAAACTGTCATTGCTTTATGATTTTCACACTTCACACTACTTGAGAATAAAACAACAGCTATGTTGTTGACTTGCATTAATTCTCTCAAGTGGGGAATTTGGAATTCAGCAATTACAATTGAAAGACCAGTCAAATAACCTGCTCTAGTCTTCCACCAAAGTGACTATGGACTGTCCACAAGGAAGAAGCCATGTGATACTTTTGCTTTCTCTTTCTTTTCTAATGGAATAGTAAGGAATCTTAACAGAGAAAAGGAAGATTATCTCATAAATATTCAGCATATTGTATATTTTACTTCATTCTTTGATTGCTCTTCCATCTTTCTTGAAGGCACTGACTCATAATGCAGATATCAGAAGCTTTCAGAACATAACTTTATATATGATCTTTGAGTCATAGCCATCAGATTATTGAACACAAGTGATTGTAACCTGATTCAGCTGTCAAGCAGTATGCACAGCCAAAGTCAGGAATGGGAAGCCGGAATAATTATACTATTTGCCAATTGTTGCAGAACCC
The DNA here is from genome assembly GCF_030028105.1 of Mobula birostris. Taxonomy (NCBI): domain Eukaryota; kingdom Metazoa; phylum Chordata; class Chondrichthyes; order Myliobatiformes; family Myliobatidae; genus Mobula; species Mobula birostris. The sequence goes on along the minus strand of NC_092380.1, from coordinate 72,547,189 downwards.
ATGGTTATTGCAGCTGAGAGCAGCTAATTCAGCACAGGCCTGCAACTCAATCTGGTCTGTATTGCAAACCAAGCAACTGAATTGTTTTATGCTAATTACTATCCCTATTAAGATGTATCCTATTCCAGATTACTTTTAATGGTAATCACTGTAGTAAGAAGAAAATTCAAACAGCATTTTGGGTGTGTCCTTGTATTTCCTTCATGTATTTTCATTGTTGTTTTGGCTTCTGTTTTGATTTAGCTTTTCTTTCATCACTGGGGTTTTGTGTAATTCCACCTTAATCTTCATATTTATGCTGTTACCAATTTTGAATAGACCAAATATCATACATACTTAAGTAAATTTGTTACAGATTTCTTCTTTGCTAGTGTTTAGTTACATCATTTCGTTCACTGAGATCAGAATTGGTTAACACACAGTGCTGCAGTTTGATTCAAAGGCGGTCACGATTCCTTTTTTTAATCAATTATGCTGGGATTCGATTTACAGGTGGTGCTCCAGTTCTGAAAGTTCATCCAGTTTCTCATTGTGATTACCAGCTGGGAGTTTCAGCAGTACCTATGATCATAATGAACAATCATACGTTGTCCCAAATACTGATTTTCTCAGTCAGGAACTCAGAAGAAGTTCTGCCTGACTTTGTGACCGTATTCTATTCCAATCCCCAGCTTCCCTGTTTCCCCTCCTTCTCATAAACCCACCATACCTCTGCTGTCTGACATCAGTTGTAATCGTCCTGCCACAAGCGTTTCACAGTCTGAGCCTTTTTAGAATAGATCAACGATAGAAGATGGATCCTCTGAAGCTTGTGCAGTTCCATTCTACATTGGAAAGTGTACATACCAACAGAACCATCAGGTAACTGATGATCTGTACAGTCTGCTGTCTGGATACAGCTCAGTACAAATAAACTAAAGATCAGTTCACAAGTCAACTTCACATTTACAGAGTCATGTTACACGTATCCACGCATCCCTGCAAATCTTTAACCTCTCAAATGATTATTGATTGGGGTTGTGAAATACAGACAGTGTTGCCAACCCCACCCATGCACATCCCTGAATCAAAATTGTATCCAGGACTGGAACTCTGTTGTTGAATAAAAACCTACATATCTGCTCAAAGTGCAGCAACTGATTCCAATGGAGCCATTCTCTCCGAAGCTAAGATTATACTTAAACTGTCAATTTATTTTACAATACCCGTTACTAGAAATGTTGAGAAAAACTTTGAAAGCTTTGTACTTGTGAGGGATATATAATATTGGAAAATATAACAATGTTTAACCAGATCCTACTAATGTTGCAATAGTTTTCACTTGCAGAGAGTATGAAAGCCATGTTTGTTGGATGTAATGGAAGGTGTAGTTATTACATCTGGCAGTGATATTCATGATTTGAGAACGCTTAAATAAATAGGTGAGAAGTGAAAATACTTGATTGGGCATGAAATCAATAGAGGAAATTCCGAAAAGTGTTTTTTAGTCCCCAGGTATTCTTCAGGATCTGCAACTCCAATGTATAGAAAAGTTAGTGCAAAATGCTTTTGAATTTAAGATAAAATAATTTCTGATATTTTCCTCTAGTGTTTATCTAGCTATCCTACAAGGACTAACAGTTATGCTCTCTCAGGTATGAGGAAAGATTGTGTAAATAAGTATGCTCTCTAATTTATATTAATACAAGTATGAAAATTAATTGGAACTACTCACTGGTCAGTTTATGAAATAACTATTCCACGCACATAAGAGAATTGCCTTCTGTGAGGTATTTCCCAGAGAAACTCTTAACAATTATTTAGGTAGCAATAAATGGTTTAAATTTGATCAGGGACTAATGATTCTGTCTCTTATAACTTAACTAGAATAATGTATATAATCCAATTCTCTATTGCAAACAGAGTTGTTGACATGTTTAATGTAAATGGGTTATTTATATAATAAAAAGCAAAGACATTTTAACCGTTAGAGTAAATCAAACCTACAGCTGGTCTAGAAATGTTAGCAACACTTTCAGGTGAAATGAAGACCCATGTTTTGGCATTCATCTTAAATTTCTTTTTTATTTCGTAAAATAACTTGGTTCAAATCTTAGAGTATTAAATTTTGCCCTGATCCGTATCTCCTCCCTTTCCCAAATCTTCATGCTTACCCCATCTTCCCGCTGCCTTAACAGTGATAGAGTTCCTCTTGTTATTATATACCAACCTATGAGCCTCCACATTCAACACATCCTGGCAACTTCCGCCATCTCCAAAGGGATGCTATGACTAAACATATCTTTACCTTGCTTCCTCCGTGATTCTCTTGTCCACTCATCCCTCTCCATCAATCTCCCTCCCATCACTTATCTCTGCAAGTGGCCACAGTGCTACACCTGCCTATTTACTTCCTTCCGTGTGTCCATTCAGAGCCCCATACATTCCTTCCCGGTGAGACAACATTTCAGCTCTGAATCTGCTGGGGTCATCTCTTGTGTTCGGTGCTTCCGATGCAGCTTCCTTTAGGCTGCTGAGACCCGTTGTAAATTGGGTGGCCGTTTCATCAAGCAGCTCTGTTCCATTTGCCAAAAGCAAAACTTCCCATTGGTAAAACATTTTAATTCCGATTCCATTTCCCGTTCTCCTTTCAACATGTTGGTCCGTGGCCTTGTCTCATGCCACGATGAGGCCACCTTAGGGTAGAGGAACAAGACCTTATATTCCATTTGGGTAGCCCCCAACCTGATGGCCTAGTTATCAATTTTTCCTTCCAGTAAACAAAAATTCCCTCTCCCTCCCTTCTTCTATTCCCCACTCGGGACACTTGTAGAAAAGAGGTTCAGGGAAATACATATTTTTTTTATGGAAGAAATATGGGGGAGGGTTCGACAGAGTATTTGAGTTCACAAATGTAAAATAAAAATAATTAAGACTGAGTTAAGGAGAAACTGCTTTATGCAACATTTGGTTGAAAATGGAAATACTGCCTTTAGATGTGGTATACTGTGGCCCTCAAAAGGGAATTGGTTAAAAATTGGTGGAGAAAAATTGCAAAAAGAAAGAGCCAAGGGTGGAACTAGTAAATTGTTGGCCTGGACATGATAAGCAGACTGGCCTCCTGTGTAGTAACCATTCTATGAGTCTATGATAACTGATAGCTAAAATAGTGAAGAATTTGCAGTCAGCAGTAAAGCAACATTCATTGTTTTTTTACCTCAAAACACTCCATAGAAAGAGGTACCAATCTCAGTGTAGGAATCTCACAATTCGGCTCCACATGTCGCTATTAAAAACGTAGAGCCCATGCCACAAGATCTGCAGTTTTCATCTAAAGGGAAAAAAAACTGATCCCTAGCTATACAACTAGCCAGAATATTTTGTGCCAAAAAGCAAACCAGTCCTAAATTACAGATTAAGTGACAGGAACACACCTCTAGCAATGTATTAGTATCAGAATTAGAATCAGAATCAGGTTTAATATCACTGGAATATGTTGTGAAGTCTTGAAATACATTGTTTTGTGGTAGCAGTACATTGCAATACATAAAAACTATAAATTACAATAATTATATATACATATATATAGACATACAAAAAAAGAGAGAAAAAAGAAAAAAAAACAAATAGTGAGGTCATGTACATGGGCTCATTGTCCATTCAGAGATCAGATGGAGGTGGGGGAAAGGTCATTCCTAAAACATTATGTGTGTGTCTTCAGGCTCCTGAACCTCCTCCAAGAGATGCAGGAGTTGGCTACTTAATGCCCTCCCTGATCTCCTCCTGAAGTTTTCAATGTGCATCAGTTAACATGAACATTCATCTGCTGCGTTCCCCTGGGCTGTTTCTGTAGTACAGACCAGAAAATGTCCCACACCTAGTGATTGGTTTCAATAGCCTTAAAGTATTAGTTGATGTCAAATTGTGAACAGACTTTTTTTCCCGAAGACTGATTCTACATTTTTTGTAACATCATTTTAATTCATATCTGCTATTCGTAATTTCATAGCTCCAGAATGATCCCTAACAGTCTTCCAACTACTATGTGTCAGTAGGTCAAAGTCAGGGCAAGGAGGAAGAACAAGGAAGCAACAGAATCTCCAGATGTAAGGGGACTGTAAGAAGGATCACTTCCAAATATCAAACAGTTCTGCCTGGTTCTTACCTTACTAGTTTTTTGTAGGTATAAGAACTCTATGTGGTCATAAATTGTCCCCCCCATAGCGATGGTGTCTCCAAAAGAAAGAACACAAACAATCATTCTATTTTTTTTTCCCCTGTCTCAAAATCACAGCTGCTTGATGTATGTCGTTTTGTCTGGGGACAAAAGGAATGATGAATGAGCGGCAAGTGTGTAGATCAATATGTGATACCTTATAACTATCATGCAGCTGTATAAAAGATTGCTTTGGCCAGACTTAAAATGCTGTGTGCACTACTAGTTCAGCCTATTGCAGGAATGATATAAAGCCTTTGGAAAGGATGTAGAGAAGGTTTGCCAGAATGCTGCCAGGATTAGAGGATATAAATTATAGAGAGAGGTTGGACATGTTTTGTTATGTTTGTTATGTTTTGTGACTCCATTACCATTTCTTCCCGCTCTACAGTAATAAATTGAAAGGTTGGATCACACTAGCCAGTTTTGGCAGGAATCTTTCATAATAATTAATAATTCCTAAAAATGACTGCAACTGTAATACATCCTTTGGTCTTGGGGCATTCACTGCTGCTTGAATTTTCTCCACACATTTGTATAAATCTTGTGCATCAATGGATTGACCACAGTAAGTGATGCTTGGTTTAAAGAATTCACATTTGCTGCATTGTGCTCTGAGCCCATAACCTTTTAATCGTTTTAACACTGTCATGAGATTTTGGAGATGTTACTTATCATCCTTACCAGTAATAGTAATGTCATCCAGATAACACTGAGTGCCTGGGCAGCCTTGCAGAACCTGGCCAATAGGTTTCTGCCAGAGTGCAGCTGCAGAAGCTACTCCAAAAATAAGACTATAATAGCAGTAAAGCCCTTTGTGAGTGTTTATAGTGAGAAACACTTCAGATGCTTCTTCCATCTCTATCTGTAGGTGTATATCTGCTAAATCCACTTGCTCCAGAAAGGTTTACAGAGATATCCTCTATCCTGGGCAGAGGGTACTGATGCTGACTTTAAAATCACCACAGATCCTGACAGACCTGTTCTTCCCTCCTACTAATGCCTTTGGGTTCTAATGAACCTTGGAAAAAGTTCATTCAGCCTCCATGCAATCAAGCTCACTGACTACTTTATCACAGATGGCAAAAGGAACCAGATGGAATTTGCAAAGCTTGGGTGCAGCATTTTCATTTAACACTATTTTATTCTTGATATGTTTTCCAGTGCTGTCCTTTAATACTGCTTTGGCATCATCCAGTAATTTCTTAATTCCCTTTCAATTGGCTTCATTGCAGGGAATGTAGCAAGCAAATTGTGGATGGATCTCCAGTCAAGTTATAGTTGTCTCGGCCACTCACAATGCCACAATACTGACCCTCCTGTTTTCATCACAAACAAGCCTGGGAAGCTTGTTGGGTGTTGTATTTAAATGTCCTTCCCACAGGAGAGTTATCTTTTCTCCATTATAAGTTCTTAGTTGGATATCCACAGGCTCAAATTGTGTCTTTGAAATGCTATTTAAATTTATTTGAAACAGCCAAGCCAGTATCCAATTCCATTTTAGTACATTTGTTGTTCACTTCTGATGTAAGCCATATTGCTTGTCTAATGTTAGCTTTCACATTGTAAATCGCAAGCGTTATCAGTCCTGTGTCATTCTCATCATTATCAGATTTTTATCAACACCATGCAGATTAGTGCACTTTTTGAAACTGCAGCTTGACTTTTTAGCTTTTTCTCTTTTTTGTGCAGTCCATTTATTTTTATCTGCCCAAAATGCACTTGGCATGTGTCCTACTTTGTTGCATGTTCTGCAAGTTTCACATTTAAACCTGCATTGGTCCATTGAATGTGCGCCCCTGCCAGAACAGTAACACAATGTGTTCAGCCAGGCCTTTTCCTGTTTTTGCAATTTTGTTATGTTCACTTCCAATGGCATCTCTGACAGCAGTTTTCATTGATCCAGTGATTTCAGCTGCTCTTTTAAATGTGAATTGTATTTCAGTTAGGAGCCATTTTTCAATGCTTTCTTGTAGGATTTCACAAACTAAACCATCCCTCTGTACATCATTAAACCCTCATTAAGCCCATCAGTGAACTGTCAATGCTCAGACAATCTCTTCCAAAGCCACGTATGCTGAAATTGACTCCCCTTCCTTTTGGATTCTACTTATGAAATCTAAAGCATTCTGCAATCAACAATGCATTTGGTTCTAAGTGTTCCTGCATTACTTGCACAATATCAGCAAAGCTAATTTTGACTGGTTTGGTTGGAGCAGTGTGCTTAGAACTGAATAAAACAGGCACACATTTCTAATTGGCTCTTCAATTTCCTTTAAAATATTGTTTAATTCAATCAGTACACAAAATCCAGTTATCACTTGTGCAATCAAACATCTATCTTTTTGATGCAGCTAGCTATCTCTTTCTTTTTTTTATTTATTTATGATTATTATCACCTGGTACACTCTGTTTATGAAGCCATGAATTTGTCCATTTTCTGTCTTTTTTTCACTCAAGCATCTCGTTGCACTTCAATAGCTAGGTAGTTATCTTGGGTTCCTTTAAAACTTATTCATTATCACTGTTATGTCTTTTAACTCCAAAACATAAAGCTAATCATAAGAAAAACATGGGGAGACCAGAAGAATGTATACTCTTTGTTTCTTTGCTTTTGTGAGGTGCACACATTTGACATAGTGGTGTAATGACATGTACTATTCACATACTTTTACATATAACCCATAATGAATGATGTAAGCAACAAAGAATGCTAATCAAGCAATATATTTTCAATATTACTCAAATGTTACTGAAATATTAAATATACAACAGAGATGTTCCCCTTGAATATCAGAGGCTGAGGGGAGGAGTCATAGAAGATTCTAACAGGTGTAGATAGATGTGACATTCAGGATCTTTTTCCCATGGTAGAAATGTCAAGTACATGAGGATATGCATTTAAGGTAGGTGGAGGAAAATGTAAAGGAGGTATACAGGCAAGCTTTTTACAGAGAGTGATAGGTGCCCAGGACGGGCTTTTGGGGGCAATGGCGGATGCAGATACAATAATGGCATTTGAGAAGCTGTTGGATAGTCACATGATTATTCAGCAAATACAGGGCTATGGATCATATACAGCCAGAGGAGTCATACTTGGCACAAACACTGTGAGCCCAAGGCCCTGTTCCTGTGATGTAGTCTTCTTTGTTCTATATAAGTGAAGAGTCGTGGGATTTGTCTGGGCTGTGGCTATTTGAAGTGATTATTGGACTTTTGTTAACTGCTACATTATTTTCATCTTTCAGTAATGTGTGGCCATAATTTGATGACAACATATAAATGCAAAATATAGCTCAGTTTCTAAAGGAACATTTGAAACTGTGAATGGCAGTATATGGTGTCATGAGAACATATGAAAAAGTGATATGCTTGTAATGCTACTGGTGGCACAGTTATCAGTTCATTTGTGAAATATCACTTTACCATGAGCATGCAACATCAAATTGATACATTGCTTGCAACAACACAGTCTGGTGCTGAGAGCAGTCACCCAGGTTGGGACCTTCTCACCAGCCTTCCACATCCATGAAATTATTTGCCTCTGTCACTTCTCCCCCAGTGTGGGCAGAAGACCATACACCTTCTGTGGATTTCCTCAATCAGAATCTTACGTTCCAAATCTATAGGCTGTGCCCTCTTTCCCTCAGGCTTCTAACATGTGTCTGCCTCCTTTGTATCCTCAATGGAAATGACAGGATGAAGACTATATTAATAGGATATAAAAATGGTACCTAAACAGCGTGTAGGTGCTAACTGTGAGCGTGTCTGCTTTAGCATCTCTGTGCAAGTTCAAAACATGGTAATCACCAATTAGCTCCAAAGTTGCAAACTAAAAACCAGATTTTTGAACATGTGTGTCTTATTAGCTCAGCACTCACTTAGCACTTCTTTTCACCCTTTTCCCCAAAATAACCGCCTCAGGAATTCTCAGTGCATTAGATACAAGACTCCGATGTCTGTACTGTAAGTGAGAAGTTGCATTTTCCTCATAGTGCTTTGAATAAACAAATCATAAGGCAAAGATTTAAAATCAACTATTGGCTGATGGTGTACAACGTTGTAATGAACAGGTACGCAAGAGAACGTTTCAAGCAGTATTTTAAGAAGAAGGATGAATTTTTGGCCTTGCAGTTTTCCTGTTGAAGCTAAAAAGATCTGCAGTCTCGTTCCCTGCTGGGCAAAAGATGGAATAAAATGGAAACAGTTGAAGCTCCTAAATGAGAAAGTGCCAAAAGTTCACTGTACCTGGAATCGTAAAATAACAGAGAAGTGGATCAAGTATTTTTCAAGCTAAATGGTGAAGTCCTTTTAAAATAATTAATTATAGTAAAGACAACATTAGCTACTAGCACTGAATGCATAAAAATTGCTACAGACGAGTGTATTACTTGTATTTCTATTTTATGTACTGTTGTACGCAATATACCTTCAGGCATGGCTTACTGATATCGTCAATCAAATATTTTTTATCTAATTGACAATTTTATATACTTATTGGACAATTCTTTAGTGTCACATATTTGCCACTACGTTGTAAGGAGAAATGAGATCAAAAGATGTCCATCTTTTCTTTTAATCATAACATGTAAACACAGGTCTTATACTGATTTTACAAATGTAAAAATTACCTCAGTTTCTGAAGAAACATTTAAAGATGAGTAAGTTCTGGAAAGCTTATTAGAAAATTGGAAATACATAACTATTTAATCACTTTATGAGAAAAGGAAAGGTGGTTATTTCTGTGTAGAACTCTCCATCAGATTTTCTATCGGATCGAATGCAATAAAGGTCACTTAATCTCTGAGATTCTGATTAATCTGCCATAAATTTATAATTTTTAAAAAAAATGTGATATTTGCCATGGAACTAATATGACAAGTTTGCGAACTGACAATAAAAGTACAATTAAGTATTCAACACACGACTCTTTTCACTTGCGATATTTCTCACTCTGTTCATAAATGCTGTTATAGTTATGGAAAATATTATGTAAAATGTGCCCCCTTCCATCTTTGAGTTCACAGAACTCAAAGCATGTTTTATTTTCAAAACAAGTGAAATCCATGAAATATTCTAGGATCTTTCAAGATTGATTTTTTAGCCAAGTTTACAATGAGACTGAAAAAATATTGTTATTGATAGAATATCACACTAATTCAATATTATTAATAAAGACCATAAACTTAGTTCGATCAATATTGTGGCTTCAAGAGTAGGTCAGAGATCGGCTATCCTTTAGCGACTAACTGCTATCTTGATTTCTCAAAGTCTTTCCACCATCTGCATGGCAGAACCCAGGAGTCTAATGGAATACATTTCACATAACTGAATAAATGCAATTCAAACACTGAAGAAGTACAATATGATTCAGAATAAAATAATCCAGTGCACCATTTTAAACACATTTCCCTCCAGCACCTGGAGCTGACTGTGTGCCATCTGTAAGATGTACTACAGGAACTCTTCAAAGCTTCTCCATTACATTTGCCAAGTGACCTCAAGCACCAGTAAGCCTGCTTTTCCCAAGCTTATGGGCTGAGGGAAAACTAGATGAAATTTCTTCTTCTTGAATGGACTTTGAATGAGCTCCCCAATGCAGTTATGAACAGTGAACTGATATATGGAAGAGAGCAGCATCAGCAGCCTGGTATATTCCTGACACTAGGAAGCTCCCAGTTCTAGAGGTCTCATGAAAGGAAATATGCTCTTAGCATCTAATCTGTCAGGATGGCTCTCAGATATTTATATGTTTATATGTTTCAAAAAGATCATCTCTTTCACACTGCAAAATTCCAGTGAATAAAGGCTATGCTGGCTCAAGTGTTTCTTCATCTCACGAATCAAAAGACCGAAGCTTCTCTGAACTGCTTCCAATGCAAATTCTTCTTCCCACTGCCTTAGATTTCCTCTGGTCCTCAGCTACCACTCCATGAGTCGCCACATTCAACACGTCATTCTCCGTAACTTCTGCCATCTTCAACAGGATACTACCACCAAACACATCTTTACTTTCCCTCACTCTCCACTTTCCATGGGGATTGCTCCCTCCATGATTCTCTTGTCCATTCATCTCTCCCCACTAATATCCTTCCTGCAAAGTGAAAGAAATGCTTTACCTGCCCATTCACCTCTCCCCCCCCCATCTCCATTCAAAGCCAAAAATAGTCCTTTCAGGTGAGACAACACTTCAACTTTGAATTTTTTGGTGTTATCCATTGTATCCAGTGCTTCCAGTGCAGCCTCCTCGACAATAATGAGACCCGTTGTAAATTTTGCAACCACATTGTCAAGCACCTCTGCTTCATCAGCTAAAAGCAGAATTTCCCTGTGGCCAACCATTTGAATTCTTGTCTCCATTCCTGTTCTGACATGTCAGTCCTTGATCTGCCATGGTGAGGCACTCAGGGTGGAGGAGCAACTCCTCATCTTCATCCTAGGCAGCCTTCAACCTGAAGAAATGAACATCAATTTCTCCTTCCAGTTTTTTTTAAATTTTTCTCTCTTTCTTTCTTTTCCTATCCATCTTCCATCTTCCTTCTATTTCCGACTCTGGCCTCTTACCTTTTCTCCTTGCCTGTCTTTCACCTCTCTCCCTGGTGCCCCTCCTTCTTCCCTTTCTCCCATGGTCCACTCCTCTCCTATGAGATTACTTCTTCTTCAGCCATTGCCTTTCCCACTCATCTGGCTTCACCTAGCACCTTCTAGCTTGTCCTTCTTACTTTCTGCCCACCCTTTTATTCTGCTTTCCTTTCCAGTACTGATGAAGGGTCTCAGCCTGAAACATCAACTGTTCATTCATTTTCATAGATGCTACCTGACCCAATGAATTCTTTCAGCATTTTGTGTGTGTTGCAATGCAAGTTATTCCTTTCCCAAAAAAAGAGACCAAAACTATACTAGTAAATGAAAATCAAAAGTACAGTTGATGCTGGAAATGTAAAATGAAAGATTTGAAACTTCTAGAAATACTCAGCTCCATCAGAGGATCTCAGCCTGACACATTAACTAAGTTTCTCTATGCACAAAAGCAACTTGACTTGCTGACTGTTTACTACATTTTTAGTTTTTATTTATAACTACACAGAATTTCTACCAGCATCCTGTACACTTGTTGGCTAATAATAGCACAAGCACCTCCTCTTTTGGACAACAGAAAGTCTAGTGCTAGTCAGTTGTGAAGGGCCACAGTGCGGATTGCCAGCACTTCAGCAAAAGTTAATGTCATTGATGGTCTGGCTTGTGTAATGTAGCGCTAAGGTTATGCTTCTCCAGCAGTGCTGAGGCCATGTTGATGCTCTCATGAGCCAGTCTGACAACTCATCAGAACAGGAACCCCACAATCCAGAAATGTGCAGTTGCCATGGTACTTCAACTGCAGACCCACACCGTCTGAGTAAAGAGAGCATAGACAGGTCATAAATCTATAGTACTATGTCGGACAGATAACAACAACCCCTCCATGGCAAAAAAATTCCCATTTTACAAGGAGTACCCCGGTAGCCAATGATAGACCTGCTGGCCACATAGACAGTAAGTAGTGTTTACGGGATTTGGAAGGTCACCAGTCGTATAGGCATTGCATGCACTGTTATCTAAATCTAGTTCCGGTCCTTGATGGTTACAGTAAGCATACGTCACCCCGATCCCCATGAAGCAGCTTTAAAGCCATGGGGAGGGGGGGGTGGAAATGGTGGCAGTCCTATAATTATTGTAAGTGCATTGATACTATCCCTCAAAACAATTGCATTTACAATCATCATTCCTATGGGCAGTGCAGTCCCGTGCACCCTTTACAGTTCTAGTTATGTTATCAAAGTAAACTGCAGAAGCAAACTCACTACAATTCAGGGGTATAAATGCAATGCCAAGCCAACTTCTGAATGTATAGGCTCCCGAGAGCACACCCAACGACTTGACCAGTTAGTACACGACACATATTATAACTAAGGTGAAGAAAAGTGTGAGGAGTACTAGTGTTGGAAGAGTGATTTCTCCAGAGTGATATCACAGAAAACAGGGCAGACCAAAGACTAACACTAGCAGAACCACATAATTATAACATATAGTTACAGCAGTGCAAAACAATACCATAATTTGATGAAGAACAGACCATGGGCACAGTAAAAAAAAGTCTCAAAGTCCTGAGTCGATTGACTCCCGAGTCCCTGATAGCAGACGGCAAAAGGGAGAAACTCCCTGCCATAAACCTCCAGGCACCGTCAACTTGCCGATGCATTAGAAGCAGCCGACCACAGCTGACACTGAGTCCGTCCGTCCAAAAACTTCGAGCTTCCGACCAGCCTCTCCGATACAGCCTCTCGAGCACCATCGACCTCTCCCCAGCCGATGAAACACGCAAAGCCGAGGATTTTGGGGCCTTCAGCTCCGGAGATTCCGGCTACCACACAGTAGCAGCGGCAATGAAGCGGGCATTTCAGAAGTTTTCCAGATGTTCCTCCGCACGGTCCCCTACCTGACAGATAACAGATATCATTACCGAAGTGGCCGCGCGCGCTGCCGTCGCACCGACATCTTCTCCCCCCTCCCGGGAGGTACTTCTGCAATTGGGCAGAAAATAGATGTCCAGATTACCCAAGATTTACAATGATTACTTTAGGTGGCAAATAGCACATCTGTCCTTATCATCAACGCTCTGGCCACCTGCACCCTGCTACAGTGACACTGGCTAAACCATGTATCCACGTCAACTTTCCTTGGACACTTAAAGTGGTAAATGTGGTCAGCAACACTTGGATTGGACTTCCCACCGGGGCTCCAGGCAGTTCTTTCATTGGTAGGCTCTCCTCACCAGTATCCAATCCCCTGGCTGGTGGGTGTGATTCTCAGCATGATCTTCTGGGCTTTAAGTGCCTGTTGATGGAAGCCTTTAAGAGCTTATGTTAGTGAGATACTATACTGCAACATGCCTTCACCCATAATATGGATGACCATCTGTTTAATTAAAAAGGGAGGGGTGACTGGTGAGTGCACGGAATGTCCCAAAACTATCTCTTGAGACCAGGCTGCTCGCAAAAAAGAGCATACTCCTCATGGATAACAGTTCCATGTTTTACCCCTACTGTGTCCATCGTCCCATTTCCATGTTTGATGACATGAATCAAAGAACTATAAAATCTTGCATTTAGAATAGCATTATCTAAAATATGTCTACACTGTTCATATAAATAAAAATATTACCTGTCATAAGTGGGTTACATGAGTCATCTGTATAAAGCAGGTAATGTTAAACCCATTTTCAGTGAAACCTTAAGCAGATGTTAATCTGGTAATGATTAGCCAAAATTTGGCACTGTCAATTTGGTTAAATATAAAACAAAGCTGTAAGTTAGAATGACATTCAAATTGTATGGGACAGCTATCCCAATTCTTTTAAAATAATGTACAATATTGTCCAGAGGCGATAGTGGAGTAGCATTGTCTTCATTCCCATAACAGTTTCAATCCTTGAACATTGTAATTGCTTTTGGCAATATTGTAGAACACCCATAAATTTAATTAACTCTTCTCATGTCACATAACAGTATATGCTTTCCTTTAACTTTGGTTGCAACATATTTTCAATAGCATTTACGAGGGGTGATTGATAACTTTGTGGCCTAAGGTAGAAGGAGTCAGTTTTAGAAAACCTAGCACGTTTACTTTTCAACATAGTCCCTTCCTACATTTATACACTTAGTCCAGCAGTCGTGGAGCATACGGACCCCGTCTTTGTAGAAGTTGGCATCTTGGACCTCCAGAGAGTGGTCCACAGCAGGGGTGATTGATAAGTTTGTGGCCTAAGGTAGAAGCTGGTGAGTTATACAGCTCTCGTTACATGTACGTGCAGTTCAACTCTTTGAGTGATTATGCAGAATGTTTGAAGTTAATAACTCATCTCCTTCTACCTTAGGCCACGAACTTATCAATCACCCCTCGTATTAAGATGGGCATCCGCACTTCTAGAGTTAATCCAGAATATTTTGAAACTATTTATGAACACTTTCTGCATATTTATTAACATCATTCTGTCTGACATATTTTTATGCCAATCTAAAGTGCGAGGGAGGCATTTTCTTAAAGCTCCTACTAGATCAGTTCAAGGTGCATTTAAATCAACAATTCGCTCACCACTCAGTCTCCTGTACCCTCTAGTGCTGTTGGGAACTGCCGCTTGGGGCTGATGCCATCCTCACTGAAAACTCAAGAGGTGCCACTTCGTTTGGGCTTTGTTTAAATGATGCCTGGGGAAGGCAGGTGTACAGCATCTAGTTCATCCGCAGACTCTGGTACTAATTGTTTCTTTTCACTCACTACAGTAGACACTATTATCCTTTGTCTGTTCATTCTGTCTTTTCCTTCTTTAACTTTTGCTCAGTTTCTCTGTTTTTTACAGGATTCATTCAACCATTTTTGCATTTCACATCTACATTGAACAAACACAGACCACCCTAAGGTCTTGTCATGTTTTCCATTTAGTAACAACACCTCTGCAGACATTAACTACAAACGTTTGTAATTTCATTCCACTCATACAATATACTTCTCGACACACTTCATGCTTTCTAGTCCATAATGTACAAGCATACACACTACTGGAGTCCTTCAGAGAGCTGGGACAGGGGACTTTCATGCTACTATGCATGCATACGTAATCAGGGCACACACACACACACACACACACACACACACACACACACACACACACACACACACACACACACACACACACACACATTTCGGCATTCTTTCTTTTAATCATGACCTTACCCAATTTTTCTCTGCTTCCCATGGGACGTGACCCAGATCAGGGCAAATTTGTGTGGGACACCCCCAGGACCATGAAAGCTTCATGCGGGGCACAATCTGGCAATTTTTAAATACTGTGCTGCAGCTTTCCTGTGTCATCGGCTAAGATGCTGCCGTACCTTGACTACTCTACACAGGAGGAAATTTGCAATCCAGCAGCAGACTCAGTCGTTTGCTCAAATATGAGTAACCTAGGACTTAGAACTGATTGGCTACTAGGGCAGAATTCTTTTTTTCCCATATAATGAAGCCAAGGGTTAGCCATCTCAGTAGAACCTACAAGTAACTTTCGTCACCAATAATAAAATAACTGGGCCAAGACATATGCACTTATACAACTCAAACATACTTAATTTACTTGTGCACAAGTAGAACAGCATGGCCCCTGTCACCACACTGTTCTGAAGCCAGGATAGAAAACTACTATTTTTATATAGAACTGCCTTATCAGTTACAGTTATTGACCATTTAATAAATTAAACATGTTTGAATTCCTTACTTGCAAGATCAATCGCCATTCACAATCGAGATGTTAAAAGTCAATAGAAACTACAAGCTGACAACTGATGACACTTCGAAGTTAGTAAAGCAATTGTCCATTACTTGTTGGGTATATTTCACATCCTTCCCTTATTCTTATCTCGTCTGTCTCCGGCACCCCCTTCTCTGTAAAGGGAAGCTGTGTTCTTCTAGGTGGTTTTCACACTACCACAGTCATCCTCATCTGCAGTAAGCAAGGTTGGCTCCAGCAATCTCATTTCAAAGTCCTCACTTGACTACAAATGCCCCAGGCTATCTTTGCCTGGATATTGTCTTTAACGTGTGGCTTACCACAAATTCCACACTATGTGCCTCAGTTCTACTTATTTTCAAGAATTACTTTGTACAAACTCATCATAAATTACTTACTTTCTCTTTGCTTTAAGTCAAGCAGTCTGAGGGGATTTTTCATAAGTTCTAATCTCTCTGTGAGTAGTGTTAGGAGGGTCTAGATGCCTTTGTGAGCTACACTAAGTTTCACAAAGTTTCTTGACCTCAAGTCCTGGTCCCTGGACTGTGCCAGTCTGTAAAATTTGGTTGTAAGCAACTCCTTGCATTCAAGGACTAGTTTCAGGCAGACCAGAGAGTTTCTTTCATTGACCCAGTAATCTTCAAGCAGAAATTGGAGTTGAATTGGAAAGTGTCCTGTCTTGCAGAATTGTCCAGGATAAGCTACAACCATTTCCACTGCATTGTTTTCTAGATATTCATGACAAATTCATATTCCAGTGGAAAATGGATGCCACCAAAGTCTCGAACTCTGGGTGAAGAGTTTGACAGGGGAGACTCTTTGCACCATCAGCAATCAAGATTCTGGTGCTTGCTTGAAAGTCCAGGTGATGAATCATTCTATCAGTCTGCTTGGAGAAACCATCTGTCATGATACACCTAAATCCTTTTGCAACAAAGCATGTGAGGGCAATCCATGCAAACCACTGCCTTTGATTTAGTGTTTTTCTGTAAAAATATTTCTACAAGAGATCAATAGCATGGCACTGTTCAACCTATTGGACTGTTCTGCAGCTAGACCCATACCTTGCAATAGCATGGGAAGATAATACCTTAGTAAGTACTGGCACTTAGAGCTTGCATTAGGGTCTATGCATATCCTGAAGCAGATATGAAGGTAATCATCAGGAATCGGGCTGTTAAAGTTCATGATTGTTCCCTTCTTATGAACATTTGCACGTTGCATCTCTGAAAATATTATACACTTCTGATCCCCAGATAAAATAGAAAAGATGGCTTGATAAAGATTGCTGAAGCAAAGCTGGGGGCTTGGGCCACATAAGCTCTACCAAGACCACCTGATATCCAGGTTTTATTACTAGTAAAAACTTGTAAGAAATCAGTTTTTTACTTAATTTAATTTAAATTCTGAATTTTAAAAAGTATAAAATTGCATCTATTTGTGTCGATACATTACATAAATATGGTTGAAATTTAGCATGATTTTAAAGACTTAAATTTCATCAATTGTGCCAAATTCTTACAAGAAATATCATCCACTTGTTTATCAGCCCTCAATGCAATTTAGGACAATCAATAATTTCAATCTCCTAAACATGCCTTCTCCACTGACATCCACAGGAATTCCATGCCTGCCTAGGGTGAGTTTGGTTGTTTTCTTAATTTACACAGTTTAAAGTTTCATTGCTTGTGTTTTCTTTGCGGATGTTTGACTTGTGCCAAATGCTGCTGTTTATTAGAAACAGCAGGACCTCCAGAATGATGTGAAAACAACTCTCTTAATATTGCCAGACTGCAGCACCTTACAGTGAGATTGAACCAAAACTTCAGTATGCTGGAGTGTTAGAAAAAACAAATTCAGTTAATAAAAATTCTGCTGTATTTGTGCTTCCATGGACTTGTCTGAAGAACTTTCACTACTTTTGATGGCATAGTTTGTCTACAAGTGGCTGAGCTAAAGTATAAATAAATGGGAACATAGAAATAGTCGAGAGCTGCATGAAAGAATTTAATCTAAAGCCTGATCCTAAGGTAGCTACTGTTAAGAACATAAGAAATAGGAGCAGGAGTAGGCCATCTGGCCCATTGAGCCTACCCCAGCATTCAATAATATCATGGCTGATCTGTCCGTAAACTCAGCTCCAACTACCTGTCTTTTCCCCATAACCCTTAATTCTCCTACTATGTAAAAACCTATCTAACTGTATCTTAAATATATTTAGTGAGGAAGCCTCAACTGCTTCCCTGGGCAGACAATTCCACAGATTCACCACTCTCTGGGAAAAAACAGTTTCTCCTCATCTCTGCCCTAAATCTTCTCCCCTGAATCTTGAGGCCATGTCCCCTAGTTCTAGTCTCACCTACAAATGGAAACAACTTTCCTACTTCTATCTTATCTATCTCTTTCATAATTTTATATGTTTCTATAAGACCTCCTCTCATTCTTCTGAATTCCAGTGAGTATAGTCCCAGGCGACTCAATCTCTCCTCATAGGTTAATCTTTCATCCCTGGAATCAACCTGGTGAACCTCCTCTGCACTGCCTCCAAAGCCAGTATATCCCTCCTCAAGTATGGAGACCAGAACTGCACACAGTACTCCAGGTGCAGCCTCACCAGTACCCTGTATAGTTGCAGCATGACCTCCCTGCTCTTGAATTCAATCCTTTTAGCAATGAAGGCCAACATTCCATTTGCCTCCTTAATAACCTGTTGTACCTGCAAACCTACTTTTTGCGATTCATGAACAAGCATTCCCAAGTTCCTCTGCACAACAGCATGCTGCAATCTTTCACCATTTAAATAATAATCTACTCTTCTATTATTCCTTCCAAAGTGGATGATTTCACATTTACCAACGTTGTATTCCATCTGCCAGACCTTGGCCCACTCACTTAACCTATCTATATCCCTCTGCAGACTCTCCACATCCTCTGTATAATTTGCTTTTCCACTCAGTTTAGTGTCATCAGCAAATTTTGCTATACTACACTTAGTACCCTCTTCCAAATCATCAATGTAAATGGTAAACAGCTGTGGGCCCAGCACCAACCCCTGCAGCATCCCACTTACCACTGCCAACTGGAGAAACACCCATTTATATAACTCTCTGCCTTCTATTGGTTAACCAATCCACTCTCCATGCTAATACACTTCCTCCAACTCCATGCATCCGTATCTTATTTATAAGTCTCTTGTGCGGAACCATATCGAATGCCAAGTATATGACATCCACCTGTTTGCCTCTATCCACTGCACTCATTATGTCCTCAAAGAACTGTAGTAAATTTGTCAAACAGGACCTGCCCTTTCTGAATCCATGCTGCATCTGTCTAATGGAACCACTCCTTTCTAAATGTTTCGCTATTTCTTCCTTAATGACAGCTTCAAGCATTTTCCCAAATACAGACGTTAAGCTAACTGGCCTATAGTTGCCCATCTTTTGCCTACATTCTTTTTTAAAAAAGTGGCGTGACATTTGCTGTCTTCCAATCCACCGGGACCTGCCCAGAGTCTAGAGAATTTTGGTAAATGATTACCAACGTGTCTACTATAACCTCCGCCAATTCCCTCAGCACCCTGGGATGCATCTCATCAGGACCAGAGGACTTATCTACCTTTAGGCCCTTTCGTTTGCTCATCAATATATCTTTAGTGACAGTCTTTTTATCAAGGTCCTCACCTCCCATTTCATCCATAACATCATTCTTTGGCATATTAGATGTGTCTTCCGCTGCGAAGACTGACACAAAATGGTTGTTCAATGCCTCAACCATTTCTTTATCACCCAATATCAATTTCCCCTTCTCGTCTTTCAAGGGACCTATGTTGACTTTAGCCACCCTCTTCCGCTTTATATATTTATAAAAACTATTGTGATCTGTTTTTATATTTTGTGCTAATTTACTTTCATACTCCATCTTCCCTTTCCTTATTTCTTGATTAGTTGTTCTTTGTTGCTTTTTAAAGTTTTCCCAGTCTCCCACTACTCTTTGTGACTTTGTACACATGAGCTTTTAGTTTGATACTATCTTTTATTTCCTTAGTTATCCAAGGCTGGCTCTCCCCACACTTACTGTCCTTACTTTTTACTGGAATATACTTTTGTTGAGCACTGTGAAAAATCTCTTTGAAAGTATTCCACTGTTCCTCAACTGTCCTACCAAATAGCCTGTGCTCCCAATCCATATTAGCCAACTCCTCCCTCATCCCGTTGTAGTCTCCTTTGTTCAAGCATAACACACTAGTTTTAGATCTAACTATTTCATCCTCCATCCGAATGCGAAAATCAATCATACTATGACTACTGTTTCCAAGAGGATCCCTGACTACAAGATCGTTAATCTTACCTGTCTCATTGCACAGGACTAGATCTAAGATAGTATTTTCCCTTGTAGGTTCGTTAACATGCTGCTCAAGAAAGCCATCACGGATGCACTCTATGAAGTCCTCCTCATGACTTTCTTGATCAACCAGATTCATCCAATCTATGTGGAAGTTAAAATCCCCCCATGACAACTGCCATTCCGTTCTTCCAAGCCTCAGTTATTTCTTGGTTAATCGCCTCTGCCACTGCAACATTTTTATTTGGCGGCCTATAGACAACACCCACCAGTGATTTTTTTCCTTTCGCTATTCTTAATCTCTACCTAGATAGACCCAACATTCTGCTCCGTAGATCTTATGTCATCTCTCACAATCGCCCTGATCTCATCCCTAATCAAGAGCGCCACCCCACCTCCTTTGCCTTCCTCCTATCTTTCCATATTACTTGATACCCTTGGATATTTAATTCCCAGTCATCTCCACCTTGCAACCTGGTTTCCGTGATGGCCACTAAATCATATGCCTTGGTACCGATCTGTGCCACAAGTTCACTAACCTTGTTTCTAATTCTATGGGCATTTAGATAAAGTGCCCTTATACTCATTGTCCCTTTAGAATCTAGTGACCTATGCTCTACTGTCGTCCTTTGACTGCACAGATCCAACTGATCTAAGAAAGTTCTCCTTAAATTTCCCTTCCCCTTCAAAACAACTTCCATAGGGGACTGATTATTGAAATCATGGATCCTGTGAAGATGTATGTCTCTGTCATCGTAGAGCACTAGATAGGAATACGTTATCTGAAGTGTTATAGTATTGGAGGTCCACAGAAGATTTAGTGGCATAAGCTCTGTTGAGAATTTATTGACCTGAAGAGTTAATTTTGTTTCTCTCTCCACAGATGCTGCCTGACTTGTGAAGCATTTCCAGTAGTTCTAATTTAATTATTATATGGATGGCCTACATGTGTACAGCGGCCTGCTCATGATTGTCCTTCTGACTGAAAGTCCAGCTTTCTCTATCCCTCACCTTAATACCTCCAGTCTACTCCATGTTTCTCTCATCTGTGCTTCCCATTCCTTCATGTTAGTGAGACTGAGAGGGGGTGCAAGAGGATGAATGATAGACTATATTTTCTTAGGTTCTTTTGATCTCTTTCCCTGTAGGCTGGGTCATACAGAATTCTGCTGCATGCTCCAGAATTATGCATGTTAGTGCATAAAAAGTCCGATCTGTCAGGCATGGTGCCTTGAACCTTGTTTATATCTGATAAGACAATGTTAATCCTGAAGTGCTGAATATTTTATAACTTTCTAATTTTTAGATCATATTCATTGCAAATCTCCCTTTTAATCTCTGTCGAAGTATTTATTGCAATATTTCAAGCTAATTGGAAAATCTTTGTAGTTCAAAACAACTGCAGGTCACCTGGAAATAATTGCTGATAGGTATCACTAAGTACAAAGTTTATTTTCAGTCATTGAAATAAACAGCAGCATGCTATCTAATTTCTAGGCTACTTGGCTTTAAGAATTCTCCGGTCAACAAAATGGGAGCTGCCAAAAACATTTGAATAGAGGATAGTCACTGTTTCAGAAAGTTTGGAGGCGAGCCAAGCTTATGATCACTGTGAATGTCATGTCTGTCGGCAATAGTAAGTCACGGAGTCTCAGAGAGATACATCATAGAAATACTGCCTTTCTTGCAGTGAGTCCATCCATCTTTACATGGAGCCTACCCTCACCTAATTTATACCTCTTGTGTTCCCAATAGTTCAGCCCAGATTCTAGCACTCACAAGTTATTAGGTAAGAATCAGCATTGGATTTATTACCATTGACTTGTACAAAGTGAAATTTGTTGTTTTGCAGCAACAGTACAGGGCAAAGGCATAAAGATTACCATAAACTACAAAATGAATAAAAAGTGCAAATTAAAAAGAAATAATGAGATAGTGTTTATGAGTTCATGGACTATTCAGGATAGGATGTTGGAGGGAAAGAAACTGTTCCTAAATCACTGGCTGTGGATCTTCAGGCTCCTGTATCTCATCCTTGCTAGTAGAAATGAGAAGAGAGTGTGATCCAACCAGCCATAATATTCTCCAAGGTACATTTGCATAGGGTCTTTGGTGACATATAAAATCTCCTCAAATTCCTAATGAAGTGGAGCTGCTGGTGTACCTTCTTTATGATTGCCAGTATGTGTTGGGTCCTGGGCAGGATCCTCTTGAGATGTTGCTGCACAGGAAACTGAAGCTTCTCACTCTTCCTACTACTGACCCTTCATTGAGGACTGGAGTGTGCTCTCCCAACTTCAACTTCACAATCATTTCCTTTGTCTAGCCGACATTGAGAGCAAAGCTGCTGTTACAACATCACTCAGCCAGGTATTACAAAATACTTTTGTTTTGATAACAGGAGAATCTGGACCTTTTATTATCTTGAATGGATAATTTCATATTCTTTTCACATCAGTGTTGTTGAATTCCTAGTGCTGACCTTGGCAGCTGCAGGTCCTGCACTTTGTTAGGGCAAAATCTACTCTTTTGTTGGAAGTACTGTATATGTTGCTGACTTCTTTTGGATGGACTGATAGCCACTCCTGCTCCAGTATCTTGTGTTAATTTAAATACAGTGGATTCCAGTTAATTGGAACTAATCAGGACCAGTACATTTTGACCCAATTAAGCAGCTGTCCCAATTAGCCAAAGTTTCATGGAAGTAGTTTAAAAAGTATTAAAAAAGACAAACTGAATAACAAACTATGTATTTAAATAAAATTCAGAACAAATTAGAATACCACCAATACTACTACAGTATCATAAAACTGTGTATTGGTTCCTAATACTTATCGATGGAGGAATTCATCCATATTCTTTTATTTTAAATGAACAAATTTAGCACACTGAGTTGTTGTACTGCTTATTTCTCACAAACTATCAGTGACAAAAATCACTGCTTTTGAAGAAAAATATGCTATTGACACAATTTAAAAATTGCTTGCTCGAAGCACAGTATAGTGTCTAATGATACCACAAAACACATCGTTACCTCTCTCCCACTCTCCACTTTCCACAGGGATCACTCTCTCCAGGATTCCCTTGTCGAAATTCATCCCTCTCCACTAATATCCCTCCTGGCACTTATCCCTGCAGGCAGAAGAAGTGAAACACCTGCTCATTTACATCCTCCTTCACCTGCATTCAGTATCCCAAACGGTCCTTCCAAGTGAGGCAACTATTCACCTGAAAACACGTTGTGGTCTTCTACTGTATCCAGTGCTCCTGATGTGGCCTCTCCTACATTAGTGAGACCCGACGTAGATTGAGGAATACTGTACTTCATTTAACACCTTCTCTCCATCTGCAACCAGGAGGATTTCCCGGTGGCCAACCATTTTAATTCCAATCCCCATTCCCATTCTGATATGTCAGTCTATGGCCTCATCTACTGTCACAATGAGGCCACTCTAAGGTTGGAGGAGCAGCTCCTTATTTTCGGTATAGTCTCCAACCTGATGTCATGGACATCAATTTCTCTAACATCTGTTAATTTTTTTTCCTATCTCCCTTCCCTCTTCTTCCATTCCCTACTCAAGCTCCTCCCTTACCTCTTCTTTTCTCCTTACCTGTCAATTGTCTCCTCCTGGTGCCCCTCCTCCTTCTCTTTCTTCCTTGGCCCACTGTACTGTCCTATCAGATTCCTTCTTCTTCAGTCCTTTACCTTTTCCATCTATCACCTCTCAGCTTCTAACTTCAGTCCCCTTTCTGCCCACCTGCTTTCACCTATCAGCTTTTAGTTTGTACTCCTTTCCCTTCTCCAACCTACTTATTCTGGCTTCTTTCCCCTCCTTTCCAATCCCAATGAATTGGATTGGCTCAAAACATTAACCATTTCTCCCTTTCCACAGCTGCTGCCCGACCTGCTGAGTCTCTCCTGAAGTTTGAATACGGTATTATGTCCTTACAGTATACTTGGACTCCATTAGTAAATTTTTTATATTCTTATTCTGAGAGAAGTTTACAAACTCAAAGGCATTAGTTGTCTTTATCTACAGCCAAGAAGTAGCATTCATACTTTGGTCATGGATCTACAGTATGTCATATTTTATTTACAGAGAACACAGATTTATTTGAACTAATATACTACTGGACATCCCTGGGTAATCATGGTAACTGCATTTAAATTATTGATGTCTGTGTTAATCTATCTTCTGATAGACAAATGTTTGAAAATCTTGACATGGTTCCTATTTATTTTTGCTTTCATATCCAACACTTGGAATATTGTATTCAGTTCAGTCTGCATTATTTTTAAAATTTTATTTATTGAGATACAGTGCAGAATAGGCCCTTCCAGCCATTTGAACCGCACTGCCCAGCAATGCCCAATTTAACCCTGGCCTAATCACGGGACAATTTGCAATGACCAATTAGCCTACTAACCAGTACACCTTTAGACTGTGGGAGGAAAGTGAAACACCCAGAGAAAATCCACATATTCCACAGGGAGGATGTACAGACTCATGATAGGTGAGGTAGCAATTGAACTCTGAACTCCAAGACCACTAGATGTAGTAGTGTCGTGCTAACCACTACTCTATTGCCGCACCTTATCGGAAGGATGTGGAAGCTTTAGAGAGGGCTCAGAGGAGATTAATCAGGATGCTACCCAAATTGGAAAGCATGTCTTATGTGGGTAGGCTGTGTGAGAGTTTTCTCTGAAGCAATGGAGGATAAGAGGTGACCTGTGCAACATGATAAGAGGCATCAATTGAGTAGACATGCAAAAACTATTTCCCAGGGTGGAAATAGCTAATACAAGAAGGTCTAATTTTAAGACAATTTGAGTGAAGTATGGGGGGATGTCAGAGGTATGTTTTTAACACAGAAAATGGTAGATGCATGGATTGTGCTGCCAGAGGGGATGGTAAAGGTAGATACATTATGGATGTTTAAGAGGAAAATGGATGAAAAAATGGAGGGCTATGTGGGGAGAAGAATTGGATTGATTTCAGAGTAGGCTACAAAGCTGGCAGGATATCAAGAGCTGAAGGCCCTGTACTGTGCTGTGGTGTCCTATGTTCTATATTCATTCTATTTCCCTCTGAAACTAACATTGCCTACAAACCTCCTCAACCAACAATCACACAGGCTGGTTCTGCTGGTTTTCTGGGGCCTTTTATTTGCTCTGACACTTCCTTTCTGTTTACTTAACATCATTCAGATGTTTCCTATACCCTTTCCCATCCTGTTTCACTGGGACACTACTCTTATTGTATTCACCATGCCCCTTCAGGCAATTTGCTGCTCAATAGCACTTTTGATTCAAGCTATTTGAATACTTCTGCATCTCTCTTCTGCTTGCTATTTTAATTTTTTTATTTGCCCATTTCCTCATAGTTATATAATGTCCTTGATGTCAGTTTAACCTTTCTTTTGTTTATCGGCCCAGAGTCACTCCCATCTCCCAATATCTTCAGTTTTTTTTTCTCTCTGCAAGAACTGAAGACATTCTTTACGAACAAAAGTAAAGGTATACACTGACGAAAATGTCTGGAATTAGTCTGAAAGAGACAAGTTGAAATTATGAAGAGGAAGTTGGCTTGAAATTTTAATTGATATTTTAATAAATGCCAGTAGTTGGTCGTAAATGAACAGAGGACAACATCGTTGTAGGTACATGTTAATTATATATCTGCAATGTTTTCTCTCCTTATATTTCGGTATTTATTTGGTTAAAGTTGTAATTTGGTCATCATCAGTATCATTTGAAATTGAGATTAATTTGTTTTACATCATGCGGTAGATGTCACGATGCAGAGATTTATATCAAGTGCCAACAAGCAAATTAGGCAAAAATGCTTATAAAAAGAATATCTAGTTTCATGTTTCATCAGTTACTAAACTGTGCTTCAGTGGGACTGCTTTCATTGAACCTATTTACTATATTCTATCATTGTCTGGCTTTTTCTCTTATTAATGGCACGACCTTTAATAAATTTCAAATGTCAAAGATGATTCAGTTGACCCAGTAACTAAAGCATTTTATTGTTGTTTGCCTAACCTTCTTTTGTTACATTTTGTTGTCATTGGCCAGCAGCCACGATTTTGCCAAAGCCTCACAGACAGCTTACACCTTCAAAACAAAATACAAATAAATTTATTACCTTTTTATGTATTTTCTGTTTCCATTAGGTGAATGCAACATTTATTGAAATATGTTTACTGATTTATCTGGAAAGATCACTGGGAGTTCTCACTGAAATACTCATTTATGTGTTCACCAGTAAATTGCTGATTTGCTTTCAACTCCAGTTAAAGGGTTTATTCTATACACATAAAAAGAAAATGATGTCATATTTATTTTTTGCTTCCTGTGTGCTGCTGCAAATTTAACGAAATGTCAACCATAGCAACTGTTTGCAAATGTCTGTAATTTAGGACTTACACAAGATCAAATGTAAAATCTATGCTTAAAAGTGTGGTATGCATGGTGGTAGTTATAGTCAAAGATATTCAGATAATAAGAATGTTTTTTTTCTTGTCAGTTTTTATTCCTTCATCCGGAGCGTCCAGTTAACAATTGAAATCATCTATACATTTCTGAAATTTTCAAATGTACAAACACTTTCACGGTGTTATTAATGATCACATACTTCATAAGTTATTGCTTGATCAGTAAGTTATAAATAATAATTTGTTTTTTAGATTTCTGTTGCAAGTTATCACTGATTTCCTCAATGTTCACCAACCACTGTTCAGGCATCAGCTTGAGTCTTAAGCCAACGCAGATGCAGTGAATACAAATGGCTCAAGGGAAAATAAAAGACATGTTTTATTATAGTATTATTATCAGGACGTTGAGTAAAGTCTCACAATAACCGCATGAGATGCCTTTGAAGTTCAGCGACTGCTGTTATGATGGTAAATGCTTTTTTGGTTTGTTGGAAGAGGTAGGATGCCTCCCTGCTTACCTTTACGGCAATAACAAGTGACCCTTAACAATCAGCAATGACTGATAATGAGCTTTCCAGTGCACTATTGATTATTAAGTGTATGACAACTTTAAGGGCTTAACCATGATCCACCTAATGATTACTATTGGTTCCTATATGCCCAGGCAGACTACTGCTATGGAATTAAGAGGTAATAGCTTGTAAAGATTCTGTCATCTAGCCGAGTTGACATGATATACACATACGTGTATTCAGTGAAATATCAAGGATTTTATAGGTATCCGCTTTCCTGTTTTCAGTGGCAATGCAATAATTACAATGAATATTCAGAATCAGAACCAAGTTTCTTATCACTGTTGTTTTACTGCTGTGGTATTGTGCGATATATAGAAAAATTACTGTTACAATAAGAAATATTTAAAAAATGAGGTGACACCTCTCTGTCCCTTGTTAGTGAGAGGGAGTGCCTATGGCTTGCCGAATTGTTGGGTGAACAATAGTTTTCATTGGACTGCAAATCATGCTCTCTCTTTGGGGGCTTTGCTATTGCTTGCTTGGTGGGTGGTGGGCACTGAAGCTTGCTTTTGAAACAAGTGGGGGAATGGAGGGGAAGTGTTGATGCTTTGCTGCTGCTTGTATATGGGAGGAAGGAGAGGGCTGCTTCGGGTCCTCGTGCCTTTCTGCCATTCATTCTTTGGGGTTCTTTTCTATTTTTGTGGATGTCTGCAGAGAGTAAGAATCTCAGGTTGTATACTGTACACATTCTCTGCTATTAAGTGGAATCAGTAAAATAAATAGTGCACAAAGAACAAAAATTATGAAATGAGTGGGTTCAAATGATGCAGTTTCTTAGTAAGGAAGCAATAATGTGCTTCCATTGTTTCTCACCAATGCCTGCGCCTATGATGAAAAGTTAAGGCAAAGATATTCAAGGAAGAGACCATAACGTGCAGTTGTAGAAGATTATCTCAGAACATAACAGGTGTGATCTAGGAGAAGGATAATGATGCACAATATAAATAACCTTACGATAAGGTCATGCAACTTACACATTGACTTCCTTCCCTTTCCACAGAAGCTGAGTACTTACAACGGTTTCTGTTCTAAATACAGCCTCTTTATCTTTCCAAATGTTCAGATAGGAAATTACATTTGATTTAGAGGATTTGCAGTGGTAAAGAGCACTAGATTTACAATCACATGCATGTACTTTACAGATTTTGTATATAATAAAAATTGTATTCACGGCTTTTCTGTACACATTAGTTTGTAGTAGGTTTTATGAGTCTGGAGGGTCTGGAGAGGATGGCGAATTAATTTATTTTAAGAGAGTTACATCTCTGCTAAGTAGCAGGTGGAGGCATCTGAAAGATCCAATTTCAACTCTACAGCATTTTCTTTCTCTGAATTCAGAGGATCTGAAGACAATTTGGTGTGTAAATCAGGCATATGGCTGGAATTTATTCACTTTCATTGTTCCAGTCAGGTTAAAATCAAGGACTCATTGAAAAAGATCATTTTTAGGTTTTATTCCTCCTTATGACCACCTTCAAGAAATTAGTTTTTTTTCTTGAAGAAACACTTGTTGATCAAAGTTTGAACTGTACATTCTACAATGGGCTTCGTTCACCATAATTCACACAACAAATGAGTGGAAATAATTCATAGTAGCATATAGCAGAGTTTTATACTTACTTTTGTGTTATCTTATATATTACTTTACCTCCCACACTCTCTATCCTTCTGATTTCTATTTACTTTGTTACAGCCACTGAGAAATGACTGGAAATTGTTGTAAAATAATTATAACTAGCAGAAAAGATGTGGTAACAGAATAGGGAATAATAAGAGGTGGCAGGAAATCTTTAGAAAAGGAAATGTGGAGTTGATTGGAACAGGCAGGTAAACCATACAAAATGTCCTAGAAGGAAAGAGATAATCAAAATCAAATGAAGAAAAGGTGGGGTAGATTGTGTAGGATTCCGATCTGAATCCTGCTGTATCTGCTGTCTAATGCAATTTGTGCTTGCCATCACGTTGCTGATGTAAAACCTTCACTTGGTCTAGGTTAAAGAAGAATGCATTTCCATGTTTGACATGGAGTGATTTTCACAGATCTGATGCAAAGAAGTCCACGTATAAGTTTTCTCTCGGAGCATGCCTAATTTTCCACCATGTTTCAGCATGTTTCCGAAGTTTAAGGTTAGGAATGTCAGTTAAATCAAGAATGTATGAAATTAAAATGGAGCTTCAGCAACAATGAACTCTAATTTGTCTGCCTGACAATTCAAAGTTCTTCTCTAGAGACAAAGATCAATCATAAGCATTTAGTCACTCTCTCATTTTACATTCCTACCTTTTTACATGTAATTTTCTGCTGCCAATTGTCAGAACCAATTTTGTTTCACTGTTACATGCTTTCTGCTTGTACCGGGAACACTTCCAATGTTGCTTCATGCTTAGTTTATAACATATAATTTTAATTTTGATTCTCTCTGAATAAAAGGCTGAAGTCAAAGGCTGGGGTGGGGGGAGGTGGTGGGGAAAGAGGTGTTGATTGAACATGTTTCAAGTGTTCTTTATTGAAATAAAAACAAAAAGTCTTTCTCCTACTTTAAGAACCTGGTTGATGTTCACCTAGGGAAATATAACACGTTCACATATTAAGAACCCAGCATTAGCACCATTCATCATATTATCAAAAGAATATAAAGAATAGGCCTAGTCTTACACCAGTATGGCCCAATCTCAAATTCACAACAGCATTCTGAGATATTCCCTTTTC
Source organism: Mobula birostris (assembly GCF_030028105.1). NCBI lineage: Eukaryota > Metazoa > Chordata > Chondrichthyes > Myliobatiformes > Myliobatidae > Mobula > Mobula birostris. The sequence continues at coordinate 72,517,607 of NC_092380.1, read as the reverse complement.
TACACCATCCAAATTTCTGTGCAAAATTACCAGTTGGGTCCCTAATTAGAAGAAATGTTATGCATCTATTTCCATTGGACATAAGTAAGAAAAAAACATTTTTATCTCAGCCGATTTGAATCGGAACCTGTTGATGGTAAATCAAATCAGTTCTCAACACAAATCCAGATTAGAGAATGGACCCTGCATGCTCCACAATATAAATTTACAAGAGAAGATGTTAATCTTCATAAAAGCAAAAATACAGGTGTCCCCCGCTTTTTGAACGTTGGCTTTATGAAACCTCACTGTTACGAAAGACCTACGTTAGTACCCTGTTTTCGCTTTCAGAAGGTGTTTTCACTGTTACGAAGAAAGGCAGCGTGTGATAAAAAAATCAACGCACGATAAAAGGCAGCATGCACCCCGAGCAGCCGCTCTCCCCTGGATTCGGAACATCATTGCTTAAGCACATTGCATTGAGCAGCCGTTAGCAAGATGAGTTCTAAGGTGTCGGAAAAGCCTGAAAGAACTCATAAGGGTGTTACACTGAGCATAAAACTAGACATAATTAAGCATTTCGATCGTGGTGAACGAAGCAAGGACAAAGTGAGTTTGGCTTGTGGAAGCTGACAAAGATGATGTTGAAGAGGTTTTGGCATCTCATGACCAAGAACTGATAGATGAAGAGCTGATGCAATTGGATAACAATCAAAACCGAATGCAGTAACGAATGTGAAGCAATGGATGAGATGACACCCCCGTGTCCCACTACCCCAACCCCCGGGCCCCGGACAGATACTGTACCGATTCGCAGAGAATGCAGCGGTAGCCGGGAGGCACACAGCACATCTTTAAGAAAAAAGCCGAAATAAACATGTTAATTAATTAGGTGCCGCCGACGCGTAATTGTCGGCCCAGATCAGAGGCGATGCATGAGATTTTCACTACGGAGATCTGTGCAGGCAATCGTTGTAGAGAAGTATTTCTACTTTATATAGGCTGTGTATTTATCATATCATTCCTCCTGCTTTTACTATATGTTACTGTTATCTTAGGTTTTATGTGTTATTTGGCATGATTTGGTAGGTTATTTTTGGGTCTGCGAACGCTCACAAAATTTTCCCATATAAATAAATGGTAATTGCTTCTTTGCTTTACGACATTTCGGCTTACGAACCGATTCATAGGAACGGTCTACCTTCGGATGGCGGGGGAAACCTGTACGGCATAATTGGTATGTTCAAAAACTACCTCATAAGATTGTCCTCATGGAGATGCTTAATCCAACTATTTATAAAACTGTCATTATCTAACTTGAGAAATCCTTCAGATTCTGTTTCAAATAAACATTATTCTTAATATAACTCCTTCATTCCAAGTACCTAGTGAACAACCTCCAATGCAATGCAAATATAGGAGAAAATTGCTACCCCAATAAATCAATATACTGTTTTATTTGTGATGCTATTGCTAATTTGATAATAAAAAGTACCAACAATTTACAGATGTGATTTTAATAGTGATATACTTTCCAGATGGGCAGCTCTTCTTTAAAGGACATGGAAGAAGAGAGCTTAAATGTCTTCAAGGCAAAAGTCTACAGATTTTTTTACAAACAAGGAGCAGAAAGGGTATTTCATTGAGATGGGTATGCAGAATACTACCATGATTTTGTTAAATGGCACAGCAGATGGAAGGGCAGAGTGGCCTAATTCTGCTCCTAATTTGTATGCTCGTAAGTATATCTTTTATCAAATGATGTATTGTATATTTAATCAATTCATATTAATTTGCCTATTTTCATTACCTCTGAAAGAGAAATTGAGTGCAACAATATTGAAGACAACATGGCCAGATAAATAAAATAGATAGTATCCAGGCAGCCTTCATGGTCAATATACTCAAGACTTAATGTTCATTATGAAAAGGTAGCTTGAGACGTGAAAAAAAACATTCAATCCATTAAATCTTCTTCTGACACAGACCATGTAGGGCCTAACTTATTGTGAACTCCGATCCACCCACATGGCCTCCTTGGAGAATGTTCTGCTGAATACTTCTGATCCTTAAAGTCAATTGAGCAAAAGTACAGAATAGTTAATCATCTTCATAACAGTGCAACCTCTGTTTGCGGTCCCCTAGACAATAATTTCAGTTCCTTGTGCAGCATAGGAACCATATTAATCAGTTAAACTAATTGGATATAATTTGCATACCCTGAATAGTTAATTAGAATATGCACTTTTCCTCAACTGAGGAAACCCCTATCTTTACAATGTTTGGGTATGACCATTATGCTATTAGAGATAATACATTAATAATGCTAATGATGCTTAATTTACATATGCAGACTAGTTTAATTAGAAATAGACTTTCCACATTAAATCAAAAAATGGAAGCCCTAGCTTCATTAAATGTGGGACAGTTATGCTAATTATATAATATATGAATTAATATGCAAATTAAATCTAAATTGCATATCCAATACTAATTTGTAAATAGACAGTACTAAATAGACTTCCCCATGACTAAAAAATTTATACAAATTGAAGATTTTAAATAAGTTATCAGATAATCGAGAAAAAAGTATATTCCATTTTATTGTAATTAAGGGAAACAGCATTTAATGAGAAGTATATTAAATTCTTAATGGCTTTGCTCAGCCTTCTAATTTTTTGCATTTTACTCACTCTGGTGTGGCACCAGATATTTTCCAGAAATCAAATTGAAGAGAAAAAGTTGCAGAGGTTGTTACGTGAAGCAATAAATTGTCAAAGAATGAATTAGATACATATGTGATCTTGTTTGTTGTTACACTCCCAAATACACTGTGGTGGGTCAATCTAAACCTATTTCATCAAACCACTAGCCCACAGGAGCAAAACTGGGGCCATTAATGTAGAAATGTTGTCCCTTTTGCACATAACTTGTGTGAAACATGGTGATACCATAATACTTAATTGAGTGGTAATTGCAATATGAGGTATCATATCAAGAAAGGGGAAAAAAGTCAAAATCGAGACAGCATTGGTTTAAGGTGAGAGGGGAAGGAGCTGACAGGTAATTACTTCATGCAGAGGATGGAGCAAAATAGGGAATGAGCTGTCAGAGGAAGGGATTGTGGTGGGTAAAATACCACCATTTAGAAGATACTTGGACAAGTACATGAATGGGAAAGGAGTAGTGGAATATAGGCAAATGGAACCCTCTGAGATGGGCATCTTGGTCATGGGCAAAGGGCCTTTACCGATGTTGCATTACTATGATTCTAAGATTTACTTAGATATGACTCGATCAGGGAGACTTTGAGAGGCAGCATTTCTCTAAGCTTTACAGGTGTTGCCTCTGAAGTTTTGGTGATGGTTTTGTCATACAAGAAATATCTAAGGGCTGGAAGATTCCCTGGACTAGAAGATTGACACTCTGCAAAATCAATCCTTCACATCCATTGATAGGGTAACTAATCTAATGCAGTATCCTTTCCTAAACCAAAATCTCAGTTTTACAGTATGTGCCTAGAAGGCTTTCAAACTCCCAGAATGCATCTTTTCCCCCTTCAGTCTCCTCTTACAATGCTTTCTGTGGAACACCTGAAGAGCATAGAACCCGTCTCCTGAGGCTATAATCATACTCAGCCAGCTAGTGTCATCTGCATGCCTAACATCAGACTCCCATGACTGGGATTCTACTCCCAGAGCTGTGCCCTGGCCAAAGACAACCTGGGGACAGGGGAGGTGATTGAAGGGTGCCATTAAAGCCTTCTGAATAAGGTATAATATTTCTAAGAGCTGAAGTCCCTTATTATGACGGCTTAAAATGCAAATTGCAATTTTGGAAAGTGCTAAGGGCTCCAGGTATTTTCATTGGGAGCACACAGAAACCTGGTATAAATTGCAAAATGAATGTATCACCTCCCTAACATCTTACCCAACACTTCCTACTGCACACGTGACAGAGCTTGTAGATCACATATTAGCCTCCTCAGACCGCTTAGGAATTAGGTAAATGCATGTTGTCCTGGACCGCAAGGCACTGCCTGAGAAGAAGATGCTGAAGGAAACACTCGAAAGATGAATGGCTAGAACCAGGGACTTAACCAGCAAACTTAATAAATACTCATATGGTGGAGGTCCATGAATGGACTCAAAAACTAGATGGTACCAACTGCCCTAGAAATAAAAGCATGCATCATTCTAATATCACTCAGGTAGTCAGAAACAAGGACCTAGATGTATGTTAGGATGTTGCACTTGCATCCACTTTTCACAGTTTGCACACACTACCGGCTGTTCAACTATAGCAGTTACTTTATTCAAATTGCACAGTACTTAGTAACACACCTCACCCCTCCTATATTATAAAGCTACCCATTATCATTGATGGCAGTGGCTAACTGGGAGACGTGTATCTGACCCCTTCCCACACAGTATTGCAAACTTGCATTGGGCATCACTGGTGGGGGAGAAAAACTGAAGGGAGTATTATCCTTAAATCTCCTTTCCTCCTTTACCCTTGATTTTACAATCTCTTCTGAGTTCACACGCAGCAGGTTTTTAAAAGATGGCTCTCTTTGTCTTAATTTTTTGAACGTTCCTTTTAGACAGACTTTTAACATCGTAAACCAGCAGGTTGTTGTTTTGTCTCCTGCTCGCAGTGAAAATGGGGGACATCTCCCTCTCCCCGCCAGAGACAGAGAGAACCTGTGGTTTTGTCGCGTTTCAGATGAAATGCGAAGCCTTTGGGGTAACTTTGATCTGTGTCTTTGCTATTCCTTAGCACATGCTTGGGCTCAGTGATACTACCAATGCGCGTTTATATATGCTGGTAGGGGGAAGGGGGATCATTGCTTGCTGCCGCTTATGTGCTGGGGGGGGAACTGGGGGGTGACTTTTGGGTACTCTCATTTAACTGTTATAGAATATAGAACATAGAATAGTACAGCACAGTACAAGACCTTTGGCCCACATGTTGTGCCGACCCTCAAACCCTGCCTTCCATATAAGCTCCCACCTTAAATTCCTCCATATATCTGTCTAGTAGTCTCTTAAACTTCACTAGTGTATCTGCCTCCACCACTGACTCAGGCAGTGTTTTCCACGCACCAACCACTCTCTGAGTAGAAAACCTTCCTTTAATATCCCCCTTGAACTTCCTGCCCCTTATCTTAAAGCCATGTCCTCTTGTATTGAGCAGTGGTGCCCTGGGGAAGAGGCGCTGGCTATCCACTCTATCTATTCCTCTTATTACCTTGTACATCTCTAGCATGACTCCTCTCATCCTCCTTCTCTCCAAAGAGTAAAGCCCTAGCTCCCTTAATCTCTGATCATAATGCATACTCTCTGAACCAGGCAGCATCCTGGTAAATCTCCTCTGTACCCTTTCCGATGCTTCCACATCCTTCCTATAGTGAGGCAACCAGAACTGGACACAGCACTCCAAGTGTGGCCTAACCAGAGTTTTATAGAGCTGCATCATTATATCGCGACTCTTAAACTCTATCCCTCAACTTATGAAAGCTAACACCCCATAAGCTTTCTTAACTACCCTATCCACCTGTGAGGCAACTTTCAGGGATCTGTGGACATGTACCCCCAGATCCCTCTGCTCCTCCACACTACCAAGTATCCTGCCATTTACTTTGTACTCTGCCTTGGAGTTTGTCCTTCCAAAGTGTACCACCTCACACTTCTCCGGGTTGAACACCATCTGCCACTTCTCAGTTCACTTCTGCATCCTATCAATGTCTCTCTGCAATCTTTGACAATCCTCTACACTATCTACAACACCACCAACCTTTGTGTCATCTGCAAACTTGCCAACCCACCTTTCTACCCCCACATCCAGGTCATTAATAAAAATCACGAAAAGTAGAGGTCCCAGAACAGATCCTTGTGGGACACCACTAGTCACAATCCTCCAATCTGAATGTACTCCCTCCACCACCACCCTCTGCCTTCTGCAGGCAAGCCAATTCTGAATCCACCTGGCCAAACTTCCCTGGATCCCATGCCTTCTGACTTTCTGAATAAGCCTACCGTGTGGAACCTTGTCAAATGCCTCACTAAAATCCATATAGATCACATCCACTGTACTACCCTCTCTATATGCCTGGTCACCTCCTCAAAGAACTCTGTCAGTCTTGTTAGACACAATCTGCCCATCACAAAGCCATGCTGACTGTCCCTGATCAGACCATGATTCTCTAAATGCCCAGAGATCTTATCTCTAAGAATCTTTCCCAACAGCTTTCCCACCACAGACATAAAGCTCACTGTTCTATAATTACCCAGACTATCTCCACTACCTTTTTTGAACAAGGGGACAACATTCGCCTCCCTCCAATCCTCCAGTACCATTCCCGTGGACAACCCTAGCCAGAGGCTCAGCAATCTCTTCCCTCGCCTCGTGGAGCAGCCTGGGGATTATTCCGTCAGGCCCTGGGGACTTATCCGTCCTTATGTATTTTAACAACTCCAACACCTCCTCTCCCTTAATATCAACATGCTCCAGAACATCAACCTCACTCATATTGTCCTCACCATCATCAAGTTCCCTCTCATTGGTGAATACCGAAGAGAAGTATTCATTGAGGACCTCGCTCACTTCCACAGCCTCCAGGCACATCTTCCCACCTTTATCTCTAATCGGTCCTACCTTCACTCCCGTCATCCTTTTGTTCTTCACATAATTGAAGAATGCCTTGGGGTTTTCCTTTACCCTACTCGCCAAGGCCTTCTCATGCCCCTTTCTTGCTCTTCTCAGCCCCTTCTTAAGTTCCTTTCTTGCTTCCCTATATTCCTCAATAGAGCCATCTGATGCTTGCTTCCTAAACCTCATGTATGCAGCATTCTTCCACCTGACGAGATTTTTCACCTCACTTGTCATCCATGGTTCCTTCACTCTACCATTCTTTATCTTCCTCACCGGGAACAAATTTATCCCTAACATCCTGCAAGAGATCTCTAAGTATCAACCACATGTCCATCGTACATTTCCCTGCAAAAACATCATCCCAATTCACACCCGCAAGTTCTAGCCCTATAGCCTCATAATTTGCCCTTCCCCAATGAAAAATTTTCCTGTCTTCTCTGATTCTATCCTTTTCCATGATAATGCTAAAGGCCAGGGAGCGGTGGTCACTGTCCCCCAGATGCTCACCCACTGAGAGATCTGTGACCTGACCCGGTTCATTACCTTGTACTAGATCTAGTATGGCATTCCCTCTAGTCGGCCTGTGCACGTACTGTGACAGGAATCTGTCCTGGACACACTTAACAAACTCTGCCCCATCTAAACACTTGGAACTAATCAGATGCCAATCAATATTAGGGAAGTTAAAGTCACCCATGATAACAACCCTGTTATTTTTGCACCTTTCCGAAATCTGCCTCCCAATCTGCTCCTCTGTATCTCTGCTGCTACCGGGGGGCCTATAGAATACCCCCAATAGAGTAATTGCTCCCTTCCTGTTCCTGACTTCCACCCATATTGACTCAAAAGAGGATCCTGCTACATTACCCACCCTTTCTGTAGCTGTAATAGTATCCCTGACCAGTAATGCCACCCCTCCTCCCCTTTTTCTGCCCTCTCTATCCCTTTTAAAGCACTGAAATCCAGGAATATTGAGAATCCATTCCTGCCCTCGTGCCAGCCAAGTCTCTGTAATGGCCACTACATCATAATTCCATGTATGTATCCAAGCTCTCAGTTCATCACCTTTGTTCCTGATGCTTCTTGCATTGAGGTACACACATTTCAGCCCTTCTACCTTACTGTCTTTACACCATTTTTTCTGCTTCTCTTTCCTCAAAGCCTCTCTATATGTTAGATCTGGTTTTACTCCATTCACTTCTTTCACTGCTCGATCGCTCTAGGTCCCATCCCCCTTGCAAATTAGTTTATTCATTCTCTGGGGCACTTCTCCGTTTTCGTGGATGGTTGCAAAGGAAAAGCATTTCAGGATGTGTATTGTATGCATTTCTCTGACATTAAATTTGACCTTTGAACCTTGAATCTTTGAAGATAGCCGAGGATTGAAGTCTGACCAAACATTGGTGTTAATAGTCAAAAGAGATGGAAGATGAAGATATGCCTGTAATCAATTTAAATATTCCAGCCACTAGCGCAGAAACTGATACCAGGAGCAACTCAGATTAGAGGTGGGATCTATGTACTAGAGATGAATGGCTACCTGCTAAAGTAAGGGGAAATTTTACGAAGGATAACTACATGACAGAGGGAATGCAGACAACAGATGACAGAGCTGACGGCTTCTTTGGGGCAGATTGCAGAATAAGTTTTGATAAGTGCTTTAGTACATTGGAAAAGCCAGCTAAAATGCTTGCAGACAGGATTAAGGACTATGGTGGCATCCAACACCAACTATGAAGATGAGTTTACAAGGAGCTTAGAGTCTATGCTTTTTAACATCGAGGAGGGAGCCAGCCTCATTGTTGTACCTACAGAGCTACACATGATGCCACAGAGGCACTGCAATTAGTGCGATGCTGTTGCAGCCCTGGGCATCAGAGTTCTGGGTTCAATCCCATTGTCCTTTGTAAGGAGTTTGTACATCTTCCACATGGAAAGTGTGGGTTTCCTTCAGGTGCTCCGGTTTCCTCCCGCACTCTAAGGATTAACTGGCTAGAAGTTAATTGGTCATTGTAAATTGTCCCTTAATTAGGCTAGGGTTAAATTGGTGAGTTGATGGTGGTGCAGCTTGAAGAGCTGGAAGGGCCTGTTCCATGTTGTATCGAGAAAGAAAGATAGAACATATTCTAAAACAGCCCAAGCAGAGACAAGACAAAGTCTGAGAGCACTGGTGAAAATGGAGGAAATATTGTATCATTGCTTAATGCATGCTTTACTAAATGACAATAAAAGAGGACTGCGTGTTTTCATAATCATATATATAACCCCTGTGGTGATTCTGGATGCCAGTGTTTGGAGAGATTTATCAGGCATCATAGCAGATACCCGAGATACCCAGTTCCTGCAAAGGCACTCTGAAACAAGAATGGCAGATCCTGTGGTCCCATCACTGTTGCTTGAAAGTGCTGACCTAGGTTGCTATTACTTCTGTGATGTGGTGAAGTCCAAAGCCCAGCTTTCTAGCCCAGATGTTCGAGAATTATCCTTCAGTAGCATTTGCCGTCTCCTCCACTGTAAATCAGCTGTCTTCCACCCGAAATGTTGGCACCAGTATGTGCAATGACAGTTGTGAGCTGCCACACTGTGGCAGGCAGGGAGAACTTTGGCTCTAATGACCATAATTCTATTAGTTTTAAGATAGCAGTGGAAAAGAATAGGACATAGGTTAGGGTCCTAAACTGGAGCAGGTCTAATTTTGGTGGAATTCTGGAACCTTGGTCCCAAGGGAAGATTGTTTCATTTAGCTGTATACATGCTTACTGCTGAAAGACAGTACACTTGAATTTGAACCTGAAGTTGTACTTGAATTTGCACAGGTGAGCCTGTTTGAAGGAAAAGGAGCATATAACAAATTGGAAGGCTTTTAACAGTGTGATGCCTGAATCTAGGAGCAACATGTTCCTCTCAGTATGATGGGTAAACCTGGCAAGTTTGGGGAATCTTAGCTGATGAGGGTTATTGAAGCTCTGGTCAGGTAAAAGAAGAAAATGTACTTTGGGTTTAGGAGGCTGGGGATGAATGGGGTGACTATAAAGCAAATAAGAATGCACATAAAAGGGAAACCAGGAGAGCAAAGAAAGGAAATAAGAGAAAATCTGTAGATGCTGGAAATCCAAGCAGCACACACAAAATGGTGCAGGAACTCAGCAGGGCAAGCAGCATCTATAGAAAAACGTACAGTCGATGTTTCTGGTTGAAATCCTTCGGCAGGACTGGAGAAAAAAAAGCCGTAGATTTAAAAGATGGGATGAAGGGAGAGAGTAACACAAGGTGATAGGTTAAGCCTGAAGGGGGAGGGATGAAGTAAAGAGCTGGGAAGTTGATTGGTGAAACAGACAGTAGGCCATGACAAAAAGAAAAGGGGGAGGAGCACGAGAAGGAGGCAATGGGCAGACAGGGAGATAAGGTGAGAGAAGGAAAAGGGGATGGGAAATTGTGAAGAGGGAAGGGGGTGGGGGGCATTACCAGAAGTTTGAGAAATCAATGTTCATGCCATCAGGTTGGAGGCTACCCTAACGGAATATAAGGTGTTATTCCTCCAACCTAGATGTGGCCTCATCATGACAGTGGAGGAGGCCACAGATAGGCATATCAGATTGGGAATGGGAAGTGGAATTATAATTGGTGGCCACTGGGAGATCCCGCTTTTTATGGAGGGTGGAGCATAGGCGCTCGGCGAAGCGGTCTCCCAATCTACATTGGTCTCACTGATACACAGGAGGCCACCCTGAGAGCACTGAACACAGTATATGACCCCTACAGACTTACAGCTGAAGTGTTGCCTCCCCTGTAAGGACTGATTGGGGCCCTAAATGGTGGTGAGGGGGGAGGTGTAGGGGTAGGTTTAGCACTTGTTCTGCTTGCAAGGATAAATGCTCGGATGGAGATCAGTGGGGAAGGACAAATGGACAAGGGAGTCGCATATATATATATATAGAGAGAGAGAGAGAGAAATATAAAGAATAAAAGGGTGGCTAGGGAAGTAGTAGGTCTCGTTGGAGATCAGCTGGGCCATCTATGTCTTGAGCATAGGAGATAGGTGGGACTTTTAATGACTATTTTCTGTCAGTGTATACATATATATACATTGCTCAAGTGATAAGAAAAACTGGTTCTGAAAGAAACTCATATTACCAGGGAGGAGGTGTGCATACATCCAAATACATCCCTGAACTTTGTGGGAGGCTAGAAGAAATTGCGAAGGCCCTTGCAGAGATAGTTGCTTGATCACTAGCCAATGATATAGTTCCAAAAGTTTAGAAGGCAGCTAATGCTGCTCAGTTGTTTAAAAAGGGTAGTAGGCCAAGCCTGACATCAGTAGAGGGAAAGTTACTGGAGGGAATTCTGAGGGACAGGATCTGCCAGAATTTGGATGTACAAAGTCTGATTAAGAGAAATCAGTGTGCCTTTGTGCATAGAAGTTGTACTTAATGAACTTCTTAAGCATTTTTTGAAGGGGTAACCAAAAGTAGATGAGTGTAGAGCAGTAGAAGTAATCTATGTGGACTTCATCAAGACAAGGACCTAAATAATAGGCTGGTCACGAAGCTTAGGTCCTGTCCCAAGGAAACCAGGGAGAGCTATTTTGGTGGATTCAAAATTGGCTCAGAGGCAGGAAGTAGAGGTTATGCTAAAAGGTTGCTTCTTGAAATGGAGGCCAGTTACTACAAGTTTTTTGTAGAAGTTGGCTTCGGGACTCTTGTTATTCATGATTTATAGAAATAATTTGGATGCCAATGCACAGGTCTTAATCTGCAAAATTGCAGATGTCAGTAAATTAGGAGGGATAATGGATTTCAATACAGCTAAGAGTGAGGTGATGCATTTTGGAAAATGAAACCAGCATAGGACTTACACTACAAATGGTAGGGCATTTGAAGTGTATTGAAACAGAGGGACCCAGGAGCATACAAATGAATAGTTCATTGAAGGTGCAGCCACAGGTAGACAGGGTGGTGAAAATGACGTTTCGCATTTTGGCCTTCATCAGTCAGTATACTAGGTATAGGAACTAGGCATGATATTGAAGCTGTATAAATTGAAGTACTGTGTACAATTTCGGTCACCCTACTATAGGAAAAACCAGGTTAAACTCAAAAAGAATGCAGCAAAGATTGATAAGGATGTTAAAGGGCTAGAGTCATAGGGAGAGATTAACCAGCCTTTATTCCTTGGAATGTAAGAGAATGAGGGGCAAACTTTTAGAAATGCATAAAATTTTAAGAGATACGGAAAAGCTGGACAAAAACAGTCTTTTTCACAGGGTAGGGAAGTCCCAAACCAGGGGACATAAATTTAAGGTGAATGGGGTTAGAGCTAAAAGGAACCTGAGTGGCAGATGATGGTGAGTAGATGAAACAAGTTGCCAAAGGAAGTGATTTAGGCAGGTACACTAGTACCATTTAAGAAGCACTGGATAGCGACATAGAGGGTTGAGTCTTATAGGGATCGCACCCCTCTAATCTGAATCTGAACCTGATATGAGACAAATGCATGAAATTGGGACTAGCTGGGTGGGCACTGTGGTTCGCATGGACTTCTTGGGTCAATTTGCCTGTATATGTACAGTCCTGCTCTACGACTCCTTGACTCCAGGAGATCCTGGGACTAGTCTATGCAGGAGGTCAATGATGATAACAGGGAACAATGATGGTTGCTCTGCCCATTTCAATATGGGTGAATCCTTGGAAACCTTTGAGTGATTGGGAGAATATAAGCCATGACTAAGAGACTGTCAGCCTATTCATGTAATGATTAGAGATATTTTCACTTCAAACAATATCTTGAAATTTTGCTAAGATTCAGACTGAAGCTGGCATGATTTAAGAGCAATTCATTTGACTAAAGCGTACTTTGAGGAGAAACCCTTCCAAATTTGCTAGTCATGGCATAGCCAAAGGACATGTCACTGAAATATTGAAAATATTGGGAAAGCAACATAGTGTTTAGACAGTGGAGATTAAGAAAAAGAACCAACTCCAGTATAAGGTCATGATTGAGTTTATTGTAGCATTCAAAATGCTTTCAGCATATTGCTACTTTAGAAATTTCCAGGAGAGAGCTCTGTGTGACGTTTTTTGTGTGTTTAGGATGAACAATATACGTATTTGCAGTGAGCTGTTCAAAATTTCCATCTTGACATTTGCTTGTGTGCCAAACAGCATTTTCCATGGGCATGACTGATCGAGACTCACATGAGCTCCGGGCCAAGTTGGTCAACAGAGTGAATAGGCTTCAGAAAGGAAGCCAATCTGCCTCTGAGGTGTAACAGATTGTCATGATTCCCAAAGGCCTGCAAAAGGCCACACTGGAAATAATGATAATGCCGGCCATGGCAAAGGGAAGCTAATATCTTGTTGTCAAAGTTTCAGTCAGTATGTGATGCAAAATTGTTTCTCTTACCAAACATCATAGCATGGGAAATTCCTATGCTTGGAAATGTGTGTGTTCCAATCACATTCAAGCAGCAATGTGTCAATTTGCCTATCATTGTAGTGAAAGGAGACACACCAACCTCAATAGAAAGAATTTAGTACAACTCATGGAAAGTATATTGGAATGAGGTATTTCAAGTAGCAAAACTTTAAAAAAGTATCCAGGGTATAGTGAACAGCTATTTTGATTCAGAAGTTCAAGGCTAACGTGGGAGTTGAAAGGAATACAAGGCCAGTTCATGACAAGCTATGCCTAGTACCATATGTTCTGTGAGGTAAAGTGGAAAAGGAACTGAAAAGACACAAATGTGAGAACATTATTTCCAAGACTGAGCAAAATTATTATATTGCCAAAAATCTGATGGTCGTAACTCAACTAAGGAAGTCCCACTTCTCAAAATATCTAATGGTTCAGATCCTTCTTGGATTTAGTCAACAAGCACTTTACTTTCATTCCAAGTGTGGCAACTTCATTGCATTTGTTAATAAGATATTGAAGAAAGATTCTGCATGGAACTGAAAAAAAACTGTGCCGAACTATTCAACCTGTGTTAAAGTCAGTTTGCAGAGAATACTTTTGTTTAATCTGGTGTGTCAGAAGAAAACCAACCAGTGCATGGTGATTTTCCGAAATGTTTGAAGCATCTAATAAAGATCTAATAAATACTTGTATTTCAGATCTGCAGTGAAAGTGAGTTCTAGCAGAACAAAATGCTTTGGCTCCGATGTCTGTAAGTTTGTGAGTTTATTCTTTAATTAACATGTCTCAATAGTTATTCTGACTGCAAAATCTGTAGTTCCTGCATAACCTGCAAGATAAGTACAAAGGTGGCATAGCTCACTCTTCTTCAGTGCAGAAGATTAAAAGATTTTTGTTGAAGCTTCTATCCTCATTGCAAGATATTCCAAATAGCAATTTCTCATATATATCTGGAAGAGCTGTTTGATTCCTCATATCTGGAAGAGTTGTTTGGTATTGGCAACACAATCAAATGCAATTCTGTTTTAGCCAAGGTATATGACTGCAAAGCCATCAGTTGGCCAGATCATTTATTAGATTCAGATGAAACTATTCACTCATATTTTATTAGTAAGAGTGAGTTGTCACTTGACAAAAGATGTGTTATGTGGGAAGCAGAATGCTAATTCCCAGAAAATTCAGATCTCAGTTGTTAAAAATTTGCATGAACAATGTTTTGGGATGTGTCTGACAAACAATTTGGCATGAAACTACCTAAGGACATAAGGAATTAGCGAAGGACATCAGGGCAATAATAAATACATATTCTATTTCATAATCAGTAATCAAAATGCAACATTTGTCCCCTAGCACTCATGTCATTTACTGGCTAGAATATGGCAACAATTATATATGGATTTCCCAGAGTTGGAAGGGCAAGAATTGTAAATTGTGATAGATTAACCTTTCAGAGTGGGTGAAATAATTCTGCTGAATTAATCAACTGTGAACAAGGGTCATTGCGTTACCAGTATGGAAACAAGCCTTTCAGTCCATCTCATTCATACTGAACAAGATGCTTTCTAAATTTGCCCCAGATCCCTTTGAATCTGCCCAAATCTCTTTTCAATGTTATAATTGTACCTGCTTTAGCTATTTGTTCAGGCAGCTCTTTCCATTTACCCACCACTCTGTGTGTAAAAAAAAAACTATCCCACAGGTCCCCTTTCAATCTTTCCCCTCTCATCTACCAGGGAATCTGTTACCCTGGGAAAAAGACTGCCCATTTATCTACGTTCCTTGTGATCTTATAAACTACTGTAAGGACACCCTAACGTCACATCAGGCAAAAGGAGTCCGCTTATCCAGACTCTCCTGTCCATTAGATGTTTTGCAGAGCTTACTTCCCACGTCTGGGTATCCAGAAAGAAAATAACACATCAGACCTCAATTTTTTTTTCTGAAGGCTTTGTACGAATCACTACAGATAATGTAAAATGCACCACAGTTTCACAGCATTATTCTTCACTGACAAATCTTCTGGCAATTTATGAAAACATCCCTCACACCATTACTGGTTAAAAAAAAAACAGATGAATTCTTTCCTCAACCAGGTGCCTGCTCCTGAATTCAAGGGCAATAAAGTCTATAGAAGAGAATAATATGGAGTAGAGGTTGGATGAAAGATAGGGCAAGGTCTAACATGGAATCAGAACATCAGAGTGAAAAAAAATTACCAAAACCAGGTAGTCACCTGGAAGCATTTGAAATGTACATGACCAAAAGAACATAGGAGCAGAATTAGGCCATTTGGCCCATCAAGTCTGCTCTGCCATTTAATCATGGCTGATCCAATTTTCCTCTCAGCCCCAATCTCCTGCCTTCTCCCCAATATCTCTTCATGCCCTGAACAATGAACAATATATCAACTTCTGCCTTAAATATGCATAAAACTTGGCCTCCACAGCAGCCTGTGGCAAAGAATTCCACAGATTAATCACTCTCTGGCTAAAGAAATTCCTCCTCATCTCTGTTCTAAAAGGATCACCCTCTATTCTGAGGCTGTGTCCTCTTGCCTTAGACTCCCCCACCATAAAAAACATCTTCTCCACATCTACTAGGCCTTTCAACATTTGATAGGTTTCAATTCTTCTGAATTCTAGTAAATACAGGCCCAGAGCCATCAAACGCTCTTATGACAAGCTATTTAATCCTGGAATCATTTTCCTGAACTTCCTTTGAACCCTCTACAGTTTCAGCGCATCCTTTCCAAGATAAGGAGTCCAAAACTGCTCATAATGCTCCAAGTGAGGCTTCATCAGTGTTTTATAAAGTCTCAACATTACATCCTTCCTTTTATATTCTAGTCCTCTTGAAATAAATGCTAACATTGCATTTACCTTCCTCACCACAAACTTAGCCTGCAAGTTAACCTTTTGGGAATCGTGCACAAGGACCCCCAAGTTCTTTTGCACCTCAGTTTTTTTTTGTATTTTCTTTCCATTCAGAAAATAGCCAACCCTTTCATTTCTTCTACCAAAGTGCATGACAATACACTTCCTGACATTGTACTCCAATTGCCATGTCTTTGCCCATTCTCCTAACCTAAGTCCTTCTGTAGCCTCTCTACTTCCTCAAAACTACCTGCCCCTCCATCTATCTTCATATCGTCTGCAAAATTTGCAACAAAGCCATCAATTCCAACATTCAAATCGTTGGCATATAATGTAAAGGGAATTGGCCCCTGTGGAACACCATTAGTCACTGGTAGTCAGCCAGTAAAGTCTCCCTTTATTCCCAATCTTTGCCTCCTGCCTATCAGCCACTGCTTTAACCATGCTAGAATCTTTACAAGTACCTTATATGTTTCTTCAGGATGAATAGCAATTGTAAAGATGAGTTTCTACTGTCAATTACATGACTGATGAACACCAGGATGAACCAAGCCATTCTGATCACGTGGCTTGACTGTTTATAAAAGGTATGCCAATATTCAACCTAATACAGCTTACACCAGAAACAGAAGAAAGAGATCAAAATTCTAATTTGAATCACTGTCAGATAATTATGCTAATGCTGTAGACGCCTGGTCAGAGGCTGTTTGTGATAAGGAATATTCCTTCTCAGCTTCAACCCAGTGCAAACCAAGTCCTCTCATGTGGTCTGAAAGTTTTGGTCAAGAAAAGAACTGCCCTCTTTAATTACGTATATTTTGGGAATTTTGGCATGACAGCAAGGTCAACAATTAGTGCCCATCCTTAATTACCCTTAAAAAGGTTAAGTCCTTCTTGAACTGCTGCATTGCTTCATATCAAGGTATTCCCACAATGCTGCCAGACAGGGAGATCAAAGATTTAAACTTAGCAAAGGTGAATGACTAATTACATATTTCCAAGACCAGATAGTGTATAACTTAGAAGAAACTTAAAGCTGCTGGTGTTCCATATTCATACGTATCTATTGTCCTTATCCTCCTTTGTGTTAGAAGTGCCGTCATTGAGATGTGGTGTCTCAGTAGCATGAGCAACTAACTAAACTGCATATTGTAGGTGGTATATTGTGTATTGGTGGTGGAGGCGTTAAATACATAGAGTGAATGATGGGTAACAATCAAATTCAAGTTCAAGTTCAAATCTATTGTCCTCTAACTGTACATATATCCAAGAGGATCACAACTTCTTTGTTGGATTTGAAGGCTTGCATGCCTCAATGACTTGGAGAGCTACGTTGCCTGGAGGCAGGGCTTAATGCTTTGGCTCTTAGTAGGGTCATCCATGCAAAACTGGTCAAAGAGTAGAGGCCAGACTAAGAGTGGCCCACCAGTCCTCCAGGTTCAGGGGTTCAGCTCAGGGCTAACAACCGTGGCTGGTCAAACAAAATTGTTACAGACACAGCAATGAAGAATCCTTCTGTATCTGAGTGCAACAGGATGCCTGAGGCTCCACCTGGGACTTGTGTGACTGACAGTAGTGAAAACTGATAGGAAGCTACTGACATGATGAAGGAAGCCCTGAACACCACCAGAGATGGAAAACCTTCATTGCTGCCCGAAATGCCAGTGGCGTAATGTGTAGTAAGTAAGTAAGACTGCACATACAGTATACAACCAAATGAAGTAATGTTCCTCTGGACCATGGTGCACCTACAAAACATATAACACACACAGTACATAAACCAAGATATGACCAGAAATAAGTTAATAAAATATAATTCAAAATGCATGCAGTACAGATCAACAGTAAACAGCACACTGACTTAGTGATGCCATCTTGGTGGTGGCAGGGTTTTCACTAGTCCCACAGCCTGAGGGAAGAAGCTATTACACAGTCAGACAGTCATAGTCCTGATGCATCTATACCTCCTTTCTGATGGTAGTGGGTCAAAAAAATTATGCAATAGGTGGTGGGAATCCTTAACAACGCTTTGGGCCCTTCATCTGCAACACTCCCGGTAAATGTCACAAATAGGGGAGAGGGAGACTCCAGTAATCCTCTCAAACTGTCTGCTTTGTCCTTGATGGTATCAGTCTTCTTGAATGTCAAGGGTAGGTGGTTAGAATTTCTCTTGTTGGAGAAGGTAATTGTCTAGTTATTGATAAGCCCGTCCTGAATGTTGTCCAGGTCTTACCTGCAAGTAGGCATGGACTACTGTATTTGCTGAGGAGTTGCAAGTGTGCCTAAATATATTGCAAATATCAGTGAACATTCCCACTTCTTAGGTTATTATCGAAGAATTGCTGAAGCAGATGAAGATGGTTTGGTCTAGGACACTGCCCTGAGGAGCAGCTTCAGTGACATATTGAGTCTGAGTGGATTAACTTCTTACAAGTTCATCCATCTACTTATCTGCAAGTATGAATCTAGACATTAGATGTAGGAAACATATAGTTAAACTTAATTTATGGAATGATGCTTCCACAGCACTGTGTGATTTAGTCGATAGTGTGGAATGTTGACAAAGGATTAAGCAAGATAAGACATGTTGAAAATGTGGACAGAGGAGAGGCAGATGGAGTTTGATCTGAAAAGGTTTGAAGTGTTGCACATTAGAAAATCAAATGTAAGACAGCATTGTATAGTTAGATGCGGGACCTTTAAGAGCAATGATGTTTGGATGGATTGTGATCATAAGACCATAAGGTATAGGAACAGCATTAGGCCATTTGGTCCATCGAGTCTGCTCCAACATTCCATCATGGCTGATCCAATTTTCCTCTCAGCCCCAATCTTCTGCCTTCTCCCATATCCCTTCATCCCATGACCAATCAAATGTCTATTTGTGGCAAAGAATCCTACAGATTTACCACTCTCTGGCTAAAGAAATTCCTCCTCATCTCCATTCTAAAAGGACACCCCTCTATTCTGAGGCTGTGGCCTCCGATCTTCTACTGTCTCACCACAGAAAACATGCTCTCCACATCCACACTATTAAGGCCTTTCACCATCCAATAGGTTTCAATGAGGTCACCCCTCATTCTTCTCAATTCTACTGAAGACAGGCCCAGAACCATCAAATGTTCTTCATATGACAGCCATTCAATCCTGGAATCATTTTCATGAACTTTCTTTGAACCCTTAATTCAGGGAATCTTGCACTAGGACTCAAAAGTCCCTTTGCACTCAGTTTTTTTGTACTTTTTAGAAAATAGTCAATTCTTTCATTTCTTTCACCAAAGTGCATAACCATACCACACTGTACTCCCTCTGCCCGTTCTCCTATATGTTAAGTCCGTCTGTAGGCTCTTTACTTCCTCAAAACTACCTGCTCCTCCAACTATCTTCATATCGTCTACAATCTTTGCAACAAAGCCATCAATTCGATCATCCAAATCATTGACATATAGTATAAAAAGAATCGATCCCAACACAGACCTCTGTGGAACATCACTAATCACCAACAGCCAACCAGTCTTCCAGAACCCTTCTAGAACTTAGTGGTTCTTGAAAGGTCATTACTAATGCCTCCAGAATATCTTCAGCCCCTCTTTCAGAACCCTGGAGTGTACACCATCTGGTCCAGGTGACTTATTTATATTAAGACCTTTCAGTTTCAAAAGAGCCTTCTCCTTGTATTGGTAGCTCCACACACTTCATGACCCCTGACTCCTGGAATTTCCACCATACTGTTAATGTCTTCCACAGTGAAGGCTGATGCAAAATACTTATTCAGTTTATCTGCCATTTCCTTGTCCCCATTATTACTTCTCCAGCATTGTTTTCCAGCAGTCCAATATCCACTCTTACATCTCTTTTATACTTTATGTATCTGAAGAAACTTTTGGTATCCTCTTTAATATTATTTGCTGGCTTACTTTCATATTCCATCTTTACCTTCTTTTTGATTTATTTAGTTGCCTTCTGTTGGGATTTGAAAGCTTCCCAATCCTCTAACTTTTGCTCTAATTTTTGCTCTATTATATGCCCTCTCTTTGGCTTTTATGTTGACTGTGACTTCTCTTTGTAATCACGGTTGTGATCTTTCCTTTAGAATACTTCTTCCTCTTTGGGATGTCTGTATCCTGTACGTTCCAAATTATGTCCAGAAATTCTAACCACTGCTGCTCTGCCATCATCCCTGCCAGTGTTCTTTTCCAATCAATTCTGGTGAACTCTTCTCTCATGCCTCTGTAATTCCCTTTACTCCACTGTAATGCTGATACATCTGACTTCAGCTTCTCCTTCTCATATTTCCAGATGAAATTGATCATATTATGTTCACTGTCCCCTAAGGGTTCTTTTACCAGTGATCATTTTTACATCGATTCTGGTTCTTTGCACAACACCCAATCCAGAATAGCTGATCCCCTAGTTGCTCAACCATAAGCTGCTCTAAAAAGGCATAGGCACTATAGAAATCCCCCCCTGCTGTAATCCAGCACCAACCTGATTTTCCCAATCTACCTATATACTGAAGTCCCCCATGACTATTGTAACGTTGCCCTTTTGACATACATTTTCTATCCCCCATTACGATTTGTATACCACATCCTTACTATTATTTAGGGGTCTGTATACAAGTCCCATCAGGGTCTTATTACCCTTGCAATTCCTTAGCTCGATCCACAATGATTCAACACCTTCTGACCCTATGTCACTTTATTTTGGGTTCAAGTCTTTATCTCCTGAAAGTGGCAATGCAGATAGATATGGTGGTATACTTGCCTTCATTGGTCAGGGTACTGAGCATAAAACTCCAACAGTTATGCTGCAGCTGTATAAAACTTTGGTTAAGCCACATTTGGAGAATTGGGTGCAGCTCTGGTTGCTGCATAAATATATGAAGGCTTTGGAAAGGGTGCATATGAGATATTAGGAGAGATTGGACAAAGGTATTGTTTTCTTTGGAGCCGTAGATGCTGAGGAATGACCAGAATGAAGTATATACATTTATGAGAGTCATGGACAGAGCATATAGAGTTTTATATCCCCCACGTATACACAGCAAATATTTTAAGCTGAGAGGGGGAAAGTTTAAAGAAGTGTCACATGGCAAGAATTTTTTACAGAGTTTGGTAGGTGCCTGGAAAGCACTGCCATGGGAAGTGGTGGAAGCAAATGCAATAGCAACATTTAAGAAGTATTTAGATAGACACATGAACAGATAGGGAATTGAGAGACATAGGCACTTGTAAGCAGATTTCCTGTTTAAGTTAATGTCTGTGTTCAGCACAGACATCAAAGGCCAAGAGATTCTGCAGATGCTGAAAATCTTGAGCAACACCCATCAAGTCAGTCAGCATCAACAGAGTGGAATAAATGATTGATGTTTCAGGTTAACACCCCATCGGGATTGAAACTGAAAGGGGAAAAAGCCAGAATAAGATGGTGGGGAGAGGGGAAGGAGTAGAAGGTAAACATAATGGGGAATGGAAAAGGGGGGGGAAGAAATAACAGTAGTTAGAGAAATTGATATCCATTCCATTTGGGTGGATGCCACCCAGTTGGAAGATAAATATGGGACTCCTCCAACCTGAGTTTGCCCTAATCATAGCAGAAGAGCTGGCCATAGAAGTCAGATTGAAATGGGTAGCCACTGGAAGATCCTGCTACTTGAGGTAGACAGAGCAAAGGTGCTTGACAAAGGGTCCTCCAATCTGTAAAGGGTCTCTCTGTAGAAAGGGTTGCACTGGGAGCATTGGATACAGTAAGTGACCCCGAAAGGTTTGCTGGTGAAGTGTCACCTCACCTGGAAGGACTGTTTGCGTCTCACAGTGGTGGAGAGGGAGGAGCTGATGCGGCAGATGTAGTACTTTTTACACTTGCAAGTACAAGAGCCAGGAGGGAAATCAGTGGGAAGGGACCAGTGGAGAGTGAGTCATGTAGAGAACAATTCTCTGTGAAAGTGCAACCAAGGCAGGGCCAAAGGGCCAGTTCCTGTGCTGCCATGGACTATGTTGTAAAATTTGTAAACTATTATAATTCAATTGAAATAATAGACCAACTTTATGTATGTGTATATAAGTAGTGATGTGTAACTTTTTTTAATCAAGAAGGATGTAATATTTCCCCCATGTTACTGGAAGCTAAAATAAATACTTTGAGAACTCTTAAACTGAGAAAGCACTTTGTATACAATTGTAACATGTAATTCTTGGAAAATAACAAAGTATGAGCAGGTTTAATGTAGAACTGAGGTTGTGTTCAAAGGACTGCAATGAGATTAACTGATTAATGATGACCTGTATAGAAAGGGGCTTCCTGTGCAACATCTCTTTCTCTGCAGCTGCTCACCATTCAACTAGTGATACAGTAAGTGTTGAAGCCTTTTAATGACAGCACAGCCAAAAGGTTGTGCAGCATTAAGTAGACCACAACAAATACCAAGAACTTCTCAAGCAGAAATCTGAAAAGCAGGACTCAAGGGTAGTAATCACTGGATTGCTGCCTGGGCCATGCACCAGTAGGGATAAGAAAAGGATGAATTAACGGATGAATGCCTGGCTCAGGAATTGGTGTAAGGGGTAGAGTTTCAGATTTCAGGATCATTAGGGTCTCTTCTGGAAAAGGTATGACCTGTAGAAAAAGGACAGTTGATATTTGAACTTGAGGGGGAGCAATATCCTTGCAGACAGGACTTGCGTTCTAGGGTTGTTGGGGAGGTTTAAAACTAATCTGGCAGTGGGTTGGGAACCAAAAATATGGCAGACGATGGAGCAGATGGTATACAAATAGTAGCAGTGTATAGTGAGAATGTGAGGAAGATAGGCAGCTGATAGGGCAAAGTTGCACCCAATAGGATGGGTAGAAGTGTTTAAGCTAAATAGTAGTTTCAACAGTTCAACAATTTGGAAAAATGAGGATAATGTAAAAATGTAAAAGGGAAGGAGAGTGCTGGACAAGGTATGGAAGTCTCCAAAATAAATAAAAAGACAATAAGTGTGGAAAGGGATAGAAATAAAATTCCGGTAACATGGGGGCAAAACTGAAAAGAATGAATACAGAACTGAAGGTGTTATAATTGAATGTACACTGTACATGGAATGAGGTTGATGTTCATGTAGTGCAGTTAAAAACTGGCAGGCATGACTCTGAATCATGGCTGAAGGGAGATCACAGTTGGGAGCCTAATATCCAAGGATACACATTGTATCGAAAGGATGCTGGTAAGCAGAGCAGGGTGGGGTGGCTCTTTTGGTAAAAAATGAAATCAAATCCTTAGAAAGTGAGATATGATCGGAAAGATGTAGAATTCTTGTGAGTAGAGTTCAGAAACTACAAGGGTAAAGAGACCCTGATGGGAGCTATATATAGCCCTCCAAACAGTAGACAGGATAGGAGGTACAAATTATAAAGGGAGACAGAAAAGCTATACAAAAAAGACAATGCACTGATAGTTTAAGGGATCTCAATATGCAGGTAGATTTCAAAAATCATTTTATGGTTGGATCCCAAGAGAAAGAATTTGCAGAAGGCCTATGAGATGGCTTCTTAGAGCAGATTGTGGTTGAGCCCAATTAATTCTGGATTGGGTGGTGTGCAATGAATCAGGTTTGATTAGGGAGCTTAAGATGAAGGAATCCTTAGGAAGCAGTGATCATAATGTGAAAGGATTCAAACTGCATTTTGTGAGGGAAAAGCTAAAATAAGATGTATCAGCATTACAGTGGAGTAAAGGGAACTACAGTTGTATGAGTGAAGAGCTGACCAAAATTGATTGGAAGAGGATACTTGCAGGGATATCAACAGAACAACAATAACTGGAGCTTCTAGGAGTAATTCGTAAGGTACAGGGTAGATTCATCCCCAGAGGTGTATCCTAAAGGGAGGATGAGGCAACTGTGGTCAACAAGGGAAGTTAAAAACAGCATAAAAGAAAAAGACAGGGCATATGATGTAGCAGAAATTAGAGGGAAGCGAGTGGATTCGGAAGCTTTTAAAAACCAACAGAAAGCAACAAAAAAAAATGAGAGAAAAGATGAAATATCTAGATAAACTAACCAATAATATAAAAGAGGATACAAAAAGTTTTTTTGGGTATATATAGAATAAAAGGTAGGTGAAAGTGGATATCGGACTGCTGGGAAATGACACTGAAGAGATATTAATGGGGTGGGGGAGGAGAAAAGCAGAAAAACTCAATAACTATATTGCAACAGTCTTTACTGTGAAAGAGACCAGCAGTATGCGAGAAATTCGAGAGTGTCAGCTGGAAGAAAGAGTAGCTGCCAATACTAAGGAGAAGGTGCTTGGGAAGCTAAAAGGTATAAACCAGATGTTCCCAAATTTTAAGCCATGGGCTAATAGTATTAAGCAAGCGGTCCATAGACCCCAGGTTGGGATCCCTTGGTCTAAAGGTAGATAGTCACCTGGACCTGATGGACTACACACCAGGGCTCTGAAAGAGGTAGTTGAAGAGATTGTGGAGCCAATTGTTACGACTTTTCAAAAATCACTACATTGTGGAATGGTTCTGGAGGACTAGAAAACTGAAAATGTCACTCTACTTTTTAAGAAGAGTAGGAGATAGAAGAAAGGAAATTATAGGCCAGTTAGCCTGACTTCACTGTTTAGGAACATGTTGGACTCCATCATTAAGGATGAGGTTTTGGGGTACTTGGAGGCACAATAGGCCAAAATCAGCATGGTTTCCTTAAGGGAAAATTTTGACTGACTAATCTGTTGGAATTCTTTGAGGAAATAAGAAGCAGGATGGACAAAGAGGATGTTGTGTACTTGTATTTTCATAAGGTCTTTGACAAGGTGCCAACATGTAGCTGCTTATACATGTTATGAACCCATGGCATTACAGGAAAGATATTAGCATGGATCGGGGGCTGGCAGATTGACAGGAGACAAAGTGGTGGAACAAAGGGAGCCTTCTCTAGTTGGTTACTAGTGACTAGTAGTATTCCTCTTCTTTTTACTTCATATGTCTATGATTTGGATGATGAAAGTGGTGGCTTTGTGGCCAGGATTGCGGACGATACAAAGACAGATAGAGGAGCAGGTGGTGCTGAGGAAGCAGAGAGGGTGCCAGTTAACCTGACTTCAGTAGTTGAGTAGATGTTTAAGTCAATTATTATGGATGACCTTTCAGGGTTCCTGAAGCCACGTGCTAAAATAGGCCAAAGTCAGCATGGCTTCCTTAAGGGAAAATCTTACCTGACAAATCTGTTGGAATTATTTGTGGAAATTACTGGCAGAAAAGACAAAGGACAGTCACTGGATATTGTTTGTTTGGATTTTCAGAAGGCCTTTGCAAAGGTGTTGCACATGAGGCTGCTAAACAAGATAAGAGCACATGGTATTAGAGGAAAGATGGATAGAAGGCTGACTAGCAGGATTGTTTGGTCGGCTGCTGGTGACTAATGGTGTTCCTCAGGGGTCAGTATTATGACCACTTATTGACGGAATTGATGGCTTTGAGACCAGCTAGTGGACCATACAAAAACAGGTGGAAGGGCAGGTAATGTTGCGCATGCAGTGAAATGGCAGTAGGGATTAGATAGATTAAGAGCATGGGAAAAGTAGTGGCAGATGGAATATAAGATCTGAGGAGCATTTAATTGCCCTGGGCTGTACTTGCTGGAACCTAGAAGAATGAGAAGGGAGCTCACTGCAACCTATTGAATATTGAAAGTCCGAGGTAGAGTGGATGTAGAGAGGATGTTTCCTATAGTGGGGGAGTCAAAGACTAGAGAGTACAGCCTCAGTATAGAAGTACATCCCTTTAGAACATAGAGGAGTGCCAATACCTCCAGTTGAACTTTGTCTTTTTGTGTGTTTTCCCCTGGCCGTCAGTCTGTGGTTTTGTATTGCCATGTGTTCCTGTCCCCACTCCTGCTCTACTCTGGCCCCTGTATTACTCAGTGCTCCATCCCTCATCTGTTTCTCATTATTACCTGTATTGTTGCTACCTGTGTCTCATTGAGCTCCACCTTTTACAGGTCTCCCCCGCCATCCCAAGGTAGAGCGTTCCTATGGAACGGTTCGTAAGCCGAATTGTCGTAAAGCGAAGCAATTACCATTTATTTATATGGGAAAATTTTGTGAGCATTTGCAGACCCAAAAATAACCTACCAAATCATGCCAAATAACACATAAAACCTAAAATATCAGTAACGTATAGTAAAAGCAGGAATGTTATGATAAATACACAGCCTATATAAAGTAGAAATACTTTTCCACAATCATTACTGAACTGTTCTCCATAGCGAAAATCTTATGCAAGTGCTGTCGGCAGAAAATCTCATGTAAGCGCTGTTGGCAAAAACATGGCGCAAGCACTCTCCAGTAACCTTTAAGCTATGAAGCTGCCAAATCATACCAAATAACACGTAAAAATACACAGCCTATATAAAGTAGAAATAATGCATGCACAGTGTAGTATCACTTACCGGAATCGGGACGACAGCGCTGAGCACACTGATGATGGTGTGTTAGGCTGTGTCAGAGTTTGGGTGGTGCAGTGGCCCCCACCCTCCAGGCCACCAAGTGATACATTGCCGCGAAGCGTGCAGGGGTGCAGCGGTAGCCGGGAGGCACACAGAACATCGTTAAGAAAAACGCCAAAACAAACATGCTAAGTAATTAGGTGCTGCCCGGCACGTAATTGTCGGCCCAGATCAGTGCCAATTTCTGATTGCGTCGTCTCTGATCTGGGCCGACAATTACGTGTCGGCGGCACCAAATTAATTAGCACGTTTATTTTGGCTTTTTTCTTAAAGATGTGCTGTGTGCCTCCCAGCTACCGTTGCATTCTCCGCGAATCGGTATCTGTCCGTGGCCTGGGGGTTGGGTGGTGGGACACTGGGGTGTCACCTCGTCATCGTCTGTTTCCATTAGGGAAGGCAAGTCATCTTCTATCTCTGCCCGCCTCAATGTCGAAGGTCGAGGTTCGTCGTCTGCTGTGGCTGATGTGGAAGGCTTGCTTGACTGCTGAGCCTCGCGCATTTTCCTATCATACAGTTCTTTGTAAGGACTCAAACCATCCTGAAAATATCCCCTAAACTGACGTACTCATTCAAAATTAAAGTCGTACTTTATCTTTACTCATTCGGTTTCGATTGTTATCCTTTTTTCTTACAATTGCATCAGCTCTTCATCTGTCAGTTCTTGGTCATGGGATGCCAAAACCTCTTCAACATCATGTTCGTCAGCTTCCACAAGCCAAACTCACGTTGTCCTTACTTCGTTCACCACGATCAAAACGCTTAATTATGTCTAGTTTTACGCTAAGTGTAACACCCTCACGAGCTCTTTTAGGCTTTTCCGATACCATAGAACTCATCTTGCAAATGGCTGCTCACAGGCACGTGTTTAAGCAATGCCGACGAGAACACAGTTCCGAATCCGGGGGAGAGCGGCTGCTCGGGGCGCGCTGCCTTTTATCGTTCGCTGATTTTTTTTTATCGTGCGCTGCTTTTTTTTTCATAACAGTGAAAACACCTTCTGAAAGCAAAAACAGGGTACTAATGTAGGTCTTTCATAACAGTGAGGTTCCCTAAAGCGAACGTTTGAAAAGCGGGGGACACCTGTATCTGCCTCTGTTTATTGCTCAGTGTATTTCAGTCCTGTGTTTTCACCTGTTTGTTGCCAGATTGTGCCAGTGAATTTTCCCGAGACTTCCCAGCATTTGTATCTGTACCCTGTCGGAATATCCACTCTGCTTCTTTCCCGATTCTGTCTTTTGGATTTCTCTGGATGTTTTGATCTCTGCCTGCACTTTGACGCTGACTTTGTTTGCTCCTCGGGTTTGTACTCTGTCCATCTGAATATCGACTCTGTCTGTTACCCGATTCTGGTTTTCGGATTTCTCTGGGATGCTTTGATCTCTGCCTGAACTTTGATGCCGATTTTCTTTGCACCTCAGGATTTGTGACTCAATTAATATCACTATGTGCACAGTACTGAGTCTGCGATTGGATCCCTGCTCCAGCGCCCTGACAAGGAGAAAGAAATTCATTGGCCAGAAGGTGGTGAATCTGTGGAAATTATTGCCACAGACAGCTGTGAAGGCCATTCAAGGTTCTTGATTAGTAAGGGCGTCAAATGATACAGGGAGAAGGCAGGAGAATGGAATCAAAAAAGATAATAAATGACCCATGGTGGAATGGCAGAGCAGACTCAATGGGCCAAATGGCTCCTATGGTGTTATTGGTGTTATTGCTCTTATGGTGTTATTGTCTTCTGGAGTTCCACAAACACAAGAAAATTGTAATGTTGTGGTTGTGGCTGTGCAGTTTATTTCAATGACATTCTAACTGAATCATAGGCACCTCTCTCACTTTCACCAGACAGGAATTTTCTCCTTGCCTTTACCTGCTTTTTACTAAAAAGACTGAATATTTCATGGAGCATCCATGCTGGGAACAACTTGTATTATAGAAGCCTTGAAGTGTGTATCAACATCTCAACACAAGAGCTTCTGCAGGTGCTAGAAATCCAAAGGAACACACGCAGACTGCTGGAGGAACCAAAAGGTCAGGCAGCATCTATGCAGGAGAATAAACATTTGATGGTTTGGGCTGATACGCTTCATTGGAACTGAAAAGGAAGGAGGAAGAAGGTCAACTTTTTGAGCTCCTAAAATTACAGTCATTGTAGGCTTTCTACCTTAACTGTTCCTTAGGGTCAAAAATGACTTGCATCCAGTTCCATAGGTTCTGGGGTGACTGATGAGGATGATGTGGGACCTACAGATATTGCCACTGTGGGTCATGAGATGTTGTACTCTTTCCATGCTCGTCCTGAGCCTCTGTGTGCTCCTAACACATGGATTCAAGGTCCTGTATGCCGCTCCTCTAATCTCAAAAGACATGAGTCAATGCTTCCAAGGAGCTGGTAAAGATGGCTCTTTAGAAATTAGCAAGGCCTTTGACAAGGTCCTGTATGAGAGGATGGGCAAGACAGTTCTGTCCCTTGGCATTCAGGATGAGGTAGTAATTTGATTAGACATTGGCATTGGCCTGAGAGTGGTAGTGGATGTTTGTCTCCCTGACTGAAGGCCTGTGACTAGTGGTGTGCTGCAGGATTCAGTGCTGTGCCCATTGTTGCTTGGCATCTATATCAATGATCTGGAACATAATGTGATAAACTGGATCTGAAAATTTGCAGATGATGCCAAGACTGGGGGCATAGAGGATAGTGAGAAAGGCTATCAATATTTGCAGCAGGATGTCAACCAGTTGGAAAAATGGACTGAGAAATGGCAGATGGAATTTAATACAGACAAGTCTGAGGTGTTGCACTTTGGGAGGACAACCATGGGTAGGTCTTACACAGTGAGCGGTAGGACACTGAGGAATTTGGTAGAACAGAGGGATCTGGGAATACAGATCCATGATTTGTTGAAAATGGCATCATAGGTAGATAGGGTTGTAAAGAGAGCTTTTAGCAAATTGGCCTTTATAAGTCAAAGCACTGACTACAGGAGGTGGGATGAATACAGGAGGAGGAAGTTGTAAGACTTTGGCGAGGCCTAATTTGCAGGATTGTGTGCAGTTTCAGTCACCTACCATCAGGATAGACATTGATAAGATTGAAAATGTGCAGAGAAAATTTACAAGGTTGTTGCTAGGACTAGAGGACCTGGGTTACAGGGAAAGATTGAGGTTAGGATATTTTTTTCCTGAAGTGTCGGAGAATGAGGGGAAATTTGATAGGAGTATACAAAATAATGAGGAACATAGATATCATAAGTACAACCAGGCGCTTTCCACTGAGGTACAGTGAGACCTCAACTAGAGGCCATAGGTTAACAGTGAAAGGTGAAGCATTTAAGGGGAACTTGCGGGGAACTTCCCCAGTCAGAGCTTGGTGAGAGTGTAGTCAGCAGAAGTGATAGATGCAGGTTCAATTTTTAACACTGAAGTGAGATTTGGATAGGTATATGGACAGGAGGGTTGTGGTCCTGGTGAACCTTAATGGGACTAGGCAGAACAATAGTTCAGGATGGACTAGATGGGACAAAGGGCCAGTTCCTGTGCTGTAGTGTTCTATGACTCTATGTTGCAGTCATCAGGCAGGTTTTGAGAACATCCTTGGATCATTTTCTATGTCCATTTGATAGCACATAGTAATATTGAAAACGGGAGTCTGTTGTTGGCTTTGCAAATGTCATTGTCACTACATTTGGATATGGCCCAAGTGTGGAGTGAAAGACACTGAAGCAGGTTGATAATTCACAGACTTTAATGTGAACAGAGTTAGAGAGAAAAGAAAACAATAAACGCTAGGCCGAACTGGGCCATTAACTAAAACTCTCAAACGGAAAACGAAGCCAACACTGCAGTAGAAAAGAATAACTAAATATAAAACAAATACAGCTAGCCTTCAGAGTCAATTGACTCGACAGTCCAATTTCTCAGGCAAGGCCGAATGCAAGCAGGCAGCAAAACATTGCTCTGCTTTGCTCAAGTCTCAACAAGCACTACAACAAAAAGGATGGAGTTAAATACCACCACAGTGAAATGATAATTAATTGACAAGTCCATATTCACGAGTGCAACTGCAGTATCTGCTGCGCGGTCGAATCCGTGATTGTGACAGGTTCTCCCTCCCTAGGCACAGCCCCTGAGTTGCCATAGACCTGTGTCTGCTGGAATTCCCAAATGAGCGATTTGCCCAAGATGTCTTTTGCCAGGATCCAAGTACGTTCTTTTGGACAACACCCTTCCCAGTCCACAAGGTACTGGACCTTACCACGTACCCGGCAAGATGCCAGGAGACGCTGCACTGTATAGACCAGGGAACCATCTACAAAGTGGGGAGGGGGGGATGTAGGGTGACTGGGGCCAGGGGAGATGTAGTAACTGGCTTGAGCTGGGGAACATGGAATACTGGCTGGATCTTCAGTGATGCTGGTAGATACAATCTATAGGACACCTTGTTGACAGCCACTACAAATGGTGCCACGTATCGCAGTGCCGATTTGTAGCTCTAGTCTTTCATGGGAAGATCCCGCAATGCCAACCAGACCTCCTCTCCTGACTGGAATGGCCTTACATGTCGACGGAGCTGATCAGCCTGCCGGTAATGCTGTTTCTGAGCGAGCAGCAGAGAAGCCCTAGCTCATCTCCAGCTGTGCTTGTAGCTGTTCAGCAGCAGGAAGTCCTACATCACTCTCTATATTAGGGAAGAGTGGCGTCTGGAATCCCTTCTGGCATTCAAAAGGAGATATACCCATGGAGGATGACTGGAGGTTATTGTGGGCAATCTCTGCTCAAACCAGTTGGGAGCTCCAGGACTTTGGGTTGAAAGAGACAAGGCAGCACAGGGTTGTCTTCAACTCCTGATTCACCCTCTCAGTCTGGCCATTAGATTGGGGCAGGAAACCAGACAACAGGCTGGCCGTAGTTCCTACAAGAGAGAAGAAAGCCTTCCAATGGCAGGAAGTGAACTGTGGTCCATAATCAGACACTATGTCTTGAGGAAAACCATAGAGCCTGAACACATGTTGAACCATGAATGTGGCAGACTCACAAGCCGATGGGATCCTGGGGAGGGAAAGAAGTGGGCAGCTTTGAAAAATCAATCCACAACGACCAAAATGGTGGTGTTTCTATTAGATAGGGGTAGGCCAGTGATGAAATCTACTAAGAGATGCGACCAGGAGCAATGTGGTACAGGCAGTGGACATAGCAGTCCCACAGGACAGTGGCGTGATGTCTTGTTTCTAGCGCAGGTGAGACAGGTGGAAAGAAAGTTGTGGACGTCCTGGGACATAGATGGCCACCAAAGTTGTCTCTTTATAAGCACCTGGATCCATTGATTTCCTGGATGTCCAGCCAGATGAGAGAAATGACCCATTCCAACACTTTAGAATGCACCACAGCAGGGACAAACAACCAGTTGGGAGGTCCCCATGGGGCCCGGATCAACTATTGATCACCAAAACAACCATGCTGGGCTTGGAATGTCAGCTCACATTGGGTAATAAAATTCCTGCAGCCATTGGGATCACTGGACTGTCTGCTTGGTGGTGGAATACTCAGTTCCTGTACAGACATGGGAGTCTGTGGGGGTCGGAAGGTGGGAGTCAGTTCTGGTCTAGCCATGGGAGTGTGGAGAATTAGTAGCAGAAATTGTCAGGGCAGCAGAAAAGGAGGACCTGTGAGATGCCGGGAGTAGGACTGATGAGGCCAGAGGCTGCTGAACTGTGTTGGCAAGAACGTTAATGGCTGTCAGCTGACGCCGGCTGTCCACAGTGAGCTCGTGGACAGCGGCCATGAGAGCGGAAATCGCAGACACCTGAGTCCAATTGTCTGCAGTGAGTTGTTCAACCATTGTAGCTAGGGATGATACTTGTTCCTCCAGATGAGACTGAGGTTGTCTGCACAAGATTATCTGCCTCATTGCTTTCATAACTTCATTCAAAACAGATTCAATTGCCTGTAGTCTGTTCCTTACCTGACCAATGAATCTCGGGGCCAAGGTCAGCTGCTGTCTCTCTACTGGGTTCATCTTTGTGTGGTCGAGCCTTGCTATCAACTGTGTTCGGATATGGCCCAAGTGTGGAGCAAGAGACACTGAAGTGGGTTGATAGTTCACAGACTTTAATGCGAACAGAGTTAAAGGGAAAAGAAAAATATAAATGCTATGCCAAACAGGGTCATTAACTAAAACCCTCAAATGGAAAACAAAGCCAACACTGTGGCTGAAAGGAAAAACTAAATATAAAACAAATACAGGTGCCCCCACTTTTCGAAAGTTCGCTTTACAAAACCTCACTGTTACAAAAGACCTACATAGTTACCTGTTTTTGCTAACAGAAGGTGTTTTCATTGTTACGAAAAAAGGCAGCGCGCGAAAAAAAGCAGTGCGCGTCCCGAGCAGCCGCTCCTCCCCCGGATTCGGAACTGCATTCTCACCGGCATTGCCTGTGAGCAGCCATTAGCAAGATGAGTTCTAAGGTATCGGAAAAGCCTGAAAAACCTCATAAGGGTGTTACACTTAGAGTAAAACTAGACATAATTAAGCGTTTCTAT
Source organism: Mobula birostris (assembly GCF_030028105.1). Classification (NCBI taxonomy): domain Eukaryota; kingdom Metazoa; phylum Chordata; class Chondrichthyes; order Myliobatiformes; family Myliobatidae; genus Mobula; species Mobula birostris. Next base: position 72,484,654 of record NC_092380.1, on the reverse strand, counting down.
CGTGGTGAACGAAGTAAGGACAAAGTGAGTTTGGCTTGTGGAAGTTGATGACGATGATGTTGAAGAGGTTTTGGCATCTCATGACCAAGAACTAATAGATGAAGAGCTGATGCAATTGGAAGAGGAAAGGATAACAATCGAAACCAAATGCAGTAGTAAATGGACCAAAAGTGAAGTCGTCCAGGAACTGAACATGAAGCAATTGCGTGAGATTTTCGCTGCAATGATAAAGTACAACTTTAATTTTGAAAGGGTACATCGGTTTAGGGCATATTTGCAGGATGGTTTGAGTGCTTACAAAGAACTGTATGATAGAAAAATGTGCGAGACTCAGCAGTCAAGCGAGCCTTCCAGATCAGCCGCAGCAGACGACGAACCTTGACCTTCGACATCGAGGGAGGTAGACATAGAAGAAGATGACTTGCCTGCCCTGATCGATGATGAGATGATACCCCAGTGTCCCACCACCCCAACCAGCGGGCCACGGACTGATACATTGCCACAGAGAATGCAGCGGTAGCCAGGATGCACCCAGCACATCTTTAAGAAAAAAGCCGAAATAAACAAGCTAATTAATTAGGTGCTGCGGGCACGTAAATGTCGGCCCAGATCAGAGGCGATTGCCAATTGCGTCACCTCCAATCTGGGCCGACATTCACATGCCGGGCGACACCTAGTTAATTAGTTTGTTTGTTTCAGCTTTTTTCTTAAAGATGTGCTGGGGGCGTCCCAGCTACCGCTGTACCCCTGCATTCTTCGTGGATCGGTATCAGTTCACTGCCCGGAGGGTGGGGGCCACTGCACCATCCCAACCTCCGACGACTCAGCCTAACACACGATCATAAGTGTGCTCGGCACCGTCCCAGTTCTGGTAAGTGATCCTACACTGTTCATACATTATTTCTACTTTATATCGGCTGTGTATTTTTACGTGTTATTTGGTATGATTTGGCAGCTTCATAGCTTAAAGGTTACTGGAGAGCACTTGAGTCGTGTTTTTGCTGATGGCGCTTGCGTGAGATTTTCGCTACGGAGAACAATGCGGCAATGATTGTGGAGAAGTATTTCTACTTTATATAGGCTGTGTATTCATCACATCACTCCTGCTTTTACTATATGTTACTGTTATTTTAGGTTTTATGTGTTATTTGGCATGATTTGGTAGGTTATTTTTGGGTCTGTGAACACTCACAAATTTTTACCATATAAATTAATGGTAATTGCTTCTTCGCTTTACGACATTCCAGCTTACGAACCGTTTCATAGGAACGCTCTACCTTCGGATGGTGGGAGAAACCTGTACTGTTAGTCTTCAGAGTCAGTTGACTCGATAGTCCAATTTCTCAGGCAAGGTAAATGCAAGCAAGCAGCGAAACATTGCTGTGCTTTGCTCAAGTCTCGACAAGTACTACAATGAAAAGACTGGAGTTAAATACCATCACAATGAAATGATAATCAGCTGACATGTGCAGATTCACGAGTGCAATTGCCATATCCGCTTCACTGCTGAATCCATCATGACCTGCTCAATGGAACCACCTCAGCATAATTAGGAACTCCGTGTCAGGGACAGAGGGTGCTGATGTTAATTTGCTTACCTTAGCTGGTAGGTTTTAAAGATTCTATGTGTCACCAACTGGATGTACCTTGGAGGAACATAGGACGATGTGTGTCTCCACTGCCAGGTAAATCATGAGCTTCATGCTGGGTTTGAGACCTTGATCAATAAACACCTGTTTTCTCAGATGTTCAAAGTCTTTTACTGACATTCTAATGTTAATACTGATTCAACCCAGCACTGGACTTTACCTGACATTATAATCTTTCTACATTGCTTTCCCTGAAAGGCATTGGCACCTTTTCCTGTAGGCAAGTTGATATGAACTACACTACCATCATATCCATAAAAAATTCATAGCAAGTTAGTTTTTGGTACCAACGCAGATTTTCCGGCTATACCCTCACACCATGAAACTTACGATGAGGATGCTTCTTCTTCAAACATCATTGCCCCCAAACCCAGTCTCCAGACACACACACACCTCTCATTCCACTCTTCCAATATGAGTGGGCATAGTTTTAAGGTGCTTGGGAGTAGGTACCAAGGGAATGTCAGGGGTAGGATTTTCACACAGAGAGTGGTGGTGCATGGAATACACTGCCCGTGACAGTGGTGCAGGCGGATACAGTAGGGTCTTTTAAGAGACTCTCAGATAGGTACATGGAGCTTAGAAAAATAGGGGGCTTTGCCCTGGGTAATTCTAGGCAGTCTCTAGAGTAGATTACATGGTCGGCACAACATTGTGGGCTGAAGGGCCTGTAATGTGTTGTAGATTTCTATGTTCTATGATCTATGAGTGAGGAAATGGTCCAAACAGATTACAAAAAAATGGCTGAAGCCTAAGTGCCATTGGTTCGTACCCGAGTCCATGAAGGATATTCACCCATCTTCAAGATTGTGAAGGATAATGATAAGCCTATAACTGCACACATTTATAAGCCAGATGGTAACAGGTGAACTTACATTTACAAAGGCTAAAATGTGTAATTCTCTGTTAGCAGCAAAGACCATATATCTTTTTTTTTAAAAGGAAGCTGATAAGTGCTTGAAGATGAAGGCATTAAGGAGTTGAAGAGCAAGCTCCAAAGTAGAATTAGATTTGAAGAAGAACACAGGCTAAGCCTTGAAAGGCTAAATGCTGTATTTTGTGTGGGAAGCTTCCCTGGACGCTATTTTGTGAGAAGATGAACACAGGCACTAAATGGCTGTTGTATTAATAGAACAGGCAAGTCTGAAAGACTGGTTTGACTCACAATTCAGAGGTAAATTAATGATTATCCCTGAAAGCAAGGTACTCTTTCTTTTCCAGCACATCAGCAGGATTTAGCTTTTCATGCTTTTCTGAGGAAGAACTGGGGAGTTACTCCCATTGTTTCTAATATTTATCCCTTATCGCCATTACTTTTAGCAGGAATAAGCTGTGTGCAGATTAGATGTCGCATTTACCACATTACAACTGCATCTGCACTTAAAGCCAGTAAAGTACTTTGTTCTGTTTTGTGCACTTTATGTAGTCCTGTGCAGGTCTGTAGTCTAGTGCAGTTTTTATGTTTTTTTATGTAGTCTAGTGTAGCCTTGTGCTGTCTCACAGTCTAGTGTAGTTTTGTGTAGTTTCATGTAGCACCAGGGTCCTGGAGAAACGTTGTTTCGTTTTTACTGTGTACTGTACCAGCAGCTTATGGTCGAAATGGCAATAAACTTGACTTGACTTGGAACTGCTTATGACTGTGAATGGTACAATATAAAAGAGGATTTTACTTTTTTAACATTTTTCTTTTAAAGTTACCTGGGTGTTGCGAAGACAAAAACTTGGAGGCTTACAACTCAATCTTAGTTTAGAAGCAATATTTACATATTGAAATATATAGCTCTAACTCAGAAAGTGGGAAAGGTGCACAACCATCCACTTTAGTAAAGGTCAAGGTTTGAGGAAGAAAGTGCATATGTTCACAGAGACAGCATTGAAGATTTGAAGATTCAGGTAGATGACTTCCAGAGATGGAGGAACATCCATTATATCTAGGAGCAGGTCTCAACAGACACTTTTGGCCATTGTGTCCGTTTCCCCCATATCAGCCAATGTTGCTTTGCCTTTGCCTCATTTCTTCCCCACTTTCCTGCTTCAGTCATTAATAAGGAGTTTAAAACATTGTCACACACCTTTAAGTGAAGTCCATGGTCACTTTCCAGGAAAGTGCTTCTGGCATTCTTGAAAAATGCCTTGGATCACTTCCCAGAAATGTTAGTAACCCAGTGCCAATTTAGAAGGCACAACTGAGCCTGATCTGTTCCTGAAATCTCCATTCTAAATTCCCTTGAAATTCAACTCATGCCACTTACTAAATATGCCAAATGAGGAATATTCTGACAACCTCCAAAGCTTATTGTGTGTCCAGTCATGTTCCTCCCATACAACTATATACAGACAATCAAGCAAAAAACAGAAAACTGTTTATTTCCATAAGTAACAGAAACCTGTTTAGAAAATGGGACTGGGTTACTTACACTGAGCGGCCACTTTATTTGATACATCCTGTACCTAATAACGTGTCCACTGAGTGTATGTTCATGACCTTCTGCTGCTGTAGTCCATCCACTTCAAGGTTCGACATGTTGTACATTCAGAGGTGCTCGTTTGTCCAGCACTGTTGTAAAGATGATTATCTGAGTTATTGTTACCTTCCTGTCAGCTTGAGCCAGTCTGCTCATTCTTCTCTGTTTTCACCCACAGAACTGTTGCTAACTGGATTTTTTTTTTGTTTTTCACACCTGGTGTTTCCAGGATGCCGCATCGGCAAGTTTGCGGTGCTGGTAGGCTCATGGCAGGAAGAGTTTCTTCCTTCTCCCGTCTGCGTGAGATCATGGGACTTTCGAGAGACTTTGAACTTTTTTTTACCTTGCCCATGGCCTGTTCTTCATCAAGTCACGGTATTGCCTTGCACTGTTGTAACTATATGCTATAATTATGTGGTTTTTGTCAGTTTTTCAATCTTGGTCTGTCTTGTGTTTCTGTGATATCACACTGGAGGAACGTTGTATCATTTCTGAATGCATGCATTACTAAATGACAATAAAAGAGGACTGCATGTCCTCATAATCTAAATCTATTCTCCATAAGCTCTAGAGACTGTCGTGTGTATAACTCCTAAGAGATCAGCAGTTTCTGAGATACTCAAACCACCCATTTTGGCACCAACAATCATTCCATGATCACATTTCTTCCCCATTTTGATGTTTGGTCTGAACAATTGAATGTATTGACCACATCTGTATGCTTTTACATACTGAGTTGCTGCCACGCAGTTGGCTGATTTAGATATTTGCATTAATGAGCAAGTGTACAGGTGTATCTAATAAAGTGGCCACTGAGTGTATGTACAGTGTATCTGGACTATCTGCTGAAAGGGTTTCACAGGGCCTATAGTGCAGTGTGTGCTTCCTTGCTGCAGTGCATTGATATGGAAAACTAGAAGGTGGGTAATACAGGCGCAGTGTATATCCAATGGCCCTCTGTAGAACTGCTAGCTGGTTGTCATTGCAAACCAGTCGAATATCTTGGGGATCACTCTTGTCCAGAAACTGAACTGGACACTCACATAAATTCTGTGATTGCAGCAGCCAGTTAGGGGATCAGTATTCTGAAGAGAGGAGTTTACGTCCTCACTGTCTAAGTCTTTCCATCATCCACAAGTCAGAACTTCAGAACATAAAGGAATATTCTTATGAAGGAGTTTTGATCTGAAATATTAACTTTGTTTCTCTTTGTACAGAAGCACCCTGACTTGCTGAGTATTTCAAGCATTTTCAGTTCTTAATTTCAAATTCTATCATTTGAAAGTTAACTAAATTGTCTGGATGAACAACTCCTTCACAATTTAAGAGGCTCAGTATAATCCAGAATCATAATCTGAGTCATATTCAGGTCTAATATCATTAATTTATGTTGTGAAAACTGTTGCTTTGTGGCAGCAGCACTGTGCAATACATAAGAATATCATAAGAAATATATAAATTAATAGTGCAAAGAGAAAGCAAGATACACTGTAGGAGTGTACTTGATTGATATTAGGTTCTGCTGGAGTATTCGGACTGTGATGTGTATCGGCTACAAGATGCATTGCAACAGTTGATTAGGCTTCATTGTCAGCGTCACCTCAACCCACAAGTCTGAAGGATAAAGCAATACACAAGCTAGAGGTTCTATAGTATGCAAAATGAAAGATATCACATCACACAAGCTAAAAAGCTATTGTTGCAAAGGTACAGTGATACTTACAGTAATATGGGGAGAGATGAGGTCATGGTTGATTTTCAAATTAACTGTACCCCTCTTTAGATACATTGGACTAAAAAAAATCCATATATCTCAGATTTAAAGTGAGCAATTGACAGACCATCATCAGTATTTGGAAGTAATTTTTAAATTATTATCCTTTACTCTCAAAACCTGAAACAACATTCGGTCAATCCTGCATCCACGCTCTTGGTCCATTGCCACACATATCTGAGTACTTATGTGATGTTCTGCTCTATCTGCACTTCTTACAATGCTACCTACTTGTTGCAGCAAATTGGCATCTTTCTATCGCATCATGGACAGCAGTAAACAGATGCACCCCAAAGGCATACTCTTGCAGAATCCCATTATCACAACTTGATATCTTGAGATGTGCCCGTCATACCTCTCTCACAGTTCAGATAGTTCCTTAGTCAAGTCAATAATTTCCCTGCAGTTTCATGAGTTTCAGCTTTTGTTAATATACTGTAAAGAGTGACTTTACGTGTTTGTATCTCAGGACACACTACTAGTTACTCATCAAAATAAAAATCCTGAGGTATAATGTAATGCAGTACACAACAGAAAACTGCAATTTTGCCCAAAGAGCATTTTACCATTTGCTTTAATGATTAAAGTGCTCAGTGTGATCTAACAAGCATTCTTGTGTGCCTCTTTCTGAATCCATTTTTGGTTACGTTATTTATTTTGTTAAAGATACCTCTTTACTAACTTAAGAGAAATATGTTAATTAAGCAGAAACATTCTTGCAACTTAACAGACATGTTAATAATTGGATGGCAGAAATCTTTAAAGAACTAATGAATGGACAGATGCCAGTATAGCAATCCTGAACTGTAGGATTGTCTCCTACGCCAAATGTGCTGAAAGCTTTAACAAAATGTTTGAAGTATCTTGCTGTGCAGAAATGATTTACAATTCCCTTGAACTTAAGGAAATATGCTGCTAAAAATTATATATTTGATATAAAAGTAAATTATGCTTGGAGGATCAGCTTCTTTAGAACAAAGATCACCCAAAAGCAGCATTTTTTTTTAAAATGCCATTAGCTTTGGAGTCTAGCAACTGCCATTGTAGAGCTCTGCATATCAAAGCATTGGTAATTAGCATCAGTTCATTGAAATGTCAGTCTTTTCAGCTGATCTATAGAAAAGTTATTACTTGTTTCTGGAAATAAAAAGCTGAAATTGTTAGGAATACTCAGCAGGTCAGGCAGCATCCCTGCAGAGAAGAACAGTAAATGGCCCAGATCTTCTGCTCAGAAGATGGTCAGGATTCCTCAGCATAGACCTTCTGTTGTAGTTGAGTCCCAGCCCCTTGACAATTGTGGGGTTGCAGTTCCTGAGGGGAACACTGTATTATATTGTGCTGCTCTGGACTCCTTTGATCGTCTGTGAGTTGGCTGCCATTAGAAGGCTGCACTGGAAAGAAACACTGCTGGTGAAGAGCTATGACCCGTGATCTCAGACTCATTAGCAGATCTGCCACAACATTCCTGGTCAATGAGCTGTTACTGTTTCTGGAGTTTAGTCAGTACTTACAAATACTGCAAAAGTAAATATCATGGTTCATTCAGATCAAGATGCACCACACAATATTTACTTGCCTGCATTTTCTCTGCTGCTCTCTCGAAACTGCATGCTGCAGCTTCATGGTGCTCTGAACCATTGCAATTCTTTCATGCCTTATTGCATTCAGGTACTGAAGACATTATTGTCATCCCATTTGTGTCCTAACATGATGGGGATCCATAGCTAGTCCAAAAGGTCTTCAAAAATTACTTTCCTTCTCTGGTACAACCCTGAATTCATTCAAATCTTTCTTTCAGATGACATGGCCCACACTTGCATAGAACAAGATCTTGACAGCATTCAGGCATTGGCTGATAAATAGCATGAAATAGTTGAGCCATAAAAACGCCAGGCAATAAGCAACTCCATAGAGAGTCATATCACCTGCTCTTGATATTCAATGTTCAATGTTCAATAGTCAATGGCAATACCGTGTTTCCCACCATTGAACAAAAACTTGTCGGGACCAGCAACAAGAGCAGGTCAGAGGCTGGGTACCTTACACATCCTTTGATACCTCTGGAGTCTTTCCAATGCACAACTCAAAAACATAGTGGGATACCCTCTACTCACCTGAATGAGTGCACATCCAACCACACTCAAAAGGCTTACAGCTCTTAAGGACAAAACAGCCCAATCCATCACTCTAAACGTTTATCTCGTTCACCATTGGGACATGGAGGATGCAGTATATACAATCTACAAAAGGTTATTCACCCAGGCTACAGGAAAAAAAGCATTTTACCAACTTGGAGCATCCACCAGTGGAAAGGAACAGGACTTGTTCATGCACATGGAAACATCAAAGCCTACTTGTTTATAACGAAAACAGAAAATGCTGGAAATGCTTTGTCAATCAGGCTGCACCCTCGGGAAAAGAAACTGAGTTAAAATTTCAAGTTGATGATCCTTCATCAAAACTTTGCTAATCTGACATGTTATCTCCATTTACCTTACCACAGATTTGGCTTGAGCAGGTGTATTCCAGCATTTTATGTTTTTTTTTTAAATTTTAGACTTCTAGCATTTACAGTTTGTTTTTCGCCACCTGCATGTTCCCCAGCAGGTAATTTGCTACCCTCTCTTGGAAATGTATTGCTATTAGTTTATTGTTGATGGGTCCAATTTGTGGAACTCCTTCCCTAAGAGCTTTGTGGGAGTGCCTTCACTGCAGTAGTTCAAGAAGACTATTAACCTTAATGTCCTTTAGGGCAACTAAGGATGGCCAATAAAGTGTTGGCTTTGTCGGTGTCTCACGGGTCCCTAGAAATGAATTTTTAAAAAGCCCTAGATATACCAAAAGCAAGAGCTTATCATGATCATTCTCGCTGATGTCAGCTAACCCAGAATTGGAAGCTATTTGATTTCAATCAATCAACGTCATTTGCTGAAACATTAGCCCATGAAATGAGGGTTACCTTTCCAAATTTTAAAAGTTGGATTATTGGTTTTAAGTCAGGTTATCTGTTATAACCTGCAATATATACTTTTCCAACCATCTATAATCTCTGGTAATATACATTACTAATGAATTGGTCATTATTTTTAAAAGATCTTTGTAAATTCACTGAGAGGGATAAGAACAATTTGACAGGTTTTAATTGCAAGCATTTTAATGGTAAAACATTTAAACTGGTTTTGTCCTGAGTGTGATTTCAACTAATTTGTCAAGAGGAAAATAGTGTTATGGGATCTATTGTTACCTTGTTAACAGAGAGTAAAATTAGAAGAGGGGGTAGGAAATGGAAAGCCATTTCCTTTCACGTTCCCCTGGTGCAGATAAGGTTGAAATTGCCTTAAAATAAAGCTTGAGGAACTTTAATATTTTTTTTATTATTACCTTAAACAAACAAGGAGGACATGCAGTCCTTTGAAGCTATGCCTGCTCTCAGAGAAATCCTATTATTTCCATTCATCTATGGGAAATCATGCCTCAAAAGTTTTTTGAAAGGGCAACAAAGAAGATTGATAAGGTCAATGTGGTAGATGTTGTCTACCTGGACCTTAGCAAGGCCTTTGACAAGACCAATATGGTAGGCTAGTTTGTAATGTTAGATTACAACTGAATACAAAATTAACTTGGTGGAAGAAGACAGAAAGTGGTTATAGAAGGTTGTGATCAGTGGTATGGCATGGGGATCTGTGCTAGATCCACTTGTTTGTCATTTATATTTGGATTAAAATGTAAGTGTCTGATCAGAATATTTGCAGTTAAGACAAAAATTGGCAAAGTTGTGGATGGTAAGGAAGGTTGTCAAAGGATTTACGAGAATGAAAACCAGTAGGAAATATGAGCAGAGAAATGGCAGCTGGAGCTTAATGTAGACAAGTGTGAGTGTTGCACATTGGGAGGTCAAATATAAGAGAAAGTGCACAGTAAATAGTAGGACCCTGAGGAGAATTGCTGTACAAAGTGATCATAGGATGCATGTCCATTGCTCTTGAAAGTGATTAGATAGTGTGGTGAGGAAGGCAGATGGCATTCGTTGCTTCATTGGTCAAAGTGTTGAGTATAAAAATTGGGAGGTCTGGCTGCAGTTACATAAAACTACATTTAGGTCACATTTGGAGTAGTGTGGGCATTTCTGGTCACTGCATCTCAGGAAGGGTGTGAATGATTTGGAGACAGCGCAGATGTTCACCAAAGCATTGTCATTGATTAAAGAGCATTAATTATAAGAGAGGGTGCTGCTTGTACCTCATCACCCTTCCCTCACATGAGAACACTATCATTCACCTGGTTGTGGACTGATTCTCTAAAGCAGCCCACTTCATTGCTCACATCAAGCTCCCATTATTTCATGAGATTGCCACCCTCATCTTTCAACACTTATTCAGGCTGCATGGCTTCCATCAGTATGTAGAGTCAGATCGAGGAACGCATTTCACGTGTCATAGGAAGGTTTCCTCTTCTCACTTGGGAGCCACAGCCAACCTCTTGGGGATGCCACCCCTAATCTAATGGCCATACTGAGGGTGAATCAGGAGCTGGAGTCAACCCCACAATCTTGAGCTGGTTTAGACAGAGGTTGCCCCCCATAACCTCCAGTTGTCCTCCACTGAAATGCTCCGCATTGAATGCCAGAAGGGATTCCTGTGACCACTATTCCCTGACTAAGAGATTGACATGGGATTGCCTGCTGCTGAATATTTGGCCCAACACTACAAAAGCACATGGAGACGGGCCAGGGCTCCACTGCCACGCACTCAGAAACAATATGTCATGCAGTCTGATCAGCTTTACCAACAGGTGAGGACTCTCAAGCAAGGGGAAAATGTCTGGATAGTGTCTAGAGATCTTCCAGTAAGAGTAAAAGGCTGCAAGTTGGGACCGTTCGTGGTGGAGAAGGCTATCAACAGAGCCTTCTATAGGGTGTGCCTACCATCATTGATAAAGACCAGAATCAGAATCTGAATCAGGTTTAATACCATAGCATATGTCATGAAGGTTGTTGTCTTTATGACAACAGTACAATGCAATACATAATAGAAAAATAACATGAATTACAGTAAATATGTGAATATATATACAATAGTTAAGTTAAATAATTAGTGCAAAAATAAAAATAAAGAAGTAGTGAGATAGCGTTCATTGTTTAAATGTCCATTCAGAAATCAGATGGCAGAGGGGAAGAATCTGTTCCTGAATCATTGAGTGTGTGCCTTCAGGCTTCTATACCTACTTCCTGATAGTAGCGATGAGAACACGGCATGACCTGGGTGATGGGGGTCCTCAATGAAGAATGCTGCCTTTTTGAGGCATCACTCCTTGAAGATGTCCTAGATACTACAGAAGCTAGTACCCATGGTGGAGCTAATCAAGTTTACAACTCTCTGCAGCTTGTTTCGATACTGTGCAGTAGCCCGCTCCCCCATACCAGATGTGATGCAGCTTGTTAGAATGTTCTCCACTATACATCTGTAGAAATTTGTGAGCGTCTTTGAGGACTTACCAAATGGCCACAAACCCCGACTGAAATATAGCCACTATTGTGCCTCCTTTGTAGCTGCATCGATATGTCGAGCCCAAGATAGATCCTCAGAGATGTTGACACCCAGGAATGTGAAATTGCTCACTCTTTCCACTTCTGATCCCAATCTGAAGACTGCTTTGTGCTTCCTTGTCTTACCCTTTCTGAAGTCCACAATTAGTTCTTTAGTCTTAAGACTTAACACCTTGAGAGGATTCTCCCTTTTGAAAGACAATCTGACATCGGCCTCTGAGACAGAGATCACGGGGTCACCGGGTACTGCAAGGATCCTCATAGCTGTAGTTTTATTCTCCCTTTCAAAGCGAGCATAAAAGGCTTTGAGCTCATTTACGAGTGAAGCCATTCATGAGATTAGGTTTTTCTTTGTAATGGCCTGCAAACCCTGCCAGAGCTGACGTGCATGCAGTTCCACCTCCAACCTCATTCAAAGTTGTTCCTTTGCTTTGAGATAGTCTTCTGTAAGTCATACCTGTTTTTTCTTTGTACAGTTCTGGGTTGCCAGACTTGAACGCCACAGATCTAGCCCTCAGCAGACTGACAACCTCTTTGTTCATCCAAGGCTTTGGATTGGGGTATGCGGAGTATATTGTCAGAGGCACACACTCATCCACATAGGTTTTAATGAAGTTAGTGACAGATGAGACTCAAAGATGGATCCCTGAATACAGTCCAGTCCATTGATTCAAAGCAGTCCTGTAAACGCTCCTGCGCCTCCCTTGTCCATATCTTCTTGGTCCTCAGTACTGGCGCTGCAGTCTTCAGTTTCTGTACATACACAGAGAGTAGAAGTACAGCAAGGTGATCAGACTTTCCAAAGTGTGAGCAAAGGATGGCACAGTAAGCGTTCTTGATGATAGTATAACAGTGGTCCAGTGTGTTGGTTCTTCTAGTTCCACAGTGATTTGTTCATAATTATTTAGAGACATTTTTCAAGCTGGCCTGGTTGAGATGCCCCAAGATAATAGGGAAGGCTATTGTCACATGAACAAATTCAATGTTAATCAACGTTGTTTGATCTTTCGGTCAACTGCTGTTTTCATAGCTCTAGGAGCCCATTGTCCAGAGCTGCATTTTAAATTTTTATCTACAGTCCATAGTCAGATCTGAAGTTTAGTAGCTGAAGTGATTTGTCATATGACCTAACCCCAAAAATGCCCTAACAAGCATTGGATGTGTTGTTTCATGCCTGTTTATTACATCGCTCAGTTCCTCTAGAGCCTGTTTGACACCGGCCTGAGGTGAGGTGTGCACTGCTACTAAAATGATCACTGAAATCTCCCGCGGCAGATAAAATGGATGATACTTGGTCGTGAGATGTTCCAGTTTGGGTGAGCAGAACTAAGGCAGCACTGAAATGTTGTACACCACAAGGAATTGATCATAAAACATATTCCCCCTCCTCTGCCTTTGAAAGACTCAGCAGTTCTACCTTGGTGGTGTATTGTGAAGCCATCAAGCTGTATCACTGCATCCAAAATGGTGGGGGATAACCAAAATACCATGAAACAAAAAAACACAACAGCTTTTAATTTCTCTCTGGTACAGCAATCTAGACCTGAGATCCTCACATTTATTTACCAGAGACTGTTAGTTTGCCAGCAAGATGGTCAGTATTGGGAGTCGAAAACCACACTTCCTTAGACAAACTTTTAAACCAGAGCAGCATCATCTTTTCTGCTGCCTTAAAGGGAAACTGTGCCAGTGACCAGAGTCCGTTCGAGTTTCGTCGACTTTGAGTAGGGATAGTTATTTTTAATCACCTTAAAACAATATAACTAACTGTATGTAGTTGTGGTTTTCAGCTGCAGCAGATAAAATGGAAATAACTGATGGTTTCCATTGGTACTGTCACCGACATTGGGTTGGGGTTTTGCTTTAAGAGGCTTGTCTGACATAATAATGTGGTTACATAAAGATTTTTAGCACACTTTTGTGTTGAGGTTTTGGAGTTCAATAACATGTGTTACAGATTTCATTAAACTTAAAGCACCTCACCATTTTATTTGCGAAAACCTACATTGGACAATTCCCGAGTTATTGAATATGTTGGCCAATGCAGATGCTTTGAAACTGCTAAAGTTTTGGGAGCAGAATGCCATCGCTTGGTTTGTACAAGTTGAGGCCAAATTCACACTGCAAGAAATCACCGCCGACCACACCAAATTCTACTTTGTGGTAACGTCGCTCAGTAGCTCCACAGTGGTGATAGTAGTGAGACTACTAGAACACGATAAATACCGATTGCTGAAAACTCACCTTTTGCAGACTTTTGGACACTCAGAATCTGAGCGTGCCAAATGGTTGCTCTTCTTGCCTGATCACAGCGATGCTAGGCCTTCAGGGCTAATGGACCACATGCTGTCTCTCCTGTGAAATCACCATCCTTCTTTTATTTTTAAGGAAATCTTTATGCAGCAAATGCCTGATCAAGTTTGCATATCTCTCGCTAATACACCCGCGAAGGCCTCTGGGGAGCTTGCTAAAATGGTTGATAGTCTACACTCAGCTGGGCAGAAGTGTATCATTCCTCCTCCTTTCTCCATCTCAATAAGCCTGGTCAGCAAGGCCCCAACATAAGGACACCTGCCGCTGAGAAACAGACGATGCCAGGCCTGTGTTTTTACCATGCTTGCTTTGGTACAATGCTAGGAAGTGCCAACCGCCTTGCAGCTTCGACAGTGCCATCACATTGGGACATCGGAGGTCTATGAACATTGTGGGTTTCAGCTGCCAGAGACGTCTACTGTTCATTATGGTCACCCTTTCAGGGCGATGCTTCCTGTGCCACATGGGTGCTCAAGTGGATGTGCAGCCAGCATTGCTTGTAGATGAGAAGGCAAAAAGCAATGAAATCTCTCTGGAGACAGCCAACAATAGCAGGTCCAGACTTGCAGGACACCACACATGGAACTTCGTCCTCTGCTTGGTGCAGATCTCCTGTGTGCCCAAGGGCTGTTAGTTGATCTTAAGAACTTTTGGATGTCAAGGAATTTGGGTCATTACCCTGCTGCCCACAGTAATTTACCCACAATGATTCAGTCAAACGCATGCACCACTGCATGTGAGTTTACTCGACAGCTGGGGCAACTCCCAGTCTTCACCAAGCCCACATTCTCCACTACAGTCACAAAACATGTGGTTGAGCATCACATACCCACAGTTGGCCAACAGACCATGCCCATGTGCATAGACTGGACCCAGAAAAGCTGGCAACTGCAGGGGCTGAGTTTGCCAACATGGAAAGGCGGAGCACTGAATGACAGTTGAATAGCACCTGGTTCACCCCACCGTATGGTTCCTAAGTCCATTTGTGGTTGCTGCCCACATGATGATTACTGATGCCTTAACAAGGTCACCAACCCAATTGTTACCCGATTGTACACATCTGCAACTTTTCGGCACATTTAGCCAGAAAGTTACGTTTTTCCAAAGTCATTCTAGTTAGGGGCTACCATCAGGTGCCTGTGTGCTCGGAGGACATTCCCAAAATGGCTGGGCATTCCCATTTGGCCTTACTGAGTTTCTGAACGTGCCTTTTGGACTGAAATATGCAGCACAGACTTTCTAAAGTCTGATGGACTCTGTACTAAGACTTATATTTTCTTCTTTGTTTACCTGGATGACATACTTTACACCTTATATTCCATCTGGGTAGCCTCCAACCTGATGGCATGAACATCGACTTCTTGAACTTCCAATAATGCACCACCACTTCTCCTTCACCTTTCCCCATCCCCTTGTCCCTCTCTCACCTTATCTCACTGCCCACCCATCACCTCGCTCTGGTGCTTCTCATCCCTTTCCTTTCTTCCATGGCCTTCTGTACTCTCCTATCAGACTCCCCCTTCTCCAACCCTGTATCTCGTTCACCAATCAACTTCCCAGCTCTTTACTACATCCCTCCACCTTCAGGTTTCACCTATCCACTTGTCTTTCTCTCTCCCCTCCCCCCCCCCACCTTTTAAATCTACTCCTCAGCATTTTTTCTCCAGTCCTGCCCGAGGGTTTCAGCCCAAAACGTTAGCTCTACTTTTTTTCCATAGATGTTGCCTGGCCTGTTGAGTTCCTCCGGCATTTTGTGTGTGTTACTTGTCACCTGTGCGTCCAAATCCGAACATGTATCTCATCACGCACACTCTTCAGGCACTTAAGCCAAAACAGGTTGATTATTAACCCTGCTAAATGCCAGTTTGAATTGTCAACCATTGACTTTCTCGGCTATCACATCTCCACAGAAGGCGCCAAGCCCCTCTCATCAAAAGTAGCTGCTATTATGGATTTCCCACCGCCCCACACTACTAAAAAACTACAGGAGTTTTTAGCCATGGTGAATTTCTGTCATTGCTTCATTCCACGAGCTACAGAACTCATGCTCCCCCTGTAGATTGTGCTTAAAGGCAATACCCCTGAACAAGTGTTTGACTGGTCAGTGGACATGACCAGAATATTTGATAATGCCAAACAAGCTCTTTCTAATGCGATCCTACTGGTGCATCTGCTCTCCATATCTATTACTACTCATGTCTCAGATTATGCTGTGGGTGCTGTGCACGAACAGCTGATCAGAGGCATGTCGCAGCCACTTCCCTTCTTCAGTCGATGGCTCTGTACCCCCAAAAGCATGTGTAACTGTGAGGTTCTTGGTCTCTATCTGGCTGTCTGCCATTTTCATTTTCTTTTAGAAAGTCACTATTCCACAGCGTTTGTTCACCACAAACGCCTCACACACTACTACTACGTCGATTCAGGCCTAAGTGGCCGGCGTTGGGCACAACGACAGATTCTCCACTTCTTCCTCTCCCTCATCAGTGTATTCAGTTCATCTACATTAGCCACGCCACTGTCTTCTAGAAGCGTGTTGACCGTAGTCTTGGGAGGGCTTCCAGGGTTCATCCTCCCGTGCTTGGGCTCCCATATGATGACTAGGCTGGCAGGTAGCTCGGGGTGGCATAGACAGTGCCCCGCTAGTTGGTCTTCTCGCCTCAGTTTTAGTGGTGAGCATCGGTGGATCGTCATAGAGCTCAACGTTCGTCATGTGCTGGTGCCAACTCACGTCAAGAGCCATCTTGAGCATTCGTGTTTAGCAACCATCTAGACACTTATGCATAGTCTTGGTGAGTGTCCACGTCTCACATCCATACATGAGAATGGACTCTATGACTGCTATGAAGATCCTCTTTTTAAGCACTCTGGTCAAGTTTGGCTTCCAGATTTCCTTCATGTCATTCATAGCCCTCCACGCCTGTGCCTTCTGTATCTTTACGTCCTTTTCTGAACTCATCATTCTTGACCCAAGGTACTTGAAGTCAAAGACTTTCTTATTGGTATCATTCTCTGCGGTCTTGAGAGTACCTTTGTCGCAGTTAAGCACCATGTACTCTGTCTTTTTAATGTTTAGGTGAAGCCCAACTTTATTGCACTCAATTTCCACTTTTGTCAGTAGCTGCTGTGCTTCCTCCATCTGGTCAGAGAGCAGGACTATGTCATCTGCAAAATTGAGATCTGTGAGCGTAACTGGTCTGACCCTTTTGGTTCGTCCTGGTTTTAAGGTAAAACCAAGCTTGTATGATCTTTGGTAGCTTGACGTAGAGCGTAATCAAGGACGATTATAAAGATGTAGGGCGCCAGAGCGTCTCTTTGCAGCACACCAGCCAGGAGCTCGAACACTGCTGTTTCTCCATCTGGTGATACGACTTTCGCCATGGTTTTGGTACAGCTGGACCCTATTGCTCCCAGTAGATGGTCTGGCACTCCGTAAGATTTCACGATCTTCAGCATTTTACCTCGGTGAATGGAGTCAAAAGCTTTGCAAAAATCGATGAAAGTAAGCACAGCTGGTAGGTTGTTCTTCTTGACTTCCTCAATAATTCTACGGAGAGCAAGTAATTGCATTACTGTTGTGCGCTTCTGTCAAAAACCATTCTGATTGACTCTTCGCTTAGGGTCAATGGCGGTGCGAATCCTGTTCAAGACCATCCGATTGTATAGCTTTGCTAAGATGCGGGTCAAGCTGATACCACAGTAGTTATCTGTCTTCGTGAGGGATCCAGACTTGGGGACTGGGATAATGTTTGAGAGTGATCACTGTTCTGGTTTGTCGCCTTTCATCAGTGCCGTATTACATATGTCGAGCAAGATGTCGTCCAGGTTGCAGTTCTTCAGGACACACAAGCATTGGCCAAAATATCAGATGCTAGGTCTGCACAGCAGCAACACCACCTGGCCTACGTATCCGAGTTCACAAAGGATGTACAACATATCAAGGGGAAAAATAATGCCATACAAATAGGGGTTGAAGTTACTGACCCAGAAGTCCAGGCTTATGGGCGTGCAGCTGGCTAACATTAAGTTCAGGGAAGTTGAAGTTTCCTTCCTGTGCGATATCTCAACTGGTGGTCTTCGACCCATCATGCCCATAAACTGGAGACAGACTGTTTTCCACTGCATACATGGCCTCTTGCATCCGGGCCGATAAGCCTCACAGAAACTTATTGCACGAAAGATTGTGTGGCACGGCCTCAGAAAGGACGTGTGTGTTTGGACTGCAGCCTGTGTGGAATGCCAGCAGGCAAAAATTAACTGGCATCTTTTGAGGTTCCTTAGCGACGGTTTGACCATGTCGATGTGAACCTTGTTAGGCCTCTGCACCCCTCCCGTGACAGACTGACCCTACTCAGCCCTGCATGATGGAAAATTCCAAGTATTTGCATGAAGAATTTTCACCTGATTGCAGAATTATCTGCCTTGTATTTATCAATAAAAGTTACGCTCACTGGCCACTTTATTAGATATCTCCTACACCTAAAACAGTGGTCACTGAGTGGAAGCTCATGGTCTTCAGCTGCTATAGCCTTTCCATTTCAAGATTCAATGATGCTTCATTCAGAAAATTCATTCAGAGACGCTTTTCTGCATATCACTGTTGTAATGCATGGTTATTTGAGTTATGGTGCCCTTTCTGTCACCTCGAACCAGTCTGGCCATTCTCCTTTGTCTTCTGTTGTTAAAATAGTACTTTCACCGACTGGACTACTGCTCACTGGACATTTTTGTTTTTTGCACCTTTCTCTGCAAACTCTAGAGACTGCTGTGCATGAAAACCTGAAGAGATCAGCAGTTCCTGAGATACTCAAACCACTCCATCTAACACCAACAATCAATCCATTGTCAGTCACTTAGGTCACATTTCTTCCGCATTCTGGTGTTTGGTCTGAGCAACAACTGAACCTCTTGAAGATGGCTGCATGCTTTTATACATTAAGTTGCTGCCACATGATTATCTGTTTAAAAAGAGCTTTGAGCAGTGGTCAATCCAGACATTGGAAGTTTGGAGAGGAGAGGACATCAATCGGGCCCACTGTCCGAGGATAAAAGGCAGGAGCAGGTCGCAGAAGCATAAATAGAACTCTGACCAGTAACCAATCATCAGGCAGGTTTGATAATGCTGCATAGTAAAGTTTTAACTAGAGTTGCAGAGGATGGGAACCAGAATTCCAAAACAGCTGGTGGAGAGGTTGTGTAGGCCATCAGACAAAGTTAAGAATCAAAAGGTTGAGCATTGTGAGACTAGTGTCCTGAGTTTCCTAGAATTAAATGGTAAGTATCATAGGAAACGCGCATACTAGTGCTGAAAATGAGGTAGCTGTTCTACAAAAAGAGGCAATGTGCAGTGAGGAGAGGTTGTTGATAGGGCAAAATTGCAGTTAACAGGATGAGTTGCAATGTAAAAGATGGACAAAGTTGAAAAAGGTGAATACAAGACTGAAGGTGTTGTATCTAAAAGCACATGGTATATGGAATAAGGTCAAAAACTTGCAGCACAGTTGCAGATTGACAGGTATGATGTTATAGGCATCACGGAATCATGGCTCAAAGATTATAGCTGGGAGCTTAATGTCCAAGGACACACATTGTATCAAAAGAATAGGCAGGAAGGCAGAGGGAGTGGTGTTGCTCTTTTGGCAAAAAATGAAATCGTATCATTAGAAAGAGGAGACATAGGGTCAGAAGTTGTTGAATCACTGTGCATAGAACTAAGGAACTTCAAGGGTAAAAAGACCCTGATGGGAGTTGTATACAGATCCCCAAACAGTAGTAAGGATGTGGTAGACATATTACAATGGGAGATAGAAAATGCATGCTAAAAGGGCAATGTTACCATAATCACAGGAGACTTCAATATGAAGGTAGATTGGAAATATTAGATTAGTACTGGAGGAGGAATTTCTATAGTGCCAGTGAGGTGGCTTTTTAGAGCAGCTTGTGGTTGAGCCCACTAAAGGATCAGCTATTCTAGATTGGGTGTTGTACAATGAACTAGAATTGATTAGAGAGTTTAAGGTAAAAGAACACTTCGGAGAAGTGTATATAATATGATCAAACTCCCCATGAAATTTGAGAAGGAGAAGCTAAAGTCACATTTATCAATATTACAGTGGAGTAAAGGGAATTACAGAGGTATGAGAGAGGAATTGGCCAGAATTGATTGGAAAAATACACTGGCAGGGATGACAGCAAAGCAGCAATGGCTGGAATTTCTGGAAGCAATTCAGAAAGCACAGGATATGTACCTCCCAAAGAGTGACAGGTATTCTAAAGGAAAGGTGAGGCGACCATGGCTAACAAGAGAAGTCAAAACCAACATAAAAGCCAAAGAGAGGGTATATAATAGTGCAAAAATTAGTCGGAAGTTAGAGGATTGGAAAGCTTTTAAAAACCAACAAATGCCAACTAAGGAGGTAAAGATGGAATATGGAAGTAAGCTAGCCAATAATATTAAAGAAGATACCAAAAGTTTCTTCAGATACATGAGGTGTGAAAGAGGTTAAAGAGAAAAAAGGAAACTATAGGCTATTTAGTCTGACCTCAGTGGTTGGCAAGATGTTGGAGTTGATTATAAAAGATGAGGTCTCAGGGTACTTGGAGGCACATGATCAAACAGGCCATAGTCAGCATGGTTTTCTCAAGGGAAAATCTTACCTGACAAATCTGTTGGAATTCTTTGAAGAATTGTTTTCTAATTCATTTATGTTTAGAATATATCAGAGAAATGTAAAAAGAATCACAAGTTGTGACAAGAGGCAAAGCTGCTTTCCCAGCTTTGCCTCTTTACCAAGTTAGGAGGGCCGAGGCTTCAGCAGTCCACCACCTGAGGCCTACTGGTTCTGAGGACTTGGCTAGGCCTCTCACAGAAATGAAGGGTCAATTGCTCAATCCTCTGCATGCAGCCACCACATAAATGCATATTGAAGAAATGTTTAAATTCTGCTTCATTTGACTCAGTAAAACAGGAATTTTTTTTGTTGTTGTTGCTTTGACCTATGCAGATGAGGAGTAAAATTCAGCAATACATGAAATCAGCTTTCATATGTTTGAGAGCAATAGTGAGACAAAAAGCCTGAAAGATTGGCTGTTTCTCCCTTCTCAGGTACTGGCTGCCCTGGTGAGGATTGTCAGCATTCTTTTTGCTTTAGGTTTCCAGCAATCATAGTATTTTTAATTTGAACTGAAATTCCACTTTAACCACTAGAAAATTGCAATTGGTCATTCAAAGAATTGAAAATTTATAATTTATAGAGACAAAAACTGTTAACTTTAATTTCTCCTCCTTTCCATTCCCACAAAATCTAGCAAGATTTTAGAGTGTTTCTAACAAAATAATAGATATGCAGCATTAAAGATTTCACATATAGTATTGCTAATCATCAATACAATACTGCTTTCCGGCCTTCATTGATACTTTTAGTCACAGGCGTCAATCTTTTCCCATTTGAACTTTTAAGAGAAGTTTGGATAGGAACGTGGATGGTGGGGGAAATGAGGGTTATGATCCTGGTACAGGTCAAATGGAAATAGGGAAATTAAATAGTTTGGCATGGACTAGATGGGCCGAAGGGCCTGTTTCTGTGCTGTACTTTTCTATGACTCTATTACATTAAGTAACAAGCAGGATAGATAAGGGAGGATCAGTAGATGTTGTGTACTTGGATTTTCAGAAGGCTTTTGACAAGGTGCCACACATGAGGCTGCTTAGAAAGCTACAAGCCCATGGTATTACAGGAAAGATTCTAGCATGGATAAAGCAGTGGCTGATTGGCAGGAGGCAAAGAGTGGGATTAAAGGGTACCTTTTCTGACTGGCTGTCCGTGTCTAGTGGTGTTCTACAGGCTTCTATGTTGGGACTGATTCCTTTCATGTTATATGTCAATGATTTGGATGATGGAATTGATGGCTTTATTGCAAATTTTGCCAACGATAGGAAGATAGGTGGAGGGGCAGGTAGTTTTGAGGAAGTAGAGAAGCTACAGAAAGACTTAGATGAGGAGGATGGGCAAAGAAATGGCAGATGGAATACAGCGTAGGAAGTGTATTATCATGAACTTTGGTAGGAGAAGTGAAAGGGTTGATTAGTTTCTAAATGGAGAGAAAATACAAAAAACTGAGGTGCAAAGAGACTTGGGAGTCCTTGTGCAGGATTCCCTAAAGGTTAATTTGCAGGTTGAGTCTGTGGTGAGGAAGGCAAATGAAATATTAGCATTCATTTCAAGAGGATTGGAATATAAAAGCAAGGATGGAATGTTGCTACTTTATAAAGCACTGGTGAAGCCTCACGGTGTATTGTGAGCAGATTTGGGCCCCTCTTCTTAGAAGGGGAGTGCTGGAACTGGAGAGGGTTCAAAGGAAGTTCATGAAAATGATTTCAGGATTGAACAGCTTTGTCATATGAAGAGCATTTGATGGCCCCGCGCCTGTATTCACTAGAATTCTGAAAAATGAGGGGTAACCTCATTGAAACCTATCAAATGGTGACAAGCCTTGATAGAGTGGATGTGAAGAGGTTATTTCCCATCATGGGAATGTCTAAGACTAGAGGAAACAGCCTCAGAACAAAGATGCAGAGGAATTTCTTTAGCCCGAGAGTGGTGAATCTGTGGAATTTGTTGCCACAGAGAGCTGTGGAGGCCAAGCCTTTGTATATATTTAAGGCAGAGGTTTCTTAAATAAACACAGAGGATTCTTCACTGGTCAGGACATGAAGGGTTATAGAGAGAAGGCAGGAGATTGGGGCTGAGAGGAAAATCGGATCGGCCTTGTTGAAAAGGCAGAGCAATCTCAAAGGTCCAAATTGCCTAATTCTGCTCCTATATCTTATGGTCTTATGGTCTTAAATATGTGCATTAATGAGTAGGTATAGAGGTGTACCTAATAAACTGGCCATTGAGTATTTGTGTTTTGGATGGTGTATGGTATAGAAGCCATATGGAATGCTTGCCTTCATTGGTAGGGTGTTGAGTATAAGAATACAGAAGACTTGCAGCAGGTATATAAAACTTCAGTCAGACTGTAGTTGGAGTATTTTGTGTAATTCATTTTGCCCCATTATACCAAGGATGTGTGAACTATGGAAAGGATGCTGCCTGGATAAGAGGGTGTGATCTATAAGGAACGGCTGGACAAGCTTCATTTGTTCTACCTAGAGCATTGCAGGCTAGGGGAGACCCGATAGAGGTTTTTTAAACTATGGAATGCATAGATATGGTAGACAGTCAGAATCTAGCCAGGGTAGAAACATCAGACACTAGAGGACATGCTTTTAAGGTTAGAGAGGGGAAGTTTAAAGGTGACATGAGTGGAAAGTGTATTTTTTTTACACAGAATAGTAGCTGTCTGGAATAGGTTACCAGCTTTAGCTGTGGAATCAGGGAATCTGGTGGAATTTTAAAAGGCTTTTAAATAGACACATGAATATGAAAGGATAGGGAAGATACACAGAACAGGTCATTTAGTATAAATTGACATCAGGATCAGTAAAACAATGTAGTCTGAGTAGCTGTCCAATACTGTATAGGTCTATGTTTAAATAATCTCAAACCCAAAGTGTAAAGAGTGTAACAAAGAAAGGAAGATTGAGGTAGTGTTCATGGGTTCATAAACCATTCAGAGATCTGATGGTGGAGATGAAGAAGTTGTTTCTAAATCATTGAGGTGGGTCTTTAAGTTCCTGTATCTCCTCCCTAGTGGTAGAAGTGAGAAGAGTGCATGTCCTGGATGGTGAGATGGATGCAGCCACCTGGAGGCACTACCCTTAAAAATGTCCTTGATAGTGGCAAGGTTTCTGCTCGTGATGGAGTTGACGGGGTTTACAGCTCTCTGTAGCCCCTGGTGATCTTGTCCATTGCAGACTCCATACCAGGCTGTGATGCTCAGAAAGCTCTCTGCCATACTTCAATAGAAATTCACAAGAGTCTTCAGTGACAGACAAAATCTTCTTACACTCCTAACAACGTAGAGCTACCGTTCTTCCTTCTCTGTGATTGCATTGATGTACCGAGCCTGAGATAGATCCTCCACGATGTTGACTCTTACAACCTTAGAGATTTTTGCATTTCAAAGAGTTAGTCAGTCTTTAAAAAAAGTGACAGTCTCAAAGCAACAACTACAGTTTGCTATCATTATTAGATGTACTACACCCACAGTGCCAGGAGCATCCAGAAACTTCTGTGGCTGAATGAGATCACTTCTCATTCTCACATGCGAAAATCAGGAAAATAACCGCATCTGCTGTAAACTTAAATTACCGAGAATACTGGAAATACTCAGCATGACACCCTGCATCAGAGGAGGAGTCTAAATTCTAAATTCTTCTCTTCTTCTCATCTGCAGAGTGAGTCCAAAGTACAATCCCTCAAAACTCAGCTAATTTTGAGCAAGCCCATACCTCTGTTTTATATACAACTGTGGGTGTAATTCCATCCTTGATTCACATTCACAAAACCAACAAAGGATTTTAGGATTGCGTTAGGTAGCCTAGCAGATTTGCCCACGGAGCAACCCCTTTCCTTTTGTTACTTGACCACTCTTGTCGATACTTTGTATGCAAAAACGGTGGAGATTTGGTTAAAAATATTGTTGCCATATAGGTTTCACCTGAAAGCAGGATTGCAGTGGAATTGCTCGGTGACATTCAGTTTTGAATTAAGCCCCAGACTTCTTCTTAAGAAAAGGGAAAGGTCAGAAACAGTCAGCAGCAGTGAAGTGGCTCCTGCAGAGAAAGGGCAACTGTCAAGATAGAAATGAGGAAAGATCTCTACAACAGCTGAATACTCAAGAAGGCTGTGAGATATCATGGTTAGAGGACAGCTATCAATGTTTAGGTTGACAATAGCATGGCACGCTTTCAGTCCTATGAGTGAGTGCATCCTTTAAAGGCTCTCAGCAACTGGGAGGCTTTTAGCATTAGTAAGTCAATTCTAGTGAATTGTGAATGACTTAAGGTGAATTTCCTTTGTATTTTTCTCAAGTACTGATGCTACACGTTAGCTAGTAGTTTCAGACACTACAGTATATTCGTAAAGCAGCAAACAATCTGTTGAAGGAATTCAGTGAGTCAGACAACTTAAGTGGGACAAAAAGGAAATGTCAATGTTTTGGGTCAAAATTCTGCTTCAGGACACAACATATTCCCCATCCTAAATTAGTCATGGGGCTATGTTTATTGTTTTACAATATTTAAAAACAAACTTCTCATCTTAGAAGTTCTTCAGAAGAACATAATCAAATAACATTGAACACTGACCCCCAAGGATGTGTTAAGGCAGATGAACTTAAGTTTGGACAAACAGATGGACTTTAAGAAGGGGATTGTTGGATGAAAAGAAGGAAACAGAAAAGGAAGACAAATGTGGGGAGAGTATTCCTTAAAACAGAGTCTTGGCAGCTGAAAGATGGCCACAAATGATAGGTCAAGTATATGATAGGGACGAGAATTGGATCAGAGATAGAGATATGCTTGTGTTTTGAAGCAAGGGTAAGAATTCTATTAAGACACTGCTTATCCAGGATCCAATGTAGAACAGCAAGTACAAGGAAAAAGATGAACATTTGTTCCCTGTTGGCTTCCATGCAGCAGTTCCGGATGAGCTCTTATGGGAGAGGGAATAAGTTAAAATGGGGGGAGGAATGAATCTGATAGGATTGCTCTACTTTTTGCGAGTGGAGCTGAGGGGCCGAATGGTCTCTTTGGCGTACAATAAGTAAGTGATGGATGGCAGAAGATTGATAGTTGCTTGCAGTCTTCAAATTGTGAGGTAGCAATGATATACTGAAGGTTCCAGCTACTGATGAATGAACCAAGGAGTAGGTGGAAAAAGCAGTCTTGGTGATGGAAATATGTTTCAAAACCCACCTTAGAGGCAAAGATAATACCAAAGCTGTGAATAGACTCATTTTTGTTCGAACACCGAGTCAGAAACCCAATAAGGAACGTAACTACCCAGACAGAAGGTGCACCAAAAGGTTAAAATGCAGAAAAATACAATAAGGAAAGAGAATAAACCTTTATTTCCCTGCCCAAGACTGTCACTTGGTAAGCAAAATGGCCAGTGAGTTTTCACGTAGCAAAATCTGAGAGCTGCAAGCTAAATAATAACTCTTCCAGAGCTGCTGGTTTCCGTGGAGGTGGTCATGAGGACAGAGGATAAGCAGAATTAACATTTATGTAACAATGACCACAGGATGTTCCAGAGAAACGTATATCCCAAACAGTAGTTCCGAAATGTCTTGTACTAGGGGGAAATAAGATAACCAATTTCACCACAGCAATGTCCCATAAACAATAACAAAATAACCAGATGACCTGTTTTGGTCCTATTGATTGTGGAATATTAGTCAGAACATATCTCTTTTCTGAAATGAAAACATCTCGTTGAGAAAGCAAATAATACGTTGATTAAATGATCTGGTTACAAACCATTCTGCATTTTATAAATGGAGATCATAGAAAAGAATCAGCATAAGAATTAGAATCAGGTTTAATATCACTGGCATGTGTCATGAAGTTTGTTATGCAGCGGCAGTATAATGCAATACATAATGATAAAAACTGTATGTTACAGTAAGAATTTATATTAAGTAGTTAAATTAAACTAGTAGTGGTAGAAAGTAGTAAGGTAGTATTTATGGGTTCAATGTCCATTCAGGAATCAGATGGCAGAGGGGAAGAAGCTGTTCCTGAATTGTTCCATGTGTCCCTTATAAGTCAATAGCATCGTAACATTTTAAGTAACGTTTGGATATTAAACACACAGCACATATTTTCCCCGTATGAACATATAAAATCATTGCAACACACCAATATCGCTGAATCAGTGGGAGCCCTGGGCTTGTTTCCCTGCAACAAGACGGTCCCATCGAGGGGTGATGGGAGACAGTGATACTTGAAGGGGGTTCCTTATGTCCAGTCTATTCCACGATTTAGTTTTCTTTGCATTCATTGCAGAAAACCCCGCTTCGCAGCAATATGATGTTGGAAATGGAAACATCGTTTTCAGTGCTTCCGTGGCTATCTCAGGATATTTAGCTTTGACTTTGATCCAGAATGCCAGCAGAGACATTATGTCAAACATACTTTTCAGCCCGCTGTCATTTGCAAGCTCGAGGAGTTGACCTTCATCCCACGCTGACATGGATGACCTCGCGTGCGTTCAAATTCAACAGTGGGCGTGATAATGAATGAGGAAAGGTGCACCTGACCCATATCACCAAATCATATCATTTCCTCGCGGTCCGGTAGCGCATGCTTTGCAGCCCGGTACCGATGGTTGGGTACTGCTATTCTACAAGAGCAGATTCCAGAACTTCCACCATGTGACTGATGACTAATATGTTCAGGGCAACACCACCGTGGCTTGCTATTGCAATGGATCCCCAGCTGCAGAGGTTGCTGTGACTGCTCTGCCAGTGCAAACAAAGGTCACGGTGCCCCTCAGCTTCTTGGCCTTGACTAATTTTGTTCCCAAAGCAATGGATCATACTCTGATATAATGAAAATAAAATAAGTTAGTTAAATGTTTTAATTTTATAGAACTACTTGTGGCAAGAAGGTACTTACTAAATAGTTTAAAAGATTTAAATTATTTAAGCATTGTTGAAAGTGGCTAAGAAATTCATAAGTTGGTTCTTGTGTCTTTATTTACAAAGGATGAAGACTTGAACTGACTTACATTGATGGTTTTTATAAATACAAGATCACTAATAGTATAGAACTAAAGATAACTTATAGATTAGATTTTTTTTAGTTTATGAGGACACTCAGTCCTCATTTATTATCATTTAGAAATGCATGCATTAAGAAATGATACAATGTTCCTCCGGAGTGATATCACAGAAAAAAACAGGACAAACCAAAGACTAACACTGACAAGACCACATAATTATAACATATAGTTACAGCAGTGCAAAGCAATACCATAATTTGATAAAGAGCGGACCATGTGCCCATTAAAAAAAAGTCTCAAAGTTCTGATTGACTCCCGATAGTCCTGATAGCAGGCGGCAAAAGGGAGAAACTCTCCTTGCCATAAACCTCCAGGTGCCGACAAATGCCGATGCATTGGAAGCACCCGACCACAGCCGACTCTGAGTCTGTCAGGAAACTTCGAGCCTTCAACCAGCCCCTCCGATACAGCCTCCCGAGCACTTCGACCCCACCCCGGCCGCCGAGCAACAAGCAAAGCCGAGGACTCGGGGCCTTCTCCTCTGGAGATTCTGGATCACACAGTAGCAGCGGCAGCGAAGAAAGCATTTCTTATTTGGATAAATGCAAAGATATTTAAACCAGTAAAACCACAAGCAGGAAAGTTGCTGATAATTAACAAGCTAAATTATTCTCACAAAATAGCAGAAATAGTTTCACAACATATATAACACACAGAGTAACAGAAAGTGGGGGTCCTTGATGATAGGTGCTGCATACATGTGACAGCACTCCATGTAGATGTGCACAATGGTTGGGAGGGTTTTACCCATGATGGACTGGGCCATATCCACTACTTTTTGTTGTTTCCACACCAGGCCATGATTCAATCAGTCAATATACTCTCCACCACACATCTATAGGAGCTTGTCGGTTTTGGATGTCATGCCAATCTTCCAAAACTTCTAAGGAAGTAGAGGCTTTCTTTGTAATGGCACTTACGTGTTGGCTCACGGACTTCTGATTTCTTCCTTCTGAAGTCAATAGTCAGCTCCTTGGTCTTGCTGACATTGATTGAGGGGTTCTTCTAGTGGCACCACTCAGAGAGGGCCAGTAAACAATGTGACCAATAGCGATGTCCTGCGGACAGTTCACAAAACTACCTTTTTTCACTTCTTTCAAATATGATTCTACGACACAGCTGCATTCAATTTGAACCTATGAGTTAAATTTTGATGGTGTGTTTTTGGGCCAGTTGAGTGATCTGGTGCCTTGCTGTCTCTGAGGGAGGTCAGTGAGGTTTGGAGTGGAGTGTGCAGCCTGGAGACCTGAAAGGCTGGAGATGGAGTGTGAGCCCATGAGTGACTCCATTGCTTCTGTCTGATTGAGGCAACGAGAGGGCATGAGCCCATGATTGACTCTATTGCTTCTGTCTGATTGAGGCATCGAGGGCACGAGCCCATGATTGACTCCATTGCTTCTGTCTGATTGAGGCATCGAGGGCATGAGCCCATGATCGACTCCATTGCTTCTGTCTGATTGAGGCATTGCGCAAGATTGAAGTCAACAAGGACAAGAGCAGAGGACAGACAAATATTCGGTGCCATCTGCCTGCATTTGAATGGTCTTCCTCTCCCTCTCACTAGCTGCTGTTAGAGAAAAGTACAGGAGCCTTGGGTTCCATGTTGCATCCATTGGTTAGCAAGGCTGTGGACACATTTTAGGGAAATTTGAGGTTTATGGTGAATGTATTTCTGGATTCTGGTTACTCTTTTTTTGCCACTTTTCAGTGGTTTGAACAGGGCGATAGTTATGGACAGGGGCGCTTTAGCAAAGAGTGACTCTGTGTATTCCTTGTACTTTGAACTATACGAAACCCTTGTTTACTAGGTGTCTCTGGAAATGCGGCTTGCTAGCATCTCGCTAACAGCCACTGGATTCTGCAGTAAGAAATCCACCTTTCTCAGACTCCACATGTCTAGAGTGTATTGACTTTAGTCCTGCCAAACCTGTGAGGTTGGGATGCCTTGCCCACCCAAACCCTGGTTTGTGTGAATGCTGTGTGATTTACTGCCCCCAGCAAGAAATAACAGATCATACACTGCATACAATTATACAGAAGTATGTTTAAGAATGTTAATTTAAGCAAATAGTTATAAATGAAAGAAAGCAAAAAAAAACAAAAAGGGCCCATTACTCTTAAATGGTCAAATGTGCTCTTAAGTTGCAGCTCATCTTGAACTTGTCTGTCACTCACACGCTGGACTCTCGGTCTGCGTGGAAGCATACACCACCTTCCAAAATTCACTCGAAATCCATCTTGAGCAAATGGGTCTCCCACAGGATTGTTGGTCCTTCCTCCTTGAAGCTCTTCATCTCCACAAAGCACCTTGTGCAACAGGGATGCCATCCTCAGCCATTTTCCCTCCTGTTTTCTCCCAGCTCCTGCCAACAAAGATCTTCAACACAGCATTCCCCAGAACCTTCTCCCAATTCCACTACCCTGATTAGCTGACAGCACATTCCTAAGTTAAACAACAAAGCTTCTTATCGTAGCTCAAACCCAAACACGCTGAAAGCAGAACAGACTGCTCCACAGAACTGCTAAAATGAAATACTTTCAGCATAGCAGTAAAAATCTAAACCAGGGCATTATATATAAGCTGATTTCATCATCACCTTTCATTTGGCCAATGACAATCGTGTCATCAGCAAACTTAAATATAGCACTGAAGCAGTGCTCACAGTCATAAGTATAAAGTGAGTAAAGCAGAGAGCTAAGTACACAGCCCTGTGGTGCACCTATGCTGATGGAGATTGGGGAAGATTCATCAGCTGCACGGAGGTGGGGAGCCTGCTACATGGGCAACAGCTTGCTCTCCATATTGATTTGCCCTGGCTTGCGTATCACGCAGACAGCTGGGACACAACATCCACGGTTGACTCCGACCAACAGAGGGTGTTATATTTCTTATATTTCTCTGTCTCTTAGAGCTCCGATGTGTCTCCGTTCATTCTTCATATGAGTCCAGAGGAATGTTTTAACAGGGATCACTGATCAAGATATCTTCTCTCCTGATATTTCTCAGGAAATTGCAAGGCACAATTTTGAAAGTCCTGCTCAATCGGGGGGTCAACCAGAGCTCTGCCAAGCCATAGAATATAAGGTCACTATTTTTTTTAAAAGAGAAAGGAAACAGAAGTAAGATTTTGTCCGTAAAACCAATTTGCCTTTTATCTGCTCATTTAACTGTTTAATCCTTCTAAGCTCCACACTTGCATAATGCTTTTCATCCTCATTAGAATATTTAATACTCATAGTTTATTGACATCTTATCCATTGTTACCTATGTTGCTCTGAGTAAAACTACCAACCTGCTCAAATAACCAACTCTCCTTTACTGCCCCAATTCTTGAGTTTCCATCAGGAGGGTTTTTCTTCAATTTCTTTTGTTGAACTATATTGACAACAGTCCGTTCCTTGTACTCTCATAAAGATACCTTTAGAGTAACGCAAACTCTGTCCTCTTATATTCCTTTGGTGATAAATTATCCATAGGTCATTTTTCTATTCGTAAGTTGTTCGAGACCACCACAATCACATCTGTGTCGGAAGCTTTACATCAAGCTGAAGAATCAATAGCACGTTGTCATGAAGTTCTATCTTAATTGTCTTTGACAATTGAGTTACATTCATCTCCCATTCTCATCACCTCTCCAGCTGACAACAGCTAATCTTGAGTTTGCAGTAAGCCTCAGTCCCCTACCCCACTGCCACCCCTTCATGTGCTACAGTAGTGTAGCAAAGCAGTTAGCACAAAGCTATTGCACCTCATGGCATTCCAGCTTCAGAGTTCAATTCAAGTGTCGTCTGTAAGGAATTTGTAAGTTCTCCTCATGACTGCCTGAGATTTCTTTTGAGTGCTGCGGTTTCCTGCCATAGTCTGAAGATGGACTGGTTAGTGGATTAAATGCTCATTGTAAATTGTTCTGTGATTAGGCTAGAGTTAAATAGGTGGGTTGAGAGACAGTACGGCTCACTAGGCTGGATGGGACTGTTCCACACTGTATCTCTAAATAAAATAAATAACTTATGTGAAAAATCCTTTAACCACAATACTTGACCACTGAAACTTTTATCCAGGTTATTATTACTTCATAGACCTTCCTACTTTTCTATTAGTTTATCTTCCAAACTCCATATATGTATAAACCTCCTTGTCAACATACCAGGTTACTTAATATTTTTCCACTTTTTTCATCACCTACTGCCAGGTTTAGAAGATTTTGTGTGACTTGTGAAGTGTCATGGATTATGCTGAAAAGAAATCATGTTGTACTGATATTTTTCCTCTATACTGATGTGCAATACACTCTTATGTTGTTTGACCATAGGTTGGATGATATGAAAGAACTTGAATTGCTGTTGCAAATATATTAGTATGGTTTGAAATAAACTTTATTTTATTATACAGATTACTTACATAAATTTCATAGAATGAACAGGAAAACTAATCAGTGTTTGGACTGTAAATCAACATTGTATCCATTTTGGATCACCTTTCAATAATCAAGAACAAATGTACTCAAGTGCTACAAAATACAAGAGGCTTTAGGTAAGAGCGAACAAACCTGGGTCCTTTAGCACGTGAAAAATTATGAAAATGACTTTTCCAAATTCTGAGAAGTTTTGCAAATCAATAGAGGAAGCAATTTCATTAGCCAACGAATTGGTGCTTAGGGGTATAAATTTGTGATCACCAGATAAATATTGCGAGAAATTAAGAGTAATTTTATGTACAAATAATTGTGAGAATTTATCAAGCATAATGATATTCCATGCTGCTTTAAACAAATCTCTAGGCACAAATAAAGATTTGGACAAATCCAAACAACAGGAATTCTGCAGATGCTGGAAATTCAAGCAACACACATAAAAGTTGCTGGTGAACGCAGCAGGCCAGGCAGCATCTCTAGGAAGAGGTGCAGTCGACGTTTCAGGCCGAGAACCTTCGTCAGGACTAACTGAAGGAAGAGTGCTCACTCTTCCTTCAGTTAGTCCTGACGAAGGTTCTCGGCCTGAAACGTCGACTGCACCTCTTCCTAGAGATGCTGCCTGGCCTGCTGCGTTCACCAGCAACTTTTATGTGTGTTGTTTGGACAAATCCTTTAAGTAGTGAAAAATAGTGAAAAATGAAAAGCTAGTAATATCTATTTTGAAGTAATTCATGATGTCCTAATCTACACTAATCAGTTTCATAAGACCATAAGACAAAGGAGCAGAAGTCGGCCATTCAGCCCATCGAGTCTGCTCCACCATTTCATTATGAGCTGATCCATTCTCCCATTTAGTCCCACTTCCCCACCTTCTCACCATAACCTTTGATGCCCTGGCTACTCAGATACCTATCAATCTCTGCCTTAAATACACCCAATGACTTAGCCTCCACTGCTGCCTGTGGCAACAAATTCCATAGATTCACCACCCTCTGACTAAAAAAATTTCTTTGCATTTCTGTTCTGAATGGGCGCCCTTCAATCCTTAAGTCATGCCATCTCATACTAGACTCCCCCGCCATGGGAAACAATTTTGCCACATCCACCCTATCCATGCCTTTCAACATTCGAAATCTTTCTATGAGGTCTCCCCTCATTCTTCTAAACTCCAAGGAATACAGTCCAAGCGTGGACAGATGTTCCTCATATGTTAACCCTCTCATTCCCAGAATCATTCTAATGAATCTTCTCTGTACACTCTCCAATGTCAGCACATCCTTTCTTAAATAAGGAGACCAAACCTGCACACAGTACTCCAAGTGAGGTCTCACCAGTGCCTTATAGAGCCTCAACATCACATCCCTGCTCCTATACTCTATTCCTCTAGAAATGAATGCCAACATTGCATTTGCCTTCTTCACTACCGACTCAACCTGGAGGTTAACCTTAAGGGTATCCTGTACGAGGACTCCCAAGTCCCATTGCATCTCAGAACTTTGAATTCTTTCCCCATTTAAATAATAGTCTACCCATTTATTTCTTCTGCCAAAGTGCATAACCATACACTTTCCAACATTGTATTTCATTTGCCACTTATTTGCCCATTCTTCCAATCTATCCAAGTCTCTCTGCAGACTCTCCGTTTCCTCAGCACTACCGGCCCCTCCACCTATCTTCATATTGTCAGCAAGCTTAGCCACAAAGCCATCTATTCCATAATCCAAATCGTTGATGCACAATGTAAAAAGAAGGGGCCCCAACACGGACCCCTGTGGAACACGACTGGTAACCGGCAGCCAACCAGAATAGGATCCCTTTATTCCCACTCTCTGTTTCCTGCCAATCAGCCAACGCTCTATCCACGTATGTAACTTTCCCGTAATTCCATGGGCTCTTATCTTGTTAGTAACCTCATGTGTGGCACCTTGTCAAAGGCCTTCTGAAAATCCAAATATACAACATCCACTGCATCTCCCTTGTCTAGCCTACTGGTAATTTCCTCAAAAAATTGTAATAGGTTTGTCAGGCAGGATTTTCCTTTAAGGAATCCATGCTGAGTTCTGCCTATCTTGTCATATGCCTTCAGGTACTCTGTAATCTCATCCTTGACAATCGACTCCAACAACTTCCCAACCACCGATGTCAAGCTAACAGGTCTATAATTTCCGGTTTGCTTCCTTGCCCCCTTCTTAAATAGCGGAGTGACATTTGCAATCTTCCAGTCCTCCGGAACCATGCCAGAATCTATCCACTTTTGATAGATCAAGCATAATGATACTCCATGCCGCTTTAAACAAATCCCTAGGCTTTTCCCAGGCTAGTAAACTCCAGCCAAAAAAGTTGCAGTACAAACCTACCAACCAAGTAATGCTCTCCTATCTCCTGTCCCCTTTCTTTCTCCCTAATAAATCGGTCTACTATCCTGCTGCTAAGACCACAATAGTAACTTAAGCAGTATTTTTCAGAGAGCTGGATTATACGATGATAGTCCAAACTAAATTTTAGAGTGGTTCAAAACAGAAAAAAAAGAGAAATGATTCTTTAGTTGTACTATTGAAGGGATCCATCTGAAACATTCTTTTTCTTTCAAATGCTGATTTTAAACTTCTAAGCATTTCCTGTTTTGCATTATGAACAACGTGTCTATTCGACAAGCAGAAGATTTGTTAATGCATATTTTAACAGCTGGAATATAAGGCTTAGTAAGGATTGTTTGTAATTAGTAAACCTAAGTTGATGATGTTTTATCTTGGGAGCTATTGCCTAAAGGGTGAATAAACCAGTGATATTCTGTTTGTTTCATTCTGACAAATACTATTTTTGCAATGAAGTTACTTTTGTGGATCAAGCTTTATTTTTAGCCATCATTTATATGGAGAATGTCTGTGGTTCAGCAGATCTTGTTGTACATACATAGCCAAAATAAATCAGATGCCAGTTTTTCCAATCTCCTGCTCTGCTGGTGGACTCAACTCTTAGTCCTGTGGTGAAACCTCTGAGTCCCGAGACCTCTGGAGAAGGGGGCCAGATGGTCTTCACATCTGTGTTGTCTAAAATGAGAAATGCAACTCCATTTGCTATCACTGTAAAGAAAAGCGGTGGTAAGTGGTTTGCGGTGTTCTCTTTATTTGTTATAGTTACTTACTAGTACTTTAAGGTATTCTGAATTAAATCTTATTTTTGAAATTTACTTATTAGGTTTGTTCTTAGTTATTCGTTTATTTGAATTATATTTAAGGGTCTTTGACAATCAGAGTTCTTATAAAACAGTTTTAAAAGCAAATTATCAAATGACACATTTTTCCATAATAATTCTGAAAGTAGAGCCTTGGAATCTGTTACTTCGGGGCCACTCATGGCACGGAACCTACTGTGCCTTGTGGATATCTCTCTTTGTAAGGTCAACTCTGCACCCATGGCCATTTTCTGGACCAAAGTTGGCATTCCAAGGGCTATAATTCTGTGCATCAGGTCAAATCTAAGATGAATTGGTGCAATGATAAAATAAATTTGGCAAATTGGTCTGCTGATTTCCTATTGATTGATTTACACTACTGTTAAGGTGAATTTTACCCCTTAAAGATTTAGTGATTTGAAAATATACTTCATTGTGGTTAACATCACATATAAATTGATGGGTGATACATTAGATCATGTTACTAAGAGGAAGTAATTATTGTTATGAACAGTAAATATATTTAGAGAATGAACCTGTGTGTGGAAGCAAAGCAAATATTATTTCCTGTGGATTCCTGTATTTACTTTCACGCTACTTAATCGTTGTCTTTTGTTTGCTGTGTTCACACAGTCTTCAAAGGTTGGGATTGGGAAATCACTAACTCACATAGCATTTTCCACAAAATTGTCAGGACATACAATGATTAACTGTTTGAGTGAAAATATGGATGATCCATGCAAATAACACAGGTAGATTAGAATGACAATCATGCCAAGGGCGTCCTAACAATCACTGGTTTAGCAACTTCAGTGCATGTGCTGCCAATATGAGCACTGCTTTAGCATGAGCCTGTAATCTGTATCCGTTGGTACACTCTATTTGTTATTAATTAATTAGACATTGGTTTACTATTGCTACCAATGCTGAGCTACAATGAAAAGCTTTTGATTACATGCCACCCAGGCAGATCGCTCCATATATGAGTACATTGAAGTAGTATAAAAGAGAAAAAAACAGAATGTAGAGAAAGTGCAGTGCAGAAGGCAGATAAAGTGCAAGAACCATGAGGAGGTATATTGACAGATAAGAGTTCATCTGTAATGTGCAAGAGGTCCAGGCAAGAGGCATACTACATTGGATAGTATCTGTGCTTGAGCCTCGAGGTGTGCATTGTCAAGCTTTTCTACCTTCTGCCAGATGGATGTGAGGAGAAAGGTGAATGACCATGGTGGATGGGGGGCCTTGATTATGTTGGCTGTGTTCCTGAGGCATACTCATGACCAAGCAGTATGTAAACAACGGCTGCCTTTTTGCCACATCCCGCGTCAAGTGAGTGCACAGAATATTATAAAAGGTTTTCCTTTTATATACATGTAATAGTTCGGTTATCCTGATGCTCAAGCTTGGATTGTATTAAATTAACTCTAGAAGAATAATAGGAAGTTGGCTGAAATATAAAAGAATCCTGATGATGGATGTGGAGACAATTTTTTTTTAATCTGGTGGGAGAGTCTAGAACTAGGGTTACTATTTAATGAAAGGAATTGTACATGTAAGACCAAGGTGAGGCATAGCTTTTCTCTCTTTCGAACTCTGCCTTTTCCTCAAAGGACAGTGGAAACTAAGTTGTTGAATACGTTTATGGAGAGGTACATACACTCTTGATAGGCAAGAATGTCACCATGAAGAGGAGAGATTACAATCAACACATGCTTGGGAGGCTCTTTTTCCTAATTCACAGGTTTATATATATACTCAGTGGCCACTTTATTTATATGTAATATAAGTGGCCTATTAGTGCATCAGTGTATCTTTGTGGTCTTCTACCGCTGTAGTCCATTCACTTCAAGGCTCTATATGTTGTGTGTTCAGAGCTGCTCTTCTGAACTGTGGTAAAGTGTGGTTATGACAGGAAATGTAAAGGAAGCTTGACCCAAAAGCAAAACTTCAGAGATGATTTAGCTGCAAAATAATAAGCCACAAGGGGCCACAAAACAAGAGAGGGGTTCTAAACACTACAGCAAAAAGGTAACTGAATGAAGATGGCTGGTTCGATGAGTGAAAAAGAACAGTGGATGAGAGCTGGGTTTAAATAGGCTGCAAGTGATAACCGGAAACAATTGGCAAGTGATTCCTGTTAGCTGGATAGAGACTGGGAGGTGCCTGCCTGTGCAGGCCTAACACAACACTCTCCACCCGATGGCCTAGGATGATCTGGATTGGTCAGTTGGAACTTGTGGATGAGCAATGGATCCAAGATGAAACTGGATGGCACCCAAGCCCTCTCCTCCAGGCCGTATCCTTTCTAGATGACCATGTACTGTACACCCCAGCCACGACAACATGAATCCATCAACTTCAACCATCCTAGTCCCAAGCTAGTGCAGGTTTCTTCTTTGCCAAAAAGAATGATGTGGGTCTTCATCCCTGCATCATCTACAATGGACTCAAAAAAGTCACCATTAGGAATACTACCCTCTTTATTTGATGGATAATGCATTGAAAATGCTCTACAGGGGAATTTCAAGAGGGGAGAGGAAGAACAGATGACCTTAGGGAGGGATGGTGCCCAAGAGGAGGCTGATCATGCAGTTGTGCGGTCTGAGAGGCAGCAGTGTGCTGGCTTCCCTCTAAATGAAGGTGATGGCAAGGTCATGATCTTGGAGTTTGTTGAGTTTTAGGGCTTCCTCCATCTCCACAAGTTTACAGAATGAAGTCAACCAACGTTGCAAGCAGGTGGTCTGGCAGATAGGTCCCAAATTCAGCAATGAATTGAATGAGCAGGTGAAGTGAGGGTCTTGAGTGGAGAGCTAGAGGAGAGGACACCCAAGGTAAGAGGATTGTTAGATGAGTCAATAAGGAGGAATTGGATGGATTTGCAGTGTTTTCCATTGCTCATGTGCACTGGTCATGTGCACGCTCTGCACATCCCAGACTCCAAGTGACAGCTGTCAAAAGCCGTGATGCAGAAGCGATGAGAGACAGACAGTAGGAACACATACAAAAAATGCTGGTGAACGCAGCAGGTCAGGCAGCATCTATAGGAAGAGGTACAGTCGACGTTTCGGGCCGAGACCCTTCGTCAGGACGTTGCACACATAGTGCAGGAAATTGCTGGCTGCACCTGAATCCACCAGAGCCTCCTGTGCACGTAGAGCCATCAGGACGTGGATGAAGACAGTGAGTCGGACTATGGTGCTGGAGCAAGAGGCTGAAGAGAGCTTACCGGGTAGAAGGCCTCCTGTCTCTTCCTGGTGGTGCTGTTTCTCGGAAGCAATGGGCATTTGATGTGTTGATGGTCAGGTGCTCCTTCGTAGGCACACAAGTTGTTTCTCCACTGACACTCACACTCTTGGGGTATTAAAGGTGATCTCTGTAGCTTCCTGCGTTCTGGAGGTGTTGCTGAGGAGGACCTTGCAGCCTAAAATGGTTTTGGGAATGGAATTACTGGCCTGGTGGAGAACTGTCAAGTGATTACACAAGACTTCCAATATGGGCCAAAGTGATGAGGCTTTCAAGGTCAGTGGGCATCTCCCGGGTAGACAGCTCTCTTTCAGATGCTCTGAGGTTGTGATGGTAATGAGGTAGCAGTGCTTCCATATTCCTACCACACTCTGCCACGAATCTCCTGAATGTCATGGTGTATTCCAGTGCCAAGTGTGAGCCTTGACGTAGGCAGAGTATCTGGTCTGCTGCCTCCTTTCCACTTGCAGATGGTCGAAAACCTGGCGCATCTCAGTGGTGAAATCAGCATATCTGTTGAAAATGGGGTTCTTATTGTCCCAGTTAGCGGCAGCCCAGTCAAGAGAGAAATGATGAAGGCAACTTGGGACTCAATTCGTAAAATACAGAGATGGCAGGAGCTTGAAGTGTAAGATGCACGGGGACAGAAAATTGCAGCATTGGGTTGGGAATCTATTGAACCATTCAGACACCAGAATCCAGGGCACTGAGGCAAGAGGTTGACTGGCACTGGGTCGCTGTATCGAGATGGAGAGATGGCTGAGAGTGTCGAGCAGCTCATCAGTGATTTCCTGCTGCTTCTGGATCATGTAATCATGTTGATGGACAGGTTCATTCAGGTGAGCAGACTCTTCTGGGTCGATTGCTAGTCCAGTCATCCTGACAGGAAACATAGAGGAGGCATGACCCAAAAGCAGAGCAGTGGAGAGGATTTAGTGTTGAGTGATAGCTTTAATAATAAACGGCAAAGCAACAAGTCATGAGGGGCCACAAAACAAGAGAGAACAGATACTAAACACCACAGGTTACAAGGTAACTGAAGGCTTGGAGTAACTGGTTGAGGCTGGCTGGTTCGATGAGTAAACATAGGCTGTGGATGAGAGCTGGATTTAAATAGGCTGCAGGTGATGAGTTGGAAATGAGTGGCAAGTGATTCCTGTTAACAGGGTGGGGACAGGGAGGTGTCTGCCTGTACAGGTCTGGCAGGTTATTAGAGTTACTGTTGCTTTCCTGTCAGCTGGAACCAGTCTGGCCATTCTCTCCTCTGACCTCTCTCATTGACATGGCGTTTTCTGCCTACAGAACTGCCACTCACTGTTTTTGTTTTGCTTTTTGCACCATTCTCTATAAGCTCTGCAGAGTTTCGCATATGGAAATCCCAGGAGATCAGCAGATTCTGAAATACTCAAACCGCCCCATCTGACACCAACAACCTTTCCATGTTCAAATAACTTAGATCGCATTTCTTTCTCATTCTGATGTTTTGTCTGAACAGCAACTGAACTTCTTGACCATGCCTGCATGCTTTAATGTTTGGCTAATTATATATTTGCATTAACGAGCAGGTGTATGGGTATACCTAATAAAGTGGCCACTAAATATATGTTCATATATTTATCCTCACCCATAATTCTCACACATGATTCTTTCACCACTCACATGCTGAAAGATTCCTACCTCTGCAAGTGAACTCATTGTCATTCCTGCTGGAACTAAGAGTTAAAGCCTTCAAACAAGATCCTCAAATGACCTACGCTGGTTAAAAAAAATAAAATTTGATATTACTCTTTGCAAAATGGTTCATTGTGAAATAATGTTCCATTTTTAAATAGCAATCACAAGGTAACATTCACTTTCCTGGAACTTTTTCTGAATCAGAAATTCCATGTGGTCAAAATAAATGCGGAGAAACATTGTTTATAGGAGGTCTTTAAAAAGAGGGAGTTAAAAGTGGTTTTGTTCAACTGAAATGGCTGACCTTCATTTACAACATCTGAAGGCTGTACAATGGAAATGAGTAAAACAGTTCAGTGTAATTGAAAGACCCCATCCAGTAGGTAACATGAATGTAGAACTCAGTCCTCTCTTGCTTTAATCCAACAGATGGTTCGAAGGTAATACATAAAGCTGCACTTTATTATTCTTTAATAGAACTGAAAAGAGAATAGTTTATAAAGACTGATTCCTTGGAACTTGGCTGTGTATCATGCTTATGACAATACAGTGTTCCAGAGCAGTAAAATATTATTATTGTTCTACAGTGATTGGACCCAATGTTTAATCATAATATCCATATAATAATAACAGAAACAACCCAAGCCGACCACCAGCACATTAGTTATAATCTACTGCACAAACACCTACTAGTTTTTACAAACATTCTGGCAGTTCATCCAAACACAACACTTAAACTGCATCATTATTCTAAGATCTTACAAGGTAATTTCATTTCCAGCTGGCATTAGTTTAAAATTTGTGTAAGACAAAGTAAATTGAACTCTTTTATGAGCTTTATATAAAAAAAATGACCGTATCACAAGAATGAGGCACATGTCTGCAGTCTTGGCAATTGGGATGATGGCGCACAATCAGATTGATTGTTTTCTTCTATGTCTCATTCTCTACCTACTGTGGAAATATTCATTTGATGAGACTAATATACATGTTGGGTGTAAAATAGATGTCATTTTTAACATCTGTCCAAAGCTTTAATGCTAATCAATTAGGTTAGAAAGTGCAGCGGCTATAAATAAAACACAGGAAGTGAATCAAGATGAAATATTTTGATATACCGATTTCTGAGAACCAGTGTTCCAAACTAA
Organism: Mobula birostris; assembly: GCF_030028105.1. Classification (NCBI taxonomy): domain Eukaryota; kingdom Metazoa; phylum Chordata; class Chondrichthyes; order Myliobatiformes; family Myliobatidae; genus Mobula; species Mobula birostris. The sequence goes on along the minus strand of NC_092380.1, from coordinate 72,443,520 downwards.
AGTGGTAGCACCTGGAGACTTTTAACAAGCATAAACAGGAAACAGTCAATTTCTTATAGAAAGGTCATCTCTCATTATATTTATGATTAGGTGACTTTTATAGCTTATTTGTAGGATGAGGACATTACAGACATGGCCCTTATTTACTGTCCATCCAGAAATGCCCAGTGAACTTAATGGAACTCATAGTCCACACTAAACGATGTGAAGTCAAAAAAATAATGCCAGACTAAGGAAGGAAAGTTGCATTTCTTCCCTGCAGGATTTGATTGAAACAAAATACGGTACTTTATTTTACAAGAATCTGCTAATTTCATGGTTACAATTGCTAATGATAGTTTTTAATCTAGATTTACATAATTAATTATATTTAAATTGCCCAGTTGAGATTCAAACTCATGTCTCAGGACCAATAGAACAGTAGGGGAGTAACTTAACTATTCCTTTACCATGCTCAATAAAAAAGTAATAAATATTAAGTTAAATTCAATTTGCCTTATAAATTCTTAGACAATTACGGAAAATCTATTCCAGCTCTAAATGAGTTACGTAACAACACATGATTTTTATTAAATACATGATACAGTGGACGTTAATAAAGTAATACTTCCATCTTTGTTATATTTCAGAAATGCAACAAGAGCATAATTGAACTTCAGAGCTAAGAAAAGGCACAGGAACCTTTGAACTTTTTCACACCACTTGTGTTTCACCATGGATATAGCAAAATCATGGGCACTTGAGGAAATGCATTAGTTTAAATAAGGTTGAAGATAATTCTGGCTTTACTAAAATGTCAAACAGTGAACAATACAGACATATTCTGCAGAGCAGTTAACAAAAACATACATGCTCCACCTGGTTCTTCAATTCAGAATGAGCCAATATAAGCAGGGTATCAATAGGTCAAAGTTGCTTCTGTAGCTATTGGTATCATATAGATGGTCACAGCAAAATTGCAGATCTGCTAAGTTACTGCCCATTAATCCAATTGAGAACAGTTGAAGCAATAGCACAGTGTTAGCATCAAGCCCAAGTTCCTTTGAGAATCCATTGAACTACAAGTTAACATTAGTGTTTTAAGGTGACGGAAAGCTTTCTTTATTATATGTTTGAAAGACTGCCACTTTTTATTTCCGAGCAAGTGCTTTCCTGCAAGCTGTAGAAAACTGCCAGATTTTGGACATAGTCCATTCCACCTAGGATTATAACGTAGAACCTGAAAGCAATTTTTTTTTTTGCTGTTGAATTTTGGACTAGAGACCAAGTGTAGTTCAGACTTTAATAACGTACAAGAAAGGATTGATTCACCCTGCAGAAACGTCCTAGAGAAACCTGCGGTCCCAGAGGGTGAAACAAGCAGTTGAAGTACTTTCATTTGCAAGAAAGAATGAGAGAAATGGATTTGTCCTTAATAGTTAAAGTGGTGATTTCTATTCCCAGCACCTCAGTTTTCCAATCTACCACTGGCGTTTAAAAGTACAGAGGTTATAGAACAGTACAGCACAGTATAGTACAAGCCCTATAGCCCAAGTTATAACTTTCTTAGTTCTCTATATTAGTGACCAGTTAAAGACCTCGTTTCATATAAGAAACCTTTGCAATATGACTGTTGACTGATTGCTTTACATAGAACATAGAACAGTACAGCACAGTACAGGCCCTTCGACCCACAATGTTGTGCTGACCCTTAAACCCTGCCTCCCATATAACCCACCACCTTAAATTCCTCCATATACCTGTCTAGTAGTCTCTTAAATTTCACTAGTGTATCTGCCTCCACCACTGACTCAGGCAGTGCATTCCACACACCAACCACTCTGAGTAAAAAACCTTCCTCTAATATCCTCCTTGAACTTCCCATCCCTTACCTTAAAGCCATGTCCTCTTGTACTGAGCAGTAGTGCCCTGGGGAAGAGGCACTGGCTGTCCACTCTATCTATTCCTCTTAATATCTTGTACACCTCTATCATGTCTCTTCTCATCCTCCTTCTCTCCAAAGAGTAAAGTCCTAGCTCCCTTAATCTCCGATCATAATGTATACTCTCTAAACCAGGCAGCATCCTGGTAGATCTTCTCTGTACCCTTTCCAATGTTTCCACATCCTTCCTTTAGTGAGGTGACCAGAAATGGACACAGTACTCCAAGTGTGGCCTAACCAGAGTTTTATAGAGCTGTATCATTACCCCACGACTCTTAAACTCTATCCCTCAACTTATGAAAGCTAACAGCCCATAAGCTTTCTTAATTACCCTATCTACCTGTGAGGCAACTTTCAGGGATCTGTGGACATGTACCCCCAGATCCCTCTGCTCCTCCACACTACCAAGTATCCTGCCATTTACTTTGTACTCTGCCTTGGAGTTTGTCCTTCTAAAGTGTACCACCTCACACTCCTCCGGGTTGAACTCCATCTGCCACTTCTCAGCCCGCTTCTGCATCCTATCAATGTCTCTCTGCAATCTTCAACAATCCTCTACACTATCCACAACACCACCAACCTTTGTGTCATCTGCAAACTTGCCAACCCACCCTTCTACCCCCACAACCAGGTCGTTAATAAAAATCACGAAAAGTAGAGGTCCCAGAACCAATCCTTGTGGGACACCACTAGTCACAACCCTGCAATCTGAATGTACTCCTTCCACCATGACCAGAGATATGTAATAGATGTGCACAGTAATAGATCGTTGGCTGGGATTTTCCCTATAATACTTGGTGGAGAAAAACCAAGGCAGTTGCTGACCAGTCTGAATTTTAAGCCTCTCTGCTCTAGTAGAGAATATTGTTGACTATACAATTATACTTAAGTTAGAAGAACACTAAGTAGCTCTCACTAATACCATTGTTCCAACATTTCTTATCCATAGGCTCAACCTTTGAAATCAAAAGAAAATATCAACAGAGCACATTTCTTCCTTTAAAAGTGATTGCTTGCTGTGATTAGGCCCAGGAGACACAAGGTAGCAATAGATAAATGCTGTTTCCTTACCTACCTCTGGTTGAACTCATGATTCAGCAAGGTGCCCTGAAATGAAATAAGCTATTAATTACTTCAACATAGGACTTCATCTTAATCAAGCTGCTTCAGACTTGATCACAGTTCTGTAACCTGGGAGAATTTGAGATAGAGACTGTTTACTTCCGACTTTAACAATCCAGAAACAAGATTAAGAACAAGAAGAACATGGAACCAGCCAAAGTAGAATATACAACCCCTCCAGCCCCTTTGGTATTCAATTAAGCCAATGAATTCAATCTCCACATTGCTTTGGTTCTTAAAGCTATCGACCTTTGTACTGACAAACTTGGTTACTGAATACCATGGATTTTCTATATTGAATTTTACAAATACTTACAATCTTTGTGTCAAAGAGTTTCTCTTCATCTCAGTCATAAACAGCTGTCTCTTTAATACTGAGACTTGGCCCCAAAGAAATTATCTCTCTACTCTAAAGTTGACCAACCAGCTTCTTCTCTTCACTCTATTATATACCTTTCCTTATAAGTTCCACCCGCTATTCTGTTGGCTATTTCATAGGGTCATCTTGTGTCCATCTCTCATTGACTCTGGCCAATGGCTAAAGGTGGTAACCCCTCACAAGATACCTCCAAAGTCATTTCTTCATTATTTTGTGTTGAATTCGGCCATTTCACACCAATTATAGGCAGTTCAAGTCAAACACTGGGCTCAGGCCAATTCAGTTTACTGACACAGACTTCTCCACATATCAGCTCATTTTCTTCTGCCTTATTAGATGGAGTACAAAGGTAAGCTAGCCAATACTAGTAAAGAGGATACCAAAAGTTCCTTCAGATATATAAAGAAAAGCGAGAGAAAATATTGGACTGCTGGAAAATGATGCTGGAGATGTAGTAATGGGGGACAAAGAAATGGCTGATGAACTGAATAAATATTTTGCATTAGTCTTCACTGTGGAAGACAGTGGCAGTATGCTGGAAGTTCAAGAGTGTTGGGGGCAGAAGTGAGTGAAGTTGCCATTACGAGGGAAAAGGTGCTTGGGAAACTGAAAGGTCTGAAGGTAGATAATTCACTTAGACCAGATGGTCTATACCAGGGTTCTGAAGGAGGTGGCTGAAGATATTGTAGAGGCATTGGTCAAGAATGAATGGATTCTGGCATGGTTGGGGTTTCTGGAACATTGCAAATATCACTCCACTCTTCAAGAAGGCAGAGAGAGAGAAGAAAGGAAATTACAGGCCAGTTAGTCTGACCTCAGTGGTTGGGAAGATGTTAGAATCAATTGTTAAGGAAATGGTTTGGGGGTACTTGGAGGCACATGATAAAATAGGCCAAAGTCAGCATGGTTTCCTCAAGAGAACAACTTGCCAGACAAATCTTTGAAGAAATAACAAGCAGGATAGACAAAGAGAATCAGTGGAAATGTTCCTAGCTGGTTGCCAGTGACCAGTGGTGTTCCACGGGGTCTATAAAGGGACCACTTCTTTTCACATTATACATCAATGATTTGAATAAGGGGATTGATGGCCTTGTGGCCAAGTTTGTGGATGATATGAAGATAAGTGGAGGGGCGGGTAGTGTTGAGGAAGCAGAGAGGCTACAGAAGGACTTAAACAGATTAGGAGAATAGCCAAGAAATGGCAAAGGGAATGTGGTGTTGGGAAGTGTATGGTCATACATTTTGACAGAAGATATAAAAGTGTAGACTATGTTCTAAGTGCAGAGAAAATTCAAAAATCTGAGGTGCAAAGGGATTACAAACTCTGAGGTGCAGGATTCCCTAAAGATTAACTTGGAGGTTGAGCAGGTGGTGAGGAAGGCAAATGCAGTGTTAGCATTCATTTCGAGAAGATTAGAATATAAAAGCAAAGATGTAATGTTAAGGCTTTATAAGGCACTGGTGAGGCCTCATTTGGAGCATTATGAGCAATTTTTGGCCCCTTATCTAAGAAAGGATCTCCTGACATTGGAGAGAGTTCAAAGGATCAGCAGATTATTTTTAGGGCCTTCATTATGTCTGTGTGGGACGTGGGCAAGTGGTTAGGGCGTTGGACTAGCGATCTGAAGGTCATGGGTTCGTGCCTTGGCCGAGGCTGCGTGTGTGTCCTTGAGCAAGGCACTTAACCACACAATGCTTCAGTCTACCCAGCTGAGAATGGGTACCGGCAAAAATGCTGGAGATTAACCTCGCGATAGACTGGCATCCTATCCAGTGGTAGTCTCATACTCTCAGTTGCTTCACACCACAGAAACCGGCATAAGCATCGGCCTGATGGGCCACAAGGCTCGTGACAGACTTTAATCTTTAATAATCATTATGTCTACTTCCAAGTGCTTCAGTGTAGGAAGACTAATTTCAGAAAATGATAGCCTTCACTTCTTTCACCACCTGATGAAAACTAAGACCTGCTCATTCTACCCAACCACTGTCCTTGATTTGTTTATTCGTTTCACATATCTGTTCCACAGATGTTTCAATTTCTTCAGGCCAACATTTCCAATCCTATGAGGCCTTGCTTTATATGATAAAAGATGATCCTTTATTACATTTTTAGACATTAATTGTTCTTTTTGGGAACAAATTTGTCTCAATTTTATGTGAACAGGCTAATTGACAAACTTCAGCATAGCTGGTGAATAAAATTACTGAAACAGCCACAAATATAAGTTGTCCCCTTGTATTAAACTGCAGTACCTATAAATAAGTTTGATCTATAAGCAATAAGGCCAAATCATCTTGACTATCACTAATCATTTCAGCCATTATATTGAAGTAATGCTGTATGTGGTGTGAGTTTGGGGCCTGCAGACAGATTTGTTGGGACAAATTTGTCAGTAAGCTCTTTGACAAGATTCATAAGGGTTCAGTGGAGTGACTCAGTCAAGCTGTGATTCCTTGGCAATATGCTGTAGAATCTCATCGTGGATCCTTCATGAGTTCATGCCTGCAGAAGTTCAATTTACTTCATTTTGCTTTTTTAAAATTTTTTTCAATATTGTTAGACAGTTAACTATTCTTACTTATGCATTTGCTAATTTCCCAAAGAATCTGAGGCGTTTACAGTACAAAAGAAAAGTATTCAGCTCATTTTCTCCTTGTTGGTCACGACAAATGTTCTAGCTCCTGGTCTCTAGGCCTGTAGATTATGGTAACTCCAGTGCTCTTCCATCTTACAAATATGGTGAGGGTTTCTGACTCCACTACTTTCAGGCAAAAATAGACCCACATCACTTAGTAAGTAACACATTTTACCTTAGCTATTCTCTAATACTGTATACCCAGTGGTCACTTATCAGGTACATCCTGTACCTAATAAAGTGGCTACTGAGTGTATGTTTGTGGACTTCTACTGCTGTAGCCCATCCACTTCAAGGTTTGTTGTGGTGTGCATTCAAGATGCTCTTCTGCACACCATTGTTTTAACACATAGTTATTTGAGTTACCGATGCCTTCCTGAAGCTTGAACCATTCTGACCATTCTCCTCCAGACTCTCTCATTATCAAGGCATCTTTGCCCACAGAACTGCCGCTCACTGGATGTTTTTTGTTTTTTGCACCATTCTTTGTAAACTTTTGAGACTTTTGTTCATGAAAATCCCAGGAAATCTTTGTTTCTGGGATACTGAAACCACTCCATCTGGCACCAACAATTATTCCATGGTTAAAGTCACTTAGATCACATCTTTACCCATTTTGATGTTTGGTCTGAACAACAACTGAACCTCTTAACCATGTCTGTATGCTTTTATGCATTGAGTTACTGCTGAATAATTGACTTATTACAGGGGTCCCCAAGCTTTTTTGCACCGTGGACCGGTTTAATATTGACAATATTCTTGCGGGAGGCAATGAGGCAATAAAGCCCTCAAAACTGCTTCGGCACCTTGAGTCCAAGCATCCTGCACTTAAAGACAAACCCGATGAATTTTTTGAGCGGAAAAAACCGTGAGCAAGCGGGGCAGAAGCAAGTGCTGAGAGCCACGCGACGGGAAGTGGGTGTTAATCACGACCGGAATATAGGTGATAAGCCAACTATAAATCACTTATAAGTGGCTAATACACTCAATTTCATTTCTAAAAGGGTTTATCTAACGAATTTAATATTAAACACACAGCGCATATTTTCCTCGCATGAATATAGTGATAAGTCAATTATAAGACACTTATAAGTCAATAGTATCATAACATTGTAAGTAACGTTTGGATATTAAACACACAGCACATATTTTCCCCGTATGAACATATAAAATCATTGCAAAACTCCCATATCGCTGAATCAGTGGGAGGCCTAGGCTTGTTTCCCTGCAACGAGATGGTGCCATCGAGGGGTGATGGGAGACAGCGATACTCGAAGGGGGTTCCTTATGTCCAGTCTATTCCACAATTTAGTTTTTGTTGCACTCATTGCAGAAAATCCTGCTTCGCAGAGATATGATGTTGGAAATGGAAGCAACGTTTTCAGTGCTTTCGTGACTATCTCAGGATATTCAGCCTTGACTTTGATCCAGAATGCCAGCAGAGATGTTACGTCAAACATACTTTTCAGCCCACCATCATTTGCAAGCTCGAGGAGTTGATCTTCTTCCTGCACTGACATGGATTATTCAGCAGGGACATTCATAAATGGGTCACGGACCCATTCCCTTGCACGTCTTGGGTCATTTGCGGTTGGGAAGTAACGTTCAAATTCTGTCGACAGCGAAGGTAGGTGATCGCGCACCAGCTGTGAGAAAGACGGTGCAACCTCAGTCTCTCCCAAAATCCCAGCTAATGTAGGGAACATGTCAAATATGCCCCTGTCCACTCGGCGTCCCCACAGTTCCAGTTTGGCTGTGAAAGCAGAGACTTTATCTGCCAACTTAAACACAGTTGTCATTCTCCCCTGAAATGACAAATTGAGTTAATTGAGCAGGTTGAAGATGTCACACAGACAAGCGAGTTTTGCTATCCACTCCTCGTCACTGAAGTGTGCTGCCAGTGGTGACTTTTTTCCTGAAAGAAATCTCTGTAGCTGCTCTCTTAACTCAAAAATCCTGGCCAGGGCTCTCCCGCTTGATAGCCACCTGACTTCAGTGTGTAAGAGAAGGCGTTTGTGCTCTGCATCCATTTCCTCGCAAAGCTGCTCAAACAGATGTTTCTTAGCCTTAGTAATACGGCTAGGCACTAAGCGCGACACTCTCAGAGCAGCAGCATTTATGGAGGTGGTGGCTCTCAGCACTTGCTTCTGCCCTGCTTGCTCACGTTTTTTTTCCACTCAAAAAATTCATCGGGTTTGTCTTTAAGTGCAGTATGCTTGGACTCAAGGTGACGAAGCAGTTTTGAGGGCTTCATCGCCTCATTAGGCAGCTTGTCTCCACATATCACACACAGGGGACTTGGAGCATGTGAGTCACCAGTCGCAATAAAGACATATTTTATGTATGACTCATTGTATTTTCTGTTGAAGGAAGCTTTCTTTCTTTTTGCAGTCTCAGCCTCAGCTGTCTCTGCGTTATCATCATCGTTAGGCCTTTTATGTCTCCTACCACCTCTTCTAAAGAAACTCTCAAGCGACGTTTGTTTTTTACTCATCATACCGCCAAATCATATCATTTCCTCGCGGCCCGATAGCACATAATTTGCGGCCTGGTGGTTGGGGACCACTGACTTATTAGATATTTGCATTAATAAGCAGGAGTACAGGTGTAACCAGCAAGGTGACCACTAAGTGTACTTCTATCAATTAACATAAATCTATGTCCCCTAGCTGCTCATTCTGCTAAAGAAAGTTAGTCCTTTTTTTATTTATCCTCGCAAAGCCTCTTACAATTTACTATATCATAACAAAATCTCACCTCAGCATCATTATTCCAAACAAAATAGTACCACAGATATTTAAATGGTCGCAGCTCTGGAAAATAAAACATTGAAGCAATATTACCAGAAAAAAATGCTGAGAACATTAGTATCTTGGAGATCTTTAGTCAGTATCTCGTGCAAGTTAAGCTATCATGTGTGGTTTTAGGAATCAGTACTGAATATTTGCAACAAAACACATCCCTCTTATAGCAAATTAAAAATCAGTTTTTGGATCAAATTTAACTTAAAAAAAAAACAGAAGCAGAAGGCAGAAGGTAGTGTGAATGGTGGGAGGATTACCTCAAGTCTCTTGGGGAAGGGCAGGGCAGAAAAATACCAAAGCATTCTCCGTGGTCTGGGCTAAGTGGCTGTCCTCCAGTTGTACGACTTCAAAAATAGATGCCAAGTTTGGAAAACTTCACCCAGATAAGTGGGAACTACAAATGAATTTCTCTGCCTGGGCTATTTTCCAGAGCATCTGGATGCAGACGGATTATGAAAGCAGCACCATCTGGCAGCCTGTGCCCCAAATGCAACAATGTGCAGTTCATAACAGATGCTCTTTATGGTGGTCGTACCAAGATCTATGGGGGTTGCCAGCAGAAGTCCCAGAAAGCACTTGAGCAAGTTGTACCTAACTTCTTTTAAAAAATTTGCTTTTATTTTATAATTTAGTTTCCAGAATGGCTTACTATTCCATCTGCTTTTCAATACACATGCTGTGCATGGATTCCATCTTTTGCAGTTGGTCTTGGGAGTTTCAACTCTCATTTAATAATTTTTATTTATTGGTTTGTTGGTGGTTTAATCTTTTTGCAAGAAATCCTGGCATCACAATATCACATTAATGCACACAGCTCTTGCGATGACAATGAATAAGACTTCTGTAGGCATAATTAGAATTATTGTGACTTTATCCCTTCATTGCCTAGGTTTCAGATTCAATTTCTGAATGATTGGCAGGATAACTATTAATATATTACTCTGCACTCTTGATTCTCTGAGCTTATGAAGGGGAGAATATGTGATGGCTGTGAGAATGGGGAAATATAAAGTAATAGATTCATATAACACAGAAACAGGCCCTTCAGCCCACTATTCCCATGCTGATCAAGTATTTATCCATACTAATTCCATTTACCGACACTTAGTCTGTAGCCTACTATGGCTTGGCATTCAAAATGCTTCTTAATTATTGTGAGAATGCCTGCTGCCACCACCTATTCAAACAGTGTGTTCCAGAATCCATACATTTGGGTGAGAAAAATCTTACTCAGATCTCCTCTAAACCTCCTTTCCCTGAATTTAAACGTACATTCAGAGGCTGCTTTATTAATTATCTCCTGTATCTAATAAAATAGCCACTGAGTGTATGTTCATGGGCTTCTGCTGCTGTCGCCCATCCACATCAAGGTTCAATGTGTTGTGTGTTCAGAGATGCTCTACGCACACAAGTTTGTAATGCATGGTTCTGTGAGTTAGTGTCACCTTCCAGGCAGCTTGAACTAGTCCGGTCATTCTCCTCTGAACTTTCTCATTAACAAGGCACTTTTACCCATGGAACTGCTGCTCGCTGACGTTTATTGTTCTTCACACCATTCCCTGTAAACTTTAGAGACAGTTGTGCATGAAAATCCCAGGAGGTCATCAACAGTTTCTGAGATACTCAGACCACCCCAACTGGCACCAACAATTATTAACTGGTCAATCACTTAGATCACATTTCTTTCCCATTCTAACATTTAATCTGAGCCACAAATGAACCTCTTATCCGTATCAGCATGTTTTTATGCAATGAGTTACTGCATGTGATTGGCTGATCAGATATTTGCATTGAAGAACAGGTGTACCTAATATCGTAGCCACTGAGTGTAAATCCTCCATTTTTGACACTTCTGCTAGTAGAGGGGGGAACTTCCTGCTATTTATACTCTCTATGCCACCCCTAATGTTATATACTTCAATCATGCTTTCTCTCAATCTCCTTTGTTCTAAGGAAAACAAACTCAGCCTACCCAAACTCTCCTCATAAGTGATCTTTTCCATTCCAGAAAATACTGGTGAATGTCCTCTGCAACCTTTCCAGTGTAACCAAATTTGTGCCAGGACTCCCAAATTCTGCCAGAGCTGCCAAAATGGATTGCTATATAGAGGCTCCTGCTGAAAGGTCTGAGGAGGATAAAATGGAGATGAATGGAAAATGGTTGATAGATCTGTGGTGTACAATTAACCCATGCCTAGAGACAGCATGCATAGTTCAAAAAAGTTCGAAGTAAATTTATTATCGAAGTACATATATGTCAGCATATCCAACTCTGAGATTTATAATCTTGTGGGTATTCACAGCAAATACAAGAAACACAATAGAATCAATGAGAGGCCACACTCAATTGGACAAAGAACCAATTTGCAAAAGATGACAAACTTCACAAATACAAAACAAGAAAAATAATAAATAAATAAATAAACAAACAAACAAACAAGCAAGCAAGCAATAAATATCAAGAGCATGAGATGAAGAGCCCTGGAAAGTAAAAGCTGGAAAGAAAGGTTGGAAGGAACAGTTCAGTGTTGGGTTGAATGAAGTTGAGTGAAGTCATCCCCCCCCGTTTCAAGAACTCGATGGTTGAGGGATAATAACTGTTCCTTAACCTGATGCAGTGGGACTTGAGACACCTGTACCTCCATCCTGATGGTAGCAACTAGTAAAGCATATGGTCTGGATGTTGGGTGTCTTTGATTATTGATGCTGCTTTCCTGTGACAATGCTCTATTAAGATGTACTCAATGGTAGGGAGGTCATTACCCATGATGGACTGGGCTCTACTCATGACTTTCAGCTGGCTTTTCCTTGCAAGGACATTGATATTTCCATGTGAGACTCTAAGAAAATAGAGTAGAATAGAGGCATTCAAACTTGGTACCGCATGTCCACTAACCTGCCTGTAGTTTTCTGCCAGTTTAGTTGGTTATTTCTTCCCAGCTTAAGCCCATGAAAACCAGTCTGCACCTCTGAAAGGGGATGTACATTCATGGATTGTGAATTAATGGTAATGATTGTAGTAACAACTACAGTCTGGCACAAGACTAGAAAATACCGGTTCCTTGCTTTTCTGATGCTGCATATGAGTGTTGATTAAGGGGGTGGAATGGATGGGAAATGGTCCATGGAAGCTAGAGAGCATATACTGTAATGCAAAGGGAATATGAGGACCTAGTTCTGAGGGTTAATGACCTGTGGATCTCTGCACATACCTGTAAAAGATTTAGTATGGTTAAGGTCATTGAAGCATACAGCTTGGAAACCAGTCTTTTGGTCTATGCCAACTGTGTTGCCCACTAAGCAAGTTCCGTCTTCCCTTGTTTGGCCCATTGCTCTCTAAATCACTCCTAGCCATGTACTTAAATTGTATTTTATATGTTGCTAATGTATCTGCCTCAGTCACTATTTCTGGCAGCTCATTCCAAATACGCACCGCACCATTTGAGTGGAAGCTGCCTCTAATATCCCTTTAAATCTGTCACCGCTGATCCGAAACCTATGCCCACTTGTTTTTAAAAGCGTAAACACGAGGAATTCTACAGATGCTGGAAATTCAAGCAACACACATCAAAGTTGCTGGTGAACGCAGCAGGCCAGGCAGCATCTCTAGGAAGAGGTACAGTCGACGTTTCAGGCCAAGACCCTTCATCAGGACTAACTGAAGGAAGAATTAGTAAGAGATTTGAAAGTGGGAGGGGGGAGGGGGAGATCCAAAATGATAGGAGAAGACAGGAGGGGGAGGGATGGAGCCAAGAGCTGGACAGGTGATTGGTAAAAGGGATATGAGAGAATCATGGGAAAGGAGGCCCAGGGAGAAGAAAAAGGGGGAGAGGGGGGAATCCCCAGAGGATGGGAAAGGGGTATACCCAGAGGGACACGGGGAGAAAAACGAGAGAGAGAGAAATAATGTATATAAATAAATAACGGATGGGGTACGAGGGGGAGGTGGGGCATTAGCAGAAGTTAGAGAAGTCAATGTTCATACCATCAGGTTGGAGGCTACCCAGATGGAATATAAGGTGTTGTTCCTCCAACCTGAGTGTGGCTTCATCTTTACAGTAGAGGAGGCTGTGGATAGACATATCAGAATGGGAATGGGATGTGGAATTAAAATGTGTGGCCACTGGGAGATCCTGCTTTCTCTGGCGGACAGAGTGTAGGTGTTCAGCAAAACGATCTCCCAGTCTGCGTCGGGTCTCGCCAATATATAGAAGGCCACATCGGGAGCACCGGACGCAGTATATCACCCCAGCCGACTCACAGGTAAAGTGTCGCCTCACCTGGAAGGACTGTCTGGGGCCCTGAATGGTGGTAAGTGAGGAAGTGTAAGGGCATGTGTAGCACTTGTTCCGCTTACAAGGATAAGTGCCAGGAGGGAGATCAGTAGGGAGGGAGGGGGGGGACGAATGGACAAGGGAGTCCGTAGGGAGCAATCCCTGTGGAAAGCTGAGGTGGGCGAGGGAAAGATGTGAGTGGTGGGATCCCGTTGGAGGTGGCAGAAGTTACCACTGCTTTTTAGCACACTCTCACTATGGAAAATAAGCACTATGTGCATTCACCCTGTCTATGCCCCTCATGACCTTATGTGGTGTACCTCTATCAGGTCATCCCTCCATCTCCTACATTTCAGTGAATAAAGCCTTGGTTTATGCAAAACCTTCTTTTAATGCAGGCAACAGCCTGATAAATCTTCTCTGCATGTTTAATAACATCTTTCTTAAAACGGGATGATCAAAACTGTACTCAATAGTCCAAGTGCAATCTTACCCGTGCCTTGTATAACTGCAATATAATTTCCCTTCTTCAGTGCCTTATGAAGGACAATCTGCCAAACGCCTTCTTCAACGTGCTACCTACTTGTGCTACTGCTTACAGTAAACTATGCACTCACATTTTAGGCCCGTCTAGCAAACGAAATTCAACCTAAGATAGCCAGCCACAAAACAATTAACCATATAACCATATAACAATTACAGCAGGGAAACAGGCCATCTCGACCCTTCTAGTCTGTGCTGAACGCTTACTCTCACCTAGTCCCACCGACCTGCACTTAACCCATAACCCTCCATTCCTTTCCTGTCCATATAGCTATCCAATTTAACTTTAAATGACAACATCGAACCTGCCTCAACCACTTCTGCTGGAAGCTCGTTCCACACAGCTACCACTCTCTGAGTAAAGAAGTTCCCCCTCACGTTACCCCTAAACTTCTGCCCTTTAACTCTCAACTCATGTCCTCTTGTTTGAATCTCCCCTACTCTCAATGGAAAAAGCCTATCCACGTCAACTCTATCTATCCCCCTCATAATTTTAAATACTTCTATCAAGTCCCCCCTCATCCTTCTATGCTCCAAAGAATAAAGACCCAACTTGTTCAACCTTTCTCTGTAACTTAGTTGATGAAACCCAGTTAACACTCTAGTAATTCTTCTCTGCACTCTCTCTATTTTGTTGACATCTTTCCTATAATTCGGTGACCAGAACTGTACACAATACTCCAAATTTGGCCTTACCAATGCCTTGAACAATTTCAACATTACACCCCAACTCCTATACTCAATGCTCTGATTTATAAAGGTCAGCATACCAAAAGCATTCTTCACCACCCTATCCACATGAGATTCCACCTTCTGGGAACTATGCACCATTATTCCTAGATCCCTCTGTTCTACTGCACTCTTCAATGCCCTACCATTTACCATGTATGTCCTATTTTGATTAGTCCTACCAAAATGTAGCACCTCACATTTATCAGCATTAAACTCCATCTGCCATCTTTCAGCCCACTCTTCTAACTGGCCTAAATCTTTCTGCAAGCTTTGAAAACCTACTTCATTATCCACAACTCCACCTCTCTTAGTACCATCTGCATACTTACTAATCCAATTTACCACCCCATCATCCAGATCATTAATGTATATGACAAACAACATTGGACCCAGTACAGATCCCTGAGGCACACCACTAGTCACCAGCCTCCAATCTGACAAACAGTTATCCACCATTACTCTCTGGCATCTCCCATCCAGCCACTGCTGAATCCATTTTGCTACTTCAGTATTAATACCTAATGATTGAACCTTCCTAACTAACCTTCCGTGTGGAACCTTGTCAAAGGCCTTACTGAAGTCCATATAGACAACATCCACCACTTTAGCCTCGTCAACTTTCCGAGTAACCTCTTCAAAAAATTCAATAAGATTTGTCAAACATAACCTTCCACGCACAAATCCATGTTGACTGTTTCTAATCAGACCCTGTCTATCCAGAAAATTATATATACCATCTCTAAGAATACTTTCCATCAATTTACCCACCACTGACATCAAACTCACAGGCTGATAATTGCTAGGTTTACTATTAGAACCCTTTTTAAACAATGGAACAACATGAGCAATATGCCTATCCTCTGGCACCATCCCCGTTTCTAATAACATTTGAAATATTTCTGTCAGAGACCCTGCTATTTCTACACTAACTTCCCTCAGGGTCCTAGGGAATATCCTGTAGGACTCAGAGACTTATCCATTTTATATTCCTTAAAAACGCCAGTACTTTCTCTTCCTTAATCATCATAGTTTCCATAACTTCCCTACCTGTTTCCCTTACATTACACAATTCAATTTCCTTCTCCTTAGTGAATACCGAAGAAAAGAAATTGTTCAGAATCTCCCCTATCTCTTTTGGCACCACACAGAGCTGTCCACTCTGATTCTCTAAGGGACCAATTTTATCCCTCACTATCCTTTTGCTATTAATATAACTGTAGAAACCCTTTGGATTTATTTTCACCTTACTTGCCAAAGCAACCTCATATCTTCTTTTAGCTTTGCTGATTTCTTACTTAAGATTCTTTTTACATTCTTTATATTCCTCGAGTACCTCATTTACTCCACGCTGCCTATATTTATCGTAGATATCTCTCTTTTTCCAAACCAAGTTTCCAATATCCCTTGAAAACCATGGCTCTCTCAACCTTTTAACCTTTCCTTTCAACCTAACAGGAACATAAAGATTCTGTACCCTCAAAATTGCATCTTTAAATGACCTCCATTTCTCTATTACATCCCTCCCATAAAACAAATTGTCCCAATCCACTCCTTCTAAGTCCTTTTGCATCTCCTTAAAGTTAGCCTTTCTCCAATCAAAAATCTCAACCCTGGGTCCAGACCTATCCTTCTCCATAATTATATTGAAACTGATGGCATTGTGATCACTGGACCCGAAGTGCTCCCTAACACAAACCTCTGTCACCTGACCTATCTCATTCCCTAACAGGAGATCCAACACTGCACCTTCTCTAGTTGGTACCTCTATGTATAATAATGAGAATTATATCTTGGAGTTAACATCGACATGGGAAAGGGTGGCCCAGGTACCAGCTTTCTAGATCTATTTTAGTGGATTCATTTGAGGTGCCAATCTCATGGTATCTAGCTTAAAGCAGTGATGTGTTGTGAGACATGGCATATGCAAATTCCTCATATCTTTGACATTAGTGGAGTCATTGACGCAATGGATGGCTTAACATAGTTCCCTTCCTTCATAAAATGATTCAGGCTTGCTCCTTAATTTTCATCTTCTTGCTCTGTTACAGCAGCAAATCTTTGGAATGTGAAAGAAATGTGAACCAGGTTGCTATAAAATAACAAATACTAAAATGAGCAAGTTCAGTTCTGCAGCATGGGCATTTTAGATTAGTTCCTAACTATGAAACGTTAAATTAAGTTTTGAAGTGTTTTGAATTGCAGCAGTGGTGTACAAATTAATGAAAATAGAAATTGTCTTCATTCACTATAGCAACATAGTTACAAACCAATCAAATAAGCAGATTAACAACTATATTACAATATGAAAAAACAGCATAACTCCATGAAGAGAAACACAAACAAAGTGCTGGAGGAACTAACAGTAAACGTTTTGGGTCGAGACCTTTCATCAGTTCCTCTAGTAATTTTGTGGGCTACCCCGTATTTCCAGCATCTGCAGAATTCCCCATGTTTATGATAGAACTGTATGAAGCTCTGCAAGCCAACTACAACCAGAAAATGAAGTACATTTTATATGAAGTGTTTAAGGAGCTTTTGTGCTGTGAATTCATGAGGATGGTAACCATGGTTATGCTTGTGCTGAGAATAAAATGCCTTTAAGCAGTGAAACAATTAATTTGCTCTTTGGGAATGGTTCATTTCGGAAAAAACAAAGGCCTTATTGCTGCACTTCTTTGGGAGCCAATGACAAGTGTGATGCCATGATTTAAAAATGTTACTGGATCTTATATGAACATTACAAATTTCTGATAGTCAATGCACCAAGTGAAACTTACTCTAAGTACTCTCTCAGACTGCTGTAACAAGTTTTAACTGTTCCTGTTTTGTTTTAAAATGAGTTTCACACTTCCCAACCTCCACCACCACCACGCCCCCATCCTCTTTTCATATTTTAACTCAGGTTTGTGTAACTGAGCTCTAAAGTATATTTAAATAATGACTTCATAATTCAGGCTGGGGTCAGTGTTAGAGAGTACACGTAGCATGCAGGAGAGCAACAATGACATAAATGATCCTGTGGAATTTTGGATTTCCATAGCTACTGATGCCTTCTACCTATAGCATTCCTTAAAGAAGAGAGAATTTTCTCTCCTAGAAGACCACCACACATCTGGTGCGATCCATTTGGGTATTCATTTATTAGGACACACTAGATATTCAATTCTGTGTGTATGTCCCTCTTAAATCACTAAGCACAGCTCCAGCTGTCAGCCTTTGCTACAATATCAATTAACCAAGTACAGAAAGTATATCTAATAGCCACAATTCAATTTCATGTAAACGAGTAGAATGGATTACCAGGAGTAAACAAGGATAATCTAGGCAACAATAATTGTCATGTTCTGAAGAGGAAAATCTTGCCCAAGAAATAGTTGATGCATTTGGATAAGCAGGGCAGCACTGTGAGGATCATGTTTTTTGATTTTTCAAGAGCCTTCAATACCATGCAGCCCTTATTGCTGGGGTGGTGGTGGGTGGGGGAAGCTCCATTCAATGCAGGTTGGCACTTCCATTCAATCCTGAATAATGGACTTCCTGAGTGACAGACCACAGTTTGTGCGGCTTCAGTACTGTATGTCAGACATGGCTATAAGCAGCACTGGGGCCCCACAGGGGACTGTGTTGGCTCCCTTCCTGATTACCCTGCATACCTCGGACTTTAGATACAACACTGAGTCATATCATCAGCAGAAATTCTCTGATGACTTATCAATAATTGGGTGTATAAAGAGAAGACAGGAGGATGAATACAGGGCACTAATGGAGGACTTTGTCAAATGGTACAAGCTGAATCATCAGCAGCTCAACGTCAGTAGGACAAAGTAGATGCTGATGGACATTAGGAAGACTAAGCCTGCATTGCTCCCAGTTACTATAGATGGTGAGGACATGGAAGTGGTATGGACCTAAATGGAGAGAAGAGGTGAAATGCAAAGTTAAGCCTATCAATAATATAAAAGAGGATACCAAAAGTGTTTATTTTTCAGAGACTGTATATAAAGAGGAAAAGAGAGGCGCAAGAGGATATTGGACGGCTGGAAAATGATGCTGGTGAGTTAGTAAACAAAGAAATGGCAGACAAACTTAATAAATATTTTGTGTCAATCTTCACGCTAGAAGGCACTAGCAGTATGCCAGAAATTCGAGAGTGTCAGGAGCAGAAGTGAGTTTAGTTGCTACTAATAAGAAGAACGTGTTTGGGAAGTTAAAAGTTCTGAAAGCAGCTAAGTCATCTCAACCAGATGGACTCCAACTCTTGGTTCTGAAGGAGGTATCTGAAGAGATTGTGGAGACATTAGTAAAGATCTTTTAAGAATCAGTACATTCAGGAATCATTCCAGAGCAAGTGTCACTCCACTCTTTAAGACGAGAGGGAGGCAGAAGAAAGAAAATCCTGGGCCAGTTAGCCTGACTTCAGTGGTTGGGAAGATGTTGGAGTCCATTATTAAGAATCAGGTTTTGGGGTACTTGGAGGCGCATGCTAAAGTAGGCCAAAGTCAGCATGGTTTCCTTAAGGGGAAATGTGGGAATTTATGAGGAAATAACTGGCTGGACAGACAAAGGAGAGCCAGCGGATTTTCAATCATGAACAAGAGAAGATCTGCAGATGCTGTGAATCCAAGCAATACACATAATGCTGGAGGAACTCAGCAGGCCAGGCAGAATCTATGGCGTTTCACAGTCGGCGTTTCAGGCCGAGACGTTGTTTGCTTAGATTTTCAGAAGGCCTTCGACAAGATGCCACGCATGAGGCTGTTTAACAAGATAAGAGCCTATAGTATTACAGGAAAGATACTAGTATGGAAAGAACATTATCTGACTGGTAGGGCACAAAGAGTGTGAGTAAAGGGGACCTATTCTGGTTGGTTGCCAGTGACTTGTGGTGTTGCCCAGGGGTCAGTATTAGGACCACTTCTTTACACGTTACATGATTTGGGTGGCAAATTTGTGGCCAGATTAGCAGATGATACAAGGACAGGTACAGGGGCAGGTACTGTTGAGGAAACAGGGAGTCTGCAGAAAGACTCAGACAGATTGGGACAATGGGCAAAGAAGTGGCAGATAAAATATAGAGTAGGGAAGTGCATGGTCATGCACTTTGGTAGAAGGAGTAAAGGTGTAAACTATTTTCTCAACAGGGAGAAAATTCGAAAATCAGTGTTGCAAGGCACTTGGGAGTCCTTGTGCAGGATTCCCTAAAGGTAACTTGTAGGTTGAATCAGTGGTAAGGAAGGTAAATATAATGTTAGCATTCATTTTGAGAGGACTAGAATATAAGAGCAAGGACGTAATACTGAGGCTTTATAATCCATTGGCTGGAACATACTTGCAATATTGAGACCAGTTTTGAGCCCCTTATCTGAGGAATGATGTGCTGGAATTGGAGAGGGTCCAGAGGAGGTTAACAAGAATGATTCCAAGAATGACAGGGCTAACATATGATGAACATTTGATGGCTCTGGGCCTTTACTCACTGGAGAATGAGGGGGAGATCTCATTGAAACCTATCAAATATTGAAAGATCTAGATAAAATAAATGTAGAAAGTATGTTTCCTATAGGGGGTGAGCCTAGGACAAGAGGGCACTGTCACAGGATAGAAGGACATCCATTTAAAACAATGATGCGAAATTTGGTTCGCCAGAGGGTGGTGAATCTGTGGAATCTGTGGAGTTTATTAGATGGATGTGGAGGCCAAATCATTGAGTATATTTAAAGTTGAGGTTTCTAGGTTTTTCATCAGTCAGGGCATCAATGGTTATGTGGAGAATACAGAAGAATGGGGTTGACAGCCATGATGGGATGGTAGAACAGAGTCTATGGGACGAATGGCCTAATTCTGGTCCTATGTCTTATGGTCATATGTTCTACAACAGAAATCCATCTTGTTGCTGAAATCCACAAATCTGGCTTGCAAAAACAAAAAAACTATGAATTCAATGGCCAGCTTATAAATAGACATAAAATTCACGAATGTTGAAAACAATAGACATTGATTAGAGCACTTGTGTCAAATTGGATGGTAACCAAACTGTGTTTCCATATAATAAGACCTGAATAACATTCAGCTTTGGGCTCATTAGTGGTATGCAACATTATGTGTTAGGCAATTGCCAAAGACCACATCCAACAGGAGAGAGTCTAACCATATCCCCTCAACATTTTCATCATAGAATCAAACACCATCAATATCCAGAGAGTAATCACCATTCACCAAGCCAACAGGGACAGGTCAGATGCTATATATTCCATGGAAAGCAACAGACGACCAATCAGTCCATCTACTTTTCAACTGCTTAGACGTCTTCTGGTCCATACAGACTCAGAAAATTTGAAGACAAAGCAGCTACCCATCAATCTTTATAAATATTTACACCTCCACCATGGTAAACTGTAACTTCAATGTGTACCATCAGAAAGAAAAGCACTGGTTTGCAAAACCTTCTGGAATTACCACCCAAATATAGAAATACAAAGACAGTACTATCCTAGGAATGACTGTTAATTCTAAGTAGTTCTCCCGATCATCCCCCATCATGGCTTGGACTTTATCTCTGCTGCTCTTATCACTGCTGCTGCAATATCCTGGAAACTGTACCTAGCCACCTCTTGGAGCAAGTTCATCACCATCTTCATAAGGGTTCAAGCAAGAAATGCCCAGTGCCAATAAGGAAATAAAAATTTTGAGTGTGTCACTAATAATACTTACTTACATCGGTAATATGAGCTCAAAAATTCCATCCGACATGGTCAAGTTTGCAGATGTCATCAAATAGGAAAGACCAAGGGAATCAAGGTTACAAATTGAATTCCAAAAGAGAACTGTGAGCTGAATAATATTAGATAAAAATTAAGATAATTTTGAATTATCTGCAGTAATTCAAATAGTTCTTCAATGCCTCTGAATATCAGAGATTTAAAAGTGTAAATTTACCTCCAACATTTGTCAAAAGGCACTTCTCTAGCTCTGGAATTGCATGCTGCTAAAGGATAACAGGATGTTCTAGCAGAGGGAACTCAGCGGTCTGCTACCTGATGCTTTCTAGGTGCTGCGGCTTTGAGAAACTAACTTCAGAAACTCAGAGAAGAAAAGCAGAGTCAGCTCGTTTGACCTTTGGAATTCAACCATAGGAGTTGGATTTGTAAGTGCCAAAAAAAAAATCTAAAAATCTCTGTATTCTCTACAGATTCAGTAGCAGCTACTTTAAACTTATTCAATATGGAGACTATATATCTGTCAAGTTGAGACAACTTGCTTGATGTTTCTCCATTGACTTTAGTTGAGAGGAAAGCGAGGCCAGATAATGCATCTTCATAATATTGATAATCCCCTCCCTATCATCTGAGCTGAAATTCATGTGTGCCTTTTGAAATTGACCTTTTTAACAATTCTCACATCATTCACCATCATCACACCAACCCCATATTTCGTACTCATCTAAAACTCTGCTCCATGTCCCCACAGTCTCCCATCATCATGTTCTTTCTGGCCTACTCTTTCTCAATATCAGATAAAACTTCAGTTTTATTCTTTCTTTCAAATTATGTTATGGTCTTGTTCAACTTATCTCTGTAAACTACTCCAGCCCTAACATCTATTCTGGCCCAAGCTATTAGCCAGTGTGTTTAACACTGCTGAAACCTCTGAAATCCTTTCCTTAAACATCTCTGTCTCTTCTGGTCAAGATGAACTGAGCTGCAATGTGCTTGATGTTGTGGCTTAGACTTAATTTTTTTTTACATTCATAGCGATGGTTTTGTGGACAGCATGGAGTGTTAGGGATCGGGTTAAGGTTTAGGGACAGGGATGAGAGAGAATGAATAGTCAGGGGGAGGAATCCAGGTTGGAATACTCCACGGCTGAAGGTCAGCGATCCGGAGGTTGAGTTAGGTCAACAAGCACTGAGAAGACGAGCGATCACCAGGTCAGTGAATTCTGAGTCAGAGGTCCACATGTATGGGAGTCGCAAGGGCTGGAGGCTCCCTGTCCCCGGCCACCAGGATCAGAAATCCATGCGAGTCCAGAAGTCGATGTCCAAGGCGTTCCATAGTTGAAGGTCAACAATCCTAGTGATCGAGTCAGTAGAGGCCTGAAGGTCAAAGCTATCATTGGCGAATCCTGGAGTCGATACCCAGAAGTCACTGGTCTGGAGGACAAAGCCAAAGGTCAAAGTGCAGAGTTCAGATAGTCAGGAAAAGCCTGAAAGTTAGAAGACCAAAGTCAGTGAGTTTGGAGGTAGAGGCCCAAAGGTCGGGTCTGTGAGTCTGGACCAGAGAGTGGAGGTTGGAGTCCCAATATCAGGGAGTTGAGGTGAGAGATTGGAGGTTGGAGGCCTGAATGATCTGAGTCTGAGAGCCCAGGTCCAAGGAGCAGCCTGTCCTGGGGTTGGGGGCCTGTATGTGTGAGGAGTTGAGAGGGTTTTACTGTTGTTGTCTTGTTTTGTTCTGTTGCTGTGTTGCTGCTTGTGTTGGCATGTGTGGCGGGTTGTGTTGCTGCTATGTTGAACATTGTGGGCATGCTACATTGGTGCCGGAATGTGTGGCAACACTTGCGGTCTGCCCCCAGGACTTCCACAGGTGTGTTGGTTGTTAATGCAAAATGACACATTTCACAGTACGTTTAGATAAATCTGAATCTGAATCTCTCTCTATCTTTCTGTTCCTTAAAAGAGCTCAGTTTGATTAATCTGTATAAATAACTTTACCCTGGCCAAGCTTTGTCTGTTAACTACTCAAGGTACTTCAATATATTAAAAGTGTCCTTGTACAAGAAACAACCAATTTCTCCAAAGATGTTATGGGACACAGCTGATTCACTCCACTAGATATTGTAATTATAGTAGCAGAACTAGCAGTTTCAGTAAATAATGCCGAATACGTGAAGTAGAATTGGATAGTCCAATCCTGAACTGGGTAGTCTAATCAATACAGTTGGATATTAGATTAGATTAGATTAGATTCAACTTTATTGTCATTGTGCCAAGTACAGATACAAAGCCAAAGAAATGCAGTTAGCATCTGAACAGAAATGCAAAGAATAGTGTTATTTACAAAATAACTGCAAATAAAAAGTAAGTGCTACAGCACACAAATATAAAAGTACTGAGACAGTACAATATGGGCGCAATACTGCTTAGTTCTGTGAAATGAGTTTCAGCAGGATCACAGCCTCAGGAAAGAAGTTCTTCCTGTGCCTGCTCGTGCGGGAGTGGAGGCTCCTGTAGCACCTACCAGATGGGAGGAGAGTAAAAAGTCCATGCTTAGGGTGAGATGCATCCTTGATAATGCTTTTCATCCTGCCCAGGCAGCGTTTATGTTAGATGTTCTTAATGGTGGGCAATTGAGTGCCATTAAATATGAACCATTAAAGTAAAAGCCTTAATCAATACTGCCGGATACAGTATGATCATTTCCCACAACAGATATTGTAAGATCCAAGTCCCTGTAACATGTCTTTAATCCCATATATCCTCTGTGCTGCACAAAATAGAAATGATTACTCCAATTATAGATCTACCAGGTTGAAAAACTGCTGCAAAATTTAGTCTATCATCAAAAAATGCCATAGACTGTATCTCTATGGTATGTCTTGGAGAATATTGCACATTTCACTTTATTATTAAATTATTTACTCTATTATTTACTAAATTTAATCTCTCTGGCCCATCATATGCATACAGATCCTTTTTCCATCTGACTTTATCATCTCCTCTGGCAGTGGGTTCTAGTTAACAGCCACTCCCCGCATAACAAAAAATGCTTCAAAGGTGGATTGGTAGTGTGGCAAGAGCAACATGGAGGCATAGTGATTAGTGCAATTATATTACAGTGCCAGAGGTTATCAGGGTTCAACTCCCACCGCTGTCTGTAAGGAGTTTGAATGCTCTTCCTATGACTGTGCAGATATCCCCCAGGTGCTCCAGTTTCCTCTCACATTCCAAAGATGTACGGGTTAGGGTGAATAAGTTGTGAGTGTTCCCCGTTGGCACTGGAGGTGTGGCGACACTTACAGGATGCCTAGCAAATAACGTATTCCGCTGTATGTTTTGATATTTCAATGTACATGTGACAAATAAGGCTAATCTTTAACCTCTTCCCCCGTATCCTCTATAAGTCTCTTTTCTCTCATCTTGAACTTTTGTCTGATAGAGAAATTCTGTCTATCTGCCAATATCATTGCATCTTCTAAGTTTATATACAACTATCGTATAAACCTTTCAAGTCACCCCTCAGCCTCCTCTGCTCCAGTGATAACAAAGCCAGCCTATTCAATCTCTTCCCATGACAGAAGTCCTCCAACATCCAAGTGAATCTCCTCTGCACTGCTCCGGTACTTCCACGTCTTTCCTACTGCAAACTGCGGTGATCAAAATGGAATGCAAAACTCCAAGTTATGGTGTAAACTAGAGTGTTGTAAAACTGCAGCACAACGCCCCAGCTTTTATATTCTTTGCCCCACCTATGAAGGCAAGCATGCAAAATACCTTCTTCACCATCCTGTCTATCTACGTTGCCACTTTTAGGGCACATTGGACTTGAGCTCGAAGATCACTTTGTTCATGAAGAGAAGCTTATTATTTATTGTATATGTTTGACTTTACCAAATACATAATTTATTGTGTTGCCTTTACAAGTTGTAATCTATGGCTTTTTGTGAAAATATTTGGTAATATTAGATGTCAAAATGGGTTCTGGAATTGCAAAGTCAGTTTTTCAGGAGTTATGCTGAACTTTAAAGTCAGAAATTAATTAATAGCCAGGTATGATTGAAATAAGATTGGTACTGTAAAGGATTCTTAAGAGTCAAAAAGGAACTACTATCTTTGTCTTTCTAATGCCCAGCCTAGACAGAGATTACACAGCATTAGAATTCTATGTTGACAAGTTCAAATAAGTTAGAGGAAGTTACAATCAAACTATATTGCACAGTTATTAAACCAGAGCTTTTAATAATCAATATACCAAGGGGTCATTTAAGCTACAAAGAAAAGTAAAATGGGCAAACTCTGATGTCAGAGTTGTTCTGAAAGACTGCAAGAATTTTTGACTTTTTTTTTCCTCCTGGGAAGGAATTCTGTAACATTTTAATTGGGATAGAAAAGCCTGATCTACAGCATTTATTTTAAATTAAAGCTAAAAGGCCATGATACCTGATCAAATGAATAGAAGATGAATTTAAGATTGATATCAAGAAGTCTTTCTTCAGATAAAAGGACAAAGTATAAAGAATAACCTTGGAATGGTACAGAACAATGCATCCACAGTCATAGCAAAAATCTCCAACTGCCAAGCAGTGTGATTTATAATTGGAAAATGTCATACATTATTTTCACACTACATCATAGCTTAAACTAACATTTTGCTTTCTGCTTATGCTGCTTGTATTGGTCCTTTACAAAGTGGTCAGACAAGGCTGATATTTAGGGAGAAATGTAAGCTAATCGAAAGCTATTGATTTAAAGAACAAACTTCACCCTAAGCAACTAGAGCAGCAAGAAGTCCTGTAACTGTTCAGCTACATAGCTTGCTAATCTGACAGAAAATGCAGGAAAAATAATTTATAGTTGTGGCTATCAGGAGCAGGGATTTGAATTCAAGTTTGCGACTTCAACATCATGTAATCAAGATTTCTGTTTAAGGATAATGTTAATTCCATTACCTGCTTTGTGTCTGTGGTGGCCAGTGCTATCATGTTTGCTGTTGTGTGCTGGGGCAGCAGGCTGAGGGTAGCAGACACCAACAGAATCAACAAACTCATTCGTAAGGCCAGTGATGTTGTGGGGATGGAACTGGACTCTCTGACGGTGGTGTCTGAAAAGAGGATGCTGTCTAAGTTGCATGCCATCTTGGACAATGTCTCCCATCCACTACATAATGTACTGGGTGGGCACAGAAGTACATTCAGCCAGAGGCTCATTCCACCGAGGTGCAACACAGAGCATCATAGGAAGTCATTCCTGCCCATGGCCATCAAACTTTACAACTCCTCCCTTGGAGGGTCAGACACCCTGAGCCAATAGGCTGGTCCTGGACTTATTTCAAAATTTACTGGCATAACTTACATATTACTATTTAACTATTTATGGTTTTATTACTATTTATTATTTATGGTGCAACTGTAATGAAAACCAGTTTCCCCCAGGATCAATAAAGTATGACTATGACTATGACTATGACTTTCCATATACAGGTTGACCATTAATTTTCTGGCACTCTTGGTTCCTGAGCCTTGCCAGATTAATATTTTTGCCAGACTAAAAGAGGCTATACAATAATAATGGTAAAATGGACTGTAGAAGCTTAAAAAGGATTATTAATTAAACAAAAATTAAATGTAAATTTATTAATTACTCTGCTTAGAAAGAATGTTGCTTCTTGGTTATCTCTTAAACATTTCATCCAGGTGAAGTTGTTTCATGTGTTTTGATTTCTCCCTGTGTAATTTTTCTTGCATTAAATAAAAACTGATTAGCTCTTGTTCCATCACAAAGGTACGTTGCTCTAACCTTTTGATTAGATTACCCAACAACTCAATTAACTTGTCTATAGTAAATCTTTCAGTTTCATCTATTTCATCATCATCCCTGCAATCTTTATCACTTGCAGTGTTTTTATCAGCATTCAGAATACTGTCTACAATTTCTGAGTCTGTGAGGTGATGCACAACAGGAGTTTCGTCGTCAACAAGCATCCACTCGTAGATTTTCTTCATTAGAGCTACTTGCTATATCTTTGAAAGCAGGTACTGTAACACTTTTCGCATACGCAAGCATATCAGGAACAACTACTTTCTCCTTTGGTACATGAAGTTCTGTAAAATCTTCATCAAGCTTTTCTTCAGGCACATTATCAAACATCAAAGCAGGCCACAACTTGTGCCAGCCATACTTTAGTGTTGAAGGTTCTACCTACTCCCACCCTCCAGCAATGAAACAAAGGACGTCCTTCATGTTAAACTCTTTAATAATTTCTACAGAATTGCTAGCATTCACCTCATGTAACAGATATTTCATGAAATGTGAGCAATACTTGGCCTCATAATTTCACCTGAATTAAAAGAGGTGTTGAACCATCAGATTCTGGAAAATCGGTGGTCAACCTGTATAAGAATTTATGGCAGTTTTCAATCATTTTAGCTTTCTTAATGAGGATAGCTGGGACAAACACTCATAGCAATGTCTATTTTGAACTAGAGGATGATTTTGCTTCAGGGCAAGACAATCTTTAAATTCAGATTGGACTGAAGGGTAGATTTAAATTAATAGTCATATATTTTTGTTGACTGCTAATGCTGATAAGATTTGTTTCTACTAACATTTAGATCAATGAATGTTATTTTACATGATTGTTGGGGCATATTCTGGACTTAGGGTGTATAGCAAAATACGAACTTCAGCAACCTGTCTTTAGACCTGAACATGGACTGTAGATTAAATTTAAAATGCAGTTCTGGAGAATGGGTTCTGAGAGCTGTTAACAGCAGCTAATTGAAAAACCAGACAATGGTAATTAACGTTGTCTGGAGTGTGGGTGCGAAGGAGGAGGTTTGAAACTTGTATGTAATTCAAAGGAAGCACTATTGATACGTTGTAAATATAGAATTGGCCTTTGATCTTTAGCATATAAAATGTCATATAATGTTGGGTCGAACAGGCTTCTTCCTCCAAAAGGGTCTCAATAGGATGCCTGTCGTGTCTCATTTTGTCAAATCAAAGACTACTTTATATCTACCAGCTGTTGCTCTCTGGTGACACTTTTCACATGATAACAATGACATACAGCCCTTCATCACAATTCTTGGTAATGCAGCTCACTAACACCAAGGTTGCAAAAGGAAGCTGAAAGTATACACATTGTAGGTAGGGGATGAGCTAACATGAATACTTAGTTTAAAGCACATCATAGAGTCATGGAGAGACACAGCACAGTGAAAGGTTCTTCAGCCCACCATGTCCACGCTAACTCTCAACCCTATATAAATCCCCTTTTTCTGTTCTCTCCACATATCAGGCTCCACCATTCACGTCCAATCACTGTACCAACCAGGATGTGGGAAGGAACCAGATCATGCAGAGGAAATGCTCGCAGTCACAAGGAGAAAGGGCTAACTCCACATTGTTGTATTCATTATTACTATTTGTAATGTTCGCTCTGTTAACATCATGCAGGCAAGGGATCTCACTGCATCCATGGTGGGGGAGTCCAGTACAAGAGGGCATGACTTAAGGATTGAAGGGCGCCCATTCAGAACAGAGATGCAAAGAAATTTTGTTAGCCAGAGGGTGGTGAATCTGTGGAATTTGTTGCCACGGGCGGCAGTGGAGGCCAAGTCATTGGGTGTATTTAAGGCAGAGATTGATAGGTATCTGAGTAGCCAGGGCATCAAGGGTTATGGTGAGAAGGTGGGGGTGTGGGATTAAATGGGAGAATGGATCAGTTCATGACAAAATGGTGGAGCAGACTCAATGGGCCAAATGGCCTGCTCCTTTGTCTTACGGTCTTATGGTCTTATATGACATTAAATAAATCTAAATCAGAATTTGAAAGGATAGAAGCTAACACTCTGGTGTCCTGAGGCAACGTCTGTCCTAATTGTCCTCATCTCCCATATCAGAATATTTTCTCTTCTTAATAGTTAATCTGGACATTGTGATTATGAAGGAAATACTTGTGTTTTGAATGCCTGTTTTAGCCAAAATAGCTAATAGTTTGCTTCATCACCAGTCAGCAACTAAATCTTACTCCTAATATTTGGCACAAGCTTCCTTACACGTTAAAGAAGTTCACTACTTGTCGTACATGAAGGATTGTAAATATATTCAGAAAATAATATTTTCAGTCTCAACTGTGTAATTATGACTGACTGACAAATATAAGGTTTTGAGATAGTAGATGATGGCATCCATTGGCAGATCGATTGAGAATTGTAATTATCACCAGTGGAACAAAATGAGAAGTTAGGTAAACTTTTTGTCACATGGAGAGTCTTTAGCTTGTGGAAAGCTGACAGCTGATAAAACAGAGATGGAATTATAATTAAAAAAGGGTTTAGAAAAACACTTGAAAAAAAGGGATATAACAGATTATAGCAGATTGGAGCAGTCAATACTAATTGAAGAGCTGATTTGCAAAATGACATAATGGCTCAAAATCCTCTATAACGAGGTCAGCCACATGGGGCTTGATATCATATTGCCAAAATGGACACAAGCTGTCACAGGAAAGAGATTAACAGTAGGCACAGGAAATGATCCAAGGATGTCTCCTTGTAGAAATGCTACATCTCCACTAATCCCTGGAAATTTCTGGCCTGTGACAGGTCAAAGTGAAGGAGCATTAGAAATGGTACTGAGAACCTCAAGATCATGAATCAGCAAAATACAGAGGCCTTGCATAAGCATCAGCCACGTGAGGATCGCCCCACAAACCACACACCCATCAGTTACCAACTGACCCAGATGAGAAGGGTTTGAAATGTCCACATGGGGCCATGAGCCATATTGGAACCCCTAAAACTGTAGTGGAAGCAACAGTCTTCCTTGCTGCTAAGGGACTTCCAAAGGAAAAGAATGCACCCAACAATAAAAGTTCAAAGCATATAGTAATAGTGTAATGTTGTATTTACCTTTAGCTCATATATATATGTAGAATATGAATGGTTTTATTATTCTTTACAGATGAGATGATTTCCTATGTACTTTGAGAGTTGTTCCTTTTCATGCCTTGTGGTATATCGGATGGCATTTTTGCCACGTCCATAGCATTTGATTATTTTTTACAAGGTCGAATTGCTAGAGTGGCACTCAACCCAGCATGGATAGGAAGCGTCCAAGGAGCTGGCCAGATTCAAACTCAGGACTACTCGCCTTGAAGTCCAGAGCTGATGCCTCTACACCACCGGCTGGCCTACTTTGAGAGACGGTATGAGAAAAATGTTCCTATTTATGTTGTTATAACTTCCAGAATTTAAAAAAAGATCATTTCCCCATTTTCAATTGTCATAACACAAGTGGAGAGATTGATTTTGAAAAGAAAATATTGGAAATGAAAGGACCACTAAAGTATAAATTATTAATTGCTTCGAGAACTTCATAGGCTAATAGTTCACAAGATCATAATCAAAATAATTTTATGATAAATACATTTAATTTGAGAGAACATTTTTCACATAAGGAGGGATATATGTCTGAAACTTTTTGTTAGGCTGAACAATGTCAACGGCAAAGTTGGAGGTATTCCGAAAACTAGTAAAAATATAATCTGAACTAGAGAGAACTTGCTTTGGGAGATAAAGACCTTTTCTAACCTTTGACCATTCTATAATTCTTTTACACAGATTAGAAATGTCCCCTTTCAGCAATTATAATCAGTACAGATATACTTGTTATAAAGACATTTTATCCCATTCATAATACATCAAGTTCTTCCATCAATTCTAGCTTATGGAGTAAATAAGACAGAAACTGATAAAATTGGATCATGACATGAGCTTTAAAACTGTGATTTGAAATAATAAATTTATTTTTAAACTGCTACCTAATCTCATTCTGTGGAAGGTATCAGGATAAGTAGAAGAATTTAGTGTCTGATATAACCTGTGGTTAATTGCACCGAATGACACCTCAAACTGCACCTCACAATCTACCTCATTGTGATCTTACACTTTATTATCTTACACCTGCACTGCACTTTCTCTGTAGCTTTTATACTTTATTCTGCATTGTTATTATTTTACCCTGTTCTATCTCAATGCATTGTGTATCTGTATTTGATCTGTATGAACAATATGCAAGACAAGTTTTTCACTGGATGTGGATAAATCAATTCCAATTCTAATATGTATGTCCACCCTTAGCAGCTGAGTGCAAACTATTACTTTAACTGAATAATTTACAAAGAAGAAACACGGCAGTGCAGTAGTGAGGTGCTACAGCTTCATGGCTCCAGGGACTCTAGTCCTGCCTGTTTTTGGGTGCTTTCAGTGTGGAGTTGCATGTTCTCCCTGTGACTGTGAGAGTTTCCAAGGGGTGCTCTAGTAACCTTCCACCTACCAGATATGTGCTGATAGCTGAATCGACTGCCATATGATCACCACTGTTGCAGCGAAGTGGAAAAACGCATGAAAGGGGAATTGAGGGAGGAGGCAACACAGGGAAATAATGAGAGGATTGTTCTGCTGAAACCAAGCATGGACACAATGGGTTATATGCCTTCCATTGCATGATAGAGACACGGAAGTGCAATGACAACATTAAAAATAACCGCTTTGATATCAATGCCTTTCATATAGCATTTATTTGCCCCAGTTTTGTGTACTCATAGGATTTTCTAGCTCATCACAGGCTGTCCCATCACTGATTGCAGCCTTCTATGCAGTGGATATTGGAGCTGCTATCATCTCTTCCTCATTGCCCTGCAACTCATATTGATGTGGGCCCACTCAGGACAGGCAGGTGATCACATGGGGAAGGTCGAATGTTTAAAAGATTCCCATATCTTATCTTTCTCAAAGTTATCTGCCAGCCAGAAATTCAGATGCACTGGACTGCTGAAGGAAGATTCTATTTAAAGTCAGTGATCAATGTAGCAATGACATGATCATTGTGGACTTCTCATGCAGATCCCATCGAGAACCTTTCACATCCCATTTTATCATTTTGTATTATATGCCACGATAGTATTGTCTTTATCATACTTTTTGGTGAATTTCACAATCTTTTGCAGGGGATACCACTGAGAGTGGAACTACATCCAGTACATGTCCCAGTAAAGAGTGGCATCTAATTCTTAATTTTGCAGGATAATTTTAGCTAAATCTGCCAGGTGGAAAATTGATGGAATCCAGTCAGCATCCCGTTTTATAGATTTAATTTTTTCGGTGAAGGTGATGGAAAATTAAATTAAATTACATTAAACAAGTAGGTTCTACAAACTCACCACTTACCTGCTAGGCAGTTTAATTTATAATTTATAATCACAGTTATTGTTGACTTTACCTATTGCATTCACCTTGTTTGACTGCTTCAAACTATGCGAACTTGAAATATCTGCACCTTTTCCCAATTACTGCTTGTTTATGTCACCAGTTGAAAGCAATATTCCCTCCCAGCATAATTTTCTCTCACTGCAACTTGTCACTTTAAAAGCCTCCATTCCTTCACTCTATTTTTGGTTTTGTTCCCAATTTATTTTTCCTCAATCTATCAATCATTTTTCTACTGATTATGTGCTCCAGTCCATGTTATTTTTTTAAATGTGTTGTGCAAATGCAAGTTACTTTTCACAAGTTTTGACGAAACTCTCCAAAGCCAGACTCTGCCCTCAGTTCAACAGCGAGTTTAGAAATGTTACCAAGCCCATCTAATAAAAAAAGCAAGAATCAATGTGCTTAAGATGCCTTTGAAAAATCTAATTTCATTTTTTTTTGATTCTTTCAAAAGAGCTTTTTTCAATATCTATGTTGACATATTTTGTAGAGTTGACAACCCTGAATAAATAATATACTCAAGTAATTTATTCTATTACTAAAATTCTCTTTAAAACTAAAATAAACAGCAAACATAATTTAAACCCTCAATAAATCATAGAAGAAACACAAACCTCATAAACAAAATTTATCTTTAATTAAGTGTCAACAGCAGTACAAAAGATGGAGTGATGGTGAATATATATATATATATATTATATATACACATATATTTATATATGTGTATATATATATATATCAAGAGAGAGAAAAAGAGAGACAATAGCTTTGAGGTAAATAGCTCAGTCAGTCACAGAGACACTCCCCATAAGGTGCCATATCCCTTGTCTTTTCAACGTTCATTATTCTGTTTCAATAAAAAGATAGGATTATTACCCAGGTATATTTTGAAATTGTACACATTGATAAGGTGCCTGAAAACTCCAGAAAATAACAGGTTTGTGTCTTTTGACTAGTGTTTTTATCATCCATATTTTTATTATTTCAAATATAATGGAGGCAGAGGAGGTCAGACTTACTAGTACCACTAAAATAAATTTATCCCTATTGTTTTTTTCTTTACCTCACGTCAATACTGCAGAAAATAAAAGGCTGACTTACATTATGAATAATGCCAAGCAGGGGAAAAATGACAGGAGGACATCAAACATAATCAAGAAGATTTTACATCATCCTCAGCAAACAAGTTGTCTTTTGTACTGTATAAAGAGCAGAATATGAGGAACATGGTGATGGAGATTTTTTTCTTATGTTCAATTACAAACTTTACACTAGACTGTACATGTCTTTTTTTTCTTTTTTTGATAAATTATTTACATTTGTCAGACATCATCAAAGCAGCAGCAGCAGACACTTGTTTCTCTAGACACCCAAATATATACCTGCTGTGGGCCCAGGTACCTGCATTGTTATTTGTTTAAAATGCAATGTTGAAAGTTCTTAAAAAAAACTTTTTAAATTATCAAATCCTGCTGTACAAGAGACATGTAGAGTGGCCCTGTGTTTCTTTAGAGCCACACCCAGTGTAGCTATAGGGTCAAAAGCATAGTACCATGGCAACAAGAGTCCCAATTGTCAGTCATACGCGCGTGCTAAAACAAAATCAAACCTAATGAAACCTTTATACTTTATCAGCAGCTAGCATGTCAGTCCAGCAAGTCAGTGAATTATGCTGATTAAATTAACATGAAGAAAAACATCACAATATACATCAAAATAAAAACAAAACTTCCAATTGTGGAAGGTAAAGTTACAGTAAGAAGCTACATAGGAACAGCTTATAAGCATGTTTTAATGTATTTTTCAACAACTGGAAAAAAATGGCAAATACTTAATGAATGAACAAAAACGCTATAAAAAATTCCTCTCAGTAACGTAGAGGATGGGGTATTCTATAAAATCGCATGATCCAGCACAAAACACAAGGGACAAAGGAGACAGAACAGCGGATGCACATAGCAAGGCTGCAGTGTGCGGGATACAAAAACTAACATGTTATTTGCACATTTCCCCATACTCCCAATAGCGGCAAGCATCTCACTTTTGTGTTTCACAGCAGCCTGGCATCTTTGCTGGCTTGTGACAATAACAGGGAAAGAAGTAAGGGTGAAGTTTGGGAATAATTCCTAATTGTATTCACTAATAATAGTAGATAAACTCTATTCCTCCAAAGTTAGCCATATTGTTGGTTTGCTGTGAGGACCAGACATTTTCAATACTGCATTTATTTTGGGAATACCTTTCAGTACATTTTGACACAGAGGTCAACTTTGAGGTTAATTCATATGGCAGGTGAAGTTAATGGGCATGTTTTTTTTAAACCAAGCAGATTGAGTGACATTTTTAAAAAAATATATGCCATAGTCTGGGATTACAATCTTTTTATCATAACATTAATTGTCTAGAAAGGTGGCTTCCAGGAAGGGTGCAGTTTCTAATACAAAACAGCCTTTGCCTTGTTGCTTATTCTACCTTATTACATGCAGCATTATAAAAAGTGCAGTTGCTAATCTAGGAATCAGAATAATCTCCAGATTTTTTCATAGATACCTAGTAAACCTAAATGTAGGGACATCTGACAGATTTTGGCAAATTTGCCATTCACATGATGTTCAGAACTTATTTGTGTTCTAGAGATTTTTAACAGAATTATGCCTGAATATTTCCCAAATTTATGAAAATAAATGTTTGGAATTTCTTTGTTCTTCATTTAATGTAATACATAACACAAAGGAAAAAAAACCCACAATGCTTAGAAAATGGTGTATGGCTCTCGATCTTTCCCTCTTCCAAATTAAGTTTTGTCAAGCACTCTTAGAGCAGGTTGCAGTCACCTGCAATAAGAAGGTCACGAAAATGATCAGTGTCACGGGCAATTGGTATTTAAATTGAACCAAGGTAAAAACATTTAAATTATCTAAACTGTTGGTATCAAGTGAGAATCTCTCTTACTTGTTAAGTTCCTTGTTTATTTAGCACTTCATTACCATCTGGTGCTCATTCTTGCCTATTGGCACTTTTCACTACCTGTGGATCATCAACATCTTTATGCCACTTAGAAACAGAGAGTGTGAAGTCCTATTCCCATAAACTCTTAGAAGAAGCCCAGAAAAATTAGAAAATATTTGACTTAAGCAAATCTTCCCTCCCATTTACCATCCCACCCCTCATCTTTCCTGCTTAATAAGTGTTTTACACAGAAGGAGAATGTAGATCCGTAAGAACTTACAAATTTTGCTGATTCTTTTCTTCCTGCTAAGAAGTGGGCACAGTACAAGTAATTCAAAAAGTGTTTCTCTCTTTAAATAAAATTATTTCCCTACTCCTCACATTACTAACTGTAACACTATATATATCCTTATTAATAATAATTACAATACAAAAAAACATGAGAAACTGACCATAAGTGAGGTGTCTGAGTGCCTCAGCTACAGGTCCAATACTGCTATATAATTGCGGGTGTGATTTCAGCATCTACATGAGGTACAGCGAATTGTCAGCATTTAAAAATGTGGACCAACATACAATGATGTATAACAAAACAGTAAATACATAACTTATATTTCACTATGTATTCATGAACAAAAATAGAATTCTATTTCCTATGTTATATTTACAATTTAACAAAAAAATCTAAAATGAGATGGTGGATTTTTTTTGTTGTAACTTTGTTTTAAGCTCCAATTTAAGTAAATTTGTACTATTTCCTTTATTGATTGTCTTGGTAGAATAACTCTGCAGTGATATTTTAGAGCCTGATTTCGGCTAATAAATATTAAACAAACATTTATTTGATCTAGTTGACTTTCAAATACAATTTACAAAGAGATAATTAAGACCATCGGGGGAGGGGGGGAAAGGTGGTTGTTGTTTGTTTAGCCAATCAAGTGAAAGAGCATATGGCCATGGTCGAAAACGAAATATTTTGTTGGGGGGGAGGGGTTGTTTGTGAATGAGAGGAGAAAGAGAGAAAACCGAAATAAAGGCAAGCAAAGATAGCACAAGTGAGGGAAAACAGTAGGTTTAGATGGAGCTAAAACAAAGTATTCATACATAACATTTTTTTGCATAAATAAAATTACTAGACATAAAATGACTCAAATCTGGCAACTGTGAGGCAGGCCCACACGAGTCTTTACAGGTGGCTTTTTGTTCATGTAATATCTCTTAATACAGTTTCACATTAGTCAGAAGTGATAAAAAATATCATTTATATCCAGTGCTCATAACACTTTAAAACATCCTGTGTATATATGTGTGCATGTGTGTGTATGTGTGTGAGTGAATGTGTAAATGTGTGTCTATATGTGTGTATGTGTATCATATTACATATATTATATATATATATATATATATATATATATATAAAATACATACATACACACACTACAAGCATAATCAAGTTTCAGTCCCAAAAAACAGTCCTTTGTTTTCCCACCAGCCTGCATTATATTATATTGGCATGGCAACAAAACATCTAAAACAACTAAATGTGTGGGTGAAATGAAATATAAACTACAAGTTGTTCTCTGAAACTAAAAGCCATACACTGTCCTAAGTAAAACTGAATTTTAAAAATAAAACTGTTGAGGGGAGCTGTTTATTAGTAAGAGGTTATGTGAACTTTAATAAATTATAATTATGTAAGATTTAGGAACTATTTCCTCACTCCTCCCACCCTCCCTCATTGAAGCCAGATTTAAAGTTCAAATATTTTATTTTTTATAATGAAATATTATCAGTACCTTGAATGATTTGCGAAAGAAACAAAGTGTTCATCAGTTATTCGCATTGCAAGATGTTCCAACTAAATTATCACAGTCTACACCAAACTGGTCCAAGATTAAATAATGGAACTTTACTATTCAGTGGGGCTTTAAATAGAAAGCAGAATTCTGCCTCACTTCTCAGAAATAGTTGGTATTTCCCTAATTTATCATCTCAAATACGCGTACCAACAACAGTAGTTTCTTAACATGGTAATGTATGTTTTAATTTTGTAGTATCCATTATGTATTTAAGACAGGAAATCTGAGTATGCAGGGTCTGTTTTTGGAGATGCACTTAATTTCTTATTTCTCTGTGCTGTTTATATTTTTGATAGCCCCAGTTTACTTCCTGCACAACAAATTTCATTTAAGACCTTAGTATAAGTCATTTTCACAGTAATGTAGTGGGTGAATTAAGACGTTTTGAAATTAAAAAGGCTAAGTCATTTGTATTCAGTTTCCTTTCACCCTATCCCTGCCCCATTTGTGCTCATCAAGGTGAATGCCAGCAGTGGAGAGGAATGGAATTGCTTTAAGTAATTTAACACCATTGCATGGTAGATAAGACTCTTGGAAAAACTAAGACTTGCATTTGTATGGTATCCTTCATGTCCTGTTCAAACTGCTCTAAAGCACATTAAGCCAGTGAAATACTTCTGCAGTCACTGTCGAATAATAGGAAACACAGCAAGCCAGCGTGCACCGAAATATCCCACAAATATTCATGATACAATTATCTGTTTTCAAAATATTGATTCAGGGATTAATATATTGGCCAAGGAGACAAGGATAACTCCCCTGTTCTTCATCTTTTTTAAAATATTCATTCATGAATGCAAGCAGGACCTCTGTTTAAGGTTGCCACCAAAAGACATCACTTTCTATAGTGTAGTACTCCCTCAGTACTGTACTGAAGAGTCAGCCTAGAACCTAGTGCTCAGAAACAATAGTACTCTGAAGTAAGCCATTGCTGACACTCCTAGAGTTAATTAGACCCTGTCAAAAGCAATATTATGGGCCCCTCCTCCACATTCCCAGACTCGTCTTCTCTAACTGTTCTTCATTCCGTGTTTTTGTTCATCAGCTCAACTGTGTCCATTGAAAGCTGAATTGAGAATAGCCATTTTAACTTCAGTGACTCTGGTGATGGGATGTAATTAGTAGAGGGGTAACACTGGAGGAGAGGCAGCTAAAGTGGAAGTAAGGAGATTGGTATTGTCTCTGAGTGACCAATGAGTTATTCCTGTTCAGATTACATTTTATACTGCTTTGATATAAGCTTTCTTGTGCTGAACAGAGTATCTGTGGTTTAGGCTCACAGTTTTACCCAACGATTTTAAAATATTTCCCCAACCACCCCTCGTGTTTTCTTTTAAATTCAATAATCCTAGATTATTGGCCCCTTGGATCTCTGGAATGACTAAGATACTCTCACTGGAACTCAGCGTAATGAGGTAAAGGGTAAGAAACCATTCTAAGAAGACAACTGGGGCAGCAATCGTTATGTGGCCTGCACTGACAAATAACTGTTGAACACCCTATTTGTGACACAATCAAGTGTCTAAAATAAAATTACGGGACACATGCACTCTGGCAAGCTCCTCCTCTGTCTCAAAAAAAAATCCTTTTTTCCATATTCCTGAGTAACTTCACCGCTGTCTGGAGAGATCCCCCTTTTGTAAGTAATTATATATACTTTTTGTTCCTCATTAAATCACAGACGATTGTCTAAGACTTTTGCAGTGTCTCCCAAGTAAGACTTTTCAGAGTGTTAAGATTAAAATGTTAGATGTTTGGCACTTTCTTTATTCATACTGTACAATACGCAAATCAAAAAGAAAAAGAAATAAAATGAAAGGAAAGCCAGTCAAGGTTCAGCTCTTTGTTGTTTGCTTTATGCTGTGCTTTTTGTGCACATGTGCTGTTATTTTAAATTTGGTTCCCTCCCACCCCCTCCCTAACTTTCTTTTTAAAACTACGAAATTTAAATTATTTTAAATAGTTCAGATTAAAAACACATTCACAAGTTGCTGGTTGGCACAGCATACCTGAGTGAGAATATAACCCCCCACCCCTTAAGAAACAGTAACTAAAGTATTTGAAAACAAGCTCAAAAAAGAGAAAGGAAAAAATTAAGACTGCCAGATAGCTATGAGTTTATATTAAGCAACAGCTTTCAAGTCCTGACATTTTAATTTTTTTTTTTTGTTTTCAGGCTGTAGCCAGTAATGTAAAATGTCCATGATATTTTGTAAAAATAAAAAAAATCAGAATGCTTCACACATTAAGAAACAGTTAAGACCATTGCTGATGAATCTGTTGGAGCCACACATGCAGGCTCATCAATAACTTTTTTTTTGTTCAAAGTAAGAGTCTGATTGCAGTTGCTGCTCAGTTGGCACTGATGGCCTCTTGATTCTCATTGTCACTGCTATAGTCTGATTTCTGATCATCCTCATAGTCCTCATACATTTCTATTTCATCTTCACCATTCAGCATCTCATTCACGCCCAGGTTGCCACTTTCTCCTTTCATGCTGTAAGTGCTCTGGATGACTGGGATGCTTGGCTCTGGACTGCCGGATTCACTGGAACACTCCGATGTCAGTTGTGGTGATGCTGCTGTGGCTGCCATTGAGATAGCACCAGGATACACTACACCTGTTGCCGTAGTGATTGGAATCTGAGGCTGTTGCCTATGCACAGACGAATACTGATTTGTTAGCAAGTACAGTCAACAGATATCTTATTGCTAAAGCCCTTAAACACTGCACAACAACTCATTTCCATGATAACTAAACATTATTGCCATTTATAATACCATACACATAATTGCTGCCTGGGACAACTATTTCATGATCTCAGTTATGCATCTTGACATTCTTGTGACTTTTGAGGATTTTAACATTCCACCCAAGAAAACCAACCTGCAATGCATTCTTCGGACAAGGACACCCATTGGCCCTATTATTGGTCTTTCATGCTGTTCAGCAGGATCATTGCTTCTACTATTCCATCATGAAATATATTGCCAAAGGTTTGCAGCAACATTCCTGGGCTCTAACTTGAAAGTTTAGAATGTGTCCTTTTGTTATACAGTTGGAATGTAATTTAAAATAATATTATGGGCTTGGATTTATCTTTATCAGGCCCCCTTAACAATGTTGTATACCTCTGGTAGATCATGTCTCAGAAACATTTATTACTGGGAGAAAAGTCCAAGTTTTCTAGCTTTTCCTCATATCTGAGGTCCATAATAACAGACGTGCACAGAGGGTTAAGGGATTGATTTGGGAAAACTGTTGTGTAGTCTGATGTCAGTTCCCCTACAATTTTGGCTATATAACTCAATACCAGTTATCTGCATTTAATGGTATACACCAAGCTTCTTAACTGCACTAAGTTTTCCACATAATTCCTAGTTAATTCAGCATGCCTTTTAGTATGTGGATCAGAAATTTTGCTTCTCGCCTGCAGCACTTTGAATTTAAGTGTATAAATTTCAGGTACACTTTTCCTAATCAGTTATCCATTCAATCCTCAAAATCCAGCCATTCAAATTCCACTGCATTGCCCATCTTGGAACATCCAAATTCAACCCCTTTTCACTGAGTTTCTGATGACGTACCTACCCTCCCTCCTTGTCACCACTCCAAACCCACTGCCAACATTGAGAGTGCCAATTTACCATAGGGATTGAAACATCAAGTCCTGGTAGCTCTACTGAATGACTGTTTGTCAATGTTAATTCTTTGTCGCCCTGCTTACAGTTCCGGCCTTTGTCACTCCCTGGCAATATGTATTATTTACCTGGATCCCTGCAGCTGTAAACTTAATGCATTTTTACTTATGCTGAACTTTAATGTTGATTATCTTCAAAGTAACATACACAATTCTGCCAAAAATAAAATGGGACTGGGCAAAAATAGGTGCTTGAAGGGTAGTTCATCTGCAACAGTTGTGAGAATAATTTTATTCTGATTTCACTTAAAAATAACTCACAAGGTTTTCCTTATTATTGCCCAATTTCTACTCATTCAACTAGATGCAAGTTAAGAGGTTGCCTGCTCTTGGAAGCTCCTCCCCAGTCACAGTTCTTTCAGACCATCATATACTGACTCCAAAATTCATTTCAGTCATTGAGTAACTTCTTTTGCATGGTTGGCATTACAAACCAGGAATGAACTTCTAAATATGCCTGGTTTCACAAGCTTGTGAATTTGTCATCAAATGACCATTGATCTGATTTTATTTTTTTTTTGGGGAGGGGGATCTGATATCTCTCAATTTCTAAAGTTTAATTACAACAAGGAGGGTTGATATTTCAGCCACACTCTGCCTCTGGGTCTAAAATGAAATTAGCTTCAATATTCTAAATATACTTCGGAGAAAATCCAAGTTCAAAACACAAAGTTCAAATCTTATCCAGAAAAGCCATATGTTTGAATTATATAAAAAGCATA
Organism: Mobula birostris; assembly: GCF_030028105.1. NCBI lineage: Eukaryota > Metazoa > Chordata > Chondrichthyes > Myliobatiformes > Myliobatidae > Mobula > Mobula birostris. The sequence goes on along the minus strand of NC_092380.1, from coordinate 72,401,887 downwards.
AAACAATGTCATGTTGGCATCATGGCCACTTTAAGATTGGAGAGAGGCATAATGAACAGAAGGTTTACTGATCTCTAGTTGCTCTGACTTGTTGGTGCCGGATATTCACAGAGGAAAATACTATTTCTGCCACCACTAACTTTACTCAAACAATAAGATAATTCTATGAAAAAGTGGTACAGTAGTTGTTAAAATGCAGGTGATGCTTTGTCAGAACACTTTCATGCTGTACTATATGTCTCCCCACAGATAGATCCATTCATACTTCTACATGAAAAGGCCCATCTCAATTTGTCTAAAATGAACGTCTGCAACTTAAATGATAAACAATCACCTGAATCCAGATTGCTATTCTGTGTATTTGCAGTCTCACTGAATTTTCATATCATTTTATGGAAAATTATATAAGGGAAACATGAAAAAGAATTACATGTGATCTAACTATTTGAGAAATATGGGAATGAAAAGGATTATATTAGATGGATTTTAATAACCAATAATTTTCATTGCGATCCCACTCATTTGCTGGGTCTCATTAATGTGCACTGGCCAAGTATCTCCCTGACATGTGCAATAGGTCATCAAAAGTCAGAAAGGACCATGGTGTATAATCAGTTCTTTTGTTTTTCTTGAACAACAGCCCCTTTCTTAAAAACATTCCATAATCATAACACAGGAAATACTTATACTTATAAAGCAATAACATGTACCCTACTGTGAAGAACTGTCTCATCTCCTGCCTTCGGTTTCTCATCAATTGCTTGTATTCACCAATACGTAATTTCTTGCCATCCACAATGCAGGTACGCTTTGGTCTGGGCTTGTACTTGTAATTAGGGTATTTCTCTAAATGCATCTTGCTAAGTCTGGCTTGCTCCTCGTAATATGGCTGCTTCTCTTGGTTAGACATTGATTTCCAGCGAGATCCTGCACAAGACAAACAGATACCAATCAAAAAAGCAGCTCTCAACAGATTAAAAGTTCCAATTACATGCATTCTGTGATGTTGTAATCAAGGGACTGTTTGCTTCGGCACGTGGTTCTAGTTTAACGATAACTTTAATTTGGTTATAAATTGCAGAGGAAGAGATTATAAAGATCCTTTGTCTAGAATGCATGTTTACAAATTCTGCCAATCCTTTGATCATGTAAATGTCTGGTCTCCATGTGAGCTTTAGCAAACTATTTTGCTCTGTGGTATAATATGATAAAGTCTGATCATTTCTCTAGATGGACATAATTTCCAGAAACATCCACTGGTTAGTCATTAAGAAAGAGCACCTAAATTGATATTTTTATGCTGTAATCCCTTCTATAGCCAGAATCTTCATGGGCCAAGTTGTATAAATCAGCACAGTCCAACTGAGAAACAAACAATTAAAAAAGCAAACAGTAGCTTGGTCTTTACTGTTAAATTATTTAAACTCCAGAGTAAAGAAGCCTCATAGGAGCCTGGTGATACTATACCTCAGATATTGTGCATAAACCTGCCTGTAAGAGGAAATATTTGCAATAGAGGGAGTGAAATAACAGTTCAACAGATATGATTTTATGGGAAGGGGAAAGATTGTCCTGTGAGTGGAAATAAGTGGATTGGGTCTATAGTCAGAAACATAAGAAGTGATCTTTTTGAAACATACAAAAACATTAAAGGACTTGACAGGCTGGATGGAGGAATGATGTTTCCTCTCACTGGGATTTCTATAACCAGGGATCTCAGAGTAAGGGCTGGTCATCCAGTTCACATCAGAAGCATTTTCTTCATCCAGATGCTAGTCAATCTTTGGAATTCTCGACAACTGATGATTGAGCAGGTTCAATTGCTGATCCCTTTCAATTGATTTTTTAGATTGAGATTATCAAGGGATGTGGTGTTAGGAAAGATATTATCACAGAGGTAAAAGGTCATCTATGATCTTATTGAATGATAGAGCTGGCATGAGAGGATACATCCTGCTGCTTTTTCTATTTCTTATGAATTACGTAATTGTTATTTTGCTATTTGCTGATCAATTCACCACTCATCCTGATTTTTCATTGTATTCCACTCTGTTGTACAACTCCCTTATTGGCAGATGATATAGTCAACATTAATACAGTGTTCTCAAAGTGTATACACAATATAAGAACTGTGCTTCTCAACTAATTTTTACAATATGCCACTTATCTAATTGTTTTTCTGGTTTATTATAAACAACATTACCAATTAACTTTATTTTTATTCTTAGTAATAACTTTTTACTTTGGGCTTTAAATTATTTATTTATTTGTGAAAAGCTAATTTTGAAAATAAAGGTTTAATGCATTTATAATAGCATGCTTGCACGCACAGGAAAAAAGTAAGACACAACCTTAGGAAATAAGTGGCTACTGTATGTTTCATTTTATCACTAAAGTATTCCTTTTAAAGGAGACTGCCAAGTGAAAAATGTTGAAAGCATTAATTCAAGGATGTAAAGGCTTAACCCTACTATACACTAACAATTCTCCTGGGGACAGCTTGCAGAGCACAGTAGCCAGCAAGAGAGAAAAATATACAAAAAAGTTATGTGGAATTTTCTTGCAATTTTAACTCAGCAATTCTATGCTCTTGAACTTGATGTTGTGGCATAGTTTACCCTACAATGTCTACACTTTTTCATGGATCCTTTCCAATCATTACCAGGTTTTATTATTGTAGCCATTAACTACATCTACAATTGTGAATACTGTACATAAACAGGACTTCCGAGTACTACATATCTCATTTAATCTAATCAACTTAAAACGGAGACTAGTTTCAGAGAGAGATGCAATGCAACAAATCTTGTGTTTGCTGTATATTGCTGCAAAATCCTAAGCAATAATGTAGTTAGCGTGATTATAAAGATACTGATTGTAATTAAGAACAGTTGGTGCTTTGTAATAGGGTTTTAGTCAAAAATTGCTAAAGTGAATCATGATGTTGCCTTGCAATATGCACAGCAGTTTCGAATGAACAGAATGTTGCCACAGTGGAATTACATTTTATGAGCAACAAGCATTATCGATAAATATAGTATGTATGGAACATGGCCCCGTGTAGCGAAAGTGTAGCATGCAGAATCTCCTGCTTTTGCTTGAAGACAGATGTAAAGGTATTGAATGAAGGGACATTAATTTCAAACAGATTTTTTTTCACTCTGGAGGAAATGGAACATCAACAAATAATTTAACAAGAAACAGATTTTGTGGAACAATTGTTGTGGTCAGACTATTTTCATTTAATTTATGCCTTCATTTATTACTTTTTTTCATTTATTCATTTAGAATCAGCTCCATACGGAAGGACCATAGACTTTTGTATCTATTAATTATGATTACTATGCTTTGGGACCTGTTATGATAGCACACTGCTTCCATGTTCCGCTCTCTGTATACAGGCTCTAGCATACAGAAAGTTGGTTAAAAGTGGTTTCAGTCTGGTGACATTTCAATAAAGCATCCTTTTAAAACTCAGCTCTCAGAGAAGCAGAAACTGTTGAGCTACTACTCTGGTACATCTATGTACCTATTCCTTCCCAAGGTTCACAGACATGTGCTTGCACACCTGTATTAATTTCACACCCTTAGCCTAAAGTCTTCACATCAGCTGATAACAAACCACTGGGTGAGAGGCAATGAAGGGGGTAAATGAGGAAGCACTTAATTAATGCAGCAAATAGAACTCTCAATCTACAGGAGTGACTGAAGTGACAACAATCAATGGTTTAATGATAAAACAGTATCGTCACTGGAAAGAAAAGAACTTGATGACAGAACAGAGGAAGAAGCTACCAGATTGATTTATAGAGAGCTGGCATTGCCACAATGGACAGACTGACTTCTATATTTCAATGACACTGTGGCTCCGTGGCTCCTTTCTTTATTGTGACCTTCGGTTCTGTGCCATTCTTTATTTTCTTCTTTGCACGATCATGATGTAAAAGTGAAAACTGATTATGATGTCCCTTCTGAGTAACAGACGCAAAACGCTGGTGGAACTCAGCAGGCCAGGCAGCATCTATGGAAAAGAGTACAGTTGACGTTTTGGGCCAAAATATCGACTGCTCTCTTTTCCACAGATGCTGCCAGCCCTGCTGAGTTCCTCCAGCATTTTGTGTGTGTTGCTTGGATTTCCAACATCTGCAGATTTTGTCTTGTTTATGATGTCTCTTCTGTCTTTTACTCTAAGAGCTTTGAAGTATATCTACTGGCCCTGTGGTTTGCACTTGGAACATTGCTCCGTGATCAACAATGGATTACAACACATATATTGGTAAATTAGGGGAAAAGGGCAAGATTTTATTTTCTATCCAGCTATCTTAGAAATGTTTTCATTTCCTCTTCCACTCTCGAGTTGTATAGCTGGGAGTGACTGTAAATAACTTTTTAACTCACTTGCTGAAGAAGGGCTCAGCCCCAAACTTTGAATGTTTATTCATTCCCATAGATGCTGCCTGACCTGCTGAATTCCTCCAGCATTTTGTGCTTGGTGCTCTTGATTTACAGCATCTGCAGGATCTCCTGTGTTTTTACCTCACCTTGCCATTCTCCAGATTGCACTTTACCTATCTACATATGCTTTATGTTACGTCGAAGCAGCAGCTTTGAAGCAGGCAAGGGACATTGCTGCACCATAAGAACCTTTGCAATAGTCGCTTCATGTGCTCTGAGGCTGGTGTCAGACATGTTTCCTGTGAAACAGGCTTTTTTACAATGTATGTTCTACCTGACAGCACACCAGAAAAGATCCACTTTCCGTGCTTTGAATTTCCTTTTCCTTTTCCAATGAAACATCTCAGTAGTGTAGTTGTTTCCTAACTTTCCAGCTCAGGTACAATGCCCAGGGCTGTATGTCAGTCACAGCTGCCTGACACATCTGGATTGCACATTTATTTGCTTTTTTAGCATTTAGGTGGGTTAGTGGATGACTTTTTTCAAGGTAGGGAGACTGCTACCCAGTCAATGACTCATCCTGCAGCCTCTAACCGCCATGAATATAAATGAAAAGGCAGACTTACTGCAAATCAGATTTCAAAGTACTTAGGAACTTTAACTGTCTTGTTGGTGATACTATCAAGTACTATTTTATTATCCTGAGATCATCTTTAATTCAACATTTGAAATGTTGTCCAATATTTTAAAAAAATAAATGATAGGAAAATGATTTATTTGTAGAATGTTGGTACGATGTGGTAATTAAGCAGGAAAACCCAATCCCCAGCAAAAAGCTTGAGATTCATTGCCACCCAGTACAAATTCAAAAGCCCAGCATTTGGAAAGATTTCAACATTTGAGATACATGAAGCAGAAACAGCTTTCCATTTGGATGACTGGGCATTTAATTGCAGGGAAAAGGCACATAGGCTAGTGCACACTATCACTTGAACTATAATATATATGCCATGGCCCTACGGTCACAGAGGTGTGAGCATATGCTGCTAAAGTGTGCAATATTTTTATTAATTGTTTGCAACCAAGTGGAACTCTCATCAGAAGTTAGTACCACTGAGGTTTCAGAAAAGGAAGGCTCAGCAAACCATTTTGACACGACTTTTGAAGGCAATCTCTGAAGCAGCAAAGACTATGAGCTCCAGTACATTCAACAGAAAACTCGATTATTCATTCTTTAAACAATTGAAATGGTGATTTGGAAACAAATCTACTTCATAGTATAAAAAACTGTTCATTTTCACTTGATGCTATACTGTATTGCTTCTCCTGTTAAAAGGGATTTTTTGCACTGGATGTCACACAACCTACAAACACATCAGTAACTTTAGAACTACCTTCCTATTGCATTGGGTTCTAAGAATTGCACACAGTTAGTATTGCTATGAAGTGTTACAGTATGTTTCGACTGAGGAAACTATGAACTGTGAATAAAAGTTACAAGTAGCATTTCTTTATCCAATATTCCATTGATTTAACTCCTCTTCCTAAACAAATCCCCAAAAAACAATGAACTATATGCATACATTGTAAATTCAGACATCAGGTTGGGCTTTTAAATGCTTTGTAAATGATATTTTGCTTTTGAATTTTGAATTAGGATTTTTAAACTTACTCAGTCAGGAATGTGGAACAATTAGAGATAAAGGAAAGTGACTTCACTGGTGATCAGAGTGCTTAATTGTTACTTTCTTTGCAGTTTAACAATTAATTTTCAGCTTATATTTTAAGAAGTTCTTATATGCATATGACAGCTTAATATCCCTCTAGTGGCTATACAAAATATAATTCTGGAAACTTCTTTGTTCTGCGTTATTTGAATAAATGCATTCTCATTGGTTAATTTGGTACTGCAGTATTGAATAATTCCTTTCTCATTGGTTGACTCTTATCTACAATTTTGAATGGAATTTTCCTATCTATAAGTATAAAATAGCTAACCACAAAGCAGTGCCATCTTAATCTTAGCATTCACTTCAATTAGTAGCCTTCTATCACTGTTCAACTTTCCATTGTTCAATCAAAGCTTAATAAAAGGATGACAAAGCAACAAGTTTTTCCTCACTTCTGAAAGAACCAGAATCCAGCATTGGGAATGACCAGGAATTTATTTAGATGATTATTATCTTAAAAGTTTCAAGGAGTTTTGGCGATCTCAAACTTTGTCAAAACATTATTTAAGATACAAATTTTGTGAAGAAGCCTCTGCTAAAAAGTTAAAATAGAGAACTATGTGGATGGAGCTAGCATTTGAATATTTTAGTAAATTTTTATAAAATAAGATTTTATCACAATATTTAAATGTGCTAATTTTATAGTTTTAATACATCACTCTAATTAAATGTTCTGGAATGCCTGCATTATTCACTTCAACAGAAATATTCAATATTAATTCCAGAACTGCAGAGACAGCAATTAATATGAGTATCCATGTTCCAACATTCCACACCATCATTTCAAAGCATAAATCCATCATTTAGTAGAAGAGTGTGAAGTATTCATTTTTTCAGCCAGCCATATCTCAGCAATCTGCATGTAAGAGCAATTTACTATGGGTATGTTTCCCTACTTTGTGCTATGGTTATTTTATTAATAAATTTGAAAATTAAAATATTAAAAGACACAGCTGAAATGATAAATTTCCAATTGAATGAAATCGACATTCTTTTCAAATAATTATTGCACATATGAAATAAATCCAAAATATATCAAATTTTCAGAGGGACTTGAATATTTAAAAACATATTCATTAAGTAAGTCACTTTTAACTATCAGTGAGTCAGCACAGTTAATGTTTTTAGTTTAAAAATGTGTAAAAGAGATAAATACGTAATTTATTTCTTTAAAGAAGAAAACAATGTATTTATTTTGTTTAACGATTTCATGAATCCCATTCACTACCAGTTGAGGTTCAGGTCTGGTAAAGGTGATGGTCAATCTGCATTTAATTAAATTATATCAATGATGCACAAATAGCAATCATGACCTTTCTATGAGGGGTAACTCACTTCATTACAGAGCATGCTAAATAGCTGAATGAGAGAAAAACACAAACTGTACGTTCAATTATTAAAAGAAAAATTATAAATTCAGAACCGGTGGTGTCCATCTGCAACCTGGCAAACAAATGCATCTGCTTCTCAATACTACCTGACCCTTTGAACAGTGTTTATATTCCCCTCACTGATAATAAACAGCTGATCTGGCAGTGGCCGCATAGGGAATTTGTTTTTTTGAAATCACAGGCAATACTACCAGCTTTGTCAGTCGGATAGACACAATATTGCGCTAACGTCCAGCTCACGCTCCCCACAGTGATGCCCTTCCGCTTCAGCTGGTATCCATCTCAGCTATTCACAACACTTGTTTTCACAACAAAAATATTTCAAATGCAAACCTTCTTGTCGGAGACAGGATAATCCAACTGTCTGGAGATGTGATTGCTTTCTATGATCACCATTCATTTCTATTAAAAGTGCTTTAGACAGTGTGAATAACTTTGTTTCTGAATCTACATACCATTCAGAATAACAGTTTCTTTAATGTCCACTCATTAAACCAAACAATACTCTCACCCAAGATTTCACCTAACCATCTTGTCATCAGATGAATGTTTTTGTCAGTGACTGGACAAGGAGTACAGGCTGATCCAGTGGGGAACATATGGTTTTGTAAAATGCAGCCTTTTCAATTGTACCAACATATATCAAACTCCAAAATTACAAAAAAAATCCTCCAGCACTTATTAGTTAATTAAAGAGCTTATGAACAAAGGACAGAAATCAATGTGCAGGAATCAGTTGATATTTAACTCCAATGTTGATTTACAATAAGATTCACACTGCTGGGAATTGGTTCATGTGGGGGGGGGGGTTAGTTTGTGTACGGGCACTGGGGAAACATCAACTCCAAATAAGACTATGGTAATCAACACTGGTACCGTGTAAAAGAAGATCTGAAGCAAATGTGTTTCAATTTGTCAGCAACGTTCTTCACTCCCACAACATAACACAAATTACATCAATTAGCCTATGAGGACATTTTCACCTATTGGCTCTGTTAGCATACACCACAGCAAGTGCAAAAATGCCAGTGCAAATAGTTAACAAAAACCTATATGATATTCTGTTTGTCTTTATTATTTTGCATTTATAGATTATTGTTAATCTTTACATATTGAGTGAACAAAGTTCTTCCTGATATCAATTCTAAACCAATTTGTCATTATTTTCCATTTATTTCTTAGGATCCTTCTATTTTTGACTCACTTCACTGAAACAAGATGGTTAATGCATACTAAGCAATATTTTGTTCAAATGAATGGCATTTCCTTTCTACATCTCTTTAATCTATAAAGATCATTTTCTTTTCATCCTGTCTCATTTGCATTAAGTCCATTGCTTTTTTTTCTGCTGAATTACCTGACTCAGAAAAAATAATTAAGTAAAACTTTGAGAAGAACTGGATAATTTCAGCATTTTACACTTTGAGGGATTCAATGGGTTTTATAGATAGATGATGGAACTCTTGCAGAAGTCCAATCCTGCACTACCTGCATAAGACTATACAGACACTCTGGGAATAATGGCATGAATTTCACTGGAAGGGTACCATGTTTGCTTAGTTGGATAGAATAATTGCACTTATTCTTGAGATGTGCAACAAAATGCTAAATAGCTATACATAAAGGTAAGTTTTCTACATTCCTGGATAAAGTTTCTTGGAGTTCCATATTGGGATTCTCACACAGATTTTACTCCACATATTGATGCTTTGGGCTTGTGTCAAAATATTTTGAATTTATATAGATGGGCAGTATGTAGTCAAAGCCAGAAAATAAATGGTATCAAAATTATTGTGTAAAAACCTTCCACCAACCACTCACCCAAAATTTTGCTGATGTTTGAATTGTGCATATCCGGAAATGCTTGCAGTATCTTCCTGCGCTCATCCTTTGCCCACACCATAAAAGCGTTCATTGGTCGTTTGATATGCGGCTCGTTGTTGCTGCGACCCCTGGTTTCTCTGTAGACCCGTGCCTCCGTCACTGTAGTGCTTCCTGTTGGCCAACAATAATACTGCTGTAGTTTAGCTGGAGACCCATTCATTGCCTTACTCCCTGAAACACCGGAGCAGGAAGAAAAGAGAGCAACACAGTACATTAATTTCATTTAGCATGCACCAAGCATACAGGATAAATTGATTTCACTTTGCATGGACTCAGAAAGCCGTGTTTATTGTGCAGTGAAATCTAGTGTAGCATTCAGCTGACAGTATCCATCAACACAGGGCAATCTGCTGACTGCTGGGCCAGATGAAGGCATCCATTACCCCAGCAGTGAAATGCTAGTTCAAACATGACAGCTAGTGTCTGTTCCTCAGGAACAGTTTAGAAATTTATGATGTCCCCAGTGCTATTGCTTTCTGATTGACACTCTTTTAACAGAATAAATATTCTAGTGTGCATACATAAATGCGCAAACTTTAGTCTTCCATTTCATAATATGTTGAACCATCAGGATCTCGCCACCTTTAGGTAGTTAAGTACATTGTTCCGTGTGTGGTGGGGCCCTTGGAAACTGAACATTTAGATCAGTTTTGGCACCAGTATATTGTTCAGTGTGTCAGGACTGAGTATTACTGACTGACAGTTTGATGAGCTAGAGCAAGCTGCAAGTTCAGGTTCAGCTCGATGTTAAATTGCTGCATTCTTGACACTAATTCAAAAGGCTCTCTAATCTAATGAAGTTGCTCCTTCAGGTTTGTAAGCCTAACTATGTTTCACAAGCAAATATTGCAATGCCAGGACAGCTGCTTTCAGCTAAGCTGGAATGAACATTTTTAATACTTTTCATTATGCACAGAAGTCAATAAATCCTGTCTCAGTGTTAAATAACCATTCTTGCTCTATCTGTCCAGTCATGTCACAGCATCTCTCTCTACAGAAAGCTGACATGGGTGGGGGGAAGGGGATTGGAAGTGGTGAAGAGTTTGGGGTTTTCTTTTTTCATTATGATACTCGATATGTGACATGTTTGTAAGTGTTTATCATTGATGAGGAAAAAGGGATTTGCTGTAATGTTCCTATGTAACCTGACATATCAACAATTACTGACTTAGAATAACAATGGCTTCTACATTCTAGTTCTAAATCCACAAGTTTTAATTGCAATGATGCAAATGTGTAATTATAATCCATTATTCATTACTAGATACAAGAGATCAACTGAGGTCAAAGTAAAAACAGGGAGCATGGAGAACCAAAGGCATACTAAATTCTGAAAACATCTGCGACTAAATGCTGCAGTAAAGAAATAATGTAAGCATCACACACAAAACACTGAAGGAACTCAGCATGCCAGGCAGCATCTATGGAAAGGAGTGCAGTCAACATTTTGGGGCAAGAACCTTCAGCAGGCCAGGCCTGCTGAGTTCCTCCAGCATTTTGTGTGTGTTGTTTGGATTTCCAGCATCTGCAGATTTTCTCTTCTGTAAAGAAATAATGTTATGATTTTGAGATCTTTTCCTAGACCTTTATCTGTCGGCAAAGCTTATCAGAAAGATAAGGAACATGTTCGCCACCATTTACCACCCAATGATTTTAGCAGACAGAGTCATGTGGAGCATGTGTTCTAGGTCTTAACCTGTTCTCTCAGTGAACAAGGCACCATCATGGAAGCATATACTCAAAAAAAAAATTCTCTGAACTGCAGTTCAAGGCTATTACAAATACAATTTAAGGCATTGCATTTCATACATATAATTATAATGTCTGCCCATTGTTTCTATTTTACTTTGAATGTTAGTACTGATGATAATGATGACGTGGGAGGATATAGTACCAATTGCTGTGTATTGGAATGTTTAAAATTTATTCATTCATAGGATATGGTCAACATTTATTTATTTTCTATCTATAATTGCCCCTAAGCCGAGGAGACCTTTGAGTCTCAATCATCTTGGTGTGTCTGGAGTCACATATAGGTCAGACTGTGAGAAAGATCTTGTTCACTGAAGGATATTGGGCTATATATGTATGTATACATTTGAGATCACGCCATTTCTAAGACTAGTAATTCTTTTTAAGGTCCAGGTTTATTTTCTGAGCTCCAATGGCAAGGTGAGAATTCATAATCACATTTGCTGGATCAGTGGCTCGAATTTTGACTCTTGGCCAGATAAGTAATCTCAATGGTTAAGGAATGAATTGAGCTCCAACAGTTCAATGTGTCAGAGGATTCTTTGTTTCTAACTGCATGCACTGTAATCCTCCTAATTCTGTCACAAACCACAAACTCTATAACCGCACCCTCCCCCACCGCCAAGCATTACACTGGACAACCAGCCTCTGCGATTCACTGATTCACAGATTACAAACCACTAATCAGTTGTCCTCCTGATGGCCTTTACGGAATTGTGCAGAAAGCTGGAGAAACAGTATCAATGAAACATTGGCCATTTCTTTGAATGTTTGCTGATCTGCTGCCTAAATAAAATCAAATGACCAAAGAGATGCAGAGAAAATTTAAAGCCAGGAGAAACAAAAATAAAGCGTTGGACTTATATTATGCTGTTCAGAACCTCAGGAAGTTCCAAAGCACTTAACTAATGAAGTGCTTTAATGGATAGATATTGTGGTAATTTTCCCACTACAAGCTCCCACAACCAGCAACATGATATTGACCAGATAACTTGGATGATTAAAGATATCTTCCATGTAAATACCAAAGTGTAGAGAAATAATCATTGGCCAAGACAAGAGATAACTTCTCTGTCCATCAGCAAAGTTAAATTAGTATATCTAAACTATACCCTTACTGCTTAGTCACGCTTACCCTTTATGTAAATAAAGAAGAGTGTACCAGGCCTTCTCCGGTCAAAATCCCGGAGATGATTTTATTCATCATATACAGCAGGAAAGCACTTGATCCTTTTTCACCTAAGGCCAACTATAACACCCTGAGAATCACAGAATAGTTACTGGAAAGCAGCAGGCCATTTAGCCCATTAATTCCACCTAAAAGTAATAAACGTAATCCCACTCTCCCTACCTCTCCTCTTGGCCTTATAAATCCTTCCTTTCATATACTTATCAGAGTCCCTTTTGAACTTAACAATTGAAACTGCCTCTACTATTTCCCCTTGTACAGCTTTTCAGATCCTAACCATCTGACATGCAAAAATGTATTCCTGGTAACACTTCTGGTTATTTTGCCAATCATTTTCAGTCTACATCGCTGGTTCTGATTCATCCCGTCCAATATATATGTAAACTTTCTGATGACAAACACTTTCATTAGATCTCTTCACATCCTCAGCTTCTTCAGTTTATCCACATACCTGATGACCCTCATCTCGGGAATCATTTTGATAAATCTCTCTTCTACACCCACTTTAAAGTTTTTTGTGTGGATTTGCTAAGGTGTAGTGCCCAGAACTGGACATAATATGGTAAGATATGGAAGGCTGAACATCTGATCTTCCAGAATTTTGCAGTGACCAGAGAAACCTAACGACGATGCCTCCCATATTACTAAGGATATCCCGCCCTGAAACAATTGTCTTTGGTGGAAGCTACGCTGACCACAGATTCTTGTCAAAGAAGGGAAATTTCTTTAACAGTTTTCTTAATCTGTCTGTCCTGGTAAAATTCAAATTCACAGTAACAGGATCAATGTTTGAGAAGCCGGCTGGTGGCGCAGTGAGATCAGTGCCGGACTCTGGAGCGAAGGTTCCCGAATTTGAATCCAGGCCAGGCCACCCCCAAGCATGCTTTCCATCCGTGCGGGGTTGAGTGTCGAGCTAGCCACTCGGACTCATAAAAAATACAAGGGTCGAGTCAGAAACATTCATATCGTGACCCAGTTAATCCTGGCACCACATGCCAGACAAGAATGGCTGAATGTCTGGTACGACATGCTAAAAAAAAGTTTGAGAAAAATAAGAAACATGCAAATAACATAAATGAAATCAAATGAACTAACTTGCAATTTTTCTTTGGCAGCAGGAAGGCAAAAATACCGGGGTCTCCAGATGGAGACTTCATAACACATGGATAGGGCCGTGTTAGTGCTAGGGGGAGTGGGAAGGGGGGTTTGCCATAGGCAGTGGCAGCATCCATGACAAGTCACAGACTTAGGCATTTGTGACTTGAAGTTAGCAGCGCACAGATGATTTGGACTGTACTTGTCGCCTCTGGTAATGTGATTTTTAATACATTGAAACATATGTGTGGCAAGGGGATTGAGGTGGGAATATATATAAAACACTACAAAAATTTCCCAGAGCAGAACTTTAATCCTCCGCAAATCACTCTTTCAGTGCGTTGTATGCTTTGTTTAATAGAGGGTTGTAAATCATAACCTTTTCATCCAATTTCGGTTGGTAAGTCACTTTGCGTACTAACGACATGCAATATAGACTGGAAAATGATACTACCTTATGTTGAAATGAAACAGGAAATGCCCAATGGGCAGAAATTTAGGAAATATGCTGAAAATACAATTTTTTCTGTATAGTCCAACATAAAGAAGAGCAAATACATACAAAGGCAATAGGTTTTAAGGTGTTTATCATCCACCTTTATGGACTTATCTATAGAGGAAAGAATTCTCACTAGTGCACCATTTCAGATCATACGCTTTCAAATAATAGCTAACATTCAAACTGCTCATGACCATTGCAGACAAAACACCATGATCAACAGATATTTAAAGATAGCTTGGCAATGCGTCCTTTTAGATTTCACTACAAGTAAATTTGAATGTAAATGGAAAATTCTATTGTAGGAGTTTAGATATATTGTCCTTGATTAAATAAGCAGTAGAAAGGTATTTGAAGTTGGGTTTACACCCTCCTGCAGTGTGTACTGACATGTCTATATTATCTACAGTCACATGCGTGCCTGTGATATCTAAAACTATTCAATCACTTTGTAATTGCCAGACTCCAGTCGTTCTAACAATGTTTAACCTCTTGAGTGCTGTGTCCATGACTGTAGTAAATTACTTTCAGCAAACCATTCAAGATGAATAATGTAGGGGAAAGTAAGTGTAGAGAAATGTGAAACTGTTTCCACAGTACTGTTAGAATGGTCAAGAATAACAGATACACGCATTCAACTGACTTGGATTACATGGAAAATGCCAAAACTCACAAAGAATTGGAATCTTGCTGTGCTATAGTAGGAACTACAGCAATCACAAGCTGCATGAAATTCCTTTCAGTTCTATTTCAACAATAAAACATTTTAATAGTGGCCAGGGTTTCATCCAAACGGGTCTAAACACAATGCTTTTATAAAGAGTGGTTAAAGTTGGGCGGAAAACACTCATGCAGATTTAACAATTACAACCACAGAACATTGCTGTCCACTTTCAAAATCAAGTTTTATCACTTAAACCCAAATGCTGAAACGAGATGACAATCTTTTAAAAAGTCATAAAGAAGTATCCATCACTGCTACAAGGCTAAAAATAATTTTCTGCTAGTGTTTGATTTGAACTTTGCCAAGTTGATGAAAAATATCAGAATTTCTAAAGGAAGCTTAAAAATTGTGATGATGCCGACTATGTATCTATTGAGAAATAACGCCCAATAAATAAAAAGCTATTGCTCAAGTTACATTGCGTAAGGAAAGCCATTCTATGTATCAGAATCAGAATCAGGTTTATACCTACTGATGTTTGTCATGAAATACGTAGCTTAAAACAAATCTTTTTGATAACTGTTTGTGCTATACTTATTTGACTGAACATAAATGAGATTATAGGAAATTTGCTTTATATTTTCATAGGATGTATGTGAGTGAAGGGTCCATTGATAGGCACAAATCGGTCAAAATTTAAGGTTAGGTATTGGAAATTTTCAATTCAAGCCTATATGTAAATAAGGATACTTGATAGGCATATTATCCATTTGGTAAGTCTTGCAAGCAGAACACATTTTAGAACTTGATTTACAACATGTGTTTACTGTACATTGTTTTATTTTGAATAGCTCTTCTCTTGGATCACAAATATAAATGTCCTTAAAAGTACAGTTCCTAATCACACCTGTCTAAAGCAGGCCCACACTTGAAGTGAGATATGCAGCTAAACGCCAGAACTCTTCACTTGATCTTTGACTATGCCTTTGTGCCACAGCAGACAAGCTGTCACAAAGGAATTCACTATATGAAATGGGCTCCTGAAAAGAATTAACGCTCACACAAACATTGTCTGTTCAGCTTCAGGAAACAATGTAATGAGAGAAGAGGGAAATTTAAAGAACATAAACAAACATACTTTCAAGAGAATGTTTTAATCTAAGTTTTGGAATACTAGTGACCTTTTCTCATTGCTGTGGTTATGCTGCAGATATTTTTCACACTGAAATGCACGTTAAAGTAGAACAAGCCAATAACACAGAATTATATTGCATTATTCTCTGTCAGGAGAAAGCATGAGAAAACTTCCATGTAAATGTACAGTAGAACTAAGCTCAAAACTTCAAATTAATGTTGAAAATTCTAAAAAGACATATGGTTCTTTTCTAATGTTAGAGATTTTAAAGGGCATTTTAACTCCTGTTTTGGAATTCAATTAAAAATTTCAGGAAAAGTACAACCAGAGCCACATAACAACATGAAATCTCTTTGAGAAAGTCATGGGCAATCCAAGATGCTGATCAAGAACTGTAACAGATGTGAAGGCATCTTCAATATGCACTATATTGATGGAGTATTGTTCCCCCCGCCCCCACCAGGATCCATGTTGCTCCAAGAATCAAAGAAACTAGAACCCCATCTCTAGCAAAGAAGCCTGCTTGCTTGACTATCTTCCATCATTAATTCCACCCTCTCCACTGTTGTTGCACTGTGTACCACTTACAACATGTGGAGAACGAGTCAAGGTTACTTCGAAAGCAACTCTCAAATCCATAAGGAAACACAAGGGACTGCAGATGCTGGAACAAACAGATCTACTGGAGGCACTCAGTTTGTTGAGCGGCATCTGGTCAGGACAGTCCTGATGCAGGATTTTAGCTTGAAACATTAACACTTCCTTTCTGCTAAAGTTGGTGCTCGGCTTGCTGAGTTCCTCCTTCAGACTGCTTGTTGTCTTCAAACCAACAATCTTCATTGAAGGAGAAGAATTGGTACAACACCATACTACGTATCTCCAGATTCCCCCTGAAGTTACACACCATCCTAATGTGCGAACATATGAATCATTACTGGGCCAAAAACCATGAACCTAACAGTGGGTATATTCATCAAACAGGATACATCAGTTAAGAAGGTGGTTCCTAAGACAGAAGAATATAAGAAGGAAATGCAGGGAGAGGCCATGCAATCCTTTCAGCACACTCTTTCAATCAATAAGATCCACTTTTTAGCCTCAATATCATGGTGTCTGATTCTCATAATCCTCAGTTGCTTGTATTCCAAAAGTCTATCAGAGCACTGAATATATATGTGGGTGGAGAAGTCCAAAGGTTCAAGAATCTCTGGAAGAAGAAATTCCTCCTCACCTCAGTCTTAAGATCCAAACATTTAAGTGAGACTGTGCCCAATTAGCTTCAGATTCTTCTATAGAGAGAAATATGCCCAGAGCACCTCCCCTGACAAAGCCCTTCAGTCAAATACTTCAACGTGGTCACTTTATTCTCCAGAGCTAAAGAGTATAGCCAAAGCCTGCTTCATCTTTCCTCAAGATATCAATCTAGTGAACCTTCGATGCTTATAGGTGCATATCTCTCTTAAAGAAGAGGGCTAAAACTGCCCATATTACTACAAGGGTGATCTCACCAATTCCCTGTTGAGTCATAGTAACAAGTCTTCACTACACCCCACTAGCAATGAATGCCAACCCTCTTTTTCCCTTTTGAGTTTCTTGCTCTAAGTCCAAAAATACCTTCTCAAGAGTAATTGGGATGAGGACATAAATGTCATCCATAGCCACATAGAATCGACAACTCACAAATTAAAAAAAGGTGAAAGAGCATTCATTTTCTTGGTTTCCATTTAACAGTGTACATTCTCCTTTTCAAACTATGCAAGGCTTTATGAGGCAGCTCGGTGCTAGTTAATTCATGAGCAGTTTTCTGATCTGACACCTAATTCTTCTCCATCTACTTCAGTATTGAAAGTTTGCTGTATAAGAAAATCACAGCACAGTTTCTTTCTCCTCCTAAGTATGATTCACTTTGAACAATATGTTGTGAACATTTGATTTGTAACCCTCTCAAATTATAGCTGTTGGGTCCAGTAAAAGTAATAGTATTCCTTTTAAGTGACAATATATCATTTACAATGTATCAGTGTAATTTGCCTTGGAGCCAAAGACCAACTGATGTTATTTATTTACATTCTGTATTAAGGATATATTTTTCAAAAGCTTTTAGATTGTAGTCTTCAACAAAATCCACAGAAATGCGCTTAATCAGCTTTTAAATTGAAACATAATATTGCATTTGGAGGTGACAAAAACGTAGTAATTGGAAATTAAAATATTGATTAATTAACGGTGGATTTTTCAAAACAGTTTGCATGCATTTGAAAGGTAGCTAACTGTTCCTTACACAATTAACTTGGGATCTTTGTGTAATAGTAATTGATAATTTGGTTCTATTTTGACATTCACTGTTTTCAAGGGTCACTTCCTTACGTCAAAAGCATATTAAAATTGTCAAATTGAAAGCTCAGCTATTAAATTAACCATCCAAAGTCAAACTGACCCATAAACAGTCAGGTTCCTTGTCTGATCCTTGATTCATACTAAGTTACTTTGTCTCCACCCGGGTGGTACCAAATCATCATAACTGGGATGGAGAAGGAAACAAAATCAGTCAGAGTTCCTTGTCTTAATTGTTGCCCAGTGACCCCTAAACAAAAGTGTGCGTGCTTGTGGAAAAATTACAGGCTGAGCACTGAACCAGGGCTGGATGCAATGGCGGTCATAATTGAATACTTTGCCACCATTCATTAGCCAGACTCACTGGGAAGATACACCATCTGAGGTTGGCTGACAGCTGTAAATGCCATGTGAGCCAGGACCTTCAGGACAGGCATACAGGGGAGTAGCTCTGTCGAGCAAAGGAACAATTATGCTGTTGTAACAAAGCACTTTATCCATGCTGTTTGGCTGGCCAAGAAAGGGACAACACATTGTTTTCAAATAACAAGATTCTCATTGAACTAAGTAAATTAGTATTCCCTCATTGTAGCATTAAGATGAAAAGGGAAACCTTTTGGTTTCACAAGTTTGTATTCTAAAGTGGAATCAATAGCTATGATCATTGAGAATGTTAAAGATTATCCTCTGTATGAATTCTTAGACCGGAGGAAACTTGAACCATCAATTGAAAACTGGGGGATAAAATAGACTTATTATTGCCAAGTCCATATGGAGTCAA
This sequence comes from Mobula birostris, assembly GCF_030028105.1. Lineage (NCBI taxonomy): Eukaryota > Metazoa > Chordata > Chondrichthyes > Myliobatiformes > Myliobatidae > Mobula > Mobula birostris. Next base: position 72,383,038 of record NC_092380.1, on the reverse strand, counting down.
TTCATCGTAATGGATAATCAGCCCCTTTCAAAATTTGTCTAATACTGTTGAAAACCACGTTTGGATTAGTCTATTTCATGCTTAGATTTCTTGTGTTCCCATCCCCTCCCCTCCTGACAGTGTAAGCTAAAGCAAACACGCGACCCAAGCAACACAGGACCTGCTAACCTACCACATGGAAGAAAACAAAAGACCTCACTGAAGCTTTTGTGGTATCTGCTAATGTTTTACATCTGAGCAGTTAAAAAATAGTCCTAATGGTTGTGGGATGAATTGATGCATGGGACATATGGTTGACTGAAAATGAAGGAAAATGTTACTCTTCTATTCTGACCACAGTCCCTCTGTGTGATAACATTTCCAAAATTTCACCTACACGCTATCTAAAGTTTAAATTCTTCTCCAGAAATATTTATCCTTGTTCCCGGTGTAACTTTCAACATTTACTGTTTCTTGTCTTTTTTTCTAAACTACCATGGCAACTGTTACAAATATTTATGCATGATAAATATTGGCACGGGAGGAATTGTTTCTCTTTGCAGTTACAGATGAGAAACACAAAAGTAGATGCAGCTTTTGTCATGCAAGCTCTCCCCACAGTTTACACCTAAATGTTGCAAGAAGAAAATAGATTATATTACAGTTTGAGTTTGCCCTGAATGTGTAGCATATTTTTACTCAGCTGTCTAACCAATATGTACAGTAATTTGATAAAATAGTAACAAGAGTTTTGAACATTTAAGACAATGATAATTGTACGCAGTTCAAAAATAAGGATTCTCTGCAAAATGTATAAAGTTCAAAAACATCTATCAAATTCATGCTCTGGTAATAATTTTGATCAATAGTGTGGACACACTGTATTAGATTCAACAGAAATGAAAATCAGGAGAGAAGCTAAATGGGTGGTTTGGTGACAGCACTATTTTCCGCTGAGACTGAGTGAGAGAGACAAAGATATGCACAAGGCATAAGAAATAAGTCTCAAGAAAGACATACCTGAAGACACATTCACATGAGAGTCACAGGCTAGACAGAGGGTTGCGAACATGTGTAAACATTGAGAAAGCATATGCATAAGCACAAAGAGGGATCTGAAAATGCAACAAATTCTACCTACAGGTACATAAGAAGGTCCAGAGGAGCAAAAACTTTGAAAACACAGAAGCAAATATTGTCTTTCCAACACAGACCTGCTAACAATGGTGGTCTCAACTTTTGAGAGAAGGGGTGGGTTGGACTGGCGATTGTGGTATAAAGAACATGAGGGAGTAATGAAGGTATCCACCTAAGGAGATGGCTTACACCAACACTCCTACAAAAAGAAACACTACCACCAGAGGCAGAGGCTAATAATTCTCTGGTCTCACATGGACCGAGCACATCCAAGGCTAGTGGTGTGGTTTCATGTTCACTCTTCTATACCAATAAGAAGGTTGGGCTGCCAAAATATAGTGTTTTACTTTTTAAAATTCTCTACAAGTGTTTGTTTTTTTACACCAATGAAAGGAGAATCAGAAAGACAATATCTGGTTCTGTGCCTCGAAATAACCTTAAGGCTGCAAATATACTTTTTCTTCAGGATACTGGACCTGAGGTACCTTATGATGAGAACAGGTTATTTAAGTAAGACAGTGATGAAGAGGATAAATATTTTGCAGCACTCCTGAATGGACTAATCCACTGGTTTAATGGGACAGAAAAACTGTCACTATAGCTGGGTGGAGTACTTGCATTGCAGTCAGCTGAAGAACTTAACATAGCTCCTGGGTTCAACTGTTGAGTTTCACGCTAACTTTAAGAAAGTATTGCAAACTCCCCAACTAGATTATCTCTTTTCCACTCTCAACCTCCACCCCATTGCCTTTACATTCAACAAGGTGTCACAACACAAAACAGACAGGGAACTAGTCAATGACTGAAACACCAGTCAGGGTAAATATGGAGCAGCCATTGATTAGTTAGAAAAGAAATAGCTTACGCAGATGCATTGTTTCTACTGAATTACTTTAATAACATCTTTTATTATCATCTAGTGTCATAGAGTCAAAAAGAACAGGAAGCGGCCTATGACCTAATGAGTTCATGCTGATAATCAAGCCCTCATTTATATGAAACCCACACTATTTCACTTCATTCTCTCCATTTTCCCTTTAACTCCCCCCCCCACCCCAGATTCTACCACCATCCATTTACACATTATGGGGTTTTTATATCGGTCAACTGACCAACATATTACATATCTTTAGGATTTACACAGAAGAAACATGCAAACTCCACACAGACAGCACCAGAGCTCTGGAATGAGCTCAGCTTGCTGGAGCTGTGGGATGGCTGCTCCGCCAGCTGTGCCACTGAGCCACTACCAGAATCTTTTTATTGGAAAGCTGCAGGGGATTCAGGAGGCTCTCGTGAAACCTAAGGAAACAGGGTGAAAACAATGTGGGAAATCAGTGTCTGATCATTTGTGACATCCATCATCCTGACAGTGTTTTCCCTGAATGATTTACTAACTCAGTAATTTCCAAGACTTGAACCTCCAACGGTGCGGCATGCCAAACAGTACTTACTCCTGCTGTATCAGTCAGACCCTCATGGTCAAAGATGTGTTGGCATGCAAGAGACACTGCTTCTTGTTGCTGCCCATTTGGAATTGTGCTGGGGTCTAGTGGTACCAGTAGATTCTTTTGAACTTATTGATAAGACATTTATCCATTTGTAATTATCATGTTCCACAGCTGAGCTCCAGAATCAAATTGCTTATTAGTAGGAAAAGTGCAAGAAATTTAATTTTTGCCATTTTAACCATTCGCCATCTCAGATGCCATAATTAAATTAAAGCCTTGTCTTCTAAATATAGAATGAATTATAATTGTGCGCATAGTCCAAGAATCCTTCCCCCTAGACCAGGGGTTTCCTACTTGGGGTCCATGGACCCCTTGCTTAATGGTACTGGTCAACGGCATAAAAATGATTAGGAACCCCTGCTCTATATCTACTCTATTTCAGGATTACAATTGGCAATATCGAGTATTCTGTCCATAAATCAAGGAAATGATGCTATAATTGGCATGTTATTGCAAATTTCTCTTGGGAAATGTATGCAGAATTGGAAAGGTTTGAGAAGAATATAAAACTTGATGCATTTTTATTCCAGGGATCCAAATATTCTTCTTCACTTGCACCTTAGGATCATTTCAGAATGTATGGGGAATTTTAAAGGATATTTTAAATTCCATGTTGTTGTCTAGTGGATAAATCCAGTAAGATTTATCCACTGCACAAGAAATACATTACTCCCACAAGGGTTTAGGAGTGTTAACATTGTCTTTGCCATAAAATCACTCTGTCAAATTCCCAATATATAACTTCCACAGAACTCTGATACATTAATCTTCACTAGCATTTTAACATCTAGAAAGGAATTCCTGTAAACTGCTGCAGACGTACAGAGTTTAGCATCCCATGAACCAGAATATGTAGGCAAATGGATCATTTAGGAATATAAAGACATTATTTGGGTCAGAATCCAGATTCACTTGGATTCTTTTTGGAGTTAAAGTGAAAAGTAATAAAAGCATCTTCTGCCTGCCTATACTTGACTCCAAGATCACTCAAGTGCTTTGGAAATGTCTTGAGGAGTATAATTCAAGTTTCTTATATTAGATCAGATGGTACACATGTGATTTCACATAGGCACATCTAGAAGTATACCAAATGAATTACACTTATTTATTTTGCATATTCAAACCTGAATTACACTGTGATTGTTGATCATAACAATTTTCAAAAATGTTTTTGATGAAGCAATGAATGAACTTCTAATTGCAATAAGCTGTTGATAATTTTCGTGACAAAATACAAGAGTGAGGACAAAAAGTCTATCTAAAATTTACTTTATTTGACTACTCACTGAATAACAAAGATTTTGTTGTGTCTTAGGGTCACCCACTCACCTTCTGCATCTTCTGGCCTGGTAAGGTCAATGACCCCTGGACCAGCCTTCACATCTTCACCTGATTTTCCTGTCAGCTGCTGTGCAAGATTCTCAAAGGGCACCCGCTCCTGTACAAAAAGAACCAATAGCTTTGTTAGATTGTTTGTGTGTCAATCCTGGTAGAGATAAATGCTGCTGGATCTACACCCAGTGTTCAGTCTAATACATATTCTTCTTGTATTCTCAATCATATGAATTGGTGTTTTACTTCTGCGTTATTCTCTAAACTCAAATGAGATAATGTAATAGCTTGTAGTATTTCAGGACAGGGAAAACCTGTTGATGTGGTTTCCATAAGCATGAAACAATATTAAATGTCAGATCTGCTTACATTTAAGGCAATAAAATAACAGCTCGGGGAGCTGAGGATGTAGTGACAGATTTTCTCCAGAATGAGTTATGCACTGCACAAAGTTCTAAGTTCAAACTTAGTTTATTATCAAAGTGTATACTGTAGCCAGCATGACACTATATACAACTCTGAGATTCATTTTCTTGTGGGCATACTCAGTAAATCCAAGAAACATAACAGTATCAATGAAAGACCCCACCTAACAGGATGGATAGACAATGTGAAAAAGACAACAAAGTGTGCAAATACAAAAAGAAAGAAATAATAATAAGAAGATATAAATATCGAGAGCATGAGATGAAGAGCCCGTGAACATGAGTCCATAGGTTTTGAGAACGGTTCAATGATGGGGTGAGTGAAGTTGAGTGAAGAGCCTGATGGTTGAGGGGTAATAACTGTTCTTGAACCTGGTGGTGCGGGTCCAGAGGCTCCTGTATCTTCTTCCTGATGGCAGCAGTGAGAAGAGTGCATGGCCTGTGTGGTGGGGGTATAGGCAAAAGCATTGCCTGTCATTCAAACTGTTCCTATTGTTGTTCATACAAAGCTTCATTCACAAGAACATAGAGTTGGATAAGGTGAACTGGACTGTCTGGATTGCCTTATATAGATCTAACACAGACTCACTGGAGCAAATGGTTCCTTCTACGGTGTGTGATTACCGTATATAATTCTAAACTGTGATATGGCTTGAGACTGGGCTCAGGAGGTGTTACCAATATGCGGTGTAACTGTCTACAACTGGCTCTCCGACTAAAGAAACTTAAGTTTTGCAGCCTGGATGTAAATTGATTGGCCTGGCTGTGACCAAGCCCTCACTGGCAAAGTATTCAGACAAACTGAGTTTCCAACTATTTCTATACTACACAGGAGGACTGTTTAACACAATCTGTATAAAGTGCCTTAACTTACCTATGCTTCAAAAATTAAAGCACTCTCAGAAACATAAGTTTAAACGGGTTTGCTTCAGACAGGATTACTTGAAGTGTAAAGCAATGGTTATTTTTAATTTTTCCTTTTTTTTTGAATATCTGTTCATTCATGCTTTGCTGTAGAAGAGCTTATTTTCTAGTTTCATAAAGTAGTGTTTATGGTCTCTCACTATCAGAGAATCCAAGTAATGGATGAGTACTATATTGTTGATGCCTTTCCATTAAGAGACTAAACAAAGAGAGTCTTAATTAGTTCACTAGTAAACATTACACAAATTAAATAATGTATATTTCCATCCTTTCTGCCTTGACCACAATAAACCCTAAATCATTTTAACTTGGCAAAAAAAAAACAAGAGTACATCACATAATGCAGCATCATATCAAAATATTGCTACTTCCCATGCATTTTTGACCAATTTAATGTTTAATTTAGTAAGTCCAAGCAAACATTAATGCTTTACCTCGTATTCAATGCAGCTAAAGTTGACGTAAAACAATTTCCAAGCACGCTTTTTTATTGTTGCAAGGACAAAGGAAGAAAATACCTCTTCCACAGTGAGAAGGCACTATCCCGTTAGAATAAAACAAATCAATTTAACATCATTCCCATATACCCAGTGCAGAGAAACTTCTTTCAATTTCTCACTGCTTCTGAAATACATTTTAAATAATTTCATCAATACCAAACAGATTCTGACCATCCAGGCTTTTGAATGCCACACTGCTCTGATCGAGTTCACACTGCTCCCCTACCTCCATAATCAATGGTATTCTTTTGGAAGTGCACGACAAATAGGTCTATTTCAACAAGTGATTTCTCTCTTTCAGTTGCACATGTTACATTTATATTTCAAAGCTCCTGCATCAGTTAAGAACCAAGCAATGGGTCATCAATTTTCCTTGACCATTGTGGGAAAACCAACCTCTTCTTGCATCCCATTGATTTGCACCCTATCAAGTGGCAGACAATGGCCCAAGTGAAAACAGACAAGGCAAAATTTGGCAAAGAAACTCTTCTATGCTGGCATTAGAACAGACCATGATTATTCAATACTTCTCCTTTGGACCTTTCACAGGAACACCAGTCTGGATTAAGGATTGCAAGGGAGCGTTATGGTGGAGAGAAGGGGAGGGTGAGTAGGAGGAAAGAAGTAGATTGGATGCACGAGGATCAGCTCAGAGAACTGGAGGCTGGCATGAATACAGATGTAGTAGGAATAGGAATAGGTTAGTTGGCCTATTGTGCCTGCTCTACCTTCCAATAAAACCAAAACTGAACTCTTGCCTTAGCATTACCTTCTAGTACTAGTCCCATATCACTGGGTTCTCTTAAAACTTAAAAATTACCTGCATCGTGATTGTCATGATGGGAGGGATGACCGTCTTTGCATTGTGATGGCAAAGAGCTAACTGTACCAGACTACCAATCTTGAGATGGGCACTCGTTAAATATTTCAGAAGCAGGTCTGACATTTGTAGTAAGACACACAAAATGCTGGAGGAACACAGCAGGGCAGACACCATCTAGGAAAAGTGTACAAGCTCGGCGGTAGGACTGGGTTCTTTTCCTGGCCTGCTGAGTTCCTCCAGCATTTTCTGTGTGTTGTTTGGATTTCCAGCATCTGCAGGTTTTCTCTTGTTTCTGACGTTTGTAATGACAGCTTTTTTTTTCTGTAAGAGTGGCCTGTACTTCTGCGTATGGCCTCTGCTACACAGCTCCAGCAACTAATACTGACCTCCAGTGCTATTAGTGTGGAGTTTATACATTCCTCCTATAATCTCAAAGGGTTTTCCTCAAGAGTCTTGGTTGCCTCCCACCTCCCAAAGTGACTGTGGTTAGTGAGTATAAATGTCTACAGTACGTCACCTTTAGTATGTGTGGGTGGGACAAAATCAGGATAGCATTGATGGGCATGTAAGTGAAAACAGGTCACTGGGAATAAGTAGATGAGTGGGATTGTTCTGAGGGCCAAGTGTAGATTCAATGGGCCAAATGATCTCTTCTATATAATAATAATATATGAGAAATATTTGACATGTACTGTGTGATTTTGGATGCCACTACACATCTGTGTACTTTAAGGCACCTGAGCGCCATCTACACAGAAGATCCCGAACAAATTCACAGGCTTTGTAATGGTTATCACAATTACGCAATTAAATCCGGCAGCTGGATATCCGTTTGCAGTATTGCTCTGCATGCACAATTATTTCTAATCTAATATCTTATTTGTTCATTGTGTCCCTGTTTATTCTTTAATAAGCAACGTATAATGTCACAAGACTTAAAAACTAAGTTACGCAAACACGAAGAATTCTGCAGATGCTGGAAATTCAACCAACACACATCAAAGTTGCTGGTGAATGCAGCAGGTCAGGCAGCATCTCTAGGAATGGGTACAGTCGACGTTTCAGGCTGAGACCCTTCGTCAGGACTAACTGAAGAAAGAGCTAGTAAGAGATTCACCAGCAACTTTGACGTGTGTTGCTTAAAAACTAAGTAATGCTTTACTTAAACCCACTGTGTGCTCTGAAGGATATCCAACCAATTAAATGAATTTCCAAGCAGATTTTCAGTTTGACAAATGGCCAAGGGTTAAAGCAGTGAATTATTTGGTACACATATGATTTTCATTTTGTAATACTCACATCTTAACAGGTGCATAACTTACTGAGAGCACACATAAAGCTCACTGCAGCATTACATTTATTTAAAAACAAAACATAGTTTTGTACTTACAATAATAGGATAGCTTGAAACTGCTTGAAGACTGCATGCTACATTGTACTTCACTGGTCTAGAACAGTATGTCACACTGCCTGGCATGTCATTGATCTAGAAATGCATGTTACATTGCATGGTGTCAGATTGATCTAGAACAGTAGGTTGTACAAAATGGCATTAATTAATCTAGAAGCATATGCAATGGTGCAGGGTCACACTGATTTAAAAGAACGTGTGTCCCATGGACTTACAAGTCTATATTTTATTATCAGATGAACTGATATGATAACATACAGTGCATTCCATTGTTTCTCATTTCAATCTTTGGTCTGCAGGCTGCACCAGACTGGAGGGTGTCTCAATTATCTGTTTTGTTGCACAGTAAAGTAATGCTATAAATATACTATGCATGGTATTATACTGATTTTTTTACATTTTCTCTATGTTATCTGCATTGCAAGAAAAGCAGAGAGAAGCTAAAATGGATGCGTCTGGAGAGCCATTAGTAGACAAAAGCAGAAGACAAAATTATTGGCAACATATCACCGGGAGGCAGCTGGACCTGCACAATGATAACACCCTGTATACATCATACATACAAAATTTAAATATGCACCTTATGCCTATGGAAACACCTGAGTAGCTTTTAACTAGTCAGCTGGAGTCTTCTTCAGGACTGGTTACGCAGCCTAGTATTACTAAATAGGTAGTTGAGGAGTTCATCGTCCTGCTCTCAGTACCCTCTATAAATAGCAATTATTACTGATCTCACACACACACACACACACACACACACACACACACACATCCATCACTGCTGATGCCGTCTGATCATCCCATAATCTCTTAGCACACCCATTCCCTTCACTTTTAGCTGGTCTATCTACCCTCTTGCATGGTTCCGCCTCCTTCTACTACCCATTGTGCTTTCCCCTATTCCTTCTTCACCTTTCCTGCCTATCACCTCCCCCACCCCTTTATCTTTCCCCTTACTGGTTTTTCCACCTGGAACCTTCCAGCCTTCTCCTTCCCACACTCCCCCGACCTTTTTTATAGGGCCCCTGCCCCCTCCCTCTTCAGTCCTGATGAAGGGTCTCGGCCCTAAACGTTGACTGTCCGTTTCTACCAATGCTGCCCGACCTGCTGAGTTCCTCCAGTGCTTTGTGCTTGTTGCTTTGACCCCAGCATCAGCAGAATGTTTTGTGTTTATGCTCTGCTTCTAGGCTGCTTCTGCCCACTCAGTCATCATCAGTGAGCCTCCCTGATCTCCAAAGACCCAGAGCGCATGATCCTCCCCACAACTCACTTCTGCCACAATCTTGACTCACTGCCATAGAAGGAGATCACATCTTGAACCTCATTCATACCCAAGCCTTGCATTCATTCCACTTTAGGAACAATGGACCGAATTTGTGTTGGATGTTCACGATCCAGAATGTGTATTTACATTGTCTAGTTTTGTATTTTCATGAAATAAGAATATACATTTCACTGCAAACTTACAGAATTCGAATACTAGCTTTTACAGTTCATTACTGATTGTATGACATTCTCATGATAATACATTGAGTTGGAACTTTATCACATTGTCATATTGGCTAAGAACAGTATTGTTGGTTAAACGAGGGGTGATTGATAACTTCGTGGCATAAAGTAGAAGGAGTCAATTTTAGAAAACCTAGCACATTTATTTTTCAACATCATCCCCTCCTACATTTACACACTTAGTCCAGCGGTCGTGGAGCATACGGATCCCTTCTTTGTAGAAGTGGTCCACAGCAGGGGTGATTGATAAGTTTGTGGCCTTAGGTAGAAGGAGATGAGTTATACAGCTCTTGTTACATGCACGTGTAGTTCAACTCTTTGAGTGAAAATGCAGAAAGTTTGAAGTTAATAACTCATCTACAAAGAAGGGATCCGTATGCTCCACGACCGCTGGACTAAGTGTGTATATGTAGGAAAAATAAATGTGCTAGGTTTTCTAAAATTGACTCCTTCTACCTTAAGCCACGAACTTAACAATCATCCCTCGTAGTTAAAATGTAAGCAATATATTTTAAATGTATATCTTAATTGTGTAGATTTTTACACCCAAGAGCAAGGAACATAAGAAACTTAACAGTTGAGTGGTTAAATATGTTACATACACCTTGTCAATTGAGCAATACAAATTCATTACCCTCCTTCTATACCTAACAGATCCAGACAAATATTCCCACCTGAGAAATTAAACAGTGTGTATTTAATCCTTCACCTGGAATTTCTGATTGGCATTAATAGCTCAGGTTATAAAATCCAAGGTGTAGGATACTAACTGAGTTGGTTTAACATGCTCAGCACCCTTAATAAGGTATTAATATTATAGATGTCCAGGCTAATTAGTTTTAATTAAGTGGTTAGGGCACATTGAATGTAAGTGATCAGAGGAACAGGTTCCATTCTTTTTCATGCAAAGTGATAAATGAAACATCAGTGGCAAGTCAAGCACATTACAAAATGCAGGGAAAGCCTCTGAGGTTTTGTATGCTTCCATGTAGTCGAAAAAGGTCAGTCTGACAAAAAGTATCATTTTGCACAATCTGTCAGATAACCAGGACCTGCTACACAGCACAAGCACACAGTAACACTCTCACACAGCATAGTACAAAGGATAAGAGGCAGAATCCCCTTCTGGCAGCCTGGCTGATGTTGCAATTTAACAGTATAAAAAGCTCATACATAAAGATGTGTTAGGTCTGTATTATAACGGGTATTCCTTGAGTAAATCTACTTGGACAAAATCGCTGAACATCTTGCACAGTATTTTAAAAAAGTTTGAGTTATGCATTGCTTAAATCTAAGACAAGGTTTTCAATTATTAGACACAACTAACTTTGCAACGTTGGGGGAAAACGTTACAACAAATATTCCTTGTGCATACTAACAAGGATGTGTGAGTCGGTGCAGGGGCATCACTAGGTTTTTCTCCTACATTGTAACAGAACAAATTTTGGTCAATTAACTATGTACCAAAGCATGATATCTGGATATAACAAAATGGCACAACCTGATATAAGAGAAAAGGCATTCTTATACTCTATGTTGGATAAATGTTTTGTGTGTTAGATGTAAGAAAAATGATACATTTGATTTTGAATAAACACAGATTTTATCTTCCCCCATGATGCATTACTCAGGGATCGTAATTTAAAATAGGAAAGCTCTGATGAGTTTATATTCCAAAAATAATTTTTAAATATACACATTTAGAATTTACTGAAATACTTAAGCTTTGTGCTTAGCCTCATTTTTACTTGTAATTATTTTTTCTTCCCATTTAAGATGGTTGAAATTCTATTGTGTTCATTTATTTACTGACAATTCTGCAACTGCATCTGAAAGCATAAAAGATGCATTGGCTGGTTGGTCTCAGAAATTGTAAAATAGACTTTAAATTGACGACCAGAGCTTACAGAAAGGAGCACCATCACTTAAGAGGTGCAATAAAGAAAAATGAACCTTCTGCTCTGGAATTTCAAGAAAGGCAAATGTTAATACATCATTTAGCCAATGCAAATAAATGCATCTCCCTATGCTTCATCAGTCATTACTGGTCAGGCTCTAATGGACATTTCTGTAGCAGAAATTGAAGCACTGTGTAAGGGAGTTGTTGGCTGTATGCTTTAAGCATCTTTAGATTATGATAAACAAGATAGTGCTTATATATTGGATGAAGAGATTGAGATGATGAAGGGCTTGTTAAAGCCAGGCAATGTTAAATGTTCCAAGAACTGCATCAGTAGCATCAATCATTTTCGAGAATTATCGCTGTTAATGAAAGAGCAGCAATAGTGATGATTGATGGACTGTAAGATTTGTACTAACGTTGACCAAAGTTGCGGAACTGAGCCTCTCAAAACCACTATATTGCAATTTCTTTCACACAAAGAGAAAGCAAATGAAATAACTTGATGGATTCTGTAAAATTCGTTTAAGTTTTCAAAATAATTTTAAGTTATCTAAGTGGTAAACTGCTGTGATTTTTTCCGGGTAGAGTATTTGGGAGACAATTTGGTGATGCTTCCTACACATTATTGTTGAAATCTGCTGATAGCTTTCATGTACGTATAACCTTGAAAACTACAAACACTGAGCAGTAACAGCAATCCTTTAAAGACTGCATTTTCATCTGAACATTCATAGAGGATATATTTTTCAATTTGGGTTTGGCTGGTGGTGAGATGTGGGAGAACAAGTTAAACCCTGTAGTTTTATATCCTAAATACTATTACTATAGATAAGGTAGGATAGTAGTCATTAGCAAATATTTCCTCAATTTCAGTGCTTTGGTGAAATCAAACCGGAAGTTTCATTTTCTGGACATCATATAAAATTTCAAGAGTTTCTATCAATTCTGTGGATATTTGTACTGTCCATTTTGCATTATGGAACATACAAGCAAAACATCAGGACCCTATCTCCAACTATACTGGGTTTGTTGATATTACCTAGAATAGTAGTTGATAAACTAATAAAACTTTTTCTGTTTATTTCTTACTTTAAGTGGGGCTAAGTTTTGCTAACAGCTATGCTCTTTGACAATTTTATTGAACCCTTCTAGAAACTGTAGGGTTTCATCATAATAGATTTCACTAATCTGACAATATGGTAATAGCTAAACATTGAATGTCACTTCCAAAATTCATTTCTATTAAATCACATAAGTGCACAAATGTGTGAAAATTAGTTCTCACTGTGTTAAGTGTGCAAAAATGATCGTAAATACAGCTTCTGAAATTCAGTTCCACTCAAATCAATATGGAATAGTTCAGAGTGAAGTCTTATTGCCAGATGTACATAAGTGTTGAATGTGGACATGATCTGGTATTGCTGCAATACTTTCAATTGATTGCAGGTTCTACAGAAGATGCAAAGAATGAAAGACGGATGCTTATGTAAGGGTTCAAACTTTGTTGGAATTTCTGAAATCACACAGAAGTGAGACATTAGTGTTTTCAGGGAGTAAATGAATGAGAATGTGTGAATGGAAGAATGAGAGAATGCGTAGGAGGTACCTGTAGAAACGCGTGGGGAAAACACAAATAAACTACTGCCGCAAGGGAGACTGTAGATGCTGGAAGTCTGGAGCAACGCACAAAATGTAGGAGGAACTCAATGGGCCAGGCAGCGTCAATGATGTGAAATAGACAGTCAATGTTTCAGGTCAAGATCTTTCATTTGTCCTGATTTGTCCCTGATGAATGCTTTTTTTTTCATTTCCTGACCCAAAAGGACGATCATCCATTTCTCTCCAATGATGCTGCCATCCCCACTGAATTCCTCTAGAATTTTGTGTGTTGCACCAATAAGCTAGTGGTAACTTTACAAATGGTATGATTTAAGATACAGGGTCGTTTAAGAGTCAATAGCAGTTGATTCTGCGGTTGGAAATGAATTTTAAAGAGATTATTAATTTGAAACATATCTCCCTCTGTGATTACTGCTCAGTCTGTTGGGTATTTCTATCTTTATGCTTTCCTCAGTTCTTTGTTATTATTGCTACTGTTGCATATGTTGGCTCCATACCAGTCAGATCTTAAAGATGTCATCACCAAGTTTTAAAATAAAAGGACTCAAATGAGAGATAAAAGGGGTGAAGTTCATCATATTTTTCATTACTGATTTTTAAGATTCCTTCTTTTTTGATAGACATCTTTTCAGAGGAATGGAATTGGTCTGAGAACTAACTGTCACACATTATTCAATGATAGGAGTGGAATAATTTATGGCATCGTAAATTTCAGATGATCACAAAAGTGGAATTAGAGAAAGTCCAACATTACAGGCATTCCATAATTCACAACACATCTCCTATAAATAGGAGGGTATTGATCTGGTTAGATTTAAAACTCAGTATAGAAATGTCAGAGCATTCCTGAATGGGTTAAAGAGAGACAGGATGAATGAGATTGATTACAGGCTAAGAATCTAATCAGAGAGTTCAGAAGTTATCATAAAATGCAAAACTAAAGCTCCACATTAGATCACCATGTTGGAAATCACCTTCTGGTATCTGTAATTTAGTTTTCTTTCAGCAGCACTCTGTTCTAGCTTCACCTAAAAATATACTGCACTGATTTAAGATTCTGTGGGCACATCATGCTTCCATCACCCCAAACTTCAATTAAGCATCCAGGTAGTCTTTTTGTATGGGCCTAGCAAATTACTCACAACCATGACAGCCTACTCTCAACTGAAATCTGACGCACTAACAATCAGGAATGGCAGTCTTAATAATCAAAAACTGCCAATGCTGTTACTCTAAGATACCTTAGAAAATGCCAGAAACACTCAACTGGACAGGTGTCACTTGCAAATCAAGACAAATAAATTTCTTAGGAAGGTTTTTCGCCCTAAAAATGTTTCTCTTTCCACATTTGCTGCCTGCCTTTCTGAGACGCTGCAGGATTTTCTGTATTTATAATGAGAATTGGAATCTGACTTCCACTGACTATGCACAACCATCACCCACCTATCAACACCCTCATCTTCCCGTCCCCCATAACATTTGTAACAAGTATTTATTATAGTGAGTTCTGAGTCAACTTGGGGAGGTGCATTTCTAAACACATAACAGCATAAAGGAGACTACAGGTTTTCATCATCATTATGGATTTTGATCATTTTTTACTCAACAGAAGATATAGTGAAAATGGCTGCTGTTTTTTGACACCCAAATTCCAAGCTATCTCCTTACGTTATGCTGATATCTTTACAGATGTTGGGCATCAGCATATGTCAGGTTTGGCTTACAATAAGTTTCTGAACTGAGAAACCAGCAAACTCGTGATCACTGGAAGTTAATTTGGGAATATGCTGCAGACAATGACTATGGTATTTTCAATCCAAAAGATATTGCAATTTTCTGTAGTCACATACTTGCTTATGTGGGCCAGTCACTGGAATTCATATTTCAAAGTAGTAATGAATTTATATTTCTATCTCAGCTTGAATTTGTACTGTAGTTTCTAATTTTGGCTCCTGTTATGGGGCCATTGGGGACTAAGTGCAGAGCAAGTCCCCTAATAGAAATGCCTAACTCTTGCGACTAAAAACAGCAAGAGTGTCCTTGGATCTGATCAATGATCACAAAAAAAAATAAAACTCAAAAAACTGAAGCATAGTGTTGCAAGAAATTGAGAAAATCTATCATACATCTAATCATGAACCCCAGTTTTCTGTCTGCATTGATTCTTCTTGACCGAATGTGCAATGTCAACTGAGATTACTGTATTAATTAATACCGTTAAGCTTATACATGCAAAGATATCACTGAAGCCTTACAGCAAAAAAAAATCCTTCCGATTTTCCTAGTAATGGTACAAATTCTATTGCAGAAAATTGTAAGTTCCACATCCAACCATTCCATGTTACTAATTATAGTCTCTAAACTTCTGGCATCCTTTGTCAGTTCAATCTATCAGCATTATTCCCTCTCCTCACATAAGAATGTTACCTTTTCATTTAAATGCAGAAATGTTATTCACCTCTGCCTTTTGCTATGGTAACAAATTCTATACTTCCACAATTCTGTGGGTACAGATATTTCTTCCGGATTCCCCATTTAATTCCCTGGTAGCACCTTGATATTAATGGCCTAAGTTTGATATTGATCACCTTCCTCCAAAAGTGGAAACATTATTTATGTACTTGATCCCTCAAAACCCTTCACAATTTTTAAAGAGTCAATTAATACAACAACTTAGTGAAAGGTGCTCTTTGGTCTGCCAGCACATTGAGATGTCAGTGGAGGACACTGAACTTGGAGCAGCCACCGCGAGGTCTCGGCGGGAAAAGGACCAGAGAGTAGGATTCTCCTACTGGAGGGGATAGTGCCGAAATAGAAAAGGAAGCCTTCAATTATTATTGTTGTAGTATACCATCCTAAAGTGTCACATGAGTGGCAGCACTGCTGTTGGTGTGTACGAATACAGTACAACAGTATGGAAAGCATGGACTATGGATGAAAACGTACTAAATGATTTATTCTTGTAAGTCTTTTTTATTATGAATAAAGTTTATTTTGCTTAAAATAATTAATTCACCACTCAACTTTTTCTTTTCAACATGTGTCTACTCAGCCCAAATATGCATATTATTCGTAAATACTGCACATGACAGACTGCTCAATCATGGCCAGAGGGAAAAAGGATTAGTCCTGCAATAGATATTATTTTATGGTACTTTGGGAGAGGTAGACTTTTAATTATTAACTTTAAACCATCGTCACTTGTCTTTTAAAGCAGTTACAGCTTTGAAGCATCTAAACCTTGTTTTCAAATTGCAAAGTGCAATCTGACACAAATCAAAAATCTACAAATTCTGAAAATGTAAAAAAAATAGAAAAATTCTGGAAATACTTATTTTCCCTCCTTCCCAGTTTTGACAAAGAATCTTTGACGTGAAATATTAACTTCATTTCCGCTCCCACAGATGTGGCCTGACCTGCTGAATATTTCCAGGAGTTTCTGTTTGTAGTAAAGTTTAATCAGACAAACATTTATATTTATCCTTCTACTCAACTATCACCTAAGAAAAATTGAAGCTGATAAACACCACTCATTGGCTTCGTAAAAATAATTACAGCTGTTTAGAGGCTACCTGTAACCAAGCAGAACTTTATGGAAATATTTTACTACTCAATGAGGTAATGGCAGTTTCCGTAAATGGACCATGTCCTTTATTATCTGGTATTTCTAAATTAAAAATCAGTCCTTTGCTAACATTTATTGCCTGGGGAGTAATAGTTAATTTATTCACAGTGACCTAATTGCTGTATTAAATATAAAGGTTTCAAAGGTACATTTAATGTCAGAGAAATGTATACAATATGCATCCTGAAATTCTTTTTCTTCGCAACCGTCCACAAGAACAGAGGAGTGCCCCAGAAAATGAAGGACAGTTAAATGTTAGAACCCCAAAGCCCCCCCCAGCTCTCCCCTCCTACTCATCAGCAGCAGCAAGGTAATGACTCCCCCTCCCCCACCAGAAAAAAAAACATCGGCACCCTAAACCGAGCACTCAAGCGAGCAGCAAAGCATTAATAAAGAAACAGACTTGCAGTACCCCAAGGACTACTCGTTCACCCAGTAATTTGACATACCACAGGCTCTCTCCCTCTCTCCCTAATAAGCGAGAAAGAGGTGTCTCCGTTTCACAGCGAGATGGGAGACATAGCAAACAACTCGCTGATTACGATGTTATAATTCCGTTGCGTTACTTTTTTTGAGCTCTGTGCCCAAAGAACTCGAGTCTCTGGACACATAGCCAGAGATCTTCCATCTCCCACGACACACCAACTTCCTGCAGAGGCACCGACCTCGAGTCCGCCCACCTCCAGAACCACGACATCCCGAAACTCTGAAGGTGAGCCAATCTTCTAGGCCGTGTCCTTGGTATATCGAATAACAGCTGGTCGTGAGACCCCGAAGGCTAATATCCAAATGAATACTTCCTCTTTTAACTGGATAATGACCAAGATTAAGAACATGCACAAACTGTAGGATTTTCTGGAACTGACCTTAATTATATATTCATAAACTCAACCCTGTATTAGCTTGGGATCCTGGAATCTTGGGATCTAGGTGGGTATGGGAGAATTGATGACAGTATTGCAGTTCCTAAATGGATTCAATGGTCACTGTAAGGATTTTTTTTAGGTATAAGAAGCTCCATTTACCTGGGAAATCTTTCATATTAACTGCAAAAAATAGCAGCTACTAATAATGTTCATTTCATGTACGTAAGCATGGGACTAGAAATCATGCAAACAATTGGTTGGCACCTTCAGATATTAGAGTACACATTTCCTTCAATATCATTGACCTGAAATTTTGGATTAAGTTTCATAAGGTATTTTGTCAATTATCCACCAAATGAGAAACGTTTGTCCGCTCTTGGACTATATTCCTTAGAGTTTAGAAGAATGAGGGGACACCTCATAGAAACATTTCGAATGTTGAAAGGCATGGACAGCAAAGTAGCTTCCCATGATGTGGGGAGTCTAGTATGAGAGGGCATGACTTAAGGATTGAACGGCGCCCATTCAGAACAGAAATGCGAAGGACTTTTTTTTAGCCAGAGGATGGTGAATCTATGGAATTTGTTGTCACGGGCGGCAGTGGAGGCCAAGTCATTGGGTGTATTTAAGGCAGAGACTGATAGGTATCTGTGTAGCCAGGGCATCAAAGGTTATGGTGAGAAGGTGGGGGAGTGGGACTAAATGGGAGAATGGATCAGCTCATGATAAAATAGCGGAGCAGACTCGATGGGCCGAATGGCCAACTTCTGCGCCTTTGACTTATGGTCTTATGGCCAAGTATTTCTCATAGTATTTTAAGAATACAATTTAAAATAAACTCAAAAAAAAACAATATAGCTTGTGAGGGACGATTCAACAGAGGATGAAGGCTATGTTCAACACAACATTGTCAAAACCCAGTTATCTTAATTATTTCAGTCTGGATGGGTCACTGGGATATATTCCAAAACTAAAAAATGTTTCAAATCACATAAAAGAAGATAAATTGTTTATACAGGTTTGCTTCTGTCTTTCCAAAAACATACGATGTAATATCTCTCATTATTAATGTGTATCTGGCATTTGTCTCTCACTTCCGTCTACTTCCTTCAGTGCTATCACCCCAAATATTCCATTTTGCCCCCAATGCTGAAACACAGACCACCCACACAGAAAGAAAATAAAGGTGAACTTGAGTGTTCTTTCTCACTTTTCTTCTGCTGAGAACTAGTGATGTACCTTCTAGGATCAGGATTTCGGTGGTAAATGCCATGAAGTCCTGGGCTTATGCAAATCTATAGTGTGAAGTGCGGGATGCGGATTTATCTAGCAATGGCTGGTTTTGCTATCTTCTGCTTCTGGACTCCCTGTGGGGTCTATCAGCAGAGCTTCATCCTGTTAAGATCCTGCACCAGTTACCACAAGGAACAAAGTCATGTAAAGAAACATGTAAAATCATTGAAGACAGGTAAGAAAGAAAGTTACTTTTTTAAAAAAAATTATTACTTCTTTTTAATTGCAAAATGACTTTATGCTGTTTTAGCTGCATTTACAGTACGTATTCACTTTGAACTTGAAATTTGAACACTGACTCTGCCCAGTCTTATTATTTTCTAAATGCCTTGTTAATAATACCTTCATACCTGATTTCTGAACTTACTTGACTATTGATATTGAACTTCTCCCCCTTCTTTCCTGATTGACTAAGTTATATTTATTACTTTCCAATCTGAGGAACCATTCCGGAATCTATTTAAATTTGGAAGTTCAGTAGTTCACCTGTCTCAGTCTGAATTCTAGGAAATAGATTATCTAGAGACTTTTCCCCCTTACAGTCCAATTATTTTTTAACAACTAATTTTCTTGTGCTGCTCGTTCCCTCCAAACTTGAAGTTCTACACAATTTCCAAGATGTCTTTGCATTTTGAAGTCTGCATGGTTTCCTTGGTGGAGATTTTGCTTGACAAATATGTTGAAATTGTTTGAGGAAGTAACACGTAGATAAATCAGGGAGAGTCAATATATGTTGTACATTTGGATTCTCAGAAGGTGTTTGATACGGTGCCATACACGAGGCTGCTAAACAAGATAGGATCTCATGGTACTGCAGGAAAGGTACTAGCATGGAATAGAAGACTGCCTGACTGACAGACAGCAAAATTTGTAATTATTTTAATTCTTAAGTTTTTGTTATATTTTTAAACTATTTCTGTATGTCAGAGATATTAAGAAACATCTGTATCTCAATGCAGACAGATGCTCACTCAGAATTCAATACTGATGTCCTGGACAGCCAAAGCCAGAAATTTGGGCCTACTGCATGCAGACCAGGTATGTATGGGCTGGTGACTGCAGATACCAGCAAAATTTAATTAGCTAATTCTTTCCATAAAGGTACATTTCTTTTGATATCAGATATATAAATTTAGGCATAAAACATTCAGCACTTCTTGGTATGTGTCACAAAATTTGGGATTTTAGTGTAGGTGTGAACAAACACAGAAGTCCCATATTCATTGACGATCCCCTAATTTAGTTTCAACACTAACTCCTCATGAAATTTCAAATCTGCATCAAAATACTTAGAATACAATATTACAGGAAACCTTTTACCCAATTGTTAATCATTGCTTCAAAGAGTTCCTACTGAGTACATCTTAACTTGCTTTTAGTAAATCCATGATATTCTTATGTGATTAGCTCATGTTGTTAAAATGTTCCTTCACTTAACTATGAATGATGGGCTGTAAGTGTTTGCTCACAACAGATATTAGATTATTTGCACACTTGAATATTAAGCAAAGTATATTCTTCCCTGTACATTCTCTTTTTGAGTTATCATCTTGGAATACTAATTTTGTTTACCGGTATTTAAATGAAGTGATTAACCCATCAGTGAGAACAATTATTTTTATTAACATAGCAACAACAGAATTTCACACAAATGTGTTAACCAATTCATTTAAAATTACACTGGGGAATTTAGATTCCCAATTTGCTTAAAAATTCTAAATAAAAAAATCATTTCCACATATAATCAAATGGATATGATTTTGCTTACTGAATGTTATTTACTGTATATTATTCTGCAGCAATCCAGTGGTAATGAATGTACAGCTCTAACCACTACTTTAATTTTTAATCATAAACAAATGCATTGAACATTGCTGTTTCTCTGATTTTTCCCACTGTGGATTGGTGCATGTAGCCACATGGCTAAATTAAATCCTGCGGAGCAACCTTGTGTAATAATCATCACTGGTCAACTTTAGACATCACTGGAAAAAGAAGCAATCAATTCTCAGTGAGAATATGAAATCAATTTTTGTTTTAGCTTCAAACAGAGATCAATCTGCTACAATTCACTGCATGTGGGACTTGAAGAGTAGTTCTGTTTTTGCAGTCTGTAACCATGCAAGCTTCTTGTGATGAATATGTAATTTAGACCCATTCCACAAGATGCATAGTGCTTACATGAATGTTATTGCATTCCACATTCTTAATGCATTGAATGAACACTGTCCTCCAGAGAATAGAATACCTGCATGCACTACTTCTACTTCACTTTCAAATAGAAGTTCTATCTTCCATGAACTGTGTAGCTCAAAGGAAATAATTTGTCTTAAGACCATGTCTTTTATTTTCAGTTTTAAGGACCATTTTAAAGGAAGTGCAATGAAGGACAAAGTGGAATTTAGCCTCTGTGTAGCAAGGATTCAAGAAAGATAAACACATTGGGGGGCATGGTGGAATAATGAGGGAGCGCCATGAAAATAGTCATTGAGGTACACGACTTGTTAAATGTTGTGTAGAAATGCCAGCTTGTTCACACAAAGATTAAAGGAAGGCGTGTGAATTAAAATTCACATTATAAGTGTGCATGATTTTATTGGGAAATGCTGACAGTTCTGCAAGGAATTGTTGGCAATTCTCAGTATAAATGTCAGAAAGTTTGGGATTTTTAATGTAGTTATGCACAAACACAAAAGTCCCAAAGTCACAGGCAACTGAGGGCCCCCTGACATAGCTCCAACAGTGAACTCCTTAAGGAGTTCCAAATCTGCATCAGGTCTACAGCATCTCCACTAAAGATTCTACTGGAAGAATCAACATCAAATTAGACCTGTCACTGGGAGTTTACCTCCATGGATCACAGTGAATAAGCATTAAGCAATTAAGGCAAGTGTATTTTTAGATTTGCTTTTATTGTTTTAAGTCTATTTAAATGTTTTGTGTATTTTAAACGTTTTGTACTATTTAAAATGGTTATTTGATTAATTGGAGAGCCTCTCAATCTTGAAATCATTTAAAAACATTTACAAAATGATGAGTTTTGATGCCCGATTGACGGACAGGGTCAACATTAATAGGCAGGATGTGTTTGGTCGCGTTGCCCTTCCTTTCGTAGGTAGTGGTGCAATGAAACCGCAGATGAGAATGCAGGTAGATTTGAAAAATAAAGTTGGTGCTGGATCCCAAGAGAAAAGAATTTGTAGGATCCCTACAACATGGCGTTTTAGAGCAACTTGCAGTCAAGTCAACTGGAGAAAAGTCATTTCTGGATGGGGTTTTGCATAATGAACTACACTTGAACAGTGAGCCTAAGGTAAAGGAGGAAGTGATCATCATATAATAGAATTCACCCTGCAGTTAGAGAGAGAAGCTAAGGTTGGATTTATCGGTATTACAGTGAGTAATGGTAATTACAGAGGCACGAGAGGGGAGATGATCGAAGTCGATTAGAAAGCAGTACTAACAGGAATGATGATGGAGCTGCGATGACTGGAGTTTCTGGAAATGTTTTGGAAGACGCAGGATCAGTTCATCCCAAAGAAGAAGAGCATTCTAAAGGGAGGATGAGGCAACGGTGGCTGATAAGGGAAGTCAAAGACAGCATAAAGGCAAAAGAGAGTACATATCATACAGAAAAGTTAGTGTGAAGTTAAAAGATTGAGAAGCTTTTAAAAACCAACCAAAGACAACTTATAAAGCAATAAGGAGAGAAAACATGAAATATGAAGTTAAACTAGCCGATAACATATAAGACACCAAAATGAGGCAGCCACTGTTTCTTTTAATATTTGAGTTATTTGTTTTGATTCAGTTATAATTTATATGTTGTTTTAAATAACCCAGAAGTTATGTTAAATGTAGTTATTGTGTTTTTAGTAATTGAATTGCCGGTTTGGTGTTTTGTGCTGAATGGAGAGCACTGCAATCCCAGTGTCCTCAGCAAAGACAATAAAGTTCTAACTGTTATTAAAGTTTGTTTCTGATATATAAAGATGTAAGAGGATCATCGGACCACTGGGAATTATGCTGGGGAGGTATTAATGGGGAAGAAAGAAATGGCAGATGAACTGTATAAGTATTTTGTATTATCCTTCACTGGGGAAGACACCTGCATCACGCCAGAAATTTGAGAGTATAGGGAGGCAGAAGAAGTGAGTATATTCATTATGACTACGGAGAATATGCTTGGGGAGCTGATAGGTCTGAACAAAGTTAAGTGACCTGGACCAGATGAAATAGTCACCAAGGTTCTGAAAGTGGTAGCTGAAGAGATAGTGGAGGAATTAGTAGTGACCTTTCAAGAATCATTAGATGTTCTGGACAACTGGAAACTCACAAATGTCACTCTAAGAAGTGAGGAAGTCAAAAGACAGAATATTATTACCCAGTTAGCCTGCCCTTCATTGTTTGGCAAGACAGTAGAGTTCATTATAAAGGATTTGAGATAATTGGAGGAACCTTATAAAATAGGGTGCAATCAGCATTATTTTCTTAAGAAGAAATCATGCCTGACAAATCTGACAAGGTGATGTACATGAGACTGCTAAATAGGATAAGAGCCCATTGTATTACAGGAAAGATACTAAATTGACTGACAGGCAGAAGTTAAGTTTATGGGAGTAAACAGCACCTGTTCTGGTTGGCTCTGATAACTAGTGGCTTTAGAATAATGGGCCAAGATGTGGAAGATGGAATGCAGTGTAAGGAAATGTATGGTCATGCACTTTGGTAGAAGGAACAAAGGTATAAACTATTTTATAAACGGGGAGCAAATTCAGAAACCAGAGGAGCAAAGGGATTTGGGAAGCCCCATGCAGATTCTCTAAAGGCTAATGTGCAGGCTGAATTGATGGTAAGGAAGGCAAGTGCAAAGTTACTATTCCTTTTGAGAGTTCTGGAACATAAAATCAAGGTTATAATGCTAAGGCTTAATGATGCATTACTCAGACCACACGGAGAATTGTGAGCAAGTTTGGGCCCACTTATCTAGGAAAGGATGTTCTGGCATGGGCGAGGGTCCAGAAGATGTTCACAAGAACGAGGAGCGTTTGATAGCTCTGGGCCTGTAATCACTGAATTATAGAAGAGTGAGGCGGAATCTTGTTGATATCTAGCAAATATTGAAAGACCTAAACAGAGTGGACATGAAGAGGATGCTTCCAATAGTAGGAAAGTCTGGGACCAGAGGGAAGAGTATCAGAATAAAAGAATGCCCCATCAGAACCGAGATGAGGAGGAATTTCTTTAGCCAAATGGTCGTGAATTTGTGGAACTCATTGCCTCTGGTGGCCAAGTTTTTGGCTACACTTAAAATGGAGTTTGATATGTTCTTGATCAGTAGGGGCATCAAAAGTTGCAGGAAGAACACAGGAGAATGGGGATGAGAGGGAAAATAAATCAGCCGTGATCAAATGGCGGAGAAGACTTGATGGGTCAAATGGCTTTATTCTGCTCTTATGTCTTAAGGTCTAATTGTGTGTTTATTTCTGTTAACTGCAACAAGAAAAAATAAAATATCAGACTGAATTATTTCATTATATATAATTAGGCACATAGTTGGATAGTTAGATAGGTGGAAAGGCGAGCGGGTGTGCATGTTTGTGACACGTCTTAGAGAGACAGCATGTTATCACAGTGGAGTGGTGTGTGTGTGGAGAGAGAGTGAGTGAGGGGGCGGGAGAGGGAGAAAGGGAGAGAGAGAGGGAGAGAGAGAAGGAGAGAGTGAGGGAGTGGGATAAGAAGAGAGAGGGGGAGGGAGTGGGGGAAGGAGAGAGAGGGGGAAGGAGTGGGAGGAGGAGAGAGGGGGGAGGGAGTGGGAGAAGGAGAGGGAGGAGGGAGGGAGTGGGAGAACGAGAGAGAGAGAGGGAGTAGGGGAGAGAGAGAGAGAGATACATACATTGTGGTGGTGCTGGAGGCTATAAGAGAAATATCTGAATTTTTGTCCAACTTTTCATCATTCAGTTGAATGCAAGGATGTAAAATAGATCAAGGGAGACCAAACTAATGTGACTCAGCTTCAACTATTCTGCCTTTGACCCCACTAAGTTGAGTTGAGAAGGACTACAACTAGAGGTCATGGATTAAGGGTGAAAGATGAAAGGTTTAAGGGAGTATGAGAGGAAAGTTCTTCATTCAGACGGTTGTGAGAATGTGGAATGAGCTGCCAGCACAAGTAGTGCTTGTGAGTTCAATTCCAATGTTTAAAAGAAATTTGTATAGGGATATGGATGGTAGGCATATGGAGGGCTACGGTCCTAGTGCAGGTTGATGGTTCAGCATGGACTAGATGGGCCGAAGAGCCTGTTTCTGTGCTGTTCTTTTCTATGATTCTATGTTATGTTGATGTAAATGAAAATATTTCAGTTTTGTCCATGATCTACAGTACCACTGTGTACAAGACAACTAATGAAATAATAAGGCTTCACAAAATTATTACACAGGACGAAAAAGAGAATAGTGAAAGTGGTAATTCATACTGAACACTTAATATAACATGTAATTTAACTGAGTTTTCAATTAATCATTTAGATTATGAGTCTCAGATTTATTGGATGAATTACCAGAGCTCTTGTGGATATGTAATTTTTTTACACTTGCAATGTGTGACCGGGACTTTGCACACTTTCTTAACATGTTATCACACTCAGTGAAATCAACAATTATTATCTCAGGCAAAAAACTCCCATTGATTACTTAAACAACAGGAATTCTGCAGATGCTGGAAATTCAAGCAACACACATCAAAGTTGCTGGTGAACGCAGCAGGCCAAGCAGCATCTGTAGGAAGAGGTGCAGTCGACGTTTCAGGCCGAGACCCTTCGTCAGGACTAACTGAAGGAAGAGTGAGTAAGGGATTTGAAATTTGGAGGGAGAGGGGGAGATCCAAAATGATAGGAGAAGACGGGGGGGGGGGGACCCAGAGGATGGGCAAGAGGTATATTCAGAGGGACAGAGGGAGAAAAAGGAGAGTGAGAGAAAGAATGTATGCACAAAAATGAGTAACAGATGGGGTACGAGGGGGAGGTGGGGCCTTAGCGGAAGTTAGAGAAGTCGATGTTCATGCCATCAGGTTGGAGGCTACCCAGACGGAATATAAGGTGTTGTTCCTCCAACCTGATGTTCATGCCTAACCTGTTTTTCAACCTATTTAAGTTAATCTGAAAACACTGTAATGTACAAAAGCAAATTGCATCAAGGCTATTAGAAAATGAACTTCTATTTGACAAATTAATTTGAATTCAGTGTTTACACAAGACACATTTGTAGTTTTTACTCAAAATTTTGACATAATGATTGACAAAGTATTGAATTGTATACACAGAGATGACATTTCATCCTAAGAAGTTCTGAAATTTATGCTTGGGATTGAAAAATAATAGTTTCAAAATTCCCCATACTTAGTTGGAGAAAGATTGTAAGTTTTCTGTACAAATTCAGTGGAGGAATTGAGACAGGTTGCGATAGACTGAAACATGGCCTTGGAGAAGGCATAAACACATCAGATTCTATAGATTGTGTAAATCCAGAGCAAAACACACAAAATGATGCAGGAAATCAGCAGGTCAGTGGAAATGAATACGCAGTCAATGTTTTGGACTGAAACCCTTCTTCAGGACCTGAAAAGAAGGGGGAAGACTTTAGAATAAGAAGGTGAATGGAAGGGAAGGGGGACTAGCTTCTTGGTGATAGGTGAAGCCAGTTGGATGAGAAAGGTAAAGGGCCAGAGAAGAAGGAATCTGATAGGAGATTAGAGTGGACCATGGGAGATATTTTTGTGATTGTAGGACAATGCTGGACATGAAGAAATTCAGATACTGCAGGTCTACTCCATCAGTGAGTTGCTCATTGGCTGGGGAGCTGGACCTGCAGACCATGTTACCGCCTGCTACAGAGGGGTATAGGCGTTGGTGCGCGAAGACAGTGTGCAGTCCAACTGCGAATGATTGTCCTGGATGTTTCTCTTGTGATTGCAAGACTGTGTTGGGTGTTGATAATGTAAAATACTGCAAGTCTGTTTCTCTTGTTTATTGGGGAGACATTGCAAGGTGTTGGCCTCAAGCTGTGTGCTTGCCTGTTGCAGTAGTTCAAGAAAGTTAACATTAGAGGCAGTGTAGTCGGGTGTCCAATCTGGGTTGGAAGCTGGCCCCACCCATTAGTGCTGAACGCCAGTGTTCAGTTTGATGGAATGACAAGCTGGATTCTGTGCATGCGTACCTTTGTTTATGAATTGCTGAGAACTGCTTGTTCTTGCCAATAACACCCAAGCACCGTCAATTTACAGCATATTTCACTCAGGGACTTGGGATATATATATATATATATATATACATACACACACATACGTACATACATACATACATACATACATACATACACACACATATATATTTGCTTTTGTGTGGCTGTATGTTAACTTGCTAATTTATATGTGCTATATGTGCCTTGTGCGGTGTATGACTGTTGTTATTGTGCTTTGCACCTTGGCCCTGCAAGAACACTGTTTCATTTGGCTCTATTCATGGGTATTCAGGTATGGTTAAATGATTATTAAACTTGAGCTTGTCACTGAGGAGGCCGAAGATCTGTTTCTATGTTGTGTGACACTATGATCCTATGACAAAGGTCTTAACCAATATTTCAAGTCCTGGAACATTAGAGCTCAGAGTAGTGGGAAAGGACACAGCAAAGATTGCATCTTATTTTATTAAAGTGTTGGTCTGGTGCCAGGCAAATAACCACTTCCTCAGTATCAAGAAGGTAAAGGAGATGGTTATCAACTTCAGGAGAACTCACGCCGCTCACTTGCTTCTTTACATCAGCGTCACAGCAATGGAAACTGTGGTAGTTTCAAACTCTTGGGAGTGCATATCCTGCACAACTTGTCAAGGTCCCAGAACACATTCTACACAATCAGGAAAGCTCACAAATCCCTTTACTTTCTGAGGAGGCTGAAGGGAGCTGGACCTTGCACATCTATACTCAAGTCATTCTACAGATGTGCAGTAGAGAGCATCGTAACAAGCTGCATCACTGCATGGCACAGAAACTGCACTGCGATGGGCAGGAAGGCTCTGCAACACGTAGTCAAAATTGCCCAACGCAACACCAGCACCAGCCTTAATGCCAACAAGGACATATATACAGAAAAATTTTGGAAAAGTGCCCACCCACCCTGTTTGTTCCAGTCCCACTGGGGACGAGGCTACGTATAATCCAAGCCCAGACCACCAAACTCAAAAACTGCTTTTTTTCTCCAAGTAATAAAGCTGATCAACACCTTCACACCCTCAACCACCAATACTTCATCATTTCCTGTCAGTCACCTTCTGTATAGACACTTCGGTGCCTAATGTCAATTTACAGACATACAATCATATAACCATATAACAATTACAGCACAGAAACAGGCCATCTCAGCCCTTCTAGTCTGTGCCGAACTCTTACTCTCACCTAGTCCCACCGACCTGCACTCAGCCCATAACTCTCCATTCCTTTCCTGTCCATATATCTATCCAATTTAACTTTAAATGACAACATTGAACCTGCCTCAACCACTTCTGCTGGAAGCTCGTTCCACAAATCCATGTATGTGAGCTATCTTACATAATTATATATTGAGCTTTATTATTATTATTATTATTACTTTCTTCATCTTGTTGTGTTTTCTTGTGCTGCATTGGATGTGGAGTAACAATTATTTGTTACACCTTTACATTTGTGTAACAGAAATGACATTTAAAAACCTTGAATGGTGTAGCGACCTCAGTCCAGGCTGTGAGTCTAAATATTATCTGAATTAACAATGGCTGGTAGGGGCAGCATTCAGAATACATTCGGATGGTGTGTCCTCCCTTCAAATGGATTACAGCTGCTGAGGAGCTTGTGTTTGCTGTTTAATTTGAAATAAGAAAATCCTTTTCAGTCTTTCACAATTTGGGGCAAAAGCTGACAACACACACCTTGCATAAGCAAAGGATTTAACCCAATCACAGCTACAGTACTAATTAACCACACATATTAATTTAGGAGGTAACCTTTGTGAATCTTCAAAAAAAGCAGTTAGCCTCTTCAGTGAGTGGGTTTTGAGCTCAAAATCTTACATTTTCAGTCATACTGCCAAAACTAAGATCATACATAGATTGCATAGACATACAATCATATGGCAAAAGTGTTCTTTACCTGGACAGCAACACCTGTTCACTGTATATACAGGATCTGCTCCTCTGTTTTAGACATTAGAGGATCAGGTGAATACAGGTTGGAAACCACTGCACCATACCAAACAATTTGAAAAAGATCATCCAGAAATTTCAAATGAATGGAAAAAAACACCACAGGGTCAAACCAGCTAACAAAAAATTTAGTAAAATGTGCATACAAGTGAAGACAGCTATGTGAAATATTCCACAAGGTAGGAGCTCAATTTGACAGAATGTTCATTTTATGAAGATCCTTTTTTAATGTGAAATATATTTACATCTCAGGAAATTCCATTAAAATATTAAATGCTTCACAGATTATAAATCAAATGCCAAAATAAATAGTCTTTCCCTATGAGCTTTCTACCTGTGGGAATGAAACTGGAGACAAAGTGAGATGACATGAATCACATTCCACTGGGAGTGAAGGGCAATTGAATGATGAGAGTTATTGGATTTCATCATCTGAATTACCCTGCTAATGGAAACTGAAGTCAGTTCTGAGCATTGCAGAACATCTGCTCATTAAGAGGCCCTCATACCTGTGTACAATCCTAAATTTCACATTGTCTTTTGAACATTCTTTTGCTAGCTGAATGAAGATACTTCTGTTTAACTGAACACTCACTGAAGAGACAGTTGCCTCTGTAGTAAAGTTAGTGAAATTTATTAACATGTCATATTCGCATCAGCCATTATTATTTGAAAAAATGTTGTGGCTCTAATCAAGTTCTGACTCCCTATGTCATGTAACACTCAACTTAAGTAGTTTTGCCCTAGCAAAAAAATACTTACTTGTGCCAAATAAGTGGGAACCACTTGCAGCCACATGGGTAGGGCACAAGGATAGGAATTAAGGGTTATGGGGAAGAGGCAAGTAGGTGGAGATGAGTCCATGGTCAGATCAGCCATGATCTTATTGAATAGCGGAGCAGGCTCCACGGGACAGATGGCCTACTCCTTTTCCTTTTACTTATGTTTTTATGGCGACTCTTCATCTGTTTTACTTGCCATACCTGTAGCTGTCCAATAAGTTGAAGCAATTTCAGTGTTTGCTGTTATTATCTTGTTCAAAGATGATAGGAAACACTATGTAATCATACCAGATGACATGTGAAGTTCTCTAATTAATCCATGAGTTTTTATTTTTATTTCCACAGTCCAGTTAGCATTTTCATATTTCATCGCAGAAAACAATATGCTCATGCAATGGATAAACTATGATAGGATAGGAATTCATTGCCATCAAAGCATAGTAGTAAATCTAACGGTATTGAAATCCAGCTTAGGTAAAATTCACTTTTCGGAGGTCAGAAAATTCCTGTACAACCATGTACATTGTAGCAGGAAAGATTCATGGTTCAATTTAGTATCAGAGATTGCATACAGTATACAATCTGAAATTCTTACTCTCCATTGACATCCGTGAAATAGAAAAAAAACAAAAGAATGATAGAAGCACCAGAATCCCAAAGCCCCCTTCCCCCACATGCACAAGCATCAGCAAGAGCATCGACCATCCCCCCACCCCCCGGTCCCCCAGACATACAAGGAATAGCAAAGACCCCAAAGAGACCTTGATCTAGAGTCCATCAAAAACTACAGTGCACCCCAACACTTCAGTATCTCAGTTTCTCTCTCTCTCTCCAGAGAAGGAGAGAGAAATTGCTCATGCAACAAGGAGAGCAGAAGATAGCAGCTCACGGTTCTGATGTTACAATCTTCCGCTTCACTTCTCTGAGCCCCCCCCCCCCCAACACGAGGACCGACAGTAATGAACAAGTTAACTGAGGAGTTCCCAAGAAATTCACAACTCTGCTTGTCATGTGAACGTGTAATTGAGTGCAAGGAATGTTCTTCAGGGTAAGGCCTGAATATTTCTTTTGTTCTTGTAAACTATTTTCTTTGGAGACTCAGTTTGCAAATACTTTCCAATCTAACGTTGCTCAACTGAAACAGGACCACTTATATACATCTCAGTGCAAGATTAGAAATTTTGTGTTCACCTTTCTTGATTCTGGGGCATCATGAAGCTTAACATTGATTTTTTTTTCACACTACAGTGCAGGTTCTTTTCATTTAAACACATCTTAAATTATATAGACTTCAATCAGCATAACGTGGCAAGCAATGAAGCATTGAGCACCGAAAAGCAAAAAGCATAGTAACAAGATCTTTGAAGTGTATGTTACTACACTAAGTTATTCTTGAAGGTATTAGCTACAAGCTATTAAAATAACAACTCCTCTGAGCAAATAAATAAATGAATTGTGATCATAATTGTCATTTCTTTTCTTTGTTCTACCTACATCTATTAACTTTTGAAAAACTTTGTTTAAACATTGCCCTGATTGAATCATCAGAACAAGTGTAGAGCTGGGCCTTCAATCTTACCACCCATTATAACAGTGTGACATAGAGTATCATTGAAACTTTGGTGTTTGATTGCATTAATTACCTTTCATTGGGATATGCCAATTACCTTAAAGATGCTTTAACCTCATATTGTATCCCTAACGATACTATCTTCAAATTCTACCGAGAATATAAGTAATTAGGAAACAAGTGCTTGTCTACCATAGGTGGAACATCTCAGGATGCAAGTCTATTGATCAAGTTTGTGTCCAATTCTCTGATGGTATGGACTGAATTAGTTCCTTGATGAATTTAGAGTTTTTCAAAATCCTTATGCAAAGGTAAAAATTCATTCTGCTGCAAGTTCCCTGGTGATGTGGTAAAGTAATGAGGAGCTGCCCACTTCCAAAGGAAGCCTTACTTTCTACTAGCACGCAGTTTTCAGTCTGTAGAATATTCATCAAAATCCTCCACAATATTGGTTATTTAAACATCCAGATCAATTTTACCAACATGTGGTGCTGGTGACCTAAGCTGGCTTTCCAACACATTAGTGACCCTGTTTCTGTCACTGGATTCCATGTGAAGTTCAATGGCAGCAACTTATCTTGGAGGAGTACCCCATCATTACAATGGAGACTGTGAATCTGACCCGGGGTAAGAAACTTATTCAACTGAATGGGGATTCCTAGCCTGGAGATTTGAAAGAAAATGTTATTTATTGTTTACTTGTATTATTTTAGTGTTTTTAAATCTTTCTTAGTGTGCTCTTGTATTTATAATTAATTTTATACACATAACAGTTATTAGAAATGTCAGATTTTAACTATCACCGGCCTATGCCACAAAATTAAACCTAAGTCAGAAATATGTTAGAATTCGGGCACAGTCAAAAATCTTTTGAGTATATTCCCAGCTTTAGCAAAACGCAAAATTCTGTGCCACTCTTGCCTCTTTTTAAAAGCCATTAGGGTGCTCAGGGGGTACGAGACCAAATTAAGTCCTGTTTGTCACGGAGGCTTTGTTATGCCTCATCAGTTACCTTCTGGGTGCGGAGGATCAGCTTGATTGATCTTCCACACCACACCACAGCTAAGAGTGGGTAAGTGAGTGGGTGGGGACTATGGGCAGTGAATTTGGGCAGCAGGCTGAATCCACTCTGTTTCCTGATATGCAAATACTGGAATGGAAAACAATAGAAAATAAAATTCATTTCTGATAACTAGGACAATATCACAACTTGCCCTGTAGTTGAAATTTGAAGGCCCAGCTAACGGACAGAACAAAGCTGAAATATCATCCCTGTTCCAGAAAGTCCAGAGGTCACACAGCGGCAGTGCGGAAGGTTCTACAGATTGCTACTGCAACCACTCACCTTATTACCCGTGCAGTTAATTCCGAGGTTATTCATGGACGGCATCTTTCCATCGAGACTGGGCTGCTGAAGCTGCTGCTCTCGTTGCAGCTGTTCTCTCATCTTCCGAGCTTCCTGGATGGCCTTCATCACTGCGTCCTGGTCACCCAGGAAGGCTGTCGAATTCAGAGTTGAGAGGATGTCTAAGGTAGAGAGAAGTTCAGTAGACATAACAATTGACAACTTACAAAGAGATCCCCTTTGTAATACAAGAACTAATTATGAACTACATAGTATCATCCATTTGTTTTCAAATTCAAAATTACTCAGAATGAAAAAATGTGCCATATTCTACAGTCAATTTTATCATTCAAAAAAATACTCATTAAAACAGAGGCAGATTTGGTTCAGATAAGAATCTCCCAAAGCTGTTAATTATTAATGAAGCCATTCCTTTCAGTACATTATCTGGAACACTGATTCCTAAGAATGCGCTCTGCATTACCACAACCGTCTCTTGCAAATAGACTTGTGCTTCTTAACTAGATGTATTAGACCCCGTACCACTGACCCAATACAGGTAATATTGAGGTAGGCAAAGCCGAGACTGCAGTTAAACTACTTTCCCAGCTGCTGTTATTTTTTATTCTCATCTTTTTAATTTTCATCATCTCTTTTCAAATGGTTTTAAAATAACCAATTTTGCTTAAGGTGTGAATTACTGAAGTGCAGTGATCTGTGTAGGGATGTAGGACTTTTTGGTAATGAATAATGTTTCCCTCCGGACTCCATTTTCAGTTGTATCAGTCAGGCTTTCTGCTGCTCATCATCCAAAGCCAATAAGCACTTTTCAATTATGTTCAGCACCACTGCCTTAATCAGAACTACAAATTATTTTGAACTCTGTATTGCAAATAAGGACAAAAGAACGAATGCACTTTGAGTTTGCTCATTTGTTTGTTCTCTTCTTTTTTTCACAAAATGAAGCACACGGCTCAAGGTGGCAGTAACATCCAGGTAAAAAATACTTTGCAAGCTTATTACCTGCTAGAAATAGAGCAGCAAAACTTGCAAGTAGATAACTTTTGGGCAATTACATCATTATCTCAAATGTAGTAAGGGGGAAATTTATTCCTGGATCTCCTTCTTTCAGTGGGGGCATCACTCAACACTGCGCTTTTAGCGAATACAGGCTATAGAAATGAAATATCCTAAATAAGGCCAAAATTTCAGAGAGTGCTGTAACCTTCAGCAACCAACAACAACTCTCATAGACCTACTATAAAGAACCTCCATTTACTAGTTTCCCTTAAAAAAAATTCTCCCTTTCACAGCTTGTCCTGAATTGTGTCTGTTTTTATACTCAAGAGCCAATCAGTAATGGAATCAGGCCCAGATACACTTGGGGCAAGAGGTCTGCCAAAGCTTATAAGTACAAAGTGGTCTTTCTATTTGATTTCAAATGTTGTTGAAATAGACGGCCCAGGCAGAGGACCCAATTGACCAGAAAAATCACATGACATATTTTCATCAATGCTATGCAATTGAAATTTATTTTTCACCTGGAGTGAAACCAGAATTTTAAGCAAATACTTCCAGGCCTCATATACCAACGTAGTCATGAAGTGATTCGTACATCGGGGCTGCATTGTTCAAATTCACCCTAGTCTTCTGATGGCATTGGGTTTGCTAATTGCAAAGTTCTAAATGCAAATGATGATCTTAAGCTCTATCTTTATCAGATAGAGCCCTCACTAAAGGGAGGTTATACAGCAGCTGCCTACTCTTCAAAGTCTAGTTAATTTCCCTGTTTATCCTCCACGTCGATTTAGGTGACCAATATTTGAGCAGTGGATTCCCCCCTCCCTACCAAGGAGGAGGTACATCCAGCTAACAAAGTAGCTTAAATACAGCTCATTAATTTTCAGTGATACACATATAAGTCCAGACAAAATTCTTAAAACACATTTAAATCTCACAGAGGATTTCTATCTTATAAAAGATTTCCAAATTGCAAACTATTTCTATAATACAAAGGATTTTGAAAACACAGGTACGATGCCTACAAGCATAAAAGACATACCAGTGAGTTACAGACAAAAGAATCGTCCATTGCAGAAATTGAAGGCAGAAGAATAAATTCTAGTTCACCCCATCTTTCTGTAAATTTTCTTAATCTTCTTTACCATTCTTAACAAGCCTGACTGCTGTCTACATGTACACTGTTTCTTTGCCTCTTGGACGACTTCACATACGTGTGATATTTTTTAAAATTCCTTTTCACACAGCTGGTTCAAAAGCTCTGGAGACAGATATTCCAGATACCCACAACTAAGGTTACAAAACAATTTTTTGAGTATACAAACCTTCCAATTATTAATAAATCAGCTATTGGATAGGCTAAGTGATTGTATCAATCTGGTCTGCAAGCTTCCTTGAACTAAATAACTTACACAGGGTCGTCTGTTTCTTGTAGAGAGTGTTGTTTGTTTGCAAAGCTGGCCTTTTAACTTCAGACTGATTATTGCTGGCCATTTACATTAAGAACTGAACACTGGCTCCCATTTATGACAAGAAGCTGAACAAAGAATATTGGTTTTGTTGTGCATTTACTATTTCAGTAGTATTTGAGTAATAATGTAAACGTATGGTTCATTGAGCATACTTGTTTGTTTAAATATTTCATTACAAATTATATGTAAAAATAAGAAAATTGCATATGTCTATCTTAAAGTAAAAATGAAGTTAGACACAACTTTTGGATTCTGCATAATTTCCTTTAAATTAGCTTTATGGTTTGGAGTTAAAAAAACATAATAGTGGTGATGAGGAAGTTTTAAACAAACTCGAGATGACTACCTACCTGTTGAAATGCAGTGAGATGTTTGAGCTTTTAATAAAGCACAGCCAGAAACAGATGAGAAAGAAACAGCGCAGCACATTTTTTTCCAGGGAAGCACATTTTCTTCACAAAGGAAAAGACAATTGAGTTTAAAAAAAGGCAGAAAATGGAAGAATTGATGGGTTCATAAACAGTGAGTTCCAGGTGATAATGATCATTAAAAAAAGAGCAAGAATGGCTGGCTACATTAGAAAGACTGATGTGTTTGATTACACAAAAGATAACCAGATTTTGTAAATGAAACAGATTGAGGAGTAATTTTAAAGCAAATGCAATAGCTAATGAGAAGCAAGTGCCAATTTTGATGAGTACATTGGATTTAAAGGCATACAGTTTGCTTAGGAATGAGTTTTGCTGATATTGTTAACGTAATGCAGGACAATTTAGAACCAAAATCATTGTTGAATACAGAACAGTTCGTGTTTCATAAGCGGAATCAAAAAGAAACGGAGCCCACTTCACGTGTACATAGCTGAAATGAAGAGATTGTCTGAGCATTGTCAACTCAATGATGGGCTTAATGATGCACTGGGGATTGTTTAGTTTGTGGAAGCTTACAAGAAAGCATTCAAAAACAGCTCCTAACTGAAGCACAACTTACATTTAAAAGACCACTTCAATGGAAACAGCAGACAAAGATGCAACTGAGTTGCAGTCAGAACTGAAAGTAAGTATGCACAAAATTATAATATCTGCCTGGCTGAACAGATTCTGTTACTGTTGTAGCAATGGTTCTCATACACCAGACCAATGCAGGTTTAAAGGTGAAACTTGATAATGATGAGAGTTACATAGTACTGTGTAGCCTTGAGATTTAAATGTGAAAACTAACAACAGACAAGCAATATGGCTTGCACCAGAAGAGAATAGTAAATTAACTAAAATTGAATTGGGCACTGGCTCAGCTGTTTCAGTCTTTCCACAAAATGGGTTTGAACAGCATTTCAAAGATATTGAACTAAAGCCTGCAGGTATCCAATGAAGAACTTAAACTGGAAAAAAGACAACTCCTGTGGGAATGACATTTGTAACAGTGAAATACAACAACCAACAAGCCACATTGGGCTTATATGTGGTTAAAAACAAGACGGCCAGCATTGTGGGGAGAGATTGAACCAACTATAACTTGATTGGAGATTTATCCATCATTTGCATGCCACATCCCCATAACAGAGTCACTGAAAGCGAATTAAGAAAGGTACTGGATGATACCACCACCGTCTCCATGCTCTACACCATGAAGCATTGCTCAATAGAAAGTAAACAGGTGTTTGTGCCAATCTCTATGTTTCTGTTTGGAAAGCATATTAGACCAAGCAAAGGCCAAGACGCTCAGAGGAATCATGGAAGGGGTGACAACAGTGGTTCCACTACGACAGTTTTTGTTGCCAATATATCTGAGAAAACTTCTGATATGTATATTTCGCAGTTACTTATGCAATATGGCTTGATTTAAAACTGAAAGAGAGATCCAGGAGCTTCAGGAAAGTTGCAGGCATTCAACTTTAGTGTGTATAAAGCAGCGGACCCCAACCACCGGGCCGCAGAGCATACGCTACCGGGCCGCAAGGAAATGATATGATTTGGCAATATGAGTCAGCTGCACCTTTCCTCATTCCCTGTCACGGGCCCCACCTTTCCTTGTCAGCTGCACCTTTCCTCATTCCCTGTCACGCCCACTGTTGAGCTATTTCGCGGGCGTCGTCCATGTCAGCGCAGAAAGGAGATCAACTCCTCGAGCTTGCAAATGACGGCAGGCTGAAAAGTCTGTTTGACATAACATCTCTGCCGGCATTCTGGATCAAAGTTAAGGCTCAATATCCTGAGATAGCCACGGAAGCACCGAAAACGTTGCTTCCATTTCCAACATACCTCTGCGATGAATGTAACAAAAACTAAATTGCGGATTAGACTGGACATAAAGAACCCCATTCAAGTATCGCTGTCCCCCATCACCCCTCGATGGCACCGTCTGGTTGTAGGAAAGCAAGCCCAGGGCTCCCACTGATTCAGCGATATTGGTGCGTTGCAATGACTTTATAAGTTCATACGGGGAAAATATGCGCCGTCTTTAGTATCCAAACGTTACTTAAAATGTTATGATGCTATTGACTTATATAACCATATAACAATTACAGCACGGAAACAGGCCACCTCTGCCCTTCTAGTCCGTGCCGAACGCTACTCTCACCTCGTCCCACCGACCTGCACTCAGCCCATAACCCTCCATTACTTTCCTGTCCATATACCTATTCAATTTTTCTTTAAATGATAATATCGAACCTGCTTCTGACACTTCTACTGGAAGTTCGTTCAACACTTACTTCAAGCTCCCCTGTCCTCCCCTGATAATTGACTTACTGCTATATTCATGCGAGGAAAATGCGCTGTGTGTTTAATATTACATTTGTTAGATAAAGCCTTTTAGAAACGAAATTGAGTGTATTAGCCACTTATCACTGATATTCCAGTCATGATTAACATCCCCCTCTGAACAGAATTGCCAAAAACAATTTGTGGAAAAATAATCGGCAGGTGCACGCATGCGCACCGTTGCCCACGCAAGGCTTCATGGTCACTGTAGTCTTTCTCTGGGTAAACACAACGTATTTGACTGCTACTCTTGTCCGTTGGCAATCATCCTGCCCACCTCCCCACCTCCCCCCCGCCTCCACCGCCGGTCGGCCGCTCCGCCGGACCGCAAGAATATTGTCAACATGAAACCGGTCCACACTGCAAAGAAGGTTGGGGACCCCTGGTATAAAGAACCAGACTGTGCTCTACGAGCATTATGATTATTGCATAAACTTCAAGAGGGAGACAAAAATGCTACTTGTAGAAGTAGAAATAAAGACCAAAGCCAAGCTGGATGAATGGAAAGCCAAAGAGAAAGGAGTCAATGGAGATAAAAGAGGATGATATAGGTGCTATGGAAACAGAAAAGGATAAATAAGACCTAATTTCTCGAGAAATTTGTAAATTCAGAGAAACTCATGAAAATCACAGAAGAAAGAAGTGAAGAAAAAGGAAGATAAGAAATTGAAGACGAGAGATGGGCTAGAGAGAAAGAACCTGAATGAGAAAGAAATGCGTGAAAAAGAGAAGGAATGTGAGAAAGAAGAGAGCAAAAGAAGCCGGGACCGGGAGAAAAGCAAAGATTTAAGTAAATCCACAGAGAAAAGCCAAGAAAAGTGTCCAGAGCTGTCACAGCCACTTCCTGCTATCCCAGAGTCAACTCCTACAAACACCACATAGCAGGCCCCAGAACCTGAGATTGTTTTCACAGCCGCAAGTCCCACCTTCCAAGAAAAATTATTTCACTTGTCAAGGAAAACATTATCCCACAAAAGCAAGAAGGCCTCCATAGTGATTAAGTCTTTAGGCCTGAATGGGACAATTTAAAAATTTACTATGCTGTGGATGTCTGTATGGTAGTTGCATTATATAGTATACTGAGTATGCAGTTGAGATGTATTCTCTATTGAGTTCGAGTTTATAGCTAAGCAGGGAGGAGTGTTGTGTATTTAATATTTCAGTAAGTTTGAGTCATACCTCATCACGCCACCACATGATATGCGTGTGCCTCACTTAAAGTAAGAACTCAGTTAGATTCACTTAAAATAAAAACTAAGCTAGACTCATATATTGAACTCTATCTTTCCCTTTAAATTGGTTTTATGTCTTGGAGTTATAAAACACAGCAGGTTGGAAGTTTAAATTACTGAAAAAAGACACTTTTATCTCTAGAAGTGTCAGATGCTGTGTTTAGAAAGCTGAGCATAACAAGAAAGAAGGCCTTCCGGCCCTAAACAGTAAACATCCATCATAATTTTGTAACATTGCGGGGAAATCTGGATCAAATTGTGTAGGGGGTCCTTAATATTGGATATCCCTGCCCTACATGGTCTTCCCACCAGACAATGGACTAAGCTGTTAATCAGTGAAGTTTGTTACCAACCTTCAGACTTGGCCCCCTCCTTTTCAACGCAGACACCTCAGAACCACACCATGTTCACACAAGCCCCAGTCTACCAGCTCCTAACCTTGACCACAGATTCTGCCAGAGCCCCCCCCCAAAGGAAACAAAAGTTCATTCACATCCATTCACGTGTTTACACACTACACAAAACTATACCCCTCCAAATTGAATATCTCCGAACACTGGTCCACATCCTATCCATCCACCACCAATGCCAGCCCAAATTCCACTAGATTCTACATCTGCATCACATCCTCATCAATACACAGCAACAAAGGTCAGTTCCCAAAACCCATGTCTTTCAAAACTCTAGACTTCAATGCCAACACCTCATCTTTTGACCTCCATCTCTAACTTCCCCTGCTTACATTCCCCCCCCCCGCCCCGCAACTGAACTTTAAATGGAACTACAGTCACCAACTCAACAAACCTGGAAAGTTTGCACCTAGGCACTTTGCCATAGCCTTGGAAGTGTTTGTGTATACTGTACTAGAATTTCTGGGAAATATAGTCACCAGCTGTGTTGCATTGAGGTCATATGAACATATAATTCACAATCACAAGCTGTGGTACTTTGAAAATAGGAGGGGTGTCCTGTATTGTAATTGGATGCTTTACATCCACCAAACAACTCTATAAATGTGTTGGAACTTATGATACTTGAGTCTAACATGGAAACAGATTTCCAAAGTTTTCACAATTGAGAGACATAGACTAAAACTAAAATCAAAGCACTTTCATTTGTATACATCTCTTTCTTTACTTGGAACTACACAACCAACTAACATCAAAAGACACTTTTGTTTTGGTCATGCTTTATAAACTTTTTCTTGCACAAAGAGTAATGAATTGAGAATGGTACATTATCAGAAGCAGCATTCAAATATATCCATCATTTTAATCACCCAAATGGTGCTCTTCCAGGATGGGGAGAAATATAGAAAATAGTCATAAGCCCTTTAAGGTTGATCCCCCACTCATAGACTCATAGAATAGAAACACACCCTTTGGTTCAACTCGTCCATGCCAACTATGGTGCCCACTAAACCGGTCCTATTTGCATGCGTATGGCTCATATCCCTTTCAACCCTTCCTTACTATGTACTTATCCAAATGTCTTTTAAATGATGTTATTCAATAAAATCATGGTGAGTCTTCTGAATTCAATAACCTGTGTCTGCTTTCTCCCCATATATCCTGATCACTTCAAACTTAAGAAAGGTATCCAGCTCTCCTTCGTGGATACACAGTATGTTGCTCAAGAATCCAGTATAGAAGAGTGGTGGGCAATTTTGTTGAGTGGTGTGGGCTGGATCACCTGCAGCTCAACATCACAAAGACGAAGGAGTTGGTGGTGGACTTCTGGAAGGTGAAAACACCCTGCATTCCCATCTCCGTCAAAGGAATGGATGTGGAAGTCGT
This sequence comes from Mobula birostris, assembly GCF_030028105.1. NCBI lineage: Eukaryota > Metazoa > Chordata > Chondrichthyes > Myliobatiformes > Myliobatidae > Mobula > Mobula birostris. The sequence continues at coordinate 72,341,969 of NC_092380.1, read as the reverse complement.
CTGGGACTACGAATACCCGGGAACTCATCAGGACAATAATCTGGACTCAACTAAAAATATGGAGGCTCTGTACTAAAAGGGACAGAGCTGACTGTACTTCCTGAGGAGACTCCGATCATTCAATATCTGCAGTACTATGCTGCAGAAGTTCTACGACTCAGTGGTGGCCAGCATTCTATTCGATGCTGTCCTCTGCTGGGGCAGCAGGATGAGAGCAGCTGACACCAAGGAGATTGATAAGCTTCTCTGGAAGGCTGTTTTTGTGTTCTGGGGGGTGGAACTGGGTTCCCTAGTGGTTGCGTCTGAGAGCTTAGAGCTAGGAATGGGTTTTACTGAGAATAAATCTAAAACTTAGCAATTATTTTTAGTGATTTTATTGTTTCGTGCACATCTTTCGGCGAATGTTATCTTCTTTCACATTAATCTGTTTTCAATTTAAAAACAAATGTTCAATGAGTCAAACTAGGAAAGAAGGACTTTTTTTCTGCAGTCGTTCCATAACTGTTCAATACATGTTTGATACTTGTTTCATCCTGAGACGCCAGGCGTCTGCACCAGCGGTGCGTCCCAGGTTTTTGCCAATCAGTTTACAATTGACATTCGTGCGCTACAGAGTTGTGCTTTGTCCATCCTTTGTGAACATTTGCAGTTTTGTACTTTTTCGAAAATTAAGCCTTGTTTTTACATTCAGATACCCATCACAGTGCAAAAGAAAATGAGCAAAAGAAAAGCAGAAAGTGATAGTAATTCAATGAACAGTGGGAAAATGAGTTCTTATTTATAGTGGGTCCGTCAGGAAAACCGTTGTGCATTGTTTGTGAAAACACTTTCTCACATAATAGAAGACATGATCTTAATAGACACTATAAAACACAACATCAGACGGAAATAGAAGGAAAACTGAAGCTACTGCTTGGGTCTGAATTACAGAAAGAATATGTGATTAAGAAAAAGGAAGAAATCAAAAGAAGACAAAATATATTTGTTAAAAGTCTCATTAAGGTAAGTAATGTTTATCTTGTTTTGTATTAAATCAATATATCATGTAAAATGCTAAATATGTCTATATTCACATATTTTTACAAGAATTGAATGGGGGTACAAGAGTTGTATGGCGCATCTGAACTCATGTACGAAAAAATTGACGCGTGGAATGTGAAAGGTTGGCCACCCCTGCTCTATGACATAATGCAGTGGTTCCCAACCACCAGGCCGTGGACCGGTACCAGGCTGCAAAGCATGTGGTACCGGGCCGCGAGGAAACGATATGATTTGGCGATATGAAACAATATGAGTCAGCTGCACCTTTCCTCATTCCCTGTCACTCACTGTTGAACTTGAACACCACCCTCCGTCGGCCAGTCTGCAAGAATATTGTCAGTATTAAACCGGTCCGTGGTGCCATAAAGGCTGGGTCCCCTGACATAATGGACAAACAGAGGAGCATCTTAACAGACTGATTTCACCAAGGTGCACCACTGAATGCCACAGGAGATCCTTTCTCCCTGTGGCTATAAGACTCTACAACTTCTCCTCCTCAAGCATATAAGAGTATGATTTCACTGCACTATTACTTTTTAATGCATATTTCGAATTCTTTTCGTACCTCAATGCTTATATTTTGTGTTTTAAAATATATATTTCTGACTGAACAACCTTGCAACAATAATTTCCTTCAGGATTAATAAAGTTTTATCTTATCTACAGTGTCTAGTCTTGAAAATGATTCCAATGCCAGACTTGTTTTAATTCAGTAGCTGGATTTGCCAAGAAACATAGGTCTAGAAAGTATTTTCAGTTAATTTATAGGAAACCATGTTCTAATTCCTAGTTTTCTTTCTCTATGTTTCAAGTTCTAACCCGTAGGAGCTTACCAGAATGTCCAAACTCCATAAAATGGACAGCAGATTTTACCAACCCATGCAATTGCCTGTAAAATGGCCACCCATTAGTAGCAAAGGAGAGCATCATAATATCAAGAAAGGTCAACGGCATTAAAACTGGCCTGTTTTTCCTTTTTTGTACCTACCTAAAGATGATCCTCTTCCTGGAGTACCTCCCACAGGGCTGGGTATGCTGCTTTTGTTGGGCAGATTGACTGGACTGGATTTATTTGTATGGAAGAAGCTTTGGGTGGGTGATGTGGGGGATCGGACAGGTTCTGAAGTCTTAGGCCTGGCTGACAGATTGAGTGGCTGAGCTGCTTCATCCTGCAGATGAACCAAAAGTGAGAACACACATCAACAGTGAAATCTGCACAAACCTGACACACTCTTTTAAAGAATTGGTATTGGATCCCAGTCCATCCAGTTGCACACCACACAAGGATACTCCAGCTACAACAGTTTTAAAAATTTCTAAATTTTCATTGTAATCATAATTTCAGGATTTAACTTAAGAAACTTTAACCTGACTGAATAAAATTGTGAACTCTACCGATTGAAAATTTGTTGATATTTAAATCTCATTTTTTAAATTTCATCTTTAAACAAAAGCTGGTGCTAATTTTATAAAATTATCATTAAGATTAACCGTCTAGACAATTGGAAAAGAAAGTGGTCCTGCTTAATCAGCAGCTTAGACTTTTGGAGAGCCTGCACCCAAAATGGATATTGGAAAGCTGCACTGTCAATTGTAAGTACACTTCTAAAAGTGCTTAAGTTTCATAAGAAAGGTGGTGCTCACTCTGAAGACAATTTCTTCTGTAAAATCAGTTAAAGGATAGCTAAAAGGGAATAATAGAAGAATAATTTCAGAGTGGGATGACTTGTTTCCCGAAATGACCTGAAGTATGTGGTGGAACCCAACTATTCTTAATTCATACGTAGCACTTACTCCAAAAGCACAGCTCAAGTTGTTAAGATCTGCAGATGACACTATTACGAAAGGGAATTGTTAAGTCTATTAAAGCAGGCTTCAGGGCTTGGTAATCTTGTTTCTAAATTGAGACCATTTAATATGCTACCAAGATAAAAGAACTTTGTTAACTGCTTTCCCTGTCATTTGGAAACAACCTCGATGACATAACAGAAGACAATAACTTAGTAGTTTGTAACATGTAGTATCCTCTTATTATACAAACCACATAATAAGAAAGAGAGCATTGCAGGAAAAGAGAAACTTAAATGCAAACATGGCCAGCAAAAGCCTGTCATTACTAAAATTGCAGCAGCAACCACATTGATACAGCAAGCAGATATTTACTGAAACTTAGATACTGAAATTGGAAATCCGCATTATCAGATTTATTCTCTCAGAACTTACCATAACAGTCATTTAGAAATATGCCAATATATATTTATCCTGATGTAAACATTATTAATTTTGAACTTACACATATTTTAAGGGGCACCAGAAGACAGAACGTTACCTATTTTGTGAAAACATTTAGAGGTAGCCTTTTAGCTTTTACTGCCTGGCAGTAGCTAATCAACTTGACCCCTTCCATTAATTAATTTTATCTACTGACAGAGCAAATTAAAACATACGTCTAATGTCAAAGTCACTCCGGTCATAATGACCAATGTTTATCTGGACTGTCCTATCCAAACAAACATCCCAGACCTCACATGAACTCTGCCACCTGTAACATGCCAGTTCCCCATATCTTTTCAGACTGAAGGCAGTGTTATGTTGCTTGTCTGTTATGAGTGTTATACAATTCTAAGAGTGAAAAACAAGTTACCCTTTCAAGGTTGTTTTGCTTTGATTGAGCTTTTTCTGCATTGAAATTCTCACATTGTTGAAATTTCTGCATCACACACACAGTTGACAAAGGACTTGCTTTGGAACATTGCAGGACTTAGACCATATTGTCTTGGGAGCAGCCATCCTTGGCCAAACTGAGAGACCCGCAGGAATTACTTACCTTCAGTGTTGGCATTACCTACCTCCCTCTACACACTGAAACAAACTACTCATAGTCACTTTAATTTTCCATCCAACTCCCACATAGAGAAGCAACAATACATCTTCCATCTGGGCAAATTCTCTGAGTATACAGTATGTAACAAGGTTAATTCTGTATATCTTTCCACAAGTGCAGTCTGACCTGCTTGGTACTTCTAAAATGTTTTGTTTTAATCCCATACAACCCCAATGTCCTGCTCACTCCCAGAACCTTTGATTCTTTGACATTTCCTCCCCCCTTGCTATACTTCCAAACCCCACCTACATGTCAACATGGCAGCCTCTGTTCTGTTTCTACTTCGTGCAATACATCAACATGCAAGGCTGCCTGATATTTGCACTCACCACCAGGAGATGAGGGTTGTCCTTCCCTATGCCCAGCTCACCACCCTCCTAAATAATATGCTTCAATCCTACCCTCCACCTCATGACTTTTGCCACCAAACATAGATAGGGAAGGAAGTCCTTGCTTCAGGACTCATAATGACGACTATTAGGTCTATGGTTGATCTAAATCACATTTTAGGGTTCTGCTGCTGGAAGGAGGAGAGAGCCAGATGGAACATTTTGAGTGCGAGGTGTGCCGCGCCCAACTACTGAATTTAATATGGTAGGACAATGACAGAAATCCTATTCATCAATCCCAGTCTAAAGCAGTCTTTTAGAGCATTCCAGTGCTGCTCAATCTCCTGGATGTAAGGTACAGATTGAATGGTTGATGCATGCCTTGGCAAATGATTGAAGGGTACAGGATTACCATAAGACTATAAAACCAGCAAACTCAGGAGCAGAGTAAGGCCATTTCGCCTATTGAGAATGCTCTGCCATTTCACCATGATTGATTGATTATCAGTCTTAACCCCATCCTCCTGTCTTCCCCTGTGACCTTGGATACCCTTCCTGCTCAAGAACCTTTCAACTTCCATTTTAAATATACGCTATGACTTACAGAGGGCAATGTGGCAATGAATTACACAGATTCACCACTCTCTGACTAAAGAAATTCCTTTTCATTTCTGTTCTAAAGGGATGTCCTTGTATTCTTGGGCTGCACTCTCTGGTGCTAGACTTCCCCCCTCTATAGGGAACATTCTCTCCACATCCATTTTGTCAAAGCTTTTCAATATTCAATAGATTTCAGTGAGATTCCCCCCCCTCATTCTTCTAAACCCCTGCAAGTATGGCCCCAGAGCCATCAAACAGTCTTCATACATTAGCCCTTTCATTCCTGGGACTATTCTCATGAACCTCCTCTGGTTCCTCTCCAATGCCAACGCATTCTTCCTTAGGTATGGAGCCCAAAACTGTTCACAATACTCCAAGTGCAGTCTGACCAATGGCTTATAAAGCCTTAGGATTACATCTTTGCTTTTATATTCTAGTCCTCTTGAAATGTATTCTAACATTGCATTTGCTTCCTGACACTGACTTAACCTGTAAGTTAACTTTTAAGGCATCCTAAATGAAGATTCCAAAGTCCCTTTGCAACTCTGATTTCTGAATTTTCTCCCACTGAAAAAATAGTCTATATCTTTATTCTTTTTTTTTAAAATACATGACCATACGCTTCCCTACATTGTATCCTATCTGCCATTTCATTACCCATTCTCCTAATCTGTTTGTCCTTCTGCAGACTCTTTGCTTCCTCAACACTATCTGACCCACCACCTATCTTTGTTTCAAATACAAACTTGATCACAAAGCCCTCAATTCCATCACCCAAATCAAGGACCTATAGGGCACCATGGTAGTGTAGTACACTATGGTAAGCATGATGCTTTTACATCTCAGGGTGTCGGAGTTCAGAGTTTAATACTGGCATCCTCTGTAAAGAAATTTGTATAAACATTCCATGTGTGCATGTATTTCCTCCAGGTGCTCCAATTTCCTCCTACAGTCCAAAGACATACCAGTTGGTAGGCTGCTTGGTCATTGTAAATTGTCCCATTATTAGGCTAGGGTTAAACCAGTGGGTTGCTGGGCAGTGTGGCTTGGTTAAGGGGAAGGGTCTGTTCTGTGCTGTGTCTCTAAGTACAAAGTACGAATAAATAATGTGAAAAGAAGCAATCCCAACACCGACCCCTGTGGAAGACCACTGGACACTGGTAGCCAACCAGAACCATTACAGAAATCATTTTCAACAACGGTGTTCCACACAGAACAACCTGCTGTCCATCACTAGCTGGGCTCGCGTATAAAGAATGATCACTTGGGTGAGATAGCAGAGACCAACATTTACCATGGATTTCTAATATGGGGTAAATTACAAATTACCACAGAGAACAGGAAATGAGTCTGGACAAAATAAATGTTGTGTGCATCCTCTTTTAAAACACTCATTAAGATTTGGTGTGTTTGTGCATCTGCAGCAGGAACAGAAAATTGCTCCTCTGATAGTTTCAAAAACCTGCAGTATTAACTGTGGTACATTGCATAGTTAATTGAAAATACGAAATAACAAAGAGTGAATACAACATCTGATTATTTGGTTGGATGCTACTTTTTAACCTCAGGGACAGAAGTGGTTCTCTCCTGTAACATTCAAATAAGAAGCTAATTAGCCAATTCCTAAAAGATTTAACTAAAGGAAGGCTCATTAGTCTCTCTCTGTACTTGCCTTTATTTACATAAACACAGTAATTTTATTATTGTAATGTCGGTGCTTACTCATGTTGACAAATTTAATTTGGAACTAATATACTTTGCATTTCTAACTATCAGCTCAACTACATTTGAAATGTCTTCTAACAAGAAAGAGTTAAATATCCCACTTTGTTTTCTGAATTCAAAATTGAAATGATCCTTCTATGCATAAGCCTGGTTTAACCAGTTATGGTGCAACTCATGCTTCTGGATGCATGTTCTGTGTTAAGGGTGGACAACAAAACCCTCTGAGCTGTAATGAGGGAGCTGTTTTGTTAATCGTGATCTACCCCAGACTGGAAGTTAAATCAGAACTAAGCTACATGAAATTCACACAGAAATGCTAAAAATATTTAGCCCATCAGGCGGTGTTCAATGCGAGAGTAAGAGACTTAATGTTTCAGATTGATGACCTTTTATCGAACTAGGAGAATTTTGTTATAAAGTGAGTTTAAAGATTGGAAAAAAGGGACAAGAACAAAAGAGGAATTGTGTGGTGTGACGGAGACATTAAATGGCTAAAGGGATGCAGGATAAAATAAGATAGCGATAAGCATGTAAAGAAACAAGAGATAAATGTAGAAACGGTGTAAATGTAAATAGCTGATGAAAGGATCAGATGCAGGGTTCAATCCAGAAAGCTGTCTTGTCCCCAGAGAGGGAACGGAAAGCTGTTCCTCAAGTTTTCTTTGAGCTTCACTAGAATAGAATGGAAGCATGGGAAAGAAATTGGTGTAGAAGTGGAACAGAGACTTAAAGTGACAAGTGTCCAGAAGTTTGAGGGGATACATGTCCTATGATGTTATTATTGGAGTTATTACTCATTGATCAGCTAATTATTTCATTCACAGTTGCCATCACACAAAGACTGATTTTTCAGTTATAATATTAATTGTCCCCTAAAAGTTTCCTTCCTGTGAATAATTTATAGAGTCATAGAAAGATACAGCACAGAAATGAGCCTACCTTAGCAATGCCGATAGTAATGCCTATCTATGCTAACCTCATTTGCCCATATTTGGCCCATGTCCTTCTGCTCCTTTCCTCTCCAAGTATCTGTCCAAAGTAATCTGTACAAAGCTAATTCAGTCCAAATATTAGATTAGATTATGAGGACACTCAGTCCTCGTTTATTGTCATTTAGAAATGCATGCATTAATAAATGATACAATGTTCCTCCGGTGTGATATCACAGAAACACAAGACAGACCAAGACTAAAACTGACAAAAACCACATAATTATAACATATAGTTACAACAATGCAGAGCAATACAGTAATTTGATAAGAGCAGACCATAGGCACGGTAAAAAAAAGTCTCAAAGTCCCGATATTCAACAACCTGTAGGAAAAACCTGCCCCTGGGATCTCCTTTAAACCTGTGCCCTCTAGTTATGAACTCCCTTGCCCTGGGAAACCTTATCTATGCCCATCATAATTCTGTAAATCGCTATAACGTGAACCCTTGGCCTTTACATGCAAGTAGAAATAAACCCAGCCTATCCAACCTCTCTTTCTAACTACAGTCCTCCAAACCAAGCAAAGCCAATCTCTTCTGCACTCTCTTTATTGCTGCCATGTCCTTCCTGTAGTGTGTAGAAAAGTGAAAGGTACACAACATTCTTTGTGCAACTGTAACATGACATCTCAACATTTATCCTCAGTGCTTCAGACAATGAAGGCAAGCATAACAAATACCCTTTGAATTGTCCTATCCACCCATGTCATCACTTTCAGGAAGCTACAGACTTGCATCTCAAGATCTCTCTGTACATCACCAATCCTAAGGTCTTTGCCATTTACTCTATAATTTCTAACAGAATTTGACCTTCCAAGCTGCATTACATCATAATTGTCTGGATTAAATTCCATTTTCCATTGCTCCCCGCAAATGTTCAACTGTGTTTCTTCTCTTCTTGCTTTCAAAGTACTTCTGAAGCTTTTTCTTTCATTGTTCTTTGCTTTTCACATCCAAACTTTCCCTCTGTTAATCTTGTTATGTTTCCTATGATAAAGTATTTGATATTAGATTTGCTGTCTACGTTCTACATGGAGCTTCAACCTGAAGGGGCATGGATACAAGTACAGACAACATGAAACTTAGTTGCAATGTACCCAAGATCAAACTATCAATTCAACACTTGACTTGATGTCCCTAAGATCAAGGAGTCCACTGAAAATACCTGCTTAGATAAAACAGATGAAGAATGCTCCCACTTCACACAGGGAAACAAGATGCTACAGGAGAGCAGACAGTATTGAAAAGAGATATCTTAAAACTAGCTCATGGAATAAGGCATATTGCATTACAGCAGTTAAGTTCTATGGTGTTTAATCACTATATGAGCTAGACCTTTACATTATACGGCAACACCTAGGATTCTAGGTTCATTTTTAACTTTACAGTATTTTCTGAATAAGTATCTAATAATTACTATTTATTTGGTGTTTTCAAATGAAAGCTAAAAGAATAATTTATCAAGAAGATGCTTTTTATAATTACATCAAAGATTTTTGGAGATTCTCTAAATATAATTTAGATTGTTCTATGGCGAATACTGAGGAATGTTGTATTAATATTGATTTCAATAACCACAAATCGCTGTTTCAAAACATTTCACCTGAAACCTGAAATCAGGAAATGTTCTCCACATCAGGAGAACTAGACTGACGTGTCCAAACTGACACATTTTTTAAAATTATACAGCCCCAATCTTGATCTGTAAGATCAGCAATTTTATTTAGTTTCAATTTTATCCAACTACCTCCTACTTAGAATAGTTTCCCCTTCTTTCTGTCTGATAGTACATTCATGATAGCCTAGCTACAACAGTGTTTAACCTTAAGATATTTCTTTCCAGCTTCAATTCTGAGTCTATTAGGAAATAGGCCCTTTTCAGCATGTTAATTTCAGGGCCGCACTGCTACCTGGAGATAACTGCTTTAAATCCCCCTTCAGCCCACCAAACTTTCAACATGTGACTGCAACTGAATGAATGAACTTCCAGTTACTCTGAACTAGCAATATTGAAAATCAGCAAGTAATTCTATTTAACTTCCTTTCCAATATGCAGCAGGAATTTCAATAGGTGGATTTTCAAAACCTATTGTTAACTTGTAGTGTCTGTTTTCCTCGGGACATTCAAAAGTGCTTCATAGAAAATAATTATTTTGAAGAGGAATTGATATTATCATATGGAAAATGAAGAGGTGCTTGGAATCAATTTTCCTTTGCTGTCCCCTCACACAGATTTTTACACAGCACTCTGCTAAGAAACAAAGAGCTCACTTTTGGAGGAAAGGTGACCAAGGATGTTGATCAGCAGTTAAGTGCCCAACAGCATTAACATGAAGTGTATCTAACATCAGTATATACCTGCTTTCTGTCAATAAAGTCTACATCAAATTGTTGAGGATAAGCTTAGGATACATTATAAATCTTGAAATCCTTGTCTTTCACTTCAAAAATATCAGCCACAGAAAGAAATTGATCAATGCTGAAAGATTTCAGACATGTTCACCAAGTTAAATTAAATCACCTTTTTGATATTATGTTAGCCTTCTTCTCAAGATACTAAATGAATATGACAAGGGTCAATCTAACACATTGTAAATAGTGTATCCAAACTATAGTCTGCTGGGTTGAATGGCTTGTTTTGCTGCATATTCTTGTTTGCTCTTAACGATTAGCCTAGACTTGGCCTAGTTGTCTCAACTCTAAATGAGAAGAACGGAGAATCACACTAAGCTCAATGCTACGTTAAGTATATACACAAAATGCTGGAGGAATTCAGCAGGCCAGGCAGCATCTTTGGAAAAGAATAAACAGTTAAAACAGGAAGGTATGCTGATTTATCACCTTAGTGACCATAACTCAAGCTATTTTGTTGGCTATGAAATATATGGGTACCCTGCAATTCAGAACAGCTTCTACACATCTTCTACAAACCAAATTTGACATTGAGCTTCATAAGGAGATGTTAGGGCAGATGGCTCATATAAAATTATAAGGGGCATAGATAGACAGCTGATATATTTTTTCCAGGGTTAGAAATGACTAATGACTAATGACAGGGTTAGAAATTACTATCATGGAAGGTGAGGGAATGCAAGTTCACGGGAGATGTACACGGCGCATATTTTTTTACATAGAGAAGTGGTGAGTGCCTAGAATGAGCTGCCATGAATGGTAAAGAGGAAAACACAAAGAGGTATTTAAGATGTTCTTATTTAGATGCATGAATATGGAGAGAATGAATGGATATGGGTTTGTGTCAGCAGAAGGGATTAGTTAGGTTAGATCTTTAATCACCAGTTTTGTTGGTTCACCACAACATCGTGGACTGAAGGGCCTAAACTTGTGCTGTACAATTCCATGTTCTATGACCAATAGTTTACTGATGTTTCGCAGAACGCAGTATGACTGTTGTATTTCCATTACAAGGGCGGCAGTAATCAAAAAATACTTAATTGGCTGTAAATGTTTGGGGTGTTCTGAAAGCAGTGAGAAATGCAGACGTCTTTCTGCCTTTTTCAGACATCCCACCTCTCCCAGAAGTTCCCAGAGTCTCCCACATATTGATAGCAGCTCCCTGATGCCCGGAAATTATATACAATATCCCAGAAATTGATTTTTTTGAGAGGGAGAGGGAGAGGGAGAGGGAGAGTGAGCATTCTGATTGGTCTCTCTTAGTGCTAAGTAGACCTATCAGTTTTCTCTGTGGGTGGGTTTTACAGTCGACCTCAAAAATAATGACAGTGTTGTTCACTGCACTGTTTGCAACAGTGACTTTTCTATTGCCCATGGTGGGTTAAAATGTAAATGACATGTTGAGGTGAGATTAACAGGTGTCGTTCGTTCATTAGCATAGCTAATGTTATTTAAACTAACAACTAATAGAAGTTGCTGGTGCAGCTAGCTGCTAAGGAGCTACTCTATTGATGTCCTACGTGATGAGGCCAAACTCCCTGTAGACTTGCTTAAAGTTGTAATAGAATAAACATGATAACATAATATTATATAATATAATATAATATAAGTACATATTTTAATGTCACATTTTCTGCATATACCCAACTTGGTTTACAGATTAGACAAAATCACTAAACGAATTATTACATACACTCTTGGAGGTCGACAGGGTGGGGGGCGGAGAAATGGGGTTGCGGGGGGCAGCGGTGCTACCTCCCTGAAATGAGTTTTTGCAGGGTGGGATGTCAGCTTTTTGTATTTCTGAAACCAAGGAAATGTTAATTATTGAAACAAAACAACTAAGATAGAATGGCAAAATAGTGGGAATGCAGATGGGTGCTTAATATCAGAACCACTATCTCTACCATGCTCTTGGCGTGCCTCCCCCATCTCAGAACGCTGTGTGGTAAATTCATTGCATTGATATTGACAACTTGGACAAATGGGGCAAATATGGGGAAGGCTGGTGCGTTATAGTACTTTGCAAAAGTCTTATGTACATATATATTGCTAGGGTGCCTAAGACTTCTGCACAGTACTGCATATTGGTTAAAATAGGAAGGTGGTTGGGAAACAGAAATAAGGGTATTTAGCTTTGTATTAGCTTAGTAGTATTAAGTGTTATTTGGTAACTGGAAAGGCATAATATACAGTATTGTGCAGAAATCTTAGGCACCCCAGCTATATATATATATAAATAATATGTGCCTAAGAATTTGCACAGTCCTGTATAAACTTATTTCAGGTAAGTTATTCTGTAAGTGAATGAATATTCCTCCAAGAGGACCAGAACCTTGTCATGGTTTGTGTGCTTCAATGACACGGAGAGCTATGTTGGCTCGAGTCAGAGCTTAATGCTTTGGCTCTTGGTAGGGTCACCCATGCCAAACAGGTCAAAGGGTAGAGGCCAGACTAAAAGTGGTCCACCGATCCTCCAGGTTCAGGGCTTCAGCTCAGGGCTAATAACCCTGATTGGTCAAACAAAACTGTTCTGGAAATGGCAATGAAGAATCCTTCTATATCTGTGTGTGACACCATTCCTGAGTGTCCACCTGGGACTTTTATGTCTAACAGTATTGGAAAAAGAAGAAACTACTGAGATGATGAAGGAAGCTGCGAATGCCGCCAGAGATGGTGGACCTTCATTGCTGTACCAAACACCAGCAGTGTAACAGGCAAAAGAACAAGAATGAACATTGGTCACATACCGTAGAAAATAAAAAAGCAAGCTTAATGTACACATCGTTGCAAGCATCTCTGTTATAAGCTGTGGTATCTATCCTGTATATATCACAATTCAGATACAACCTTTCCTTGATAACCTGCTGGTGCACAGAAATCAGTGTTTCACCATCAGCTCCCAATTTATACTGTGTTCACATTTATTTATATTGATCTCAGGCTGAGGTTAATTAGATCACGTTCTCACAGGAAGCACCTGAGTAACATAATAAAATGGATCAAGTTAAACAAAGTTCTGGCTTAATAGCTGAAAAATCACACTTGGGCACTTTGGAGTCCCCAGGTGCTTCGCCCTGGAAGATTAGCTCCCATAAGTAATATTTAATAATCCCATTAATATTTGATAGCTTACACATCAAAGCTTCTAACAATGAATTAGCAGCAACTTATGTAGACAAGGATTCTATTGGGCAAGGGAAACTCTGGGTAGAGCACATAATAACAGATGTACAATATCTACCTTGACTTGAGCCACAGGGCTGGTCCCGTGCTTTTCGTTTTTTATTGTGGTTGGTGAGAGTGCGCCTGCTGGATTTGTTGGCTGTTGAGTGGACGGGATCTTAGCACCAGGTGAAGCTTGCATACTGGCCAGTTGTGCTGCATACAGCTGCTAAAGAAAAGAGAACACACTTCATGAGTCTCATCACTTTGTACCCACCTGTGACACTAAGGAAGATGTGTGCAGATATGAAATGCATGTAGAGGACAGCATTCATTCTTATATCATTGGACACTAAAACACGATATATATTTTGATCAGAATGGCTAGAATTCTTTTCTACCAGCAATGTTGCATACCATAGGTCATTGAAAAAAACAAGCAATGACTTAACACATACACACACACACACACACACACACACACACACACAAAGTGATCACATTCAACAACATACTCTACACAATATAAAAGATGCTAAATCATACTTAGTACCACAAACATTTATTTACTTGGTGGGCTGTTGAGCTACCATGCAAATAGTTGTTCCACAGCTCAGAAACATAAAGCTTATCCTCCCACGGGCTGCCAACATTATTTGCGTTCTGAGATTGTCTCCTGCTCCTCGTCTCATTTATCATGAATCATTGTTTTAATTCCATTAATAAGTTTTTGTTGTCGCTGTGAGAGAATGCAATGCTGATAAACAGAATATATCTCCTCACTAACTGATGCTTCTCCACTCCCCTACTGCTTGACGAACCCAGTATACGGCTGTTCTCCAGAATTTTCTTGCTAGACCTCTCTGCTTCAGCTCTCTTTCTATATGTACTTCTAAAAACACTCCTCTTTGCCTATTCCAAGAGTCTGTATCCTCATCTCTTAACATCTTTTCATTCCCACTCTGTTTCAAAACCATATACAGCATGTACACATCACTGTATATGCAAGTGATTTGTATCATGCACAGTGTGGGTAAAGGATCTGCATATTATCTACATATTTAATTTGTAGAGTGTGCATAAATCATATGTGTGAATAAAAAAAAACACTGTTGCTAACGAATCACCATCTTGCAAAGCCAGATCTCTACCCAGAGTCTGTATGTGCTTCAGGAATACCCTGAGGTCATCTTGTCTATTATTGATTTTCTGCAGTTGTTAGCTAGGAAAAGAACACAATAAAAATAATTTCCACAATAATATATTGCTGTTTCATTTGAGTAATCTTTACATTTTACAATGTTAGGATGGGTGTTTCTGCTGTAATATTTTAAGACAGAAATGACATCACAATAATAGGTTATTTGGAGAATTAAGTATGCATTCTAGATATTTATGCTCCCATCTCACTATTCCATCAGAATGATCCTCTCTTTCTCATTTCCTTAATTGTATCATTCTATTCAATTATCATGCCAGGAGGTGGTAGTAGATTCCACCTTCTAAGAACTCTCAAGTAAAGGTAAGGAGGTAAATACAAACTAATGAGCCACACCCACCATCAAGAATCTATTCCAACTATTGCTTCCCCAGGACAAAAAATAAATAAAAGATACTGAGTATATGTTAATGCTTGAACAGTAAACATTTGTAGAAAGTCACTTGAATTTTTCATTCTTACTAACTTGCAAAAGTCTTACAGGGTTCAACGGACTGGTTGACAAGATAATATTTCCTGCTGAGAACGCCAGAACCACAGGTCACAGTCTCAGAACAAGGGACAAACCACTTATGAATGACGTGATGGGAAATTTCTTCAGTTAGAGAATGGCCAGCCTTTGGAATTATCTTCATCAGGGAAATGTGGAAGCTCGGCCACTGGGTGCATTCAGATGACAAATGAATAGGTTTTTAGGTATTAAGAGATTTAAGACACATGGGCATGGTGCAGGAAAGTGATGCTGAGATAGAAGATCAGTCATCATCCTGATGAATTATGGAGAAGGCTCAAAGGGCTGGATTGGTGTGGCCTCTATTTCTGATTCGTATGTTTTACTTTCTGGGGGTTGCAAACACAGTTTTATTTTATAGAACGTAGAACATAGGAATCTACAGCACATTACAGGCCCTTCGGCCCACAATGTTGCACTGACCATGTAACCTACTCTAGAAACTGCCTAGAATTTCCCTAGTGCATAGCCCTCTATTTTTCTAAGCTCCATGTATTATCTTATAGGCATCCGTTCATCTCATGAGACCACGGATTTGCGCCTTGGAAGGTTGTATGGAAGACCAGCAGTTGCCCATGCTGCAAGTCTCCCCTCTCCACACCACCGATGTTGTCCAAAGGAAGGGCATTCGGACCCATACAGCTTGGCACCAGTGTCGTCGCAGGGCAATGTGTGGTAAAGTGCCTTGCTCAAGGACACACACGCTGTCTCAGCCAAGGCTCAAACTAGCAATCTTTGAATCACCAGACGAACACCTTAACCACTTGGCCACACGCCAACACATGTATTATCTAAGAGGCTCTTAAAAGATTCTATTGTATCCGTTTCCACCACCACCACCGGCAGTGCACTCCGTGCACCCACCACTCTCTGCGTGAAAAACTTACCCCTGACATCCCCTTGGTACCTATTTCCAAGCACCTTAAAACTATGCCCCCTTGGAAAAAAACACAATAAAAATAATTCTCCACAATAATATATTGCTGTTTTATTTGAGTACTCTTTACATCTTACAATGTTAGGATGAGAGTGAAACCATTGCATTTTTTTTCTAACCAATGTCTGCTCTTGAATATGAACGCTATGCTCTCTGGCAAAGGACAATCAGGATTTAATTAAAAGAAGCTTTTCTTTACACTGGATTGAATCCAATGCAGAACTGCACAGCTTTAGTGAGCATTTCTTGAGATTTGTCTTGCCCTCTGTTAGTATTATTTAATCTCTCAGATGCAGAGATTCTCCCAGCAACAAAGGAAGAGAAATCTCTGTGGACTAACACATCTTTAAGTAGGTCTACTCACACTGCTATTATAAGCTACAATACAGTAGCAACATAATGTTTAGCTTTCATTGAAATTGGTCGTGCCTTGAAGTGGGGAGAAATGGAACTAACATGCCAACTCAGATAAATTGAATAGTTACTCTTGCTCCTAAATGTGAATGTTTTGTGATCCTCCATCATTCAAATCATTTGGGTCCTTGATTTCCTCTGCCCTTGATATCATTCCTTGGCCTTGGGAAGTGGGATTTGGACGGTCCTTTGAATTCTGCCTCTGCACATTGATAACATACTGTGGAGGGGGAAGGAGTGATGACCAAGAGGACAGTGTACTTGGAAATGTGACCCTGCCAACTTTAACTACATTAGCTTTGTTCTTTAAAGAAGCTTATTCAGTGCAATAAATAAATAGAAGGCACATTGAGCGTATCATTATCAAGCCAGGTGAGGTCATTTCAAACCCACTTCCAGAAGGACAGTTTTACTGACCCGAGTGCTCTTAAATCAGCAGTGATCCCCTTTCTGACCTCCAGCATATGTTTAGTTCTGTGAAGCGCTCTATAGTGGAATAGACTGATAATCTGAGCTCACTCATTATGAATAGCCATTAGGCAAATGATTCCTTATATAACACTACATTTCAGAGAAGAACACTTTCCAAAATCAGGGGAGAAATTTGCAGTTAGATGCATGTTGTAATGGGGGCTGGGAAGCACATTTTGAGACAAAGTAATACTGTATGCATTACAACACATCTTCTCGTTTTACAAGGCATATTTATGGCTATGGTAACTGTGCAATACAAAGCACAGACAGGATTGTTACTCCCAGCAGTACTGGAACATGTTGAGTTCTGTTATGTTACTTAATTCATGTTTGAATTGCTACCTGATCATACTATTTTAATTTTTGAGACTGCATAATCTCCCAATCACTTATGACCTAGCTTGTATAAGTAAGCATTTACTTCAGCCACTCTCATCATGCAGTGTCTGTGGTATTTTTACTGTAACCCAGTATTCCAACCCACAGGCATCCGGATGTCATGTTGGGTGCACATATTCTGAATGGACTTGTGTACGTAAAGGTGATAAGGAAATAAAAATAACAAATCAGTAGGTGGTTGAGGAATTCTCCAATGGACATACAAAAGCCTTTTCGCTGACCACATCACTTACAATATCTTAAGTTAAAAGTAAGATTCAGCATATGAGTCAAAATAGGGATTTAAAAACTCAGAAACATTCATGGATCATATAATATGTATTTAAAATCTTCTGCGGACATCTGGCCATTTTTTGTGATCAGCACATGATATGCTTTAAGAGCAACATAAATAGCTTCAGTTTCTTTGTCTCAAGCCTATTACAATAGTGTCTTGCTGACTGCGCAATCCATGGGGATAGGGTAGTTCCCTGTAGACTACTGACGCACTAGTTAGGCCTGGGCTACTATTGATTTAAATCCTGGAGAAAGCTTCCCCTGTTTCCGCCTCTTTCCGCAACTTGCTATGTCCAAAGCCATTAGTATTGCTGTATTTTTTGCCTCAACATACTGTGCAGACACTTAATGTGTAATTGGACACTCGGCTTTTGTTCTTTACACTTCGTGTAATTGAGGTTTGCTACTTTATTTAACCAACAGCTTCTCATGCTGCTCCTGGTCATATGTTGCACGTCTAGCATTGTGTTTATACTGAAGTGGGTCTCTAGAGAATCTAGAGCCATTTGCATTACAGTACAGAGAAGGCAATGGTCAGAAATGTTTTTGCATCAGTGCACACACGCACTATCACACATGCTCCAAACAACAATTCACATTTACATAGCATCTTAACTTAGTAAAAATCCTCAAGGGCATTTCACAGCAGCATACCAGACAAAATTAAGCACCAGGCCCTATATGGAGATAATAGAGAAAAAAAGAGGTAAGTTTTATGGAATGACATAAAAGAAAGAAGGAGCACTTTAGGCCTGAGCATAGACCCTTTCATGACTGGAGACACAGCTATAAATAGCAATGCTTTAAATATTGGGGAATATACCAAATTTACCAAGGTTGCAGGTCTGTAGGAAGTGATGGAGGGGTGTGCAGGGAGGCTGTGATCAGACTTGAACAACGGAATTTTGTTGCCTTTCTCTAACTTTTACTACAAAAACCTATGTGTACCTTGTATGTTTCCATCTTCCAAACTTTTCAGTTTCCTTCTCATTTCCTCTGTTATAAACACTGTCCCTTTATTAACTTGTTGTAAATACAATAAATTTATTTTTTTAATGTGAATATACTGCCAAAGAAGCGCATTCACTGACTATCTAAAGCTTTACTTTAAAAGGAAAGAAAATTAGATAGTTTGTGCATACTCCACCAAAACTTTCAAGTAATCCCGTGGAAGAATTATTTCTAGAATGTAAATGATTTTCTTACAGGAAACTAAATCATAATTTAACTTTGCCATTAAATAATTGTAAACATTTATCAGAAGGTTTTTTTTTAAATTCTCTAGTCAATATCTCTAAACTTAATGAGTTTTGGTTCTCTGTGTTTCTGCCACAGCCTTAAGGTGTAGTGCAGGCAACATATACTCCTGTATGCAGGAGAATACACGTGCTTCTCTGGAGGCAATCACCAGTTAGTGGAGTGGTGTTCAAACCTTTGGGATTGAAGGGCCATTTTCAAATTGGAGCAGATCTATTGGTGCACCCATGTGTGTTATTAAATGGAGACCTCTATCTATGCACACACACTGTCATTAAACAGCACATAATGCTAGTCCAAAGTCACTTGCACCAAATTTTACTGCCTGTGTGACTGCCATGAATTTGGAATAAAAAGACTGAAGCCTTCTTTTTCATCTGCTAAAGAGTTCCACATTATTTGGGCTGCTGCTTGAATGTCTCAGTCATCCACTTTGCTGCAAGTAGGTGCTTTCTTTATAATTCCACTATCTTTCATTATAGATCATCATTATCTTTCTCCTCCTGTCATTAACAATCCTCAATGTGACTGCATTTTACCACAGCAGTGATCTCTCTGACTGACACCCTCCCATGCCATCCACTCTGACCATCTCCGTTCCCCCTTACTTGTAACTCTTTTCCAACACGGTCCTTCCCCAGTGATCTCACAGATAGCACCCGACACAATCACTCAACTACTTTGGCTTTCCCATGTCCAGAAAACTATATGAAGCCTCTTTATAACACTACATGTCTGGCTACCCCACCATTATCCACCATCAGTAGTCCTGACACCTGCCTAATCCTCATCACAATCAATTCTCTTCAGCTCACTTGCTAAGTTGCACTAGCCCCACAAAACTGACAGTTCTCTCCGTCAACAGCCCACAACATCAGTAATTCTATCTTGGAGGTTCTACTCCTCAGCCTCTTCCCTAACTCCCTACACACGATCTCTTCCCCCCTTTTCACTACGACAGACCTGAAGGAACCAGCAGACCTGAAGATACTCATAAAAGCTACACATCGATTCAAAATTGTTTACTGTCATTTCTAGTACAAAAGCTTAAAGGAGAAAAAATAATTTCTACTTCGGATCCAATGCAGCATATAAGATAGAGTGAACTAACCAACTCAATACATACAGATTGGTAATAATATCCCCTCCTCACTGACAATCGTAGGCACGCCTCAAAGATGTGTGCTTAGCTCACTGCTCTACTATTTCTACACTCATGACTGTGTAGCTAGGCACAGTTCAAATGCCATTTATAAATTCAGTGATGACACCACTGTTGTTGGCAGAATCTCAGATGGCGACATGGAGAGGTACAGGAGTGAGATAGATGTGGTGTCACAAAAACAATCTTGCACTCAGCATCAGCAAGACCAAGAATTTGGTTCTGGACTTCAGTAAGTGGAAGTTGGGCTGGCCAGTGATGTAGTGGCATCAGCACTGGACTTTGAAGCAGATGATCCTGAGTTTGAATCCAGCCAGGTCCCAACCTCGGAAGCAAGAGTATCTGCACGGAAGAAAGGCCTGGCAATCTGCTTCCATACCTCAGAAAACCCTAAAACCCTAGGGACAACTGCAAAATCCATAGGGTCACCAAGAATCGACAACCACTTGACGGCACTCAACAATAACAAGGGGAAGTTGGGAGAACACATACTAGTTCTCATTGAAGGATGAGCGGTGGAAAAGGGTGAGCCGCTTTAAGTTCTTAAGTGTCAACATCGCTGAGGATCTATCCCAACACACTGATGTCATCACAAAGAAGACACATCAGCAGCTCTACTTCATTAGGTGTTTGAGGAGATCTGGTATGTCACCAAAATACTCTTGAAAATTTCTACAGATGTACATTCGAGAGGAAGCCGAGTGTTAGCATCGCTCCCTCATATGGAAGCCCCAGTGTTCAGGATCAAAAGATGCTGCAGGGAGCTTTAAACTCAGTCAGCTCCATCAGAGCCACGTTCCTCACTATAGGGGACGTCTCAGCAGGTGGTGCCTCAAAAAGGCAGCATCCACCATTAAGGGCCTTCATTATCGGGGACAAGCTTTCTTTTAATAATTACCATCGGGTAGGAGGTACAGGAGACTGAAGACCCTCACTCAATGTTCTATTCACAGCTTCTTCCGATCCGCCATTAGACTTCTGAAAGGTCCATGAATCCATGAACAGTACCTCATTATTCTTCCTTTGTATTATTTATTTCTGTATTTATTGTAACTTGAGATTTTTATGTCTTGCACTGTACTTCTGCCACAAAACGAATTATACAATATATGTCAGTGGTAATAAACCTGTTTCTGTTTTTAATCCACATAAATGAGGAATATAGGGAAGCAAGAAAGGAGCTTAAGAAGGGGCTGAGAAGAGCAAGAAGGGGGCATGAGAAGGCCTTGGCGAGTAGGGTAAAGGAAAACCCCAAGGCATTCTTCAATTATGTGAAGAAGAAAAGGATGACAGGAGTGAAGGTAGGACCCATTAGAGATAAAGGTGGGAAGATGTGCCTGGAGGCTGTGGAAGTGAGCAAGGTCCTCAATGAATACTTCTCTTCAGTATTCACCAATGAGAGGAAACTTGATGATGGTGAGGACAATATGAATGAGGTTGATGTTCTGGAGCATGTTGATATTAACGGAGAGGAGGTGTTGGAGTTGTTAAAATACATTAGGATGGATAAGTCCCCAGGGCCTGATGGAATATTCCCCAGGCTGCTCCACGAGGCAAGGGAAGAGATTGCTGAGCCTCTGGCTAGGATCTTTATGTCCTTGTTGTCCACGGGAATGGTACCAGAGGATTGGAGGGAGGCGAATGTTGTCCCCTTGTTCAAAAAAGGTAGTAGGGATAGTTCGGGTAATTATAGACCAGTGAGCCTTACGTCTGTGGTGGGAAAGCTGTTGGAAAAGATTCTTAGAGATAAGATCCATGGGCATTTAGAGAATCATGGTCTGATCAGGGACAATCAGCATGGCTTTGTGAAGGGCAGATCTTGTCTAACAAGCCTGACAGAGTTCTTTGAGGAGGTGACCAGGCATATAGATGAGGGTAGTGCAGTGGATGTGATCTATATGGAGTTTAGTAAGGCATTTGACAAGGTTCCACACGGTAGGATTATTCAGAAAGTCAGAAGGCATGGGATCCAGGGAAGTTTGGCCAGGTGGATTCAGAATTGGCTTGCCTGCAGAAGGCAGAGGGTGGTGGTGGAGGGAGTACATTCAGATTGGAGGATTGTGACTAGTGGTGTCCCACAAGGATCTGTTCTGGGACCTCTACTTTTTGTGATTTTTATTAACGACCTGGATGTGGGGGTAGAGGGGTGGGTTGGCAAGTTTACAGACAACACAAAAGGTTGGTGGTGTTGTAGATAGTGTAGAGGATTGTCGAAGATTGCAGAGAGACATTGATAGGATGCAGAAGTGGGCTGAGAAGTGGCAGATGGAGTTCAACCCGGAGAAGTGTGAGGTGGTACACTTTGGAAGGGCAAACTCCAAGGCAGAGTTCAAAGTAAATGGCAGGATACTTGGTAGGCTGGAGGTGCAGAGGGATCTGGGGGTACATGTCCACAGATCCCTGAAAGTTGCCTCACAGGTGAATAGGGTAGTTAAGAAAGCTTATGGGGTGTTAGCTTTGATAAGTCAAGGGATAGAGTAAGAGTCCCGATGTAATGATGCAGCTCTATAAAACTCTGGTTAGGCCACAATTGGAGTACTGTGTCCGGTTCTGGTCGCCTCACTATAGGAAGGATGTGGAAGCATTAGAAAGGGTACAGAGGAGATTTACCAGGATGCTGCCTAGTTTAGACAGTATGCATTATGATCAGAGATTAAGGGAGCTAGGGCTTTACTCTTTGGAGAGAAGAAGGATGAGAGGAGACATGATAGAGGTATACAAGATATTAAGAGGAATAGATAGAGTGGATAGCCAGCGCCTCTTCCCCAGGGCACCACTGCTCAATACAAGAGGACATGGCTTTAAGGTAAGGGATGGGAAGTTCAAGGGGGATATTAGAGGAAGGTTTTTTACTCAGAAAGTGGTTGGTGCGTGGAATGCACTGCCTGAGTCAGTGGTGGAGGCAGATACACTCGTGAAGTTTAAGAGACTACTAGACAGGTGTATGGAGAAATTTAAGGTGGGGGGTTATATGGAAGGCAGAGTTTGAGGGTCGGCACAACATTGTGGGCCGAAGGGCCTGTAATGTGCTGTACTATTTTATGTTCTATGTTCTATAATGAGGTCAGGTGTTAAAATCCGTGATAGTGATAACAATAGTCGTGACAAGTCAACATTAAATACCAAGCAACCATCAATGTGGTTACTAGGAAAGGCCAGTTAGTTCAGAGGGATGAGAGCATGAATGAGTTTAGGATAGTACAGGATTTTGAGGGAAATCTACAGGTGGTGGTGCTGTCGCTGCCTAAAGTCATTGGGCTTCTTTTGTTAAAGGTTGTGAATTTGAAAGATAATGTTGGAATAGTACAGGTGAGAAACTGTTGTTCTGTTCACTTTTACCAAGACCCATTGAACCTCTGCTTAGACAAAAGCCATCTTGAAATTAACAGAAGTCACTCTCACCTCAACTTTGGAGTTCAATGCTTTAGTCCTCGCTTGGACCAGGTCTGCATTGAGGCAAAATTCAAATTAGACATCAGCATGTAGGTTGTTGTTGGTGACTGATCAACCGCTTGGTAGCTGATAGCACCTTCCACCATGTGATAGGATGGTAATTAGTCAGGCTAGATTTGTCCTTTATGTGCACTGATGGACAGATGTCATGTTTGTAACTGTACAGAATTACCTCAGCTAAAAGCATAGCTACTTCTGGAACACAGGTCTTTAGTATTACAGCTGGAGTGTTGTCTGGTCCAGTGGTCTTTGCTGTAGGCTCTCAGACATTTGAGATCACATGAAGCATATCAAATTGATTAAGACACAAGAGACTGCAAATAGTGGAATCTGGAGCAACACACAATCTGCTGGACGTTCTCAGCCGGTCGAGCAGCATCGATAGGAGGAAAGAAAGTTCAATGTTTCAGACTGAAACCCTGCACTAGTACTGACAGTGGAAAAGCAAGGCGGTTGGTATAGAGAGGGAAGGGCAACGCCAGGAAAGGATGACTGGTGGACTGAAGAGGGTGCCCTAGAGATCTCAGGAGGAAGTGAAGGGCGGTCATTCAATCAGCAATTCTGGTGAACACAGTTTAGAATGCTGTCTTTAACATTTACTTGCCTGGCCCTGCCATCTTTAAGTT
This sequence comes from Mobula birostris, assembly GCF_030028105.1. Taxonomy (NCBI): domain Eukaryota; kingdom Metazoa; phylum Chordata; class Chondrichthyes; order Myliobatiformes; family Myliobatidae; genus Mobula; species Mobula birostris. Next base: position 72,318,095 of record NC_092380.1, on the reverse strand, counting down.
TGAGGATATTCTTGGAGTCTCTTCCTCCTATTAAATGTCTAATTGCCCAAGACCATTTCCCTCAAGTTACGGCATAACTGCAGGGCTTTGATCTAATGCATCAGTTGTCAGATCTAGTGCACGGTAGCTTCATTGTTTAGTGTTGCAGCTTCATCAGATTGGTACCACATTAGCAGGGATGTCTGGAACTTCTCCTTGCATATTCTTCATTGATCCTGGGTTGATCCCTTAACTTGATAGTAGAGGTATAATGAGGGATATACTGGGATAAGAGATTGCAGATTATGGTGAAGTACATTTCTGCTATTCTAATGGTCCATGGTGTGCCAGTTCAGCAAAGACATGGTCAGTGCCGCATTGTATGGTACTACATCCAAATACCTTGCAAGTCACATTTACTAGAATCTCTGGTTATCAGGCGATTTCTTTCCACGCCGCTCTGACATGTTGGGAAATATTGTACGAGGCAAGTTACAGCAGTGGTTTGCCATTGCCTTCTGCCGGGTGAGTTTTTTTTAAAGAGATCACCAGCTCTTAACCCAGCACGGAAGGAGAGCGTGCAAGGGTGCCGGCTGGAATCAACTCGGGACCTCTTGTCCTGAAGTCCAGCGCTGATGCCACTATGTCACCAGCCAGCGTAGAATCACTTTAGGCTCATTTAAAAGATACTGGCATCAGTGTTTCCTTTTGTTCAAAGAGGTGTTTGACAAAGAGTCTGTAAAGAGACCATGAGAGACAATGGTACCTTTATAAAACGTAGAAAGTGCAGAATTTCTGTTTCTGGGTCTTCATTAAGGTCACTTTCTTCCTAATAAAACTTTCCAACACATGTCTATGTTTCACCAGCAATCCCAATCTTGAAATGGTCTTTTGTATTCTAAATAATTACTTTGATTATCCAGTCTATTCTCCAATGTGTTTTCATAAATTAAACTTCTTTACTTTTAGAAACACAACATGGGTATTCTTGGGAAGAAGTATTAGATGCTGATTTCCAGAATCACAAATACAGGTGTCTTGATCATTATGACCTGGGATGCCTCTTCAGCAAAGGACACCTGGTTTATTGGAAGAATTTGTTTGATTATCTGAACTAATCCAAAGAAGAGAAATGCCATCCAAATTTGTGATTGCTTTGTCTCAGCTTTGCTTTTCAAACATTCCTTCTTCAGCAAAACCAGAGATTCTCAATATATTCCGGTAAAGTTCCAGTGGTAGGAATGGTGATGCACATAACTCAGTTCCAAAATTTATCATTTTTAGAGAAAGAGAAAATTCATGATTTTTTGACGAAGGAAAATGTTACTGCATTTTTCTATGATAATGTCAAATTGCCTTCTCTTAGAAGCCATGCTCCAAATTGAGCAAACTGATAAAAATCACAAAGACTTGGAATGAACCTAACTTCCTTCATAACCCTAAGAATAACTCCAAGAATATCCCTAAGTATTCATAGTGAGACTTCTTTTTTCAAGTACAATCACAGTTATTAAATGTTGAAAGGTAATATCCAATTTATGGACATCAGTTCCCTGAAAATGATATATGTAAAGAGGACCAGATATTAATAATATCTCTTAATATTAATTGAGATTACTGTAAATGTTGGCCTTGGCCCTCAGGATAGTTCCTCTGATCCCCTTTGAAATAGTTGCAGAAAATCTTTTACATTCACCTCAACAAGAGGGCACAGGTTTAAGGTGCTTGGGAGTAGGTACAGAGGAGACGTCAGGGGTAAGTTTTTTACGCAGAGAGTGGTGAGTGCATGGAATGGGCTGCTGGCAACGGTGGTGGAGATGGATACGATAGGGTCATTTAAGAGACTCTTGGATAGGTACATGAAGCTTAGGAAAATAGAGGGCTATGGGTAACCCTAGTAAATTCTAAGGTAGGAACATGTTCGGCACAACTCTGTGGGCCGAAGGGGCTGTATTATGCTGTAGGCTTTGAACGTTTCTATATTTCTAACATCCTGTCCAAATGAGAGCAATTCCCTTCACTCACCATAACTAATGCACTGCACTTCCCAAGATATAACTGATAATATAAATCAAATAATAATAATTCAATCCAGTTTGATAAGGGTGAGTCAAAAATAAGGACTTTTTTCATCTGAAGTATCAATACATTAAAATTCTCAGCAATACCTTCAAGAAGATTATGTGTGCCAATAGAGATGTTGTTGATAGTCCAGATACTCAAACAAGTAACACATATTTACTGCCTTTTGTCCATGGGTATTTTTCAAGTAATGGAGGCAAAATTTAGCCTACCTCTCATTTGTAGCAATGTGTCTTCTGTTCTACAAATTAATGGAACTCATACTGCAGTCTGGGGATAACTTGCATCTTACCAAACACAGAGTCCTACACACATGGCCCACATTATATTTGCTGTTTCATATGCCTAGAGACCTTCAATCAACAATGTGGAATGCTTCCATTATCCCCTCCCAAGCCACACACTACCTCACCCAACTTTCTCTTGCTGCCTAATGAGAGCATGCGACGATTTGTGTATGGGATTATGCCAATAAATATAGAAAAGTTTTTATGGAGACATTGTAACCTTTCTTATTGTTGCCTTTCACTTGTCAATACTTAGGGTGATTCATTTGAAATCAGGAGTTCTGTGTGTGAGATACTGCAGCAGTAGACCCACTTCTTAGCAGTATGTTGAAGCATTCTTGAGAGGATACTGCTTAGGACCGTGGCTCTCAACAAATATTTGAAAAAAAATCTTGATAAATCACTTCCAGTTTCAGAGCCCCAATACACACTGAGAGAACTGCATTAAATACAAGTTAACAAAAGCAGCTATTTTGGGGAGGGTGAAAAAATGCAGCAGCTGATTGAATTGCTCCCAGGCAAAGAAGCAAATATTCTTCTTTGGAATGCTATATTATAAAAAAGAGTTTGGGAGAGGGTGGGTTGTGGCATTGGGGAAGGGGTGGTAGAAAGAAAGGGGGAGAGAGAGAGAGAGAGAGAGAGAGAGAGAGAGAGAGAGAAAGAGAGACATAAACAGAGAGAGAGAAAGAGAGACAGAGAGAGAGAGAGAGAGAAAGAGAAAGAGACAGAGAGAGAGAGAGAGAGAGAGAGAGAAAAGGAAGGAACCACACACATACAGAACAAAGAATTTGGCCAAACAACATCTCGTGATGTAAACACATATGTCTGCTATAGGAAACTTTATCACTTCCACATTATCAAGACACAAAAGGGGCTTTCTTCCACTGTACCTCGGGCAACTGTGGATTCATCAGCATTGGAAATGAGAGCCTGATTAAGTTCCCATACAGATATGAATAGTCCTTCCTTTTTAATTTAATAGCTGCCTTCTTCTCAACTGATTGTTAATTGTTTGTGACTGTAAAAACAGCGTTGTAATTTTTCTTTTTTACTTCTCTCCAAGCCACTAAAAGGCAACTTTTTTTGATGACATCCACTGGTGATCGTCACATTCTGGAAAATCTCAGCTCACTCACAGCTGGGCAAGATAATGTTGCTGAATGAGTTTAGGGTCCATTAAAGGTCCTTACCCTCACAGCAGCCAGCATGGTCTGCTGGACAGATGTGGCCAAGGTCTATTTAAAAAAGTCATTGACCACATTGAGGGATCTTGACCTCGATGGGGAGCAATGAAAAGACATGTTTTGTTCTCTCTTGAAACAGGCATTAAATGAATATTTAAAGAGACAGCTTCTTTTTTTGCATCTCTCACAAATATTACATACTTGAAATGCACAATTTATTCTATTGTGTGAAATTGCATTTTTTAACTGTTTGTCTCTTTTTTGCAGCTTGCCTTCTAGGGAAGAAAAACCAAGAAAAAAGCCTTTCTGTGTTGTTGTTCATCATTTTCGCTCAGGTGAACTGGGAGGCCAGTAATGTTCATTGATCAAGTTTAACCAAGATACTGACAAGTGTGGTAATTTAAATGTTGGGCAGACCTTCATCCACTTTCATTTGAACTGGAAAACTGTCTATAAACTGCTTTAACTCTTCTTTCCTCTTATGTAAACAACGAGCTGTCAAATGTTGTCACAACAGGCATCAAATATGGACACCAGTGCACAGATACATTGTTAATCTAGTATTCTGATTTGCCATATTTAACGCTATGGTGATCTCAGTCCATGACATTGCTCAATACAACAATAAGGATGGTGACAAAATATTGCCCATTTTTCGGAAGAGGTTGCTATGTTTTTATTTGGATTCAATCTAGTCTGCAGACTAAATGCTCAGCATGTTAATAACAGGCTTCTTTTCAGTTTCCCTGAAACTTCTGAGATGGTGTCCTATAACAGATTACATTGTAACATTGGATCTCCCTGTAGAAAAACATCAAATTCCAAGGGAAAAAAAGTAAATCAAAGATCTATTGCACCTCCAAGCAAAAAAAACCTGACAGCTGCAACTGGTGAAAGATTGGCAAGGGAAGAGTTAACGAGAAACAATGTAAAACGTTCTGTTTTAATTGTCCCACTGTACTCAATCATGCAAGAATATTTCCTTTAAAATTCTAGCCAACAAAAGCCACCCAAATTTATATACTAATTTTTTTTAAATGGTTTTGAAAGCCAACAGAAAAATAATGTAAAGGTTGACCATCCACAATACAACTCAAGACTTATTTTGTCAGAGTGAGTTGTTAGATATATGATGGCTGGGAGCCTGGTTTAACAAATACAAATCTCAGCTCAGCTCAATATGATGAATCTGATGTCATAATATTTGCCTGGAAAATGTTTCTTTTTTATTCTTTGCTTTGGACCGATTCCAACCAAGCCTTTTTTTTTCTAAAAGTAGAAAACTCACACTGAGTTAAAAGAAGATTCGGGAAGTGATATACTGTTACGATTGGTGACAAACAGCCATCAAATTCAAAGCTTTTTTTGCCATTTCAGAAGCACTGAAAATGGTTGAATCAGTCTTAGTTTGAGTGCTGCTCTCTACATAGTCACATTTTTTATATAAAAGGTTTTAAAATAGTGCTGCTGTGTGGATGGAGATATGGATGCTAGTGAAGAACAAGAACACAGCCGTGAATTCACTATTTCTGATGCTGCAAAACAAGCAGTGGTGAATTAATCATCGTTATCACATTGTACGATGATGAAAATTATTGGAGTCAGTAGAAAAGACCATTGGGCATCATGTAAATCAGGAGTTCCAATTCACCTTCACTTATTTTATTTGATTGATCCAGGACAAATTATATCTCCCTAGAAAAGGAACATCTCCAAAACCTGCAACTCACAGCCCATTGGGTTGTTGGAAGAGAAATGTTCACTATCTTCAACAAAGAATTGGATTGACACTTGAGAGAGAATGATTTGCGAGGTTATACAGAATGAATGGGAAAATGGGACTGATTGGCCTGTCCTACCAGAAGCCAACATAAACCTGATGGCTGAATGCCTTCCTGCTGGCAGAAATAATTCTATGATTGAATGATTCCCTGTTTCTGTGGTGGAACATGAGACCCGGCTATGAGTTCATTTAATGGGTAAAAAAGTAGAGCTGGCGAATTATTTTTTCTCTTTTCTTGTAGGTGATGGAGACTCAAGGCCATAATGGTTGACTATTAAACCAAGTAAGACTTACGGTTGAAATAGGTATTAAATCATCCCAATAGAATGAAACCAAGACATCCCAAGATGTGTATATCAAAAGCAGCCAAATTTGGCCATGTTTGTGGTATAGTATGGTGGTCTCTTAATAAATGTTGCATGCCAAATTTGTAGATCCATTTCAGGAGCTGTATGGATGATATAAGCACCATAACAATAATAACATCATGTTTTCTGGTATTTTTAATATGCCAAGAACCTTCCAGAGTGCCTCATAGGGACATTATCGAAAGTCAAGTTGACATTGAGCCACAATATTGATCCAACTGATTCAATGACTGACCAGAGAGATATTTTAAAGGAAGGGTTTTAAAAAAGGAAATGTTAGCAAAGAACTGATGAAGAAGGTTTAGGGAGAAAATTAGACTGTAGGGCTTCAGTAGGTAAATGCACTGACGCCAATAATGGCACAATTACAACAGTCAAGCTTCCAGAATTGGAGATGTGCAGGTACCCTGGACTGGAGGAGATGGCAGGGGCAAGGAGGGGTGAAATGACAGAGAGGTTTCAAAACAAGAATGAGTGTCTTAAAATTGCTTGACCTGTACAAAGCAAATAAACTCTCCCAATTCTGATTGCTCATGACCAACAAGCATTAGAGGAGGTAACTACAGTTGTATTGTTATTACCATGCAAGGATGAATTAGGAAACAGCATGAGTAATAGTGTAGTGGAATTTTCTGGTTAGATTTGCATACTTACTATTGATATTTTGCATGCTTAATATCTGTTGACTTGTTTTATCGCATGAGGGGAATGCTATTTAAGATGACTTGATGCTATCAAGTGTACTAATTTGCTTCATTTTATGATACTAAAGCTCTAACTATCTGGCAAAGTTTTGAGTGAGATAGTTCATCTGTTTTGTAAACCAGAAACTATGTAGTGGAATGGTCAAGTGATGACATCATTGAACTATTGGACAAATCTGCCATTGACCTTTATAAAGCACCTACAGTTTCAATTTTCTAACTTATTAATAAAAAAAAGACAAACTTCATACTGCAAGAAGTACAGCATCAGATACAATACAGATACACACATGATGCAAAGGTATCATGCCCACAACAGTCGACTTGATGGACAATCAAATATGCTTTCAGATCACGGCCATTCTCAGACTTAACTTGCTCCGAGCTTCCTTAACTGCCCCTGTTAAGTGCACAACATAAAGAGAGTTGGACTGGTAGGATGGTGGAATGGTAGTGAGTGAGGGTACAGGGGAAGGGAGAAATAGAAGACAAAAGATGAGGAAACGCATTGAATTAAAGCAAGCCCAACAGTTTCCTCAGCACTCTTGGCCACATTAACTGTGCTTGCACATTGCTTTTTTGAATTTCGACTAAATTTACATGCAGGAAATAATTTTAGAGACAGCTTCAAGAGAAACAAAAAGCAAAATGACAAGACACACATACACACACACACACACACACACACACGCACACGCACGCTGGATATTTTTAAATCTTAAGTATTTTTTTTAAATTTGAGTCAGTCTTAAATCTACCCTTGCAGCTGGCAGGTACTGCCCCGCTACCCCTTGGGAAATAGCACTGTTTTCACCATGTCAGTACTGAACAAAGGCAAGGCCAAAGGCTGACCACAAGGAACAAAGCAACAGTGATGAAAAGAGCCCTTTTTCTCGTGCATGCACTAGAGCTCAAAGCTGCAAGCAGCTATTCCCCTGGTGAAGTGGCTGACTGGAGGGGGAACAGCAAATCCACACTGACTCCACTGTTTTGATCACTTGATTTCATTTTCTTTTTTCTCTTCTCTCTCCTGCAGACAGAGGTAACTCTACTGAGAATACGATGTTAAGCTCTTTTTCTTGTATTACACCGAAATGTGTTTTCTTCTGTAATATATTTTGAAAAGGAAGTGTGATACAATTGAGTGGCTGGACTAATACCCTTTGACGGACTGAGCATTTAATGGGCCATTGAAGCCCAGCTTCGTTAGGGAGAGCCGAGTTACCAGATGCCTTTTAATTTTAGTTATGTGCTCCCTGTTGATTTGAAAATGCAGCCCAATCATTTCAAGTCACCTTGAAGGTTAGTCCTTTAGCCACTGTTAATTAAATACAACCCTTTTGGAGACAGAGAGCTCAAATGATGACAACAAATTGTAATCCCTCTGTTATCCTTTTGTTGTCCATTTTCATTTATCCCCATGCTTCCTTGCAGTAAGCACCCAAGTTTTAATTTGTATTATTGCTGTTTCAAAACACCAATCACAAAAACAGCTGTGGGAGCCCCACGCTCTTCGGCACATGGTGATGGTAGCTCTAGGGTCTGAGGTAGTTTTCTTGCCCAGATGTTAGTGGGGGGTGGTTGGGGGGAAGGATGAGCAGAAACCTGGCTGCTGCTACAAAGCACTAATCCATCCCAGTGTGTTCTAACTGTTGTTTCATCTGCTGGCACGCAACCAGCTGGACTGACCCCTGGCACTCCAGAAATAAAGGAAACTTTGAAGTCAGAGATCTAGATTAAGTCTTACACATTTAAGTCTTGATATCTTAATTTTGCAGGATTTTCTGGACATATATTGCAAGCACAAAAGTTTGTGAAGTCAACTGAAATTGCATTCTCACCACTGATAATGATGTTGCAGTTTCAAATCTTGAGCTCGAGAGCAATACCCATACACTAAAGTAGTACTGAAGGAATAAAGCTCTTTTGGAGAAGATGTTAACTGTTTGTGAAGATGAATGTAAATAATTCCATGATATTTTCAATGTCCCACCCAACACGCATCCTTCATCCAACAGCACCTTTTAAGGTGGGGAGAGAGGGAACAGTCAACAGTTCCTGAATGCAGTCCATCCTGTTTGTGTGTCACTGCTGGGTAATACAGAACCAGCTTCGCTGCCCCCAGTGGTTGGATAGGTGATTGTTCCTTACTGCTGTGTGTTCAGATGTAAAATGTGATCATATTGCTCTGTGACCATGGGGCTACAGCCTAGTAAAAATAAACTGCATGAATGAGATGAGAAAATTAACTAAATTAAAAATAAGACAAAGTCAAAGCATAAACTCAAGAGATTCTGCAGATGCTGGAAATCCAGAGAACACACACAAAATGCCAGAGGAACTCAGCAAGACTGGCATCATCTATGGAGGAGAATAAAAAGTTGACATTTTGAGCTGAGATCCTTTATCAAGATCAGAGTCAGAACATATCAAGTCAGAGCATATGCTTTTGAAGAATATTAATTACAGTAGGGGAACATGCCTTAAGCCCTCCCTCATGATCACTATGATGAACTTAAAATATGGAAGAAAATGTCAAACTCAAGGACAGAGGAAGCAGACAGATCATTGTCTTTGTTTCTGTCATGTGCTTGGAGATGGAGGCTGCCATTTTTGGAACTGTTTTATGTCCTCCATTTTGTGAGATGAAGTTACTTCGTTTTCTGTGTTCTAAAGTAAATGATGTTTCAGATAATCTGCTGAACTAGAAATCATTTCCAAAGAGGTTGTTTGTGAGGTGTTCGTTGATATAATATAACATGCAAGTTTGTGAATGTCGGGTTTGGTGTCTGACTGGAGTGATTCGAGCTGGTTACTGAAGAGAACAAAGAGCCATAAATTACCAATTGTCACTTGCTGGGAAAAGGGCAATAAATGGATGCTGGCCTGGAGCAGAGCCAATGAAAAGGTGTTAAAGGTCAATCAGATGACCTTGAGTCAATGACACTGGAATGCAATATTTGAATTGGTAAGGAACGAACCACAAAGGTGAACACTTCAAGTGAGCTATCAGTGATGACTATCTCAAGAGACCCACCATCACAAGGAAGAACCCCCGGGCCAGGAGCTGCATGAAGAAAGGATCGATCATCTGGACAATGGAGATCCCCTACTTTGGTGTTGTAAATTGGACAAGTGGTCTGAGTGACTATTGGTACAGAGGGAACAGTAGAATTCATGTTCTGATGTTAGCCTGGAGTCAACATACAGTAGTTACATTGTTGTTTGTGAAGAGACAATAAAGTATGAGCTTCAATTAATTACGAGTTGCACAGTGAATTTCTTAACCTAGTTCCATTGACAAATGCTCAACAAGTAAAATGATACCTCACTCAAAGTCTCCAGTAATATTATCCATTCTCCAGCAATTTCTCAGTTCTGAGAGTTACATTGAAGATATAGATTAAGAAGGTTAAATTCTCAAATAATATCAACAGATAGGTTTCCCACAGTCTCTTCAAGTCTTACAGCCCCCACTTCAGAGAATATTTTATTTAATCAGGATGTTGCTCACTTTACTGTCCAGTGGATTGATATTTCAGAATGCATAATCAAAACTGATTAGTGACACAGGTGAAATGCACATATTTGGATTAAAGGCTGTAAGTCATTCTGCCTGGTACAAACACCAATGAAATAGCTAAATGGGAGATTTTCATCCTATATCATCATCATCATCAGGTGCTGTGCCCAGTTTGAGCTTTGACTGCCATGGCCCACACGCTCCTGTTTCAGGTCAAGTGGATCAATTCATTGGTATTCATTTCCAGTTCTCCGGCTGCTGTCTCCAACATCATTTGTCTTTGTCTTCCTCTTGCTTTCTTCCCTTCAATCTTTCCCATAATTACCGTGCATTCTAACTCCTCTTTCCTAATCACATGTCCAATGAAGTTACATTGCCTTTTCATGATCTCATACATTATTTCTCTTTTTGTGCTTGCTCTGGTCATGACATCCTCGTTAGATACTCACTTTGTCCATGATATTCTTTGCCTACTCCTCAAAAACCACATCTCTGGTGCTTCAATTTATTTCCTCATGTTACTAGATATTGTCCAACATTCTGAGCCATATAACATAACTGGATAAACGTAACATTTCAGTACTCTGAGGCGATTGTCATGCCTAGTTTAGTGTTGGTCAGTATACTCTTCATTCTCGTAAAGGTGTCTTTTGCCATCCCTATACTTCTTTTGATGTCCATGTCGCACCTGCCATCTGACATACATCATCCTATATGCGCTAGAAATGAAGGGTAAGTTTTTGGGTAGCTGCAGCTATCCCACAACTTTTGAGTTTAACTCGTTCTGAGTAGGAGGAAAAGGTACTCCTGTTAGAAGCATGTGAAGAAAAGTACTTTAGATATGACACTGGCTAGTGGTGCAATTAGAATGGTAGTTAGATCCTGATCAGACCCTAACCTGCATATTTAAAGAACTTTGCGGACTTCTAGCTATTGGCACTGTCATCTGCTCCAACAGTCAGACCTGCAAGAAGACAGGTATTTTGAGAAAGGCAGATTTTAGGGCAGCAATTAGGGCTATTGGCTCTATTTATCACTGTACATTGAAAAAATACAGTGAAATGCATCTTTTTACCAGTTGGTATTGTCTGTGTGGAATCTACATGTCATCCCCATGACTATGTGCATTTCTTCCATCATCCAAAAGGGTTGAAGACTGTAATTTGTTCCCAGGTATACATCCATTGGCTAGGTTTTTTTTAGTATGTCACACCAGACAGTCAGCCATTCTTGTCTGGCGCGTGGTGTCAGGATTGGTCTCCTTTCGGATTAACCGGGTCACAATATGAACGTTTCTGGGTCGACCCTTTTTTTAACGAGGCCAAGTGGCTAGCTCGACGCTCAACCCGGCAGAGATGGAAAGCATACTCGGGGGGTGGCCTGACTTGGACTTGAACTCGGGAACCTTCGCTCCAGAGTCCAGCGCTGATGCCATTGCGCCACCAGCCGGCTACTGGCTAGGTGAGCTGTAGAATCTAGTGGAAAATGATGGGAACATGTATAAATGGAGTTGGTGTAATATTTAGTGGACTTAATAGACCAAATGCTCAATTCAGACAGGCAGGTTAAATTAATTAGTAAAAAACATCCAGAGTAAAGAAAATAGGTGAGCGAAATGAGCCATGAGAGGAACAAATAAAATCTAAAAAGCTGAGATTCTTCAGGCAAATGCGTTTGATTGCAGTACATTAGCTATCAATCACCTCTTTAAAGAGAAAGGGGGAGAAAGTTAGTGAGGAAAGAACACCCTTACACATAAGTAGTGCAGAGAAAGTTAGAAGAAAAGCATAGTTCAGATCAAATAAATGATACTGCCTGCCCTGATGAGAAGTTACAACACGGTAATGCAGATTTCCAGTTTCTGCAGTGAAACAAACTGCTGGAGGAACTCTGGAGGTCAGGCAAGTGGGGAGGAGAAAGGAAGTCCAAACATGAGAAAATCTGCAGATGCTGGAAATCCAAAGCAACACACACAATATGCTGGAGGAACCCAGCAGGTCAGGCAGCATCTACAGAAAGGAGTAAACAGTTGATGCTTCGGGCTGAAACCCTTCTTCAGGGCTCTCAGGGTCTGCGGAGACTCGGCATGTCATCAAAAACCCTGATAAAGATTTGGTGGAAGGTGTATTAACTGGCTGCATTACAACGTAGTTTGGTAACACCAAAGCCTTTGAGCAGAAAATCCTATGAAGGTAGTGGAGTATATCAGTATATCATGGACAAAGCCTTCCCAACCAATGAGCAGCTCTACATGAAATGTTGCCATAGAAAAGCAGCATCTATCACCAGAGATTCGTACCACTCAGGCCATGTTCTTTTCTATCTGCTGTCACCAGGACTCACACCACCAAATTCAAGAACAGTTAATATCCCTCAGCCATCAGAATCATGGACAAAAAGGAATAACTGCACTCATTCTATTTCTGGTGTTCCCACAACCAATGATCTCACTTTAAGGACTCTTCATCGTGTTGGGCCATGCTCTTGTTATTTATTGCTATCTACTTATATTTACATTTGCACAGTTTGTTGTTCATTGATCTTGTTTACAGTTACTGTTCTATAGATTTGCAGAGAATGCCTGCAGGAAAAAGAATGTCAGGGTTGTACGTGATTACATGCACACACTCTGATAATAATTTTTTACTTTGAACTTTTAACTTTTAGAATATTTTTAGTGACTTCCTACGAATGACTACGCCACCTTCTTTGGCCTGAAATTTCCTTAAGTAATGGGGTAGTTGTGACATAGTGCTAGCTTACAACATGAAGATTTAAGGAAATTCACAAAAATATGAGTTACATCCTTTTTTGTTATGCTTGGGTTGCCTCAACTGTTTGCGATCTTCACCAAAACCTCTGCCGCGCGCTGGCAATGTTCCTGCTCATGAGGCAAAAGGCGAGAGAATATGAGCTCCAGTTAATAACACATTTATACCTAAATTGAAAAAGAAGCAGGAGCCAAAATCATATTTTGGATCCTAAAATTTATCCTCACTATCACTTGAAGTGTATTCAATGAACTTATCTTTATAGCAAAAAGAGTGATAGTCAAAACTGAAACACTTTGATATTTTATTAAATGCATTATACTAATATGCACAAGTGCTAGTTTAATACCCACGATCATATATTACATTCACATTTCATTCTTAATGTAATGTAATTCTTAAATGTAGAAGGTAGCCTGAAGTAAGGATCTGACATAAGACTCTTTAAGTCAATACACTGATTGCCATCTGATTTGTTAATGAAGTTTACAAAGAAGTTCAAATCAAGTCCCCATTTAGTACGAACAGCACAGAAATAAAAGGAAATTTTGGCTTAACTTGCCAGTTACAATGTTTGAGGACATTCCAGGCTTTTATGTCAACCAAAGTTGAAGCCATTTCCTATCAACCCAAAAGATGAAATAAAATAGCCTATTAATGTTACCTTTGACCTTCTCGGGGCATTCTGACTTCCTGTTGTTCTGACGTGAAAATGGCAGAGAGCCGCAGTTCTCCTGGTCACGAACAATGGCTTGTCAGTGTCCATAGTCAGAACTAGACTGCACTACACACTTAACCCTTTCACTGTTTGCACTTAGTTAAACAGATGCCGTGAGAGTAATAAAGGCTGCTGGCTCTCCAGAGATTCTCTTCTACTAGTTTACTTCCTTTATCAGTTTTGTTACATTTATTACATGCTGCCAAAAATGACTGTGTGCAGTAATTGCAGCTGACAGCCAGTCACTCGGATTGCTGACCCCACCTTTATCATGACAGACAAGTGACAGTCGGCAGTTCTAGAAATGAAAATGTTTTGCTTATTTTTCACTGTCCACAGCCTTCTTTTGTCACTTCCTAAAATGCAGTTTTACACATAAGAAAGTGTTAGGCCATGACGGCCTGCATATTATGACAGATATCATCAAATTGTATCTGTCTGGCAATGTGACTGGCAGGCTTGTCAGCAACTGCATGCATGAGTGCACAAAATTACTGAAATCCTGCTCCAGAAATTAATTTCTTAAATAAGAAGATTCTAATAAGATTTGTATATTTATCCTCACTATCTAAGTAGACAGTTTCTTAAACAAAATAAGCAGTTTAACATAAAGCATTCTCTATGTTCTCGGTGGAAGTATGCTTATATCAATTTTCAATTTGAGGTTGATTCAGAATACAGGCTTGATAAATTTAATATCAGGGCATAATGAAAGTGGGCATCTGGAATCATCAGGCAGGAGGCCGCAAGTGTATCCAAGCATGCACCATCATCAATCCACATGGAGCTTAAAAACCTTTCTGGGGTGGCAGTAGAGACATTATAATTACCCTGTCTGCTATGGAATTAAGGGTGAAATAAGCCAAGACCCTACATACAAACCCAATACAATCCAGTGAGGGGGCTTGGATTCAGCTTTGCTACACTGTCTCCATCGAGATCAGATAATATGCAGATATGTGTATTTTCAAACACAATTTTTGATCTTTCTGGCAGAGTGCAATCTTCATCCTGCTGGTTTCTGGGGTGGACTACATAGTTATAGCATCAAGGTTGTGAATGATTTGCTACTTGCCCCATGCGATTCTGGCCATCCACATGTATCAAGGTTAAGGCATCAACCAGAAGCAGGCAGGTGAGATTAGAGTAGATGGAGGTGGGGATGGGGTGGGTGTTTGGGGGGAGGCTGGAAGTGTCATTATTAAGTGGAGTACACATCCCAACTCCTTTCATACTGTATGTATCTGATACTATTTTATCCTGGCAGATGGGATGCCATGTGGTTGACCTGGCATAGATGAAACATCTTATTCAACAATTTAAATCAATCTCCTATAGTGGAGTTAAGAGCTTGATTTAAATTTTGCGGTTTCCAGCTGATTTTAGCCAGCTAAGGAAATGGGAAAGTAAAGGAAGTGACTGAGTTAAGACACTTCTAAATTATAGAACAAAAGCTATGATCACCTGTTAATTTCATCAGGAACTCTGCATCTCCAATGATGTTGGTTTTGAATGCTGCTACACTAGCCTGCACGCTACTTAAGACCTCAGGGCCAAGCTCTTGAAAGAGAAGTTTGTTTCATTTATAAGGACTGGGAGTGATTGGTTTTCAATAAGGTACACTAGCTGAATGGATCAATCATTTTTTTACCTGAGCTAGGATTAGAAGAGTTGAAGCCTCCTGAAGAGGACAAACTAAATTTTGATACCAGATACTCACCATTCTAGCAGAGTGAGAAATAGGGTATTTAATACCAAAACCTAAGGTCAAATTTAGGAAACTTCCATAAAACTGGACTTTCAGTATAACAGCGAAATCCTGAAAAGTATGGGTGTGTAAGAATGCTTAGATTAATTTCAAATATTAAGAATAGCATTCTACAAATATAAAGCATAGCCAAAGTTTCAGATGACTTGAGTCTTCAAAAAGAAATAAAACTCTAGAAGTACCTCAACTTCCAGAATCAGAAGAGAAAATAAGATTTATGAAAGATTATGAAAATAAGATTTCTCAATATTATTGAGAAAGCATGAGAGCTAATGGATATTAGCAGGACAAGAAGTTCTTGTAGACTGCAGTTGCTGGACTTGAGTAAACTATATGTAGTGCTCGTTTCTTATGGTGGGTTCCATTTTAGGATAGTTAGAAAACCAGTTAAAATTGTACTGAGGGTTGGTACAACTACCTCAAATGCTCTGTGAGGAAAGACTACAGTCTAGGATCATTGCTAACAATGGACTCAGAAGGTCAGGGTCTTGTACTTCAGCTTTCAATTCACTGATGCATTGCTTGTGATGAAACCTTCATGATGTTGACTTACCAGTGAAAGCAGTGTATTGCTTGGTACAGTAAATGAAGACAACGGCATGTTCCGGTTATAATTTTGTTTATTTTATGAATAAAGTGTACTTTTGGGGGAAAAATTATATTTGCCCTAATGGAGTATATCAATCAGTTTCAAAAATACCTAATACACACAGATTTTATCTTATCAGATCAAACCAGACACGTGCCTTATATTTGTCCCTGTTTGTAGAACTGATCCCAACCACCAATTAGGCAACCTATAGATCTGCCTGATAATGCAAATATCTAATCAGCTAATCATGTGGCAGCAACTCAATGCAGAAAAGCAAGCAGACAAGGTCAAGAGGTTTAGTTGTTGTTCAGACCGAACATCAGAATGAGGAAGAAATGTGATTGAAGTGACTTTGACTGTGGATCCCCCCATCACTTAGATCCCCTCCAGTTCGCCTACCAGCCCCGACTAGGAGTTGAGGATGCCATTGTCTACCTGCTGAACCGTGCCTACGCCCACCTGGACAAGCCAGCGAACACTGTGAAGGTCATGTTTTTTGACTTCTCCAGTGCGTTCAACACCATCTACCCTGCCCTGCTGGGGCAGAAGCTGACAGCGATGCAGGTGGATGCTTTCCTGGTGTCATGGATTCTTGATTACCTGACTGGCAGATTACAGTACGTGTGCTTGCAACACTGTGTGTCCGACAGAGTGATCGGCAGCACTGGGGCTCCACAGGGGACTGTCTTGTCTCCCTTTCTCTTCACCATTTACACCTCGGACTTCAACTACTGCACAGAGTCTTGTCATCTTCAGAAGTTTTCTGATGACTCTGCCATAGTTGGATGCATCAGCAAGGGAGATGAGGCAGAGTACAGGGCTACAGTAGGAAACTTTGTCACATGGTTTGAGCAGAATTATCTGCAGCTTAATGTGAAAAAGACTAAGGAGCTGGTGGTAGACCTGAGGAGAGCTAAGGTACTGGTGACTCCTGTTTCCATCCAGGGGGTCAGTGTGGACATGGTGGAGGATTACAAATACCTGGGGATACGAATTGACAATAAACTGGACTGGTCAAAGATCACTGAGGCTGTCTAGAAGAAGGGTCAGAGCCGTCTCTATTTCCTGAGGAGACTGACGTCCTTTAACATCCGCCGGACGATGCTGAGGATGTTCTACGAGTCTGTGGTGGCCAGTGCAAACATGTTTGCTGTTGTGTGCTGGGGCAGCAGGCTGAGGGTAGCAGACACCAACAGAATCAACAAACTCATTCGTAAGGCCAGTGATGTTGTGGGGATGGAACTGGACTCTCTCACGGTGGTGTCTGAAAAGAGGATGCTGTCCAAGTTGCATGCCATCTTGGACAATGTCTCCCATCCACTACATAAAGTACTGGTTGGGCACAGGAGTACATTCAGCAAGAGACTCATTCCACTGAGATGCAACACAGAGCATCATAGGAAGTCATTCCCGCCTGTGGTCATCAAACTTTACAACTCCTCCTTTGGAGGGTCGGGCACCCTCAGCCAATAGGCAGGTCCTGGACTTATTTCCTGGCATAATTTACATATTACTATTTAATTATTTATGGTTTTATTACTATTTAATTATTTATGGTGCAACTGTAACGAAAACTAATTTCCCCCGGGATCAATAAAGTATGACTATGACTATGAATGATTGTTGGTGCCAGAATGGGTAGTCTGAGTATCTAAGAAACTGCTGATATCCTGCATAACGGTCTCTCGAGTTTACAGAGAATGGTGCAAGAAAACACAAAATATCTAGTGGGCGAAAATACATTGTTAACGAGAGAGATCAGAGGAGGACGGCCAGACAGATTCAAGCTGACAGGAAAGCGACAGAAACACAAGTAACCACACAGTACAACAGTTTCCAGAAGAATATCATTGAACCTTAAAGTGGATAGGCCACAGCATCATAAGATCGTGAACATACATTCAGAAGCCACTTTTTAGGTACAGTGGGTACCTAATAAAGTGGCCACTGAATGTAATTAAAGCTTTAATATTGAGTAAAATAAAGAAATGCACGTCAATAACCTGCACTTATCTCTTCAGTTCATCAGTGCTGCATATACTAGTTATAACTGTTGTGCATCCAAGGAACTAAAAATTAAGTTATATGGCCCCTCATCTCAGCATAGTTGAGGTCAACTACAAGACTCAGTATTTGAGTCCTATAGTGGAGTGGCAGGTCATATGCCCTCTGTTTCTGACTTCTATCTTGTAATGCAGAAGTACCTTTAGATGAGATATGTACTACTGCAAACCCTTATTATTTAGCAATAAATATCATAGTGGAATGAACTGTTATAAGCAAATGCTAGCCTAGTACGTTACAGTTGATTTTCTGCTTGGCACAACAGGAGACCGAGAACAATTTAGATTTGATTTAATATGGATTCATTTGAAAAGCTGCATTTCTCCAACAGGCCTTCCATACGCTAAAATACGATTCAACGAAAATACAGTTCACGCCCTCCCATCCCTGTACAAAAATATGATAAAACCAATAGGAAGTTATATTCCATACTAATAGTCTGAGACATTAAGAGAAATTATCAGATTTGGAATCTAAAGATACTAATGCTATGTCATGGAGTTAATGAGTTTCAATGAGTGCCATTTTTTGCTATTCTATAATTTCTATCTTCAGGAAGTACTTAAAATGTAAACTGATAGGAGGAGGTTTAGGTCAGGGCAAGGTCAGATTTCACAAACATGGAAGGATATTTATGCATTCTATTCACCATGTTCTCATTAGGATAATATTCTTGAAAGACTGAGGTGAAAAATGAAAAGACTTGATGAATCCTGGATTACCAGGGCAGATGGAAGTGAGAACTGGCCAAAATTGACCTTAATTTTTATAAATTGGGATAAAAAAAATTCTAAAAAAACCTTAATCTTTTATTCAATTTTTTTCAAGGAAATATTGCTTAAAAACAAGGAGCTGTTTTAGATCTAAGTAAAGTTTTCTTTATCACAGAAATAAGGCATTGAAATGACACAATCTGTTGGTGAAATTTACATCAATTGTGTTCAATTCAGACGATAAAATGTCTGGCCAAACATGTTATCAGCAAAATATTACCAATTTAAGTTTGCATTATAAAATGATTTGTTCCATCAGCCACTGGTCTTATAAGATTTGGAATTAATATATACACTGTCACTCTAAGAACCTCTTTTGGCAATCTCATGATAAGCACATTATAAAAGGCATTTTATGTCATTCTCTACGAAAGATAAAATATGAGCCATATTACAAACCACGTTTATTGAAGAATGTCTTAGTAAAAGAGAAAGTAATATAATTTTATAAGCACCTTATATCATATTATTTTGCTGTGTCAAATCATTAAAATCAAATGTCCTGGAAGGAATTAGTTGCTGCTCAGACTCCTTAAAAAAAAGGAACTCCAAAGGCTTCACGATTTAAATTCATTATTTTACCTTCAACTCTGTTATTTTCTTTCTTTTACACATAGCAGTGTCTGTACACTTGACCTTGAACTGGCAAATCAGGCAACTTTGAGATTATTTGTTGCTGAGGCTTCCCATAAGGATTCCTTGACTGGCCCCTGTTGCTCTGGGCTGTCAGCTGTTGATGCCTACACTAAACTAATACAGCAAAAAGCTCCTACTGGAACAACACCACTAACTTTGTCATGGCTGTTGTTGAATGAGGAAGTGACAGAAGAAAGATCCTGAATTTACACACATCTGAAATTTTGCGAACAATTGAGTAAACACTCAAACCTGCTCAAAGAATGGCACTGTAAACATTCTTCTCAGTTGTCTCCCCCTTCAGCTAAAAAGTCAAACACACGCAATGCCCTCAGAGTTATAGTTTCTGAATTGTTCTCAGGGTTAAACAAATACATTATCCACATTAATGTTTAAAGCCTCTCGGCCTTCCTTCAGATATATGACTATTCATGACTCCATCTGCTGTGCTTTTCCACTAAAAATAGAATTCTTTGGCCTTCGCTCTACCATTATTTTGCCCCTGAGGCGTGTTGAGAAATGCTTCAGTACTGCTTTGGACCAGCACCCAGCATAACCACAAAAGGTTATTATCCAAAGTATACTTTGTTTACAGTTATGAAGAAGACTCTTTAACGGGCATCTGTGCATTCCATTTTCATTCTCTTTCCCACCGTACCCACACCCCCCCCTAGCCCACTCCCACTACTCTATTTGTTTCTCTCAACATTCAAATACTGTACATGAATTCCAATCGGATGGTGGATCTGTTGGTGCTTGTACTGCAGCTGCATGCATTGTTACGACTTGCCAAGGCTCATTAAAGCTCTAAGCGATAAGCAGTGAAGGACAAATTACGCTACTGTATCTAGAAGAAAAGTTGCATGTCACATTTTTCAAGAAGTATTTGCTTTGTTTGGTAACAATCCTGCTATTTAAAGTTTTAATGCTTAAATGCTATCGCCCATTATCAGTTGTATTCTGACTCTTCACTCTCACATTATCAATTCCCAATCCAAGGGTTAAATGTGAGGTGAATGCTTTTAATTAACAATGATATGCAAGACATCCAAAGAATGCCCTCATCTTCTCTCTTTGTGATATTGTGGTAAAAATCTTAGAGTCAAATCTTATTAACATGCATGACAATAGGAACTGTGAACCCTGTACTGCTTCTCTGCAGAGTCTGATATGAAATACTCTCTCTTTGGAATATAATAACTCAGAACATAAATACTGCACAAAAGTTGTTTTTATATTGTGGACATTTATAGATTGGAATCTAAGAGACTAGCATCTGGAGGCTGGCTTATACTGGTTATATGTGGTGCACTTACCCTTCCACGAAACTTGCAAGCACAGCTTTTCATTGGCATCTGTACCCGACACTAAGAGCAGGTTTCAGCAATGAAAACATCAGCTGCTGCTGGATTAAGCATGCTTCGTTCCCAGAGTTGTTATTAAATTGGTAACAATAACAAAGCTGCCACAAGTTTCACAACTCGAAAGAATAAGAACACAATAGGCTGATATTCCCAATAAATTTATGGATTATGGTGTGGAATTACTGAAGCCAGTAAATCCCAGTAATGAATTGGCCATTGCAGCAAACTACAAAAAGTGAAATAGTGAAAACCTATTGGATTACGAACACTTATAAACTTAGCTGTGCCAACCTCCCAAACTCAACAACCTGCCAATGTCTCTGTCCAGTTTCACAATGGGGTAGTAATGATCTTTTCAACACACAGGCACTTTGCCTCAGGAATGTTTCCCAATGACAATATAAGAGAGAGGGAGAAAGCTGCAATATGAAGAGAGGCGAAAATGTGCTACTTTATAGTTTTCATTACCTGTGTTCATTCCATTGGATTTTCAAACCATAGGCCAAAGGCCTGAAAATTTCTACTGATGCACAGGCTGTGGGCATGTGTAAATTCAGTACAGACAGTTCAGTGCAGTTACTATTATTTGGGAGAAGGTGTTTGTGAAACAGAAAGGCCTGAAGGTAGGTAAAACACCTGGACCAGATGGTCTACATCCAGGGTTCTGAAAGAGGTAGCTGAAGAAATTACGGACATTAGTAATGATCCTTCAAGGATCAAGAGATTCTGGCATGGTTCCGGAGGACTGGAAAATTGCAAATGTCACTCCACTCTACAAAAAGGAAGGAAGGCAGAAGAAAAAAAATTATAGGCCAGTAAGCCTAACATCAGTGATTGGGAAGATGTGGGAATTGATTGTTAAGGAAATGGTTTTAGAGGCACATGATAAAATAAGCGAAAGTCAGCATGGTTTCCCTAAGGGAAAACCTTGCCTAACAAATCTGATTGGTAATCAAGATTTGTCAATAATAACCATTACACAATTCCTTGATTGGTTTGGGCATCAAAGGTTACGGGGAGAAAGCAGGATAATAGGATTGAGAGGGAAGGTAAAAATCAGCTGTGATCAATGCTGGAACAGACTTGATGGGTCAAATGGCCTGATTCTGCTTCTATGTCTGATGTCTTACAGTAGAGATGAAAGCTGATATGGGCCAATATGTTGCTCCAGTAAGAAAATGGTAAGAGCTTTGCTGGGGATAATGACCAAAGCAATAAGAAATTTACACAACCATACCAATCAAAATATTATCATTACTTTCACTCTTACATATGCCTTGATAGCGAATAACATACAAGGAACTTCCATTTTGACAGTGTTTTGTACATCTTTTGGACATTCAAAGCTTTCCTAATAGCACCGTCACAGTGAATATTATAACAAACATGATAGCTCATTTGCATGCAGCAAGGTTCTACAAACAGACTGATGATCAACTAATTGCTCGGAAATTAGTTGATGCTTCCTAAACTGTGGTGCTCAGACAGTTCACAGCAAGTCAACAAACTTTGTGATCAAGTGTAGAAGTGTAGAAGCAGGAGTGGTCCATTTGGCTCCTTATGCCTGTGTTGCTATTCAATACGATCCAGAATAATCTGGTATATCAGCACCACTTTCTGTACCACCCTAACTCACATCCCTTGATTCCCTTTATATGCAAACATTTATCAATCTGAAGTCAATATGCTCAGCAGCTGCACCCACAGCCCTCTTGAGTAGAGAATTCTAAACATTCATTACCCATTATATGAAATAATCTCTGCACATCTCTGTCCTGAATGACTGACTTTTTATCTTGACACTGTAACCCCTGGCTCCAGACACCTCGGCAAAGGTAATATCATCACTATGTTAATCTAGGAAGCCCCAAAATTTGATTAAATTACCACTAGTCCCTTCATCAGATCATTGTCATAGATTGGAGACAGCTGGCACATCAACTCTGATCTCTGCTGCACCTGCTTATCACAGCCTCCCAACTCAAAAAAATAGTCCTGCATTTTGTTTGCTATCCATAGACATTCCTCAGTATTTATCATTATACAGTATAACCCACAATTGTTCCAATTCTGTTTAATAACCTCTTTGTCAAAGGCCGTCTGAAAATCCAAATGCACAAAGCTATTGGTTCCTCATTATCTAGTCTGTGAATCCAATCTCAAACTTCCATTTCACAAATCCATTTTAACACTGCCAGATCCCTTCATTATTTTCTAAGTGGGCTGCTTTCATTTCCTTAATAATGAAATGGGGTGTTTTCCCTGCTGACATCCAACAATCACATTTTCTGCTTTCTCACTCCTTCCTTCCTTCCTTAAATACTGGGGGTTACATCTGTGGGAAGCATTTGTGAATCTATGGAATTTTGGGTGCTGGCACACCGGGTAATCTATTATTTCTATAACTTTTTGAAAACCATGAAATGCAGGTCATTAGGTCCTGTAAATCTATTGGTTTTCCGTCCCATTGATTTCCTGATTATTTTACCAATGCTAACTTCCTTCTGCTCCTTATTGGCCCACATCTCTCCACAGAATCTCTATGTCTTCTTCCACAATGCGAAATCAAGGTATCTATTTAATTTCTCTACAATTTCCTTAACCCTCAATATAATTTCTCCTGCATCATTCGGTTAAGTGACTTCTACTAATATTTAATATTTTACATATTTTTGAAGCTCTTACAATCTGCTTTTAAGTTTCTCACTAGCAAATAACTCCATTTACTTTCCATTTCTTCATCAATGTCTTCATCCTTCTCTGCCGAATTCTGACAGTTTACCAATCAATAGGCTTAAGGCCCTTTTTGGCAATATTATAAGTCTTTTTTCTTTGTTCTGATATTATCTTTAACTTCTCTTTAAAGCCTCAACTAGACCAACTTCCTGTTGACTTCAAAAGGATATATTGTGTGTTCATTCATCAAATGTTTCACTTTTGTTTGCTGTTGTGCATTTCAATATTGCTTTCCTATTTAGTATACCTTTGTAGCTTACCTTCAGGTTTAAGTTCCTGGATTAGAATTGATCTAAATCATTTTCAATCTTAAGACTTACATCCCTAAAGTTTGCTTAAATTAAACATGAGAAAATCTGCAGATGCTGGAAATCCAAAGCAACACACACAAAATGCTGGAGGAACTCAGCAGGCCAGGCAGCATCTATGGGAAAGAGTAAACAGTCAACCTGATGAAGGGTCTCAGCCCAAAACGTCAACTGTTTACTCTTTTCCATAGATGCCGCCTGGCCTGCTGAGTTCCTCCAGCATTTTGTGTGTGTTCCTTAAAGTAACACTACTGTTTTGCACAATATATTCTGAAATAGTGTATCTCTAATTGTTGCTTCAAAATACCACTCTAGAAAAACATTTGGTAATGCTCCATGAATTCAACTTCTATGTTACAATTCTTTTGCTCCTTTACTCTGCCCCATTGACATGTAGAGCCCATCATTAATGCATTACCGTTGCTACATGCAACTCTAATGTCTTGATTTATACTTATGCCCTACACTGCCAGTGTTGTTTGGGGAATAAAGACAACTCACAACAAAGTTTTTTGCCCCTTGCTATTTCTTAGCTTCATCCATAAAGGTTCTACTTCTGGGCCTTCTGAGCAATGATCCAGTTTTTTCCACTGCCTTTCTCATAAATTTTATTATCAGAACTATCTACCAATCTTTTGAGTATTGTCTTTTGCTTCTGAGAGTTAAGTATCCTGGAAATTCCCAACCTTTATCACTTTGCTACAACATCATCGAATACACTATAATTTTATATATTTTATTTGCACCATTAATTGTGGCATGCATTCATAGGAATCAGTTTTCCAAGTTGTCTTTTTATCATTTTTCCCTATTTCTAGTTGGAGGTAACTAGTATGATTGAGTGCTCTGCTCTTTGCTGACATACATGATCGTTGTTACTCATTTTTCTATGATGAAATATCATATAGTCCTCTTTTTAATTTGGTAAGCCACCAAACCCACCTTCTCCTTTCCCTCCTTCCTCACTAACTGTTGGGTAGATGTTTCAGGACTTAGACAAGTTGCCAGCCATTAGTGGTAGATAGATTTTACAGTTGCTGTTGGTAAGATTGCATTCAAGTTATTAATAAGAATGGGAGTCAATAATGAAGATGGATGGGACTGTGAATTAGAGTTGGGTATTGGATTGCTAGTTGGTGAGTGTATGGAGGGTTCTAAAGAGCTGAGATCAGTGCTTAAGTGAGAAGTGGTTGCGATGTAATTGGAAGTCTGGAAAGAAGAGGCCAGGTTAGGCTGATGGATCAATAGATGGGGTGAGAGTGGTACCTTTGGAAGCAGAATTGGGTCTGCATCTTGTACAGGGTGGGTATGTTATTGTTATTCCTCTCCGCAACTTGTGACAGCAACCTTGCTGTTTCTTTAGCATTTTGTCTCTTTTTTTACGAGGCAGAGTTACTAGCTCGATGCTTAACCTAGCACAGATGGAAAGCCTGCAAACATCCGGCCAGATTCAAAGCCAGGACCACTCATCTCGAAGTCCAGTGCTGATGTCACTACACTACCAGCTGTCTTGAGAGGGAAGGAGGGACTAGGTAAATTCTACCATAAAGTAGCTGGCATGAGAACAGGTCAGGCAGCACAATTAAAGTCAGAATATGGAAACATACTTCAGCTGGAGGTGGCCAAGGAAGACTCAGGCCTTGCACTTACATCCATAAATTACAGAAAGTGGCTAGGCTGAGAAAGCATTTCCTCAGGTGCTGCTGTGCATGCATGGGGTGTGGGGTGCACCCACAACAGAATAATAATCACAGACCATGAAACTTCTATTAAATCTGAGATTTTCAATAAACTGTTCATTTATTGTTCAAAATGGCATGCATAACCATAAGATTTTGTGATATGGGTTCTTGGCCAATCTGGTCACTGAGCTAACTTGAGAAATAAGCAATGTCTAAAATACTGGGGGAATGGCTTATCAAACTGCATCTCTCCTTTGTGGTACAACATTTCCTCAATGCTGTATGCTTCTGCAGGCGTATTTAACACTTACAAAATAATGCACAGTGTGACAAAATTCATGTGCTGCTGGGACTTCAACATTATCAAGAAAATCATCTTGGCCAAGTTGTTTTGTGCAGATTATGATATTCTGCAGTGTATACTGGCCACCTAATTTAATAGGCGGAATCTGCTGTTAGCAATGTCCTTGCTATGCATTCAACTATCCTACAGGAGGCCTGCAGCAGACTTCAAATGTAAAACCTGCGGGAAAGCAGCCAGAAGCTGGACTCCACTGACTCACGCTGCAAAACATGACCATATGGCTGCTTTAAAATGATATTACCATGTTCAATACTGTAATACCCAGAAAACCTACTATCAATGCTGCTATTCATCAAGGACTTAAAGTGTTAATTTTGCTTGACAGTGAAAAGAACAAAAATCTCAAGTTTTCTTATTGGCATTCATCATTATGCTTTGGCTCTCGTCCCAGAATTCTTTGTTGTGGCACATACCTGGAGCTGTAATGGGCTGAGTCCAGACGCAGCTGCAGCTGCCATTGTCGACGGAATGAGCTGCACAGGGTAGCTATCACCTGTCGACGAAGAACAATGCACACAGGTTCAGACAATGAGCAAAGGATCACACCGAACATGTGCCAACACGCCTCTGCCTCTGCTTTTGCACCACAGCGCTACACTGAGCCGGAACATCTGCCCAAACAAAAGCCTCAGCTGGGCAGAAACATGCAATGCGTACTTGGAACTTTTGTGCACAGATGGCTCGAAGGCAAACCATTGAGAATGGGGAAGGTCTGCTCTTTTAATTTTTCAGGGTAAAATTCTACACCTAGTCAGATAAAATAATAGCAGTATAAAAAGCTTCTCATCAATGTGTTTTAATTAATGTAAGGTCTGTTACTGAAGTCTTCTTACTGACAAGATTCTGTGTGAAAGACTACCCGCCCATGTGATAATGGTCAGTACTTTAGCTGATCAGGATAAATACTACAGATCTCAAACAATCTTTCATTATAATGAACACTACAGGGACTTTTTGCTAAAAAGACATAAGGTATCAGTAACAGAATGCTTTAATGATTAGTTTTAAAGGTCGAAATAGCACCATTCTTGGATCGCAATCCAAAACTGTAGTCCAGATTTTGCTGGAAGTGTTGGCAAATCCACAACAAACTATCCACATTCCTCAGCATAAATTCCGGTGAGCCCCGGGATTCCTGTGTAGTCGTACATTAGCTCTGCTTTCTTGCTCAGATTCACTATACAATTCCCAGCCACAATCACCATTAGATTTCACAAACTCCAGAAGCTGATCAATGTTTTGACTAGATTCCTTGCTATTTGAATTGGGATATCTACTCTTCAGATCCAGTGCTGTATGGGGTCTAATGCAGGGTCCATGGCTGATTTCAATGGGAACGCTAAACTTGTGGAGATGGTAAATTCCTCTCTTTAAGTGCATGCATTTTATTTAATATTTTAATTATTTATAATTATTTTAATCAAGATTATTTTTAAATAGTATGGTTTTTAAAACTGTATTCTTTATTTCACTTTTCATTGGCATTAGATTCAGAGATATGTAAGGACTCTTACAGATTTAAGAGCTGACAAAGCTGGGCCACACCACTTGTTGACTAAGATTCACTTTTATCATGGTACTGGGAATGAAGTTTCTCCATCGCATTGTTGGAGACCCAACCACTACTCAGGGCTTCAGGCTGAAGTCTGAGTGACTTCAACCCAGCAAGCTATCTAGCAGCAGGTCCATGCCAATGAACTGGCCATTGATGTTTCATTGGAGTTAAAATGAATTAATCTTAATTTACTGAGCTAGATCCATAGTTGTTGATATTCTATAAGATTTATCTTTTAAATCAATCACTTCAATTTGGCAAGAAAATTTATCTGTCAGGGTGCATCATGGAAAGTGACACTGCATACAGAAAATACCAATGCTTTGTGACCATTTTGAGACACCCAATCATGAGAAACTTTCTAAATCAAACAGAATTAACAATTCTCTTCATTGACCTTTCAAGCCATTTCAGTTACAATAAAACAAAAATTCAAGGCTTATATGGAAGCCCTAACTGACTGTAATGGGAAATGACAATGACAACAAATGGCAACTGAAAGGCAGCTTCACAAATCAGTGAGAAACAATTGTACACGGATACAAAAATGAGATCCAGCTCTCATCACGTCATCAGCTTCATTGATGACACTATAGTGGCTGGCCTCATCAGAAATAAAGATGAGTCAGCATACAGAGAGGAGGTAGAGCATGACAATTTGAACCTCAGTGTGGTCAATACAAAAGAAATAATTGTGGACTTCAGGAAAGTGCAGGCTGATCAGTCCCTACTGCACATCAACAGCTCCTCTGTTGAGAGTCTGTAACACCAAGTTTCCTGCAGTGCACATCACCAGATGATCTTATCTGGTCCCTCAGTAACAATTCTTTATGTCAAGAAAGCACAGCAGCACCTTCACTTCCTGAGAAGATTGAGGCAAGCAAAGTTCCTCACCCGTATTCTAACCCACACAGAGTGGGCAACTGTATCACCACATGGTATGGGAATTGTAAGGCATCTTGACAGAAGACCATACAATGAGAGTACTGAGACAATCATTGTGGTCTCTCTCACCCACCCCTCACACCTCACCAATCCATGACATATACCAGAAGTGCTGTGTTTATAGAGCCTTCCCACCCATCCCACAATCCCTTTGTCCTCCTACCACAGTATAACAACAAGGACTGTTAGTCTGGGTAATGGTTTCTTCCCCCAAGCCTTGACACTGCTGAACACTCTGCTACCACCCAGTATACAATATTTATGACAGCACCAGTAGCATTGTGCTCTTGTATGTTTAACTATATGTCATATATGCACTTTATGTCAGGTTGTACATCTACAGATTTTTTTGTTATCTGTTGATACTGTTGTGTTAACATGATTTTAGGTGCTGTATGTGATATGTGTTCTATGTTTTGCACCTTGGTCTCAGGGGTACTTTGTTTCCTTTATCTGTATACATGTGTACAGTTGAATAATAATACACTTGACCTTCTATATTTCAGAAAAAAATAATAGGATATATTAAGACCAATTGTTGTTAAGTGGATATGCAGGTAGAGAGAATATTAAGGTCAGTAACTGCACAAACATGGAATTCAATGTATTAAAAAAACAGGACCAAAGGTAACAATAACACCATCTGAAACTGGGTCACTGCTTTCCTGATACATGCACTTTCACTTGCACTTTTGGTCTCTGTGACCCATTGAAACAAACACATACAAAAAAATCTGCACCTCATCAATCCATGCACCACAGTGAAAACATGTATGCTTCATAAAGATCTCTCCTCTGGCTGCTCCTAAAGTTCTGCTACACTGCATTTCATAATACTACCTCGCCTTGGTGTCCTGTGGTCTGGTACTTCAGAAGATTTGTTTTTCTCTTCGGGCAATTTAAATAATAAAGCAACAATTTAAAATGATCAGCCAGGAGTGTTTGTGTGATTTTTTTTAACAAATATTCTCTTTAATCAGCCAAATCGACCAGCAGTAAAATGATGTGAAACCAAGTATGCACACATTTATTTTTGATGAAGGATGTTTGGGGTGCAGATGGACAGGCAAGAAAATTGGAACTCCACAGATGTTGTTTTACATGCCATAAATTATTTTTTTCATATTGAACTTATTAAAAGGATAATCTAAAAATTCCTTGTAGTTGTATTTTACAGACATTGTGCTGGTACACTAAGAAAAAACTAATTTCCTGCAGCAATGACTGGTTGGTCTCTCCTTGGCACATCTTGCACACTACATCTCACTTGTTGTACCTCACCTGAGGCAGCTTAGAGATGATTTTTCTTCTATTAACAAGTTTTGTTTTATAATAATCAAAGTGCAGTTACTTAGAGAAGACTGACTTTTTTTTTAAATGTTGTTTACGCATTGTAATTTTTTTTAGTTATCATATCACAGGAAAAGAAACACCACCTTGTGTCAGGAAATGTGGAGGAGGCTTGACCCAATTGCAGAACAGTGGAAATGATTTAGTGGTGAGCAATAACTTTAGTAATAAACTGCAAAATAACAAGCCACGAGGGAACACAAAACAAGAGAGGACAGATATTAACGTGACAAGACAAAAAGGTAACTGAAAATAAGGAACAACTGGTTGAGGCTGGCTGGTTTGATTACCAGGATTGTGAGTGAGCACTGGGCTTAAATGGGTTGCAGGTGATGAGTTGGAAATGAGTGGCAGATGACTCCTGTCAGCTGGGTGGTGTCTGGGAAGTGCCTGCCTATGCAGGCCTGACACCTGACAATTGGAAACTCCAGTTTGCATGCTTCATATTTGTGAATGGATCAATGAGTGGAAAATATAGAAATAGAAATGTTTCCTTCATGACCATGTTGAGTTATAAAAATCCAGTATCTCTTAATGTTCTGAAGAAAGCTTTAAAGTGCTATTTAGCCCTGTTTCATTGTATTGAAGTTTTTTTTTCTTTTTCTTTCAGAGATTCTGGCTTAGGGGGTCTAAGAACTCTAAGTTTCCTTTGGAACTGTCCCTAAGTATTTAAACTTCAATTTACAAACTTAGATAATAGCTACAGGCAAACAACTGTTACCATGTGAGGGTATAATGCCACATAAAATATTATACTCTCTGGATATTGTCACTCTTATTTTTTCATGATTGAGGTGTCTGAATTACTGTCAAGATATATTTCCTGGCTGATTTTCCCCTTTGTTTAGGAGAACTGAGATACATTTTCTAACTGACTGCTGTTTTAGGAACATAAGACTAAATTTATTCAACCCAATAAGCCTGCTACATCATTTTTATTAGCTTTGTCTGGGTCAGCCGTTTTAGCAGAGACTGGGGATCTTGCTGATCTCTACAGGTCAGTGCATTTGTCAACAATCTATTGGAAAAGTTTTAATAATCACTGCTTAAGATTGTTTGTTTGCTTTTAAATTGCCTTCCATTCTGTCTCTCCTTGGCTTGGAGTCAATGGGCATGCTGTAGCAATCTTCTGCAAATTTGTTCTCTGGATTAAGAATGCTTGCGTGAGGAAAAATTTTATTTGATTTGTTTTAAGAAAAAGACGCGTGTCCAAACAAGCTTCCATATAGTACTTTTGCTCCTTCACCATAGAAGAGCACAGTTAGCATTTCCAAGTCATACAATAGTGTGTCACGTGGGCTCAAATTCCTTATCATTTGTTCCTGATACATCGCCTATTTTTTAGATATATAATCAGTATTTGGGATTGAATAGATGTTCATAAAAACCCTCTCATCTCAGGCTGGTGTCCAACAACTTCATTAATTTAACAAATCATCCTGGAATAAAAACTGGAAAGACACAGATTAGTCAAAGGTTGGCAACTTAGTGCTTTGAAATGGAATGGGATTCTTAATTTAGAGTGAAGTAAAGAATGTGAACATTAGCCAGTCTGTCACTAGATGTTAAATAATTTACTCTCCATTCTAATATTTTCTGATTGATGCAGATTTGCAACATGCAGATTTTTACATCTCAGGATTTAGCTGCTCAAGACACAATTGTAATTAATAGACCCTAATAATACTTCCCAGCTGCTGGATTAATTTGTGTCATCAACTCCAATAAGAGTGGAGCATTAATTGTTTCATAATGTACCCGACATGTCAGAGGTGATGAAACCCATTTGCTTCATTCGGTGGCTTATTGGAGGAAATTTTCACCTAACTCTCCTGGCAGAAGACTCTTAGATTTGAAATATTTACTCATTTTCAGACATTCCACCTCTCCTGGAAGTTCCGGGAGTCTCTCGCATATTGATAGTGACTCCCTGACACCCGCAAATTATATACAATATCCCGGAAATCAATTTTTTGAGAGGGAGGGAGGGAGCAAGGGAGAGGGAGGGAGGGAGCAAGGGAGAGGGAGAGGGAGAGGGAGATAGAAAGAGAGAGAGAGACAGACACACACACACAGCATTCTGAGTGGTCTCTCTTTCGGCTAAGTAGACCTATCAGTTTTCTCTGTGGGCGGGCTTTACACTCAACCCCTCTCTCTCTCTTCCATTGTCCATCAGTTCAGTTTAGTGTCTTACAGTGCCATGGCAGAGTGTTCCAAAAAAAGAAAATATAAAACGTACTTTACCCCAGACTACACTAAAGTGTATCCCTGCCTAATAGGGGTCAAAAAAGTTGACAGTGTTGCTGGCTGTACTGTTTGCAACAGTGACATTTCTATTGCCCGTGGTGGGTTAAATGACTGTAAAAGACATGTTGAGGTGAGTTTAACAGGTGTCATTCGTTTATTAGCATAGCTAGCGTTATTTAAACTAGCTGGCTAGCTGCTAAGGAGCTACTTTATTGATGTCCTACGTGACGAGGCCAAACTCCCTGTAGACTTGCTTAAATTTGTAATAGAATAAAAAATCAACTCCATGATAATATTTTATCTATATATGTGTGTGTGTGTGTGTGTGTGTGTGTAATTAGTTTCAATATGTGATCAAATAAATTGTTATGTTCTTTCATAGTCAAATGTCCTGTATACATACACCCTTGGAGGTCGACCGAGGGGGGGAGATATGGGGGTTGCGGGGGGTGAGGGTTGTGGTGCTACCTCCCTGAAATGACTTTTTGCAGGGTGGGATGTCTGCATTTTACACCCTCATGTACTCCTCAATTTTAATCTCTATTCAACTAATGGAGTGCAAAGCCAGGCAGAGTATTTGGCTGATGCTGTTTTACCCTGTTGGGTCACTCCTTTTTTCCACCTGCTGATGGTTTTTCATTTAGTAGCTATGCCAATTCGTGTTAAGACTGTCTTCCCTATGTCAACAACATGTAAATTGTGACTGCAGTTCTGCTTACAATTAATCCCTCAGGCACATGAATTGACTGCAGTTTTGGCAGTGGTGCAGTGCTAGCCGGAGAGCACCAGAGCGCACCCGGCACATCTTTAAGAAAAAAGCCGAAATAAACAAGCTAATTAATTAGGTGCCGCTCAGGGTGATTTGAGTATCTCAGAAACTGCTGATCCCCTGTGATTTTTACACACAACAGACTCTGGAGTTTACAAAGAATGGTGCCAAAAACAAAAAAAAATCCAGCAAGTGGCTGTTCTATGAGTGAAAACATCTTGTTAAATCCACTCCCTGGATGCTTTTTTGTTTTTGGCACCATTCTTTGTAAACTCCAGAGTCTGTTGTGCGTAAAAATCCCAGGGGATCAGCAGTTTCTGAGATACTCAAATCACCCTGAGCAGCACCTAATTAATTAGCTTGTTTATTTCAGCTTTTTTCTTAAAGATGTGCCGGCTGCGCTCTGGTGCGCTCCGGCTAGCACTGCACCACTGAGGTTTGGATGGCTTATCTCTGCAAAGCAGCCTGATTTCACAACTACCTGTCACATCATTGGCACTGTATTACCTCAGATGGTATTTTCTCTCATGGTCCACAGCCACCTAGTGTTTACCTCATGGCTTCTTCCTTGGTCCATATTACCTCATTATAGCATATGCTACCCGGCAGTAGCATAAATGGAATTTTTTTTTACCTCTGCCTCATTACCTCCTTCCTTATTTCATCATACAGTCTTTGACAAAGTCCCAAATGACTATCAAGTATTTAAAAAATGGTTGCTAATTTTGGTTTTGCCACCTAACAGCAGACAAACTGGTCCATGTTTTTTTCTAATATCAGTTAAACCTTGACATTAAATTCCATTAGCCTGTTAGTGTATCCTCGGGCTTGGAGGTTGACGCTTTAACATACAGCTGTCCTCTAACTCATCATCCTCCTTATATCCAATCATACTGAACTCCACTTAGTTTTCACTCTACAACTTACCCTGATCTGAATTACCTATCCTCTTCTCTCCAAAACCTAATCAATGCTTTTATCACCATGAAACTGGACTTTAACAATGCTCTCCAATTACCATAATCTAACAATATACCTGTTAAATACCATAATTTGTTTTTATTCAACACACACCCATCTGTTCCAAACACCCAGTACTTGTGAGGCTCCTGTGGTTCCCTTGTGTTAAAGTAGAATCAGTTTGAATTTACTTTTCGTCTCCTTCCACCCCTCTGCCCTTTGAAGTTAATTGGAACTTGTCAAATTACATATGCCAGTAATGCAATAATGATCTTGTGAAAAATATGCCAAGAAAACTCAGTGCCAGTCTTGAGGACAGCAGCTTCACTTTGAGTAGTACACCAGTGTTTCTGTGTTGTGTCGTGTCCTGCATGTTTTAAGAATCTGAGAAAGAAAAGAGAAGAAGATAATAATGAAAAGAAAAGTAGATGATGAATGTAAAAAGAGTTGGAAGAATTAATGAAAGGAAGGATAGAATATGGTGGAAAATGGAAGGAAAAAAGAACAAATAAACAACAGAAAGAAAAGATAAATAGTGGTGACGACAGGAACAGAAGTTATGGAAAATGTAAAAAGAGGCTAGAAAGAAAGAATAGAGAATAGTCAAGGTTTGTGAAAATTGGACATACCCAGAAAGCTTCACAAAGTACTTGTCTTTCATTGAATGTACTGAATGCACAATACTCTTTTTCGTGAAACAAAGCATTCTTTGTTTCACAGTTTGGAGGATTTATATCATCCCAATCTCCAGCTCCATCCAAATCTCCTGTGGTTTCTATTATATCACAATTAAAGATGCTCAAATAACTATTTCTTCACTAGTTGAGCTGGATTTATAGATTAAAATAAATTGCATTCACATTTTTACTCTAAATCTTTGATATTAAAACATTAAAATTACAGGCACTTAAACAATAATGCAATTCAGAAATTGAAGTTGTTGAATGAGTAATATTCTTGTGCCCATACGTAACTACATTAACTGCTTCAACGTCATAACATGGCAATCTGGAATGAAAATTGAGATGTGTAAACAAAGGCTACAGACAGTTAAACAGACTGAAGGAATGATAGAATACTGATTGCAGCAAATTCAAAGCACAGTAATTTGGTAGCCCCTAGCCGTGGCTTGTAAAGTTTATATTTATAGTCTGCTGGTGCACTACAACACCAATGAGGACTTGATGTTAAGCAAGTTGTATTAAGAGGAATGAACCAGAATAGTGAAGTCTCCGAAATAGTTTTGACAGAGCCAAGGAGAATGAGTTTCTTGCTTATTAGCAGGACCACTGTTTTGAATCCCAAGCATTTTACACAATTATGCACAGAAATATCACTACTTGAATTTTATAGTGCAAAATCAGTAACTCAGAGCAGCAGTACAAGGAGACCTGGGTCTAGGGTAACAAGGCAGATGTTTAGAGGGGATCTGAGAAGAACTTTTCCTGGTTGGAATCTGCAACACACTGCCTGAATGAACGGTGTTGTCAGGTTTTCTCACGTCATTTAAGAAGCACAGTATCCAGATGGACACTTGAACCACCAATGCATAAAAGACCAAGTTCTGGCAAAAGGAATTAGTAGAAGTAGTTACATACTAATAATTGGCATAGATATATTTAAGCAAAGGACCTGTTCATGTGCTATATGACTCTATAAGTCCATTTACTCAGTTTATAAAAGCAACACTTCAAGCAGCAGGACCAAGTGCCTCAGTGTGCCAAGTTTGAAATGAAGCAGATGTCGCGTGTCTCTGAAAAAAGTCCCATCTAAATCTAATAGCATGAAAATAAAATCAGTTTTCTTCCCACAACAAAGCCCTTGCCCCTCTCTGTGGCATCAAATGCCACACGATAACCTGTGAAAATTTTGTAGTTGGCTCTCAGACCCTTCAGTGGTAGCTCAGATAATGTCAGGGCTTTTTATTAGCATAAGTGCTTGATGTTACTATTGCGTGCCCAGCGTTCTCTGTTTCTAAACATACCAAATGCAAGGAAGTACCAATTATTATTACTAATTAAGTTGCTGTGCCTGAAGTCATGCACATCACATTAAAACCTTGCAAAATCAAATATCTAATACAATGGGGTTTCATTCAAAATCTTTCCACACTCACTTTTCAGTAGATCACTAGTGAGCAAACAAGAATAGGAATTCCATCTAATAATATATGCCCTTCACCAGGTCGCTGGGGCAAATGTCGCTATATACTGATAAGTGACATGACTTTGCAGACAAAACAAAATCCAGTTTCAGATCGTCCTAAACTGAACTGCAATGTGGAAGCTGGCTATTTGCTGTGTTTGCATTGATGCATATCTGCAATGTTCTGCAGATGCTGTAAATCTTGAACAATACATACATACCAAATCCTGGAGGAACTCAGTAAATCAGGCAGCAGTTAGATGAATGGTCTCAGCCCAAAAAGTTGACTATTTCTTCCCCTCCATAGATGGCACCTGACTTGTTATATTTCTCCAGCATTTTGTGTGTGTTGCTCAGTTCAGATATCCTTTTTTTATGTCCTTCAACAACCTATTCAGCTGATAGTTAATTTCTATGTGTTATTTGTTTTGGTTACCATGTCTGAAACTGCATACCACAAGATCTCAACACTATTCTGGATCATATCAATGGTCCAAATCTCTCAATTGCTAGAAGAAACAGTTTCCATCTACTTTTTCTCCATAACTATATAAATATCTATGAAGTGATTTTATAATCACATTTATACTCCAACATATCAAGTCTTTCTTTGTATCTCTGTACTGAAAGGCTTTTCAGCAAATCAGGGCTGTATCCTCTGTGTACCTCATCCTTTTAAAGATTAGCTTTATTTGTCACAAGTACACTGAAACATACAGTGAAATGCATTGACTTATTTGATTCAATGGCTAACACAATCTGAGGAAGCGCTGCGGGCCGTCCGCAAGTGTCACCGTGCTTCCAGTGCCAACATAACATGCCCAAAACTTAGAAACCCAAACTCGTACACGGAAGAAACTAAAGCACTTATAGGAACGCAAACACAAGGAATTCTGCAGATGCTGGAAATTCAAGCAACACACATCAAAGTTGCTGGTGAATGCAGCAGGCCAGGCAGCATCTCTAGGAAGAGGTACAGTCGACGTTTCAGGGCGAGACCCTTCGTCAGGACTAACTGAAGAAAGAGCTAGTAAAAGATTTAAAAGTGGGAGGGGGAGGGGGAGATCCAAAATGATAGGAGAAGACAGGAGGGGGAGGGATGGAGCCAAGAGCTGGACAGGTGATTGGCAAAAGGAATATGAGAGAATCATGGGACAGGAGGCCCAGGGAGAAGGAAAGGGGGAGGGTGGGGAAAGCCCAGAGGATGGGCAAGGGGTATAGTCAGAGGGACAGAGGGAGAAAAAGGAGAGTGAGAGAAAGAATGTGTGTATATAAATAACGGATGGGGTACGAGGGGGAGGTGGGGCATTAGTGGAAGTTAGAAAAGTCAATGTTCATGCCATCAGGTTGGAGGCTACCCAGACGGAATATAAGGTGTTGTTCCTCCAACCTGAGTGTGGCTTCATCTTTACAGTAGAGGAGGCCGTGGATAGACATGTCAGAATGGGAATGAGATGTGGAATTAAAATGTGTGACCACTGGGAGATCCTGCTTTCTCTGGTGGACAGTGCGTAGGTGTTC
The DNA here is from genome assembly GCF_030028105.1 of Mobula birostris. Lineage (NCBI taxonomy): Eukaryota > Metazoa > Chordata > Chondrichthyes > Myliobatiformes > Myliobatidae > Mobula > Mobula birostris. Next base: position 72,280,917 of record NC_092380.1, on the reverse strand, counting down.
AGCAAAACGATCTCCCAGTCTGCGTTGGGTCTCGCCAATATATAGAAGGCCACATCGGGAGCACTGGACACAGTATATCACCCCAGCCGACTCACAGGTGAAGTGTCACCTCACCTAGAAGGACTATCTGGGGCCCTGAATGGTGTTAAGGGAGGAAGTGTAAGGGCATGCGTAGCACTTGTTCCACTTACAAGGATAAGTGCCAGGAGGGAGATCAGTAGGGAGGGATCGGGGGGACGAATGGACAAGGGAGTCGCGTAGGGAGCGATCCTTGAGGAAAGCGGGGGGGGGGGAGGGGAAAATGTGCTTAGTGGTGGGATCCCGTTGGAGGTGGCGGAAGTTACGAAGAATAATATGTTGGACCCGGAGGCTGGTGGGGTGGGAGGTGAGGACCAGGGGAACCCTATTCCTAGTGGGGTGGCGGGAGGATTGATTGAGAGCAGATGTGCGTGAAATGGGGGAGATGCGTTTGAGAGCAGAATTGATGGTGGAGGAAGGGAAACCCTTATAGAAAACCCATTTAGTCACAGAGAGAGTGTAGGAAGTCCTTACAGATGGCGATGGGAATTGAACCCCAGTCGCTGACCACTGGCACCATAAAGCACAATGCTAACTGCTATGTTACCATGCCACCCTCTATGAAACTGTGCCACTCCCTGTGATGCTGTGCCATTCTGGAGTAGATTTCAAAACTACATACAATGGACTGGTTATAATGCACCATTAAACCTCAGCTCTTATATTCTATGCCTTTTTCTAATACATCCAGCATTCTATTAGTTATTTATTACTTTATGCACTTAAAATGCCGCTTTTAACATCTTATGAACCTAAAGCACCAAATGTGTATGCCATTACTCATCTTCTCCTTCATGGCATTGTTATTATTTAATTTATTAAGTAAGCAATATTTACTGCATCCCACATCCTAACATTCAATTCTATCTATTACTTTTCAGATCATTCTACCATTTTATCAAAGTCTCCTCAAAGGAAGTTATATGTAAATAGTGCATTTATTAACAGAGTATTCCACAGAGCTAAAACTAACTTTAGACTTGGCATAAGACATAGAAATAAAACTTCATGAATTCCTATAAAATGATAGTACCACACAGAGCAATGAAAGCAGTTTGAAGTAGAAGTAGTATTGGGCTTTACTAAACTCCAGCAGCACAAAAAATGCTTGAGGAAGTCAGTGAACCAGGCAGCATCTATGGAGGGATATGGCCAGTCGACATTAGGAATTGAGAACTGCCATTTGGACTGAAAAACAGAGGGAAGACAGGTAGTGTAAAAAGATACCAAAAACAAAAGAAACTCTGCAGATGCAGGAAATCCAAAGCAACACACACAAAAATGCTGGAGGAACTCAGCAGGTCAGGCAGCATCTATGGAAAAGGGTAAACAGTCAATGTTTCAGGCTGAGATCCTTCCTCAGGATTAAGGATCTTGGCCCAAAATGTTGACTGTTTACTCTTTTCCATTGATGCTGCCTGACCTGCTGAGTTCCTTCAGCATTTTGTGTGTGTGTTGTAAAGTGAAAAAGAAGTGCAGCAAAGAGGTGGAGCAAAAGCTAGCAAGTGTTAGGTGGATCCAGCTTGGCAGGTTTGGGGATTGATAGGGAGATGGAAGAGGGGATAATTGAAATAGCACCAGAAGCAGGTGGAATCTGATAGGAGAAGAGGGTATGGATTCCAGTGAGAGAGTTGGGGAGGGCAGATGGGAATACGGAGGAAGAAAACTAGTGGGAGGAGTGTGTGGGTGATTGATCTTTACTTCACTAAACTCCAGTTCAGTTCAAAACACGATCTCACTCAGTTAATAATGGGAATAGGTAATTACATCTATAATTCATGAGGAAATAGCACGCATCATCAATTTCCAATTGGTTTTGGATTCAGATCAAATCAATCGGAATATTGAAGGGTTTCTAACAAGTACTCTATTGGTGATTGATGTCCAAAGATCAGTGGACATTTTGTTTAAGTTAAGTAGGTATAATTAGCCTTTCAAGTGTCGATTGAGACAGGTTGTTTTCTGGCAAAGGTGTACATGGTAAATGAGAGGCCTTCAAAATTGAAATTTTGAGAGTACAAAGTTTGCATGTTCCTTTCAAAATAAAAGGCAAGAAGAACAGGTGTAGATAAATTGTTTTTTTGATATATTGAGGCCTTGTTTAAGAAAAAGAAGAAGGTGCATAGCAGATATAGGCAGGCAGGAACAAATGAGGTGCTTGAGGAGTATAAGAAATGCAAGACAACACAAAAAGGAAATGAAGAGGGCTAAAAGAAGGCATGAGGTTGTTTAAGCAGACAAGGCGAAGGAGAATCCTGAGGGCTTCTCCAGGTATATTAAGAACAAAAGGAAAGCAAGAGTTAACACTGGTCCTCTGGAAGATCAGAGCTATAGTCTACATCTGGAACCAAAAGAGATGGGGGTGATCTTATTTTGCATCTATATTTACTTGGGAGATGAGCGTAGAGTCTATAGAGGTGAGGAAATGCAGCAGCGAGGTCATAGACCCTATACAGATTACACAGGAGGAGGTGTTAGGTGTCTTGAGGCAAATTAGGCTGGATAAATCCCCAGGGTCTCACAACGTTACCTGTGGAAGGCAAATGCAGAGATTGCAGGGACTCTAGCTGAGATAATTAAAACATCCTTCACCACAGGTGAGGTACTGGAGGATTCGAGGATAACTAATGTTGTTCTGTTGCTTAAGAAATACCTAAGAATAAGCCAGGAAATTATAGGCCGGTGAGCCTGACATCAGTAATGGGACTGGATATATAGTTATATATAATAGGACTGGATATATATATATATATATTTGGATAGACAAGGTCTGATTAGTGATAGTCAACTTGGCTTTGTGCGTGGTAGGTCCTGTCTAATCACTCTTAGTGACTTTTTCAAGGAAGTTACCAGGAAAGTTGATGAAGTGAAGGCAGTGAAAGTTGTCTACGTGGACATTAGCAAAGCCCCTGACAAGGTGTCACATGGGAGGTTGGTCAAGAAGGTTCAGTTGTTTGGCATTCAAGATGAGGTAGAAAATTAGATTAGACATTGGCTTTGTGAGAGAAGCCAGAGAGTGGTTGTAGATGGTTGCCTCTGTGACTGGAGGCCTGTGACTAGTGATGTGCCACAGGGATCAATTCTGGGTCCATTCTTGTTTGTCATCTGTATCAATGATCTGGATGATAATGTGGTAAACTGGACCAACAAATTTGCAGATGGCACAAAAGTTAGAGGTATAGTGGATAGAGAGGATGACTATCAAAGCTTGCAGTGGGATTTGGATGAACTGTGAAAAATGGGCTGAAAAATGGCAGACAGAATTTAACACAGACAAGCGAGAGGCTCTTTGGGAGGACCAGCCAGGATAGGTCTTACATGATGAGCGTGAGGGCACTGGGGAGTGCGGTAGAACACAGGGATCTAGGAATACAGATCTATAATTCCTAGAAATTGGCATTGCAAGTTGATAGAGTTGTAAAGAAAGCTTTTGCCACATTGGCCTTCATAAATCAATGTATTCAGTACTGGAGATGGAATATTATGTTGAAATTGTCTAAGACATTGCTCAAACCTAATTTGAAGTATTATGTGCAGTTTTGGTCACCTACCTACAGGAAAGATGTACATAACGTTGAAAGCGTGTAAAGCAATTTTACAAGGATGTTGCCAGAACTGGAGGACCTGAGTTATAGGGAAAGGTTGAATAGGTCAGCACTTTATTCCTCAGAACATAACAGATTGAAGGGAGCTTGAAAGAGGTATAAAAAATTATGAGAGGTGTACTTAAGGCAGAGATTGATAGGTATCTGAGTAGCCTGGGCATCAAAGGTTACGGTGAGAAGGCGGGGGAGTGGAACTAAATTGGAGAATGGATCAGCTCATGATAAAATAGCGGAGCAGACTCAATGGGCCGAATGGCCGACTTCTGCTCCTTTGTCTTATGGTCTTATGGTAAAAATAGGGTAAGTGCAAGCAGACCTTTTCCACTGAGGTTGGGTGAGACTACAACTAGGGGTCATGGGTTAAGGTTGAAAGGTGAAAAGTTCAAGGGGAATATCTTCACTCAGAGTGTGGTGAGAGTATGGAACAGGCTGTTAACACAAATGGTGGATGGGGGATCGATTTCAACATTTAAGAGAAATTTGGCAGGTACATGGATAGAAGGGATATGGAGGGCAATGGACCAAGTGCAGGTTGGTGAGATGAGACAGAAAAATAGTTCCGGATGGACTAGGTGGGTCAAAAGGCCTGCTTTTGTGCTGAAGTGTTCTCTGACTTAGTGACATTATATAGTGCCTACAGTTTTTGAAGGCATTAAAAACCTTGCTTAAAAAAGGGGATTTAAAGAGGCCTATAGGAAATGAACTGTGAAGAGGTAGGGTGGTTTAGAAAGAGAGTTGTAGAACAGGAGCCATAAATAGGAGGACTGGGACTGTCAAAGGAAGGGCAAAGGGAGAGAAGGATGCATAGGAGGCCATTTCAATGATAACACAGATTTCTTGCAAGGACTGGAATCTATTACAGAGAAAGAGATGGCAAGCCATCAAGGCCATTAAATAGAAGAGTGACAGAGGATTGTGGAACTGGTTAGTGAGATAAATGTGGGTGTTGAGCACATCTAAAGGAAAACAAGATTACTTATGAGGAATAAAATTAAGACAGGAAAGCAACAGAAGGGTCTCGGCCCGAGATGTCGACAGTCCCTCTTCCCATAGATGCTGCCTGGCCTGCTGCAATTTTTATGTGTGTTGCTTATATTTTTTTCTACTTAAGGACTGAACTATTATTATTTCCCTATCTTTTACAGGATGTCATTAGAGATCAAGTCTGGCCAAATACTCCATTTCAAGACTACATATTGAAATATATATGAGAAGTCTAGAAATTCCAAGTCTCTTCTTGTGACACCCTTACGTGCTTTTAGATGAAGGGGGCTTTTGGACATATTCTGGCCTAAAGTGGTCACCTGAAAATCTGAAGTGCAGGTTGACATCCGTGAGAACCAGTGACTGGCGTTTACATCCAGTTTACTTCTTCTAGCATAAGATTGATTGAAATTTGAAAACAGGCTTATTGGCAAAACAATTACTTAGGAACGAACCACATGCTAGAACAGAGTCACACATAGAAAATGATACCACACACACTGCATGGGGCACATTGGGTGAAAACTCACAGAATCCAAGGGAAACAGCCTACAGATTAACTTGCCTCCCCAGGAGGCACGGGGTAAGCAATAAATAGCTGAAACAAAATATTGAACAAAATGTGCTGGTATCAATTACAATTTAAAAATGTACTCTGGCAGTTTCTCATTGAAGTTTTTGAAAATACCTATTTTGCCTTCTGCAGCAATATGTAATTACTTGTTATCAAGCTTACCTGGTTTGTATGTTATTCCTGGGGGGAACAGAAATCCCTGCTGGGCTGCAGCAGCCGCTGCCAGTGTTCGTTGGTCGTGTGGAAAAATTGGGATCATGAGTGGAGGCATGTGACCCTGAACCTGCTAAAGACAACAAGAGTTCTGATCACACACAGAACAAATGTATCTTGACAAGCATTATACAGCAAATATTGTGTACATGTGCCCATGGACTGCCAGAATGCTCTCCCCTAACCTGTTAATCCCTACCAATTTCACATCATTATATCAAAAGCCCCTCTGGCTACATTATTTTCCCTTTTGTACAAGGTCCTTGTTGAAAATGTTTTGTATAGTATTTCTTGAGGTAAAATTTCTCATACTTTCATTGGTCAGGACCTCTCCGTGTGAAGAATGAATACACAATGTTTCATAAACCATTTAATATCCTAGTTTCCTGTTAGCACACTGTATGTTCATTGGGGATTATAAACTTGTACAAGCTGTCGCTTTCTGGCAAGTTTAGAAACTTAGCTCACAGTCAGATGGACTGATTTTCAACTGGTAGAACACAGAACTTAGAACATAGAACAGTACAGCACAGAAACAGGCCCTTTGGCCCACAATGTTGTGCTGAATCAGCTAAAAAGTAAATTTTTAAAAACTCAAAAACCAATCCCTCCTACCTACACAATGTTCATATCCCTCCATCTTCTTCATACACATGTGCCTAACTAAATGTTTCATATCGCCTCCAACTCCAAGACTAGCATATATGATTTAATGTCACACATGCATGAACACACCAATTGAAATATTAGGGTTTATGCATTTCCCCTTGTTTGACTTTAGATCAGTGCCAGGTTTCAAAATTATTAAAATTTATCATGTTGTTCTTACATCCTGTGTGAATTTCATAAGGCTGCATGCTTAGCCCCCGCTCTACTTGCTTTATACCCATGTCTGTGAGGCTAAGTACAGCTCCAATACTATATTTAAATTAGCTGATGACACCGCTGTTGGTCAAATCAAAAATGGTGAATCAGCGTAGAGGAGAGGGAATGAAAATCTGGTTAGAAGGTGCCACAACAACATCCACTCACTCAACATCAGCAGAACTAAAAAGCTAATTTTTGACTACAAGAGAACACTGGAGGTCTGTAAGCCAGTCCCCCTTAAGGAATTGGAGAAGGTCAGCAACTTGCGTTAACAGCAAGTTTTTTGGCATTATCATATCAAATGATCTGTCCTGGGACCAGCACGGTAAGTACCATTACAAAGAAGGGACAACAGTGCCTCTGTTTTCTTTGACAGTTGTGTAGATTCGACATGTCATCTAAAATTTTGATAAACTTCTATAGATGTACAATGGAAGGTATCCTGAGTGGCTGCATAATGACCTGGTATGGAAACACAACTGTCTAAGAACAAACAGTGGTAGGTACAGCCCAGTCTATCACAGGCAAAGCCATCCCTACCTACCATTGAGCACAAGTACAAGGAGCACTCTCACAAGAAAGCAATATCCATCATCAAGGGACTTCACTATCCAGGCTGTGCTCTCTTCTTCATTAGGAAGGAGGTACAGGAGCCTTAGGTCTCACCACACCACCAGGTTCAGTAACAGCTATTACCCTTCAGCATCAGGCTGCAGAACCTGCATGAATAACCTCACATCTCAACTAATTTCACAGACTATGGACTCACTTCCAAGGACTCTGCAACTCACGTTCTTGCCATTATCTATTCACTTCTTTGTTTTTGCACTCTCTATCTTTTTTCACATTGGTTGTTTGGCAGTCTTTGGGTGTAGTTTCTCATTGATTACATTGTATTTCTTTGTTCTACTGTAATTGCCAGCAAGAAAATAAATCTCAAGTTAGTATATGGCAATATTCTTACACGTACTTTGATAACATATTTACTTTGAACTTTTGGTATACCATGTTGGCTGTACAGAAGTGAATATATTGTAATTGCATTTCACATATGTCAGATTACTGCTCTGTTCAGAATTAAGGGAACTCCAGTGTCAGGGTTGCTTCTCCATTCATCTGTACCTGGAAATTGTTCAATGTGCATAGATAGAGCCCTTAACTTTTACCATGTGTTTTCTTTATGCTGATGCTCATCGCATATCGCTAAAAGTTAAAGCATAAGTCAATTTGCCTCTGTACAATGTTGCATCAAATACTTGGCATGGAGTATGTGCATCTATTTAAATTCATTAAAGTTATCAGATACTTGTCAACATATCCCATTAATGTCAATCCAGTAATTGAACTGGTAACATGATTGCTACTGGCCTGCCTCATGTCTCCCTCACTAACTTTGGTGGATAGATTGCTTCCAAGTTCCCAGATCAGCCATGGACAATGTGTTCCTGCTTTTGAAATATTCAAATTTTCATCGTGCAAAGGAATGTATACTAGAATTTAAAGTGCATTTATGAATATGGATGGCAAAGAAACAACAAAATCGATTGGAAGGTGATGCCTCTGTAATACAGGGACTCGTGCTTCCTTCTGTTGTACTGCTGTGTGGTTGCCAATTTCACCTCTTCTGTAGAATACAAGGGTAATAACATTTATATTTCAGAGGTATGTCATAGAAGCACTAAATGTCAGCCTCAACTATTTTCCTTTGGCTATAAAAATACTTATTAATAGCATTATTATTAGTTAAATACATACCACAGATGTTATGAACAGAATATATCAGACCCATCATGATGACATGATAAAGATCTCCACAGCAAGCCTGACCACAACTCCACTCATAATTTATCTGGTGATGTTTATCATCTCCATCACAGTTCTGGCCGTGACACATCCTCTACATCGTTTTGCCAAGAGTAATTATATGAAGAAGCCAAACACTGTGGGTGGTGAAAGGCAATTCTGTGAGTGCCCTATACTACATCTGTTGTTCTAGGATCTTTTCTCTTAGTCCTTCTTAGCATTCACCTCAAATTGAAAGTGTTTTTAACAATTTGCGTTTGTCTGCATATAGGATTATATTGCATGAAATAACATTGCTCTACTTTGATACAGTATTTAATGTTAACAGTTATGACATGATTCAATCAAACTAGTTTAGATTAGTGCTGAGACAGAATAAGGTATCACAAGACAGGATTTTGGAATTCAGCTGCATAGGGATCTTATTATAGCCTAGATAAGATCTTAACTAAGTACACAGGAATTACTAAGTTAGACCAAAAGTCAGTGCCAGCCCACTTTGTTAGGTGGTTACACTAACCTCTACTGGTTGCCATCCAAGTTACATTAATGACTATACAGCATGAATTCAACAATGAACATTGATCCAATTAAATCACTCAAATGCTGATCTTTTCCTGAACTCAAGCCAGAATGCATATGAGAAGGAAGCATAACATCAGCAGTTTTCACAACCATCTGTACCATCATTAAAGAGTCTTCATACCTGGAAAGGGCTCTTAATTCCTCTATAATGTAATTGCAAGTTTCTATTAATTAAACCTCTGCAACCTCCCCTTCTAAAGAGTAAACAGTTACAAAGAATTGGTGATATATCAGATGTTCTGTTTATTACTGCTTGATTCTGCTAGTTTTGAACTATCATTGAGACTGGTGACAGTACAAAGAAAGATTAAAGTTAAGACATTTGCAATCATTAGCTTGCATTATCTCAATATGCACTTTGCATGCAGTTGCCTGATCTCACTAGGTGCAATACCTCAGCAACTCACTTCCAGCAATATGATTAAGATAATACAAAAAGTATAAGGTTACTCATAACTTTTCACAAATGCCTAATATGAGGAGAGCATTCTTGCAGGTGGGTGGTGAGAAATGGAACACGGATCTTTACTGCTGATACTCACAGCATGCGATGTTTACCTGGATTCTTTTCTAGAAGGTAAAGGAAGAGCCCATCTTCCTTTGGACTTTTAAACAAAAATGACACAAATGAGATGACACCACATACTGCAGATTTTCTGTCAATTGCAGTAAAGTCAAACTAAGGTATTCATGCACATTTATCCAAATTTGGTAGAAGCCAAAAGGTAACAGAGATCTTAAGGGTGAGGTTCAAAGCAGGTTTCTCACTGTATTCTTCTGTTGATTTGTCATCTGCTTCTAAGCTACTTGGAGATGCCATTTTGACACATCCAATGAGAGGCATTGATTGTGTGGATAGTCAGAGGCTTTTACCAGGGCTGAAATGGCTAGCACGAGAGTGCTTGGAAGTAGGTACAGAGGAAATGTCAGGGGTAAGTTTTTTTACACAGAGAGTGGTGAGTGCGTGGAATGGGCTGCCAGCGACGTTGGTGGAGGCGGATACGATAGGGTCTTTTAAGAGACTCCTGGATAGGTACATGGAGCTTAGAAAAATAGAGGACTCTGGGTAACCCTAGGTAATTTCTACGGTAAGGACATGTTCAGCACAGCTTTATGGGCTGAAGGGCCTGTATTGTGCTGTAGGTTTCTATGTTTCTATGTTTCCAATACCTTCAAGATTCCAATATGGTACAAAGGCTTTCATATAGAAACCATCTTGCATCCCGGAAGAATATAGATGAATATTTAAGGAATTTTAGATTAATGTCATCATACTAAATACATCAATTTCTACAAATTCAATTCTGGTTGGTAAGTACAATTAGTGTGTTGTACGCCAACTTCTAATTCATTCCATTGAAGAGGTTTGTACCAGCCAGGACCCTCACATCAATGATGCAAACCACAGCTGCTTTTGATTGAAGATTGGAGATTATAGATTCTTTCACTCCTGAAATTTATTGTATAGTTGACCATCACTGTTATGTCAACATCACTTTAATTATTAAGCTGTGTGGACAAATTTGACAAAAGCTGCACAAAGCAGAAACCAAACTATACATTGGTAAAACTGTCGCATGTTCCTCTATAGATAATGGACAACATGTTGAACCCATATTTTACAGAATAGTAGCATTTCCTTAGGAGTCACTAACTGCCTTTATATGGCTATCCAATCTACCTAAACTAAAGAGAATAACAATTTCCAGCAGAAAAGGGTTCTTTCCTTTAGCTTATTTGTACATAGCAACAAATGGTAATGCAAACACAAGGAAATCTGCAGATGCTGGAATTTCAAGCAACACACATAAAAATTGCTGGTGAACACAGCAGGCCAGGCAGCATCTCTAGGAAGAGGTACAGTCGATGTTTCGGGCCGAGACCCTTTGTCAGGACTAACTGAAAGAACAGCCAGTAAGAGATTTAAAAGTGGGATGGAGAGGGGAAGATCCGAAATGATAGGAGAAGACAGGAGGGGGAGGGATGGAGCCAAGAGCTGGACAGTTGATTGGCAAAAGGGATATGAGAGGATCATGGGACAGGAGGCCTAGGGAGAAAGAAAAGGGGGAGGGGGGAAAAGCCCAGAGGATGGGCAAGGGGTATAGTGAGAGGGACAGAGGAAGAAAAAGGAGAGAGAGAAAAAGAATGTGTGTGTATATAAATAAATAAATAACGGATGGGGTACGAGGGGGAGGTGGGACATTAGCGGAAGTTTGAGAAGTCAATGTTCATGCTATCAGGTTGGAGGCTACCCAGACGGAATATAAGGTGTTGTTCCTCCAACCTGAGTGTGGCTTCATCTTTACAGTAGAGGAGGCCGTGGATAGACATATCAGAATGGGAATGGGATGTGGAATTAAAATGTGTGGCCACTGGGAGATCCTGCTTTCTCTGGTAATGCAACTGTCCACCCCATGTTTTATTATAAGGTGTGTTAGCCTGTAAGCCTAATACATGGTGGTGTTAGCCTGTAAGAGTGAAATTAAACATAGCCACATACAAGACAGGTAGCTTCACACTGATCACTTGCTCGGTTTCATTGACTTCAACAGAAATGATTACTGGATTGTCATATAAAAACAAAAGCAACTATCTCCTTTGTGTCACCATAATGTCCTACTCCAATGACCTTGACAAGGAAGGAGAAGTCGGCACTTTGCGGAAGATTAAAATCACTGCAATTTTCCAGAAAATAAATAATGTATCTACTTCAAACAACATTTAAGAGCACGTACAGGGAGGGGCAAGAAGGTGCATAAGCATCCAAATAATCATTTGGAGAAATCATGAGATTATGGATGGCTCACCACATTAAAGATTCATTCCCATCTTACAGCTAGTGAATTTAAATGTCTCTGTGTACCAATGATCAGCAAGCATGCTATTGACTGCACAAAGCTCAGCAGGTGTCTGGATTGATCTGATATGCTGCAAAATACTCAAATGAAGATTGCAAGAGTCATGCTGAACTACCTGCTGCTGCATTTTTTCCTGGTGTCGGAACGGGAGGCGAGGGTGCACTCATTGCTCCACAAGGTTTACCCCGCTCTCCGTTGCACTGAAGCTGAGGCTGTGGGCCTGCTCCGGCTGCTCCGGGCCTCATGTCTGCAGGCTCCATGTTGTTTGACTTGGCTATGTGATGAACTGAGGCTGAGGCTATGGGCCTGCTCGCAACTTGGTGTCTATGGACTCACTTTCGTTCTAAAGGCTATTTGCTTACTTTTATTGTTGGCATGATTTTTTTTTTCCCTCTCTCTCTCTGCACATTGGGCGTTTGGTGGTCATTTTTTTTTAATGGCTTCTTTTGTGTTTCTTGTTTTGTATCTGTCTGTTAGGAGACTAATCACAAGGTTGCATAGTGTATATATACTTTGATAATAAATGAACTTTGAACTTTGAACAAAGGGAGGCAGCAACAAAATAATCTGTTTTTAAACAACAATTGCTTGTCTTCAAAGTCAAGGAAAATAGGAAATGTGTAGGAGCTTGGAAGGTTTTAAGTTATTGTTGTATTCATATTACATGTCACATCATCACATCATAGGATATTATGTCTATCCATTCACAGTCTGAGTATGTACATGCATACTGATCGACTTGTAATCAGATTCAATATACAGCTCTATTGGCGAAACACAATACAGAAATTGTCTACTTCATTGCTTTCTTTGTAAGTACAGACACGTTCAAATTGCTTACAAAATCATGACCAGCAGGCAATATAGATTTGCAAAGGACAGGCCATCCTTTGCAAAGTCAATTCTATTATAAACAGAATGGATATAAAGGAAGTATGATATTGTTACTTATGCGAGTTTTCAGAAGGGGTATCATTATATGCTACATAACAGATTTTGAAAATTCAGGCACATTTGTCTTGAAGTAGTATTGCACCCATTTTTGGCCAGATAACACAAACAAGAGAAGATTTGCAGAGTCCTGCTGAAAATCTCGGCACGAAATGTCGACTGTACTTTGTTCCATAGATGCTGCCTGGCCTGCTGAGTTCCTCCAGCAATTTGTGTGTGTTGCTTGGCCAGCTAAAACCTGGTTCTATGTACCTGTATTGTTAACACTCAACCAGATCCCTTACAGAAAGAAAAAACCTACTCAGAAACAAGCATATGAACAAGATTTGCATCACCCCAGTGGGACATCACCCACTTTTGTACATCTCTAAACATTTTGCTGTGCAGGATTCAGAGAATGATAACAGTCCTTAAAAGATGCGATCATCGTGGCAACAACATAGCATAATAATACCTAAGATGAATGTCATGTAGGAGGTTGAAGCTGCAGAGATGAGAGAAACAGTTTCCAAAGTGCAAAACAAAAGAGACTGCAGATGCGAGAATCTGGAACCAAAATCAGATTGCTGGATGAACTCAGTGGGTCAAGCGTTATCAGCGAGGTGAAAGCTGCTTGACTTTCCGGGTTCTTCCAGTGTCTTGACTTTTGTCCTGCAATAGATGTCCTGACCAAAGAGCTACAGTCCAAAGGAGCCTGGCACCTTACCATTGTAAGAACAGCCTTTCAGAAAGCGGCTCCATCCAAATTCCCAATCACATGCTGCTGAAAGAACTATTATAACCTCACTGGATATGTCCAAAATATTTTTTTTAGATTATGAGGACACTCAGTCCTCGTTTATTGTCATTTAGAAACACAAGCATTAAAAAATGATACAATGTTCCTCCAGTATGGTATCACAGAAACACAAGACAGATGAAGACTAAAACTGACAAAAATCACATAATTATAACATATAGTTTCAACAGTGCAAAGCAATACCATAATTTGATAAGAGCAGACCATGGGCATGGTAAAAAAAAAGTCTCAAAGTCCTGATAGCCCCAACATTTCACGCAGACGGTAGAAGGGAGAAACTCTCCCTGCCATGAGCTTCCAGTGCCGCAAGCTTGCCGATGTAGCATCCTGGAAGCACCTGACCACAGTCCGACTCTGAGTCCGTCCAAAAACTTTGAGCCTCCGACTAGCCCTCCGACACTAAGCACCGAGCACCATCTCTGCCGAACGCTTCGACCCCGCCCCGACCACCGAGCAACAAGCAAAGCCAAGGATTCGGGACCTTCCCCTCCCGAGATTCCGGATCACACAGTAGTGGCAGCAGCGAAAGAGGCATTTCAGAAGTTTCACCAGATGTTCCTCCGTGCTCTCACGTCTGCCTCCATCAAATCAGAATTGTGCACAGCATCCTACTTGACAGATAACAGATATCATCACCAGAGAGGCCACGCGTGCTGTGTCGCGCTGCCATCTTCTTCTCCTCCTCCTTATATCACCAGCGATACCACATAGAAAATATACTTTATTTTGAAGTGATGTGCTCTTATTTCTATTGAGAGTGATTCATGATGATTACTTTCTGCTCCAGCTTATGATGGTAAGGGTAGAAATGTGTACTGTGCAATAAATAATATAATTTGCACACAATCACCGGAGCAAGTATACAAGTCAGGCAGCATATATGGAGGGGAATAAGAAAACAGGCAGCATTTCGGGTAGAGACCCTTCATCAGAACTGAAAAGGAGGGTTTTGAGGGAGTGTCTCAGCCCAGAATGTTGACTGTTTACTCTCCTCCATAGATGCTGCTGTGTTCCTCCAGCATTTTGTGTGTCTTGATCTGAAAAGGAGTGGTGGGGGGGGGGGGGGGGGAATGAGAAGCCAGATTAAGAAGGAGGTGGAGAGGAAGAAGTACAAACTAGCAGGTAATATGTGACACTAGGTGAAGGGGAAGGTGGAAAGGTGGATAGGTTGGGGGAGAAGAGGTGTTGTGAAAAGCTGGAAGGCAACAGGTGGAAAAGGTAAAGGCCTAAAGAAGAGAGATGCTGACAGAAAAGGATAGTGGACCATGAAAGAAAAGAAAGGAGGAGAGGCACCACAGGGAGATGAAGAGAAGAGGTGAGAGGGGAACCAGAATGAGGAATAGAAAAGAGAGAAGGGGACAGAGGGAGGGGAGATAACATGAGATGAACATTGAGTTTCCTAACATCCAATAATTTCTCTGTACCTGTTACACTTTATTCTGCGTTCTGTTAATACTTTACGTTTTACAGACTCAATGCACTGTATAATGCATTGACCTGTTTGAACTATTTGCAAGACAAGCTTTTCACTGTACTTTGTTACAGGTAACAATAATAAACTAATTTCAATTCCAATTCCATTCATGTGAATCAATTTTTAGCCTATGATTTTAAAAAGGAATGGAAGTGTAATCTTCCAAATACCAGAAATTGTTCTCTGGACCCAAGTCCTTAACTTTGGCATTGAAGCTTGGGATTCAAAAATTTTAATGAGTGATCTCTAATGAAGAAAAGTTGTCATTTCTTGTTTTGAACAGATCTGGCTATGGAGACTGTGTTGTTATTCCAAGAATAGCTCACCCCATATCTGACAAATAAGCACAACAAAAGGATGAGAAGTTGCTAGCTTATATTACACCCACCAAAAATCAAGTTCCTGCTATCACTGAGATCTTTTACACCGGTTTAGAAACATTGTGCTGGAAGCGGGTCCCAGCCACTAAACTTGGCCATCCTCCCAGATCGAGTTAAGCACCATTGTGTATTTCTACTGATTGTGCCAGTTAGCAAGCATTTGAGAAGGCTCTTAAAATTAAGCAAGGGTTATTTTGCTTAGGTGGATGGAAACAAGGAGTCATCTTTTTAAAGCTTTCTCGTTAATACTTTACCCAAGGCTCTGACTTTGTTCCATCAATGCAACCATTAAGTGGTTCTCTTTTTCAGTTATTTAATACAGAACTACTCACAGCAGGTGGACTTGACACCAAACTGGATTGCACATGACTGGGCCCAAGCCTCATGCTCACCACTCACGGTCACACTGATGGAGATGATATTAACTGATGCTTCCTATACTGCTTTGTATGCCTGAGGTGCCATTTCAGCAACCAGTGGATTTTCAAATGGAGTGTAGTCGCAAAGGGAAAACTTTTAGAAACAAAAGGATAATAACTTAAACATCAATTATCTTCTGGTAGGAAAGTCATAATTTAATATTCATTCTTAATTGCCCTTGAGAAAGTGATGGTGAGGTATCTTCTTGAATCACTATGGTGCTGATGCTTGGATGATGGTAAATTCTGCTACTCTCAACTCCAGATTTCCCTTGCCCAATTATATTCAGAGTTTGCAAGTTTGAAAAGCACTGTTGAAGAAACTTCCACAAACAAGAGAAAATCTGCAGATGCTGGAAATTCAAGCAACACACACAAAATGCTGGAGGAACTCAGCAGGCCAGGCTGCATTTATAGAAAATAGCATAGTTGACGTTTTAAGCCGAGATCCTTCACCTGGTCCTGATGAAGGGTCTTGGCCCAAAATGTCAACTGGAGTTCCTCCAGAATTTTGTGTGTGTTGAGCAAACTTTCATGATATTTCTGCAAAGGTGGTTGAGGGTGTGAATGAAATTACAACTTAAGGTTAATCTGTTATTCCATTTTGACAGTGGATAGACCTGTGATGCATAATGGGTTACACTGAGATGGGTCATCTCTGAATCTTCTGATCCTTTCTTCAAATAACACCATACAACTTCACAGAACCACTCATCTGTTTTGAAAAGCAAAAGTCTGCAGATACTGGAAATCTGAAATAATAACATAAATGCTGTAGATACTCACCAGGTTGGACAGCATCTGTTGAGAAAGAAACAATCAGTATTTCAGGTTAAAACCTCTCACCGAATGTGTCACTGAGGTGTCAAGAAGGAATCTGTTGGTTCTTCCTTTAGATGTACAACAACTTCACAAAGCTAATCATTTGTCCCTAATTGGACCTAACACTCGTTCACCACTTGCCATCTTCCTCTACTCCTACTGCATCTAAAATAGCAGGGTAACGTATGAACGTGCTAATCATACTGAAAAGTAATAAGGAAAAGTCATTTCTGGCAATGTAATTTTTAACTGTTTAAATGTTTCTCCTGGTTTTCATTTCAAAATTACAAAGCAAGAGGTGTTTATCTTGGAACTGACAACAAATACCGACTAATTAGAGTTGATATTTTGAGAAGATGTCCGGAATTTTCCTGTTATGCTTGTCAAAATTTATGGCTTTTATCTTTGGTTAAATGTAGCCTCTACCATATTCAAAAAGGGGGAATTTCCCTCTAATCTATTACTAACAACAGCTTACACTGTCTTATGATTTGTGATTTTTTTTCCATTCCTATATTACAGAATTGATTCGTGTTTGGTCTTAACGCTAGAGCTTGAAATGCGAATGAAAATGGAATAAAAATTCAATGTTAATTAAAGGTGCTAATTCAATTTGATGCTCTGCTTTATTTTACTGTTTTGTTTTATGCCCTCATCAGAATTGCCACGTAGTTCCATTGAAACATGTCTAATTCCTTCCATATCTGATTGCACTGGAATCATGGAAGCTCTTACATTCAATGTTATGCAAATAAGTTCCGCATAAGCTTGAGCGAAAGAAAAAACTTCCGAAAACTCGTGCAGTTTGGAGGGCAATCTGTAGCTGGGTTGCCGATTCTGCAATGAGCTGTAACATCAATGATCATGCAGTTAGTCATGAATGAGATAAACCGTAATGCTGGAGCCTCAGGTACTGGTGTTTGTTGTGGCGGTGCTGGGGGAGGAATAATAAAATAAAATGTTTAGCAGGGTGCTTTAACTTGTCAATGAACCTTTTCCGAACAGGAAAGCTCTGGGAGTTGGGGTTAATAAAGGGCGACAAAAAAATTAAACACCTTACCAAATTTGGTTTGAATGAATTTCTCCATTAAACCAGCATGCAATAAAAAGAGAGTTTTCTTGCAATTACCACCACATCACTGGGGCATGAAATAAGCCAGCTTTTGCTTGCTGTTTTTTTTTCTCTCTTGGTTCCTTCCTTTTAGATTTTAGCTGAGGTAAGCTTACAAGCACTCCAAAGCAAGCAAATTAAAGTCTTTCTTGACAGATCTAATTTACCCTCCCCTGTCTTTCTCTAATGGAGGAAACAAGACCAGTTCTCCGTGCCCCCTCCTTCCCCTACTTCTTACACCCCTAATACCCTTTTTTCCTGTACATTTTATATAAAGTGCTTCAACCCAGCAATCGGCGGCATGCCCAGAAATTTTTAATTGCTTGAACAAATGCTTTCAACGCCCAACTGAAAGATAGAAGAGTAACAGATGCCATTGGAACACTTCTACACTGGCTCTTTGCTGCTCATAAAAATAGCACATTGTTACACAGACAGCGCTTTCTCCTTTGTCTCAGCAGCAGTTAGTGGTGTATGATGCAATTTTTTTCCTCTCTTTTTTAGCCATCTGCCCCAGAGCTTCATTAAAGATACATGAATGGACTAACTGGTCTGATTTCTTGTGAGGAACAGGTGCTATTGTTTGTCCCAGTAGACACACTGTAAAGATCTGACTCAGAGTACTTGAGACTCAGCATCTGCAGCAGTCAGTCAGAGTGCTACCCTGTGTGACACTCATCATCAAGCCTGCAATGCAAATAAACTGGCCGGGAGAGTAATTAAATTTTTTCTTAAGGGGCTTTAAATCATCTCTTCCTGAGATGCCAACTGGGAGGATTCGTGACATGAAAATAACAGCACAATATACATGCTCCAATATCAGAGTATTAAGCTCAAATAAAAATGACCTTACACGAGATGTTTCAGCTTGTTCTGACTTTCTGATTAAAGCTCATGTTTCTGTCTCAGATCAAGAATTGTAATAAATATGAAATTCAGTAGCACTCGTTGTAATAAGTTAATCCGATGAAGTGGCAGAGGAGAAGGGGGAGGATGAAAGAAGAGTTTTATTCTGTTTCTTTCCTATATAATCTGCTAAAAAATTTGTTTTCTTGCTTGTTACAGAGCATCATTTAGCCAGTGAATATACATTCCAGATGCTAGCACCTGTACTCTGGATTAAATGGACAGTGAAAGCCAAAAACAAGGAAGTGCACAAGGAAGAATGACAATGCCCACCAGTGAGGGAAAGCTTCTGATCTTCCTTACAGTTCATGAACAGGAATGGTTATTGAATTGTGGACATATACGTTTTGTAACCCATTAGGAGGTGAAAGTGAGAATCTACTTGAAAGCAATTTGCAAGGCAATGCCTGAAGCTCGTTATGCTGAAGGGTGGGAGTTGGAGATCCCACTTGCCATAGATTGTTTATTGACCACATAAAATATTCAAAGATCACTGGCATATAAGCCCTCTCAAAGTCCAACCCTACGTCCCCATCATGTGAATTGGAAATGGGTAAGGCTGGCCAACAGGGCTCTGGTGAAGCTTTATAGGCCAATCCCCCGTACAGTAGATAAAAGTGGATTACGGAAACATTGATGAACTCCAACCAGACCATCAACTTTGGATGATGGAGATGGGAGATCATCAATGGCCAATGCTCCACTGGGAGCTAAGGGTGCAAGAAGAAGAAGAAGAGTGTCCTATGAGACACCAAAGGCCCATACTTATTAACAGGATTAGCTGCTCAGAGGGAGCAAAGTGTTCCTGTTTAATGCATTAATATCTTGTGTCATTGTGACCTCAGTTCAATAGAATTCTTCCTATTTCAGACCCTAGTGATTGGATGGCCTGAATCACCATTTTGGGAAGGTTGAATTAGTCAGGACATTTATCTTATACCACCACAGAAAAATAAACATTAGAATATTTAAAAGTTATATAGTAAAAGTACCTAAATAATACATATTGGGTTTATATTCAGTTTATTTTCTTCATCCTCCACACCAGAGGCCATGTCAATGAATACGCAAGCTTTTACCTTCTGGACGCAGGACACATGTCCAAAAGCCAGAAAGGTAGTGAGCTGGAAACCCAGTCCCCAGTTACGCCTGGTACTAATTATAGCATTCATCTTTTATTTCTTTTCTACCATTCATGTCCCTTTTTCCTATACCATTATTTCTACTGCTATTTACCCCTTCCTCCCTCCACCCACACTCATTTTATTTTTTGGCTTTTCCTTCACTTCTTTGTTGCATTCTCCCACCCCACTTTTGTCAACAATTATTGCACCCTAGTCCACCCAACCAAACTGCAGAGTTGCTCCCACCTTCCCATGCTCAGCACTCGTTTGAAACCTGCTAATCATTAATAACCTGGTGAGTATGTTGTGCTTTTATTTCAGGTTCTCAGCACATGCGTTTTACTTGGTGGACACCTCACGAGACTTCTCAGAGAATCTGGAAGATCATTGATCAAGTAATTCATCAAGACCTCACAACTGAGGCAGAATTATTAAAACATTCACAGGGACCAGAAGATTAACGTCCAGGGCAATTGGATCTTTTACACTGGGCAGAGTTGTGCAGGACCTGAGGCCCACCTTGACTTCCCACTTCTATCTCTCCATGCATCACTGCTAGACTGCATGGGATGCAGAAGGAAGTTCTTGCTGATACTGTGAACCAAATGCAGGTGTGAGTGAAAATTAGGCCTCAGATGGTGAACCGCTGAGGTTCCACCCAGAAACATTCTGATGGCCATTTCCAGAATACCATCTCAGGTCAAAGCTTATGAGGAATTTTATTATAGTCTGCAAATCCCCATGAAATGAATGGGTTTTTATCCTGTACCAGTTACACTTGACATAAGATAAGAAAGACCGAGAATTCCAGCAAGGCAGTATAAGATTGCTTAAGGCATCCAGTGAGGGAACAGAATATTGGAAGCTTTCACTCCAGAAGTCCTGGTCATACAAAAGATTTGTGCAAGTCATGGGCTTATTTTCATGGGGCAGCCTGGACACTTAATACCAGTTCCTGGGTAATTTGGCTCGATGAGACACTTCATATTTTTTGTGAATCTCCTGGCTGTTTGACTGAAATGAATTTTGAACATATCCTGAACATTAAATACAAAAAATGTATTAGTTAGGTGTAATAATCCAGCCAATACTTCCCTGCAAAGTGGAATGAATTTAACTAAAGCGACAACACATTATTAATCTTTCCCTATTCTAGCCTACACTGGTAGCTCAGATTGGCAAAGTAGTGACCTGGAGCCAAAAACAAAGATTCAGTTTGTGCTGGTTATGCCTATCTTACACTTTATGATTGCAGATGATGATAATAACTAATATTTATTGCTGCTGATGGTTAGTATCATTTATCTTGTTCTGCTGGTGATATGGAATTATTTTTGTGAGTCTTTAAGAATCATCACCAATACTTGGCAGCTCATTTCTCTAGAACGTCTGAGAGATTGGTGTCAGGAAGAAGTGCAGAAAGAAGAGAAATAATACAATGAGACTCTTAGCAAAACTGTTGCCCCATAATGGTGCTAAAATATTAAAACAGCTTTAGCTGATCTTGGCTGGGGAAGCAGCTGAGGCATCAGCACTCTGAAGCAAGTGAACAGAAAAATATCATTCATTGCTGTCTAATGATTTCTGTTGGCAAGTATGCATGCTGCATGGGAACTGAGTTAGGCTAAGTTATGATTCCCTCATGTAAAACTAGTCAGTCAACACTTCCTGTCAAGACTTGCTCAAAATAAATGCTCAGCTGGATGAAGTACCAGAGGGCATCCAGATCCTTTTAAACTCTGGCTCAGTGTGAATTAGTGCCTTTTGGCAAAGGGATGGAGAAGGTGGAAAGAGAAACAATGGCCATGAACCTGCAAGTCAATTCCAATACAATCTGGCGCCAGAATAAAGTTTTTTATTCTTTGAGGCATGAAAATTGTGCAAATATCCTTTTTGAAGTATAATACCTACACTACCTTTGGCAATCAAATCCAAGATATTCCTGCATTCTCCCTATAAATGCTGCCTGGATTCCTTGCAACTAATCTGCTCACATTCTCTCTACATGCTGTATAGCGCACTTTCCTGAAGTTCCCTTTCATATGTACACCTAGCTGTTTTTATCTCCTTAAAACACCTTATCCAGAACTGCTTAGATGTCAACCTCATGAAAAATGTTCATGCTTCATTATTACCTCCTCCTGCCGACCTGTTTCCCATTTTTGGTGCTTCTTGCCTTGCATTAGGGATAAATTGAAGATATGTTGTTAGAGTGCCAAAAATCCATACATTATTCACCTATTACAGCTACCTCATGGTTAGTTTGGGAATTATCTTGATAGTGCTTGAACTTCCTTCAGATACCACGAGGGTGAACAATACTTGAAAATCGCTTATTACAGATTGATAATAAGTTATCTCACATCTAATTTCCTTCACTATTGACCTTGTTGTCTAAGGATTCTGTAGCAAAATCACATAATTCCTGTTACTTTTTTCCACCTTTCTGCTTCCTGCAAATAGTTAATGAGTTCAAGAACATTATAAGATTTCAAAGTAAAGTTCTATTGTAAGTTCAGTCTTATCACTGCAGAATATGTTTCTTTTGTGAATATTGCAGACTGTGTTATGTAAATTCATGGAGAAGGCGGAGTGGACCGTGTTTAATTTTTCACAGATTCCCATACATATTCTCTATCTGCCGCTACTGTGTCCACAAAGACAATGGAGCTGGAAATCAACATGGCAATTCTGTTGTTTCTTTACATGAAAGTTGTTAACTATTACAAAGAAGTGAAATGGTTACCAATCTTTCAAAACAAATTCATTTCAATATCCCTAAGAACTACTGTGCATTTTCACCTCATGGACAATTGTTATTATCCCAAGGGAAACATCTTAGAGGCATTACAAGAGATTTTTTTCTTCTCCTTCTTCTTCTTCTTCTTCCATTTTCTTTGAATATTTTCATATAGGCATCATGTAAAACACTAGTCAATTAGCTGGGGTGTTTGCTGGCAGAAGTTCACATCAGGAAACCTCCAAGCAGAAATGACAACTGGAAGGGGAACTTCCTCATTTTTATATAATTCAGAGTAGGCTCAGATAATGTGTTTGTCCTCTGAACTATTAGCATGGCACAGAAGAAAATTCAGTGAAATATAGGTTCTGTCTCAGCATTGTTACTTAAAAAGTCAACACTGATACGAGAATATTAAATTGCAAAGACCTGCATTAATACTTAATATTACTGTAGCCGAATCCATCACAGTCTTGTCAATTAAATATTATTGTTAAGAAGCAATAGTTTGTTAAAACCACATAAAGTGCAAGCGAAGAAAATTGCTGTGTATTTATTACTCCAGAAGGATCTATTTGTAGGTGTTTTACAGAGATATCAGTGGAAAAATATGCATATTCTCAGCACATTGTTATCCCCGAGTGTGTGTTTCTTTGGCTGAAACCAGAGGCAAAAGCTCTGTATCTGCAACTTCTGAAAAAAAGCCTGAAGAACTAAGTGAGCCTAAATTTAATCAGAAACAAACACTCATCACTACAAAAGTGAAGAGTTGACTATTATGCAAATTGTCACTGTCAGTGGTCACCATTATGGTTAATGAGAAAAAGCTGAAAGATGTGGGCTTTTTATTCCTCTCTCTTCTTTTTGTTTATAATTCAGTCCAGATGAGGTTCTGCAAAGCAAAGCCAACATTAAGCAAATCGTTGACAGCATATTGCAGAAACATGTTTAACACCAAAGAGTAATAATAGGATATGCAGTTCATTACTATTTATAGGAGTGCAAGAATAGAAATCCCACCACCATGGCAGGCCCACTGTGTATTTGTGTCGCCTGCCTTTAAACCTCAGCAATGCTTTGGAAGGCTAAATGTCATATGCACCCAATTTTTTTGTATTAGTTTTGTTAAAGCGACATATGATTGTGGGTTGGCATGGTCATGAATATTTTGATGGCGCTCTCCAACAAATGGCATAACTCGGCTTCTCCCCAGTACAGGGTTTTTTTTTGTATCACAGTCTGTGTCAGCTTCCTCCAATCAGAGAGAGGTCCAGCCTGCTCCTCTGAACCTCCAAGGGGCCAGTTAAAAGAAATGTTTGGGAGACATACCATTCAACCAAAAACAAGTTGAAAGGAAAAGGGTTTGAATCTGCACTTCGTGGGAGTTTACTACAATGTTGAATAGAATTAGCACTTTTAATACCAGGCTGTCGTAATGAAAGCCTCACAGTCAAACCTGGAAATAGACCACATTTTAGTCATCTAAGAAGGAACAGGAAAACGAAGCAGCAAATGAACCAAAAAGAGTCCGTTTTTTTTTCATTCTCTCCACAGAAACATATTTGGAAATGGTTCTTTTTTTTCCAATTTATAAACAGTACATATCATGCATTTCTTTCTAATGCAAATTGTTAGTATAAATATTTTCACAGTTTATATGATTTGAAACTGCCCATGAACATGACTATTCAGTTCTGTTTTAAGGCAAACATGGTCTATATTTATTGGATTCTGTGCCAGAAATATTTAAACTATTTGTATTGTCATCATACACTAGTGAACAAATGCCATAGGGAACCTTACAGAGCAGCAAAACTATTTAAAAAGCAAATGAAGAAAAGCACGTCTATACTTCCAGTCTGAATGCAAGAATAGCTGCTTTTGTCAGGGCATTTGTACAATGTTTTTTAAAAGAAAGCGGAAGGGAAAAAAAGACCTGTTTCTATGCTGAACAACTCTACAATTCCAAAGAAATGTCCGTTTTTGTATTACCTTCAAGTGTCCATGCTTCAGACTGAGTACACAGGCCATTACTAATCCTGTACGTTATCCTTCTAAACTGCTTACCAGAAGATGAGAGATGGGAAGTCTTCATCTACTTTTCCTTTACTCCCTGGGGACATTTAGTGTCTTCTCATGGAACGATAGAGTAGCATGTAATGTGTACAAGAAAACAATAGAAACACTCCTCTGGCAATTCTTGTCTCAAAGTAACTCAAGAGATGGAGAGCAGGAGTGCGGTGTGTGGTGGTGGTGATCGCTAAAATAAAGCAAGTGACAGACGACTGTTATGTAGTCATTTCATTTACCCTCTGCTCACAAAAAACACTTTCTCATGGCAATGTTGCTGAGATAGGGAACTTATCCTGTGGGAGGAAGTGGGATGTGGGTGGAAATCCCTTTGCTCTAATTGTAGTGAGAGAAAAGCAATAACTAATTCTAAACTTCTATTTTGTACGTGCTTTGAATAAAATAGAATGAAATGCTATGAACATGATAATATTACAGATATAATTACAGTGGGTGTACACTTAGGTTTACCAACCAGAAGAAATTTGAACTTTAAAACATCATATGTGGAACCTATTTCAAGGATATTGAAATGATCCTTATAATAAATAAAAAGTATTAAA
This sequence comes from Mobula birostris, assembly GCF_030028105.1. Classification (NCBI taxonomy): domain Eukaryota; kingdom Metazoa; phylum Chordata; class Chondrichthyes; order Myliobatiformes; family Myliobatidae; genus Mobula; species Mobula birostris. The sequence continues at coordinate 72,255,991 of NC_092380.1, read as the reverse complement.
GGGATCATTTTAGTCAATTTTTGATGTCTTTGTAGGGCATTCATTACATGGATCTTCCATCAAATGTCAGCTTTCATAATGAAGTAAGGAGTAAGGTCTTGATTAAAGACATATAAATGATATTATCTAAAGGAGACTTAGCATTATTGATAACAGACACCTCGGGTAATGTTTTGTTCTTTAAAATGTTGCTTTAATGGCAATTTCTTTAGCCAGTGGGTGGTTAATCTGTGGAATTCGTTGCTACAGACTGCTATGGAGACCAAGTCATCGGTATATTTAAAGCAGAAGACGATAGGTTCCTGATTAGTAAGGGCAACACACACATTCCCAGCATCTGCAGATCTTCTCTCGTTAACGATTACATGGAGAAGGGAGGAGAATGTGGTTGAGAGGGAAAATAAATCAGCCATGACCAAATGGTGGAGCAGACTCGATGGACCAAATAGCCTAATTTTGCTCCTATGTCCTTTGGTCTTATAATTGAGCTCACACTATGGAATCCCATTGTCAAACTCCCCTTACTTTGAACAAGCTTTTGCTCCCTCTTAATGACTCCTCCTTCTTATTTATTTTGTTTATATTTCTACAAAATCTATTTGTCTTTTAATATAGCAGATGCTACATTGATTAAAATTGAATACTGTATTCTCCAGGAATAAGTTTCTGAAAGAGGGTGAAGGGGAGTAAGGCCTGTGGGCAAAATATATGAAGGATAACAGCCAGGCCACTTATAGTTCCCTTGGTCTGTTTATTTATCAGGGAATGCGGAATAAAAGCAAGGCATTTACATTTAAAGTGTAGGATTTGAATTTTAAGCAATACTTAGACGAGAACTACATCTGGACTGTTTTATTGCTGAGGCATAAATTAAATGTATAATAGTCATTAATATTGTACTTGCAATTATATTTGTTTTAGTTATAAAGAAAGTGATGTCACATGTATAAGAAATAAAATATGGTGATTCATAACGGAACTATAAGATGAAAAAGTATATCAGGCTGCAAACTTCGTAAACAGGAAATCTCTTTTGATATATGAACATTAACATTCCTTTCAATACACAAAAGCTCCACAATGTCAGCAAACAAGAATGAAGCCATTAGTGGATAGTAAGGAACTACAAAGGATTGTTAGGTAGTTAGATTTGTTTGTTAGATGTAATTATTTGAACCTCTTAGCTGAGGTATGAGGTGAAGTATTATGGAGTAACAAATACCTTATCTTTTCGGTGGCAGTGATCGCAGGCTACTGCAATGAAACCCAGCTGAGTTGCAACACTGCACACTTGCAGCATGCTAGTGGTAGATGGGGTGGCTGTTTAGCGGCATGGTCTGCCGACATTCACTGCGTAAACTACACATGTGAATGGCCACTTGGGGAAGCCGCCAGTGAACACGTAGAATCAGTGAGAGCTTCAGAACAGAGGGAAAGGAGAAAAGTATTTTAAAAATCACCTTCTTTGCCACATGAGCTAAAGCAACAAATTCTGCAGATAAAATGCTGGCCACTGGTGAACTATAGCATTGTTTCAAAGTTCTTGGTACTCCCTTTGCTTCCAGATGACAATCATCCAGATTCAAAGAAAAAAAATACTTGGCTTGATCCTCTTGCGTTCTGCTCAACTGCACTTCAATAAATACCAGGTTCACTCTCTTTAAAAAGAAAACAAAAGCTTTTTAAAAAAATGTGCTGAACTAAAGCTTAATGGGGGAAAAAGAAGGCAAATCTGCATAGAAATTATGAACCAGTAACAAAGGCTTTTGTCCAGCCGTGACTCTTCCCACTCACCCTTCCCCCTTTCTGTATGGAAGGTTTATCTGCTGGAGGAAATGCCTGTTTAACTGACAGGTAGGAGATTAAATCTACAGCTGCTGAAACACAATCTATACTCTGTTAGATAGGCTAACTTGAAAAGTCCCACAAACGCATAATTTGTTTATGTTGTACCAGCAATCTTTGACAAAGATACTGTCTATTTGAGACAAATGTAGTTAAACCCATTTATTGTATTATTTCTGCCACATAGCACAAGCTTCTCTCCAAATGTGGAATGGAGACAGGTCATGGGACTTCAGCTTTCTAAATGGAGTGTCGGGTTTGAAGGGAGTAAGGTAGAAATGACTTAAGAATAGATATCTTTTAATTCTTTCCCACTTTCATCATTGTCCACACAATATTAACCACAACGGTTTTAAACATTTTCCTTCTGATATCCAATGACAGCTAATTAGCCATCCCACCACCCCATCTACGGACCAGAAAAGTTTTAAGATACAAGTTGTAGGATTTATCATTCTCAATGTGATGTAGAACAAATGTGGCAGAATCAATTGACCAAAACCTCAAAGAACAGAAACACACAACTGGCCAATCAATATATATATAAAGACAAGCAACAGACAATTAACATTTCAACATTTGACTCTTCTTCTGGGAAGCACTGGCTGTATTTCTCTGCCTCCATAATGCCAACTAAGTTAATGAGTATCTCTGGCATTTTTAGTTTTATTTCAGATTTTCAATGACTCTTTAGGGATATCCTACAATGAGCAGTGCGGTGGTACAGCAGAGAGAGCTATGTCCTCACAGCTTCAAAGATCAGAGTTTGTTTGCAACCTCTATCACATTCTGTAGGGAGTTTTCTCTTCCCCCCTGGGTTTCCCTAGTGTTTTAGATTCCTTTCACATCTCAAAGATGTGGCAGTTGTTATATCACTTGGCTACTATAAAATAGCCCCAGCATTGGAGAGGGAAAATCAGGAGAATTCAGCTACACCCTTGGTGTTATTGCTGATGGCAAAATCAGAGGATGTTAATGAGTCAGTGGGAGAAAATAGACTGAAGGAAAATGAGTGGGAGAATGGGAGTGTTCTAAGTACCAACATAGACTTGATGGGCCAAATGGTTTCCTTCATATAATATGGAAGTACAAAAACACTGCTATTATTATTGACGTTTGTAATCAAACACCTGAGCCTTACATTCACCTATAAATGTTCCTAATTTTAGTCTATTACCAATGTTTGAAAATTAAATTATTTTCAAATACACTGGATTCCGTTTAATTGGGACATGTTTGGACCAATACATTTTGGCCCAATTAAGCAGCTGCCCGAATTAGCCTAAAATTCATGGCAGTAATGGAAAAGGTAGAAAAAAGACCATTCAACCAAGTAAAAAATTACATATTTCAATGAAATACAGAACAAATTAGAACACTACAAATACGACTACATTACTATAAGACTGTGTATTAGTTCCTGATAGTTATCAGTGGATCCAGTACATGCTGCAGTGTTCTTTTGATTGACTGTAAATTAACATAATCAGTGCAGGCACCTAGTACTGATGATGGACTGCCTGGATATAATTTTCAACGATTGCACCTTCCAAAATCTTCATTTTCATCGTAACATTCGAGATGATTGTCAACACCTTCAAATTCTTTGTAGTTCCTAATGCTGAAGTAGTGAAATTGGTGTATTGGCCTTCATCAATCGTGGAAATAAATTTAAGAGCCGAGAGGTAATGTTGCAGCTATATAGGGCTCTGGTCAGACCCCACTTGGAGTACTGTGCTCAGTTCTGGTCGCCTCACTACAGGAAGGATGTTGAAGCCATAGGAAGGATGCAGAGGAAATTTACAAGGATGTTGCCTGGATTGGGAACCATGCCTCATGAGAATAGGTTGAGTGAAATTAGCCTTTTCTCCTTGGAGCGAAGGAGGATGAGAGGTGACCTGATAGAGGTGTATAAGATGATGACAGGGATTGATCATGTGGATAGTCAGAGGCTTTTTCCCAGGGCTGAAATGGTTGCCACAAAAGGACACAGGATTAAGGTGCTGGGGAGTAGGTACAGAAGAGGTGTCAGGCTTAAGTTTTTTAGTCAAGAGAGTGGTGAGTGCGTGGAATGGGCTGCCGGCAACGGCGGTGGAGGCGGATACGATAGGGTCTTTTAAGAGGCTTTCAGATAGGTACATGGATCTAAGTAAAATAGAGGGCTATGGGTAAGCCGAGCAATTTCTAAGGTAGGGACATGTTTGGCACAATTCTGTAGGCCGAAGGGCCTGTATTGTGCTGTGGGTTTTCTATGTTTCTAAATCATTTAAAACACACTCACAGCCTTTTCAGGCATTTCCAGGTCTGGATGATTGAAACTGCAGTGAGTAAAGCAGTTTTGATTTGTCTTGCTCCTTATTTTTCACCAAAATCAGTGACAAAAATCACTGCATTTTGTACACAAGCACAAGCAACTAATGCTACAGAAAAACTGTTCGCATTAAGAACTGTGTAGTGTCTAATGGCCACACAAATGCACGTGTCTGACACTAGTTAGAAAATAGTCAGCAAAAGTCTCCTGTCCCAACTAACTGGCATAGTGTCCCAAATAAATGAAGGGAATCCTGGCCAGTTTTTTTTATCGATTGGCTTTTTGTTCTTTAAGGGTTGTCCCAAATAAGTGGCTGCCCAGATTAACCAATGGCCCAATTAACCAGAATCCACTGTGTTAGTAATAAACTAATGGGGCTAACAACTTTGAGTCACCAGATTTGTTAACAAAGTTCTCTACACAATACATAAGTCATGAAATTTAACAGGGGCATTGACTCTATCATTAATCTCCTTAAAAATGGAAACAATAATTCATCAATAATGCCAAAGAAGAGCAGGATGAGCTACCTCAACAATTATTGCCCTTTTGCAATCACATCTACTATGTTGGAGGGCTTTGAGAGGTTGGTCATGAACAGAATCAACTCCTGCCCAAGCAAGAACCTGGACCAACTGCAATTTGCCTGCAGCAAATGCAATCTCACTGGTTCACCACTCAGCCTTGGATTACCTGGACAATACCAATACCTATGACAGGCTGCGGTTTATTAATTTCAGTCCTGTATTCAACACAATCATACCCTCAGTTCTAATCAACAAGCTCCAATACCTGGTCCTCTGTACCTCCCTCTGCAACTAGATCCTTGACTTCTTCATTGATGGACCACTGTCAGTGCAGTTTGGAAATAACATCTCCTCCTCACTGACAATCAACATTGGCATACCTCAAGGATGCATGCTTAGCCCACAGCTATACTCTCTCTACACCCATGACTGTGTGGCTAGACACAATTCAAACACTATCCATAAATTTGCCGATGACACAACTACTGTTGGTAGAATTTCAGATGGTGATGAGGAGGCGTACAGGGGTGAGATAGATCAGCTGGTTGAGTGGTGTCACAACAACAACCTCGCACTCAACATCAACAAGATCAAGGAATTGATTGTGGAATTCAGGAAAGGGGAGTCGAGGGAACACATACCAGTCCTCATCGAGGGATCAGCAGAGGAAATGGTGAGCAGTTACAAGTTCTCTGAAGATCTATCCTGGGCCCAACATATTGATGCAATTACAAAGAAGGCATGACAGCGGTTATACTTCATTGGAGTTTAAGAAGACTTGGTCTGTCACCAAGGACACTTACTAATTTCTACAAATGTACCATGGAGAACATTCTAACTGGTTGCATCACCATCTGGTATGGAGGGGCCACTGCACAGGATTGGAAAAAGCTGCGGAGTGTTGCAAACTCAGTCTGTTCCATCATGGGCATGAGCCTCCCCAACATGGAGGCCATCTTGAAAAGCCAAAGTCTCCAAAAGGTGGTATCCATCGTAAAGGACCTCCATTACACAAGACATACCTTATTCTCATTGCTACTATCAAGCAGGTAAATGAGACTGAAGCCACACACTCAACATTTCAGGGACAGCTTCTTCCTCCCCACCATCAGATTTCTGAATGGGCTATGAAACCATGTATACTACTTCACTACTTTTGCTTTCTTTTTGAACTACTTATGTAGTTTTATATATGTGTGTGTGTGTGTGTGTGTGTGTGTGTGTGTGTCTTATTGTAATTTAATTTTTTAAAATTATTATTATGTATTGAAATGTACTGCTGCCACAAAATAACAAATTTCATGACATACATCAGTGATATTGAACCTGATTCTGACTCTGATTCTCTGTGAGTCACATATTATTCCATGGTCCCTCTATTGCATATGCCTCACAGGCTTCAATCAGTCCTACCTCAGTGATATTTATAAGTGTTATTAGCAATGTTTTCATCCAATTGTGATTATTTTAGGTATTTTAAAAATGTGCTAATGGAGGGGAGTGAGAATGAGACTGTAATTCAAGCTGACAGCTCAAATAGCACCTGTAACCTGCTTGAGCAGCAACTACACATTTACAAATCCACCCATTCATCCTTAGTAATCCAGAACATCTTTTTCAGTAACTTTTATAAACATTGCAAAAGAAATTGGGGAATTACCTAGTATGACATAAATAGCAAGCACATAGTAAAACATGTGAAGCAATATCACTAATACAATCAATACTTGGCAATCCCTGTTCTTTTCAAACTTTCAAGACGACAACATTCAAATAATTAACAACGTTCCTGGATCTTTGATAGATGCACAAGGATCTCTTACCAGTGCCAATTTAATATGAGTGCATGGGGGAAAATTAGCATTGATTTTGAGACTTTTCGTCATTAACAAACAGATTTAATTTTACTGAGACTATTCTCATTAAAAAGCTCACCCAGCCAGGGAAAATGTTAAATGATCCTTTTGCTTTAATAAAATATAATTTGAAATGTTGCGCAATGTAAAATAGAATCTAATAACTGTAAATGAGAAAGAAAATGTGGATATATGTTATAAGTATCTGCCACAATTGGACATGTCCACCACTTACACTGCTCTTCCCTCCACCTTCATTGAATAATAGGCTCCACCCTGGCAGGAAAAATGAAACTGACAGCTAAACCTTTCAGATTGATTTTCAGAAGGTCTGTTCCACCTTAATCTGAGTTTTGTCCTTTAAGATGAATATGGATGATATTCATGACCATGGAAAATGGGAGGGTGGATCATTGAGGTTGAATTGGAGAAAAATACTTAAAATAATTTAGTGCTTTTTCCAAAGTGATTAAAATTTAGTATTCCATAAAGTTATTTTTAATATAATTTAAATAATTTTGATTAACTATTTCAAGTGATCATTGAATATAGAGTGATTGGCAATGCCACTGCTATGTAGCACAAATGAATCAAGTCTCAACAAATTTAAAGCTGTAGAATACAGGAAGAATGTCTTGATGATATCTTCAATGCATTTGATTGCTGTGGGAAGACTCATTTCTCAAAGCATCCTTAAGAAGGCATCAATAGCACCAGCTCCACATCTTCACTGAGATCTCTAATCTCTTACAACTTTAAGTAGTGCCTCACACTTGTCCATTGATCGCAGAGGTCAGGATCATGGTCACTCTCTGTTTTCCTAGCCTCAGGATCACTCTAGGTTGCTGCTGCTGATTTCTGCTCCATCTTACAGCTGGTCACTGTGCAATAACATCATCTAAATTCCATACTCAAGAAGGTGAGACTTCATGTACATTCCTGCAGTCCACAGCACTAGGCAGAGTGGGTAGGGCCATTCCCTAAATTGCAGGTGTTCAGGCATTGCAATTCTATCCTTTCAGAGATCTCCCTGGCAACCGGCTGTCAGGAGGACCAGGCTTTACCACGCTGGGTCTACTGGGCACCCTTTGCAAACAGAACATGTGGGTACTGCTCTCCACCAGCCTGTTGGATTACTCTGGCATTGCTCCTGCCATCGATTCTCCACCCTCTTCCACTTCCTAGAAGCAGTCTCCAACACACCACACCCACAGGCGTTACACTATGCATTCACAAAGCAATTATACTTCCTTGTAGCTGCAAGACCAGTGCTCGCCGAGAGTTATGTTCCTGGCTGCAGAGATCACAACTGTGTGCCTAAGAATGTGCAAATGCGAGAACTTGCAACATGTTAGTAGGGAGTGCCAGATGAAGCCAATAATACCAAATTCAGCATGCCCTTTTGCAGGGAAACTTGCAGTTGAAACCATCCTTATGTAATTTACACAAAAATGCTTTAAAGCCAGTTAAATCAATTTCTAGCCCACTGTCGACCATGCATGCTCATATTCCTAGTTACAGAACAGGATTATTAAATAGGAATGAATTGAAGCAGAGCCAAAATATTAGGGTAGAAGTCCTGAGGTATGGTCAAAGAAGTTGACAACTAGGAGTATAAAGAAGTAGGAAAGTAAGGTGAATGGCTAGAGATGTTTAGCAAGGGAACCCCAGAGTTTTAGCGCCTTTGTTACAGTGGAGTCCTTAAACTCAGAGATCTTCACAGATCTTGACTGAAAAAGTGCAAGTTCTTTGAAGGTTAAAAAGGATGAAGGAAATTCAACTGGGAGGAGCAGGAACTTAGTGAACTTTGAAAACAAGGTTGAGAACTTTTAAGGGAAATGGAACTCAACAGTTAAAAGTGCTTAGTATTTCAAATATATGGAGAGAGGAGCAGAGTTAATGACACTGATTGTCCTATTTGACGTAACATAACAGCCCATGTCTTTTTCTTTTCTTAGTTTAGTTGCTTAGTATTGTTTAGTTTAGTTTTTTTTGGGGGGGGGGGGTATTTTGTTTTTTTTTCTTTTCTTTTTCTATGCAACTTTTACATTTTTTTGCTTATATTCGTATTCGCATTTTGCAAGACTTTGGGAAGTTAATATCCGTGTATTAACTGAGTTTATATTTTTATATGCTAATTATTAATAATGTAATCCCAATAGCTTTGTATTAATATTATGTTATGCTTAACATTTTGATATCAATAAAAAGATTGGACAAGAAAAAGTTAAAAGTGCTTAGTAATGCAATTTCATTAAATTATGTGGGGATGCAATTGCAAAGGTTTATGTTTTAATTTAACCACCTTTTCACCTGCAAAAGAAATCTCAAGATACATTTCTGGTAAGAGAACAATAGTGACGGTGTCAAGCCCAAAATTAACAAAGGCAGTTGACAAATCATGAGAAATTAGAAAAGCTCAGCTGAAATTTATTTGCAATAAGCATTAGTTATTTTTGTGAATTACATGTGAAGCTGTTAATATTGTGAGTGGAATGCCATCTATTTGTAGTACTGTATCCAATATCAATATCAAGCAATCCCAAGTTAAGTGTATAATTAGGTACCGAGCACAGGTTCTTCACCTCCAGCCCTGCTGAACCCTCACAAGGTGCCAGGGCCTGATGGTGTATCTGTTAGGTCTCTGAGAACATGAGCCAACTAATTGTCAGGAGTATTCAAAACATTTTCAATCACTGAATGCTACAGTCGGAGGTTCCCACCTGCTTCAAAAGGGCCATAATTATATCAATGCCTGATAAGAACAGGGAGGCTGCCTCAACAATATTGCCCCGTGTACTCACATGTACTGTGATGAAATGCTTTCAAAGATTGGTCATGGCTAGTATCAACTCCTGCCTCAGCCAGAACCTGGACCTGCTGGAACTTGCCTAGCACCATAATAGGTCTGAAGTGGATGTAATCTCAGTGGCTCTCCAATTGGCCCTGGATCACCTGGACAATATTAATACCTACGTCAGGCTGCTGTATATTGATTACAGCTCAGCATCCAACATAATCACACCTACAGTTCAAATCAACAAGCTCCAACGTCTGTCTTTGGCGATATAACAAATCTCCTCTAACTCCTAATGAAATATAGCCACTGCCATGCCTTCTTTGTAAATTTTTTGATCCCAAGTTAGATCTTCAGAGATGTTCACAACAGGGAGCTTGAAACTCCTCACTCTTTCCATTGCTGATCGTTCGATGAGGACTGGTGCCTGCTCCCTCCCTCTGTAACTAGATCCTGGCTTATCTCACTGAGAGACCACAGTCTATGTTGGTCAAAAATAGCAGTTCCTCCTCACTGACAATCAGCACTAGCGCACCTCAGGAAAGCCTGTTTAGTCCACTGCTCTACTCTCTCTACATCCACGAATGTAGGGCTATGCATGGCTCTAAAGCAATCTACACATTTGCAGACAACACATCTATTGTTGGAGAAGGCTCAGGAGCTTGAAGACTCGTACAGCCAGATTTGGGAACAGCTTCTTTCCAACTGTGATAAGGCTGCTGAACGGATCCCGACCTGGATCTGGGCCATACCCTCCAAATATCTGGACCTGCCTCTCGGTTTTTTTGCATTACCTTACTTTCCATTTTTCTATTTTCTATTTATGATTTATAATTTAAATTTTTAATATTTACTATCGATTTGTAATCCAGAGAGTGGGAAGCGCAGAATCAAATATCGCTGTGATGATTGTACGTTCTAGTATCAATTGTTTGGTGACAATAAAGTATAAAGTATATTTCAGATGATGACAAGGAGGTGTACAGGAGTGAGATAGATTAGCTGGTTCAGTGGTGTCACAACAAAACCCTTGTACTCAATATCAGTAAGAACAAGAAATTAATTGTGGACTTCAGGAAGGGAAAGCTGGGGAACACAAACCAGTCCTCATCAAAGGATCAGCAGAGGTAAAACTGGGCAGTTTCAAGTTCCCTGATGTCAACATCTCTGAAGATCTACCCTGGGTTCAAAAGTACTGATGCAATTACAAAGAAGTCACAACAGTGGCTATATTTCATTAGAAGTTTGAGGAGATTTGTTATGCCATCAAAGACATTTGCAAATTCTACAGATGTACCATGGATAGCATTCTAAGTAGTTGCATTACCATCTGGTATGGAGGCGCCATGGCACAGGTTCGGAAAAAGCTGCAGAACATTGTTAACTCAGCCAGCTCCATCATGGGCACTAGCCTCCGCAGCATCGAGGACCATACCTCAAGAAGTCAGCATTCACCATTAAAGACCCCCATCACCCAGGACATGCTATCTCTCATTGCTATCATCAAGGAGGGGAGACAGGAGCCTGAAGACATCCAATCAGTGTTTCAGGAACAGCGTCTTTCATGCCACCATCAGACTTCAGGAACCCATGAACATTACCTAGGAATTTTTCATCTTCCTCTTTGCACTACTTATTTAATAAAATTATATATATATCTTATAATTTATAGTATTGTTATTATAGTGGCATGCAAAAGTTTGGGCACCCCGGTCAAAATTTCTGCTACTGTGAATAGCTAAGCAAGTAAAAGATGAACTGATTTCCAAAAGGCACAAAGTTAAAGATGACACATTTCTTTACTAACTTAAGCAAAAATCTTTTTTATTTCCATCTTTTACAGTTTCAAAATAACAAAAAAGGAAAAGGGCCCGATGCTAAAGTTTAGGCACTCTGCATGGCAGTACTTAGTAACATCCCCTTTGGCAAGTATCATAGAAACATAGAAACATAGAAAATAGGTGCAGGAGTAGGCCATTCGGCCCTTCAAGCCTGCACCGCCATTCAGTATGATCACGGCTGATCATCCAACTCAGAACCCTGTACCAGTCTTCCCCCCATACCCCCTGATCCCCTTAGCCACAAGGGCCATATCTAACTCCCTCTTAAATATAGCCAATGAACTGGCCTCAACTGTTTCCTGTGGCAGAGAGTTCCACAGATTCACCACTCTCTGTGTGAAGAAGTTTTTCCTAATCTCAGTCCTAAAAGGCTTCACCTTTATCCTCAAACTGTGACTTCCCCAACATCGGGAACAATCTTCCTGCATCTAGCCTGTCCAATCCCTTTAGGATTTTGTATGTTTCAATAAGATCCCCCTTCAATCTTCTAAATTTCAACGAGTATAAGCCTAGTCGATCCAGCCTTTCATCATATGAAATTCCTGCCATTCCTGGAATCAATTTGGTGAAACCTCTTTGTACTCCCTCTATGGCAAGGATGTCTTTCCTCAGATTAGGGGACCAAAACTGCACACAATACTCCAGGTGTGGTCTCACCAAGGCCTTGTACAACTGCAGTAGTACCTCCCTGCTCTTGTACTCGAATCCTCTTGCTATGAATGCCAGCATACCATTTGCCTTTTTCACCGCCTGCTGTACCTGCATGCCCACTTTCAATGACTGGTGTATAATGACACCCAGGTCTCATTGCACCTCCCTTTTTCCTAATCGGCCACCATTCAGATAATAATCTGTTTTCCTGTTTTTGCCACCAAAGTGGATAAACTCACATTTATCCACATTAAATTGCATCTGCCATGAATTTGCCCACTCACCTAACCTATCCAAGTCACCCTGCATCCTCTTAGCATCCTCCTCACAGCTAACACTGCCGCCCAGCTTCGTGTCATCCGCTTGTAAATTACAGCTTGTAAGTGCTTTTTGTAGCCAGCTACAGTCTTTCAATTCTTGTTTGGGGGATTTTCGCCCATTCTTCCTTGCAAAAGGCTTCTAGTTCTGTGAGATTCTTGGGCCGTCTTGCATGCACTGCTCTTTTGAGGTCTATCTACAGATTCTCGATGATGTTTAGGTCAGGGGACTGTGAGGGCCATGGCAAAACCTTCAGCTTGCGTCTCTTGAGGTAGTCCATTGTGGATTTTGAGGTATGTTTAGGATCATTAAACTGTTGTAGAACCCATCCTCTTTTCACCTTCGGCTTTTTTACAGATGATGTGATGTTTGCTTCCAAAATTTGCTGGTATTTAATTGAATTCATTCTTCCCTCTACCAGTAAATGTTCCCCATGCCGCTGGCTGCAACACAAGCCCAAAGCATGAACGATCCACCCCCATGCTTAACAGTTGGAGAGAGGTTCTTTTCATGAAATTCTGCACCCTTTTTTCTCCAAACATACCTTTGCTCATTGCGGCCAAAAAGTTCTATTCAAAAGGTTCAAAGGAACATCTAAGCAAGCCTGATGCATTTTGGAAACAAGTCCTGTGGACTGATGAAGCTAAAATAAAACTTCATTGACACAAGAGGTGGAGTCTAATTGACTTAGCCTCTATGCCAAAAATGTTCAAATATATCCGACGTCCTGTTGGGAGATTTAAGATGAAAATACACGTTTACATGAATTTTTAGACTTTAATGCTAAATTACAAGTGGTTTTCAGGTGGAAAACCTACATCCAAAGATGCAGAAGATGTTGAAGACTTATACAGTAGATATTTGATGGAATGAGCTGGATATTAGGGATAAATCTCTAAGTATGCAACATTTTGACCAAGAGAATGCCATCACTGAATTGCGTGTGACTTAATTAAAGCTATAGTAAAATTGCCTATTTCCCCAATATTTCATTACAATTCATTTTTCATAAATGATATTCAACTCATATTAGGCTATTGATTAACTGACTACCTATCTGTGAATCAACTTGAATGCAAAGAGGTATGAAATACACATGAAAATGAAAATTTGTTTCATTATGGATGCAATTTGCCAAGTAATAACAGAACAAAAGAAAGGAAATAATGCAATTTGAGGCAGTAGGAATTGAAAATGGGACGGTGATTTTTTTCTCTGCCCCCCCCCACTCTTTTTAATTGCTCTCTTCAAACCCCCAGTGCCAGCAATTCTTTTCTGCACATGTGAATAGCAACATTACAGAATTTCCATTGTTTTAACTGATGAGGAAAAGACTGGGTCTGTTTTCCTCCTCATCCAATGTTTCACAGAGACTAAGCTGTTGTCCTCACAATTGCCTCCCAGCTGCTTAGGCCTGAGAAAACAACAGACACAGCTCTGTTGTCTGCAGAAAGCCCGCCTTGTTTTAAGTGACTTTATTGCAGGCACATGAGTGTGTTAAGACTTTAAACACGCTCAAATGTCATGTGCACACCCAGTGACGGACAAGTATAATTATCAAAAACAAGAATTCAGTGTCTCCGAATTGGTGTCCGACAAAATGCTCCATTCATTGTGTTCCATGGGGAATACTCCAACTCTCCTGGCAGAAAACAAAAAGGCACTTTTTTGGACTGCTGAGGGCTGAAAGCTTTGCTTTGCCACCCGAGCCCTAAGAAAACACGGGCCTCAGTCTGACTACTGGCTGGCCATGCACAGCAGAAAGAGAGTATTAATAACCCCCTTTCTCTGTGGTTCCTTCTGTGTAGGCTGTGGCCAGCGTAAGTCAACGCAAAGACAAAACAGTTTGCTCAACACCAACAACAAGAAACATGACCCAAGAACTTTTTCTTAAAAAATGGATCCAATTTGACACGGGGTGATATATTGAAAGAGAAGCACTTTTTTTTGCCATTCCCCGTAACACTCCATACACTAATTATACGTAACAAAAGCAAAATTTGTTTTAAAAAAGAGCAGTGAATTACTCTCTCTCTCTTTGCATTGAATGCATTAATAATTTATGAATTTGTTTAAGAGTACAGGCAGCATTACAATTCCAAAGCCATCCACTTAGCTTAATTTCCCAACCATCACTTTCATTGCTGAAGTTGTCTCTATTAAGCCAATTTCTGTGCATCATTAACTTTTAACTGAGTCTCGATAGCTTTGTTGTTTAAATTGCATGCAACTTTTTTTTAAGTCAGCATTTCTTCTGGCTCTTGACAAGAAGTCAAATTTTATAACTAATTAAATTGATCCATCTGAGAGAAAAGCCACTAAACAGAATTATTTGTGCCCATGTGTCAATATATTAAATCAAAGGCTAATCAGTTGGGTCAGTGTTTCCTTTATCTGATGTCTATAAAAAAACAGAAAAAGCACATATCATCCTCTTTGTCCATTCTGTGTTAATTCTTTTTCCATTCAGGCTGCTTCCACAATCTCTTTGCTGGTGCTGAGTAATGGCGGGTCAAAGTTCACACTGTGAGATTGCTCATATTCTTCAGCTGACTCCAAAAGTAGGCAACTATTGATGCGGAGGATAGCCATTGTCATTCAGCAAAGAGCAGCTCCTTGAATTGAAGGCCAGCTTTAATTCACCAGCCAATTCACAAAATGCTGGAGGAACACAGCAGGCTAGGCAGCATCTATGGAAAAAATGCAGGACTCCGAAGAGTCTTGGCCCAAAATGTCGACTGTGCTTTTTTCTATAGATGCTACCTGGACTGCTGAGTTCCTCCAGCATTTTGTGTGTGTTGCTTGAATTTCCAGCATCTGCAGGTTCTCTCTTGTTTGTTAATTCACCAGCCCACTCCTTTGGGGCAACTCAGCTCTGATCCAGCCTCATATCTTGGTAAGTGGCGCTAAAAAGACAGGGTTATGCCTATTCAAAGGGAGTTGAGCCACTGAGTTGACCGTAGACAGCGCTGACAACAGTTAGAAATAAATAAACAGATTGGCTCATGTTAGGTGTGAAACACATAAAGATTAGCATTCTAATTAATGACGTTTCCTTGCAGTCCACTGGTCTGACATTGCCACTAGGTTCAGCAGTGTATCCAAATCAGGTCAACAATTTAGCCATATTACTTATCAAGCCTAATCCCACATTCTGTAGAATCTTTGTGAGCTCAGTATGTAACCTACCTGGAAATTTACTTGATCAGCTAAGAGGGAGAGAGTGATGGGAACAGCAATGCGAGAAAAAATTAATAGTGGTCTTTTTGACATGTTACATTAATCCTTGCCAAGGGAGCAATAATTTGATTGGAATGATTAAAAGGAGGCTGTAAGAGGTCAGGAGGTTCACAATTTCTACAGGGAGCTGAATTTAGTGAAGTGGGAAAGAACGTAAATGACTGTAAAACCATAACACATAGCAGCAGAAATATTAATACTACATTTGTACTTCCAGTCAAGATGATGCCAAGCTGTGATGTCCATTGAAGTTGTGGCTCAAAAATAGTTGCTTTTTTAGGTTTGTAGCGATGGTTTTGGGGACAGCATGTGGAGTTAGGAGTCAGTTTAGTGCTGAGAGAAGGATGGATTCAAGCTGGAGGAAAAAAAGTAATCAAAAACAGAAATGATGGGAGAGTGTAAAGGCAAAAGTACATAAATAAGTGGCAAATGGGTTAATTACCATAAAGGTTGGTAAGAGGAAAGAAAGAGAAGGTGAATTTCAAGAAGATGAATCAAAGCTGAACTTCGGCAAATTTCTTTCTCACAGTTGCTGTGCCTCTTAAAAATGTATAAATGCTCATGAGTGTTTGAAATAAAGAAGTTCTGATGATTATTTCCCTCAAGTTATTAAAATGTTATTGCAGTAATCTACTCAGTGACAGCCACACATCTAAACCAACAGGCAGAAAATACCAATTGGATGGCTTTAATTTGAAAGTGAAAAGGAAATCATGGAAGAAAGTGAAGGGATGTTTAATAAAAACAGGCTGTTGTGTAACATCAGCTTGAGCCACAGGACCTGTTCAAAGATGCACACCCGTGTTTGTTTTTCCCCTTAAAATGTTTCCACTTTAACTTGGGCTATCACAGAACACGATGAGAGCAAAGTGTAAAACAGTAGTAGTTTTTTTTTAAATAACATTTTTAGCTCATATTATTTTTGGAAATGAAACAAAAATGCTACCGCTGTCCTCAAATGTCTAAAGTAGTTCTGTATGAGGAAACTCTGGATTGCTGGTATCATATTAACAACAAAAAATGCATTGCTGGCTCCAGTACAGGTCTGCAACTTGTACCTGTCAAACACTCTTTTTTAGCTTTATCTAACATATTGCTTTAGGCCGAACACTCAATTGTACATGATCTCTCCCTCTTTCTCTCTCTCACCTTGCTACCTCTGTTAAAGCTTAAGTTATCTTCCCCCCTTTCCTTGCTCTCTCCCTTTGACTTACAGTCCACTCCATCCTGTCTCTACTTGCCGACCTTCATCTAATTGCTATCGCTCTAGTCTAGACGAAGGGTCTCAACCCAAAACATCAACTGCCCATTTCCCTCCATAGATGATGCCTGACCCACTGAGTTCTTACAGCTTTACTTGTGTTGCTCTAGTCTCCAGTAACTGAATTTTTCTGGTTTTTGTGGATAGTTAGTAGCCTAACTCAGTACAACCGTAGTAACAAACATCTTTTAAAATAAAATTCAATGTTTGGCCTATTTAAAATCTCCCTTCCCTTAACATTATGACTTCTTCTGGCATTCATGTTTTAAGTGAGATTTTTTTTTCCCCAAATTAGGTCTTACCATAGAGATGAGTTGTGCTTTCTATGATTTGGAGGTGAAAACCTTATCAAAGCACTGTGTAAATACATCATTTGGAAGTTTTCACTCCCAGATAATAAGTTACTGAAATAACGAGAACAAACTGAAAGCATAGCTCTTCTTTGATTTGTCCGGGAGATCAATGTGTACATGAAATAAGCTGTAGAAATATTCAGAATTCAAAATGTTCCAGCCACAGAATGTGGGCATCTTCAAACAGTTAGTGTTTCCCATTAAAATAATGGAAAGAGGCAGCAGAAGTTTGCTTTAATCCATCATTTCTGAATATAACATTTCCTGTGTTATAACATCAGAAACTTCCAATTTCTCTCCCCACAAATGCTTTCCTCCAGCTCAATGGGCAATCACATAAGGTAAATGAGTCTATTTAGTTTTGGATTTCTGTCAAGCAGTGTGCAAGCACTTCACAAAACACCTCATGAAATAAAGACTCAGATCTTGAATATGCAAAATGGCTAGAGAAAGAATTGGGGATAAGTACATTAACAACTTCCGTAATAGATAGCAATTAGACAGACTGAGCTGTTCATCATAATGCACTCCAAGCAAACTAAAATGTTTTACACTTTACCAATATTTTAAATTGGAAACTATTTATAAACTATATCAATTTATATATTTCTTCTTTCACTTGCTCGCGTAGCCACCTCAATGTCACCTGCACCATGTACACTCACTATTTCAGCTGGTACTTGCTAAACTGCTGCAACTGACTAATAGAATGAGAGGGGCTTTACCGCTAGTTAGCACATGAGTCTCCTTGCAGCATCTCATGTGTCTGCAATTGTGCTATGTGATAGTGATGTAAAATACTGAATGAAGAAATCTTCTCTCATGATGGACATTTAAAACCAAATATACTTTTTGCACATCTAAACATTTCAACAGCCAACCAGTTTAAGCTAAAGTGTTAAACAATTATTAATGACTCTGACAACCAAAACAAAGGAGTCTACTATTTCATTAAATGCATAAAAGGGAAAATATGTGTAACCAGTCACTTAGGACTGGGCATTAGAAAAAAATGCGTAAAAGAAAGATGAGGTTTACAAGAAAAAAGCTGAATGTTGCAAAATTCCATACAATAATTTTCCATAGCAAGATATATTCAAAGGTTCAGTGAATATTTTTTACGACTCAATCAATCAATCAATAAATAAATAAATAAATAAATATTTAAATATCAAACTATCAGACAAAGTCCAAGTGCATAAGCTGCTGAAATAAAAACATTCAATGTGGATCTGCTCAGCAGGTCAATCAAATTATCACATATCAGTGAAAACAGAAACAGATTGCTAGGTCAGAAGCCTTTTCATCAGATGCTTCAACCTGAAATGGTAACTCTGCTTCTCTTTCAGTCGATGCTGCCTGATCTGCTAAGTTTTTCCAGCATTTTCAGGTTTTAATTTCAAACTTCCAGTATCTATAATTTTTACACAGGCTCCTGCAAAGCTTTGCTTATGGATTTTTGGATTAACTTGTCTAAAGAATTTTTTTCACTTAAGCACCGTTGCTGGCTGCTGGTCTCTTATCAATGACATTCTACAAAACTGTTGGATAGCTAAGGATTTGTTATTTTTTTGTGAATTTTTCTTTGATTAGCTCAGTATTAATTTCCTCCCCTCACACTCCACCTCGTTGTCCCTACTCTTGTGTTCCTTCCTCCCCACTGTGCCTCGGACTGTAAACGGTTATTTGTAAGCTCATAAATTGGCTGCAACAAACATTATAGGCCGTAATTCCAAACCCTTTTCATGAAGGCAGATTCTCTTTAAACCATGAGTCAACAAGTAGAAGTCAATTTCTCATCCCTGTTCAGCACCTTCTCAATGCCATTGTTCCTTATTGTCTTTTCAATTTAGAGACATAGCTTGGGACAGGCCCTTCCAACCCAATGAGCCTAATCACAGGTTAATTTATAATTACCGATTAACCTACTAACCATACGCCTTTGGACTGTGGAAGGAAACCCACGCTTCCACAAGCAGAATGTACAAGCTCCTTATAGATGGTGCCAGAATTGAACTTTGAACCCCAAAATGCCCTGAGCTGTAATAGTGTCGTACCAACCACTACACTACCTATGAGAAGCAAAATGTTCCTCATAGGTTCCATATACCATAAGTCAAGGATTTAATTTGATTCTGAAACTACTACAACTTTATTTGACCAATTGGATTTGACAGAATTCAGTATGATCTCAGTATGTATCTTTTAGAAAATAATTATGAAGTAAAAGAACTAGGTGTTTAAACTTAGAATATGTAGCAAAAGATTTAAAGTGCATTTATTAAAGTATGTATGCAGCACACAAAACCGAGATCCGTCTTCCCCACAGCCAGCCTCAAAGCAAAGAAACATGGAAACCATTCAAAGAAAAAATATCGAACCCCACCTCTTCCCCGCCCCCACGTGCATTCTGCCTTTTGAATTTTAATGGGCATGATGTTTTAAATGCCTCCAATGATAAACAGGTGTTACATGGATTTATGCGACCTTGTACCCCATCACCACTTTCCTGGACTAACTCCATATCCCTTTGTTCTGCTAGCTTCCAAAAAAATCTAATCATCTCTGTATTCAATTCATTTAGCAACTAAGTCTCCACTATCTCTTGGTTAAGGAATCCCATAGGTTAACTGATTTCAATGTTAATTTAACTTTCATTACTATTTCTTCTTCTGTGTTATTTCTTTCCTCTCAATCTGTAAGGGACACACATGAAGTTTTGCTAATTCTTCACTCTACACATTGCAATGTCATGCTCAACACTCTATGTTATATATAAACTACTGATGCTGGTCGTTGATGACACGCCTGCCTCTCGCAATAATAATCATTGGATATTCTTGATTCAAAACACCAGTGGGAAGTTAAGGCTACATATTGCTGGATTTAGTTGCTAAATTGGACCATCAAAGCCTTTTCCTCCTTATAGAATATGGCTTTGCAGATCAAGTATAGTAGCCCTCAGTGTTGGAACACTCCTTGAAAACAGCTGCTAAACCACATCAACCAATTAGCCCTTCAGCATCACTTTCTCAATAATGCTTCCTCTAGACCCGGAGCTTTTAAATAACTGGAGTCTCGGCTGCTTTGTTGGGCTTTGAAATTGCACACACGTGAGAGAAATTAAGCTCTCATTTAGCAGACACATGCCTGTCAAGTACAGAGGAACAAAGGTTTGTCCCAGGGGCGACTCGGAGCAGCAGCAAGGATGCTAGTCACATTGTTAGTAATACATATCCTTTAAATTCCCAATAAATCATTTCATCTGCTCTATTCCTGGTTTGTAAATAGCAATGGCTGTGTGTGTGTATACTTGTTTACTGCCCTAGCTATCTGTTTTAAGTTGGGGTGAGAGGATATACAATAGGTTACTTGCTAATTCAGTAATGATTTAAAGTAATATACCGCTCTGGCTGCTGTGTACTTCTATTTCCTCATCAGAAGCAGTACAGAGTAAGAAAAGAGGACTTCTTTTCCTTGCACTGACAGCTGGAATCCTTATGACAAGGGGAGACAGAAGAGAAAGAAGCTGGTGTTGCACTGAGCTGCCACTGCACAGCAGGCAGAAGAGAGGCAAGTCTGGGTTTGATAAGTAAAACCAGAACTGCACAAGGAATCTGGTTTCACGCCCTTGCAATTAAACAGAGAACACAGAACAGCCCAAGTGCTCAGCAGAGGAGCACTACTACCACAGTTTAAAAATCATCGGCACAGGGATAGAGAATAGAACCCTCCTGTGCAAACATGAATGCCACCCATTTCCCTGTCTTTTTACATAATATGCGATCACTCAGCAAAGTTGTACTAGTAGTCAGAGGGCCTCTTCCTCCCTCTAGAGTGTTAAATTAAACAAAAGTTAATGGATAGAATAAATAGCACAGGCACTGAATGGAAAACATTAACTAGTTTGAGACACTGAACCACAGATCCATTGAGCAAGTGGAATACACAAGCGATCCCGAAGTGCTGATTTAATTTTATATTAGTTACTACTGTTTTAATGTCACTTATCTTATTAACACTGTCTATGTCCTCCCCACATCCCACCCCATTACTTTCCTATAATGCCTGTAAACTTGTTTTTATTAACTATGAACTTTCTAAGGTATGGCCATGCACGTGCTCTGATATTGATAATGGTGTAGTTCCCCACTATTGCCTGAACTACTGAGGCAACTTGTCAAGCAAAATTAATCAGTCAGAAATTTAAACAACTGTCTGAATTAATCCATGCTTCCAGACACAAACTGGTTTCAGAATTTAAAATTACCCATTTTTGTTGTTTCCTTTTAATATTTTGTGGCCTTCTAAGACCAAAATGGAATACGTGGCAAAGGTTGTAGTTATAATATTATTTATTCACAGGTGGTTTCCAAAAAGAAAAATAATCATTCACACTAGCTGATCACAAACCCTCCACTCTAATGTGTTCTAGTGTCTGAGGTTTTGAATCCGTCTCTGTCTCTCTGACCTTTGCAGTGTTCACTGCTCCACTGCTCCACTCTCTCTGGGCATCTGTGATCCCTTTCTACTCAATCTTCTGTGGGTCTCCAGGATTTTTATCTCGTTGGGTTCATTTGATTTGTAGTAAAGTTTCTCTGCTTGTGTATCTTCTCTGTACATATTAATGATCTTGCTATTTTCTCTCACTGTTATATTACTGAATTCAAGCTTTACTTAGACTGGGTAAAACATGTTTGATCACAGCAGGAAAATTTCTATAGTTTTCTGTTAATGATGAACCACACACCATTCCATTAAAGAACTAAGTCAAGGAACTAACACAAGAATCAAATCAAGGAGGAAACTGATTATTCTCTTTTTCATTTCCACATGGAGTTAGAGGTTATGTACTTGTGCAGAAAAAGAATTGGTTAAACAACAACAAAAAACAGTGCCATGGAAATATACATGGCACTTTCAGAAGAGCAGGCTGTTACCAGTGGGGTGCTGCAAGATCAGTAGTGGGACAGCAGTATTTACAAACTAAATTAATGACTTAAATGAAAAAATGAAAGCGCAATGTAAGCAGGTTTAACAGTGATACACAGTTAGTTGTGGAAGGGTGCAAAATGTCTGTCAAATGATATTTTCAGGACAACTAAGTGAGCAAGGAAGAAGTGGATGGAATACAATATGAGAAAACATGAGGTTATTCACTTTGCTAGAAGAATTGAGAAACAGAATGTTTTAAATAAGGAGAAAAAAGTTAATATTGGTGTGCAGTGAGACCTTGTTCAAAAATCACATAAAGTTAATATATGGGTAGCATGAACAATTAGAAAAACAAATAATACGTTTGCCTTTAATACAAGGGATTTAAGTTTGATTAAGGAAGTTCAATGTAACTTACCATGAATTTGATGGTTGTATCACGGCCTGCTATGGAAACACTAAAGCCCTCAAATGGAAAAGCCTAGAAGAGGTAGTGGATATGGCCCAGTCCATCACGGGTAAAGACCTCCCTATATGGATTGTTGTTGCAGGAAAGCAGCATCCATCATCAAGGACTCCTACCTTACAGACCATGCTGTCTTCTCTCTGCTGCCATCAGGAAGAAGGGGCAGGAGCACCAGGAACCACGCCACCAGATTCAGGAACAGTTATTACCCCTGAACCAACAGGCTCTTGTACCAGAGAGGATAACCACTCAACTTCACTTACCCCATTACTGAACTGTTCCCACAACCTGTGGACTCACTTTCAAGAACTCTTCATCTCCTGTTCTTGATATTTATTGTTTATTTATTATTATTATTTATTTTTCTTTTCTTTTTATAGTTGCACAGTTTGTTGTCTTTTGCATGTTGATTGTTTGCCCATCCTGTTGGGGGCGGTCTTTCATTGGTTCTATTGTGTTTTTTGTATTTACTGTGGAAAAGCTTCAAGAAAATGAATCACAAGGCTGTATATGATAACATATATGTTAGTTGATAATATATTTATTTTGAACTTGAACTTTGAACTTTGAAACTGCATCTGAGCCACTTGTGCTGTTTTGGATTCTCTTCTTAAGGAAGGACGTGTGTGCCTTGGTGGTGAATCAGATTTACAAAGTTGATTGCCAGGATGACAAAGTCACCTTATAAAAAGGGCCTGAGTAAGGTTGACCTATTATTTATCAGAGATTAGAAGAACAGGAGGCAATCTCATTGAAACTGAAGATTCTGAGTCATACTGATAATATAAACACTAAAAAGAAACATTTTCCTATGGCTTGATTTCAGAGATAGGGTGTAATCTCTGGACAAGGAGTCAATTATGTGGGACTGAAGCAAGTAGGTCAAATCAAACGTTTGGGTGGTATTCAAGACCCTTTAATTCTTATTTTTTTTTAGCAAGTTTTCATTAACAGCATGGGAAACCTCGAGAGAAATTCATTTTTGTTCACTATACTATGAGGAAACTGGCCACTGATTGCCCAGAGTTTTGTATGTTCATTCTACTTCAATGAGCAGAACCACTGGCCAATGTTCCTTCACACTTTTAGTGCCAGAGATCAAAGACAATTCCTCTTCTCCTAATTCTTTTGACTAACCTCTACCTCTCCCAATAAAACAGTCATGATCTCACTCCTTTGCCCATATCAGCAGGGTTTCAGTTTCATGCTTGGAATAACGCAGTTAATCTGGCTGTGTAGGAAATATAGGAGAAAATAGAAATGCGGAAACTATACAAAAGTATGGAGCAATCCTGGATCAGTATCCAGGCCAAAAACATGAATAGAGTTTCCTATTTCCAGGCTCTTCCCTGATAATTTTCATGTTGTGGAACATAAGCAATCAATTTAAGGGATTATCTCCCTTTTCTAGACCTCATTGTATCCATCTCAGGAGACAAACATATCACTGTTATTTACTACAAACTCACCAACTCCCACAGCAACTTAAACTATACTACTTTCCACCCTATCTCTTGCAAGGATGCCATTCCTTTTTCATAGTTTGTCTTTGCCACAACTGCTCTCAGGATGAGGCTTTCTATTCTAGAGCATCTGAAATGTCTTCCTTTTTGAGGAAATGGGTATTCCTTTCTGCTGTGGTTGATGGGAGCTCAATCTCACATCTCCTTTATTTCTTATACTTTTGCTCTTACACCTCCCAGACAGAACAGATATACAGCTCCTCTGCTCCTATAAGCCTCCACACCTATCATACCTTCCTTCACCATTTCTGCCAGCTGCAACATGATCCCAGCACCGTCCATGCCTTCCCCTCCCCACCTTCCCAAAGGACCACTCCCATCGTGACCCCCTCATCTGCTTATCCCCTCCCTCACACCTGGCAGTTTCCGCTGCGCTCCTCCCTCAGCACCATCCAGGGCCTAAACAGTCCTTCCATGTAGTGCAAAGGCTAACATGCACCTCCTTCAGTCTTGTCTACTGCATTCAATACTCCCCGTGTGGCCTCTTCTACATCAGCAAGACCAAGTGCAAATTCAGCGATCGTTTTACAGACTACCTATGCTCAGTCCTTATTGACCATCCTGAGCTCCCAGATGATGGCCATTATAACTTCTCTCCCCATTCCCACACTAAGCTGTCCATCTTTGCTCTTCTACTGCCAGGATGAAGCCAAACGCAAAATACAGCAGCAACACTTTATATTCCACTTGGGTTGACTAGAACGCATGAGTATTGAGTTTCCCAGTTTCAGGTAAACTCTTCTTTTTCTTTTTATCTCTCTTCCATCTTCTTTCACCTCCTTTCACCCTTGATCCTTGAATCTCCTTTTTTGTCCCCTCCTATTTCTATCCACTTACTTCAAAAACACCAACACCCCCTGCACCCCCCCCCCAAATTTTGTGGTTCCAAATGTTATTCACTTCTCTCTTTTCTGATGGCTTCCATTCTCACCTACTCTGCTCAATATAATCCAGATGCTCCTGCTCATCTCCCTCCAGGAGCTGCCTCCTGCCTTTACGCTCCCTACCACTCCCATCTTGCTCCATCTGTTGTTTTGTCTTCTTCCTCTCTCTGTCTGATTTGATCTATCATTCACCTGCTAGAGTCTTCCAACTCCACTTGCTTGTTATGTTACACCCCTCCTCAAGTCCATTTTGGAATCCTTTCTCCTCTTCCTCTATGCTGGCCGCCATGCCTCTCGATTTTCAGTCATGATGCAAGGTTTTGACCCAAAACATTGACAATTTCGTTCTTCCCTCCAGTGCTGCTCAGCCCACTAAGTTACTCCAGCAGACAGCATGTTGCTATAGGATTGATATCCCATGCAAAATTCAGGCTCTCAGTTATTCAGCAAATCCTATAATTTAACTAAGAAAATGGGGAAAGATGTGTCTTCTGGATTATGACAGATAATGAAGGTCTCATCCCATATTCAGTTCAAAAATTCCAGTTCTCAAATCATCTTTCAACATTTGCCACAAGGATGTTTTATTCATTATGAGATTAAGTTAATCAATAAGGAGCTTCCAGTATTGTGCGGCTTCCTGTATTTATGAGGTTGACAATAATCCAATTTCTTCAAGGCATAGTTTATGGAACTTCAAGATTTTTTGGTTGAATGCATATAACAACATTTCTATTTGGTGCAGAATTGCTTTAACTTAGTAGTTGTTTTGATGAAGATTATAGGCACATACAAAATAGCATGTTCTTGTTTAACAGATAAGGGTTCCATTAAATCCCCTCCCACCCTGTGTAAATCAATTGAGGAACTGGAGAGACAGACAATTAAACTAATCTACACTCAGTGGCTACTTTACTAGGTACCTCCTGTACCTAGTAAAGTGGCCACTGAGTGTATGTTTGTTGCCTTCTGCTGCTGTAGCCCACCCACTTCAAGGTTCGACATTTAGTGCATTCGGAGATGCTCTTCTTCACACCTTTGTTGTAACATGTGGTTATTTGAGTTACTATTGCCTTCCTGTCAACTTCAACCAGACTGGCCATTCTCTTCTGTCTTAAGTCATTTCTGCCCACAGAACCACAACTGATGGGTGCCTTTTGTTTCTGGAACCATTCTCTGTAAACTCTAGAGTCTATAGTGTGTGAAAATCTCAGGTGATCAGCAGTTTCTGAGATACTCAAACCACCCCACTTGACACGAACGACCATTCCATGGTCAAAGTCACTTAGATCATATTTCTTCCCAATTTGGATGTTTGGTCTGAACAGCAACTGAACCTTTTGACCATGCCTACATGCTTTTCTGCATTGAGTTGCTGCCACATGATTGGCTGATTAAATATTTGCATCAATGAACAGGTGTACAGGTGTACTTAATAAAGTAGCAACTGAGTATGATTATGCATACAATTTTAACTTTGATGGGACCAAGACAATCACAGGGACTTTTTATAAATGTTTTCGTGGCCAGAAAGTAAACTTATTTAAACTTATTTGTGAAGGAGGGGAACAACTGATTTTCTTCATTGGTTTGTCAGAAATAAGATGTCACTGGGAAAAAACACATTTATTGTCCATCCAAAATGAACTGTGTGGTTTTCTAGGCCTTTTCAGGGGCAGCTAGAAGCCCATCAGATAGGTCAGTCTGGAATCCTAAGTATGTCAGATTTTCTTCCCTGGAGGTCATTAATGAACCAGATGGTATTTTACAGCAATATAATAGTTCAATGTCACCATTGCTTAAACAAGCTTTTCATTCCAAACTTAATTAATTACACAATTTCTTTCAAAATTGAATTTAAATTCCCCAGCTGCCATGGTAGAATTCCAACACATGGCTCTCCATCTATAGTCTAGACTGCTGGATATGCTCCAGCAATATAACCACCACACTACAATACCTTTACTTCCCTGCCAGACCAAATCTTCCATGAGGTACACTGGGGGGCAAAGTAAGCTTCTCTGTGGGACAAAAGCATTGGTAATGTTTCTCCATGTCTCGTGAAGAAAGTTGGACCTACTCTACTCTGACCTTTCACCTCTCCAATGCTCTGAATGACGGATTGTGAAGCAGAAAACTATGTTTTCAGGAGGTGTACATACATGTGCTCAGCCCAAAACATTAGCAAAGAATTAGTCACATCCACAGAAGCAGGAAAATCTGAAGTTGATTAAAGTATGGTACTATATGTAAGATCAATGTTATTAAATGTGAAAAGCAGGGAACTTTATCCCACAATAAAATATTGGCTTTTAACAATAAATTATTTTATGAGAGTTAAGACTTATTTAAATAATAGTCATGTGCACCTCTAAAAGGATAAATTATTCTTTATATGTAACAGATTTGGCTGTATATCTAAAGGCCATTGTTCATAAAAGACCAACAATTACATTATTCTCAATTAGACTGAGCCCTCTGACCTCTTCCTGCAGAATTATTGCTTCATGAAATGCCATTCATGCACATTTGGTCAACGCTACCACAAGGCGGTTTTATGATCTTGTAGTTGTTATCTAGACTGCTCCTCATGTTGCTAGCACTTGCTATTCTAAGATTTACTGGACTATAATTAGAACAAAACATCTGAAGGAGTGATATGATTTTCTGAATGCTGCAGAAACATTATTTGCCCACGACCAAAAAGCGCCATGATATCACATTAACAAAAAGTAAAATTAAACAGGCCTTGAGGAGTAGGTAAGCAGCCACTTCAGTGTGAATATTGAAGTACAATGGATACGGAATTGACAACACACACAAAATGCTGGAGGAGGTCAGCAGGCCAGGCAGCATCTAGGAAAAGAGTACAGTTGACGTTTTGGGTCGAAACTCTTCGGCAGGACTGGAGAAAAAGAGCTGAGGAGTACTAACCTCAACAAGTATCTTTTTGATGTGAAACTTATTTGTATTTAAAAAGTTAATGCTCCTAATAAACAAGTTGATAAGTGACCTGATACGACGAATTGGAAATCATCTGCTAATATTATCAACAGCAACATCTAAATCTTATAACTTTTTAAAAACTTTCATCATGCCATTCATCTACAAATCTATCCCTCTCTACAATTGTAAACGAGAAATATGACTTTTCTTTCAATGAAAACTGTGTACTTTCGACTCTTCCCAATTTTGTTTGAGGCTTCTAGAGTTTGCAGTTTTAAATTTTTATTCACAGAATTTGTCAATGTTTAAACAACATTTAATCAATAATTTCAAATTTACTTGCCTTAAAAATATATCAGAGCGGCCCCACATGAGATGACCCTCAAAAAGCTGTATTATAGACCCACCCAGGAATGAATGGTACACACTAAACTTTGAAATGCTTCTAACCAAACTGAAGTGTAGCATAGAAAACCATGATAGGGTATGGTAGAAGTGATTAAGTGAGCCTTAACTCCACCCTACTGGTTACACTCAAACTAGTGACACATTATCTTATAATGAAACACACCATTGCCATATGGTTGCTTATTAAATACAGAGAGACTCTGTCTTCATTCTATGCAAGCTGTACTTCCAAGCCAATAAAAATTAAATTAACACAGTGGTCTTAAAAACACCTTCCAACCTTCTCAAAGAATTTCACTTTATTTGCTCAAAGGTTCTAATGGTTTCAAATTAATTCGGAGAACACACATTTTCCTCTGTCTCTAGCAGCTCCTTGCACTGTACGATTTTCCGAAATCAGAAACTAATGAGTGACTCTATTAACTCATCAGCTTAGCACTGACTATTTGGAAAGTTGATTCCAGAAGGAATCACTACAATAGGGAAAAAGCTCAGAGCTGCAGATTTAAAACAGAACCGATATTTCCACTATCATCCCTAAGCCATCATAACAATTAAATAAATCTGATCTATTTCCTCATGGTCACAATTTTGAATATTAATTTAAATAAACTGGAATTTCAAGGACCTGCTTGGCCAAAGAATTTTGAAAATTCATGGAAAGGAAACTACTGATGAAATTTCATCTTGGTACATTGTGTACTACCAGCATACAGTTTCCACTGAGGTTGGCTGATCTCTCTCAGATAAATTTCTTTAAAGGTTTTTCCAGTTTTTCTTCAAAATCACTGCACATCAAAAAAAAGTTTAAGCTTTGGCTTTACCCCACCTTCCCCCTTCTCTCTTTACTACCTCATACTCCCCCTTCCCCCACAAGGGTCACCCTCTCACCCCTTCCTTTCTCCTCACCTGCCTGCTAACTCCCTCTAGTGTCCCTCCTTCTTCCATTTATTCTACGATTCACTTTCCTCCTCTATCAGATTCCTCCTTCATCAGACTTTACCTTTTCTGTCATTTCCGAGCTTTGTACTTCACTCACTTTCCCCTACTCACTCACCTTCGGTCTCATCTGGCCTCACCTATCACCTGCTAGCTTTTACTCCTTCTCCCCCAACATTCTTAATCTGGCTTTGGCAGCCTTCCTTTTCAGTCTTGATGAAGCGTCTTGGCCCGAAACATTGACTGTTTATTCCTCTCCATAGATGCTGCCTGACGTGCTGAGTTCCTCCAGCATTTTGTTTGTGTTGTACTTAAGTGTCAGCTTGGCTTAATTGATAGCATGCTCCACAAACAAACAGCTTTCAGTTCGTGTCTTGGCATCTTCAGCGCTGCGCTGAAGAAGTGTTGTATCATGGAATGAGGTGCTGAACCTGGGCAAGCCAGTACAAAGCTTCCCGTGGCATTTGCTTAAAAAGAAACAGTTAGTTTTCTCAGTATCCTGGATCAACATAGCTTTCTTTAAATAAATGACTCTTGCATTTGCCTGTATAACAATGAATGCAATTCAAAAAAATCCATTAATTGCAAAAGTGTTTTGTGTAATCTCAAAGCTGTAACTAATGCGACAAAGATAACATACTCTTTCTTTTGTTAGTATTTGAGAGTCATACTGACATCAGGGATTCTCTTGAGGATGCTC
Source organism: Mobula birostris (assembly GCF_030028105.1). Taxonomy (NCBI): domain Eukaryota; kingdom Metazoa; phylum Chordata; class Chondrichthyes; order Myliobatiformes; family Myliobatidae; genus Mobula; species Mobula birostris. The sequence goes on along the minus strand of NC_092380.1, from coordinate 72,226,190 downwards.
TAGGTTCTTCAATAGCAATGAATGTTAATGCTTTATTTAAAATGATCAAGTCGACTTCGAGATATACAACAAATACAAACGGTATATTACCATGCAAGAAAAGATTCCAGAAATCTTGGTGCCTCCATCGGTCAAGGTTGACCATGGATGTTAAATCCTAGCTCCCTAGATACACAAGCCTGGGCAGTATAGTTTGGAGAGCAAACTGCTATTCCAGAAATTAATCGTAGCAATGATTGTTTTATGTTTTTGCATGGACTTCTATGGTATGCTATTTAAAATAAATGAGTTAGTACAAATTAAAACTCTGAGAAAAGGAATATTATTTATATACGTTCAATTCTTGTCGGACAACATCACCAGTACTAATTTTCTGGGACGAAACTCCGTGAACACATTACCTGGGTTATTCTTCATCACAGATGATTATGAGCACCATAGATTATTCCAAACAAAACTATATTTCATATGTAAAATTGTCTTAATGATTAATGCTATTTGTTCAAGTTTGGGCAGGTGGGCAATAATTATATATTTTAATGCACTTTGATAATCATGTCTGCCTGATCCATCTTTTAGCAACCAGTAAGTCAGTACCTATGTCAGTTTGACATAATATCTATAAGCGATTAATGCCATGTAATATAAAATATGAGTTACTCATATTTGTTATCAGGGATAGTAACCTTGCTGATTGATAAATATGCATTAATGACTCTCCAGTTTGTGCCCTTGTCAGCGAACGATCCAAGAAGAACTTGATTATCACAGAGAGTTATCAGCAGCATGAGATGATTATTCAGATCTTCCTTCTCAAAGTTGTGGCAGCTCATACAATAAAATATTTTCTGGGGGAACTCAGCAAGTCATGCAGCAACTGTAGGAGGAAAGGGTTTGTGGACATTTTGGGTCAAAAACGTGATACAGTTTTGGGTTGAAACCCCGCTGAGTTCTTCCAGCAGGTTCTTTGTTACTTCAGATTCCTGTGTCTCTTGTGCCTCCCTAGCTGCAACTCCTCTTCCTTTTTGAACACCTTCTCTTTCCAATTACTTTATTCACTTTTTATATACTTCCAGTTTTTAATCCACTCATGAGTGAAGATTTTCCTTTTTGATTTAATTAATTTCTCTCTTATTTCTAACAGCAACTGGCACCTCAGTTCCACTAGCTCCATCACTGTAGATGGAAATTTTTTCCTTATTTGTTTAATAAATAATTTCTCATAAAATTCTGATGGGAGTGTTCTTTGAAGGATCTATGTCAATTACAATAATGATAGAGACTCTCAGAAAAGCTGTTCTTTTCCTATTAATATTGTAATCAGTATTAGCCTGAAGAATGAGGACACTTCTCTGAGGGTAGGTTGCCATTTCAGTATCTCATTTGAAACTCAGCATCTTTGACAGTGCAGCATTCCTCAGCACTGCACAGGAGTGTCAGTTATATATTGGTACTTTTCTGAATTCATTGAGATCATTCTGAACTCACCTAGATGCACAGGTAGCCAAATGAACACATTCCCCCAACCAGAACAGAAAAAAAACATTTACAATATGTCCTAAAGGCATACTTATCTGATCTAGAGTGTGTTCAAAGTGAAACATTCTGAAAATCATTTTACAGAGGCTGAGTTACAGACGCAGAGAGCACAGTGTGACAGCTGCAAATATCACACGGCACTTCAAAGGAAGAGAGCCAGCTTCCATTCAATTAGCTGCCCTTTTGGTTAATTAGGGATAGCGTGTTAAAAATAAAAGTTAAGTACTGGACTTGTTTTAAATCTCCTTAATGAATGCAGGAGAGAGGCAAGAAATATCTAGTGAAATAAGAATTGTTGTTTTATAATTTACAGAAATGAAGTTGGTGTGGTTTACCCCAACAATGGCGTGTAATGAATAGGTCAAACCTATTCGTTCTGTTTACAGCTGCCTTCTTTCAAGGACATATCAGACTCAAACACGAGGAATTCTGCAGATGCTGGAAATTCAAGCAACACACATCAAAGTTGCTGGTGAACGCAGCAGGCCAGGCAGCATCTCTATGAAGAGGTACAGTCGACGTTTTGGGCCGAGACCCTTCGTCGGGACTAACTGAAGGAAGGGCTAGTAAGAGATTTGAAAGTGAGAGGGGGAGGGGGAGATTCAAAATGATAGAAGAAGACAGGAGGGGGAGGGATGGAGCCAAGAGCGGGACAGGTGATTGGCAAAAGGGATATGAGAGGATCATGGGACAGGAGGCCCAGGGAGAGTCCTTCCAGGTGAGGCAACACTTCACCTGTGAGTCAGCTGGGGTGATATACTGCGGCCGGTGCTCCCGATATGGCCTTCTATATATTGGCGAGACCCAACGCAGACTGGGAGATCGTTTTGCTGAACACCTATGCTCTGTCCGCCAGAGAAAGCAGGATCTCCCAGTGGCCACACATTTTAATTCCACATCCCATTCCCATTCTGATATGTCTATCCACGGCCTCCTCTACTGTAAAGATGAAGCCACACTCAGGTTAGAGGAACAACACCTTATATTCAGTCTGGGTAGCCTCCAACCTGACGGCATGAACATTGACTTCTCTAACTTCTGCTAATGCCCCACCTCCCCCTTGTACCCCATCTGTTATTTATTTATATACACATATTCTTTCTCTCTCTCTCCTTTTACTCCCTCTGTCCCTCTGACTATACCCCTTGCCCATCCTCTGGGGTTTTCCCCCCTCCCCCTTTTCCTTCTCCCTGGGCCACCTGTCCCATGATCCTCTCATATCCCTTTTGCCAATCACCTGTCCAGCTCTTGGCTCCATCCCTACCCCTCCTGTCTTCTCCTATCATTTTGGATCTCCCCCTCCCCCTCCCACTTTCAAATCTCTTACTAGCTCTTCCTTTAGTTAGTCCTGACGAAGGGTCTCGGCCCGAAACGTCGACTGTACCTCTTCCTGGAGATGCTGCTTGGCCTGCTGCGTTCACCAGCAACTTTGATGTGTGTTGCATATCAGACTCATGTACTGTGCCAATTGAAGTGTCAGGTTTCCTGAAATGATGCTGTGCTCCTGGGCTCCCCTTCCCCCACTACTACTCTCCAACCACGGGGTCTTTCACGTTCCACCATCACCTCTTGGGTCCTCTGAGCCTCCATCTTCCACCCACCTCACCTTCCCTGAACACTCCAAACCTCCTCTCTCCTCTGATGCCTCCAACCCTCCTCCTCACCTCTATTCACAGCTCTAATCCCTGCCATGTCATCACCATTCCCACCGACTTTTCCCTCTCAGATGCAGAAAGTTTTGTTCTCAGCAAGTGCCTTACCTTTGGCCCCTTTGCCTGCACCTCAGTGAAATCTGCGTCTGCCACAATGCTAAGCTCTGCTTCCATTGCCTCTGTCTCTGAGCCCACTTCTCTGGCAAGAACTCCCCAGCTCACCAACGATTCCTTCTCTCGTCTCCATTCCTCCTCATCTTCTTGGACACCCTGAGCTGGTTCTCTGCCTGCCCTGGATCCTTTTTCTCTCTTAATTGCCAATGCAACATCACCCAGCTTGACTTCAGCACTCCTCCCTCCTTCTTGAACCGTACCTCCTCTGAATGTACTGCCCTCCCCTCTCTCTGCACCAATCTCAACCTTACCATCAAACTCTTAGAGGAAGGAGGTGCTGTTGTCATGTGGCAGACTGAGGTCAGGCAGTGACTCTCAGTAACCTCCTCTTCCCTAACCCTTGAAGAGGACCCCACTCTGTACCGCCAGAAAACAGACTCCATCACTGGCCTCATCAGCTCTAGAGAACTCCCACCCATTGCCACCAAACTCATAGTTCCCTTATCCAGCGCTGCTCCCATCTATCTTCTACTGAAGATCCTCAAACTCCACTCTCTGGGTTGGTCCACTGTCTTTGCCTGCTCCTGCCCCACTGAACTTGTGTCCTCATCCCTTGACTCGATTATGATACAAAGACTGGTGGAAGGGCTGGTAGTGTTGAGGAAACAGTTAGGATGCAGGAGGACTTAGACAGATTAGGAGAATGGGCAAGAAAGTGGCAGATATAGTATAATGTTGGGAAATTCATGGTCATGCACTTTGGTAGTAGAAATAAATGTGTGGACTATTTTCCAAATGCCGAGAAAATCCAAAAATCTGAGATGCAAAGGGGCTTGGGAGTTCTTGTGCAGAACACTCTGAAGGTTAACTTGCAGGTTGAGTTGGTGGTGAGGAAGGAAAATGCAATTTTAGCATTTATTTCAAGCGATCCAGAACACAAGAGCAGGGATGTGATGCTGAGGCTTTATAAAGTACTGGTGAGGCCTCACCTTGAGTATTGTGTACAGTTTTGAGCCCCTCATCTTAGAAGAGATGTTCTGGTATTGGAGAGGGTCCAGAGGAGGTTTACAAGGATAATTCCAGGAATGAAAGGGTTACCATATGAAGAACATTTGATGGCTCTGGGTCTGTACTCACTGGATTCTAGAAGGATAAGGGGGTTCTCGTTGAAACCTTTTGATTGTTGAAAGGCCTAGACAGACTAGATGTGGAAAGGATGTTTCCCATGGTGGGAGAGTCTAGGACAGGAGGGCACAGCCTCAGGGTAGAGGGGCACCCATTCAAAACAGAGATGCAGAGAAATTTCTTTAGCCGGAGGGTGGTGAATTTGTGGGATTTGTTGCCACATGCAGTTGTGGAGGCCAAGTCACTGGGTGTATTTAAGGCAGAGATTGATAGGTTCTTGATTGCACATGGCATCAAAGATTACAGGGAGAAGGCCGGCAAATGGGGTTGAGGAGGAGAAAAAAAGGATCAGCCATGGCTGAATGGCGGAGCAGACTCGATGGGCCACATGGTCTAATTCTGCTCCTATGTCTTATGGTCTCATGGTTCAGTCCCTTCCCACCTATGTCTGCAACACTTCTCATGCTCTTGATCTTCTCATTCACTTTCAATTACCTCTGCCTGATCACCTCATTTTCACCATGGATGTCTCGCCCCTATACACTTCTATCGTCCATTAAGAAGGCCTCAAAATTCCCTGCTTTTTCCTTAATAAAGGAAGCAAGCAGTTCCCCTCCATCACAACCCTCCTCCATCTGGCAGAACTGATCCTCACCCTCAACATTTTTTCTTTCGGCTTCCCCCACTTTCTCCAGACACAGGGGGTAGCCATGGGAACCTGCAAGGGCTCCATGAATGCCTGCCTTTTTGCTGGCTACGTAGAACAGTCCATGTTCCAAGCCTTCGTCGGTAATCCTCCCCAACTCTTCCTCCACTACATTGATGACTACATTGGTGCTGCTTCATGCACTCATCTTGATCTCATCAACTCTGCCTGAAACTTTCACCCTGCCCTTAAACTCACTTAGTCCATTTTAGACACCTCCCTCCCCTTTCTTGATCTCTCTGTCTCCATCACTGGAGACAAAGCATCAACTTACATCTTTTATAAACCTACCAATCCCCACAGCCATCTTGACCATACCTCCTCCCACCCTGTCTCCTGTAAAAAAAAGCCATTCTCTTTCCTCAGTTCCTTTGGCTCTGCTACAGCTGCTCCCAGGATGTTCATTTGTTTGTTATGGGCCATGTCGTATGACATTGGCGATTATAGTCTTTCGGGAACCATTTTTGTCCTTGCCAAATTTTTCTGCAGGAATAGTTTACCATTGCCTTCTTCTGGGCAGTGTCTTTACAAGACAGGTGACCCCAGCCATTATCAATACTCTTCAGAGATTGTCCAGCTAGCATTAGTCGTCACATAACCAGGACTTGTGATATGCACCAGCTGCTTATACAACCATCCATCACCTGGTTCCCAATCACTGTAACCCCTGATTTGGGGGAAAGGGGGGGAGGGAAGGTGTACAAGCAGGAGTGCTACACTTTGTCCAAGGGTGACCTTCACGCTAGCAGAGGGAAGGAGCACCTTGCACCTCCTTTGGTAGACACATATCTCCACTCCATTCCCTGGATGAGTGGACATCAGAGATAACCTCCTTCTTCAAAGAATGAAGTTTCCCTTCCTCCACCATTGATGCTGCCCTCACCTGCAGCTCCTCCAATTCCTGAACAACTCTGGTCAACCCATGTTCTGGCTACATTCACAGTGATAGAGTTCCTCTTGTCCTTATCGTGAGCCTCCGACACATTATTCTCCACAATGTCTGCCATCTCCAAAGGGATCCTACCACCAAACACATCTTTATCTCCCCCACCCCTCTGTTTTCCACAAGGATTGCTCTTTGTCATTCTCTTGTCCATTTGTCCCTCCCCACTAATCTCCCACCCAACACTTAACCCTGCAAGCGGCAAAATGCTACACCTGCCCATTCACCTCCTCCCTCAACTCTATTCCGGGCCCCAAGTAGTCTTTCCAGGAGAGGCAACACTTCGCCTGTGAATCTGCTGGGGTTGTCCATTGTGTCAGGTGCTCCTTTACACTAGTGAGACCTGTCGTAAATTGGGGGACCGCTTCGTCGACCACCTCCACTCCATCCACCAAAAGCAGAAATTCCTGGTGGCCAAACATTTTAATTCTGATTTCCATTCCCATTCTGACACATTGGTCCATTGCCTCATCTTGCGCTGAGATGAAGCCACCCTCAGGGTGGAGGAGCAACACCTTATGTTCTGTCTGGGTAGCCTCCAACCTTTTGGCATAAATATCTATTTATCTTAGCAGTTAAAAAATTCCCTCTCCCTTCCCTCTTCTTCTATTCCCCACTCTGGTCTCCTACCTCTTCTCCTCTGCCTATCACCTCCTACTGGGTCCCCTCCTCCTTCTGTTTCTCCTATGGTCTACTCTCCTCTCCTTTCAGATTCCTTCATCTCCAGCCCTTTCCCTTTCCCACCCACCTTCTGGCTATCCCATTTTCCCTCCCCCCCACCTTTTTATTCTGGCTTCTTCCCTCCTTCCCCTCCAGTCCTGAAGCATCATTTCCATGGATGCTGCCTGACCTACTGAGTTACTCTGTGTCCATTTCATTAGCTGAGTTGATTTTCAACATGTACCTTCCTAAACTGTGCTCATGGGGAGGGGATCAACTACCAGATAAATAAGAAAAAAAAGCAATGGTCTCCAGAGTCAATGAGAATAATTATAATTACTCTTAGGTTGCCATTTCCTGGCCAAAAATAGTACACAGACACAGCTCTGTGATATGACTGTGTATGTTAAGCCCATAACAGTAAGATTTAATGCGGCTTCCTACCGATCCAGAACCATTCTCTATCTTACTCTCCACAGTTATGTCATCCCACTTGCTATAACTCATTTCTGTACTGAACTTCGATTGACTAGGGAGTGATTACTGAGGCAATAAGAGTGTATAACAAACAGATTCTGTGCAGACAGCAAAGCACAGTAAGATAAAGCAGGGACACTGCAGAGAGGTGTAACCAGATTCCTGTTTGTCAGATTAGTTTCTATAGAAATCAAAGCCTAACTAACAAACTTACTTTGCCACCACCACATTAGGGAAGTGTTATTTCAGAACCTTTGAAAGTAGAACATGTAAATATGGAACAGGCATTATTCCATTAATTTTTGATCTCAACTTCCACTGCATGCATACATTTTTTTTTAATATTCATCTCAACTGAGCTCATCACTTGCTCCTAGGATTCTGCCACTACTTTTCACTGAGAACTTCAAATAGCTATCCTTGTGTTTCTAAATTGAATTTCCCCAGGTTGTTTTTCTTGGGCTGGTTAATATTTATTTCTCAGCTCATCATCAAGAAAAGATTATCTGTCTGCTATTACATTGCCGTATGTGGAAGCTTACTGTGTGATTTTACTCACTATGTTTCCTACAATATAATCTTAGACTTTACAAAGTCCTTCAAGCTAAATGGGACATCTTGAGGTCAAAAACTATGATATATAAATGCAGGTGATTTTTATTTGTGGATATTCAATTACACCATTTAAGATGTCTGTTTGCTGACTTCAGTCTGAGTTTTCCCAATTGATTGCCTCACAACCTTTGACAACGCATTTCATTTTCAGAGCACAGTAAATGTTTAAAACATCAGTGTTTTTGTCTCTGTCTGTTCACTTTCTTGCTATACCTGCTCATCCTGAATGCATTATTACTAACCTCTGACAATTCTATTTCCTTTACAGGTTTCTTTTGACCATTTAGCTTCAAAGCAGCTGAAGTCAACATTCTGCCACTTTCTCAAATCTTATTCCTGATCATGTTGTTGAAACTGAAACAAAGCAGTTAGCAATGTTCACTCTAAGGTGTGTTTGTGTGTGTGTCTGTGTGTGCACACGTTTTGCTTCTCGTGCACAAAGGAGTTTAAACTGTGCACAATAGGTTGTCACCCTCTACCTCGTTGGCATGCTAAGTATATTTCACGATCGTACACAATTATTTCTTTTTCTAGTTTCTGATGCGGACAGTGTTGACAATGTGGAGTTTGTGATGATTTGTCACAGCTTTTAGAACTAGCTTATTAATAATGTTTTCATTGAAGAAATTATTCAGTGTGCACATGTTGCTGTCACTAATAAATTGCACAGTACAAGATTTTTGTGCACACTAGTCATCACCAATTAGGGGGAACATTGGTTGCTAGGTATCTGGGTTATGATTAAAATAGCTTGAGTAGGGTAATTATTTTCCCCTCTTTTTCCTCCTCATGGCATTGATCATTTTGGATCATTTGCAAAGCAGTCTCTTTCTACAGGATAGCAACCCGGCGAAATTCCAAATGATATTTTTCTTTACAACACAGATGCAAAATAAGCCAAGGGTTAGATCACCATAGCTGGCATTTGACATTTCTGCCTTGCCTACAGTGAGACAGGGGAATTGTGTGAACAAATGAATGAATATTGATTTGCTTGATAGCCCTTGGAGATCAGTAAATACTTACATAGAATTTTCTCCCATGACATTAAAATCCATAATGGGATTAGCATAGACTTTAAGTACCACTTAATACACTGATGGGCTGAGTGGTCTTTTCTTCTCTGCAATTTCTTACGATCTTTTTTTAGTATTTCAGGTGTCAGTTTAGCAAATCCATGACCAAAATAATTAACAGAATATAAAAAGCAGTGACAAGTAAAAGGAAACATATAGACAACTTGAAAGCTCATGAGCCAGTAAATATTGCAAATCAGTGTATGTGAGTTTCAATGAAGTTCACAATCAGAGATCTATGAGAGGTGTTATCTCCCCTTTTCTCCTCTCCTGTCAGTACTGAATGATACTGGAATATAAAACTACATAAAAGAGTTTTTATTCTAATCCATCTAGTACTTAGCTAAATGGCTATTCTTCATAAATGATTCGTGTTTGAGAGGGAACGGTTGATTCAGCTAGCAAGACCACAATAACAAAGCTGGCCTTGCTTGTAAACATATTTACTGGATGATGGTCAGGAACATCAGGCATTGTTCTGAAGAAATTTAACAACTCTGCCATTCAAAGCAGAGATCAGCTAGTTAGGAGTAGAGTAAGACTCAACCTTGCAATACTCCTGTGCCAGTTGACTATTTTGAGCGAAGAACAGCAAATACCATTTAGAAGCAGTTTTTAGAAAGTCGCAAGTCAGACAATTCTTGCTTCCAACATTAATTTCAAATCGAAACCATGTTAAGGGAAGAGTCTGAACAACGTTTTACATGTTCTAATTAAAATGAAAAACATAATCATATTACACATCATCTGTCCTTTTATTTAACAAGACTGGAGTAACTCACCGTGAACTGAAATATACAAAGAATTTGTTAAGAAATGTGTTTTACAGGTGTTAGTTTGCTAACTCCCCAGAGATTCAATATGTGTGAAAAGTGCCTCACACTTTCCTGAAAAGTATGCAAAAAAATGAACAAATAATTAGTGTTGTAATTTGCAGAAAATTTGGATTTTTTTCATTTGTTAAAATGGACCTGAGCAGAATTTGTTTTAAAATAAAACGTGTCATTTGAACGGCGCATGCGCAGCTGACCTGATAAGCAAAGCAAACAAAGATACAGCAGCACACCTTAATTTTCTATATATATCATATGAGCCTCCTCATACAATATAAGATGATGCAAGCAATGAAAAAGTTTATCACGTTGCAACATATCTGCTCAAACTAAATTTGCTGTTGAATCCCCTCACACAAGCGCAGTTAGATATTTGATCAGAACTTCACAATTCTTTATCTCCATCCACTTTTAACTTGGATTTCACTAGAACATTGACCAACATACATTCTATACATCCTTCTTTGCTGGACTATCCCTTCGTAAGACCGTTTCTAGTCCCCAGAATCCCCATTTGTAACTGGGCTCATTCACCCATGCGATTCCACATTCCAGTGGCTTACCTCTCCACTGCCATGTGTAGGGAAGAGATATTGATGAATGCATTTGTGATATCTGGTTGCTACAGAATACTGCTGAAAAGTCAGCATGCAACAAAATAGGGTAAATGGTTGGATTTAAAGGTGTGCACAGTATGTCATTTAGTATTTTTAGACTTATTCAGTCTCATGGACAACCATTACAAAACACCTAACAAGACATAAAAGATCTACAAACAGTTAAATCTCAATGAACACTACAGCTAAGAGAAAGACCAAATATTGCCACCAGAAATATTCCTTCTGGTTTATAGTTTTATTTTCTCCATACTTTATCAAGCCTTTGCACCTTGCCAGTCATGATGAATCCAAGATAATGAATGCCAGCAAGTTATGTAATCACAGAAAAAGCGCTGTCAAGCGCACTGCTATTCTCTGTGATAGATAGCAAAACCAGGTAACCTTCCATTCTCAGTATAATGAATCTAACTACAATTAACAATTTAAAAATTCATTTTAATAACAAATGTATGCAGTTTTAAGAAGGCAAGTATCCAATTGCAATTAAATTATAGCACCTGAAAGATGTATTTCACAGGTTTTGAGCCCTACAGGATTAGGTTGGTTTGATTCAGTGTGTTTGATTCGGACTCAAAATTCCAGTACTCCAGGATGTTCCTCCATGGTCACACTTTATTCACCAATAAGAATCACCTTCCAGCACAGATATCTCAGTATCTAACAACTTCCCTGGCATCACATTACTGCTTGTTCATTACTTTACCTGTTTCACTATCACCAGACATTCCTTTAGTCACTATACAGGGTTCTCCTCTTGGGACCACTTTGCCTTGACACTCATTTTGAAATTCTACAAATCTTTCCAAATCCCTCTACTTTCTTATGGCCTGATTTGAGATATCTTTCGATCCAGAGCGAGTGCGGCGAAAATGCACATTATTGGCAATATTTTAAGTGTTTTAGGAAAGGTACACCAAGGGCAGGAAACCTCCATGGAAGAGCAATGTGAATACAACCCAAGCCCTCCCTTCAGGAGATAGCAACTGACCTGGATTTGCTGTTGAAGAAGATTGATTTTGTGTTGCTGCTGCATTAGTTGCTGCTGTTGTCTCGCAATCTGAATAAGAGGAAAAAGATTTTTTTAATAAAACAAAATTAACAAAATAAATCAAAACACAACTTTTTTTGCTGTTTCAAATAGGCTGCCAACAAGGGAGAAACAAATTGTTTTTATTGCGCCCATCCATCTAACTACATTCCTGCTTCATTGAGCATGACAACCTAGTTTTAAGTGTCATTTAATTTTCATTTTCAAATATAATTACAAAGTGTTCACTGTAAGATATCACTCGTCTGCAAATGTGTCAAGATTAATTTGAGCTAGCTTATTCACAAGTGTCAACAGTTAATTACTGTGTCGTGTCTGCATATCTAAATGACATCCTAACTTCTTATTTTGTACGTAGTCTTGTATCTTATTTCCCATTATAAGAAGAGTGTATACGCTTGCTTGTGGGCAAATATTTGGACACGGAGAGCTTGGTGATCTGAGGCTGATTAAAACAAGCTCAACGTATCAGAACTATCATATACTTTCTATTATAGAAAGGTGGGAATGTCAATATAATTTCAGCAATAAGCCCTAGTTAGAAAGGCAGCATTTACCGAGTAGTGATTGTGGTATGGGTGCTATCATGTCTTGTACAGAGGGTTGCCTGGTAGTGAGACCAGACCCTGGAGCACAGCTGCAATCAGCTTGTGACTGTAATTACTAATTCCAGTCATTAATACAGATCAATTTTGGCTGAGAGCTTTTCTAAAAAAAACTGTTCTCTAATTTTGTGGTTTTAATATGACAATTTTCCCTCAAGGGTTAAGATCCTAAGATGTGGTTGGATATGTAGGACCACCTACCAACCCCACCCTAACATATCTGCTTTTATTCATCTCAGTTTTGCCACTTACCCATTAGAGCACTAAGCTAGTCCAATCAGCAGTTTCTCTTGTATAAAGGTTAACGCCCTCATGTCAGTCATGATCTTTCCTCTAGAATCTTGGAACTTGTAACTGCTTACTGTGTTACACTGGCTTATTTGGATATATGAATCAACTTGTAATGTCTGTTATATTATTTTCCAACATAGCACCATTTAAGCTCCCAGTTGAGACATTGCCTCATGAATCCTAAAAGCCTGAAGATATTCTTTTACCCCAGCTTCCCATATCCCTCATATCACTGACCTCAATGTATGGGATATCCTTTTACTTCCTTTTCTCAGCATCCTAAATTTCCCAGTTCTTTTCTCTCAGTCTTTCAAACCCTACGTTTTCAATCAAAAATTTGGCAAAACGAAGAATAAGATGGGAACAAGTAATTTTGTTCATATTGAAAGGAAGACTGATAAACAAATAATTATCTAAATGGAAAAAAAAATTGCAGAAAGCCGCAGCACAAAGAAAACGGGTTAATTCGAGTTATCTCTAGCCCGAGGGATTGCGTTTTGAGATAGGAAGTTGTAGGGACACCCCTTTTCTCAGTTGATGAACGTCAATCTGAAAGACATCACCATTGATATCTGCCTTCATAATATGTCACTTCAAGATACAGGAAAATGAGCCACATTTTTCAATATCCCACCATTGTTTTTGATTGCACAATCGGAGAGCAATGTTATGCACCAGGGCAGCTTTATGGAGGACAGATGTCCTCTGGATGTTCAGCGTTTGGACCATCTTCATATTTAAGACCATTGACACAAGACTCATCCAATTGAAGTGCTGAATGAATACAATGCATTCTCAGTCCTTGAGGTGGCATTATCTGCTTCCTTACATAAAAATGATTCCATGGCTTAATTCAAAGAAATCTGAAAAGCCCTCTTCAGTGTCCTAGCCAATATTTAAATTTCAACCAGTATCATACAAATGGTCATACCTAGTTGTTGCTACTTTTGTGACTACACTACACTTGGCAATATTTCCAATATTACAACGGTGACTACATTTGCAAAGTATTTAATTGGCTGTAAAGTGCTTTGAGCTGCTCTTGGATTGTGAAAGGCACTGTATGATTTCAAGTCTCTCTTTTATTTCTTTTGTCCCAAGGCTCATAATGTATACTTTCCAGAAGCTGCTCATTCTCACCTCTGTATTTAGCAGAGACCGGCTCCCTGAGGGCAATTTCACAGAGAAGCAGATACACTGTAACTAACATCACTGTAGGACTATAATGACAACAACTCGTGACTGGCAGAAGCAGTGAAACTGGCTAAGAAGCTTGACAGCACCTGTCAGGAATTTTAGTCTTAACAAAACCAGATAGTCTGAGAAAACAGTAGCAAACAAAAGTGCCAAGCTTATGTTTCCAGTTCCTGTTGTTTTCATTTCCTGTCTACTTCGGATGCAAAGGCTAAAATAATTGGTCAGGGAGAAGAGTTGCACCTCACAGGTACATTTAAAATGCTTTTAAGAGCATTTATCCAGATTTGGCTGAAACCAGGAAGGCTGGTGCTCAGTTAATCTGAATTCCACAGTCATTCCTCCAAATCACCTATGTGTAGCTCTCAATAAGTGTGTAGGTGGTGGGAGGAGAAGTTGGTGTTGCAGGGGGAGGTGGGTGGTGGGGAGGGGGAGGGGCCAATAAGAAAGCCAGGCAGAATATTGGATAAACATACCTTAAAGGATTCTAAATGAGTAAGATCTAAAAGTGTAGAGGAAATGGGTGGATAAGAATGAAACAATAGGTTCAAAGTTCAAAGTAAATTTATTATCAAGGTACGTATATGCTACTATATATTATATTGAGATGAATTTTCTTGCAAGCATTCACAGTAGAGCGAATAAATACAATAGAGTCAAAGACTGACAGAAAAGCAATGTGCAAAAGAAGACAAACAAATGAAGTAGAAGTAAAACAGAAAAAAAAAGCACTGTAATAAGAAGTCAAAGAATGCCAGAAGGAAACATATTGTAAATTAGATCAGTATCTATTTTCCCCAGGGTGGAAGTGTGAAATACTTCAGGGCACAGGCTTAAGGCGAGAGTGGGTGAGTTCAAACAAGAACTACTAGGCACGATTTTTTATTGGCACGGATACAGGCCTTTCAGCTCATCTAGTCTGTGCCAAACTGTTACTTGCCTAGTGCCATCGACGACACCAGCACCATAACCCTCCCATAAGACCATTTTTATGCAGAGGTTTAGGTGTCTGGAATGTGCTGCCGGGGAGCTGGCAGAAGCAAATAGACTAGAAACGTTTAAGAATATTTTAGGCATACACATGAACTGGCAGAGAATAGAGGGATGCAGACCACATACAGGCAGACGTAATTAGTTAGATTGAAATTATGGTCAGCACAGACTTGGTGAGTCGAAGGGCCTGTTCCTATAGGATAATGTTCCAGGTTCTAAATCTGAAGCTCTTTTTGGTGAGAGCATAATTATAAAAAGCTAAAGCTAAATTGACTTTTTTGATCTGATTGGTCCCAGGATGGAGGGGAGGGTCATGGGGCAGCTGGCCAGCAAAAATACAATAGGTACACACAATATGCTCACCATTTGGGATAGTAATGACAATCCTAATGGGACGGAGAACTTGTAATAGTTTCTTCACATCAAAGCTTCTTCTGTAACTAGCAAATCCACACTCAGGAGAGTCAAGTGAAATAGAAGAATTATAAAACCAACCCCTTCAATACAAATTTATGAATAAATAAATGAAATAGTGTTTTCACACACCTCAAATTTTCAAAGCTATTTCCTGATTTCCATCACCTATCATCAGTAATGAATGAAGGACCTGGTGGAGTGAACTGACTTCCTCAAAACTCCCAAAATAACCATACTCTCAATAAGCACTTGTTGAACACCAACCCTGCCCCCTCCCCATCCTCTCCCCCCCCCCACTCCCAACCGCCACAGAAAGTATGTCCTCCAGCTTATAAAGCCTACTATATTGCCTGCTACAATAGAATGCATTTGGTTTTTACAAGAGAATGGACTAATTTTTCTGTGCAAATTTTAAAAATTGGGGATTTTTAAAAAGATGAGAACACTGAAATAATAGTTACAAAGCTTGAGAAACAACACTTGGCATAATAAGTGTAAAACATTGCTTTGAATTTAGGTACCCAGATCAGATCTTGCCCTGATTTGACTTTAAGGGATATTGATCATGGGTAAAGTAGGAAGCTATTTTGATTTTTGCCTATCTTACAGCAGTATCCAATTAGGGGTCAAAATCACCCCTAATTTGTGTTTACATTTCTTTCTTTTCCCTGTACTTCTCTACCTGATTTTTAGGACTGATTGTTCAAAAAGATTTGATTTCAGTATCAACCTAATGTGTAGAAAATTGTATCTCCAGGCTCTGGTGAGTGAAATTTATTATATAAAATTATTTTAGTACAGTATCTGCATCATTGGACTCTAATATGACTAAATGATGGAGACAAAACTTTAGGTACTTTTGAGATGATAATGACCAGATGACATCATTTCAGATACATGAAATGATAATCATAATTATTACTTGCTGGAGGGATGATGGTGAACATTCCTGTAGAAGCAATAGAATGAAGTTAGTTATTGGAAGTTGAGAAGAAATACTGTGGAATTTAAACAGTCTATTTTTAAGGAAGCAGAGTGGCTTTTCTTTTGGAATGATGGCATCAATGAGTTGAATAATTTATTCACACTTTATGCTTTGTTACATAGGTGAAAGCAAACAGGCCAGATTAGGGATGATTTCAAGTTCACTGGTCCCGATCACCTTATTTTCACTATGGATGTTTAGTCCTTATACACCTCCATCCCCCACCAGGAAGGCCTCAAAGCTCCGTTTCTTTCTGCTCACCAGACCCAAGCAGTTCCCCTTCATCATCACTCTCCTCCATCTGGCTGAACTTGTCCTCACTCTTAATAATTTCTCCTTCGGTTCCTTGCACTTCCTTTAAACAAAGGGTGTAGCCCTGGGCACTAGCAATGGTCCCAGCTATGCCTGCCTATTTGTCGGCTACATGGAACAGTCTACGTTCCAAGCCTACACTGGCATCACCCTCCAATTTTTCCTACGCTACATTGCCTACTCATCGACTTCATCAACCTTGCCTCCAACTTCCACCCTGCCCTCCATCTCTGAGACAGCTTATCTACTGATGTCTATTATAAACCCACTGAGTCTCACAGCTACCTCTACTATACTTCTTCCCACCCTGTTACTTGTAAATACACCATCCCTTTCTCTCAATTCCTCTGTGTCCGCCACATCTGCTCTCAGGATGAGGCTTTTCATTCCAGAACTATGGAAATATCTTCTTTCTTCAATGAAAGGGGCTTCCCTTCCTCCACCATCAACGCTACCCTCAACTGTATCTCCTCCTTTTCGTGCCCATCTGCCTTGACCCATCCATTCGTCACCCACCCAGGATCCTCTTGTCTTCACCTACCACCACACCAGCCTCCATGTCCAACACATAATTATCCGTAACTTCCACCATTTCCAAAGGGATCCCACCACTAAGCATATCTTTCCCTCCATTTTCTGCTTTCTGCAAGGATTGCTGCCTACATGACTCCCTTGTCCTTTCATCCTTCCTCACTGATCTTCCTCCTGGCACTTATCCTTGTAAGCAGAACAAGTGCTACACCTGACCCTACACCTCCTCTCTTACTACCATTCAGGGCCCCAAACAGTCCTTCCAGGTGAGGCGACACTTCACCTGTGAGTCTGTTGAGGTCAGCTGCTGTATCCAGTGTTCCCGGTGTGGCTTCCTGTATATCAATGAGACCCGATGCAGACTGGGAGACTGCATCACCAAGCACCCTGCCAGAAAAAGCGTGATCCTCCAGAGGACACCACTTCACTTCCACTTCCCATTCCCTTTCCGACATGCCAGTCCATTGGCTTCCTCTACTGCTGCGATGAGGCCACACTCAGATTGGAGGAGTAACGCCTAATGTTCTGTCTGGGTAGCCTCCAAGCTGATGGCATGAACATCGAGTTCTCAAACTACCAGTAATGGCCCCCTTCACCATTCCCCATTCCTATTTCCCTCTCTCACATTATCTCCTTATCTACCTATCACTTCCTCCTTTTCTTTCTTCCATGGTCTTCTGACTTCTCCTATCAGATTCCCCTTTCTCCATCCAGGCCTGTATCTCTTTCACCAATCAACTTCCCAGCTCTTTACTTCACTCTTCCACTGCTCCCACCGCACCCCCGCCCCCCCCCAAGTTTCACCTATCACCTTGTGGTTTTGTGTGTGTAGTTTAGGAAGAAGCGGTTAGTACAAATGGAAAAGAGCAGACCCATTATCTTTGTGTAGCTGTGTGATATGTCAAAGAAGCCACAAAGGGAAAGTACAATCCATTCTGAATAATTGGTGACAGGAAAACTCAGTATGATACTTCTCTGGCCACCAACTCCAAAATGATATCTAGGACGTGACATTAGTATAAAGGAAAGGTTTGAAACTACAACTTAATCAGCAAATTCTCCATTTCCTAATAACATTTTGTCACTTAGTTGTTGGAGTACGTAGATCCAGATCAAATAAGGTGTAGTTTGTTTTCACGCCTCTAGCTTACCTGTTCCTGTTGCTGGCGGGCAAGTTCCATTTGTTGCCTCTGTTTCTCGATTTGCGATGCTGCTAACTTCTTCTGCTCATCATGTGCTGCCAGGAGCTGTTCCCGTAAACTAATTAATTGGTTGATCATGGCAGACAGCTGACGTTCCTTTTCTGCAAGACTTTCCGGCGTACCTAGAAGAGGGAAACAGTGTCATTGATGGCTAATGCAGGAATAAGGATAAAGTAATAGATTGGGTACAGAAAGAATGTACATGAGCAGGAAAGGGCGATCCAGTTTCTCCAACCTGCTTCACTAAACAACTTGATCACAACTGATTTGCACCTCGTCGTCGGCATCAAAAACATTAACCAGAAGGATAAACCAACACGATCATTTGTAAAGGACTACTGGCCTAATGCTAGAAGGTGGGATAAAGCTAGGTTTCTCACTTTTGGCCTGACATGGAAATATACAGTCTGTAATGCTAGACTTCAAGATGTATTCCTAAATGTATGTCCATATGTCCATTTTTGTTACCTTGTTTGACACTCAAGAACATGAATGGGTTTCCCATCCTGGGCTCCACGCACTCCTCGGTTAATGGTAAGGGTTCATGGCATAAAAAAAAGGTTGGGATCTCCTGCTCTTGAACATGGCACCCTTAATGCCATAATTTCCTGAAAACAGTAAGTCTTTCCCATGACATTATGACTGAGGCACAGTATCTACCATTTACTATCCCTATTCATGGTGTCACGGCAGTACAACTCCTATACAGGTCCATGAGCCTCAAATTCCAGTTCCACGCACTGGAGAATACCTGTGATCACATCTATGATTTTTCATCCAATAAAATTTAAGAGATGCCCGAAATATGAAGCCAGTAGGGCGTTAACGTTTGTTTCGCTCCAACATGCCTGCCCTTGGCTGCCTCTAGGCAACTGTTCCAGGTAATAAAACAAGAGGATAACAAGCATCCAGTGTACATATATCTCCCTTTGCAACTTTTAAAATTATACAGCAAAGCTGTAGACGGGAATAGACAAATTGCATCTCCTGAGTGACATACACCTCTTAAATAATTGAACTGCAGCTGTTAGAGAAGTACAGCTGTCTGCACCTACACATCTATTCAATCCCAATGTGAAAGACGTGAATGTTAAACCCCAATAAAAAAGACAGTATTTTTCCCTTTCTGAACTAGCTGAATTGTAGTTTGCATCTCTTATAATATTACATTAATTAATTTTAGTCTTAATGCCCAACCATATCCAATGGGGTGGAGGTTGCGTCATATCATTTCAGAAAATGAGAAATGGGTCTGCTATTATGATGCTATTTCAGAGGTTTAAATTCAGGTTGCTTAGATTGTATATACATCAAATTGCTAACAGATCTCGCTATCCAGACTTACTGTCCAATGAGGGAACTGTACTATAAATGTCCTTCCCAAATCTTCAGCCCTATGATATTCAGAGAAGCCACATCAGAAAGTAAAAATGAGTTACCTAGATTTAGTTGATAATATTACTTAAACTCAGGATGTTAAATACTTCTGATATATATTTGTTTTTGCACTGGGAACATTCAGAACATCAGTAAGTATGCCTGAATTCTGCAAATTCCTTTCCTAATTCTGGAAGGTTGGCTGCACCTGCAGTCAGCTACGCTTTCTCTGTAAGTGCATGAAAATCTAATTATTATCCTGCAGTTGTATATGATTTTATACAAAATACAATTATGATTATCTGAGTGAGCAACTAGTATTTGAAAATTTGTGAGGTAAACCATTTTATGCATTATCAATTTAATAACTGTTTTCGTGTTTTAGTATAGGTGCCTGGTTCTATGAAGGCTGAGCAATCAACAGCCTTATTCACAGCATTCAAAATTTATTGGTATATCACACACAGATGGTCATAAAAGTCAGAAAATGTCAAAAAAGAGCAAAATGTAACAAATTGCTTCAAAAATGCTAGGCAATTCAAAAGCTAAAACATTTATAAATGTGGAGGTATGTCACATATCTATAAATCCAGTTCGACTTCACATTGAGTCACTTAGACAAATAGATAAATTTAATTGCATAAGGAGGGAATAATTTCTCTTTCAAAGCGAATCTGGGGTAATTCCTACATGCTGAATTTTGGCATTTTATTTTGTGCATCATTTTGGATTAAAAATCCAGATATTATTCCAAAAATTGTTAATTTATAATGAATCTGCTACAAACTCAATTAGAAACTGACAGCAGCAGTAGGTTTATACATGAATTTAACAGACCTTTGGAGCAATCTGCATGGAGCATGAAATTTACGTGTTCAAGATGAAAGATATATTTATTTGACTATATTCTGAATTTCACCAGCAACAGAAACAAGTGATGTTATCCAAAATTGACACAGCTTACATATTGCACAAACCAGCTATTTATGCTTCCTATGGAGATTCCAGCCTGCTAATTTCTGTATTTTTATTTAATGAATTATCTTATGGGGATCATTCTTTTTCTCTTCCACCAAATCTCTGCCATTTCCTCACTGGATATCTCAAACACCAACAGGAATTAGAGAAAATTTAAAGCACACCTTGAGGATTCCTACTAATTCCAATACATGGTCTATTCAGGTCTTTAAAAAAAACTCCTGGGATAGTTTGCTTACATTTGGGTCAATAGACAATAGACAATAGACAATAGGTGCAGGAGCAGGCCATTCAGCCCTTCGAGTCAGCACCACCAATCACTGTGATCATGGCTGATCATCCACAATCAGTATCCAGTTCCTGCCTTATCCCCATAACCTTTGATTCCGCTTTCTTTAAGAGCTCTATCCATTTCTTTCTTGAAAGCATCCAGAGACTTGGCCTCCACAGCCTTCTGGGACAGAGCATTCCATATACCCACCACTCTCTGGGTGAAAAAGTTTTTCCTCAACTCCGTTCTAAATGGCCTACCCCTTATTCTTAAACTGTGGCCTCTGGTTCTGGACATGCTTCCTGCCTCCAGCGTGTCCAATCTCTTAATAATCTTATATGTTTCAATAAGATCCCCTCTCAGCCTTCTAAATTCCAGAGTATACAAGCCCAGTCGCTCTAATCTTTCAACATATGATAGCCCCGCCATCCCAGGAATTAACCTTGTGAACCTACGCTGCACTCCTTCAATAGGAAGAATGTCCTTCCTCAAATTTGGAGACCAAAACTGCGCACAGTACTCCAGGTGTGGTCTCACCAGGGCCCTGTACAGCTGCAGAAGGACCTCTTTGCTCTTATACTCAATTCCCCTTGTTATGAAGGCCAGCATACCATTAGATTTCTTCACTGCCTGCTGTACTTGCATACTTGCTTTCAGTGACTGATGTACAAGAACACCTAGATCTTGTTGTACTTCCCCTTTTCCTAACTTGACTCCATTTAGATAATAATCTGCCTTCCTGTTCTTACAACCAAAGTGGATAACCTCACATTTATCCACATTAAACTGCATCTGCCCACTCACCCAGCCTGTCCAAGTCACCCTGCATTCTCATAACATCCTCCTCACAGTTCACACTGCCACCCAACTTTGTGTCATTGGAAAATTTGCTAATTATACTTTTAATCCCCTCATCTAAATCATTAATATATATCGTAAACAGCTGCAGTCCCAGCACTGAACCCTGCGGTACCCCACTGGTCACCGCCTGCCATTCCAAAAGGGACCTGTTAATTGCTACTCTTTGTTTTCTGTCAGCCAGCCAATTTTCAATCCATGTCAGTACTCTGCCCCCAATACCATGTGCCCTAATTTTGCCCACTAATCTCCTATGTGGGGCTTTATCAAAGGCTTTCTGAAAGTTCAGGTACACTACATCCACTGGCTCTCCCTTGTCCATTTTCATAGTTACATCCTCAAAAAATTCCAGAAGATTAGTCAAGCATGATTTCCCCTTCTAAAATCCATGCTGACTCGGACCAATCCTGTTACTGCTATCCAGATGTGTCGTAATTTCACCTGTTATAATTGACTCCAGCATCTTTCCCACCTCCGACGTCAGGCTGACCAGTCTATAATTCCCTGTTTTCTCTCTTCCTCCCTTCTTGAAGAGAAGGTCACAAGGAATCATCTTCCAGTCCCACTCCAAATAGCTAAACTTAAAAATTTAGGCTTAAGTTCCAGCACAGTACTGACGGACTGCTGCATTGTCAGAAGACTCATAGGAAAAAGATAAGTCAAGCCTTATCTGCTATCTCAAAGGATTATAAAGCACGGCAATGCACTATTTTAAACATGAGCGAAGAATAATCCTCACATCCTAACCAGTATTTGTCCTTCAGCCAATATTGTTACAAAAAACCAAGAACTTACCGTGCATAAATTAGCTGTCAGTCGTTAAACAATAGTGAAATCACAATGAACTTCAAAGTGTATTTCACCAGCCTTCTTAATTAGTCCATCTCTTAAAGTCTAACTCTAGCTAGTTGTTTCTCCATTTACTACTGCAGGTTCTACCCTATAACACCAAGCCCCATGTTCTGCCACCGTTTTGATTTTTTTTTAATTCATCTACCTTCCCATCCTCCTTTAGATCCATCCTTCAACACTACCCTTAATCCATGCATTAAGTCATAAAATTGCTTTTCTCGGCTTTGCCATTGCTGCTCTCTGAATCTTGTTATTCTTTACTAAACTCATTTTATAAATGAAAGATGTATTTGTTGCTAATCTGCTGATTTGAATCAAAATCAAACAAAGCAATTCATTTGCTTAACTAAAGTTAGTTAATTATTTAAATTTTATTAAAAAAATAGATTAGCAATATGGTGTAAATTGTAATAGTCTGCATGAAATGAAAAGGCAGAACGGGGGTAGCACCTAGAACAGTCTGTCTCTTTGGAAGCAGTACAATTTGTTCTAACAGGTTAAGCACGGATCAAAAAAAAATCAGAAACCTGAGTCCTTCAAATCTGTATTTCCTATACTGTAAACAGCAGAGCAGAAGGGGCTTCACTCCATACAGTAAACCCACAATAATTTGGAAAACTGTTGGATGAACACATAAAAACCTAAATGATGGTAGATGATCAAGCGATATTGGTAGGGAAAGAGGTGACTAAATTCTATGTAAGTGTACATACGTGGATAGTAGATTTAGAAAGATGACTGGCTAACAATATGAAATTTGTTTGATTGATATACAAGTGGAATATGCACCTCACATGAAAGGTGCTCAGGTCTTTAAATTTACCACCTTTTGGAAATAAATTTGTATACAACGTTAACATAAATGTGGGCACACACATCTATAGTCATATACTATACATATTGGCATGACTAGGAAAATCAATGGCATACTCCCCTCCTTGTACACACCATTGAATGCATATACACTTAGATTATTTAGTGACCATAGTAAAAAACATCTTCTTTGCATCATAAGAAAAATCAAGGCCTGACAACTCAGAAAAGTTAAAATAGTCCTATCAAAGCTAGTGATCTAGTTAAGGTAATAACCCAGAATGAATTCTAGTGAGGTTCATTCTGCTTACTAGTAATCTAGTGAGGTTCATTCTGCTTACTAGTAATATTTCTGAATAACGGTAGTCAAATAGATTTAGAGGAAATGAAGGGGAGATTCTGACAGATCTCAATGAAACTGAAATGTGCACGAATACAATAACATTTCTCCATACCAACTTAACACAAAAAGTCTACAGATTTCTCAGCTAGAAGATGTATTACAAACTCTTTCCAGTTCCTCCATCATTTTGTTAACTGCAGAATAAGACACACAGGTGATATATTAATGAGATACAACAAAGAGTATACAGAAGCATTCTCTCCATACAAAACAAACCAGCATCCTTGCTATTAGCATTTCACAATCTTAATTTGTTCCACTTTCAGTTGACAAACGTTAGCTCTTTTTTTTTCCTTTGAAGGCTGTCTTAAATACTGGATTTGCACCAAATGCTTTTGCACATTATGTTCTTGGCTGATGCATAATTTTGGCAAATGCACTTGTCTGGTCCAACAAAGATATTATGCACATAATAATAGATGTTGGTGAGTCGAATGGCAGTTATAAAAGGTTCAGATATCAGAAACCTGAACACCAAACAGTAGACACGCCACAACATCAGCTGAAATTTGAGGCTGCGGTGTTTGTAATACTGTTGTTCTCTCCTGTAGGTCATGGCTTTTGCAAAGGTAAAATGCAAGATAATGCAGAAGCAGCTCAGATGGCCTCATCCAAACAGCCATTACTCAGTTTTAATGCATTTGCTAGCATGCAAATACAGTATCGTAGTGACTATGAATGGGAATGTTTGCTGATCTTTACCCTTCTTTATTCAGGATTCATGTCGCCATTTCTCATACCCTTATAGACACTGCAGATAAGAGCTTAAATCAGCATGAAGCAAAAATTCAGTTTGGAGTTTTTTCCAACGTGTGGCATAAAATAGAACCACAGGTACTAAATGCAATTGGCCGTCAGGATTAGTTATCTTGATCTGAATTTCTATCTAATTATGTTTTTAATTGTTAAAGGATTGTTTCAGAATGGTCTGGTACCATAGTCATTTCTCTGTTTAGGTGAAATATTTTAATTCCCAAATTGACTGCAATGGTAGATTTCATCCATTTCCAAGACAAAGTGCTAGATCAAGGATTTCACGCACTTTACTGAATACAGCCTGTGATAACTAGAAATGCCCCCTCTCCTCCAGTAAGAAAATACGTTACTTAAAATTCCAAGCATAATAAATAAAATGGAAAGAAAGAAAGATTTCTATTTATGAAGCACTTCTAATGATGTCCCAAAGTCCTTTACAGCCAATGCAGTCACTGGTTAAACAGACTTGTCAAGTCTTTCTTAAAAATTTACTATCACACACTGAGAGATGTCATACTGTTTTTCAATATAAGTCAGGCAAATAACTGGTGATTGAACCAAGACAGAAATAGTAATACAGCAAAGGTTCATCACTTTGTACTTAGAGCCATAGATCCTTGTGAATGATTAAAAGACATTAAGGTTATTGAAGAGATCAGATCACATCATAAATCATAAGAAGAAAGCTCAAATGCTTTACAACTTTCATCTGGACTGTGAGTTAACTAGAACTTCGAATTTATTTTAGTATAGTCACTGTTATCCAACTATGTAAAATATTTTATAATCCAAGCCTTTATATCAAGGACGTAATTAGTACAGAAAGAATATATGGTTACATTACATTCCATCTAAGGGAAATCTGTTGCTGATGTAATTCTTCACTGAATGCATATGTCCTGAAGATTAGGGGCTATCAGGGTTACTGTGCCCTTTAAAGAGTTGCTATCTTGTTTACTGAGGAAACTCAGATAAATAATTGTCTTTGATGTTGTTAAGGATTTTTTGATGAGGGAAAACAAATAATTCTACAATCCCAGCATGTTTCCCTGTATTATAAGCAGGGATTCTTAATTCTCTGCAGGTACTTTACTATACTCTTTTCCTCAGCTGTCACATGGATAGAAGAATTATAGAAATTTACAATTCATACAATTTGTGCAATTAAATTGTGAGGCCATGTTCTAAAATGAACAAGACATATCACAGCCTTCAAGTGTTGTCCTGTAATTTTGTTTATAAGATTAGGTTTCATCAGAGAATTCAAATGCTTGATATGTATTTCTATTGTTTCGATGATGCCAGGTGACTAACAATTAACAAAATATGTCAAAATGATAAATAAGTCACTACTGATGTATGCTGCCAATTTGACACCTATTAGCTTAAATCTGGACATTAAATATAATCTAATGGAAGTTTCCCCCAAACCATGAAAGTATCCTTTTTTGCTCAATTGATGGTGCATGATTTTAACTCCTTTCATTTTTTTCATATATCAAATACTTACAGATTCTCCTTCATGACTGCCTGTTACATTTATAATGCCTGTTTCTTTTAACTGTTATTCAGCAGGTGTGTGGCAAAAAGGTCACAATATAGATGAAAAGAATGGCAGTACTGTGGGAGTGGAGTGTCTGTGGTGATGTCAGTCCACAACTTTACTTTCTCATTCAAAAGAATATAGTAAAATATACAATATCCTGCAGAATCACTGCTTCTATATTTCATGTATTATTCTGCATGCGTCAGTTGCAATATCTGGACACCACTTTATGTTACATTGATGATATATTACTTAGAAAATTCACATCTCTACTTTGCATAATCTTTCAGATGTGTCAGCTTGCTTACAAAATTACCATCAATTTTTTTATTAGTGTAATTAAATTATAATAACTCCACACAGATTACTCACAATCATTTATTGGTTATTAAAGCAGCATTGTCACTAGAAACTGCCCTACTTGAATTTATCTGCTCCTCTGTAAATAATGGTCAATTTAAGATATTAGAGATTGCAAACTGTACACGACAAATTACTACCTTACGGAAGAGACTTCTGCTGTACTGAGATGGGAGGAAGGAAACTGAGGTAAAACCTGTGTCTTTACTTTGGGCCCTTGCAAGCTCTAAATAAGTCTGACAGGCCTTTTGTTCTAAATGGATCAGCCACACTAATGCTATTTTTGGGAGCATGTTTAATGTAGACATGCTTCTTATGTAGACAGAAATCTTATCAGCTGTTAACCTCAAAGCAATATGTGAATATGAAGCCTGGTGTATTTTCTGCACTGGCCATCAATGTGCCACGTGTATTGCTGCTTGAACATTGATAACCATGAAGATGATTTCAATAGTTTCAATTGTTAAATCCTCCTGTCACCTCCTTACCCTGTATTTTTTTTGCAGACATCCAGTAGAATAAATAAAGAGAAAAAAAGCACAAATAATAATAGTAATAATAAATAAATAAATACTGAGAACATGAGTTACAGAGTCTTTGAAAGTGAGTTGGTAGGTTGTGCAATCAGTTCAATGTTGAGGTGAGTGAAGTTGTCCATGTTGGTTTAGGAGCCTGGTGTTTGAAGGATAATAACTGTTCCTGAACCTGGTGGTGTGGTTCCTGCACAATGGCTCCTTAGGCATGCATGCCTGCGCTCACACACATTTTTTGCTGCTAGCACACAATGGAATTTAAACTTTGCACAGAAGTTTGTCACCCTCCCGTCACTGACTACGGACGGCACATGGCACACCCGGTAAAACACTCATCCCCAGCAGTAATAGTGACTGGGTCTGAACCAGAGCTGCTGCATGGAGCTGTCTCATATAGAGGCAGCAGCAACCTGCACAGGTGTGCTGATGGTGGAGGATACCATCTTTAATTGGATAATTGAGTTAATTAGCTTTTGGTTGGCCTAGGGGGAGGGGCTTAGCAGTTATAAGCCTCAGGTTACCAAGGCTTTGGAGTTAGTTTTCTTTTGTGTTTAAGTGTTATATATTGTTTTCTTCCAGTTTTTGTCTTGTTTTGAGGTAGATAAAAGCACCTCAATCTATTTTTGCGACTCAAGCCATCAGGTCATTTTTCTTAAACAATTGACCTACCATTTTTTGTGACACTCTACCTCATTGGCATGTCCAGTATATTTCATGATTATACACATCACATTTCTTTTTCTGGTTTCCTGACGTGGAGTTTGTGATGATTTGTCTGCAGGTTTTAGAACTGGCTTATTTATACTGTTTTTATTGAAGAAATTATTGATTCACTGGGTCGAATTCCAAAGAAGCAAAGGGCATGAAGTGCAAAAGAACTGCTAGTTCACTTAAAGCGGAATGGCTTAATGAAACAATAGAAACTGTTACACCGAAAGCTCGAGGTCAGGAATGTGTAGCTACGAGAAATATTTATGTGCAATACAGAAACTGGTGTTTCCTGCATGTATTGCAGACATCCCACCTCTCCCGAAAGTTCCGGGAGTCTCCCGCATATTAATAGTGGCTCCCGGATGCCCGCAAATTATATACAATATCACTGAAATCAATTTTTTTGAGAGCAAGCACGTGAGCGAGAGAGACAGAGAGCGCGAGAGCGACCACGAGAGAGAGCACGAGCGAGAGAGAGCGAGCGAGAGAGAGCACGAGTGAGAGAGAGTGAGCAAGAGAGAAAGCAAGCAAGAGAGAGAGCACGAGAGTGACTACTAGAGAGAGAAAGCAAGCGCGAGCGAGAAAGCAAGTGAGAGCATGTGAGAGAGCGCGAAAGCGACCACGAGAGAGAGAGAGAGAGCACGAGCGAGACAGACAGGGGGAGAGAAAGCAAGCGAAAGTGCGCCATGGCAGAGTGTTCCAAAAAAAAATATAAAACGTATGTCAGCCCAGACTACACAAAAGTGTACCCCTGCCTAAAAGGGGTCAAAATAATGACAGTGTTGTTCGCTGCACTGTTTGCAACAGTGATTTTCCTATTGTCCATGGTGAGTTCAGACTGTAAAAGACATGTTGAGGTGAGTTTAACAGGTGTCATTCGTTCATTAGCATAGCTAACGTTATTTAAACTAGCTAGCTAGCTGCTAAGAAGCTACTCTATTGCAGACATCCCACCTCTCCCGGAAGTTCCAGGAGTCTCCCGCAAATTGATGGGGCTACCTCCCTGAAATGAGTTTTTGCAGGATGCGTGTCTGGTATTGTCACGATGCAAAAGTTGCTTGAGAATTTGTAAGTGGGAAGAAGTGGAGTGATATTTGGAAACTAGACTTTTTTGAGCGCCATTTAGCAAGCAAATCACATGTGTGCAAAAGCTCCAGTGAGAAAGCCCTTCATTACCTGCTACAGGCCTGCTACATATGTTTTGTGAGAACATGAAAAATAATACTCATTGATACGTATTATTTTTTTTCTTTTAAACAATGAACAACAAACTGGATTTGGCAGTTTATTATCCTGAGAATAGCTTCAGGTTTACTTCCACTTAAAAATTCAATGTGCACATGTTGTTGTCACTGGGTAAAAAGTTTCACAGCACAAGATTTTTGCATACATTGATCATTACAAATGGGAACATTGCTCCTGTACCTCCTTGCCAATGACAGCAAAGAAAAGAGAGCATGACCTGGCTGGTGGGGAGTCCTTAATGATGGTTGCTGCTTTCTTGTGGCAGTACTCCTTGTTGATGGTGGAGAGGGATACTCTTGTGATGGCTGTACCCACCACTTTTTGTAGGCTTATCAGACCGTGATGTAACCAATTAGGATAATCACCACTATGCATCTATAGAAATTTTCCAAAGTTTTAGATGACACGCTAAATCAGCGCAAACATCCAAAGAAGTAGAAGCGCTGCCATGCTTCCTCTGAAATGGCACTTTCGTGCTGGTCCCAGGATAGATACTCTGATACAAATTAACGACTTAAAGTTACGGATCCTCTCCCCTATGATTCCCTAATGAGGACTGGCTCACGGACCCCCAGTTTCTACGCACCCTTACTTGGTGGAGAATTAACCCATACCAGACACGCAAAAGATAGTATTCTCCACCTATACTCACATAGATTATTTTTTTAACTGAGTAGGTAATAAGGGTGCAAATATTGACTTGAAAACACTTGGAATGACGAAGCCAGAATGGACATTGAGGCATGGATCTCATTGCTGAATCTTTCCAATCTATCACTGCTGCTGGCAAAAGTGCATGGGCAAGATCTGGATGAAATTCAGCTGTGAAGTTAAATAGGCTTTCTAAAAGTCAAGGCTTGGACACTGATATCTCAATCACAATCAAATTGGGAAAGAAGAAGTACAAAATAACCGGGCATTGTGCTGGCTTGAAGTTACAGTATATACAGACTGCATCTTAAAGGAATGCAAAAAATATTTCTAATATAAAAATTGCAGTTTATGTCCTTTTGTCTCAGGAGTTGTCACCGTTCATTTCCAAGATTCTGTCTCAAATGTCACAATAGCTACCAAATAAGCTACAGATAACTCCTGAAGGAAAGAAACCATCTGTGATGCAACAGTCCTGTTGGAGAGCATCTCAATGCGAAGTTGAGAATTATACAGTATTTTCTATGTTGGGGAGGGGGGTTCACATTAAAACAAAATGGGTCAATATATAAATGTATTACTGACGAACTGAGATTACGACCTTGGAGAAAGAAACAGTGGAGTATGCATTCATTCAGTTCTCAAATTCACCCAACCCAGATCATTAACTCATTCCTTGTCAAAATACTCCAACATGAAGGGTATTAGCTTCTTCTCTTTTATTAAATTTTTATCATTTGGAGTCAATAAGATGTTGGATGTGCTAGAAAGCCCTGAAACCAATGCTGATCTGTATTTGCTGAGAGCGCTGCATTCTCTATCCCGTTGGGCTCTGGAAGATAGATCATACGAGGTATTTAAAGAGGTAAGTGAATCTTTGAAGGATCAGGGAATTGAGAGTAATGGGACCTGGCACAGAAGTGGAAATAAAGCTTGGGGCAGAGAAGTCATGATCATATTGAACAGGGGGAAAAGACCTGATGGGCTGGATTTCCTACTTATGTTCCTATTTTTTCAGGTATTTTTAAGTATATTCTACTTATTAATGATGCCAGGCTAATTGAATAATTTCAGATTACTAAGAGTCTATTCCCAAATATTACCCAACGGTGGCCTATAATTTAACATCGAACATACCCAAAACGTGGGAAACACGCAGATATGCCTATTCCATCATGAATCAACAATACTTCTTCCTCTTCATCTACCTTGAAAATCTAAGTCTGCTTTGGTCCTATGTTCCATAGATTCTTCATAAAAAAGGAACTGAAATAAGTAACGCAACAAGCAGCATCGCAGGTTGCAAGCAGCAGTATCAGACACTACCTTTCAACATTTTTTTAGGAAGCAAGTCTCACAGAAACCACATTGTGAGTCTGATACTTGTTGATCTACTGTGGATCCTTCATGAATGCAGAAACAAAACAGGAACTACATAAAATCAAACTGGTTTTGACGTAAGAGTGCAGTTGCTGTCACAATAACAAAGATCAAAACAAAGCTGGTGAAGTCTTTCCTTTTTGTATCACTCAGTGTCACCTGTTTTCAGTTCTTGATTTCTTGCTTATTCCCCATTGACCACCTACACTATTTGCCCATTCAATTGTTCAGGTATTTTTTTTCACAATCAAAATTTCATCATTAATACCATGGTTAGGATTAATGGTGGTATAGGCACAACTTCAAAGTGACACTACTAAGAAAAAAGCCATATAACTTAGGTAGATTTTGATATCCAAACAACGTTATTTGAGTCAACTAATCTGTGCCACTGTTTTTGCTCCACACTAATCTCCTCCAACCTAGTCTCATCTAATCCTATCAGCGAATCCTACATCACCACAGACTGCCATCTGTTAGGCGTTGGACAATCATTGCAAGACACAGCCACTGCCTGAATTCACTACCTGCAACGTCAGCCCAATTGGTCTTAAGTCCTCCAGGTATGGAGGGCCACT
Source organism: Mobula birostris (assembly GCF_030028105.1). NCBI lineage: Eukaryota > Metazoa > Chordata > Chondrichthyes > Myliobatiformes > Myliobatidae > Mobula > Mobula birostris. Next base: position 72,194,940 of record NC_092380.1, on the reverse strand, counting down.
GCAGCTGGCTCTCCACATCAAGAGAAGCCTTGAAGGGCAGAGTCGGGTCCAAGAGGACAATGTATTGTATACTGAAGCCCTGCTGTGGAACACCCTTTTGGTTTTCAACAGTATGACACTATAAGGAACGTTTGAAAAGCTTTTTGATGTCTCCAACAGAAACTTTTTTTTAGATAGATTTAATGAATTAAAAAATATTAAATTTGAAAACACCTTAGGAATTCTTTTGTTTGTTCTTAATGTGCCATGTCATAGTCTTTCCATGACCATGATTGCTGTTGGCAAATTTGTTGTCAGAAGTAGCTTGCCATTGCCTTCTTCTGGGCAGTGTCTTTACAAGACAGGTGACCCCAGCCATTATCAATACTCTTCAGAGATTGTCAGCCTTGTGTCAGTGATCACATCAGCAGGACTTGGGATACGCACTGGCTGCTAATACGATCATCCACCACCTGCTCCTAAGGCTTTCCGTGACCCTGATCAGGGCGCTAAGCAAGCGCTACACCTTGCCCAAGGGTGACCTGCAGGCTAGCGGAGGGAAGGAGCGCCTTACATTCCTTCGGTAGAGACATATCTCCACCCCGCCACCTTAGGAGTGCTTTAAAAAATAGTAACATAACTCAAAACTAATGCTTATTTCCATAAGGTTAGCATCCCATTCAAATGAACATTGTTCCTTCACCAGACCCTGATGTCAAGTCGAGGGATAAGATGGGAAAGAGCATTGGGATCCTCCTATCAATCCAGCATTGCTCCACCACTGGACACAGTGGGAAGTCTAGGAGTGGAATGAGAGGTTAAGGCTCAGTGAAATGTACATAAGGCAAAGGATCAAGCACCTGTAATTGAGATTAGTATACACAGGTACCTGTGATCCTCACAGACATAGACATGGTGGGCCAAATGGACTCTTTCTGTGCCCTAGTACACAAAAATCTAACATCTGCTTTGTTTCAGGGCTCTATATTTGCTGGCGAGATGGACTATGACCCTGATGACCTGTTGAGCTATGGCTGTTAGTCAGCTTGACTTCACGCATTAATCTTCAAAGCATAGGTCACTAAAATATTTTGGATCTATCATGCAACACCAAAAAGCTCAGGTGGACAGCACAGTGGATCAGAGACAGATATTGCTTACTTCGAGTTTATACCATCATCAAAAAGGTGGTATCTAACCAACCCTAAAGGTTGTTGCAAATACAGAAATCATCAGGCTTTGGTGGGATAGATAATTTTCAAAGTGAAAAAGTGCAGCATTATCTCTACATCCCAAATTGATAGGTACCACCACTCTCTCAGTACTTTAATATTTTTCGCTTTCAGAATATAAAGTTTTCTTGAATATAAAGTAGTCCTGACGAAGGGTCTCGGCCTGAAACGTCGACTGTACCTCTTCCTAGAGATGCTGCCTGGCCTGCTGCGTTCACCAGCAACTTTGATGTGTGTTGCTTGAATTTCCAGCATCTGCAGAATTTCTCGTGTTAAAGTTTTCTTGAGCTGGGTATGGGGTTGGGGAGGTCTTCACAACTAACCACTTTCTTCCTTACACACAACGTTCTTTATTACCTATTTACATATCCGTCGAGTTTAGGGGAGAAGCCTAGAGCATTGGACCTTTGCTTCAACTCTAGTCTCTTAGGCACAGCATGCCGTAGCACAGCTAACAGTGAGGCAGTCGCATTCTGCTGACCACAAACAAGTGAGGGATTGAAGCTCACCTTTTAACTCTGCTTGTCTGAGGATTGCACTTGGCAGCTTTGGATAATACCTGGTTTTGCATCTAAATTTATATGCTGACAAGTAATTTCATGCTCAGCAATCTTTCTATGTTAACGGCAGTGGAGACCTGGGGATTCCAAGTGCTCTGCGAAATATATTTCCTGTGGGAAACGGTGAGGGAGGACAGACAGAGATTGAAATGGCACTTCAAGTGTTAAGTTTTTCTCCAGGTCCTTAAAATAATATCAGGGCACATCTGTCTCGAGTTTCTCCTGAATTTGTCAGGTGGATCAGTGCTCCCAAGAGCCTGGTTCAGCAGAAGTATTTTAATTTGACTAAACACCTGATTTATTTTATCTGTCGGAGAAGGGGCAGTTTGTCTTAATACTGCCTGTCAGCTGCTGGGTCTACTCACAGCAATTTACAGAAAGCCTCTGCTACTAAAAACAACATAGCATCCACCCTTTCAGTAGTACCTGAAAGGGTCATGTCATGCCGTTATACATTACCTTTCCTGAAAGACTAAAGCAATGATTCACCCCCCCCCCCCAAATTAACAGATTGTGGTCCAAATTATTTACTAAAAGAACTTTATTTACAGCTTCCATATACACTACCAAAGGAATGCTAAGCCATGGGTTACAATGGCATTCTAAGCATGCTGATATGCTAGCACTCTTAAACTTTATTACAAGCTGTCATTCACTCTCTGGCTGTCACTTGAGTATGCATAATTTGTAAAAATAGAAAGGTTATTCTTTTCTACCTTCTATTTGTCAAGGCAATGCCCATAAAAAATGGGGCAAATTTCAGATACTTTTTTGTTAAAGTTGCAAAAAATTAGCAAAGATACGGCAATAGTGATATCTGCATCTCAAACATGGGAAGATAAGTAACTGAAAAATTCAGAAGTAATGTATATTTGAAAAAGAGAATACATTTTGGGAAAGAGATGGATGCTTTTGGTGAAATGGAAGAAGAAAGGAACTGAATGAAAATAGCACAGGAAAACTTTGATGAGAAATGTCTATTGAAGTATTCAACATATGCAAAGAAAAACCTATGAAACAGATATAGGATTTGTGAAAGAAAGAGGGAGAGGGGGAGACAGTTCAAAACTGTCAAAAACATCAGCAAGCTATTTTTAATGAAGATCAAAAAACATTGCAGATGCTGGAAAGTTGAAACAAAATGTTGGAGGGGATGTTTACACAGCCTATTAGGCCTGGTAATTGGGAATAGTCATTAACCTGAAATGTTAACTGCTTCTCTGTCCACAGAAGCCTCTTGAACTATTTGGTCTGTAACCTTACAAGTGCAAGTCCATTCACATTCACTTCTTTGTGGCCTCTCACATTGACGTAGATTACTTAGCTTGATTCTAAAATCTTGATATTGGATTTATGCCCTTAAGGCACGTTGCATTAATGCTAAAATTCTGGTCAATCAAATTTGGTCTTTTCCATCCTTGAGAAATGGTACACTGGCTCTAGGAATGCTATTTGAGGAGTTACAGTCACAGGCACGGCAAATCACCTGCTTTGATCCTCATGCTTCCTCCGGACTTTTACCAGATTGCAAGATGTTACATGCATGGCAAAGTAAATGTCAGTGCATAGTAAATTGCTGGCTACCCATAAAATCAATCTATCCTGACCTGATGGTAAGAGATATGCAGGGATGGATGATCCCATCTGCTAGTTAAATTGAAGTACGAGGCACAGTGAGACCAAACATAGCACACTTGGCATAGGTTGTTAATACAGTCAAAATCTGCTGGGATTGCATTTGGCTAAAGTCATTATGACATAGAAAACTGTGAATTTTTCAGTGTTGCCCTCCTATGATAATAATATTCATGTGGTGATTCTGAGGCAGGCTGTGGCACATTTCCCTGACACCTATGGCCCCTGGCAGATTCACTGCTCCATATGCTTCTGAGCTTTCATCTCACTTATCTGTGAGAAGATGCTCATGGTGTTCCTTCCCCTTCCTGCCCATCACTGCCAAATGATATTTGTACCCACTTTGCTGGGTACTTCAGGCTCCGAGTGCTCTGAATGGTACTTCGGCAAATACAGTTCAACTGGCATGAAATTAGCGGAATCACAGAGAAAGCCCGTAAGATTAGTTACCATTAGGATTAATGTCACAGTGGCAAAGTAGGAGAATGCCTTGGTGCCTGAAAGTTAAACTGCATTGCTGGGAATATCCTTTACTTTGAATCTAACTGCCTTGTTCCAAGCCTGGAAGTATATAGAGAGGGTAAACAGTGAAAACTTTGAGGTATAAAGTTACAATTCATGACTTGAATGTATCTTACTAAAATTAACATCAGTGAAAAAGGAAATTAAATAAATTATTCTCTGTAACTGCCTGATTAAATCAACAAAGTTCCAGGAGAAGCAAACACACAAATAAACTGCACCCTAGACGATAAAATATAAAAGTATTTTGGTTTCTGTCAGCTAGACAAACAGGCAAATATTATCAAATAAAAATATTTCTATAAACAGCTGCATATTTTCATTTTGGCCATTTTTTGGCAGTGTGCGGTTCTCCATTTTGAAAGCTAACACTGTCAATGTGACGCAGACACATTTGATCTCGCTGTTGACCAGAGGGGACTCAGGGACAATAGTGTGACAGACAGCAATGTCTGATCGACAGGTCTGATGGGTTATGATGTCCGCACTTCAGAGGGAATCCGGCCAGCACTTAGCATTTGCTCTGCTGCTACTTTGTTTTTGATTCCACCGATTTTCAAATGCCACAAGTAGCATCTATGTAGGGCAGCAAAAGTCAACAAAGAAAAAAGCAGGGAACCCTCAAAAAAGACTCGATCAAATTGGGTCTGTGAAGATAAATGCCTTTTCTTTTGTGGTGAGTGGCAATAGGATTCGATTAACTCCCTGTTACCCCACCCACCATCACCTCCCCCTCCACTCTCCTCTTATTCCAGTTGGAAGCACATGGTTTATAAAATATGTTTTTGTTCCACTTTGATGAGTCCCAAGTTAATAATAAAGATAAAAGATTTGAGTGTAAAAACATTAAAAGAACTGTATTATCTTATCATCCTTTCAGTCAGGACAGCTGAGCCATTATGACTAATTTCATTGATTTTTTTAAAAACAGAAATGAACACTGGAATTCTTTTGTGGAAACATCAGTTGGCTATTGTCAAAGCTCCCATATGCTGTCACCCCCTATTCAGTAAATTAAGATTTTATAAATGCTGCAATTGTACTTCATTACGATGCATGGCAGACAGTGAAATAGCTGGCATGCCAAGAGTGCAAAGCATTCAGGCTGACCACTTAAACAGTCTGGTCATAAGGAGAAGGTGTATGCGGAAAATGCTTGTCAAACTTCAAACAATATATAATCATTATAAATGAGGCCAACCTTTCCTCTCCTCTTCCCTTCTTCTTGCTCCCTAACAAAAAGCTGGGGGTGGGACGAAACATAAAACTAATTTCGCTTGAACAAAACAGCCGGAAACTTCTTACGAAGGCAAGGTTTAACAAGTGAAAGGAAAATGTCAGCTTGAAGAGAAACAGCTTGTTTAGCGGCACTGTTTCCAAGGTCACGGCAATACCTGTTGTTGCTGAACACTGCCTCAGAATGTTGCTGAAACGAAGGTGGAAGCCAATCAGAAAAAAGGAGGGAGATTAAATATCTGGCCTCTCACTCCACATCAGCAAAACTCAGTCAGCAAGAGCTGATTATTGATTGAGGAGAAGGAAACCGGAGGTCCCTGAGCCAATCCTCATAAGGGGATCAGAGGTGGAGAGGGTCAGCAACTTTAAATTGCTCAGGGTTGTCATTTTATATGATCTGTTCTGGGTTCATCATGCAAGTGCCATTACAAAGAAAGCATGATAGTGCCTCTACTTTCTTAGAAGTTTGTGGAAATTTGGCATGTCATCTAAAACAACTGACAAACTTCTTTAGATGTGTGGTAGAGAATACAGCCTGGTATAGAAACACCAATGCCCTTGAATTGAAAAGCCTACAAGAAGTAGCTGTTACAGCCCAGATAATCATGGGTAAAGCCCTCCCCATCATACAGCACATCTACATGAAGTGTTGTCGCAGGAAAGCAGCATCAATCTTCAAGGACCCCACCTCCCAGGTCATGCTCTCTTCTCACTGCTACAATCAGGAAGGAGGTACAGGAGCCTCAGAACCCATGTCACAAGGATCAGGAACAGTTATTACCCCTCAATCATCAGGCTCTTGAACCAGAGGAATAACTTCACTCACCCCAACACCGAACTGTTCCCACAACCAATGGAAACACTTTTAAGGACTTTTCATTTCATGTTGTTGATATTTATTATTTATTACTTATTTATGTATGTTTTTTTTCTTTTTATATTTGCACAGTTTGTTGTCTTTTGCACATTGGTTGTTTGTCCATCTTGTTAGGTGTGGTCTTTCATTGATTCTATTGTGTTTCTAGTATTTACTGTGAATGCCCACAAAAATGAATCTCAGGGTTGTAGATGTAACATATATATACTTTGATTATACATTTACTTTGATCTCTGAGATCAGCAAGTGGATTTGGATTGTTCAGATGTTCAGACTGTGCTATTTGAATGTGATCCCCCATTTATTTGAAGATTGAAATTGGTTATATATGCTTTCAATTAGTATGTATAGAAATTATAGAAACTTGTCAACGTGCATTAACCTGAAAGAAAAATATACATAAGAATGAGTCCAAATCAAAGCCTAAAAATTATTAACACAAAATACTCTGCAGATGCTGGGGTCAAAGCAATACTCACAACACGCTGGAGGAACTCAGCAGGTCGGGCAGCATCCGTGGAAATGATCAGTCGACGTTTCAGGCCGGAACCCTTCGTCAGGACTGTAGGGGGAAGGGGCAGAGGCCCTATAAAGAAGGTGGGGGGAGGGTGGGAAGGAGAAGGCTGGTAGGTTCCAGGTGAAATACCAGTAAGGGGAAAGATAAAGGGGTGGGGGAGGGGAAACAGGGAGGTGATAGGCAGGAAAGGTGAAGAAGGAATAGGGGAAAACACAATGGGTAGTAGAAGGAGGCAGAAACATGAGGGAGGTGATAGGCAGCTGAGGGAGGGGGCAGAGTGAAATAGGGATAGGGGGAGTGAATTACCGGAAGTTGGAGAATTCAATGTTCATACCAAGGGGCTGGAGACTACCTAGACGGTATATGAGGTGTTGCTCCTCCAACCTGAGTTTAGCCTCATCATGGCAGTAGAGGAGGCCATGTATGGACATATCCAAATGGGAATGTGAAGCAGAGTTGAAGTGGGTGGCAACCAGGAGATCCTGTCTGTTGTGGCAGACAGAGTGGAGGTGCTCAACGAAGCGGTGCCCCAATCTGCATCGGGTTTCACCGATGTAGAGGAGGCCACACTGGGAGCACCGGATGCAATAGATAACCCCAACAGACTCACAAGTGAAGTGTTGCCTCACCTGGACGGACTGTTTGGGGCCCTGAATGGTGGCAAGAGAGGAGGTGTAGGGACAGGTGTAGCACTTACGCTTCCACCTCTGCCCCTTCCCTCTTCAGTCCTGACGAAGGGTTCCGGCCCAAAACGTTGACTGATGGTTTCCACGGATGCTGCCCGACCTGCTGAGTTCCTCCAGCGTGTTGTGAGTGTTGCCATGGAGACCATTGACTGTTACTCTAGCAAGGTAGTACAACCCATTCTTTCAACTGGATACATTCATTCACAGTTACCTTATTTTGAACCCACTATCTAATAAAAGAGAAAGGTATATTCAGCTACACATGCAAAATGCTGCAGGAATTCTGCAGGCCAGGCAGCAATAATGGAAAAGAACAAACAGTAAACAGTTGACGTTTCGGGCCAAGACCCTTCAACAGCCGTTCTCGGCCCGAAACATTAACTGCGTATTCTTTTCCATAGATGCTACCCGGCCTACTGAGTTCCTCCAGCATTTTGTGTGTGTTGCTTTGGATTTCCAGTGTCTGCAGATTTTCTCATGCTTGAAATATATCCAGCTGATTGCCTGTCCATAGCATCTGTTGAAAAGGGATGAAGGTGAGGATTAAACCACGTGCCCCTCCAAGATCAAGCAGTCTACCAATACATACCACTACCTGAAAATAACAATGCATGAGAACAAGAAGTTTAGAAGTTCGGTCTATGCCTCAGGAAAGGTGAGAGAACATGGCGGCGGGGAGAAGTTCCAAAAATTTAATTAAAAGAGGACTGGATCTGAAATCCAACACTAGCAATGTGACTGCTTAAATGAAGCAATAAAGTATTTGTAATATAATGCTACTGAGAACCTTCTACAGAATTGGAAGATGGTTTGAAAAACTAAAGCCCCACTGAAAGCAAGTCATGCAGATTCGCCAATAATCCTCAAATCTGCTCTTTTGTAAATCATTTCCCTGGCATGAGCACCATTATAGTGTCTCTAAAAGTATCTCACTTTGGAACTCGTGTGGGATTCGAGACGTTCTGCCCCCCAATACTTTTCACAGGTATCACTAAATATGATAATCTCTTTATCATTAACTGATATTTGTATTAACTATTGTTTAATAGCTATTTCTAATGATCTATTAGTAATTACCCATCAATATTTGTGCAATAACAAATCAATACATTGATGCAGGGAGGGATGTCTTATGACTATTATTATCACTGAAAACTGAAAAAATGAGTGATTTTGCTCTCTGTATCACACAAAGGTAATCCGTTTCCATTTATTATGCATTTCTTTGCAATGCCTGCTCTTTTGTTTGACCAATATCCAGGGTTAGTTAATAATTAAATTTATGGCAACTATCCCAGTGTTGAATTCTTTCAGATCCCATTTGATTGCTTTGATTTTAATGTCAAAGCCCAATGTCATACCCTGGGGGAGATGCCGCAGCAGCATTTAAAATTAGAGGCTAAACTGCGCACACACCTTGCTCCAGTTTGCTTCTAACTTCGTGGCTTGGAGCGCTTCCAGAATGTGTCTTTTTTTCATTTTGTGGTTAGTACACAAGATACCATCTGTAGATTCATCACTCCTCTTGACTGACAAATCTAGTCAGGTACAATAACACACAATTAAAACAACTGGTGCACATCTATGGTAAAAATTTAATTCCCTATCATTGAGTTTCAAGAGAACTGGTATGTCACCAAAGGCACTTGCAAATTTCTTCACATATACTGTGGAGAATATTCTAACTAGTTTGCATCACTGTCTGGTTTGGAGCGAGGCACTGCACAGAATCTGAAAAAGCTGCAGAAAGTTGTAAATTCAGTCAGCTCCATCATGGGCACTAGCCTCCCCCGCATCCAGAACACCTTCAAAAGGCGACACTTCAAAAAGATGGCATTCATCATTAAGGACCCTCATCACTGAGGATATGCCCTATTCGCATTGCTGCCATCAAGGAGGGGTCACAGGAGCCTGAAGACACACACTCAACATTTCAGGAACAGCTTCTTCCCCTCCAGCATCAGATCTCTGAATGAACAATGACCCCATGAACACCACCTCAGTACTTTTCCCCTCTATTTTAGCTCTGCTTAATATTCTTTTTGATATACTTCTTATTGTAATCGATAGCTTTTATCATGATGTATTGTAATGTACTGCTGCCGCAAAACAAATTTCACAACATATGCTGGTGATATTAAACCTGATTCTGAAACCTTTAGCTACATTACAACCAAAAGGATGAACTTTATTCCTTAATCATAGCATCACACTCCCACTTTTAGACCAGTAACAAACACCAGAAGAGATTTCTATGGACATTAACAAGATTCGATCCTTCTGCGGGTTAAGTGATCCAGCCAGATGAACAGCAATAACTTCAGGCTTCGCCACTGTCATGCTAAAAGCAGAGGCTCAGGTGTAAAGCAGCACAGATTTGATCTCTGACAGCATTTGTTGCTGAAGATTTCTGACAGCATTTTTCCTATAGTTCCAGGTAATCCCCCTGTCCTAGGCCTCTCATTGTAGCCACACACCGCCAGTAAAGTTGATAAGTAAGTAGCTTATCTCATATATTTTTAAACTGGTTGTAAAATGATGTGGTTAATCAACTTGGGTTTTCCAAGTCCCCATGGGAAAATACTTAGCCTCTACTCAGTGTCTATCCCTGTCTACATGACAGATGCTCTGGAATTCACAATATAATGATTGTTGTATATGGACCGAAAGCATCCATGGAGATTTGTTCAATCTCCATCTAAACTCATTTGTATAAACATTCACTAGAGCCACGAGAAGCCAGTGTGCTACACAGTGGGGAGCTAAATTATACAAATGCCCCACTCCTAACCTTTATATGTCTTAAATAGAAACAGAAAGTGCTGAAAACACTCAGCAGGTCAAGCAGAAACTGTTGAAAGACCCTTCCTTAGAATGGGAAATAAAGAAAAAGAATTTAGCTTTAAGTTGTAGACTAGGTGGGGGAGAGATGGAAAGGACAAATAAATTCTCTCTTTGAGGGTGAGGACATGGGAATAAATTGCAGGAGTTATCCAGCTGATGGGTTAGAGAGAGTGAGAAATGAAGAACAAGCCATAAAATGAGGATGGTTAGATAGTGAGAATACAAATAAATTAATTGATAAACGTTGTACACCATTCTCAGCAAGTCTGCCTGCGCTGGGAGAGAAGAACTGAGCCAATATCACAGATGGATGACTTACAACACAATTGACCAGTTCTGATGCACACAGTGCCAGAAAGTTACGTTGCAGAAATTATTATCAAGTATGGAAGGTTCTAAGCTGTGGAAGGAAATTTCTCTGAACGACTAAATCTGATAACTGGTGTCAGAGGTCTGACGGTTGGTGGCAATCTCATGATGCAAAGGGGGTATAAGGATGAAAATTTGAGCCTTCTATGAGATAGACATCAATTCAGCAGACTAAATTAGCACTACCATTCCACAGCTCCCAGCCCTGCGTTGACCACTTCCATTGCCTGCTAAACTAGATTCACAAGCAGAACATTCCAGCAGACCCATAGTTTCAAAGTGCACTTGCCTGCCAAACAGATTTCCTTCTACCTTGAGTCCAACCTTTCCACCATGTCCAATCCCTTCCCATTTCTACCTGCAATACCTCTGATGCCTTTCATCACTTTGACAGTTTCCAATCCCAGGGTGTTTGTTATCTTAGCTTTTACCATGGAAAAACTATCCCCTCTACACTTCCATCCCTCACCAAGATATTCTAAGTCACCTCCACTTCCCGCTTGAACACAGTTCTAATCAGCTCCCCTCGATCAACACACTCATCTTCATGGCAGAACTCATTCTTCTTCAACTCCACTCACTTTCTCTAGTTCAGATGTACAGCAATGGAATATCTTATGGGCCCAAGCTGTCCCTATGTATATTCAGTGGCCACTTTACTAAGTACCTTCTGTACCTAATAAAGTGATCACTAAGTGTATTTTTTTGATGTTCTGCTGCTGTAGCCAGTCCACCTCATGGTTCGGTGTGTTGTGCATTCAGAGATGTTCTTCTGCACACCACTGTTATAACGTGTGGTTCTTTGAGTTACTGTTACCTTCCTGTCAGCTTGAACCAGTCTGGCCATTCTCCTCTGACCTCTCTCATTAGCAAGACATTTTTTGCTCACAGAACTGCTACTCACTGGATGTTTTTTTCACACCATTCTCTGTAAACTCTAGAAACTGTTGTGTGTTAAAATCCTAGGAGATTAGCAGTTTCTGAGATATGCGAACTACCCCCCCCCCCTCCGGCACCACCAATCATTCCATGGTAAAGTCACTTGGATCACCTTTCTTCCCCATTCTGATGTTTTGTCTGAACAGCAATGGAACCTCTTGATCATGTCTGTATGCTTTAATGCATTGAGTTGCTGACACCAGTGGTTGATCAGATATGTGTTTATTTCAGTCTGACCTGAGTCCTTTCACTCAACTCTTTTTTTTTTCTCAGCACATCAACAACTGCTTTGGTTTGACTTCCTGCAATCAGATAAATCTTGGAAATTTAATTACATTAGTGCCATCTTCACCCTGCTCTCACCTTCACCTGGTTCATCTCTGACTATTCCTTTACCTTTTGATCTCTCAGATTCTAATTCAAGGGCCAGTCCTATGAAAAAGCAACCCTTACAAGCTCACAAACTCCCACAGCTATCTAAGCATTACTTTTCCCAACCTGCCTCAGTTCTCCTGTTTATTCCACTTGTGTTGGATTTAGTCTGATGATGAGACTTTCTGCATAGCTGCCCCTGAGCTGTCGTCCTTCTTTCTGAATCATAATTTCACTTCTCCCATCGTTGACCAAGTCCATGGCTATTTCCAGCACACCTGCTCTCATGCATTCTCCATAAGAACAGAGCAAAGACTGAGTTTCCCTGTCGCTATCCTCTACTACACCTGCCCACATATTCAACTAACCTTCTTTCACAGTGTCAGCCAGCTTCAACTAGATTCCAAGCACATAAGCCCATCCCCTCACCTTCAATATTGTCTTATCTTTTTCTTTGTCCATCAGCACAGCCCAACCTACCAATGGACAGAGGAAAAGTGAAGCAATATCACAGATGGATTTTCCAACTTCCTACATTTCTCACTTTGAACCTGACCTTGATTCATAGCTTGTATTCATTTTCTCTCCCTCCATCTGGCCCATTAACCCTTTGAATAGAATGACCCCACAGTGACACTAATCTACCATATTCCCTTGGTTCTACACACCCTTCCACAACCTTTCTCTTCTACACAGTTCTGATAAAGAACCTTTACCTGAAACATCAACTCAGTCTCTCTTTCCACAGATTCCATCTGAGCTGCTGAATATTTATATCATTGTCTGTTATTATTTTCTTTCACAGTAGTCGGGTGCATGCCAAGTCGACCCACTGGCAAGACCATGAGGGCAGCTTTTTCCCATCAAGTGAAACCTCAGCATGTCATAGGAATTGAAAGAAAAGAACATGAAAATAAAATCAGAATAAACATAGAAGTTCAGGCGTTTCTTAATTTAGTCATCAATTATAAATATTTTGTTTTGTGCCAGGTGAATTAATGACCTACAAGTTCCTTCTCCTCCTCCAATTCATCACATAGGGCATGCTTACTTCTGAGACAGAGGCTCTGGGAGATCTGTGGAACTTCTTAGGGGTTCCCAACCTGGGTTCCCCGGACCCCTTGATTAATGGTATTGGTCCATGGCATGAAAAAAGTAGCAAGTACCTGCTCTAGAACCTATTCCATAGATGAAGCATCTATCTATGCTCGTTGAAAATATTCTACACATCGGTGTTATTTGTATGCTTTAGCCATTACAAAGGACTGTACTCAATTAAGGGGTTGGTGCTTTACATGGTTAGGTTAAAATACACAGATGAATAAAAATTAGAAAAGCCAGAAATAATCGATTAAGATGTGTAAAATTAAAGCTTAAGTACTATAATAAAGAGAAATAAATTCATATTCTCCTCTGTTTTATTGAGATATTTTTAGTTCTATCATATTCTTTCCCTGACAATTTTTCTTCAATTTTTTTTCATTCTGAATCCTGTCATTTGAGGGGCTGAATGTCGTACTTCTATCTTAGGTCGCTAATTATAATGACCCAGCTGAAAACCAATAAACATTTGGTAGAATAAGTTGCTGCTCATGTGGATTACTTAGATCCACTCATAGAGAATGATTACTTTGGCTAAAATACCAGGAGCTTACAGGATCTGAATTGCACCCCACCAACAGTAAATTACATGAGGAAAGAGGGAAGGAGAGTGATGACAAAAAATGCAAATGCTAATTGCATTTTCAGTACTGTGCACTACACAATTCTGATACCTGCTGACTTTATGAGATAATGTTCTCATACCATAACATGGACTACTGAATAGTGGTTTCTCTATACGTAATGATGTGGATATCCGTAAGTCAATGACTGAGGACCAAGAGGCTAAATCAATCTCACTTAATCTGCTAATTACTTGACAGTGAGTTCATTGCCTCAGGCACCCCACAAAGTGAAATATTAAATTATAAGACACAATAATTAGAATATCAAAAGGCAATTACAATTAACTCTACTTAATGATATTCAAAAGCATATAACTAAGATCTGAGCAAATTAATTATAACTAATTTAAAAAAAGAAGTCTTAATCTTCATAATAATACTTCATACCTTTTTTTAAAGTTGGATCTGTTACATACACTATGATCACAGAATCGTATCATTGTGAATTTTCTTCTCCAGTATTGGTTAAATATTTTTATTTTCAATTGGCTTTTATCTAATCTAAGCCTTTCTCACCAGTGAAAAAAATTCTAGCTAATTATACTGCATCAAAAATAATTTTGAGATAGAGGCGCTTGCTTTCCACCAATTAAACCTTTCTAAAGAAATGAAAAATTAAAAAAAAGTAATCATAACCTTATTAATTCCACTTTATCAGAATCAAGTTTAATATCACCGGCGTATGTCATGAAGTTTGTTAACTTTACGGCAGCAGTACAATGAAATACATGATAAATAAATATAGAGGAAAATGGAATGATGGTAACTATACACATCTCTATTAAATAGTTAAGGTAAAATAAAACAGAAATTTAAAAAAATAGTTAGTGTTCATGGGTTCAATGTCCATTTAGAAATCAGATAGTAGAGGGGAAGAAACTGTTCCTGAATCACTAAGTGTGTGCCTTCAGGCTTCTGTATCTCCTTCCCGATGGATATGTCTTCAGTGGTGGGGGCCCTTAATAGAGGACACCACCTTCCTAGGGCACTGGTCCTTGAAGATGTCCCACAGACTTCGGAGGCTAGTAACCACGATGAAGCTGACTAGTTTTACAAGTTTCTGTATCTTACAGTACTTCAGTCTTGTGCTGTAGCCACCCAATCCCACCAGCAACCCCATACCAGATGGTGAAACAGCCAGTCAAATACTGTATATTTGCAGAAATTCTTGAGTGTTTAGTTGGCAAATCAAGTTTCCTCAGACTCCGAATGGAAAAAAGCTGCTGTCTTGTCTTCCTTATAGCTGCATCAATATGTTGCATCCAGGTTAGGTCCTCAGAGATATTAACACCCTAGAACTTGAAATTGCTCATTCCTTCCATCTCTAATCCCTCTATACTGATTGGTTTGTGTTCCCTTGTCTTACCCCTTCTGAAATTCACGATCAGCTTTTTGGTCTTGCTGGCACTGAGTGCAAGGTTGTTGCTGTGACACAGCTGAACTAACTGGTACATCTCGCTCCTTTATGCCCTTTGTCTCCATCAATTTCCCTAATCTCCAAATACATGCAAAGCATCTACCAGTTTGTATTCCAATTTTTTCAGTACTCCATACTCGGGCCCAAAATTCTGAGACAAAGAATCAAATCTTCATTCCTGACAGACATCCGCATTCTGATTGATATCCACATTGCATGGACTAGAAGCATATCTGCATGGCAAGTCTGGACTCAAATGGCCAGAGAAGTTTGAAAGTCCATGAGGCTGGAAAATACAGATCTACACAATTTACTGTATATGTGGCCTGGTTACTCAACAATGCTATTAATAAAAACACTGGAGACGAGAGTTATGTTTCATGGTTCTTTACTGGCATAATCCGAACTCGGCACACACGTATAGATCAATTCGCACTTAATAGCGCATGCAACGACATGTTACTAAAACATAAAGTAGCCCCTTATTATAATGTTGGCTATATGATACACTCCTCCCCTTTTATTGTAATAGTGTATCAACTGTTCTTTTTTACTGGGGCACTATGCTAAACAAATATGTTTACCCTTAATATACAAATACATGCCATTTGTTTACTTAGCAACTTAATCATATCAAATAATAACAAAGTAACTTAATAATACCAAATTATAACGAGCCTTTTTTTTAACTTTTGGTCTAAGACCCATTTATAACTCAAGTCTCTTGGGGGGGGTCTTCTCTGCCTCTCCGGGTAACGTCTGTCCTGAAACGTTTGCTTTGGGGAATGAGCCTCCACAGGTACATCAGGTGGGTCCTCAGCACTGATGACAGGCTTATCTGTGGCTGAGGCTGATGTGGTCACATCAGGAGTGTTTGCTTCTATGTCAGGGAAGTCCGGACAAGGTGTTGCTGTGTCCTCCCGAGCATCCAGGATTTG
This sequence comes from Mobula birostris, assembly GCF_030028105.1. Classification (NCBI taxonomy): domain Eukaryota; kingdom Metazoa; phylum Chordata; class Chondrichthyes; order Myliobatiformes; family Myliobatidae; genus Mobula; species Mobula birostris. The sequence continues at coordinate 72,179,090 of NC_092380.1, read as the reverse complement.
GTCCACATGACATCTCCATACGTTCTCTCCCACCTGTACTCTATACATCAGTGGTCCGTCTACGGCAGAAGTGGTACCTGGCAGCCACTTTTTAGTCCGGTAATCACGTGCAAGAACTGACTGTCCCACACTGAAGGTCCGTGTTGACTTAGCATTCAAATATTTGAACTGTCTGTTCTCCACATCACACCGTACATCTGGTTTGAGATGATCCATGCGGGACCTCAAGTTCCTGTTCAGAAACATCATCGCTGGAGTCTGATTAGTGGTTGCATGTACTGCATTACGATAGGCAAGGAGGACGTTGTCTATCTTGTGTTGTAGTGGCTGATTTTCGCTGTCCATTGCCTTGATGGTTTTCTTGATGATCTTTCTGCCAAGCCATTTGTGGATGGATGATAAGGGGCAGATGTAAAGTGCTTGATTCCATTGTTCTTCACAAACCTTTGGAATTCTTCAGAGACAAGTTGTCATCCATTGTCTGTGCAGATTTGTTCTGGTATGCCATTCCTGGCGAACATGGTCCTCAGAACTGTAATGGTCTTTTCTGATGTGGTTATCTTCATTCTGATGACCTCTGGCCGTTTTAAATGTGCATTGACAGCGATTAAAAAGTTAGAGTCCATGAATGGTCCAGCAAAGTCGATGTGCACTCGTTGCCATGGTGATGAGGGCCACTCCCATGGATGGAGAGGGGCTTGTGGTGGTGTGTTCTGGATATTTTGACATCCAGAGCAGTTCCTGGTCAAGTCCTCAATCTGTTTATCGATTCCTGGCCACCACACTTAGGCACGGGCAAGACTTTTTCATCTTCATAGTACCCAGGTGCCCTTCGTGCAGTTCCTCCAGCACTCTAGTGCGTAGCTTGGGAGGAATCACAACTCATCAGCCACACATTAGTGTTCCCCAACACACTGACAACTGCTCCTTCCTCGCTGTGATTACCCTGCGCTGGCCATCCCTTTACCGTGATGTCATATACTTTTGAAAACATAGGGTCATTGCGTGTTTCCCTTTCAGTGAGTCTGTTTGTCATTGGTAACTGTTCAAATATTGTTGTGTGAAAGACCTCTGCTGAATCAATTTGTGTAGTTATCTCTGAAGTCAGCAGTGGTAAACGTGACAAACCATCTGCGTTGCCATGTTGCTTGGTCCCCTTGTGTTCAATATCATACCTGTGACCTCCTAAGGAAAGAGACCAACACTGAAGCCTTTGTGCTGTCATCACTGGAACGCCTTTGCTTGGGTTGAAGATTGACACAAGAGGCTGATGGTCAGTCAGCAGCGTAAACTTTTGACCATATAGGTAGTGACTGAATTTCTTGACTCCCCACACGAGGCTTAGGTCCTCTCTGTCAATCTGTGCGTAGTTGCGTGCAGCTGAAGTTAGCGCTCTTAAGGCAAAGGCTATTGGTCTTTCGGAGCCATCTGGAAACTCGCGCGATAACACAGCTCCTATCCCATGGGGCGAGGCATCACAAGCCAGTCAGGTTGGTAAGGAGGGGTCAAAGTGCGTGAGCACCCCTTCTGAAGTTATGAGTCTTTTAGTTTCTTGAAACGCTTTCTCACAGCTCTCAGTCCACTTCCATTGTGTCCCTGTCTGTAATAGTGCATTTAGTGGGTGTAGGACTGTGGATAGGTTAGGCAAGAACTTGTGGTAATAGTTCATTAGTTCAAGATATGCTCTCAGCTGAGACACGTTTTCAGGTGGTGGTGCCTTAAGCACCGCTCCTATCTTGTTTTGAGACATGTGTAAGCCATCCTTGTTGATCACATGCCCACAGTACGAGATTTCCTTTTTGAAAAACTCACATTTCTGTCAATTAGCTCTGAGCCCATATTCTCGTAACCTAGTGAGCACTTGTTCAAGGTTAGAAAGATGCTCTTCGCCATCCTTGCCGATGACAATGATGTCGTCCAGGTAACGCTGAGTCCCTGGAATCCGTTGCAGGACCTGGTCCATTGCCCTTTGCCAGACTGCAGGAGCTGATGCTATCCCAAACACCAACCTGTTATACTGGTAAAGTCCTTTGTGTGTATTTATTGTCAGGTATTTCTTGGAAGCTTCATCAATTTCCATTTGGAGATAAGCCTGGGTCAAATCGATTTTTGTGAAATGTTCCCCTCCTGACAGGGAAGCAAAGATGTCCTCAATACGAGGTAGAGGATACTGTACTGTGCGGAGAACCGGGTTAACTGTCACTTTAAAGTCACCACATATGCGCACCTTGCTTGGTTTTCCTGGTTTTGTGCTGGAGGTTTTCTTCATCACTGGAACAACAGGTGTGGACCATTCACTCCAATCCACCTTTGACAGGACCCCAGTCTGCTCCAGATTTTTCAGCTCTGCCTCTATTGTAGGACAGATTGCATATGGTACTGGTCTGGCTTTGTGAAATTTTGGACATGGATTTTCCTCAATCTCAATCCTTGCCTTCATGCCCTGAAGTGTTCCTATTCCTTTCATGAACACTTCCTCAGAGTCAGCAAGTATTTGTGACAGTCTCTTGGATGTAGCCTTGCTGCCTGCCTTTGCTGACACATCTAGTTCCTTGATGGTGTGCCAATCCAACTGGATTTTCCTGAGCCATTCACGTCCCAGCAACGGTGGTCCTCCATTTTTCAGTACATAGAGGTTCAGCTGCTGTGTTTTGTCTCTGTAGGTCACTGTCACTTTAATTTTGCCTTTGGGATGCATTTTCTGTCCTGTGTAAGTCTTTAGCAGTCATCTAGTTCATTTCAGAGGTATGTGAGAAAACAGTCGTTTGTAGTCGTGTACAGAGATCACTGTTAAAGCTGAGCCTGTGTCCGACTCCATTTTCAGTCTCACGCCTGCCACTTGTGGAGTGATCCAAATTACTCTTCGATCATCTGTCTCTTTCACGCTGTGAAGTTGCAGACAAGACAATTCACTTTTGTCTGAGTCGTTTTATTCAGAACTGCTTTCTTTCATTTTGTGCACATTGTTGTATTTTCCTTTCTGGGGTTTCTTGTTTCTCTGTATTTTGTCCTTTATCTGCTACTTACTAGCTTTGCATACTCTGTCAATGTGGCCCTGTTTGCCACAGTTTCTGCATTCTTTGTTTTTAAACCAACAGTCATCAGGGTCATGTGACATGTTCCCACAATGATAACACTTCTTTCCTTCATTTCTGTTCAGTGACATTTTATTCGTAGCATATTCCAGGGATTTTTGTTGTGTCTCTGAAGCACCCCGTGCTGCTGTTTCCATTGATATTGCAATGTTCAGCGCCTTCTCTAATGTAAGGTCTTTTTCACACAGGAGCTTCTTCTGTGTGGCTTCACAGTGCATGCCACACACTAACCTGTCCCTCAATGTGTCCGATAGACCAGCTCCAAATTGACAATGTTCTGATAATTTGCGCAATTCAGCACAATATTCAGAAATGCTTTCATTTTTGCTCTCATTCTGTTTTTAAAATTTAAATCTTTCAGTACTGACCAGGGTATGGGGTTTAAATGCTGTTGGAGAGTGTCTACTACTTGCTTGAATGTTTTGTCAGCTGGCTTTTCAGGGGTTAACAAGCTCCATAACAGCCCGTATGTTTTTGCTCCCATAATACTGAGTAAGACGCTGGCTTTCTTTTCATGATTAACACTGTTAGCATCACAATATAACTCCACTCTTTCAATGTAAGTTGCCCAGTCTTCAATGCCACTATCAAGTGCTGTAATGGTTCCAATCATCGCCATTTTTGTTATGTTAATTTAGTCCCGTTCTCCTCGTTTTCTTTTTGACTCACATGTCCTTTATGCTAGTGCAATGAGCGCACACTCTTTAGATGAGACTAGATTCTCTCTCTCCTCCTCCGAGTGTTGTTATCAACTAAAACACGGCGCTCCAATAAGACGTAAGTTCATAATTCTCATCGCCAATTTACTGTATATGTGGCCTGGTTACACAACAATGCTATTAATAAAAACGCTGGAGACGAGAGCTGAGTTTCATGGTTCTTTACTGGCATAATCCGAACTCGGCACACACGTACAGATCAATACAGGCCTATTAGTACATGCTCAATACGTGCCTAACAGCACATGCAACAATGTGTTATTAAAACATAAAGTAGTCCCTTATTATAATGTAGGCTATATGGTACAAGGATGGTTGGATAAGTGACAGGCAAAGTGATGACTGAAAACCAAACTATAGAAAGTTATGAGAATTTGTTTTTTTCAAAAATGAGGCAAGTGCAAAAGCAAATTAAGGAGAAACATAATGGTGTTTGTTCTATTGAATGCTTTAAAAGTATGATTATTTTTTGTGAGAAACACCATAAGAAGTCATCTGGTATAATTTTAAAAACTGATAGTTATAGTTTATGGAGATGTAAAAACAATCAGAATAGACCAACTGATGTTTAAACTAAATAAGCATTAAGAACAGTTCTGGTCGTATAAATATTTAAAAGTACATTTTGAACGGTGCACTAGTTGGGTTGAAGCCAATTCAAAATATTCAAAAACTAAATCTCACCTAGCACATGGCTACCGGACAGTACAATTTACTACATCATATATAGGCCCTTTCTCAAATCTTTTCCTGTGGTTCCCTTATGATTTGTTCCCCGTAGGGTATGTGAATCCAAAAATAAAAGCAAGATTGATGAAAGCAGACGTTGGAAGACCTTTGTTCTGTCCTAACATAATTAGATTTACAAATGCTAAAACCGGATGATATTTTTTCAGTTTTACTGAAACTTAATTTCTTTCATTACTGGCCTGAAGAAAAATAAAACAAAATTTGAGAGAACAAACGCAAATCCAAGATAACAAAGCTACGGGCTCTTCTGAGGCATTTCTCCCAATGCAAAGCAAAAGGGAAGAAAGGATCAAGCACCGGAGAAATAAAGGAAGAGTTTAATTGTTAACTGAAAATATATACGATATGCATTCATACTTCTATTACAGTATGGTTGACATTCCTTCCACTTCCTAGGGACAAAACTTCCACAATCAGAGAAAGTCGTCTGTGCAGAAAGGTGGCCACATGGAACATTGTATTGGTATACAGTATTATGCAATCATCCACAAGGAGGGTTCAGCATTCCTTTTCACTGAGTTTGGGGACAGCAAGTTCTCAGTTCTGAATATATTTTCAGAGCAACAGGGACTGGCTTGGAAGTAAGAATCTGCAGTCAGTCGAGAAGGGAGTAGACGAAGAAAAGTCAACCTGAACTACTGCTAAGTATTTTCACAATAGACATGAGAGCAAGAGAGGTTCAGGATCTCACACAAACTCTCAGACAGGAATGACTCACGTGATTGTCTGAAACAGCTGTTTGATAGAGGTATATAAAATTATGATGGGTATAGATAGAGTGAAGGCAAGCAGGCTTTTTCCACTGAGGCAAGGGGAGAAAAAAACCAGAGGACGTGGGTTAAGGGTGAGGGGGGAAAAGTTTAAAGGGAACATTGGGGGGGGCTTCTTCACACAGAGAGTGGTAGGAGTATGGAATGAGCTGCCAGACGAGGTGGTAAATGCGGGTTCTTTTTTAACATTTAAGAATAAATTGGACAGATACATGGATGAGAGGTGTATGGAGGGATATGGTCTGGGTGCAGGTCAGTGGGACTAGGCAAAAAATGGTTTGGCACAGCCAAGAAGGGCCAAAAGGCCTGTTTCTGTGCTGTAGTTTCTATGGTTTCTATGGTATGGTAAACTACCTTCCGGAAAAAAAGGTGAGACAAAATTATTACAGTATTCCTCCTAACCAAATATGTTGCCTCCACAATACTGAGTTTTGGAGAGTCTTTAAAGACAGCCATTGTAAAATCTATCAACATTTCTCCTCAGTAAAATGTAACTGTGGACAAAGTGGAAGTCATGGCCTCTTTATGTGCTGCTATGAGCTATAATTCTATGGTTTTAAATATTTCTGATAATGGCAGCACATTTATTTAAAAATACATTAAAAATCAAGCCTTAGCATCTGTGGGATAAATAGTTCTCCAGATCTATACAGCTCAGATGAGTCTAGCCAAATTAATCAGATGGGTCATTTAAAAAAAAAAGCTATATGTGGTATTTTCTTCCTCACAACATAAAAGATATGACCTCTAAGATGCTGATTAGCTATTGGACAACAAGGGTGATCTTGAACTATCCAACTCACCCAGATTCTACACCATAAACCACAGTACAACTGATGCAAAACATCAAGAGGACTTAGCTCTCTAGATAGTTCTCAGGCAAACTTCAAAAATTCAATACAGCATTAGGCAAATGGCAATGATAGAAATGCAACTCACTCCTCCCTTTATTCTTTAATCTACAAGGTTTTAAATCCCAAGGTTACTATCATATCTCCACAAATTCATGATTTTTTTTCACCACCTATCCTACTTTCTTTTTTCACCTCATTGGTACCCCAGGGCCCTTCAGCCTAAAGTTTCTACTAAAATATCATGGACCTACACAATAATTTACAGATAGAAAAAAATCAAAATAATGAAGCAAACACTTTAAATTCTATATTCTGAATGGACTTCGTACACCGTGAAATTCATAAAGATGTGATTTCCATTGAGTTTGTGACCAAATGAATGCTTTATAACAAAGTCTCGTTTAGACCAGAATGACCACAAAGTATTTAAGGTCATGATATAGTGACTTAGCTTTACTTTTATTTGCATACCTACTTTAAAAGCATTGTTTACAGCTAAAATCAAATAACACAGATTAAGATTTTCATTGGAGGATAAGATAATAAGTTAAATACTCAAATTTGTCATCACAATTTAACAAAGTGAATAAAGACAAAGACTTTGCAATTTACTTCACACTAAGTATTCACTTTGCAAACCCTGAATTCCTGACAGGTGAATTTTTATTTTCCATTACTCTCCAGCCCTGCTGCTTACAATTCATGTCCCATGCAGTCAATATCTTGAACATTATGAACAACCCAATTAAACACTCCTGTCAAGAAAATAATTTCTTTTCTCCAAAGGTTGTTCATGTACAGAAGCCGACTGTGTTTCGTTGTTTGTTACCTTGCTCACTTTCCTTTTGCTGCATCGTATACCAGAAAGGATTCCATCAGTTAAAACTGCACGGTATTAATGCAGCCTTGCTGGCATGTTGCCCAGGGATGCTCTTCCTACAGTAATGCTCTAACAGAATACGGAACTTGCAGAGTTCTAGAGGGAGAGTGACCTCAGGTTATCTTCCACTTGCACAGCCTCTATCCTCCAAAGTAAAGAGCTCCCACTAAAAGCTAGGCAAAGTGTCATTTCTCACAAAAGCTTCAAGAGGCCTGGGAATAAAAACAACCCCCTGTTCGGATCTCATTCAATTTTGCCCACAGCTGTATTCAAGTCTAATTAAAATCTTTTAATAAACACATCTCCCGGAATGTTCTCTCAGCTGATTATCATTCTTCTGTCACTGGAGTAAATATATATTCAAAAATAGAATAGGTCAAGTATTTTATAAATGAATGAATTCAGGAAGGACTTATGATCCTATTTTAGATTCCTGTGTCTCCTTGGTTCAATGTTAGTATAGCTTTATTCTGCAAAAGACTAACAATGTCAAGCTCTAGAAGACTTACTTCTACTTCTTTCACCAAGAGATATGGTGTGGCTTTATCCTCTTTTAGTATTTCTATTAAAGCTCAGGGGAGAAAAATCTTTATACTGAACAAATACTTACAGTTTCATGACAGAATTTATTCACTGAACTACTTTGCTAGTGCTATCCTTGTGAAGGAAGAGTTAAATGTGATTCCTCCATGGTACATGCCAAACTAAAACGCAAGTTCAAAAGACAAAATGGTGTCAGCTTGGAAAGTGGTAATGGCTTGTTTTCCCTTATATTGACTGTGACGAGAATACACATAGATTAAGATGTTAGCTGGCCTGTGCTGGCACCAGTGGGATCAGCAGTTGGTCTGCCACCTGTCTTCAGGAGAGAGAGAGATAAGGAAAACAATGGAGCAGCACTTGGAGATGTTAATGAAGGGACGGGAGAGTTTAACGGAAGGAGAGCTGTCAAGATCGGCTCCCCCTTTGAACCCTGAACTGTTTGAAGTGATGGACAGGTGATACCCCAGCAGGGGGATAAAAAGGGGCAGGTTCGCTAAGGCAGGGCACGCACGACACCCCAAGGTAACGAGACCCTGGAAGCGGTGCGTCTCCCACAAGTCGGTGGGAAGTTTTGGACGGCTGGTCGCGGGACAAGCCATAGATGCACAGGGTGGAAAGGCACGATCGGCGGGAACCTGGTGTGTGTCCACCCTTGCCTGGGTGCCAGGTTCACCGCAGAGAAACAATCGTATCTGGAAACGGAGGGGTCACGGTCCGTGACCTCAGATGACATCGCAAAGGGCTCGCACGAAAGCTGACTGAGAAGAATGTCGAAGGTCTGTGTGGAAGCCGTTTGAATATTCATTCGTTTTGCTCTCTCTCTCCTTCCCCCTACTGTCCATCCCAAACGGCAGCAATTACTGCGAACTGAACTGAACTAAATTGAACTGAACTTTGCGTCACTTTGAAACTGGTCATTTACCCCTAGACAGCGATACAGCTTGATTGATCCTGTTATCTTAATTCTGTGTACATATGTGTTTATCATTGCTGAACTGTTGCATTTATTATTCTTTTGATTAGAGTACTGTGTTGCTTGTTTCTTTAATAAAACTTTCTTAGTTCTAGTAATCCAGACTCCAACTGAGTGATCCATTTCTGCTGGCTTGGCAACCCAGTTACGGGGTACGTAACATAAGTGGGGTTCTCGTCCACGATTTTGAACGCTAAATTTGGGACGGAGTAAATTGATTGGGTTAAAATTCCCGAAAGAAAGAAAAGACAAACAGCAGAAATGGAGGCTGAGGAATTTATAAAGGTGCCGAACTTGGAGGCATTAGAGGATGCCAGGAAAGCGGAATTGGTAGCTGTGGCCAAACGGTTGAATCTTGCTAAGGGGAAGTCGACAACGAGGAGAGGGGAGATACACAGAGCTTTCGTAGAGCACTATGTATCTAAAGGTGTGTTTCCCCAAAGGGAGCTGGAGGTGGTGTCTATTGAAAAACCTGCTGGAGACGCAGTACAGGTGCAGCTTGAAAAACTGAGACTCGAGCACGAGTTCCGGGTACGGCAGTTGGAGCGAGAAGAGAAAGAGAGGGACAGACAGTTGGAGCGAGAAGAGAAAGAGAGGGACAGACAGTTGGAGAAAGAAGAGTTAGAAAGGCAGGAGAGAGAGAGAGAGAGAGAGAGACAGTTGGAGCGAGAGGAGAAACAGAGGGAAAGGGAATTCGAGCTGGAGAAGTTAAAGATAAGGGCAGAGCAGGGGCCCGTGCCGAACCAAGGTGGAGGGTTCCGGGCGACCCAGGAGGTTAGGCTGGTTCCCCCATTTGACGATACCGACGTGGATCAGTACTTTCTCCATTTCGAAAAAGTTGCTACCAGTCAGGACTGGCCGAGGGATAAGTGGGCTGTTTTGCTTCAGAGTGTACTGAAAGGGAAAGTCCAACAAGCTTACTCGGCTTTGTCCGCGGAAGATGTGCAGAGGTATGAGGTGGTGAAAGGGGCCATCCTCAGGATTTATGAGTTGGTCCCGGAGGCATACCGGCAGAGGTTCCGGAATGCGAGGAAGCAGTGGGACCACACGTATTTAGAGTTTGCCCATGAGATGCAGACATATTGTGAGCGTTGGTGCGCCTCGAAGGAGGTAGAGGGGGATTATGACAGACTGCTACAGCTGATCCTGATTCAGCAGTTTAAAGGTTGTGTCCCTGAGGGTATGAGACCCTACCTAGATGAGAAAGAGGCAGCCACGTTAGCCGCAACTGCTAAGTTAGCGGATGAGTATGCGTTGACGCATAAAATGAAGTTTGCCCCAAGTAAAGGCTACCAGAAGGGTAGTCAGGACGGCGGGGAGAGTCCGCCAGAAAAGTCAGAAAGTAAGCCGGGGACTAGTGAGAAGGATAAGGTAGACCAGGAACAGTCTGGTAGGAAGTCTCCAGGGGTCATCTGTTATAATTGCGGGAAAGTCGGACACTTTGCGTCCAGGTGCTTTGCCCCAAAGAAAGAGATGGGAAAAGGAAAAATGGCGATTTTGACTGGCTGTATCGAGCTGGTAAACGAATCGCTAGGGGAGGACAGGTCTGCCAAAGTTCAGGAAGGGCGTGAGAGGTTTATCTCGGCCGGATTGGTGTCAGTGAAGGAGGGGTTAAAACCAGTTCCAGTGCGGATCTGGAGAGACACGGGAGCGTGTCAGTCACTGATACTGAAGAGTGTATTAGAGTTTAGCTCAGAGACCCAGACTGGGGAGGTCAAGGTCAAAGGTATTGGGGAAGGGACAGAGGCCGTCCCTTTGCACCAGATACACTTACAAAGCAACCTGGTCTCTGGACTAATCACGATCGGGGTGAGGCCCGAATTACCGATGAAAGGCGTGGAAGTCTTGCTCGGTAATGACCCTGCCAGGGGAATCGTGTTCCCAGCCATGAGATTGACAGGTCAGCCTGCCAGCATTGAGGCCCCGCCCATGGACTCACAGGTTCATCACGGGACTGCGGTAGTAAATTTAGCTGAGACGTTTCTGCCAGCCTTGTACGAGAAAGGGGTAGAAAGTGAAAAGAAGGAGTGTACTGAAACAAGAGGTAGTGAGGGAGCTGAGACAGACTTTGCATTAGCCAGGAAGGAATTTGTGCAGGTGCAGGAGCGAGACGAGGGGCTGATGGTTTTGGCGGAGACAGCTCTCTCTAACGCAGAATTAACAAGGGAACCAGTAGGCTATTGTGTGGAGGAGGAAGTGCTAAGGAAGAAAGGGAGACCAAGTACCGTACCCGCAGATGAGGAATGGGGGGTGGTGCAAAAGAGTTATGGGGATGAGATTTTTAACCTGGCCCACAAGGTACCCCCCGGTGGACATTTTGCGGTGCTGGAGGAAACAGTTGGTGGAATCATGAAAGAGGTTTACCGGCTGCACCGGAGGAAGGATGTTATTGATTATGGCCGAAGCGAACTGAGACAGTCACAGGCTTTTGATATGCTAACAAACCTAGTCGGTGTTAACGCGGAAATCAATGAAGCTAGGGTCCCCCTGACAAGAGAAAAAAACCATTTTGAAAAGATGAGTATGGTATCGACCAGATGGGAGAAGGCTATTGTTTTGGCCAGCTCTGCTGATAAGGTCTCTCCCTTAATCCCTGAACAAAGCGACTCTTCAGGGGAAGTAATTAAATGACTCACACACGTGTGTTTGATTGTCCCGAGGCGATGCAAAGAACTGGGACTTTGGGTGGTGTTAGTTATGCTAGGTCAGCCTAGCGAACACCAGCCCTATAGAATGAGTAAATCAGTGACGAAAGGGCTAACGAACACAGAAGTGTGTATTGGCGATGTGATACGGCTATCTGAAGCCAGCTTGATAGTGAACCTTGAAAATAATGAGTTCGGCCTCACCAAGGTCACTTACCTGGGAATTGTGGTGGCACAGGGGCAGCTGGCAGCGATGCAAGCTAAAGTGCGGGCTATCTCTGACATCCCAACCCCGACAGACAAGAGGGCCCTCAGAAGGCTCTTGGAGATGGTGGGGTACTGTAGGAAGTTTTGCAATAACTCTGCGGTCACTACCCCTCCCCCTCCTACTAAGCCCTTGTGAGATAAAACTAAGCCGGAATGGGACGACCCTTGTTATTGTGGTCCGGGACGAAACCCAATGAGAGGTTACATTGATCGCAATTCATCAGTGTTTTTGGCCACTATGAAGTTTGCTAAGTTGGAGCCTGGTCTAAGGGATTATTAATAACACATATAAAAGGAACAGAAAATGTGATGGCTGACTGGCTGTCAGGTGTTGACAACTTCAAATTCGCTGTATTAGCCTAATAGCTTATAAAGATGTGTATTTGTGTGTATCAAATAATGTATTCATTTTTGTAATTTTTACCCCGGTAAAAATCCTTAAAGGTGGGAAGTGTGACGAGAATACACATAGATTAAGATGTTAGCTGTCCTGTGCTGGCACCAGTGGGATCAGCAGTTGGTCTACCACCTGTCTTCAGGAGAGAGAGAGATAAGGAAAACAATGGAGCAGCACTTGGAGATGTTAATGAAGGGACGGGAGAGTTTAACGGAAGGAGAGCTGTCAAGATCGGCTCCCCCTTTGAACCCTGAACTGTTTGAAGTGATGGACAGGCGATACCCCAGCAGGGGGATAAAAAGGGACAGGTTCGCTAAGGCAGGGCACGCACGACACCCCAAGGTAACGAGACCCTGAAAGCGGTGCGTCTCCCACAAGTCGGTGGGAAGTTTTGAACGGCTGGTCGCGGGACAAGCCATAGATGCACAGGGTGGAAAGGCACGATCGGCGGGAACCTGGTGTGTGTCCACCCTTGCCTGGGTGCCAGGTTCACCGCAGAGAAACAATCGTATCTGGAAACGGAGGGGTCACGGTCGGTGACCTCAGATGACATCGCAAAGGGCTCGCACGAAAGCTGACTGAGAAGAATGTCGAAGGTCTGTGTGGAAGCCGTTTGAATATTCATTCATTTTGCTCTCTCTCTCCTTCCCCCCACTGTCCATCTCCGACGGCAGCGATTACTGCGAACTGAACTGAACTAAATTGAACTGAACTTTGCGTCACTTTGAAACTGGTCATTTACCCCTAGACAACGATAGAGCTTGATTGATCCTGTTATCTTAATTCTGTGTACATGTGTGTTTATCATTGCTGAACTATTGCATTTATTATCCTTTTGATTAGAGTACTGTGTTGCTTGTTTCTTTAATAAAACTTTCTTAGTTCTAGTAATCCAGACTCCAACCGAGTGATCCATTTCTGCTGGTTTGGCAACCCAGTTACGGAGTACGTAACATGACCAATAGTATGTCTTTATTTTGAATGCACATTGTTAAGATTAGATACCAGTGAAGAATGTTTTCTCCCTTACATACCTGCTGTCTTTATTTTTAATTATGTATGCCTAGGCCAAAAGTTGTGAGAGACAAAAAAAGGTGTCTCGAAGAGTGTAAAAAGGGGCAATAAGGGGGAATCTTCTCTCATGTTGGATAGCAACTAGTGCTAGTGCTAGGAGTTGAGATAGAGACAAGGGCAAAGGGAGAGAGAGAAGCGTGCGTGAAAGGTTATTGGATCTGTGGTTCCCTTCTGGCATGTGCAGATCGGCTCATTAAATGGATGATAAGTATTATTTTGTTTTATCTACTACTATTTATTAATCATTTGTCTTTATTTCTGTATTGTATGCTTTCTATAACTCTAATAATGTAGTTCCTCGTGGCCTTCAATATATGTGCAGTATCTCCCTTTGTTTGCAAACACTACAACGGCTTTTCACTTTTCAGGGCCTGAGAGACTTATTGCTAACCTCAGCTTCTACCACAGTAGCATGACATTTCCAAAGGGTCAGGTTGTATGTAACAAAGTTAAACTTCTAACCAATATTCCTTGCTCAGCTTCTTGTTGTAAACGTGAAACATTCTGGAAAGAACCACATTTTCATGTAAATCACCAGCAATAATCCATCTGAAGGCAACTTTGCAAAACAAACAACACTGTCTGCAGAGCACAGGCTGCTTGTTCGTAGTAAGAGACTGACTACTCAAGAGATATGATTTGCAAAGTGAAGTGACCATGAGACATTTTCATCTGCATCAGCCATATGTAAGACAATAGGGTTATATTAATTGGCCTGTTTCAAACCAGGCAACTACAGCCAAATTATTCGCATCATTGTGAAAGAGATCAAGCAAAGTTCCATACCAGACTTATTTCGTCACTTAGCACATTAAACACATTCAATATGATCACTCAATAGCTGGGATATTTGTGTTCTCAGAGAGTCAGCTCTCACAGCATTTTTTTGCATGTATGGGATATCTGTCCCAGAAGCTTTTAGACCATCTGTGTGAATTACTTTGTCCCGGCAAAGGTTTCTGAAAAACATCACATGTGGATAATGTCAACTAGCTGAAAAACAGTATAAATATGAGAAAGCATTGCAGATTGTAAGGAATGACAAAGAAAATGACAGAAAAATAGGGTGACAGAAAGAAGAACTAGAATTCATTCCTTAACCTTTGGTTTCTGGAGTGGACAACCTGCTCATCTGATTTGTGGACAACAAACTCAATAACACTACAGAGTAAATGAAACTATTTCACACTGCAACAAAACAATTCATGCTGTTGGTCTAAATGCTTCAGGAGACAGAGATCCCAGACATCAAAAATTAATGCTGTGAGGGCTGACTCTCAGAGTACATAAATACACAACTATTGATTGATTAGCTGTACTTGTGACTATGTTTGATGTGCTAAGTGACAAAAACAGTTTGGTCTGCAAGCTTCCATGAACACAGTCATAATGATTAAAATAACTTAGCCTGTATTGTCTGATTTGATGCAGGCCAATTAACATACTATATTGTCTTACATTGATTAAACATGGGCCAATAAGACCCCACTGTTTACTTGTTTACAAAAAAGAAAAAAAAACTTGAGTAAGAAATATTCAATAGAAGTTTAAACTTTGTCACAAACCAGTCTGAACCTTCCGAAAGGTTATGCTGCTATGCTAGAAATATAGAAAGCTGAGGTCAGCAATAAGCTCTTGGGCCCTGGAAAGTGTGAAAGTCCTGTGTGTGTGTGTGTGTGTGTGTGTATGTGTGTGTGTGTGTGTGTGTATGTTTTACAAAGCATCATTAAGATCCATAATTTAGACCTGTTTTGTGCTTTTATCCACCAGCAGTCACTAAGCAGGAGAGCTACTCACTGCATCCTGTGATTTTAACTTGCAATTTTAATCAATCTATTTATACAAGGATTCATCTGAAGAATTTACTTAAATATAGAGATCAGCGCTGACCTTATCTGAGTCAAATGGCAAATGATTAACTAAAGCAGTTGCAATTGCCGGAACTTCATAGATAGATGTCTAATATTATGATCTAGTTTGTTATCTTACCTCATCATTGAGGCTTCTCTGATGTGTAAGACACTCAGTAATAGGGGCCATGTCAAGAGAGACTGTTTTTACAATCTTTTTGGGGGAAGGAGGGGCTGTTGTTCGAAAGAAACATTTAGGATTTTTATTTTCATTGTCACTATGTCCTCTCAAAAGCTTGGTCCCATCATGGGAAGTATTCCTTTTCTGTTTGTTGGAAGTTGCTTGTAATCCAAATTCCATGCCCAGTTTCAGCTGGACATCTAACTGGAGGTGTGCAGCTGATGAGCTATAAACATCAGAGTTACTAAACACAGATTAAAAGAATTGTGCATTTTCCTTTCCTCCCTCAATGAAATCTCAGTCTACATAAACCAGCGGTCCCCAATCACCGGGCCGCAAGGCATGTGCTACCGAGCCGCAAGGAAACAATATGAGTCAGGTGCACCTTTTCCTCATTCCCTGTCACACACTGTTGAACTTGATGATAGGGTTGCCAACTGTCCCTTATTTGCCGGGATATTCCGTATATTGGGCTAAATTGGTTTGTCCCATACAGGACCGCCCTTGTCCCGTATTTCCCCCGCTAAGGTAGAGCATTCCTATGAAACCTTTTGTGCCAAAATGGCGTAAAGCGAAGAAGCAATTGCTATTAATTTATATGGGAAAATTTTTTGAGCGTTCCCAGACATATAAAATAACCTACCAAATCGTACCAGATAACACATAAAACCTAAAATAACACTAACATATAGTAAAAGCAGGAATGATATGATAAATACACAGCCTATATAAAGTAGAAATAATGTATGTACAGTATAGTCAGAAAGATTAAGCCAAAACAAATTTGTGGAAAAAAATCGACACGTACGCACATGCGCACATCACAGATGCGCACATTATACATGCGCACACAGGTGCCTGCGCAAGGCTTCATGGTCATGGTAGTCTTCCTCGGGGAAACCACAAGTGTCCCGGGATTTGACTGCTACTTTTGTCCCTTTTTTGGGAGTGAGAAAGTTGGCAACCCTAACTGTAAAAGACATGTTGAGGTGAGTTTAACCCAACTTGAACACCCTCCCCCACTTCGGTTGGCCGGTCCGCAGGAATATTGTCAATATTAAACCAGTCCACGGTGCAAAAAAGGTTGGGGACCCCTGATAAACAATGAGCTCTTAGATTCAAGAACAAAACGCAAGCTCATTTAAAGAGTGTCTACAACATCAAATCTTCACCTTGTTATAACAATGATTGCATGATGTAATTTGAATGTTTGCTGCAAAATTGACAAATCCAATTGGCTGACGAGTTGCAGCCAGTCATACGTAGGGAGTTCTGAATGGATTATTTGAACTGGTAAAGCAACCACCATTATGTTGTGCAAAAATCTCAGTGAATATGGACAGCATGCAATCAAATTTTGTGAGGAATCAAGTTTTATATTCCTACTTAGGTCAATTTCAACAAGTTATATTTAAATAACGCCTTTATTAAAGTAAAATATCCAAATGTACTTCATAGTCATATTATCAGCAAGATTGAAATGAAACTACACAAAGAGAAATTAGATTTGAATAACACACATCAAAGTTGCTGGTGAACGCAGCAACTTTGATGTGTGTTGCTTGTATTTCCAGCATCTGCAGAATTCCTGTTGTTTAGATTTGAATAAATCGGTTTCAATTAGAACATACTGCCAAGTGTGATGGTAGAGGTAGCTACATTAGAGACATTTAAGAGACACTTGAACTGGAAATAAAATGGAGGGCTGTATGGGAGGGAAGTGTTAGATTGATCTCAGATTAGGTTAAAAGGTTGGCACAACATCGTGGGCCAAAATGCCTATACTCTGTTGTAGTGTTCTATATTCTAAGTAGTGCCTAGCTGGAAGATAATGAGATTGAGCAAGTGAGAGGTTTAGTGAGTGAACTGTAAATATGAATGTCTTGGCAACTGAAGGCATGGGTGCCAGAGGCAGAATGGTTAAAATCAATGATAGCAAAGAGAACCGGAACTGGGATAACATAGCAGTCTTAGAAATGAATAACCCCAAGGAAGGACTAAAGACAAGAATGGCAATGGTTAACTTTTGACAATGGTCAATGACAATGGACAATGCAGTTGTTAAGCAATAACTATCGAGAACAAGGGGCTTGGACATGTGGGAACTATTGCCTTAGGACATTGACAATAGAATTCTGCATTATCTCAAAACTCTGGTTTGTAGAATATAGTGCTTTGGAATTGATGTCTACAGGTCAATCAGGAAGTGATCAATCAGAAGCAGATTAACCTAAGCAGGGCATTAATGAGCAATATTACAAAGATAGAAGGAAGTAGATGTGGTGATGGAATGGAAAGAAGACCATCTCAGGTCAAAAATGACCCTCAATAATAACATTCTGATTTTGGTTCAGACAGCTGGCAGAGTGAAAGTTAGAAAAGATAATTAGTGAAAGATATAAAGACAACACATTCAGAGTCCCCAACATTTATTTGGAAGAAATCTCAGCTCATTGAATATTGGATATTAGCAATCTTGTATGACCATTTGGAGACAGTGTCAGTGGCTGAGAGACACAATGTTAAACTGGACCTGGATTTCTACAGAATATTCATTGCAACCAATACAATATTTTTGGATAATGCTGCTAAGTGGCAGCATGCTAATGTGATATAAGGTGGAGAGAAAGACAGATCTTAGAGGTTATGGCCAGGGAGCAGGAGACATTGTCATTCTGGATGAGTCCTTGTACACACTGGACTGAACTGAATCAGTGAGGCCCCATTCAGTCGGACATTAGCGGGCAAAGAGGTGCTGGAGGAGGGTAGTGTGATTAACCGATGGAAAGAATAAAAGCAGATCAAAGAAGTCAGAAGGCCGGGTCTGCCACTGCGGCAAGTCATAATTTTTAAGCTGTGGAATCATTGTGGGTAAAGTTGAAGCATTAAATTGAATGGAAGGATTCAAATACGGTATTTTAAGAGAGACAGGCCACAGCACATTTGAAAACAATGCGGTGGAAACAGAGATTGGAAATGAGTGTTAGTTTACTAAACAGTCAGGAGCTGT
Organism: Mobula birostris; assembly: GCF_030028105.1. Classification (NCBI taxonomy): domain Eukaryota; kingdom Metazoa; phylum Chordata; class Chondrichthyes; order Myliobatiformes; family Myliobatidae; genus Mobula; species Mobula birostris. The sequence goes on along the minus strand of NC_092380.1, from coordinate 72,161,082 downwards.
TTTGTGAGAGATGGGACGATAGTACCAGAGGAGTCTCATTAGGAAATCAAGCTGAAACATGTGAAACAGGATAAAGGGGTGTAACAGGGGCAGACTTCAGCGCTGTGGGGAAGCTGTTCTATAATGTTGGCGATAAAGAAATCAATGGATTGCACCCTACGGGGATATCCTGGCATTTCTAGTTGATTCTGGCACACGATACAACATCATTGAGGATAGTAAGGCTGCAGGATAGATAGAGAGCATCTTTTTATGAATGGTATTTTTATTTTTATTTTATTTCTTTTAATTTTATTTTTAATAACTTTTGTACTTCTGGTTATGGGAGAGATTCAGAAACATTTGAAAATGGAGAAGGTCTTGACGTCCAATAAAGCTGATCAAGATTCTCCCAACTATTAAAATCTTCCACAGATGTTTCTTGGCCAGGGCACATTCTGACCAACCCACTTTGCTCCTCTCTGCAACAGTGTGTTCAATGGATGCAGCCCTGTAGCAAGGTTTGGGAGAAACCGGTGGTAGTAGTATACAAGGCCCAAGTATGACCTTGTGTTGTGACACATATTCCAGTTTGGGTGGCTACAACACTGCTTCAATCTTCTGTTGTGACTTATGTAAGACATTCTTGTCAATGACATGTCCATAATATGAGATTTCATTATTGAAAAACTCTTATTTCTCTCTCTTTGTGCTCAGACCATACTCACTCAGCCTGGTAAGCACTTTACCAAGGTTCAGGAGGTGCTCTTCATCATTTTTGTCAGTCATAATGATGTCGTCAAGATAGCATTATGTTCCTGGGATATCTTGGAGCATTTGGACCATTGCTCTTTGCCAAATTGCTGGAGCTGATGCAACACCAAAAACGATACAATTATATTGCAACAGTCCCTTGTGAGTGTTGATTGTGAGGAACTTTCTGCTTGACTCCTCAATCTCCATTTGAGGCTTGTGCCAGATTCATTTTGTCTTTGGGAGACACTTTTTCTCCTGTGCAGGTATTTAGCTTCACTTAGGTCTTTTTCTAATGGTAGCTTAGAGAACAGTCTGTTGTAGTTAGCTTTAGAATTTACAGACAAACCTAACCCTGTATCCAGCTCCACTTTCAATTTTACACCAAACACATCTGTTGTGATCCCTTTAATTTCACAATCTGCTTCAGCAATGTTATGCAGTTCTAGGCATGACAGCACACCTTTTACTCTCTGTTGTCTGATTCAGTTTCACATTCAGTCAACTTGTGCACTTGTTTAGTTTTGTGTTTGAAGCGTTTCACTCTGTGTATTTTTTCTCTTTGGTTGTGCCTTTTGTCTGCCTTGCACACTCTCTCTATGTGACCTTGTCCGTGACACTTACTGCAATTTTTTTCTTTGAACCAACAGTCCTTTGTATCATGGAAGGAATTGCCACACGGATAACATTTTTGGGTTTTTGCACCACTCAGGGTCTGCACCACTTTGTGCATTTCATATTCTAAACTAAATAGAGCACTGATTTAGTTATGAACTGTTATTGTGAATATGGTTCAAGGGAAATTAAATATTTTGATACATATACAGTTTTATGCTACCTTAATCTAAAGAGAAAGAACGTGTAATATGTGGATCTGTTTCTTTTAGCACAATGACTCCCCTTAGCACTATTTATTGATTGATAACTTACCCATGCACATTCATCTGTTGTTCTCTCTCTGCAAAGTCAATAGACCAGTTAACCTCACCTCTGCGTGTGTGTTTTTATTTAATTGATATGTAGTTATACAGACACAACAGACTGTAAATGTATTTTCAAGTTAGGAAGGTTTTTTGGTGGTAACCCTGTGTTGCCCCTGTCCTTTGTCCGTTTCAAAGATGCCATTAGAGTCAATAACCACAGTACATTTTCTAGATAGTTCACTGCAGTAACTGGGTGTCATCAGTGAAGGGAATGATTGTTGATGGTGATTGATAGGGTGCCAATAAATTGAACTGCTTTATCTGTTTGATGTCAAACTTAATGAAAGTTATTGGCATTGAACTCGTCCAGGCAAGTGAAGAGTATTCACATGTACTTGCTAAAGCTGTGGGTGAAGAAGATTGCGGGAAGGGATTTAAGAAAATCTAATTGTAAATAAAAGAAACTGGAATGTATTTCTATTCAAGGATGATACCAATGTAATGAGGAGATTTTGCAAATGAAAGTCTGGATCAGATTGTGGTTCTTGTAATCCAGCCAGATCAGGCAATGAACATTTTAACTAGATACTCATTTTGTATATTCAAGTTCAATATATCTTTAGAATGTAATGAAGGAGAAATTAGCTATCTACCAGAGAGAAAAGCTAAGTAAAAAAGAATAATTAATAACTACAGTATCTTGAGTAGTTGTTCATTTTTTCTATGTTAGGTTGCTTTCCTCAATGAACTATTTCCTCCACAGTATCAAGCAGCATTTCCAAATAATGGAGTACCTTTGATTTCCCCAAGAATCTCCCCTGTATTGAGTCCAGCCATCTTCTCTTTCCAGTCCTTAGAGAGAAATTTCTCGACACAGGATGATTCTGTAGAGGGGAAAAATACATATTATTAAGAAGAAACATTACTGCTGAACAGTGAAAATATTTGGTGATCCTGTTAAGGCATTTGACCAACATCTGAAATAATGAACAGCCACATATTCTGCTAACAAAATGAATGCTTATGCTAAAGAGTAACTCTGTAAATTCCATTAATAATTGCCAAGACTTTCATTCCATTTGTCCATGTGTAAACCATGGGTTTCATGGACCTACAAAAGAAAGCAGCTTTTTGTCCAGACTAAATTGACAGTTAGGTGATAGTTATTAGAAACAGAACAGTGTCTGAGGTTGATCAGATGCATAGTGTTTGAGCCAGAACTTCATCAGATCCAGAAGTATTTGATTCTGATATTAGGACTCAAATAGAAAATAATCCACTCCCCAGTACTGACAATATTCCCTTCAACCAACACAAATATGCTACCTCTTACTATCATATTTGAAGGTTCAAGCATGGATTGATTCAAATTTGGCTACTTTATTAGGTATCTCTTATATTTAATAAAGTAGCCACTGTGCATATATTTACGGTCTTCTGTTGCTGTAGCCCATCCACTTCAAGGTTTGATGTGTTTTACATTCAGAGGTGTTCTATCTGTACACTGCTGTTGTAATACATTGTTATTCGAGTTACTATCACCTTCCTGTCAGCTTTAACCAAACTGGCCATTTTTCTCTCTCATTAACAAGGCACTTTTGCCCATGGAACTGCTGCTCAATGGATTTTTTCTTTTCGTGCCATTCTCTGTAAACTTGTCACAATGTGCGCTAACAATATTGGAACCCAAGTTTGGAGGAAAGATGGACTCTAATGTAGCGGCAGTGATGAGAGTTTATTCATAATAATTCCAAAGGAACATTGGTAGCTTAGCCAAGTGACATTGTGAGAAGTAACAGTCTCTAAACTAAAACCCCATGATTAGTGCTAATCGGGGATCCTCTTATGTAACACAGAATTACTCAGTCTATCAAAATAAACTTAGGCTTAAACAGAAAATACCAGGAGACTGCATTACAAAGAGTGAGTTACTCAAGGAAAACACAAGGAGCACCAAATGATTAGGAATTCTCATTAAATAACAATTAACCAGTTCAAGTGCTCTAAAAACCTCGGAGCCCAACACTCTCCAGCTCATTACAAAACTCTAGTGACCATTGTACTTGAAAATCCCAGGAACCTCAGCAGCTTCTGAGATACTACAACCACCTCATCCATCACCAACAATCATTCCACAATCAAAGTCACTTAGATCTCATTTCTTCTCTATTCTGATGTTTGCTCTGGATACAACTGAACCCCTTGACCTCTTGACCATGTTTGCATGCTTTTCGTCATAGAGTTGTTGTCTCACGATTGGCTGATTAGATATTTGCATCAACAAGGAGTACCAGTGTACCTAATGAAGTGGCCACTGAGTGTACATTTCACATCACTATGGATGCAAAACATTATCCTATCAGCTGTTAGATGGAGCAGTATTATTCAGCAAATTAAATGCCACAAAGGCTTCACTTTCTCTTCAACATTACTTTCTACTTTTTTTTACGCCAAGTCAGTTTTCACATTGACTTGTCTTTCATTCTATGAGCCTTGATCATTTTTGAAAGCTTGCATTTTGAATTTCATCAAATCTCCTTCTAAAAATCTGTAACTGAAAAAGCACCTGCACATTTAGTTACCTGCTCGAAGAATTCTAGTGAATTTGTGAGGCATGAACTATTGCCTCCTAAATCTATGATGACTATTCCTTTATTCTTTAAGTGAACACTGATAGCATCTCATAAAATCCTCTCAACCATTTTTCCCATTATGAATGTTAAGTGAACCTGCTGTTATTCCTTAATTCATCTCTTGTTCTTTTTCTTTATATTGATGAATAACATCCACCATTCCCTCATCTTAAACTATAATTCCATTATGCAGTGCCTACAAAACATTAATCAGAGACCTTTACATATCCTTTGAGTTGCTGAGACATATTTATCTGCTCCAGGTATCTGAAACAGAAGTAAAATCTTCAAGTTCCTATATTAGAGATGCTTCGCTAATATCCACACATAGATTGATGAATCAAAATAACTCACATTTGACAAAAGTCTTTGTTTGTATAAAAGGAATGAGGAATTAATGAAACACATGACATTTATTGATCCTTTGTAACATTTTAACTCCATTCAACATTTGAAGGGGCTATCAGAGAATTTTCTCTCCATTCACATCCTGTAACTATCAAAATGTCTAAGTTTCTCTCATTATTACCAACACCCCTTACTCTACCTGTGCACCAACTTTTTTCTTATATGCAGTTTAATTACCCTAAATGAAATGGTTGTTTTACCAGCCTTCTCCATTCTACCACGATGTCTAGTTCTGGGTGACATGTCCACATAATGAATATCAACCCACTAACATAATTTCCATTAAATAGCAAATCTTTGTTTGAATCTCAATGGCGTATGTCAGAAGACTATCTAACTGTGAAAGCCTTCACCACAGAATCTAACCCTGACACATCACGACATGTGTATACAATTCTAGGAAGAATTTTTAAATATTATGTTCCTATTTTGTCACCTACAATCCAGCAAATCCTCTGTACTTTTCATATTTGGCCTTTAGCATCTCTGCTCCATCTTTCAAAAGTAGAATTTCACATTGGCCAACCATTTTAATTCTTATCCCCATTCCATGGCCTCCTCTTTTGTCATGATGGGGCCACTCTCAGTGTGTAGAAGCAATACCTCATACTCTATCTAGGAAGCCTGCAACCTATTGGCATGAACATCGATTTCTCTGTCTGGTAATTTTTTCCCTCCTCTTCTAATCCACACTCTGGCCTCTTACCTTTTCTCATCCTCTGGCTACCACATCCTTCTGGTGCCCCTCCTTCTTCCATTTCTCCCACGGTCCACTCTTCTCTCCTATCAAATTCCCCCTTCTCCAGTCCTTTACCTTTTCCACCCACCTGGCTTCAGAAATCAGTTTCTGGTTCAGGGGTTCCCAAGCTATTTTTATGCCATGGACCAATACCATTAAGCAAGAGGTTCGTGAACCCCAAGTTGGGAAACCTGTTCTAACACTATCCTCCTTCCCCTCCCCCACCTTTTTATTCTGATGTCATCCCACTTTCTTTCTAGTCCTGAAGAAGGATCTCGACCCGAAATGTTGACTTCATTTCTGAATACACTGCCTGACCTGCTCAGTCCCATACATGCTGCCTGGCCTGCTGAGTTCCTCCAGCATTTTGTGTGTGTTCCTCTGAATTTCCAGCATCTGCAGAACCACTTGTGTTTTTGACTTCTAGATTATTTCTGACTCTTCATTGAGCTATCATAACCCCGACTCTTATTTTTCTAACAGAGTCTCTTTTTTTTAAAAAAAAAGGAAGGCTTCCAAAGATAAAACTCAATTTTCTTCAATTATTTTACCTCCTAGTTTAAATTGCAAGTTCAAATTTCAAAGTACATATGTGTCACCGTATACTACTCTCAGATTCATTCTCTTGGAGGCATTCACAGCAGAACAAAGAAATACAATAAAATCGGTGCAAAACTGCAGAGAAAGACTGACAAGTAAACCATGGGTGCGAAAGAAGACAAAATATGCAAATACAAAAAAAGACAATAAATTAAAAAAAATACCGAGAACAAAAGTTACAGAGGCCTTGAAAGTGAGTCCAGAGGTCGTGTTCAGTGTTGAGGTGATTGAAGTTATCCATGTTGGTTCAGGAGCCTGATGGTTGAAGGGTAATAACTATATCTGAACCTGGTGACATGGGACCTTATGCTCCTGTACTTCCCAAGTGATGGCAGCAGTGAAAAGAGAGCATGGTCCAGATGGTAGGGAACATTGATCCTTCCTTGTGGCAGTGCTCACTGTAGATGTGCTCAATGGCAGCTCAATGTGATCGACTTGGGCTGTATCCACTAATTTTTGTAAGCTTTGCCAATTTTGGGCTTTGGCGTTTCCATGCCAGTTTGGGACGCAACCAGTCAGGATATTTTCCATTCTGCATCTACAGAAGCTTGTTGAAATTTTGGATGACGTGTCAAATCTGCACAAATCTCTAAGAAAGTAGAGGTGCTTCAGTGCTTTCTTTGTAAAGTCATTTATGTGGGAGTTCTTGGACAAATCTGTCAAAAAGATAAAGCCAAGGAGTTTAAAGTTACTGACCCTCTCCACATCTGAACCTCTAATGAGCACTGGCTCAAAGACCTCTGGTTTCTTCCACCACCTAGATCATTTCCTCTTTCTCTTTGCCAGTCCGTGAAATTCAATCAGGAGTTTGTTGACTGAATGTTCCTTTGTCATTGACAAGGAATTTTTTTTCATTTTAATAAAGGTTGGAGAGACAGAATTTGTGTGGCAGCAACTATTTAAGACCCTTGGTTAACTTGCAGTTCCAGATGAATATTTATTTGTAAGACGATTATGGACATGAGATTTCTTGTTATCAATCAGTATTAGTTTGTATTGAAAGCTAAAACCATGGATTGTTTTAAATAGCACTTCCAATCAGGGTAAAGCATTCCATTAATCAATAGTAATATACACAAGCTATCAAAATAGTTCCAGAAATCTAGAAAATTTAAAATAATTTCCAAAAATAAAACACTCTTGAGTGCAGGAATTAGCTATTAAAATTAATGTTCATATTTTGTGAGAAAGTTCGCATTCATTTTTGCTTTCCTTTGTAGAAGTTATTTCTGTTTGTAAAGCAGTGATGTCTATTGACTGTTTCCCAAATATACCAGTGAATATCATCATAAATGGAATTAAGATCTTGAATTCCATGTTGTATATATTTTTAATGGATTTGACCTAAATGATCATCTCTGATCTTAACCCCACAACGCCAATTTTCTTCCAAGGAACGCTGACCCATTCCAGGTATGTGTTTGTGCGGTTTTGTCACCCTTCCAATGCTTTATCTCAGTGACCCTTTCCTTAGCGTAAACCTATAAACTGACTAACACCTGGCTAATCAAATTGCAATGATTAAGAACCCAAACCTCTACATAACTAGCATGCACATTCCTGTGAGAATTGCTGGAAAGTGAAAGAAGGCTTGAAATCTGAACAGACTTAACAGACCTATGACCATCCTGTTAGACCAGGGGTTCACAACCTGGTGTCCACAGACCCCTTGTTTAACGGTATTGGTCCATGGCATAAAAAAGTTTGGGAACCCCTGCTCTAGACTAAGGCAAAAGCACTTTTCCTGCTTATAGTCTCACTGAAACATGGTGACAGCAAAACACTTCACTTCCCACTTCAGCATTCGGCATGATGTCAGATGGTAGTAGTCTCCATAAGATTGGTTGAAGAAGTAGGTTTTTAGAAGATTTTTAAAAAGGAAGCTCGAGGTGACAAGTTTGAGTAATTCTAGTGCCTAGAAGTCAAGTTATTGGAGACTCTGCTACCAGTGGAAGGTTAAGACGTTGCACAGAAGGTCTACATCTTGACATAAAATCTTGGGTGGATGTAGGGCCACAACATGTAGGCAATGGTTCTTGTATGCAAGTAGCTGAATCTTACTCAAAAGGCTCAGGGTTCTTACAACTGCAAGGAAAAGGGCACAGACAAATCAGATTTCTCAGAATCAGGTGTATTATCACTGTCTTGTATGATATGGTTCCTTGAGGTTGCAATAGCTGGGGATGGTAATGGGAACAAGCTCCCACTACCTATTAAATGCTTCCAAAGTCATGCATCTCAAATAGCCTCTGACAACCAAGTCCAGCTCCCGGCCTTCACGTGTGCCTTCGCTACTAAGCCTGGCGGAACAGTTTCTACTGACGGAAGGGGCAAAGGTGGGTTACTGGCACCTTAAAACCAGTTGCTCTGGGCAGATGGGGATCATCAGCCATGGTTGGCAGCTCATCTAAAAGAAGGAAAACTCTGATCTCAAAGCTCTACTGCCTTGAAGCTGCATGCACTCATGGGGAAGGCTTCGGGAGTAAACCCCAAGGGAAAAATCTGGAGCTGGATTCCTTAATGCAGTCCTGCTTTCAGTTCAACATTGACTGGTAATTCCTGCAATACTGCTGATAGCAAACTGTATCAGATTCTGCTGTTCCTTTGGATTCATCAGATGCGTAGAGAGGGGGAGTTTGGTACATGGACAAAAGCCTGCTCTGCATATCGCACAGCCCAGGCTTGAGTATCTAGACAGCTAGGACAAAATATCCATGGATGACAATGACTAACAGAAGCCTACACTATGTGTATGATGTGAAGTTGGTTATTTTGTGGCAGTGGTACAGAGGAAAGACATAAATTTCCATAGATAACAAAACAAATGGTGGAAAAAAAAGTATTACAAGGAAGTGTTCATGGACTATTCAGACATCTGATGGCAGGGGAGGGGGGAAGAGGGCAAGAAGCTGTCTCTGTAAGTTGATAAAAAGGTCAGTTTGGAGAATGTGGACTATTCTTGCAGGAATGTGTTTTGCAACGACTCCTTCAGCCAACACTACCTCTATAACTCTGGGTGGCTGAAAGGTCTCACCTGGTCTTATTAATGTTAAGACCCAGAGCAGATGGTTGAATCTGGCATCCCTACATCTACCACTTACTCTTCCCCCCCCCCCACCCCCACCACATCCCCACCCTGGATTCTGCTTGCACATGCAGGGCTTTGGAGATAACGAAGGGGATTTGAAATTTCATGTTTTGGGAAAAGGTCACCAAGGACAAGGGAACAGGCAAGCTAAGGAATGTGGATCTCTGAGGAGACATGAACGTTACTCAATCTAGGAGTGACAAAAGCTTCCAAAAATTATTGGCAGAGGTTGTGGAAACACTACTTGTCAAGGAAAGAATGTGGGGTCAGAGCAGAGAGCCAAGGGGCCAGAGAGAAGACAAGGGTAACAGACCAAGAACTGAATCTTACATAAAAGGCTACAACTATTACAATAGTATTCTATAATATTAACTATTACTGCTATAAGAATCAGAATCAGGTTTAATATCATTGGCTTATGTCATGACTTTTTTGTCTTTGCAGTACTTAATAATAGAAAAAAGGTGAATTGCAGTGTATGTGTGTGTGTGTATATATATATATATATATATATATATATATATATATATATACACACATATCCATATATATACATATCTATATATCTATATATAGATAGATAACAGTCAAATAAGTGGAAAAATAGAAATAAGAATGTCGTGAAATAGTGTTCATGGGCTCAATGTCCATTAGATGGCAGAGGGGAAGAAGCCCTTTCTGAATCGTTGAGTGTGTGCCTTCAAGCTTCTGTACCTCCTTCCTGATGGTATCAATGAGAATAAGGCATGACCTGGGCGATGGGGGTCCTTAATGATGGACACCACTTTTTGAGGCATCGCTCCTTGAAGATGTCCTGGATGCTATGGAGGCGAGTGACCATGATGGAGATGACTAAGTTTACAATTCTCTGCAGCTTATTTCGATTCTGTGCCATAACCAGCACTCCCTCGCCTCAAACCAGACAGTGGTGCAGCCAGTTAGGATGCTCTCCACGGTAAAATTATTAGTACTAGTATGTAATATTAACTATTATATAATAGACAGAACAGTATTGCTGCCAAGAGACTGGAGTTACTGTCTGAGGAGGTGGAGATAGTGCAATGGTTCTCGTTTTCCTGATGCTGAACTGGAGGAGGTTATGACTTATCCAGTCCTGAATATCCGACAAGGAGATTGGGGGCTTGATAATACCCCAACATATGTACCCAACATATTGATGCATCTACAAAGAAAGCATGACAGTGGTTATATTTCATTAGGGGTTTGAGGAGATTTGGTATGTAACCAATGATACTTGCAAATTTGCACTGTGGAGAGCATTCTGACTGGCTGCATCACTGTCTGGTATGGGGGATGGGCGTGGGGGGTGCATTTGTGGCACAGGTTCAAAATAAGTTGCAGAGAGTTGTAAACTTAGTCAGCACCATCATGGACACTAGCCTCCATAGTATCCAGGACATCTTCAAAGAGCGGTGCCTTAAAAAGGAGACACCCACCTTTAGCAACTGCCATTGCCCAGGTCATGCCTTGTCCTCATTGCTACCATCAGGGAGGAGGTACAGAAGGCTGAAGACACACATTCAATGATTCAGGAACAACTTCTTCTCCTCTGCCATCGTCTTCTGAATGGAAACACAAAATAAAACACAAAACCTACCACCCCACCAGCCTCCGGATCCAGCACATTATCCTCCGCAACTTCTGCCGCCTTCAACAGGACCCCACCACTAAACACATAATTCCCTCTCCACCCCTCTCCTCTTTCCGCAGGGATCGGTCCCTCCGCGACTCCCTTATCCACACGTCCATCCCCACTGATTTCCCACCTGGCACGTATCCCTGTAAGCCTAAGTGCTACACCTGTCCCTACACCTCATCTCTTGCAACCATTCAGGGCTCCAAACAGTCCTTCCAAGTGAGGCAACACTTCACTTGTGAGTTTGTTGCGGTCATCTATTGCATCCGGTGCTCCTGGTGCGGCCTCCTCTACATCAGTGAAACCCAACGCAGATTAGGGGACCACTTCGTTGAGCACCTCCACTCTGTCCGCCACAACAGACAGGATCTCCCGGTAGCCACCCACTTCAACTCTGCTTCCCATTCCCATTCGGATATGTTCATACATGGCCTCCTCTACTGCCATGATGAGGCTAAACTCAGGTTGGTGGAGCAACACCTCATATACCGTCTAGGTAGTTTCCAGCCCCTTGGTATGAACACAGAATTCTCCAACTTCTGGTAATTCCCTCCCCCTCCCTTCCTCTATCCCTATTTCACTCTGCCCCCTCCCTCAGCTCCCTCATGGTTCCACCTCCTTCTACTACCACCCATTGTTTTCAAGGGCTATGATGTCAATGCTTCCCCACCCCCACCCCTTTGTCTTTCAAATTACTGGTCTTTCAACTGACGCTACAAGCATTCTTCAAATCCTTCCCCATCTTTCATTCTTCAGTCCTGACGAAGGGTTCCGGCCCAAAACATCAACTCATCGTTTCTGACTGATGCTGCCCGACCTGCTGAGTTCATCTAGTGTACTGAAAGTGTTGCTTTGGTCTTCTGAATGGACATTGAACCCATGAATGCTACCTCACTACTTTTTTATTTCTATATTTCCAATTCTTATTTAACTATTTTTAATAATAGTAATTCACATTTTTTTCCAGTTTTATATATTGTATTGTACTGGTTCCACAAAGACAATCAATTTCATGACATATGCTGATGATATCAAACCTGATTCTTATTAGGAAAGTATAGCTGGGTGTCACACATTGATGCACTATCAATTACTCCAAAAGACTGGAAGTAGAGTAAATACTGAAAGGCTTTTATTAACAGTAAATGGACCAACGTCCATGCTGAGTATCTGTCCTGGACTGAGGGAGCAACAGTGACACAATCGCCTTTATTCAGGGATCTGTGGGAGAAGCCACAGGAGCAGTCAGCAGAGGGGCGTGTCCAGGCATGTCCAGACAGGTAACCCAGTTACAACCTATATATATATGGTTTACCACACACACCATACCTGTAACAATAATGCCACAAACTCAGGATCAGTCCTTGTCCCTATGGCTTAGTACCACATATAGCACTACATTTTCCCACTCAATTTAAATGTTCCTTTTGCTTCCAAAAATGTTGTTAAATATCCTTGCTTATCTTTCATCTGCACGTAACTTGTCTCATTTCCCCATCACCGAAGAATGGGATTTGTCATGCAGTTTTAGGTCAGGAGACCAAAAAAACGTCTTACAAAAAAAAAATCAATGATCACATTCTCATAATAAATAATTGGTTCTACAGTTTTGGAAAATTATGCACTCATTGTTTAGAACATTCAGTCTCTGCTGTCTTATTGATACAGTTTGCAGTTTATTCAAAGATGAAGAGCTATCTCGGGCTGACAGCTTTAGAAAGGTAGATCAGAAGACTGCCTGCACTGATAAGCAGCACTACAAAGGAAATGTTAAAGTGAGCACTAGGTAAAAGATGACATGAAGTACACACTATCAGAACCCAGCAATGAAAACAATTAACATGTCTTCTCACTGCAATGAATCATTGCTGGAATTCCATTTTCTGTTGCAAGGACTGTGATAAAGAGCATGTTGCTAACTACCAGACCCTGGGCTCTGAAGTCGTCTTCGAAGCTAGGGGTCAGCTTGTTCTCATCAAGATGAACTTTTTCAAGCACAGTCTGGCATGTTTTTTTTTGACAGCACAGATCAGTGCCGGGACCCAGATATCAAAAACTAAAATAGAAGATCAAAGAATGCTTACCAAAGCCTGTGTGCATCCCCATTAAAAAATACATGCAATATTGCATAAATAAATTGACTCGCGACCTTTATCCTGTTGGGGGGTACTGGTGGATAGCCTTGGCCTATAAATCTGGAATCAAGGAACAATTGCACTCTATATTTGGCTTCACTCCACTTGAACATGAAAGGTTATCGTGTCCAACCGTGTCATATGGCAAGAAATGACTTGTCCAGAAATTAAAGAATCTCATGACCATGAGATAGATTTGTGTTTTACATCATTTTGTTTGTGAATCTGTAAAAATATCCATGTGATATTGTATTTCCTGTTACTTGAATTCTTAATGAAAAATATTGAAAGTACTTCATGAACAAAATGGTGTGCAGAAGAAAACTCAGAGGATATCCAATAAAACTATTTGTGCCTCCTTTATTAATATAGAACTTAATAGCCCAGATTAAAATGGGTCGACTTGACATCATTTTGAGATTCACTACCAACAGATACAACAATGGCATATAAAACACTGTCCTCCAAAACTAGATAGCTGCAACTTTCAATGACTTTCACAACTTGATAAAATGCACTTGTTTCTTGTCAGAGAACTTGTCTGTTCTTCCAAGAACAACAGAACACACACCAGTCCTTGTCGAGGAACCAGCAGTGGGAAGCGTGAACAGTTTAAAGTTCCTGGGTGTCAACATCTCTGAAGATCTATCCTGGTCCAACAAATTGATGCAATCACAAAGAAGGCATGACAGTGGCTATATTACATATAGAGTTTGAGGAGTTGAGGAGGCTTGGTATGTCATCAAAGACTCTCACATATTTCTACCAATAGTCCATGGGGAGCATTGTAACTGGTTGCATCACCATCATGTATGGAGGTGCCGCTGTTCAGGATTGTGAAAAGCTGCAGAAAGTTGCAAACTCAATCAGCTCCACCATGGGCACTTCCCAGCATCAAGAACATCTTCAAAAGGCGATACCTCAAAATGCGGCATCCATCATTAAGGGCCCCATCACCTAAGGCATGCTCTCTTCTCGTTGCTACCGTCAAGGAGAGGGTACAGGAGTCTGGCTCAGTGTTTTAGGAATAGCTTCTTCCCCTCTGCCGTCAGATTTCTAAATGGACAATGAACTCACGTGCACCACCACACAAATTTTTTGCTCTCTTTTGTACTAACATAATTCAAATTATAAATCTATTTCTTATTGTAAGTTACAGTTTAGTATTATCACGTATTCAATTGTACTGCTGTTGCAAAACAACAAATTTCACAATATATGCCAACGATATTAAATCTGATTCTGATTTAAAGAAGTGATCAAATTCATGGCAACCCTTCAAATCAGGCTGCTCCTTTACACTTCCCACAACCTCCGCTGTTCCCACACACCTGGCAGCAAGTAGTTCTAGAGAAAGTCCCTCTATGTGGGAATATTCCCCTTTACAATGGGGACCTTGGGTGAAGAGTACAGCACAGCTCTATCCCATTGTGTCAGTGGCTTACAGGCCACCTGTCATTTCTACTTGAAGTGGTGTTCCTCAGGTTCTGACTGTGCTTCAGCTCCGTATCCCTAATCTTTTGGCATCCAGCATGCAAGAGGGGAACAGTCCATCAAGAGATCTCTCCATCAGTCTAGACAAGGCTTGGCTGAGAAGGACATAGGCATGTCCTTCCAAGCCGATTATCTGCTCCTCTTCCAAGCTTACATTCCACCTCTGTGTCCTTAGAGAGGGAGTGTGTGACATTTGTTGATTCGTGGAGGCCTTCCAAAAACATTGGGCACCATAGTCCCGCCATCATTTTGTGTGTTACCACAGAGGTTTGAGTGAATCCTGGACCATGAGTATAATATTTTAATTTAGGTATTTTGCTGATGCTTTAAATAAATATTAAAATTAAAACAAAAAGGAAATACACATAAAATAGGGATCTTCAGATAAAGACCAAAAACCCCTTCAAAACATATATAAACATTATGTGCATTCTCTGCAGCATCACACATACTTTGTGACCTCATGTGCAACAGTTAAAGCTCCTCACTAATCAATAAGCTATAGAAAAGTAATATTATAGGCAGCTTTGGTAACACTGGGATATAGACTTCAGTTTAAAAATTGATCTCAACGACGTGCCAAAAGGAAAGGGAACTACCCCATAGAAAATGAGGCTGAATCCATGGCAGCATTTTTAATCCTTGTACAAGTAAAAACAGACAGGATAACAAGATTAGTCACCAACATCAAACATGCCATTTCCAGGTCAATGTCTGCTTGGGAACATGGAAGATTAATTTCAGTCACGAGTTGTTACTGTTATACAGTATATGTTACAGCGCAGAAGAATTGTAACCAGTGGAGTGAGAAAGTGAATGTTGAGAGTTAGCCACAACTGGCTTTTCAAGAAAGGGACTGGTCACTAGCTATTATATACTTGACTTTACCTCAGTGCAACAGCTTCAGGAATGACACAGAGCATTATGCATGAACGGCAATTTGCAATTTGATCTGTAAACGTACTCTGGCTCAGGTACAGGAATCACAGATGGGACTCTGCAGTCCTTGTACGAACTGAGGCCATCAATTTATTCCTGGCTTTACTACCTGATCTCTCATTAGCTAGTTGAAGAGCGAAAGCTACAGAACCTAGACAGTAACATGATGGTCAAAATTCTGCACTGGATTCCAGTTCAAGTGTTTGAAGTTAGCTGCTCAGAATTACAACAAACTAAACTGCAGAAAACGTGGCTAAACTTACAACCTGTCCCATAATAAGTAGGCAAGGTATAAATGATTTTTCAGCTTTGTTATTTAGGTTTGAGGACAATTGTCGTAGTCAATCAATCCTCCTGCAAATCTTTCTCAATTACCATCACTTGATGTTATTTTCCATTATGCATTGTCCATGGGTGAATCTATACAAAAGTTGTGCTATGGTTTCTATCATCTATCGCAAGGCAAATACCTGCTGGCACCGGATCAAAATAAATCTGGAAGTTAAGTCTCTCAAAGCAGCTAGTACTGGAAGAAATAAATGGCAAAATCACCAACAGTTTTATGTAATACCATCATGATTGTGGTATAACGCCATGTAAGATTTCAATTTCAACAGCAGCCCATAACATCAATTTCTTCTGCTTGCGGCATCTTCATAACGCAGCACAGTTTAAAAGAGTTTCAAAGCTGAAGCCACCCCCCCCCAAAAATTGTTCTTCATACTTTGTTTGAAAATGTAAAGAGTGAACAATTTTATAGGTCACAGTAATATAAACATGAACAGTGGACATTTTTGACAAACTCTCATTTAGTTTAGAACACTGATATTTAAAAAATGAAGAAATGGCTATAACACCTTTGACAAAACTGAGAATTACTTCTACAAGTGTAGTACTGAACCCAGTGTATCATTTTGGGAGGTGACCATCTGTTCATTTTAATAATTTAAATTTAGACAGAAATAGGGTTTCTTTAATCTACTTCACCTTAACCAGTGGTTCAAACAGAAAGGCCAAATTATTTCCCACATTTACACAGGGACCCATTTGGTGGTTCATCATCATGTCTTCTCAGTTTCAAGGAAAGCAGGTGCAAACAGCATTTGGAATAACTACTGTTGTCCTATGTCAAACAGGGTAAAAAGTGTTCATCGTTGACCACTGGGCACGCTCCTCACAGGCACACGAACAAGCCAGTGAGATCTGATGTCTGAAATCTGGCACAAGGCTCAAGGACTACTCAGCAGTGATCCGTGTCCTCCTGTCAATTTCAGTAGTGTGGGCCACATGTAGCAGGCAACTCAGGGCTCTACAACGTCTTCCAAACCCACATCAGTTTTCTTTCCCAGGCCAACCTACCCATTATTGAGGCTTGAATTACACCTGGTTAGTTCTTATAAATGATCCGCATAGGTCATAAACCGGATGCCAGACTCTGTAAACAGGCGCTTGTAGTTCCATCACAGAGAGGGAGATGACTAGGAGGACAGAGGAAATGGCACAAGCTTTTTCAAAGGTTGCCTCATCCTTGCCAATTCATGGGAACCTCTTTGCTTGAAGAGTAGTATCCAACTTCTTTTTTGATTGGTTTGGTCTGATTTCAAGGCTTTCACTGGGTAAATAAGTAATTTTGAAAATAATCCACATATCTTTTTGAACAGAAACTGCTTAACCTATTATCTTACAATTTCTTTAAGTTAAAAATATAACCCACTGCTGGTGTCTAGGGATGATAGGTTGAGGAGTTTGTATATCATACAATGTCTTTTGATTGCAAATAGACAAAACATGACTAATTCCTAGTGGTATTGTGAAATGGATATACTGCGTCACCTATCAATAATAATTCCCATCTGTATGGCAATCAAAGCACAAGGAGCACTGTTTTGAATGTATTTAATTGCCCTAACGCTTTCTTGTTGAATATTTCAAAAAAAGACAACAGGGAATGCAGAAAAGACAGAGAAGCATATTCAAATTTAGATGCAGTTCCCCTGGCAGCGGCAGTCTGGATGCTGTGGCTTTGCTGCCAACAACAACAACCATCTCATATGATACTTCCACCAGCAGCTTCAATGGAAGCCCTTTCAGCTGGCTCACAATGCAAGCAGCCATTATCATCTGTCACCTGCCACTTTATCCAA
Organism: Mobula birostris; assembly: GCF_030028105.1. Taxonomy (NCBI): domain Eukaryota; kingdom Metazoa; phylum Chordata; class Chondrichthyes; order Myliobatiformes; family Myliobatidae; genus Mobula; species Mobula birostris. Next base: position 72,143,590 of record NC_092380.1, on the reverse strand, counting down.
TAGTTTTCACATCATTGCCTTGCATAAACCTTCCCCAATTAGGCTAAAAGAAGCCAGAAACATAGGGTACAATCATATCTTCTGAATTTCTCTAAATGCTGAAACACTATAGTACCAAGAGCTTTTATTATAAAAAACTACCACTTCTGCATTGCTTAGTAATAACGGGAAAGTGACTAAGCTTTCATCGAGGCCTCCAGTGCTATCTCTGTGGTATCTGCATATTTTCTCTGTGATTGTGATTTCCCCCGGATGCTTTGCTTTCTCCCACATCCCAAAGGTGTGCTGATTAGTAGAGTGACTGGTTACTGCAAATTGGCCCTAGTGTAGATGGGTGGGAGGTGCACCAAGGTGAGCAGCTGATGGATTTCAGGGAGATATATATGGAGGAATGGAATGACGTGATTGCTATGGAATTGGTATAGCTTCAATCGGCCAAATGGACTCCTTCAGTGAAACAGAAAATCTCTACGTAACCTCAACAGACAGAAAATGCTGGAGGAACTATCTATCTATGGAAAAGAGTACATAGTCAACTTTTTAGGTTGAGACCCTTCAAACGGACTGGAAAGGAAGGGGCTAGTGTCAGGGTCTCTATTTAAGATGCATTTTTCTTCGATCATATAGGTTGCCCAAAGGTTCTTATTCCTGATTCCACTCAGTGAGAAAATGTGTTGTAAGTGCATTTTAATGAGTGTCATTTCCGCCTTACCTATGAGGTGCTGAACCAAATACAATGCCCTTTGTAGGATTTATGGTTCTATGGTTATCACCTGTGCATGGTAATCTGTCAATTGTGTATCTATATAGCTCACTTTAACACCTCACTTTTCAATGACCTGAAGCTCACTTCATTTTCTGAGCTATGGTTTTACTTTAAATGTACTCTCTTTGAAAGGTGATTTTAAATAGTTAGACTTCAGTGTTGGCGCGTGGCCAAGTGGTTAAGGCGTTCATCTAGTGATTTGAAGGTTGCTAGTTCAACCTAGTCCTTCAGCAAGGCACTTAACCACACATTGCTCTGTGACGACACCGGTGCCAAGCTGTATGGGTCCTAGTGCCCTTTCCTTGGACAACATTGGTGGCATGTAGAGGGGAGACTTGCAGCATGGACAACTGCTGGCCTTCCATACAACCATGCACAGGCCTGCTCCCTGGAAACCTTCCAAGGTGCAAATCCATGGTCTCATGAGACTAACGGATGCCTATAAAGACTTCAGCTGACTTTGGATGATGAAAAATCTACGTTCTGCTTCACATGCAGTGAGAATGTCATCTGAAGCAACGTGCAACAACGTGAACTCAGACCAGTTCAGGCATGCTCGACGCAGGCTCTCATGGTCTGAGTCGACGTTCCCTCCCATAGGAAGGTAAATAGTAGACTTTTGGACCGAGACCCTTCATTAAGGCTGGAAAGGAAGGGGGCAGAAGCCAGAATAAGAAGGTGGGGAGAGGGAAAGGAATACAAACTGGCAGGTGATAACTGAGCCAAGGTGAGGGTGTGTGGTGGAGTGGGATGAAGTAAAATAGGAGGGGATAGGTTGAAGAATTAAGGGACTGGAGAAGGAAGAACCTAATAGGGGAGGATAATGGACTATACAAGAAAGGGAAGGAGGAGGGACCGCAGAGGGAGGTGATGGATAGGTGAGGGGAAGAGAAGGGGTAAGAGGGGAGCCAGAATGGGAAATGGAAAAACAGACAGGGGGTGGGGAGGGACAAATTGCTGAAGTAAGAGTAATAAACATTCATGCTATCAAGTTAGAGGCTATTCAGATGGAATGTGAGATTCTGTTCCTCCAGACTATGGCTACATCCACACTACGCTGGATAATTTTGAAAACTAAGCTTTTTCTCTTCATTTTGACCTTCCATCCACACTGAAATGGCGTTTTCTGCCCCTAAAAATGGAGATTTTCAGAAATGGACTCCAGAGTGAATAAATCTGAAAACGCTTAATATCCGTTGCAGTGTGTACGGGGTAACCGGAGCTTTTTAAAACCGCTGTCATGACATGCCGGAACAAATGGCGGCAGCCCGGCATTTCATTGTTTTCTTCTTATTCTTCTTCTTCTTATTATTATTATTATTATTATTATTACTACTTTATTGTCGCCAAACAATTGATACTAGAGTGTACAATCATCACAGGGATATTTGATTCTGCGCTTCGCAGAACCTAACAATTTCAGAACAGACAGCAACGACACTGAAGCCAGAAGAGTTAGAAATGTACTCACCAAATACTTTGACCCATAGCTTACTGAATAATTAAGTATACTCACTTTGCCTTGTTTTCTGTCCTTGCTTGTATGAAGTTAAGTACAGAAACCACCCCCCACCCCCGCCCCGCCACCTCCAGTTTAAATTCCATGCGATCAAGAACCAAGAACCAAGGTTATTTACCTACTTATGCAAGTACTTCTCTGACAATAGATGTGTAACAGCCTAATGTAACGTTGTATGGAAATACAAGATGACACTGATGCAGATATGTTTTATACATTTAACAAGGTGCTTTGTTAATGCAACAGAGTTAGTCAGTTTTTCAATGTTCGTCGTCAGCCGGGTCATACTGTCCGTGAACTCCCTGTCGGTTGCTTCCATACACTCCAGTATTTGATTTTTTTAAGTTTTAAGTCCTCCTGCGTGAGAGCCAAGAGCAACTCCTTTAAAGTTTTCCTACTCCGTAACTGGACAAACGCGCACTAAGTATACTGTTTCCTCTTCGTTTGTTTTCTGTGTGTCCTGCGCATGCCCAGTAGGAGGAGATTCGCCCAAATATCCATCTGATGTGAACAGAGATATTCTGAAAAACGCTTAGTGTGGACGCCTGTCGTTTTTACTCGATAGCGGCATTTTCAAAATTATCCGGCGTAGTGTGGACGTAGCCTAAGTGGTCTTATTGTGACAGTAGAGGGTTCATGGACAGGCATGTCAGAAAGGAAATAGGAAGTGGGGTTGAAATGCATGGCCACTGAGAGAACTTACCTTTTGCAGCAGACAGACCTGCAAAAGGTGCTCAATGAGGTGGTCCCCCGATTTACGTCAGGTCTCACTGATGTCTCTTTGTGATTTCTATAAATGACTTGGGTGAGTAAGTGGAAGGAAGGATTAGTAAGATTGCAGGTGTCACAAAAATTGCAAGTGTTGTGGACAGTGTAGAAGGCTGTAGATTACAACAGGATGCCGGGCTGAGCTGAGAAATGCCAGCTGGAGTTAAATCCAGAAAAGGGGGAAATGATGCACTTTAGAAGGTCAAACTTGAAGAGAGAATATGGATTCTCGGGATTCTTGTGGAAAAACAGAGGGAGTCCATGTCCATAGACCCCTCAAAGTTGCTGTGCAAGTTGATAGGGTGGCTAAGAAGGTGTATGGTGTGTTGGTTTTCATTAGTTGGGAGATTGAGTTTAAAAGCCACAAGGATGAAGATTGGCTGCTGCATTGTCTGTAATCAAATGACCTTTCAACACACTCAATATTTCAGCCACCCACATAAAAAAAAATTGTCTTTTGAACATAGTTTAGAGGGCATCTAAGGGGCATTCTAATGGAGTTTACATTTTTATGATATGGGAGTTAAGGAGATATGGGAGAAAGGCAAAGAAATTGGATAAAGGCATTGAAAAGAATCATTCAAAATGTAAATATTAGAACTTTTTAGTTCATATTTTCCATTTGAAGGATAGATGTGGTTACATCTAAATTTAATGCTCTTACTTGGTAAAATATCCATGTATTTCAACTTTTTTATGCAAACTTTAAATATTAGGCTGTGCAGAAGATGAATAGGGTAATGCTGTTACATTTACAATAGAGTGTTGTGGCTGAATGAATCCCAACTATTAAAACTGAACATAAAATATAAGTTCTTAGCATTAAAGGCATCACCCAAGTGATTTATTGGTTCCAGTCAAAAAAGAATTACAGTCCATAATTCAGGTCTACATCTGTACTTAATTCAAACAAAGCTATAGCACTAAATTTAAATTCATAGTTTTATAAATACAAATGACAGAACCTTATAAATAAGAGGAACTGCCTGGGAGACATAATTTAACTTTAAATGGTTTAAACTCTTGAATTGTTAGACATTAAAGCTTATTTTTCTAATAATAGGGATTTATGCACTGGATAAAATGTCTCCAAAAGCAGCTGGTTGCTGCCATGGTGACCTGCCTCTTGGTTCCAACAAATGACTGTATTTCTTCCCATATAAGACGAAATTGACATAAATATCAACACAAATGCTCCATCAGAAGGAGTCCTGGTTTTGCAAGCATCTGATCATCAGGAATGCACCAACTGCTTCAGATAATCCAGTGCCAGCTCAGGTTGTGCACCGCACTCCCCCTGGGGAGTGGCCACATCCAGGCCTGATCCTCATTTTTCATTCTTCACTCCCCACACTCAAGACATTTGACTGCTGAAAAGAAAATCATTGTACAGCAAGTGATGCATGGCTGGGTTTATTTATTTCTCAGAAATAACATAACCCAGACACAATTAGCCCTCTGACCCCTGGGCCTATTGTAAATGACCAAGACTGCACAGTGAGGAAAACAGAGAGAAAATGGATCCCCCATTAATTGCTGCTTCTTTCCCACAATTCACAGGATGCTAATTCAAGTTGAGACATCGCTCCATGGTTAGTGGTAACTGGTGTTTCGGGGGATATGATGGATTGTGGTGATTGTAGCCAGTTCAGCTAGAGTGTGGTGCAAACAGAGGGACAGGTGGGGATCAACCTCACATCCAAACACAACGCTGCTCATACATTATATTCTCAAATGCTCTTCCAGGGTATTGTGCAGGTAATTAAATAGGACACTATTGAAATGGAATTTCATTATAAATGCACAGTCTTAATATTCTTCATGATTATTTGGAGAGTGTGGACACGCCCCTGCTGCCTTCTCCACCACTCCTATTGCCTCCTGTATACATTCCTGTGCATTTTACTTTTGGTGCTCTCCGGTTAACACTGATGCAGCGTTCTGTACCCATTCCATCTCTCCTACTCCAGTGAGCTAGAAAGTCCTGATGAAGGATCTCAGCCTGAAACGCCAACTGTTCATTAATTTCCATTGATGCTGCCTGACCTGCTGAGTTCCTCCAGCATTTTGCGTGTGTGTACACACACGTGTTGCTTTGGACTTCCAGCATCGGCAGACTTCCTTGTGTTTATATTTTCTTGTCTCCTTCGCTCAGATCTACCCAGCCCTGCCTTCATAAAATGAACAATTTTGGGCTACATGAATTAGACAGTAGAATGGCCTTCATGGTAACAATACATAATGCTCTATTTTGAATTCAAACCTTGTGTCTCTAATTATTCATCTTTTATATTGTATAATTTAAAAATCTGTTTTGAGCCTTTCTCCAGATTAATTCTCTTCGTAATAATGCTGCATTAAAAGCAATTAAGTATTCACACTAGTAATACTCAAAACAAACAAGAGCATTACAAACTGCCCATTATAGAAGTCTGAGTTTTTCAATGAGTGGCGTCATTGTGGCACATCTAGTGGAGCCCTTTTTCAGGAGTCACATCTGAGTCCTGAAGAAGGGTCTCAGCCCAAAATGTCAACTGTTTTCTCTTTTCCAGCATTTGATCCAGCATTTTGTGTGTGTTTGCAGTGCAGTTGCTATTACTTAGGCCCAGGGCCATGGGTTCAATCCTGACCTCCAGTACTGTCTGTTTGAACTTTACATGGCCTCCCCATGTTCACATGGGTACTTCGGTTCCTTCCTACACCCCGAAGGTGTGCAGATTGAAGGGTTAACTGGCCAGTGTAAATTACTGTTCCTATGTAAGAGAATGATAGAATCTGGGGAGAGTAAATTAAGAATCATGGGGGTTTATTGTTACTGTGTACTCAATGATCAGCACTGCACTCAGAAGGTCAAATGACTTACTTTCATGCTCTATAGCCCTGATTACGTTGGAATGTTTGGTCATGGTGAACCTAGCTCTAGAGAAAATTTACATGGTTTCAAGGATCACTATTACTGCTGGTTCTTAAGTGTATGTTTAAGAGATTAGTGTCCAGAATTAAGCTCTCCATGTCTTGGGTAACATCTAGACCCAAGGAGAATTAGGGAGCCCTCGCTGAAATCTATACGCTGTTCTGGTAATCTCATTGTGGATGATGCTTCTATTTTAAAAAAAAAGATGTTCTCCATCCTCTGATTTTCATGTTAGCACAGTATGCTTCCTCCTGTGCAGAGGCCTCTCTAACAAACCCCAGAAAACACCATCAGCAGTCCAACAGCCTATACTCTATATAGTATTTCCTGTTGTCACTGACTATCCAGTGTTAACTCAAATGTCAGAAGAAAAATTATTCTGTTGGAATCCAGCTGCAGTTACAGTGAACAGATGAAAAAAAAAACACCAACAGGGTGAGATGGAGAGGATGTTTCTTCCAGTGGGAGAATCCAAAATGAGAGTTCATTGTCTGAAAATAAAGGGCTGCTCATTCAAAACTGCTAAAGCGTTTTTTTTCTTTCAAAGGGTCATGAGTCTTTGTAGTCCTCTTCTGCGAAAGAATGGTGGAACCAGAGTCTGAATTTCTGAAGTAGTTAAATTCTTGGTAAGGAATGGGGTAGCAGGAATACAGAGTGATACCATTCTCTCAAACTACCATTGAGCAGGAGGTAGAGAAGCATGATGTCCCACTCCACCAGGTTCAAGAACAGCTATTCCCTTCAACCATTCAGTTCTTAAGGCAACCTGCACAACCCCTGTCACTATCTCGGTACAGGAACACTACAACCACTTTAACCTCTTTGAACTACAATGAATTTTGCTTATGTTTTTGGTTTTAAATGTGCTCTTTCTTGTACAACTCCTGTATAATTTATGTTTTCCTTCTCAATAACGCTAGGTGCCTGTGATGCTGCTGCAAGCAGGTTTTTCATTGTAACTGTGTACATGACTGTAGACTTGACAATTAACTGGACTTGACAGTAAAGTCAGATCTCAACAATAATTTTTGTGAATGATAGAAGAGGTTTGAGAGGATGAGGGCTGGCTCCCCTCCTAATTCATCTGTTTGCATGTGGTTCACACCCTTCCTGACAACATTCTTTCCCCTTGAAATCAATAGTTTTCCAAGTGGCATAACTTTAAATCAGATGATGAATCTCAATACAAGACATAAAAGGTTTAAGTTTCTCCTCATTCTAAACGATTTTGATAGGGGCACCATTTATTTATTTATTTATTTCAAAGGATTCAAAGGTTCACTTAGTCTCTGAGACTCTTCTTCTCCAGATAGCCATGAAACCAAGAGGGAAAAAAAAACAACAGCAACACAATAATCAACCCCAAAATACCCCCTCCCCTGCACAAAAAAAGAACAAAAACGGAAGAGGAACATCGAACCCCAAATCCTCCTCCCCCGCACAAAAAAAAACTGAGAAAGATCGGGCATAAAACACAGAAGATTTAAAAAAAACTACTCAGACAGAAAAAGAAGTCCATAGTCCAAGTCCAAAACCATATCCAAAACCTTGATAACATTCTCCAGGCACAGCGGCAGACCACATAGTCTCCCCTTAGGGCGATCCCACCAGTGATAAAAAGGCAGGCAGCTGCACTGACCTTCCACATTTGATTCAATGTTTCAACATTTAGTGACACAGCCTGGAATAGGCCCTTCCGGTGCAGGTTACACGGCTCCTGGAACCCCATAACCCCAATTAACCCTAACCTAATCACGGGACAAATTACAATGACCAATTAACCTACCCAATACGTCTTTGGACTAAGGGAGGAAATCAGAGTACCCAGAGAAATGCCATGCATTCCACAGGGAGGACATACAGACACCTTAAAAAACAACACCAGAATTAAACTCCCATCTCCAGAACGCCCTGAGCTTTAATAGCATCACACTAACTGCTAACTGTCAGTGGCACCCATTGAGAATGCCTTGACCAGGTGCATCATTGTCTGGTAGGGGAATTGCAAGGTATCTGACCCACAAGACCCTACAAAGGATTGCAAGGACTGCTGAGAGGATCACTGACTGGGGTCTCTCTTCCACCCATCCAAGATATTTATCAGGAGCGCTGTATACATAAGGCCTTTAACATTTTCCATAATCCCTCCTATCAGTCCCACAATCTCTTTGACCTCCCCCACCACCGTCAAGTAGGAGGTACTGTGGTATTAGGCAAGGACTGCCAGGATGAGAAACAGCTTCTTCCCCCAAGCCATAAGACTACTGGACTCCCTGCTGCCTTCCAGGTCTCATCCAGGTGCCAGTAGTGTTATACTGTTTACTTTTTCTGTCGTAAATGCACCTTTTGCAAAATGTCAATCTTCTGGAATATATTTTATTCTTTGCCAATTTACTTGTGGTGACATTATGTAGTGTGTGTGTGAGCTATATGCACTGAGTTGTACACATTGGTCCGAAGGAACGTTGTTTCATTTTGCAGTATACATGTGTATGGTTGAATGACAATAAACTTGAACTTGAAGACTATGGAGTCATCAGTGAAAGGTGGCTTTTATATGCAAGAAAGGGAAATATTCTTTGAAACTAATGCCACAATCTAACTCTCCAGCATCTTAATTAAGCAGTTAATTTTCATGTCTCAGTGCAGACAGTGAAAACCAGCAAGATGATTCAGTCCAGTCCTTATCTGTGTTAATACAAGATCAATTACCACTGGTGATCTCCAGTGAGTTACTGGGTGCCTGAACTCTACCCACCAATAGTAACTCCACTTCAAACAGTAATTCATTGAATGCATTGCATTTTAGGATATCTTAAAAATATAAAAATTGTCATAAATTCATTACCAACATCTTTTCTCTTGCAACACCATAGAAATTAAAGCAAAATAAAGCATGCATGTTAGAATTTAGATGATTCCAGTCACCTTAGTGCAGTCCAGAATCAAATGTAAACCTTACTGGTCTCAGCCATTTTTTTAGTCAGAGAGTGGTGAATCTGTGGAATTCTTTGCCACAGGCAGCTGTGGAGGCCAAGTCTTTATGTCTATTTAAGACAGAAGTTGTTAGATTCTTGGTTGGTTAGGGCAAGAAGGGACATGGGAGGAAGGCAGGAGACTGGGCCTGAGAGGAAAATTGGATCAGCCATAATGAAATGATGAAGGAGACTCGATGGGACAAATGACCAAATTCTGCTCCTATATCTTAACGTCTTATGTTTTATTTTCTTTTATCTATAGATAGCAGGAGCTGGCATTTATAAACTGAGACTGTGATTCACAGGCCAATTTACAGCCATTTCAGAGACAGTGCTTATCTCAATATTATTGCATTGGAATTGTGTTGATGCAATGATATAGTTGACTGCTTAATATGGGTTATCTCATTTACTAAGGATGGTTTGAATCATTACTCATGTATTACATGGCCATATTGGTTATGTTCATTCAGATCCTGTTTATAATCATCCATGAACTTTAAGGCTGCTTAAACTCATAGAATCTTGTCCTTGAGACATGAGTATGTTTCCTTCTGCAGTTGATTATTTGGTCCAGGCTTTATTCTACTTATCATTGCTATTCACACTGATGATCCAAGGGTCTGAGAACCAAAAAGGTTTCCTCAAAATCATGTAATGAGTGAGGATATTGAGGGAGAGTGAAGACAACAGAGAACTTCTGATGGATTAGTAGATGAAGCTTACTGAATGCTTCACATTGTACCTACAATGTCTTGAAGCATCTCAGTTAAAGACAGGAGGGGTGATATATCAGGTGAGGCAGAATGATATCAGTGACCAGTAAAAGGTCACCCACTCAGTCAAGCAATGTTCAAAGTCATTATTAGTCTTACCAATTCATTTCCATGATAACATTAAATCTAGTGCCTGGACTATTAGAAGTTGCTTGTGTTGTTTTGAAAGTGTTAAACCTCAGTTACTGAGCTGAACCACATCCAAACATTAGGAACACATTGGAGAATGAAGGCAAGAATGTCTTTCAAATAACTTGAAAACTGCAGAAGTGTGGAATGAAAACAATAGATGATCCCTTGTCAGTATTTACATTTTCCCAAGGTTTTCATGGCATACTACACCATCCTTCAAAGTGCCTGGCTCAAAACTGGTAAGCTTTTGGAATGCATTCAGAACTTTACAATATCCCGCTAGACTATCACTGAAAGAAACCACTGATTTTGTTGCTACGCACACAGGGTTTTATCACCGTTACCCAGTATTTAGAAAAGATAGTGATACCAGACTGTGCAAATAATTACTTGCAATGATCCACTTTAATCCATCATTGCCACATAGAAACAGGAAATAAACCATAATTTATCTGACGTTAAAACTTTTTCCTCTCTTTTTTTATCAATATTCAGACAAGTGTCATAAATCATACTTGATTCTCGAGGAGGTGATAAAGGTAAAGGTGTTTCTGTCACTAACAATTTTGGGTTGGATTTTACTTGAATATAACAGAACGGCCAAATTTCTGTTACTGTTGATGAGAATAAAGTTCTGTTGGATTAATATACAGTATGCACATACGTATTACCAAGTGAGGATAAGATTGAGCCCATAGAGAATTTCTTCAAAAGTTGAACAAAGTGCTAGTGTTCAGTCTAAAATCACAACTGCTATAAGACAAAGGCACTGGAATCTTCACTAAGAGTTAACTCTTTTCAAGGGAAGGGGGAAAAACTTTTGGACGGAAACTGATTTGATACTTTTTAAAGACTTAAAGCTACCTACTACTTTAACAGAAATTGGCCCAACACAGAGTACAAGCCTGTAAACTAATACTTTTTATTGTAGCCTACTGGCAAAGATGTGCTTACAACATTTATTCTTTTGGAAAATTAATAACTTTTGGAAGTGTGTCAAGAATCTTTAAGCTGTCATTTGTTTTGTGAAGACATTGTTCTGTTTAAAGTGCCCGAAATTAACATTATGCCAACAACGGTCTTAAGGATTTCATCTATTTTTCTCACTTAAAAATACATTTTGCTTTTATGATTTTTGTATGTTCTTCACAAAGGAGGTGATGCACAAAATAGTGATAATGTGTTGGCACCAGACACATGATGACACTTGCGGGCTGCTGCCAGTACAATCCTCACAGATTTGACGCAAAAATCACATTTCACTACACCTGTGACGTATAAAGCTAATCTCTTACTGTGCTCTGGTCAAATTTGCCCCATTTTCATCTGCTTTCTTGCTACAGTATACATAGAGCATAAACAGAACAGTACAACACAGTAAGACCCCTTCAGCCTACAATGTTGTACCGACCTACTCCATGATCAATATGATCCTTACCTCCATATTCCTTCTACATCTTCTCACCCATTCTGTGTCTCTAAATTGAACAATTGAACAGACAGCAAGTGCAGAGTACCATTGTAGCCATTCCCCTCAATAAAATGTATGCTGCTTTGGATACTGTTGGGGAGCAACCTACCAAGGGGAAACCGTATCGACAAGGTCTCCAGCACTGAGTCTATCTCTGTGGCTTAAAAGGGAAAGGGGTGGGGGGAAGAGGAATGCAGAAGCAATGGGGATTCCATAGTTAGAAGAATAGACAGGAGATTCTGTGGACATGACAGCAGGATGGTATTTTGTCTTCTTGGCGCCAGGGTCAGGGATATCTCAGATCAGGTCCACAGCATTCTAAAGGGGGAGGCGGAGCTGCCAAAAGTCATGGTACGTATTGGTACCAATGACAGAGGTAGGAAAAGGGAGGAGGTCCTGAAGAAAGAATATGTGAGTTAGGTAAAAGAAATTTGAAAAGCAGGACCTCCAGGATAGTAATCTCTGGATTGCTGCCCATGCCACACACCAAGGAGGGTAAAAATTGGATGATTGGGCAAATGAATGCATCGGTGAGGAATTGGCGTTGGGGCAGGGTTTCAGATTTCTGGATCATTGGGATAATTGGGAATGATCTGTATAAAAAGGACGGGTTACACCTGAACCAGATGGGACCAATATCCTTGCAGGCAGGTTTGCAAGAGCTGTTGGGAAGGATTTAAACTAATTTGGAAGGGGGAGGGCAACTGGAGTGATGGGGCTGAGGATGGAGCAGTTGGTATACAAGTCGATGCAGTGTGGAGTGAGACTGTGAGGAAGAACAGGTAGATGATAGGGCAAAATTGTGGTCAGTAGGATGAGCTGAGATGGGGCAAAATTGAAGAGTGTGACAAATACAGGACTGAATTTGAATGCACACAATATAGGGAATAAGGTAGATGAGCTCATAGTGCAGTTAGCGATTGGCAGGTTGTGGGCATCACTGCGTTGTGCCTAATAGCTAGGTGCTTTACATCTAAGGATACACCTTGTATCAAAAGAACAGGCAGAGGGGGCTGGGTGGCTCTGTTGGGAAAAGATTAAATAAAAATCCTTAGAAAGAGGTGGTATAGGATTGGAAGATACAGAATCCTTGTGGGCAGAGTTAAGAAACAGCAAGACTAAAAAGACTGTGATGGGAGTTATATACAAGCCTCTGAACAGTACCCACTATGTGGGATACAAATGAGAGATACAAAAGGCATGTCAAAGGGGCAATGTTATGATAGTCCTGGGGAATTTCAATATGCAGGTAGATAGGTAAATCAGGATGGCGCTGGATCCCAAGAGAGGGAATTTGTAGAATGCCTATGAGATAGCTTTTTAGAGCAGCTAGTGATTGGAAAGGGGAAAGGAAATTTGAAATTGAGTGCTGAGTAACAAACCAGATTTGATTCGGGAGATTAAGGTATAGGAATCCTTAGGAGGCAGAGATCATAATATGACAGACGTCACCACGAAGTTTGAGAAGGAGAAGATAAAGTCTAAGAAAAGATATCTTGGCGTTGGAGAGGGTGCAGAGGAGGTTCACAAGGATGATTCCAGGAGTGAAAAGGTAAGCATACGAGGAGAATTTAATGACTATAAGGCTATACTTGCTGGAGTTTAGAAGAATGGGGGGGAGAACTCTCTGAAAATATTAAATATTGAAAGGCCTAAATAGAATGGATGTGAAGATGATGTTTCCTGTAGTGGATGAATCTACGATTAGAGAGGGGTGTCCATTTAGAACTGAGATAAGAAAGAATCACTTTTGCAAGAGGGTGGTGAATCTGAGAAATTCATTGCCATGGATGACTGTGGAGGCCAAGTCATTAAGTATGTTTAAAGCAGAGGTTGATAGGTTCTTGATTGGTCAAGGTGTTAAAGGTTAGGGGTAGATGGCAGGAGAATGGGGATGAGAAAGTTTATAAATCAGCCATGATGGAATGGTGGAGCAGATTCAATGGGCCGAGCAGCCTAATTCTGCTCCTTTGTCTTACAGTCCCTGTGAACCCACTCTGCATTTCCCCCCCTGCAACCTAGCTTTGCATCATCAGGACACTTGGGACACATTACAATTGGCCCCATCATCCAAATCATTCATATAAATTGTGAATCACATTGTCTCCTGAAATACCCACTAATCACAGTCTCAAACCTAAATAAAGACCATTTTATTCTAGATCTCTGTTTTCTGCCCATTAACCATGTCCTTATATTATCACAAACTCTAATTTTGTTTATTTTTCTTGACATTTATTAGACATTCCTTGGAGGTCGTTTCTCACCAATCTGCAGCCTCATTCTCTGGGTTTGGATAAGTGATGATGCCCCCTAAAAAGAAAGCATATGCATTCTATACCACATAAATAGAAACTCTATTCACATGGATTTCTCAGCAGTTTAGCTCAGAGATTTAAATATACATTTATATGGGCCCTCTTTCAGCCAAAATATATTGCGCATGAAATATAGCCACTTTGCAATATAATCCTTTCATTTTAGGTCATGAAACTAACAACAAGGGATATGCTTTACAGGATTTCAATTGTTTCATTAGTTTAACTTGCCGTTGCTGTTTAGCAGGAATGAATGCAATGATTATTCAGGTGCCTAAAATAAATGACCTCAGAGATACTGTACATGGAAAAATGAGCAAGCACCAAATGAAGGTTCCCTCAAGGCTCAGCAAGTTAATACTCAGCTGTTAAAGCCCTGAGGTGAATTATCCTGGAAAGTTTCCAATGCCATCTATTTTCTGTGTAGATCCCATGAAGGTGGTAAAGGGGGTTAACCAACTGCCCACAGATTCAAAACCACTTCACAGTTCCTGGGTGTCAATATAACTCATTTCAACTTAATCTGCAAGAAAGAAATATTCAGACTCATGTTGAAAATGTGTTATATGCATCCTTTTTATTTTGCTCCATGGATACTTCTTGCGAGAAGGATGGGAATGTAAAATGGCAGCAAAACATTTTCACCTATTTTGAAAAGGGCAAATTAGGTTAAAATTATCCAGCTATGTTTACTCCTTATATAATGTCATTATGCTTACCATGAGTGAGAAAACAATATCCAAGAACATTACTCCCTTGTAACACACACAAATTGCTGGAGGAACTCAGCAGGCCAGGCGGCATCTATGGAAAAGAGTAAACAGTCGACATCTTGGTCCAAGACCATTCATCATCTCGGCCCGAAACCTCGACTGTTTACTCTTTTCCATGCATGCTGCCTAGCCTGCTGAGATCCTCCAGTATTTAGCATGTATTGCTTTGACTTCCAGCATTTGCAGACTTTCTCTTGCTTGTGACATTACTCCCATATTCACAATCAGAGGGAGAAGTAGAAAAAAAAGACAGTAAAATTCAAGAAAAGATTTAAAAACTCAGAGTCATGAACAATTACAAAACTGTAAGTGCAATCAAAAGTTTATTTCATCACTGGATCCCCATTCTCCCTTGAATATATTGTTTGTGATACCACAAAGCAGGTCATTCTGTCCCAGATCAAAAAATTATAAAACACAAAGTAAATATTTATAGAAGACGCTGAAACATGTGATAGATGTCTTGCTATCATAACGGGGGAGAGGAAAAGAGAGTTGTGCAAATTGCTCATTTCACTGACCTAGAACAGTGCGTGATGCCTCTCAGTGCTTCACAATGCACATGTTTGAAACAGCTTTGATCAAAATGTGCACTTAATGAGAGCTGTAGCATCAAAATAATAATGTTTGACTGAAGCCAGCAGTTAAGTGGTTAAGATACACTTGAAGTATTGCAGTTTAAAGACACAGTGTCTTTGTGGCATGGGAGGGGGTTCACTGAAACAAACATTCATCTTTTCATCTAAATTACACTTCTGTAGTGCAATTACATGTCTGACATGATTTGTAAGCTTGAGTCGCAGTGTTTGGCAACAAAAAAAGTTTGCCAAATGCTTTTTAATGGAGAAGGTGCCCTTTTAATCAGAACTCTTAACAAAATATCTTTCAAACTTCATAAAACGTGTGAAAGATCATTTAAAAATTATTAACCAAAAATAATGTTCAAATACAAAGTGGCATAAATCTACAGCTTAACATTAGTGAAAAGCTCTTTAATTTCCATATGAAATTTGAAACAGTCTGAATGTTGTAGAATTTAATAAGAATAATAAATTTTATTTGAAGACTGGAGTCAGGAGAATAGAAACATTTAGAATTATCTGTCTCCGGAGATTTTCTTTACCCCAAGGCCAGTTGAGATACCAATCTGAGTTCAGGGCTACATAGAGGAGTTTGGAAGGGACCCAACATCATATCTAGAGGTTGAAGTTATCATGAGAGTGAAATAAGAGAAAATCAAATAGTCAAATTGAGCAACAAGTAGAAGGACTATGAAGATTAGCCAATAGTACGTGGTCCTTTGATAGTGAATTTAAGCCTGTGCTTAGTTAGCTACTTCACTGTAATGTATTTGGAGCCTATGCAAAATAAACTTGGGAGGTTGATCAGTACATGCTAAAAGATCAATTGGTTGGGTAAGCAACAATGTTTTAAAACTTTTCATCAAAAAGTACATTTATCTGTAAATTTATCTTTTTTATTTAGTCAAAACTACTGCTTTTTACCAAAAACTGAAAGATAGAAAGGTTAAATTGAATCCCAAAAGAAATGACATGTAGACTGCAGCTTCTTAAGACATTTGGAGCTAACAGAATATTTGCCATTACTGGCAATAGACTGAAGTGGGCGATCTCTCATAACCATCCCTGATTCACCCTAACTCCCTCATATTTGACAGAACCATCAAACAGATGGAAAAATTGTTTACCCATGGAACATTCCAGCTTATTGTTTGGTTTGAATGTTGCTGCCATTAGTTTCTACACACACACTTAATCGACACCCAGCAAAATGCTAATAGATTCTTGCACAATCCATCATTCTCTGAATTGTTAATAAATCTGAAGGAAAATAAACCAACTCATTACAAATATGAAGTATTATTAATGACTTGAGTAATGAAAGGGATTTTTCAATATCATTGCTTCTCAATAATGTACATCAAGACAGCCAATCATATTTAGTGCTTCCAGAAGCGTTTTCATATGCTTCCAGTTCAACCAGAGCTGGAGAACCTTCTATATGAGATTTCTATGGAACTGGCATCATAATTGTAACATCCTTTCATGTCACTCAACATACAGTATATTGCAACTGTTAGTCAATGCTGTTTAAGTATTAAGCATACATACGTGAATAAAAACAATTGTAGCTATTTTCATGATACATCACTTAGTTAAGTCACAGAAAATCCCTGGGCTATCTCTCATCTGAATTGATTAACTAGTTGGTCCCAGATGTCAGGTGGATGGAGCATTGCATTAAATCTTTTCCCCAGCTTGCCCTGTCTGGTCTCTTCCCAGAATTCACCCTTGTGTGTCATGGAAGCTAGTAGGATGTCACAGTGGTGTGAAGCTGCCAAACTGGGTCCTGAATTTCTAGGCGTAGTCC
This sequence comes from Mobula birostris, assembly GCF_030028105.1. Lineage (NCBI taxonomy): Eukaryota > Metazoa > Chordata > Chondrichthyes > Myliobatiformes > Myliobatidae > Mobula > Mobula birostris. The sequence goes on along the minus strand of NC_092380.1, from coordinate 72,126,784 downwards.
AATGAAAATAAAGTCTTCAAAATGGACCAGGTCACCTGCTAGATTATGGTGCATTTAGCTGACATTGCCCTATCCCCACCCCACCACACATCTGCCCCAATCCAGGATTCCATTCTTAAGATTCAAAAAAAAAATCATCTAATGAGAAATAGATATTTAAAGGGAGCATCAAAATAAGGAGTAAATATCGCTATTTGAAAGATCATTCAAGAATGGTTCCTTTTGAAGGTGTGCAGTTGATGGTTAAGATGGCAAATGTGGCAGACTGAAATGAAGTGGGAAAAAAGCAAAAGGAAAGAAAGCAAACAGTTAACAGCTCAGAACTTGCCAACTTGTTTCACTGCAATGTTAAGTGGTTAAAAATGACGGTCTTGCTTACATTGTCTAATGTTTAATGTCATTTCCAGTACAGAGATGTAAGGGAGAACAAAGAATTGTTACTTCCAATCTGATGCAGCACGAAAAAGTACAATAAGATAAAGAACACAATAAATGTAAGTACATAAGATTGCTTATACACATAGATTGATTGCATGTCCATAAAGTGATGCTAGGCACAGGAATGTCCATACAGAAGGTGACTCTGACAGGAAATGATAAATTTGTGGTAATGGTAGGGTGTATGGGAGAGGTGGGCTAGTGGATAGAGGTGTTGGTCAGTTATACTGCTCGGGAAAGTAACAATTTTTGAGTCTGGTGGTGCCAGCGTGGATGCTGTGTAGCCTCCTTCAAGATGGAAGTGGGACAAACAGTCCGCAAGCAGGGTGGGTGGGATCTTTCATGGTGTTACTGGCCCTTTCTCAGCATCTTTCTTTATATACTGCATGTCCTTGGTGGTGGGTAAGCTGGTGTCAGTGATGTGTTAGGCAGTCTTGACTACCCATTGTAGATCCTCCCCGTCCACCATGGTACAGTTTCTGTATGATGCCGTTATGCAGCATGTTAGGAAGCTCTATACTGCACATCTGTAGATGTGCATAGTCCAGCTCTCTTGAGCCTCCTCAGAAAGTAGAGGCATTAGTGAGCTTTCCAAATTGTATAGCATGTCTTCTGGGACCTGGAGAGGTCGTGTGAGATGGGCACTCCCAGGAATTTGAAACTGTTTGGAGTTTCCTTTGCAGTGCTGCCGATGTAAAGAAGGGCATGAGTGGTGCGAGTTCTCCTGAAGTTGATAACCATTTCCTTTCTCTTGTTAACATTTAGGAAGAGGTTATTTGCCTGGCACCAGGCCTCGAGCTCTCTGTAGGCTGTCTTCATCATTATTATTGATGAGGCCCACCACTGTCACGTCAAACTTAACACTGTGATTACTTGGGCGTTCAGCTGTGCAGTCATGTGGGAGCAGAATGTACAGCAATGGCCTCCAGCACACAGCCCTGGAAGGTAGCCATGTTGAGGATGATGGGGAGGGAGGAACAATTGTGCATCCTGACTACGTGAGGTCTGTTTATTAGGAAGTCCAACACCAGATGCACAGTGGTGCATTTAGACCGGCAAGTAGGAGTTTGTTCACCAAGGTCTGTGGAACAATGGTGTTGAATGCTGAACTGAAATCCAGAAACAACATTCTGACGTTACTCTCTTTGTTTTCTCGAGTGTCAGGGCCAGGCGCACGTCGTAGAGTGGTTTTGACAGTAATCATATTGGTGAGTGTCCAGCATGGCAGGAATGGACAAACACCAATTTAATACTGCATTCCAATAAATTAGTATAACAAACTGACCCGACCAAGTTAGTTGTAGGTACTGGCCTCTGGTATTGTAGGTCCAATGCTCATAATAACTGTAACTGTCCTAATGGCAGACAGCTTTGCAAATTGTTCTTTGATGATTCATTGATAGCTCCCCATAGTCATCACCAGGTGAGAGACTCCACATGTACTTGCAGGTATATTTGTAGATACGGACAAGCAGCCAATGACAAAAATTGGCATAGATTCTTTCACATAGGTCCAGTGCAGCCAATACATATTGTGAATGGGGTTTTACTGAAGAAGTATCCAGTATTCACATTAATAAAGCTTTCCATGATTTTTGCCAACAGATCTGCTATGTAGCTTCTTCAGGGAATAGGGGGCTTACCATGTACTAATCTGCTGCCAAAGAGAAGTATTGGCATCTCTGACTCCAGATCAGAATGTTCAGGTCAGGCAGGTGAAGAACTATCATTTTTATTCATCCAGGTCTGACTGGCAACTTTCTATTAGTTCACATTTTCTTTCGCCAGATGATCAAATAAGGTCTGTAAAATAACGAGAGGCATTGATTGTGTGGATAGTCAGAGGCTTTTTCCCAGGGTTGAACTGGCTAACCTGAGAGGGCACAGTTCTAAGGTGCTTGGAAGTAGGTACAGAGGGGATGTCAGGGGTAAGTTTTTTTACTGAGTGCATGGAATGGGCTGCCAGTAACTGTGGTGGAGGCAGATACAATAGGGTCTCTTAAGAGACTCCTGGATAGGTACATGGAGATTAGAAAAATAGAGGGCTATGGATAACCCCAGGTAATTTCTGAAGTAAGTGCATGTTTGGCACAGCATTGTGGGCCAAAGGGACTGTATTGTGCTGTAGGTTTTCTATGTTTCTATGAAAATCAAAAAAAAAAATCTGTAGCAAGGAGTAATTCTTGGGAAGGGCACCATAAGGACCCAAGAACCAGCAGAAAAATGATGAACAGTCACAGATGAGAAATTGAGGAAAATGGCTTTGTAGGTCAGCATCATTTCAGCGAATTTCTACACTTTCTGAAATGCAATGTTGATCATTAATTTCATGAATTAAGGCAAAATTAATGAATTAAGGAGGAGGAGAAGATGGCGATGCAACGGCAGCGCACGCGGCCTCTCCGGTGATGAATATCTGTTATCTGTCAAGTAGGGGACCGTGCACAATTCTGATTTGATGGAGACGGACGTGAGTGTACAAAGGAACATCTGGAGAAACTTCTGAAATGCCTGCTTCGCTGCTGCTGCTACTGTGTGGTAACCGGAATCTCCGGAGAGGAAGGCCCCGAATCCTCAGCTTTGCTTGTTTCAGTGGCCGGGGCCGGGGTCGAAGGCGCTTGGCAGAGGATGGCGCTCGAGAGTCTGTATCAGAGGGGCTGGTCGGAGGCTCGAAGTTTTCAGACAGATGGACTCAGTGTCGGCTATGGTCGGCTGCTTCCAAAGCATCGGCAAGTTGACGGTGCCTGGAGGTTTATGGCAGAGAGTTTCTCCCTTTTGCCGCCTGCTATCGGGGACTCAGGAGTTAATCGACTAGGGGACTTTTGAGAATTTTTACCGTGCCCATGGTTCGTTCTTCATCAAATTATGGTATTGCTTTGCACTGCTGTAACTATATGTTATAATTATGTGGTTCTGTCAGTGTTAGTCTTTGGTTTGTCCTGTTTTCTGTGATATCACTCCAGAGAAACATTGTATCATTTCTTAATGCATGTATGCATTTCTAAATGAAAATAAAAGAGGGCTGAGAGTTCTCATAATCTAAAAATTTCTTCTTGCATGTTCACTCAGTAAGATCCAAAACCCAGTGCATTGGGTACCTAGAGCCTACCTACAGTTTAATCTAAATCAACATAATCATGAGACTGTTTACTATATCAAGTCAGCTCAGACCTCTCCTCACAATGAGCATGTGACATCTGACTGGCTACATCAAGAAGAGTAATGAGGACGTCACCGTTATTTAACACATCTTTGTGAGGGTAAATCAGAAGCCATGGCTGACAGCAGAGGTCCGGGCATGGCTAAGTGACTGGGATGCTGCCTTCAGATCGGGGGATGACACTCTCAGGTCAGCAGGAGCTGCACTTTCCTGTGCCATTAGGAAGGCAAAAAAGGATAATTCACAGCGAACATGCAGCCATTTCTGTGGTACTAGAGACACAAGGCACATGTGGCAGGGCATTCAGATAATAACAGACTACAAATCCATCCTACATATCAATGGTAGTAATGCTTCTTGTCCTGATAGGCTAAGTGTCATTTACACTTGGTTTGATGCATGGAATGATGCATTGGTGAGGAAGACACCCCCCACACCTTCCACTCAAGGAGAAGGCACTTTGTCTGGCAACTGCTGAAGTGAGGAAGACCCAAACCAGGGTCTTTGTTTCTTTTTCTAAAATCTTTTCATTAATTTTCCAAAATTATAAACAGAATAACAATACTGATACAGAGAGATTGGAATAATCTTATTGTTGATAAACATGTACAAAAAAGATTTCAAATAATACAGGTGTAATAGACTTCCAAACTCTTAATATAATTAATCATAGAGAAAAAAGAAATAAAAAGAAAAAAAAACAAAGAAAGCCCCCCCCAAAAAAAAGAAACTAAATACTAAACCCAAAAAATGCAAATCAAACAAAACAAGGCTAGACCAATACCTTAAATCGAACATGTTCAATAATGTCATCAACTCCGCTCCTCTATTCATATATTTTAAGTTAATAAGAAGGATTCGGAAAGGTCAAATTACATCATATGAAAATGTTGAACAAACCAGGGTCAACCCACGTAAAGCTGCAGGGCCTGATAATGTACCTGGATGGGTGCTGAGGGACAATGCAACCCAGTTAACAAAGGTTCTAACAGACATCTTCAGCATCTCTCTGGAACAGTCTGCTGCCCCTCAGTCTTCAAGATGGCCACTGTCATCCCGGTGCCCAAGAGGCCAAGAGTAACCTGTTTCAACGAACACTGTCAATTGGTACTGACATCAACAAGAATGAAGTGCTTTGAGCGGCTGGTTATGACTCGTATTAAATCCCATCTTCGTGCTACATTGGATCCTTTCCAGTTTGCTTATCACTCAAATCGGTCTACTAATGATGCCATAGCCTCTGCACTCCACTCCCTCCTGCTCCACCTAGAAGGTGGTGCCTTATATGCCAGGATGCTGTTTATTGACTTCGGCTCAGTGTTTACCATGACTAACCCTCAGAAGCTGGTGGGTAAACTGACCTTGCTGGCTCTCAATAGCTTAACTAAGGTTCTAACAGAACTCTGTAACTAGATCCTGGACTTCTTTACAGAAAAGGCCGCAGTCAGTCTGTGTTGGCAAGTATCTCTCGCTCCATCATGCTGAGCACCAATGCTCCCCAGGGCCACATGCTCAGCCCACTGCGGATGCACAGCTGCATTGCTGGGTCCAGTTCAAAACGAATCAAGTTCGCTGATGACACAACTGTCACAACCATGGATGCAGCAGTGCATCAGATTCTGCAATCGCGCTCGTGAATATGCATGTATCAGCTAATTATTACTTCATTGTGATAGTATTTAACTCCATTTATTCCGCCGTAGTATTTGTTGAGACTTGGACATAGCTACGCTTTGTTATCTGCATTCCGCCTTGCCTGAGAAATTGGGAGCACCAAGTTTCTGGGAGTGTACATAACAGATGATCTCACCCGCTCTCTCAACACCACATCTTTGGTCAAGAAAGCACAGCAGCATTTCAACTCCTGAGGAAATTGAGGTGAGTGAGGTTCCTATGCCCCCCCCCCTCAAATATCTTAACCAACTTTTACAGGAGCATCATTGAGAATGCCCTGACTAGTTGCATCATCGTCTGGTACAGGAGTCACAAGGCATCTGACTGTTTACCGACAAATGATTGTGAGGACCACTGAGAGGATCATCTCTCCACTCTCTTCCACCCATCAGAGATATTTACCAGGAGTGCAGCGAACGCGAAGCCCTTAGAATTGTCAATGACCCTCCCATCCATCCAACAATATCTTTGACCCCCTACCCACCACCCCCCCCCCTTGCCATCAGGCAGAAGGTACTGTAGCATTTGGACAAGAACTGTTAGGATGGGAAACAGATTCTTCCCCAGGCTGTAAGACTACTGAACTCCCTGCCACCAACCAGGTCTCACCACACGTATGACGTGCCAATAGTGTTACACTGTTTACACTTTAACCTATGTTGTATATGCATCTTATTCTGTCTGTCTAGATACCATATCCAATGCAGACGTTGGTGACCATGGTTTTCCATATAGATCTGTCCCTCGTTTTTTGGATGACTTCCATTTCCTTGATGTGTAACCACGAGGCTAGGCTTTTGATGTACATAAGCCGAGGTCTTCCTCTTGGTTTGCTCCCCTCGATCTTTCCAGAGAGTATGAGTATTTCTAGTTCATCTTTCCGCATGATGTGTCCCAGGAATCTGAGTTGTCTTTCTCTCATTGTTGTTATGAGTGATTGAGCTGCTTGAGCTCTTCTGAGAACTTCTTCATTTGATGCGTGTGTGGTCCGTGATATTTTTAACATTCTCCTGCAGAACCATAAATCAGCTGCTTCTAGTCTCTTTTCTACTGCTGGAGAGATGGTCCAGCATTCACTTCCATAAGTCAGGATAGAATAAATATAGCACTGCAGTATTCTGTTTTTAGTGTACGTACTCATCTTTCTGTCTGTTAATATGGTCTTCATATTTTGGAAAGCTTCTTTCACCATTGTTATTCTGTACTTGATATCTGTGTCGCACCTGACATCACTTGTTATTAGGCTGCCAAGATAATCTGAATTTGTTGACTTGTTTGATGTATGTATTTTCGATCTTGATCACACATTGTGGGATGTTTGTCTTTCTGGAGATGATCATGCTTTCTGTCTTCTTGGTGTTGATTGAGAGGCCTCTTATTCTTATTCCTAATCTTATTTGTTGTTACTTTATTTCTAATAATATTACTTTATGTGTTAGGTGTGTGAGTTCTATATACTGAGTGTGTACCTTGGTTTGGAGGAACATTGTTTCATTTGCTGATATATATGTGTACTGTTGAATGACAGTTAACTGAACTTGAACAAACGTATCAGGACCCTAGTGAGGTAAAAGAGTTCACCCCATCCTTGAGTGTCACTCCAGTCCCAACAGGTTTAACATCATAGCACAGCCAAGTATCATTGATAGCTCCAGCCCTCAGAAGAACATCAGGGATTAATTAGGCTGCTGAATTAATAGCTAGCAATGGTGATATTAAGAACGTGATGTTTTATACTGTAGAGTGCAGTATTTGTGAAGTAAGACAGTTTGTTGTTTTCACAGCAAGAGGACCTTGGTTGGTGAAGTTTCATGGGATAGATACTCTTCTTTTCTACCATTATCCTCTCAAGCAGACGAACTTTGACATGTAGTTTTAGGAACAACATTATATTTTCTAGTTCATTTGGCACTTGCATAGCTTTATCCTATTTTGCCTCTCAGTTACATTTACTTCTGCTCTTTTCCCTCTCCGTAGACACATGACTCCATAAGCATCAGGTGACAAAAGAAGCCCCTGATAAAAATGAGTAAAGGCAGCTTGCAAAGTCCTTTCCAGTTATACAACCGAGAAGTGGTTTCTCCCATGGCTTCAGTCGCAGCTGATTCTACTCATCAAAGTTTATGATTGTTTAGAGCCATGTAGATCAATCACATCCGAGTTTGAGAGATGATGGAGCTTTCTCAATGATTTCACCCTAAATTATTTAGGCAAACTTTACGTTACTATAGGACAATGAAATTTATGTATTTAAAATTACAATACAATTGTCTCCAAATGACTTGCTTCCAAGAATCATTTAAAATTTCATCAAGGATGTTCCCACCAAATTAAACACTGCTGTAAGTGGCAGGCAATGTCTTCAGCATTCTTCTGCTTGCAATCGAACCTGCCTGAAGTTAGCATTTATTTCGGAACTGTTAGAACTTTGAAATACATGAATTACATCCCAAATGTCAATCCCTTGTGCCAAAACTGCCCCACTTTTCCAATAAGAAAACTGAAGCTCTTGGCCTGTGTTCTGCAGCTTGGCTTTGTTTGAGGTGCTTGTTAGTTTTCTACACTTGTCTGCAATGAATCACTGTGATGTGAAAGTATGAAGTACTGCTTTCCTGGCCACTCAAACCTACTGGAAGTGAAATACACAGCTACATCACAGCTGGAAGCAGCCTGCCCTGCCTGTTTAAGCCTGACTTGCTGGAATTACTGTAGCACATTCCAGTGTCATGCTTAGTAAACATGCAGGATACTGGGTCAGCCAGAAAAAGACCGAGAAATTACAAGCGCCACAGGCTTGTGTGTAGTGTGAAGGCCTTTTCCGTCTTGTGAAAAGACATGTTGATTGCATACCACCACTTATTCTGTTTATTATGGAGCACTGAAATCATGTCAGCACATCCTGTGCAACAGACTGTTGTGAGATAATTTGTATGTGTGCATTATTGTTTTATTAGCATTCCCAGACCACCTATTCTAATTAGTAGAATTACTGTGCAAATTAGATACAGGAAGGGCATGAAGGGAAGGCAGTTGTCTGTTGCTCACAAATACCTAGCAAATGAACTAATGGTGAGATTGCTATCATTCTGGCAGCACCAAAGTGCCTCTATCTTTTGCTGAAGCATCATGAGAGACATTTAACTTACCTGATCTTTGTTGCCATATCTATCCCTCCTCAATGTCCTATCTTCTCCTGCAGGAATTGACTGGTGGCAAATGATTCAGCGGCTGCCTCTCAGTACCATACCCACTGAGCCAATCATTCTTCGTGTTTGAGCCAAGCCAAAGACAACTATGGAAAATATCGCAGCTAATCCCTGTCTGTTGTTCAGTGGTACCTACATTAGTGGACTCTCCAATTCCACTTGTTGGATAGAAAACTGGAATCTAATGTTGATTTCTTTTAAAATCTGGAATACGGTAGAGTGCAACCACAGGTCTGGAAAGGATCAGTTGTATGAAATACAAGACCTTTCTGAAGTCCCTGATTAAATACCACATCAAGTGACATGTACACACCCAAAATAATAAACTGATGAAATGTTTCAAGAAGAAATGCATTGGTACAAATATTTAAGACATTTTAAAAAGCTTTTCTTCATAACCTTTTGAAGATATATGACTAGTATTTATGAGACGAGGCATTTGGTCAGTTTACAAGGTAGATTTTCCTTTACTAACCCTATACCATTTCCTTGGGAATAACTTGTCGGTTGATTTGATGCCACACCTCATGGATGGCAATTGTATATGCTTAAATATTATCATTCTTCTAAGAGAATGAAGAATAACTTTGGATGCATCATGAACCATAATTCTTTGTGCTGTGACAAGAATACACATAGATTAAGATGTAGCTGTCCTGTGCCGGCACCAGTGGGATCAGCAGTTGGTCTGCCACCTGTCTTCAGGAGAAAGAGAGATAAGGAAAACAATGGAGCAGCATTTGGAGATGTTAATGAAGGGGAAGGAGAGCTGTCAAGATCGGCTCCCCCTTTGAACCCCGAACTGTTTGAAGTGATGGACAGGCGATACCCCAGCAGGGGGATAAAAAGGGACAGGTTCGCTAAGGCAGGACACACACGACACCCGAGGTAACAAGACCCTGGAAGCGGTGCGTCTCTCACAAGTCGGTGGGAAGTACTGGGCCATAGACGCACAGGGTGGAAAGGCACGATCGGCGGGAACCTAGTGTGTGTCCACCCTTGCCTGGGTTCCAGGTTCACCGCAGGGAAACGATCGTATCTGGAAACGGAGGGGTCACGGTCGGTGACCTCAGATGACATCACAAAGGACTCGCCCGAAAGCTGACTGCGAAGGTCTGTGTGGAAGACTTGAATATTCATTCATTTTGCTCTCTCTCTCCTTCTCCCCACTGTCCATCACCACGGCAGCGATTACTGCGAACTGAACTGAACTAAATTGAACTGAACCTTGCGTTACTTTGAAACTGGTCATTTACCCCTAGACAGCGATAGAGCTTGATTGATCCTGTTATCTTAATTCTGTGTACATGTATGTTTATCATTGCTGAACTGTTGCATTCATTATTCTTTTGATTAGAGTACTGTGTTGCTTGTTTCTTTAATAAAACTTTCTTAGTTCTAGTAATCCAGACTCCAACTGAGTGATCTATTTCTGCTGGCTTGGCAACCCAGTTACGGGGTACGTAACATAAGTGGGGTTCTCGTCCGCAATTTTGAACGCTAAATTTGGGACGGAGTAGATTGATTGGGTCAAAATTCCCGAAAGAAAGAAAAGACAAACAGCAGAAATGGAGGCTGAGGAAATTATAAAGGCACCGACCTTGGAGGCATTAGAGGATGCCAGGAAATCGGAATTGGTAGCTGTGGCCAAACGGTTGAATCTTGCTAAGGGGAAGTCGACAATGAGGAGAGAGGAGATACACAGAGCTATCGTAGAGCACTATGTATCTAAAGGTGTGTTTCCCCAAGGCGAGCTGGAGGTGGTGTCTATTGAAAAACCTGCCGGAGACGCTGTACAGGTGCAGCTTGAAAAACTGAGACTCGAGCACGAGTTCCGGGTACGGCAGTTAGAACACGAAGAGAAGGAGAGAGAGTTAGAAAGGCAAGAGAAAGAGAGAGAGTTAGAAAGGCAGGAGAGAGAGTTAGAAAGGCGGGAGAAAGAGAGAGAGAGGCAGTTGGAGCGAGAAGAGAGGCAGTTGGAGAAACAGAGGGAAAGGGAATTCGAGCTGGAGAAGTTAAGGATAAGGGCAAAGCAGGGGCCCGTGCCGAACCAAGGTGGAGGGTTCCGGACGACCCAGGAGGTTAGGCTGGTTCCCCCATTTGACGATACCGATGTGGATCGGTACTTTCTCCATTTCGAAAAAGTTGCTACCAGTCAGGACTGGCCGAGGGATAAGTGGGCTGTTTTGCTTCAGAGTGTACTGAAAGGGAAAGCCCAACAAGCTTACTCAGCTTTGTCCGCGGAAGATGCCCAGAGGTATGAGGTGCTGAAAGAGGCCATCCTCAGGATCTATGAGTTGGTCCCGGAGGCATACCGGCAGAGGTTCTGGAATGCGAGGAAGCAGTGGGACCGCACGTATTTAGAGATTGCTCGTGAGATGCAGACATATTGTGAGCATTGGTGCGCCTCGAAGGGGGTAGAGGGGGATTATGGCAGACTGCTACAGTTGGTCCTGATTGAGCAGTTTAAAGGTTGTGTCCCTGAGGGTATGAGACCCTACCTAGATGAGAAAGAGGCAGCCACGTTAGCCGCAACTGCTAAGTTAGCGGATGAGTATGCGTTGACGCATAAAATGAAGTTTGCCCCGAGTAAAGGCTACCAGAAGGGTAGTCAGGACGGCGGGGAGAGTCCGCCGGAAAAGTCAGAAAGTAAGCCGGGGACTAACGAGAAGGATAAGGCAGACCAGGAGCAGTCTGGTAGGAAGTCTCCTGGGGTCGTCTGTTATAATTGTGGGAAAGTCGGACACTTTGCGTCCAGGTGCTTTGCCCCAAAGAAGGAGACGGGAAAAGGAAAAACGGCGATTTTGACTGGCTGTATCGAGCTGGTACACGAATCGCTAGGGAAGGACAGGTCTGCCAAAGTTCAGGAAGGGCGCGAGAGGTTTATCTCGGCCGGATTGGTGTCGGTGAAGGAGGAGTTAAAACCAGTTCCAGTGCGGATCTGGAGAGACACGGGAGCGTGTCAGTCACTGATACTGAAGAGTGTATTAGAGTTTAGCTCAGAGACCCAGACTGGGGAGGTAGAGGTCAAAGGTATTGGGGAAGGGACAGAGGCCGTCCCTTTGCACCAGATACACTTACAAAGCAACCTGGTCTCTGGACTAGTCACGATCGGGGTGAGGTCCAAATTACCGATGAAAGGCGTGGAAGTCTTGCTCGGTAATGACCTTGCCGGGGGAATCGTGTTCGAAGCAGTGAGATTGACAGGTCAGCCTGCCAGCAGTGAGGCCCCGCCCATGGACTCACAGGTTCATCACGGAACTGCGGTAGTAAATTTAGCTGAGACGTTTCTGCCAGCCTTGTACGAGAAGGGGGTAGAAAGTGAAAAGAAGGTGTAGGGAAACAATAGGTAGTGAGGGAGCTGGGACAGACATAGCATTAGCCAGGAAAGAATTTGTGCAGGCGCAGGAGCGAGACGAGGGGCTGATGGTTTTGGCAGAGACAGCTCTCTCTGACACAGACTTAACAAGGGAACTAGTAGGCTATTGTGTGGAGGAGGAAGTGCCAAGGAAGAAAGGGAAACCAAGTACAGTACCCGCAGATGAGGAATGGGGGGTGGTGCAAAAGAGTTATGGGGATGAGATTTTTAACCTGGCCCACAAGGTACCCCCCGGTGGACATTTTGCGGTGCTGAAGGAAACAGTTGGTGGAATCATGAAAGAGGTTTACCGGCTGCCCAGGAGGAAGGATGTTATTGATTATGGCCGACGCGAACTGAGACGGTCACAGGCTTTTGATATGCTAACAAACCTAGTCGGTGTTAGCGCAGAAATCAATGAAGCTAGGGTCCCCCTGATAAGAGAAAAAAACCATTTTGAAAAGATGAGTATGGTATCGACCAGATGGGAGAAGGCTATTGTTTCGGCCAGCTCTGCTGATAAGGTCTCTCCCTTAATCCCCGAACAAAGCGACTCTTTAGGAGAAGTAATTAAATGACTCGCACACGTGTGTTTGATTGTCCCGAGGCAATGCAAAGAACTGGGACATTGGGTGATGTCTGTTATACTAGGCTAGCCTAGCAAACACCAGCCCTATAGAATGAGTAATTCGGTGACTAAAGGGCTGACGAACACAGAGGTGTGTATTGGCGATGTAATACGGCTGTCTGAAGCCAGCTTGATAGTGAACCTTGGAAAAAATGAGTTCGGCCACACGAAGGTCACTTACCTGGGAATTGTGGTGACACAGGGGCAGCTGGCAGCAATGCAAGCTGAAGTGCGGGCTATCTCTGACATCCCGACCCCGACAGACAAGAGGGCCTTCAGAAGGCTCTTGGAGATGGTGGGGTACTGTAGGAAGTTTTGCAATAGCTCTGCAGTCATTACCCCTCCCCCTCCTACTAAGCCCTTGCGAGAGAAAACTAAGTCGGAATGGGACGACCCTTGTTACTGTGGTCCGGGACGAAACCCAATGAGAGGTTACATTGATCGCAATTCATCAGTGTTTTTGGCCACTATGAAGTTTGCTAAGTTGGAGCCTGGTCTAAGGGATTATTAATAACATATAAAAGGAACAGGAAATGTGATGGCTGACTGTCTGCCAGGTGTTGACAACTTCAAACTCGCTGTATTAGCCAAATAGCTGATAAAGATGTATATTTGTGTGTATCAAATAATGTATTCGTGTTTGTAATTTTTACCCCCGGTAAAAATCCTTAAAGGGGAGAAGTGTGACAAGAATACACATAGATTAAGATGTTAGCTGTCCTGTGCTGGCACCAGTGGGATCAGCAGTTGGTCTGCCACCTGTCTTCAGGAGAAAGAGAGATAAGGAAAACAATGGAGCAGCATTTGGAGATGTTAATGAAGGGGAAGGAGAGCTGTCAAGATCGGCTCCCCCTTTGAACCCTGAACTGTTTGAAGTGATGGACAGGCGATACCCCAGCAGGGGGATAAAAAGGGACAGGTTCGCTAAGGCAGGACACACACGACACCCGAGGTAACAAGACCCTGGAAGCAGTGCGTCTCTCACAAGTCGGTGGGAAGTACTGGGCCATAGACGCACAGGGTGGAAAGGCACGATCGGCGGGAACCTAGTGTGTGTCCACCCTTGCCTGGGTGCCAGGTTCACCGCAGGGAAACGATCGTATCTGGAAACGGAGGGGTCACGGTCGGTGACCTCAGATGACATCACAAAGGACTCGCCCGAAAGCTGACTGCGAAGACTTGAATATTCATTCGTTTTGTGGAAGACTGTGTGGAAGACTTGAATATTCATTCGTTTTGCTCTCTCTCTCCTTCCCCCCACTGTCCATCGCCACAGCAGCGATTACTGCGAACTGAACTGAACTAAATTGAACTGAACCTTGCGTCACTTTGAAACTGGTCATTTACCCCTAGACAACGATAGAGCTTGATTGATCCTGTTATCTTAATTCTGTGTACATGTATGTTTATCATTGCTGAACTGTTGCATTCATTATTCTTTTGATTAGAGTACTGTGTTGCTTGTTTTTTTAATAAAACTTTCTTAGTTCTAGTAATCCAGACTCCAACTGAGTGATCCATTTCTGCTGGTTTGGCAACCCAGTTACGGGGTACGTAACAGTGCAAAAATGAAACAATATGTCATGTTCTGGGTGAACACATACCACTTAATAGGAACTGAAGCAAAACAGTCTTTCATATCATCAGTCTGATATTTGCCAGATGCTCAATGACACTGTGGTTTGCTTCAGTAGAGCTGGATTCTGTTCCATGCACCATAGTGTCTTACCAATTGCCAATAACAATAAATGGTACACCCACAGGTGAGGCTGTTTTGCGATTGATGTCTAGGAGGACTGGGGGGCATCAAAGATCTAGTCAAATACTCATATCTTCAATGGAGCATTGCACCATCTGATTCCCACAGCCTTTCCAGGATCTACTAATTTCAAGTCAGGAGGATAACAGACTGGGCAGCTCCATATCATTCAAGAAGGTCAATGTCATCGAAGACAAAACTGGTAGATTGGTTTGTCTCCCATACAATCATAAGTTATCACATCCTTTACCACTAATGCAAAATGAAGGCAATGTGTGTAAACTATACTGCACTGCAAAAACTCACCAAGCTTTTCTCAACATTCCCTTCCAAGCCTACTGCCGTGATGGCACAGAGAGACAAAGGTAGCCGGTTAATGAAATGCGCACCTCTACCTGCAAGTTCCACACCGGGACACAAACCATGTCCTGGCTTGAAAATACTTAATCATTCTGTTATAGGAGTCAAACTGGACACAATGGAGGCTGTGGCAGAACAGAAAATCCTGGCAATTCTGGACAATGTTGCTCACCCTCTGCATGCCACGTTGGCTGAACAGAGGAGCACTTTTAGTAACAGACTAAGACAGATGTGCTGCTCCAAAAAGTGCTGTATGAGGTCATTCTTACCCTCGCCCAGTAGACTTCAAAATGAGCCAACCTATAGCTGGGGAAATGATGACCCCCGGCCCCCCGCCCTTTAAATTGTCTGAGGCAACTTTTTATTATTCTTTCTTACTTTTCCTCTAATACTTGTATACTTGTATATCTAAGTAGCTTGTAATTCCACTGTGACACTGTAATTCCCATTGGGATCAATAAAGTATCTATCTATCTTCACTATGACTGGGTTACCAACCTGGGAGTCACTATCTCACAGCACTGAAGGAATATCAATACAAGTGCAGAAGCAATTCAAGAAAGCAGTTCACTGCCACCTTCTCAAGGGCAATGAGAGATGGACATTAAATTCTGGTCCTTCCTGCAACACCTACAAACAATAAAGACAGAAGTATGTACAGCAGGGGTCCCCAATCTTTTCTGCACCGCGGAACGGCTTAATATTGACAATATACTTGCGGACTGGCCGACCTGGGGGGGGGGGGGGGGTGTTCAAGTAGGGTTAAACTCACCTCAACATGCCTTTTACAGTTAGGGTTGCCAACTTTCTCACTCCCAAATAAGGGACAAAAGTAGCAGTCAAATACGGCACACTTGTGTTTACCCCGAGAAAGACTACCATGACCATGAAACCTTGTGCGGGCACCTGTGTGGGCATGCATGACATGCGCATATGTGATGTGCGCATGCGCATACGTGCCAATTGTTTTCCACAACTCAGTTTTGACTTAATCTTCCTGACTATAATGTACATACATTATTTCTACTTTATATAGGCTGTGTATTTATCATATCATTCCTGCTTTTAATATATGTTAGTATTATTTTAGGTTTTATGTGTTATTTGACATGATTTGGTAGGTTATTTTTTGGGTCTGGGCACGCTCAAAAACTTTTCCCATATAAATTAATGGTAATTGCTTCTTCGCTTTACGCCTTTTCGGCACGAAAGGTTTCATAGGAATGCTCTACCTCAGCGGGGGAAATACGGGACAAAGGCAGTCCTGTATGGGACAAACCAATTTAGCCCAATATACGGGACAGTTGGCAACCCTCTCATCAAGTTCAACAGTGTGTGACAGGGAATGAGGAAAGGTGCAGCTGACTCATATCGTTTCCTCGCGGCCCGGTAGCACGTGCTTTGCGGCCCGGGACCGGTCCACGGCCTGGTAGTTGGGGACCACTGATGTACAGCATGGAATTGAGTCATCTCATCCAGGAAACAGAATTTACTCTTTCACTCATGTGTTTGGGTGAAATGTCTCTGTTTGCTTTTCTGATAAACATTTCAGTACATTTAGTTTATGTACTTTTGTTAAGATAGCAAACAGAGGAATTTTATCAATGGTTACATCAATTTATTTTATGTATCCCACGCAGAAGTTTTTTAAAATTTAGGACAGCTTAGGCTCATTTCCATCAGCAAATATATGCGATCTCAACTGAGAGCTCAATTGGGAATCTACAATTGATCTCAACCAGAATTCCAATGTTTTATTCACTATTCTTAAAGATGAGCCATTCCACCAGTGGGTGCTTATGTTCAAGTGGTACCCCGTCAGCCTTGAGACCTACAAAATCAGACAAGACTGTTGATTGACCAGCTGGAACTCTCTTCCCATTGAAGTTCTTATCTGACTGGACGATCTACAAAATGTGATTTCTGCCACGTATTGTCAATGTTTGGTTACCAAATGAACTCTTGCCCTTGAAGTTGAATTGCCCATCAGCGATTAATGTCCAAGATGACACATGACCAATAGCCTCTAGACAAAAAAATTGGAAATTGTCCTGCTGCTTTGGAGCTATACCTCAACATGAGTCACTGCCTTCAGGGAGGAAGGGAGAAATGAATACAAAATAAAAACATATATTTTTAAGTCTCAAGCGAAGAAGCCTCCCACCCATCAGACAGATCTGGATGATCCGTTTCTTCCATGGTTATGTCCTCATTGACCTCATAAATAACTTACACTTTTAGGGGTACAGATATGTGGAAAGAAAGTGATTTCATTTAGAAATGAGTTAGAAATTTCATCATGTGGCTGTTAACCATAATGTGCCATTCACAAGCCTCACCCATTGCACCATGGCAAACTGCCAATACAACTGTCAGACAGAGTCATAAGATTCCGTGTATTATTGTAATCCCATGCAACAGGAACAAGTTAATGTTGAAATTTTCCAACATGGAACAATGGCTTATTCAAGCAGCAGCCGAGAAACAAATATGGAACATTTATTTTCCACAGCATTGGATACTTCCGATATGAGTAAATGTACAGTCAATTATACCCCTTTATTCAGACAGATCACAGTCTAAATAAATTCTTTTATTAGACTGACCCACATCCTAATATTATACCAAAGTGAATTCCTATACAGTAAGCTCCACTGCCTATGGATCAAACACTGACTTTATCATCTGATATATATTTTGTTAAGTACCTAATGAAATTGCCAAGAAATTCTATGATTTCTGCAGATTCCAAGAAAGTGTACTCAATTTGCATACCTTGATCTCATATCCCAAAACGATCATTTACTCAGCTAATCAATTTAGATAAAACACAACAGAAACAGTTTTGATGCACAGAATTGATCCAGCTTGTAAATTGTGCTTTGGACTTCTGATGAATTAACTATATTTAGAGGGACTGAAGTTTACAACTGAATGGCTGGAAAAGACTTTTTGGTTGCTTTAGAATTGTTTAATATTGCACATCTACATGAAACACTGTTGTAGAAAAGCAGCATCCATCATCAGAGATCCTCACCACCCAGGCCATTCTTGCTGCTGCCATCAAGTACATTGATGTACCAGTGCCTTAGGACTCGCACCACCAGCCTCAAGAACAGTTACTACCCCTCAACAATCAGGCTCTTCAACAAAAGTAGATAACTACACTCATCTATTGAGATGTTCCTACAACCAATGATCTCACCTTAAGGACTTCATTTATTTCATGCTGTCATTATTTATGACTACCTATTTATATTTGGATTTGCACAGTTTGGTGTCTTCTATGGTTTACTTGATCTTTCATTGATCCTGTTATAGTTACTATTCTATACATTTGCTGAGTATACCTGCAGGAAAAAGAATCTCAGGGTTGTACATGGTGGCATACAGTACATTTACTCCGATAATAAAATTTACTTTGAACTTCTGAACTTTGGATCAGGAATTCTTTACTGCAGGGCTGTAGAATGTGCCTTGACCATTGAAGCAGATGTGCACTTATTTTCATACAACTTTATTACTATGGTTATGATAAAATGCAGGATAAAAACAAAAGCAGAAGTAGAATCTAACATTAAGAATTGTTAATGTACCTAGGTTAAGAGTTCACTGGGGAAGAAAACAGCAACAGAGAAATCAAACAAGGAAATATCTCGCTTGATGAAAGAAGAACGGGTAAAAACAGTTGTTCAAACATTAACAGATGTAATAAAGTGGCACAGAAAATTAAAAGTGGTGCTTATTCCATTTTTAATGGTTGATGAGAAGAGGATTCTGCTGTAAAAATGCAGAAAATATGTCATGCCTCTGCTCGGATTATGAGGCCAACTTCCATGGAGGAATACAGTACACTACATCTAGAATGTGGTTACTGCCTGAATTACCACTATCTATCTGAAAAAAAAGCAGCACTGTTTAAGGAAGTTTTAAGGGTAACCAACACTATCATGTACTAAGTCTTTACAGAATCTTTGATTTTGTTCATTGAAAATTAGGCCTATTGGTACCTTAAGACATGGGTTCCCAACCTGGGTCCACAGATCCCTTGCTTAATGGTACTGGTCCATGGCATAAAAAAAGTTGGGAATTCCTCATTAAGACATACTACAAGCATGACTGAAAGTCTTGATGCATTCATATGCTGCAAGGGTTTTGTTATTGAATTTTGAGAATGCAGTAATGCGTATTCAAAGGGAAGGGAGATAAAAGTTCAGATGACTAATTTGCCTCTCTTCTTGATCCATGAAATTCCTAATAGCTTTGTGTCACTTCGGTATAATTGGTGAACTTAATGATTTTAAGCAGACTGAATGTGCTTTCTGCTAAATGTGCTTCCCATATCCAGCTTGCAAATGACAAATATTTTTCTTGCTGACCTACAACAAGCTGAGTTGGTTATCATCATGGAGGGTCACAGCCCAAAACATCAGCTCCTTATTCCTCTTCATTGATGCTGCCCGACCTGCTGAATTCCTCCAGATTTTGTGTGTGTTACTCTGTATTTCCACCATCTGAAGAATATCTCGTGTTTTGTTGTTTGTTATACTGAGTGTACTAATATTTGAACAGTATTGTATGGCTTACACCCTACAATCCTTCCTATCCTTTCAACCATGACATGCTCCGACTAAGAAGTTTTATAAACAAGTGCCAGTATTGCATCCAAAACCTACTTTTGGGGCCAAGATAATTCCCTTATTCTCATTCCAAATGGATGCACAAAGGAAGAATTTAAAACAGCAAACCAAGCATAAATTTTAACCCAAATTCTGGAAGATATGCAATTAAAATTGTTCATGCTAGCCTTTTTTTCCACAATGAGGCTCACACAAAATACCATAAACTATTTAGCTCACTAAAAATGTCATACTACAAAGTACAAATGACAGGATGTTCTGAGGAAGCAAGAGAACAGTTCGAGTAAAGAGTAGATTTGAATACCATACCACCCTATGAGGAATATCGAGGCTGCACAGCTCGGATTTACTAAGATATTACTTGCCATTAGAAAATGCAAATTTGAAGTAGTATCCAAAAATCTGTTTTTTCTAGACTTTGAATGATAGGATCTACTTGATGGGTAGATTTTGAGTAGGAAAGGAACTAGTTACATTTGTTATAAATGCTGGTGATTTTGCATAGAAACCAGTTATTAGTGGGATCTGAAGGAAATGCTTGTAGTGTCATTGCTTTGACAATATAGACTATATTAATGCAGTGAGGAAACTGTCCATTGTGAATGCATTCCTCAGTCTGCAGTTGATACAATTGGGAGAATTATGCAGTAGGTCATTTTTACTTCAGAATAGCATAGGTTTTAGTGAGACTTCATCAAAATAATGAAAGGACCAAACCATGTGGACATGAATAGATTATTTTAATTCAATATAGTAGGGATAGCCAGGGAACATAATTGCATTAGCAAAAAACTAGCTTAGAAGTCAGCAAGCTTTTCCTTTTGCCTAGCTTTGGAACACATTGCAAGCTCCTGCAGAGAGTGCAAATCACTACAAGTGGTCAAAAGGAAGCTGGATGAATTCCTAACCATGGCTTATGTCCAGTCATAAAAAATGTAAGCCGTTTATTAGAATTGGCTGTCCACAGTTGGTGTTTTGGATTTCTTATGTGATCTCTTAACATTTCAGGTTTGCATGTTTCCACACCTTACCATTCACACAGTCCAGAAAGCTACTTTTCATAAAGATGGCCATGAGTTTCTGTTGTATTAGAAATCTGGTTCACTTTCTTGAAACCTCATGTGGAAGTAGAAAAATCAAAAATAAAATTTCAGCATTTTAATTCTCATAAATTAAGTGAAGAGTTAAAATAAAAGTTAATGAACAGAGCCAGATCAAAAGACTTGCTGCCTCAAATTACATATTGAATCTGAGCAGTTTGCCACATCCCTTAAGGATATCAATATTTACCTACTAACAAGATTTTATTATAATTTGACCATAGACCATTTATTGATTTAAAGTTTGTAAAGTGTGAAATTTCTGGAATTAAAACCTTGGGAAAAATCTTTATTTGGGGACTGTTTTGGGGTCTCTGTGTTATGTGTGTTATTCGTTGGCTTTATGCTGATTGTGTGATTTGTTCTTTTTCACACACATTGGGCATTTGATGGTCTTTGTTGTGTGGGTTTTTCACTAAACTGGTCTGTGGTGTTTCTTTGTTTCCTGGCTGTGTGTGGGAAGACAAATCTCACAGTTGTAAACTGTATACAAACCTTAATAATAAATTTACTTTGATACTTTGAAACTAGATTATAAGTACTACAAGTATCACACTGACAACTGTAGATAGAATAACTGAAAGGATGTTGACAACTTGTCCAATCAATGAGAATAGCTACTATATTGAAACCACAGACAAGTTAACCTAATTTACATAGAAATATTATTGGCATGCAAAAAAGAAATTCCATGAAACAACAGCCCTTGAAAGACTGGAAGCATTTATCTGTTACATAAGAAAGGGCAGCAGTAGAAATGTCCATATTAACAAAACCATTTCTAATATTTAAATGCATTAAATCCAGAATCACACAAACTCAATAAATCAGCTTTTACTTTCAATGGAATATTGGTTTTTAATAGTCGCAGATCAAAGCATTAACATCACAAGGTCAAAGTCCATTTTTTTGTTTACCTTCATTTCTACCTATTGCATTTGTCTCACAAGAAAATGGTTTGTTCTTGTTGCTTGTAAATATGCTTCACATAACACTATGCATATTTTATCATATTAATTAAATTTACAAAATATTCTTTTAGTATTTCATCGCAATTGCTGTTGCATAAAACATTAATCACCATCTGCCCTTGAGTAGATGCCCTGCAGCAGTAACAACATCTCAGCCAACCCTTATGTTTTCTTACTGACCACTTAGGAAACTAAACAAGGATAAGGCACTTCAGGGAATGCAAGCAAATCCTAATTGAAAAATACTCTTTTTTTGCTGCACTAAACTATATCCAAGTGGGGACTAATGAGACTTGACCTTTTATTATAATTTGCCATAAGATATTGCATTCTCAAAAACAGTAATTCTATTATATGAAGGAAAAAGAAAGCCAGGCACACATATGGAAATTGCAGTTTAGGCTAAGTAAAGATGTTTTCTTCTTCTTTCTCATTTGCTAAAGAGGCCACAGAATTCTTCTAAAAAGTTAGCTTCATTTCCTGTTATTATTGTCTACAAGACATGGTTTCAATAAAACATGTAATAACTGAGACATTACACATTATATTGAAGACCTAGGCATTATTATGGACAAGAGGCTCTTGATATGCAGAACTGTAGGGCAGCTGCTTGATATTTTGCAAACAACTGATATGTATCCTTTTTAAGAGAAACAAGAGAGTAAGGGAAGACTTTTGGTTCCTTAATCTGTCTTAGTAAAGACCTGCATAGGTCAGTAAGATAATATAGCAGCATTTCCATTCTATCCAAAGACAAGGTCAGCAAACTTCAGTTTATTATTAGAATACTGTTAATTAAGCAATCTTGCAAGTATAATTATTCATGATCATATTTCCAAACAGTACTTCAGCTGGCTGAAATACATTAATACCAGGCTCGTTGCAACACATATTTGGTTCCTTAAATTGTGGTATGGACTTTGCATATTGCGATATGATGACAGGGTTCTGAGGATACCATAAAGGGGTAATCAACTCTGAACTTTTATTCTACTTCCGTTCAGCAATATTCTTCCTTATAATTCACATAATGATCACTTTAAAATAAGTAGCCTATGATGAAAAAGTGTCTCCTGCATTCTTTTGAATAAAATCCATTCATTGAAAGAAAGATTATTGCTGACCTTTTTCTGACATGGCAGAAGGAAAAACAATGGGGAAAAGGCAGAAAGGAAGCACAAGAAAATGAAAAATTTTATCGAAGTGAAAAAGAGTAGATTAAAAGTATAAATGAATTTTTTTTAACATGATATGCAGAGCAATTGAAACTGCAAGAAATAAGAGAAGAAACCCAAATTTTATGTCATGTTAGAAAGTGATAATGCATGGTGTGAGGATATTCACTGTGCAGGGCCAGGGCATCTTTCTTTGCCAAGGACAGTTTTCTAAACACAGCAGCTGTTTGCTTCTAAGGATCAAAGTGTTGTTTCTGAGTAAGGTAAACTTCCAACCGATGTTCTTTGTTCAGCTTCTGGTCATAAATGGGAGCCAGTCTTCAGTTCTTAATATAATCGGCAAGCAGTAATCAGACTGAAGTTAAAAGGACAGGTTAGCAAACAAACAACACTCTCTATATAGCACAAGAGGCTGGTCCACACCACAAGGTTTACTGCTCAAGAGATGCAGTGTAAGACAATGGGGTTATGTTAATTCACTTAACAATGGACAACAATGGCTCAGTTATTTAGTTTAAAGAAGCTTGCAGACCAGACTGATACTATCACTTAGTACATCAAATAGCTGATCTTTTAATAGTTGGAAGGTTTGTGTGTTCAAAGAGTCAGCTTCACAGCATTAATTGTGGGTACTTGAGAGCTCTGTCCCAGAAGCTTTGAGACCGGTGAAAAGATGACAAGGTATCTGAAAGCAATATCACAAGTGGCAGGAAAACAGTATAAATGTAGGGAACTCAGGCTTTTTGGGAGTGATAAAGAACATCAAGAAGAATGACAGAAAGACGGGGGAATAGAATCCATTTCTTTGCCTTCAGTTTCTACAACAGACTATTCATTCACCTGCAATTCATTGGTATATCTTTTTACCTTATAAGAATTGTACCTGTGTTTTGGAAATCCCTTGTGTTTTAGAAATTGCTTGTAATTTGGAATTCGCTTATAACATAGAAAACTTCTGTGAGTTTTAAATGTGATTGAAGAATTTTATCTAAATTTAAACATGTATCACTAAAAATAAATGCACTGTGTTTAAACTACTTCGTTAGCTGGAAATATCTCCTCCTTGGTGGGGGTGGCGCAGCTCAAGTAGTGGGGATTGGCAGCTAAACTCACTATGATAAACAGAACTAGTCTTTGAAAAGTAGGTGTCTACAGTATGACCACCCTTTAGTGAGGATACCTGTAGCTATCTTTTTCGGATAGGGCTTAAGATGTTCATTTGAGTTTAGAACTTCGCGGTCAGCAAACTTCATAACAGAGTAAATGAAACTGAGAGAAATAAGAAAGAAAAATGCAAAAGAGCAAAATTGGTAGAATTTGACAAAGCTAAGGGGGAGAAATAATCAATAAAAGAACACTTGAAAGATGAAGAAAATGAGGTAAGCAAACTATAAGAAAGGGAAGCTAAAATAAACGTAGAATAATCGCAAGGAAGAAATACTGAAAAAAATTGTAAATGGAATAGTTAATAGAAAATCAAAAGCAATGAAAACATGCGTAAGGAAATAGAAGAGAATGAAGCAATAAGAGAGAAAAGGAAAAGGACACAAGAAAGATGCAAAAAGGATTTGGGAAAGAGATAATCCAAAACAAAAGGAGTAAATTTCTGATCATTTGAAACAGGAAAGAAAACAAAAACCATTAAATTAAAATAAAGAAAACGTAAGCTGTGATTTAAATGCGGCTCTCAAATGAGCCAGTTATATTGGAACTGTAAAGGGTCACTGTCAGCTGAATAAAAATCATACTTTTATAAACATAATGAAAAGGTTTTGTTTAACATTCCAGATGCAGCTATGTCAAATCATTTTAAAGTTACATTTTTTTCAGTGAACATAAATTTTAATAGGCAATAAAGCATCTAAGTCCTGTTGATGCTAAACTTGACTTAGCAATTTCATGTGTCCTTCTAGGGAAAACTAATTCCCTTCAGACTAGCTTTGTCTCATTGTAATAAATATTCTGTTGCAACATCCAGTTCTCAACTGCAATACAGCATCAACATTTTAGAACTATTTATTTAAGCAGCTTCCAATAATTTGAATGTAATAATTATGTGCATTTATTTTTCTTTGTTATTTTTTATTCCTTTGATTCATCAGAGCTTGACTGCAATAGACATGAAGAGATTTACAAGTACAGTAACAAGTAAGGCTTGAAGTAAGTTCATAGTGAAACTGTAAACTGAACAGAATCGAAGTGAGCAGATGCCAAATGTCAAGTTGCTAATCTGCACTAAAGCATTGTAGTGAACCAGAGTAATACTTGGATTAGTACTTGGGCATTTTTTCCCTTGTGGAAACTATTTTCTTCAAGAACCTTACCCAGCTAACATTATGTGAGTTCAGTTAGGTTTCTTCGCACATGTAGCAAATCTTTTCCTCATGTAATGTCCAACTGAAAATAGAAACTCATCAGAAGCAGGATCCCTAGTTGATTTCTTTTCCATCTTGTTCAGAGCATTGAGGAAAGAAATACAGCAAATCTTACTATTCTACCAGCTGAGATCCATTTAGGAAAGACTTGGTAGTGAATCTAGGATGGATGGTATAAATGCATTTAGTTCTATATGGAATAGTGCATTCATGAATTAAGAAATTAGAAGTGCCACATTACAACTTTTATAGTAAATGCAGATTGTATATAGTTAGTGAAAATAAGACCCCTGCTCAAAAACAACTGAACTCCAAGCAATGAACTTTTTCATACATCTCCCATTTCTTGCCAGCCATGATCAGCTGTTTTAATGCACTCCTCCATTAAAATGTATAATGGGCTTGTAAAACATGAATATAAATGCTTATTTGTGTTTTTAGAAATATTCAATCAATTTCTCTTTCGTTTTCTAAATAACTAATAATCTGGGACCAAATTACTACTTTTTTAAATAAAATTCTCAGTAGTTCAGACAGTGTTTGTGGAGAAGGAAATGAGTCAATATTTTGGGTTGATTTCTCGTCTGATGACAGTTCATCAACCTGAAGCAATACTTTGTTTCTCTCTCCACAGGCGCTGCCTAATCTGTTGAAATATTTCAGCATTTTCTACTTTTATTTCCAATATCCAGCAACCGTAATTTATTCCCATTTTAAGTTTATCTACATCTTCCAAGATGCAACCTTACAAAATTACAGAGAAAGCATCTTCAAGAAAAGCAACTTGTTTTTTCTAACTGATGTAAGCATTTATTACATTTCAGTCTTGTTTCAATTTGTTTCAATTATTAAGTTGGAATGGCACTTTTAAGTATTTATTGGGATAGCACAGCATTATCTTTACTAAAGAATTTTAGGATACATGCTGATTGCTGCCACACACCATACAATTTAGATCCAAATTTGGTTGTCAAATGGTGGGGAGGAATATTTCTGCTAAATAAATTTTCAGCTGCCCAAACATTTTCAATGGCTTATTGTATGATTTTACTTTAGTGACAATGACACAGACTGATAAAATAATCTTAAAGAATTACAGTAACAGATGCAAAGTAATGAAAGTGTAAAACTTCATCACAGTACTTTCAAGACATCATTAAACTTCCACTATCATATAACTGATGGAAGTACTTGATACATATTGTTTGCAGTTCACATTAATAGACTGCTGTTAGTTTATTCTTAAAACTCTAACAGTCTACCGATATATTGCTGTTAATTTCCAGGCAGTGAAAAAAGCAATATTGAAATATTCAAGAGTTAAAAGCTATAGCACAATTCCTTAGTTGAGGTAATTTACACAAATCATTTTAGCTTTACCCCTGCTCTTTACAGTGTCATCAGAAACCCCTTGGCTGTTTTATTCTCTGCTAACTTTTTTAGTACTTCATCCATTGCCCAAAACACTGGCACTTGTTAAAATGTAAAAAAAATGAACTGAAGGCCTGTGATATGGAAGATTTGAAGCCAAGTGCAGTTAAATTTATTAATGCTCTTATTGCCCATTTCAAATAATTAGTTAAGAAGCTGGAAAGGCTTCAGTAAAGATTAATTACCTTGTATAAGAACTATGCTTTACTGAACTACACTGTGATAAAAAATGTAATCAAAATTATAATCTTGAACTTTCAAGGAACAGCAAGAAAAAAATATCAACACTTGCTAGGCTATGATGAAGTTGCATCACAATAGAGAATGGAACATACATCAAGTGTTTTCGAATCCCTCATAATCATCGTCTAATTGAATGCAAGACAAAAAGGTCTAATTGCAAGGGAGCAATCTGAATGCAATAGGCTAGACTCAGCCAGCTTAGCACAATGCAAGGAAAACAACATTCTCTCTGTACAACAGAATCTGATCTCTCATTTTCAGGCAATTACCCTTTTCTTGTCAACAGTTTTAATAACCTCCATCATCTCTGAAAAGACTTTAGTTCAGTTAAATAATTTCAGGCCTCTTTAATATGCAAATGTAGTTCATATGCATGGGTGAAGTGCCTGCACTATTTGACATGTGTCAGTACTTTGTGGAGCACCTGCACCTCAGGGAATTCTGATTTCAATGCTGCCAAATATCCGTCATTATTCCACTTAATGAATACAACTAATAGTCACCTGTAGGTTTTCGTTTAGGTGGTGCCCAGATCACCAATAGCAACTGTGCAGATTGTCTATAAATAGACAATGCTTACATACTGAACCCATCATGTGTAATGGTAGAGTTCATTTTACAGTGGGATATAAGTCAAAATTAGAGCTACACAATGCTTCAGATTCAAAACACTATACTTCAGAAACTGTTCTATTCTGGAGTCCCTTTCAAGTGTCAATTAAAAAAAACTATGCAGTTCATAGTGGCTCTTTGCAAAAAAAAAATCTGTTATACATTCTCTACATTTTCCAGAATGTGAAGCACTTAATGCAAGCTGTTGCAAATGCTAAATGGCAGAAAAAAACACAGATACATTAATATTAATCAAAGCAAACCCTCCAGTTAAAATTAAAAGTATAGTGGATATAGACAGAAACAGTTCATGATTTCCAATTTCCATTGGCTTTAGTGAGATATTTATTTTATCAGGTATGCAATTACATGAAGTTGTCTGCATCACCAATATTGCCTAGCCTATACTTTCACCAGATGGTTTTTATAAAGGCTGCATATAACTTTACATGATATATTTCATCCTCAATGATAACAAGAACTTCTTATCATCAATCACTTCCACAAGGGTGCCTGCATTCCTGAGTGCAATAATGATGTGATCTTTCAGGAACAGCTTAAGATGTCAACATTAGGACAGGAGATGTAAAGACATGGATAAGAACACAAATACTGGCTCATTTGAGCTTGGGAAATTTGGGCTGTTTTGATATACACTTGTGAGTTCTTTCCTTTCAATACTGAGATAGAAAGTAGAAATACTCTAATTTATTAAAGAGGAAAAAGGCAACAGCAGCTCTTAACCATTCTGATAGAGCCCTCTGTACATTTTAAAAGTGATACGGTTTCAACTTTTGACAAAAGCTTGATAGGTATTTAGGATAAACAAAACATTACACCAGCTGAAGAATTGAGTTACAGTAACTCTCTGCACTTGAAAACTGGTTATGAGCCTCTACTGGCCTGTTGCCATTTTTCATATACTTGAGCCAGTGAGGGGGTTGCCAGTTCTTGACAAACTATATATTAGAACAACTTAGGCTTTGCTCTCTCAAAAGTAGAGTTAAAACAGAAAAACTCTGGATATGTTCTCCAAAGTAACTTTCAGATTTTATTGGAGAAAATACTTTATATTTGGAAACTCATTTTTCACTCAAGATAGAGCACTAATTTATAATAATCATAGAGCGATGTATCACAGAAACAGGCCCTCATGCCCAACTCTTTCATGCCAATGAAGATGCCCACTACAGTTACTTCCATTTCCCTATGTTGGCCATATTGCTTTCCTATACATATACCTGTCCAAATTTCTTTTTTAAATTTTATAATTGTACCTGCCTCTACCCTTTCCTCTGGCAGCTCATATCATATTCATTCTGCATGGAAAAAAAAAGTTGGTCTTCAGATGCCTCTTGAATCTTTCCCGCCTCTCTTTAAACATGTGCTATCCTTTGGTTTTAGATTCCCCTACTGTGGGGAAAAAAGACAGTGACCGTTTACTTTCTCTATGCCCCTCAGGATTTTATAAACCTCAATAATGTCACCCCTCAGCTTCTTACACTCCAGGGGAAGAAAAATATTCCATTGTAATGAAGCCCCAGATTAATGAAAAATTAACCAGGTGAGCAGATGCCAAGAAATTGTAGTTGTCATTTTCTCCATTAAAACAATACCTACAATACCCATTTATAACCAAAACATTTTAATAGCTTCCCAGTCCAAAGATGTGCCTGAAATTCTATTTTTCACTGGTTCAGGGGGGTAAAAAAAATCCAGCTTATCACTTAGAGATAGCTTTGCTTAGGGCAAATAGTTTGCAATTAGTAAGCTAACTTTCTGCAATAAGATCTATAGGTCTTGCATTCATATTCACTCGTGTTCTCTTCAGACATAGAAGGAGGCCATTTTGCCCATTGAGTCAATATCAGCTCTCAGAGTATTCCCATCTATTGTAATTTTCTGTAACCTCTCCTTTCTCACATGCCATTAATTTCACCCTGATTCTCCTGTCAACTACCTACACGGGGGTCAACTCACAAAAGACAATTAACCTAGCAGCACATCTTTGAAATGTGGGAGAAGAGCAGAGCACCTGTAAAAATCCCACACCATCAAATAGGGAATGTGCAAGCTCCATAAAGAGAAACACTCAGGGTCACTGGAATCAGATGTCCACAACAGTAGCTGCTGTAACACCATGCTGCCTTTGGACATGTTTGGGAGTGGTTTGGAAACTTTAGACCCCTTCTCTCATTTGAAGAAATTAAGAAAAGTGTGACAACAAAGTTTATTCACACAAACTTAGGAAAGAAATGTCTTGAGTAAAATGTTACACTTCTTGAATATTACAGGCCCAATATGCCATGCTTTTCAAATGGTACCATGGCTGATTTATGACAACTGATTGCCTTAATGTGGCCAGTTGTATTGTGTTGAGTTTGATAAGTTAAAGATTGATCTAAGTGTGGTGTTTAAAATGTGAGAAGGAGTCAATAGAGTGAAATTATTTTTTCTGTTGGTGAACCACAGATGAGAACACACACTAGAATTATAGAAAGGCCAGTTAGATATGACATTAGGAAAATAAGCCAAGAGGGATATCAATAAGTTAAGGGAACCATAGCAATTTACTTTATTGTTAACCAAACACCTAACAAAAAACTCAGTATGTCATTACATCATCACATCAGACACAGCCTCTTAAAGTGAACCTAAATCAATGTCAATTGTTGTGAATTATGCTATGTTTCTGCCCATAACATCACCCTACACATGCTAGTCTCTTTCCTTTAATAAATACCATAGGCTATTACCTTGTTAAGCAGCCTCATGTGCAGCACCTTGTCAAAGGGCTTCTGATAACCCATGTACACAATATCCACTGATTCTCCCTTGTCAATCCTTCTGTTTATTTCCTCAAAGAATTCCAACAGATTTGTCAGGCAAGATTTTCCCTTAAGGAGACTATGCTGACTTTGGCCTATATTATCATGTGCCTGCAAGTACCCCAAAACCACATCCTTAACAATCAACTTGAACACCTTCTCAACCACTGAGGTCAAGCTAACTAGCCAATAATTTTCTTTCTTCTGCCTTCCTCCCTTTTTGAAGGGTGGAGTGATATTTGTAATTTTCCAGTCCTCCGGAACCATTCCAGATTCTATTAATTCTTGAAATATAATTACTAATGCCTCCACAATATTCAGCTACCTCTTTCAGAACACTGGGGTGTCGTCCATCTGGTCCAGGTGACTTATCAACCTTCAGACTTCTCAGCTTCACAAGCACCTTCTCCCTAGTAATAGCAACTACAATTACTTCTGTCCCCGACAGTCTCGAACTTCTGGCATACTGTTGACGTCTTCCATGTGAAGGCTAATGCAAAATACTTATTCAATTCATCCGCCATTTCCTTGTACCCCGTTACTACCTCTCCAGTATTATTTTCCAGCAGTCTGATATCTACTCTTGCCTCTCTTTTATTCTTTAAATATCTTATAAAATGTTTGGTATCCTCTTTATATTATTGGCTAGCATACCTTCATATTTCATCTTTTCATCCCTTTTGGCTTTTTTAGTTGCTTTCTGTTAGCTTTTAAATGTTTCCTAGCGTTCCAATCTCTCACTTATTATTGATTTATTATATGCCCTCTCACTTTTATGTTGGCTTTGACTTGCCTTGTCAAAACGGTTGCATCATCCTGCCTTTAGAATACTTCTTCGGGATGTATCTAACCCGCATCTTCCAAGTTGCTCCCAGAAACTCTAGCTGCTCTGCTGTCAACTCTGCTTGTGTCCCCTTCCTACCAACTTTGGCCAGCTCCAATCTCATGCTCCAGAGGAGATCTGAAGGGGAAATACTTCAGCCAGAGAGCTTTACTGAAGAGGTATAGCTCCTCCTCAGATTTTGAGAGGATTCCTAACCTGTTAACAACTGTAACCTCATCAGTTCGCAAGTTAGAAATGCGACCATGAGTTGAGTTCCAATGTAGCAGAAAGAACTGCTGCTTTTCAAATACTTATTCTGATGCTTAAGTCAAGGGTTCATTATCTGAGAGAGTGATTGACGCTAGGTCACTGACAGCATTTATGAAGGATCTAGATGAGAACTTGAGTCAATTAGGCACAGAGGGCTATCGACCAAGTGCTGGCCAATGGTATTCATACAAAGGGTGCCCAACAGTCAATGTAAATTGGTTGGATTAAATAGCCTGTTTTCATGCTATACAATTCTATAAATCAGACTCTAAACTCTCCACTAATCCTCCCAGGCATCCAATCTCTGACTTCCAAAGGCAATTTCAATACCACGATTCACTTTCCACCCTAAAAAGTCCATAGCATCCAACCATCTATTGCTGCACCAACCCTGCCACCAGCCCCAAATAGGCCCTCAAGTATCAGACCCTCTCACCCTGACCTTTCAAACCTTATGTTTTCCTTCACATGTTGCACAGCACACAGAGGAAAATGTACAACGGTGAACCAATACTCACTGAGACTTTAGACCCAAGGCACTAATGAATTTTGCTTTTGACAATACTAGTATGCATTGCAGGGACTTAACATGTTCTTATAGGAACACTTATTAAAACTTTAATCTTTTTCCTAAATGTTTAGTTTAGAAATATTACATGTGCCATAAAGTTTTATCTTTTGTAGATGGTATAATCTGCCCTTTTAAGCATATGTGCATGGTTAAAAGCTTACTCCTAAAGAATCAGTTTCAGAACTTGCTGTGCTAACCATCTGGATTCCCCATTAATTCAGCAGGACCAGAGTTAATGCCAAATGGTGGGTTTCAGAAGCAATTCTTTAACACTGTCAAGATTAATTTAAATCCATGTACCCCACTAAACAGACAGTGTCAGTTTTTCATTTCTCACAGGTGCTAATCCTATTGTGCTATGAAGTTGCTGTCTACATGAGTGTTGACAACGATGACATGTTCACTTATGTTTCCATGCTTAGGATATTTCAGTCTTTTCAAATGATGTTAACTATTTCCAAAACTGTAACGGCAAGACTAAATTCCATTTGTGCAGCAATATTTCTTTTCAAATCAATATGGAATTACCTAAATAATTGTCAGGTTTAAAAATGTAATCGACAAATAGGCATCTGATCTATATTTTGAAGGAATTTATTGTGAATTGGATACAGTACTGCCTCACACCTTCTTAGCTCTATTATGTTCTGTCAGGAATAAAGTTTGATGAAAACACAATACCCTTGCAATCATACTGTAGTAAACAATCATGAGGTGTACTCAAAACAATTACTTTCAATTCTACGAGTAGTGCCTTGTGCATGACAATCTTGACATTGGAAGAGTTAGAGAATCAATGCCCCTGTTTGAAACTCATTCTAAGCAGGGACTGCATGTAGGCAGTGGATGTCTGGATATCTCAAACAAACTGATCCTGAAGTCCAATCAGAACTCAACTTTCACTAGCTGGCTGCAAGTCGAATAGAAAAAAAAAGGCTGTAAGGCTTAACCCTAGCTGTCCCCTTTTCAATCACTCCAATCTCCTCTGAGCTGGAGAATAGCAGCTGGGTGAACAGCTGGCAAATAGGATTAATGTCATAAGAATAAAATAAAAATCAACATATGTATCAGCCTCCAGTGTTAGGACTCTGCCTGATTGTGCCTTCATGGATGGCATGTGTGCAGCTGTGAGGTGCCAAGATGGCATACTTCAATGCACTGCAAGGTCATCTTCTAAGTACAAAACTTGATAAGTGCTTACAAAGCAGTTAGACTGCTTCTTATTATAGGTTCTCAAACTACATTTGACTCCAAACAAAAATAGAAGAAAGTCAAGCAACTTGACTTAAGAGGTAGATTTTAATGAATACCTTAAAAGAAATTTAAGAAATAAAAAAATAGGCGAGCAAAGCCCAAGGTTTAGAGCTTGAGCAACTAAAAGAACAGCCACTACTGGTGGGATATCATAGAGAAAAGAACACAGATTTCTTGCAAAAATGTAGGGTTTCAGGCAGTTGCAGAGTCAGGTAGGAATAAGGACACTGAGAAACACAGTGGTCCAGGACTCTCTACTATTCATGCAAAACTACATTAACACAGATATACTTGTTTATAAAGTGTTTCTCAACTCAAGTAGAGTAGAATCATCAAGATATAATTCTAATTGCCAAAATGTTTGGCGTATATATTCTTTTTACAATACAGCTGGACCACACTTTGCAGGGGAAGAATTGCCTTCCGAAAAAACAATTTATATCTTGATTTTCTGTAACGAGAGGCTGCATCATGTGAGCATGCATCAAGAAACACAAGTTTGAAAAATAATTAATGTTGTGTTTATTTATTTACTTTTATCGTATAATTTCCATGAAAGTGAATTTTATTCCGCATCTCAAATTTTTCGGAATGAATCCTGTAAATGTGCATTTCTGACACCTGAGCAGCTACACTGTGAGGAATTGCCTGTATAGTAAAATAGAAAACTAGAACACTTAATAATTATGGAAATACCTTTTTTTGTTATAATCTGGGTACAACATTAAGATGCAAAATTAAAATATGTAATTATACATGGAAACATTTTCAGCAGTGTAGTTGAGTAAAACAACTAATTTCCATTCATTCAATAAGACGACTGCAACCCCTCTCTGATGTTAGCTCCTTTACACGGATTATTTTGCTGCTGAATAAAGGGTAAGGATGGTAAACAAATAAAACTGCAAGGACTAGAATCGGAGGCAGAAACAGAAATTCTGGAAGAATCCAGGCAGTGAAGCAGCATCTGTGGAAATTTAAAATTTCAAATTGCAGACCCTTCATCAGAACTTTCCCCTCTCTGCTTTGGATATATAAGAATGTTATCCTAAAGGACTTGGTGCTCTTCTACGCATCTATTTGTTCGACAAAAAGTGTTTTTCTGATCGAATTTAATGGCACAGGTTTAGGGAAAAAAGTATAAACATTTTGAAAATATCTACCTTCTTCCCAAGTGTTGACAGGCTCAATTTTCAAAAAAATTAGAGTGGCGCCAAGTTTTAATATTGTAATTAAATTAGGCATAGAACACTGATTGCTGACAGGTCAAAGCTGGGATAACTGACTAGAAAAGTGCATACTTGTGTGCCACTTTAGCTTTACCAGGTCAAGTTAAAGCTAAGGTTGACAAACTGATGAAGTGATATCAGTACTTCAAAATGATCTGCCCAAGTTTGGCAGCAATGACTAGTTTATCATTAATTAGATCAATGCAAACTCAGGATTGATAGATCAGATAAGTAAATAACCATAGCATGTTAACTGGATATGGTCAGGCTTATAGCCAATATACTGGAGCTGTAAATACCTGCAGCATATTAATTAGATAAATTTACAGTTAGAGATAGTGTACTTAGTTTAGTGTGAATTGAACCATTTTAAGTTAAATTGAGGCATTTATCAGCCTAATATTCCACATAACTGCATCAGATTATATTTGCTTTGGAGTTGGTGCAGTGAAGGTTCAATTAATTGTTTCTTGTGAATAAAAAGATTGTTCTGGGATGATGGGAATTCCTTTGAGTAAAGATATAGTAGAACAGTATTGTACTCTGAATTTAGAAGAATGAAAGGTGAATGAAAGCTATAAGATTTTGGAGGGAACACTTGGTGGAGTACACTGAGTAGATGTTGCAAAAGAGGCTTTCCTTGATTAGTGTGTGGAACTAGGGAGCATGCCCTCAGGTTAAGAGGTTAGTCACTAAAGAATGAAATGAGAATGAATCACTTCTCTAACAGAGTTGCAAATCTTTGAAATTCTCTACCCAAGAGGGTTGTGGATGCTGATTTTTTTTTGGAGTATATTGAAAACTGAGATACATTTTTACACTCTAGGGGAATTAATTGACATGGAGACAGAGCAGGAAAGTGGATTTAGGCCAAAGATCACATCATGATCATTTAACAGTAGAGCAAAGACAGGAGGTTGTATGGTATTCTTTTTCTATTACTTCTGCTCATATTTACTTATTGCTCTGTATTGTGGTAATCTTCAGCCCCTACAATGATTGAGTTGAGTCAACCACATTGATGATCTGGACACAATATTAGGTCAGAATGGAGAAGCAAAGAAGGATTCCTTCATTTATCGACATAAGCGAACCAGATGTTTTTGTTTTATGACAGTCTAGTAGTTCCATGGTTACTTTTTTTTATTCCATGTTTTTTTAATCGAATTAGTTAAATTTGAATTCCCCAGCTGGGATGGTGTGGTTCAAGCTTTTGTCTCTGGATCAGCAGTCCAGAGCTCTGGCTGCTCCTTCAGTAACGTAACCACTCTGCCACTGTACCAAAGCACCAACAGATGTTTCGGCAGTCTGCCACTTTAAAATTCTTGTTCTGACAGATTTTGTTAAAGCTCAGCTTAGGAAATCATACATAATGTTTTGATTTAAACACATTGTATTTTTGCAGCATTTTCTCATAGACTGCGCAATAACTTATCATATTGCGACTAAAGATGAATTTCAAAGTTTTAACTTTACTCCAAATGTCTCCTATGATGTTGTTGATGTGCAACTACAGTGAATGACTGCCTTGTAGAATCTCACCAAAGCAGTCACATTCCATCTATAACTCCAGGCAGTTAATATTGGCAGTCCATTCATCGACGGCTACTTTAGTAAGCAAGTTCAATCCGAACTTCATCACACATTCCTTCCAGCAGAAACAACAGAATAATTATAAAGAAATAAGAATGGGTGCCTTGAATGCATTTTTCCACACTGGATAGACGTAGTGATTTAAACTGTAATAGCCCTAATTTTATTCAGCACAGATTGGGAGCTTAACCTGGAATTATTCTGGTTAATGTAAATCAATTCCACACACATAAACTAACCCAAACATCCAGACAAGAAATCCTTCTAAAATCTTAAATAGTGGTTCACATTGTTGACACAGTTTCAACTGAAGTGGAAATCAAGTAGGTAGACATTTAAAATCATGCCAGTTAGCTACTTGTCTCCGATCCCAATAATAATTTGTAACATATCTACCCTAAATCTCAAATTAATCTAAATCAGGCATGTATTATGTCAACAGGACTTTGATTAATCAGCAAATAAGTGAGGAAATGAGATCTTCAGCTGGACCAAACACTGAAAAATCCCATTGTTAAGTCTAAATTAATAATATTGTCAAGACAGCACCAATGAACAACGCAACCAGTGGTGACGTCCTGCTAATAGTCCACGAAACTACTTCTTTTATTTCTCCCTTTAAGTATGGTTCTACTACTAAGTGGCAGGAGATTGAAATCTGTGATTTACATTTGATGGTGCGTCTTAGGGCTGATTGAGCAATCTGGCACTTTGCTATCTCTAATGAAGTTTGAAGAATTTTGGAGTGGATTGAGCAGCCTGGAGATCTGTTAGCCTGAGGACAGGAATTGAGCCCATGATCGATTCCAAGTTTCTCTCCAATTCAGGTATCGAGCAAGGTTGAAGTCAACGAGGATGAGAGTGGAGGACAGACGGATGTTCAGTGCCGTCTGCCTGCATTGACCGGTCTATCTATCCCTCTCCCTAGCTGCTGTTGGAGGGAAGTGCAGGAGCCTTGGGATCCACATTGCCAGGATTGATCTTTGAGGCAGTGGACTCATTTTGGGGGACTTTGAGGTTCATGCAGCATGTGTTCCTAGATTCAGGTTACTTTTTTATTTTCCTGCTTTTGAATGGTTTGAATGGAGTGATCGATGTGGACTGGAGAACTTTGGTGAAAAATCCCACCTTGTGGCCTGCGTTGGCTAGCGGCGTGGCACTAAACTGAATACCACTGGATTGACATTTGATTTTCTATGTGTTGTTCACTCACTTTTTGCCGTTTGTGCAATTTGTTCTTTTTTTGTGCATTGGGTGCTTGATGATTTCTTGAACGGGTTCTATGGTGTTTCTTTGTTTCGTGGCTGAATGTGGGAGGATGAATCTCAGAGTTTTATTCTGTACATCCATAATAAATATACTTTGAACCTTTGAATTATTACAACACATCTGAGGGATGAAAGTGTTTCTCTAAGTCCCACATGAGATACCTTCTCAGTCCCTTTCCCCTGTGGGCTCCCCACCAAAGCCACCGGCCTTTCCAAATCACAGAATTTGTTTATTTTTTAACATTTATTCTCCCTAGGAAATGTAACATGAGGACTGTAATGTATGGATCTATTTCTTTTAGAACAAAGACCCTCCCCCGCTTAGCACTACATATTGATCTGTAGTCTGCATATACACTGTTGTCTATGCATGAGCATTGTTCACTCTCTCATTGTAATGTGAATACACCAGTTAAAGCCATCTCCCGTATGCGTGCTTTTATTAAATGGATATGTAATTGTGCACAGACTTAACAAGTTGTTGACAAGGATGAACCAGAATGTCAGAAAATATCACGAACTGCACCAACAGTTAAAAATGGAACAGCAAGAGTTAAGCAGCATAAGAAAGCAGTCAACGACATTAACAATGGCCACATAAGTAACAGTGAAAGACGTGTTGAATTTAACATGAAAATAACATGGCGATAGCTTCAGTCAGGATAGTTGACGGATTTGACAGTGCTAATGAAGGCTGAGAGTCATATATCGAGAAGGTTGAACTGTATTGTAACGCGGACAACGTGGAGGTGCAAAAGAAAGCCCTGCTCTTCTTAGCTTAATGGACCCAAGAATGTACAGTCTCTTATGCAATTTAGTAACCTCTGATAAGCCAGCAAGCAAGATGGGTGACGAAATTGTTACAATTTTACAAAATTACTTGAGCCCTAAACCACTGGTAATTGCTGAGAGATTTAGATTTCACAAAAGGAACCAGTCAGAAGATGAAAGCCTTTCTGAATACGTTGCACAACTGTGCAAACTTTCCCAGTACCGTGACTTTAGATGGACTTCCTGACGCATTAAGGTACAGGCTTGTATGTGGCATGCATAATTGAAGCACTCAAATGAGGCTACTGGCAGAAAGACTCCTAATCTTAGACCATGCATTGACCACTGTATTATCATTAGAGGCTGCAGCAAAGGATGCAGCAGAACTACAAAAAAGAACATTAGAATGTGAAATGCACAAAATATCCCTGAATGGTGCAAAAAGCCAAAAATGTTATCAATGAGGCAAATCCTCCCATGATGCAAATGACTGTCTGCAGAAAAGAAAATGTCTGCAACAAGTGTCACAGACAAGACACATAGAGTGTGCAAGGCAGACAAAAACAACAACCAAGTGAAAGTCTCAAACACAAAACTAAGCAAATGCATGAAGTTACCAAATGTAAAACAGAATCAGACAACATAGAGTCTAACAGAGGTGAACTGTCATGCTTAGAGCTGCAGAGAATTACTGAAGCAGATCACAATATAATATGGATCACCATAGATGCTTCTGGCGTAAAACTGAAAATGGAGCTGGATACAGGGCCAGCTTTGTCTAGAATTCCAGAGGCTGACTACAACAGACTGTTTTCTAAGATACCATTAGAGAAGACCCCAGTGATGCTAAAGACCTACACAAGTGAAAAAAGTGTCCACCAAAGGCAAACTTAATGTGAAGGCGATGTATGGAGGTCAAACACAGCAGTTAGTGCTTCCTGTATTGAAAAGAGGAGGGCTAGCACTTTTCAGACATGAATGGTTGAGAAAAACCCAACTGGACTGGCACTCAATCAGAGCTCTCAGTGTAGTATCAACAGGCAACGGCAGCCCAAATGGTAGTATTAACCAGGGACAGGCTTAATGCTAATGGGAAGGTGTTTGAGAAGAGGATTGGTAAACTCAAAAGCATAAAGGCCAGAGTAGAACTGGATGAAACAGCAACACCAAGATTCCATAAAGCGCATCCAGTGCCTAATGCACTATGTCCTAAAGTGGATGCCAAACTGCAGAACTTGGCGGCATCTTGAATTCTCTCCAAGTTTGGGTGGAGCAACTGGGCCACTGCCATTGTCCCGGTGATCAAGAAAGGGAAGGTTGGAGCCATTCGCATATGTGGGGATTTCAAGGTGAGCATCAACCCGGTGCTGTGCAGTATCCCCCGCCGTGAATAAAAGACATTTTTGCATCTTTGGCGGGTGGGGAGATGTTTTCAAAGACTGACCTGTCACCAGCCTATCTGCAAATAGAGAATGAGGAGTCGAGCAGCAAGTTCATCACAATCAACACTTACTGGGGACTGTTCCAGTATAATTGTCTCATCTTTGGCATTGCATCAGCTCCAGCAATTTGGCAGACAGCAATGGATCAAGTGCTCCAAAATATCCCAGAAACACAATGATATCATCGTGATTAGCAAAAATGATGAAGGGCACCTCCAGAACCTTGGTAAAATGCTTACCAGGCTGAGTGAGTATAGTCTGCACAAAAAGAGAGAAATGAGAGTTTTTCGAGAATGAAATCTCATATTGTGGACATATCACTGACAAGCATGGCTTGCAAAGTCACAAGAGAAGACTGAAGCAGTGCTACAGATGCCCAAACTGAAAAATGTGTCACAACTCAGGTTGTACTTGGGCCTTGTAGACTACTATCACTGGCTTCTCTCAAACATTACTACAGTGCATTGAACCCACTATTACAGACAGGAGCAAAGTGGGAATGGTCAGAAAGATATGAAAAAGCATTCAAAGGAAACAAAGAGACTAATAACATCCAATGAACTGTTCACCCATTATAACCCATCCCTGCCCATCAGACTGATGTGTGATTGTGAAAGATGAATCTGAACACTCAATTGTGTTTGCTTCAAGATCACTGACAGGTGCAGAATGCAACTACACATAGATCTACTGAGAGGTCTTTTGCCTATTATGAGGAATAAAAAGGTTCCACCACTATATCTACATGCAAAAGTTTATGCTAGTGACAGATCACCAGCCCCTTGTGTCCATCTCCAATTGCAGGAAGGGAATCCCAGTGATAACAGCTACCCAGTTACGTCGTTAAACACTATTCCAAGGTGCCCATAGACATAGAGTTCAAGGGTACCAAACAACACCACAACACTGATGGCTTGTCATGTCTTCCACTACTGGCAACTGAAGAAGAAACTTGTTCATACTGTGACCCAGTAGAAGTGTTTCACACCACATTGGCGGATCAATTGTCAGTAACAAATTCCAAAATACAAAAGGGAAACAAGGAGTGACCCCACCATGTCAAAATTCTATGACATCACCCTACAAGGGTGGCCGGCTCATGGTAACCCTATGTTTCCAGAGTTCTCAGCAAGATGAGACCAACTGTCTATATGTCAAAGGACGCTGATGTGTGCATCTCGTGTTGTGGTTCCCTCAAAACTGCACACCAGAGTGTCAGAAAACCTGCATGAAGGACACCTGGGTACAGTCAAGTTGAAGAGTCTTGCCCGGAGCTATGTGTGGTGGCCAGGAATTGATAGACTGATTGAATACATGGCCAAAA
The DNA here is from genome assembly GCF_030028105.1 of Mobula birostris. NCBI lineage: Eukaryota > Metazoa > Chordata > Chondrichthyes > Myliobatiformes > Myliobatidae > Mobula > Mobula birostris. The sequence goes on along the minus strand of NC_092380.1, from coordinate 72,086,281 downwards.
GCTATTCAGGATATAAGAAAGTTCAAAATGCACCCCCGCAGGCACCATCACACCTGTGAGAGTGGCTGCCATCACCATGGCAAAGAGTACATGTTGACTTTGCTGGGCCATTCATGGACTCCATGTTTCTGATTACTGTGGATGCTCATTCGAAGTGGCCAGAGGTTATACCAATGAAGTCAACCACCTCAGTGAAAACTGTCTCTGTTCTGAGGACTACTTTCACCAGAAACGGCTTACCAGAAAAAATTGTGAGAGACAATGTACTACAATACACGTCAGAAGAATTCCAGCTATTCATGAAGAAAAATGGCATCAGAGATTTCAAGTCAGCTTCTCACCACCCAGCAGTGAATGGGTTAGTTGAAAGGTTTATCCAAACCCTCAAGAAGTTCATGAAAGCAATGGACAAGAAGGACTTTTCTCTACAGCACAAAGTGGACAACTTCCTTTTTTTGTATCAGAACTTTGCTCATATATGACAAATCAAACACTTGCAATGCTGTTCATGAACAGGAATTTGAGATCTCGCATTAACCTTCTAAAACCAGATCTACACAGGGAAGCACAGGGTAAACAGTTCAACCAGTTGCCAAGTGAAGCAGCAAGGAGCTTCGAGATTTGACAGGAAGCCCTAGCACATGATTACCAAGACGACAAGTGGACACCCGGTAGGATAGCGACAAGAACTGGACCACTAATGTACACAGTGAATGTTGGAGATCAGACATGGAGGTGTCATGTGGACCAGATACTGGATGCTCAACCAAAGAACACCCCTGAGTTAATTACATCCAACAAGACAGACACATTACAGGCATCAGACTTACCTCCCAGAAATGATGTCACTGACAGCAAGGTGACAGCAGAAACCAAGAAAGTTGTCTTAGACAAGACACCTGTCAAACCTGAAGCCACTCCATGGGTCCAGAGGCGCGACAAGAATGTTATCGTTGCCAAAACACCTGCCAAACCTGATGCCACACAACAGGTCCAGAGGCATTATCCTGAAAGAAAAAGAGCACCACCCAAAAGACTGAATCTTTAGAACTGTGAAATTAGGTATGGACTGGTACTGTGAAAGTATGTTTATTGGAATATGGGTTTATGAAAGGGTAATTGAATGATTTGTTCATATACAGTTTTATGTCGCCTTAACCTAAAGAGGCAGGAAGTGTAATGTATGGATCTATTTCTTTTAGGGCAATGACCCCCCCCCCACCCCCCAGCACTATGTATTGATCTTTTGTCTGCGCTTGTGCTGTTTTCTACTCATGCACATTGTTCTATCTCTCTCTCACACACACATACTATCTCGTTGCAATGTGAATACACCAGTGAAAGCCATCTCCTGTGTGTGTGCTTTTATTTAATTGATACATAGATGTGCACAGACACGACAAGCACCAAAAGAAGAATTGGGACTTAAGACAGTCCAATAATTATCCTTTGGTCTTTGCATTTTGGCCACTATCTGCTCTGAGTGCTCTGGGTTAAATCTATTCGTCAATTTCACAAAGCATTGTCTATTTCACACAGATAGTCATCACTTTGTAAACTATGTGTTGGAATGTACAACAGTTAATTAATGTTACATAGGATCTTCAAAAATCTTCATCTGAATTATCAATAATAGGGTCATGATAAAAGCCCAAGAAAGGATATTTTAATAGCATTTTATTATTTGCTTTTTATTGTTTTCCATTTTCTGCTCAAATCTTTCCAGAGCACAGCTGTTAAAGCCTTGTCCACATGTAAAAACCTTCAAGTCTGTACCCCGGTATTTACTGTTGGCAGATTACCTCACTATGGAGAATTTTTTTTAAAAGACAGACCATCATCAAAATTAAAAGCATGGTGACTTCATATTTTACTAATATAGTAATTAATTATTGCACATGGTAGAAAATAAATAAGTTATATAGAACTAGCCTGTGGAAGATTTTTGAATTCCTGAAGGAATTCATAAAAAGGAACTGAACAAATATGTGATGTTACAAAAACAAACTCTAAATTCAAGTGTTTATGTAAAATAAATGTTAAAAGAGATTCCTCCCCCACCTTATATGAATGGCCCTGGTAATGAATCCAGCAGTTCTCACTTCCTGCTTGAATTAGCTCTTTGTGTCCCATTGGAGAATAAAATCTGCTGGATCACTCACTATAGACTAATTATGTTTCAATGAGTACATTATACACAGCATTTGGCACAATATATTGCAGAATGCTTTGGTGGGTACAGATTCGGTATGATCAATTCAAAATAAATTGTATTTTGAAATGTTCAAATCCACATAGAAAGATAAAAATCTGTCTCATCATCAGATACTTCAGAATTGAATGTATCTTGCAAGATAGAAAAACATTAATTAAGATCAAGTGTCCAGTATACTATTAGCTTGGTGGGTAAATATACTTCTATGGAATTTCCGTGAGGCTCATTATCCTAGTCTCCTGCTGTAACTTCAGTGATGGACCTAAGGAATCCCCTGAGAAACTACACAAATAACCAGCCTTTTTGCATATATCAGGATATCTAAAAGCCTCCTAACCAAGTCACAGCAGGAGAATCACTCCACTGAATTTTCAGGCCACTTCAGTGCACTGTAATTAATTTGACAATATATAAACTAACAGCATAGCATCTGACTATGTAGGATTATAACATGGTTGTAAAGTAAATATAACATGATCAAGAGATGAGGGAAAGTTTGGTGGCACTGCCTAGCAGAACATGGCAGTCTGAGCTTAGGCACAAAAAGTATCCACTGGTTAGGTATCCCAGGGAGTTTGGCACCCATAAAGCCAAATTCCAATATGAGTTGTTTCTGTTGGAAGAGACAGGGAATGAATTAAGAACTAATCACGACCAGCACACATAATTGGGAAGTGAGTTACCCCTAATCAAACCACAGAAAATTAGACATTTTTCATCACCCAGAATTCACATTGTGAATATAAGCCACACTATTTCTCAGAATCTGCATTCACTTCATGGACCCACATTATTTGCTCTGTTTCCTTCAGTTCTGTTATGTGACATTTAAACATCTGTCATGCAAACCTTGTGGCCTTGTGGAATGTCCTTATGCATTGAAAGTATTTTGAAGGGAAGATTTTTTTTAGCTCTAACTCTGGGAAATGCTGTACAGACAATCTTGTCATTGGCATGTTAAGCACAATTCCTAGTGTTTGCTCTTCCTGACCTCTGCACATGGGATCACAACAGATAAAGTCAAACACATCAACATCTGTTCTTGTTCATGCTGATTTTTGCAGTTTAAAAAATCTTAGCTATTCCTGAACCAGATTTCATTGCACATTGACACATTTAAGGTTTTTTAATACTGATTTTCAATTCATCAGTGTTCTCTAGATGATTATAATGCTCAGACAGGGTTCACTTCCCAAATCTAAAATCAAACTTGAACAGGTAAGGAGACTGAAATTTTACCAAGGGGAGACAAAGTGGCAATTACTGGATTGAAAGTGTAGTTGAAAATTAGCCTTTTACTTTAAAATGCTGAAGAGCAAATGACTGGCACAAAATGGACAAATGTTCCACTTAAAACATGACAAACGCTGCTGCCTATGGCCCTAAACACACACACACACACACACACACACACACACACACACACACCCCGGAAAAAATAAATAAAAAATAAACTTGCACCATCACTGCAAAGGGGCCAGTTCTACTACAGACCTCCCTAAACGTTAAGAACACTTCTACCTCTTCTCAACTTACAACAGATAGGATGAATGAGAATTAAATTTCCTGAGACATGTACAATTCTGACTAAAAGGTAACTAGAACCAAGAACTGATAATGGGTCTCAGCCTGAAACATTGACTGTTTATCCATTTCTATAAATGCTGCCTGGCCTGCACAGTTCCTCCAGCATTTTGTGTGTATTGCTTTGGACTTGCAAATTTCCTCGTGTTTGTGAAACAAGAACGATTTTCCTGTTTCCAATAAAATAATACATCTTGCATAACCAAAATGGGGAAGATATTGTTTGGGTACCTATTTTAATGCAAATATAATAAATCAGATACAAAATCTGTAAGAAACAGTAACAGAAAATCGTAGACGGGACCAACACATTCATATTTGATTTACTGAGTATGCCCACAAGGAAATGAATCTCAGGGTTGTATATGGTGACATATGATATGTACCTTGATAATAAAATTTACTTTGAATTTTGAACTTTGAAACAAGACCTGAAGGAAAATGATAAAGATAAAACATCAGATGAAATCCTTGCTGGATTTAGATATTTTCTCCTTCAACCTTCTGCCTCATCCCTCAGCCCTTCATATTCACAGTCATCCATATCTTCCATCACAATCGCAAACCTTATTACTATCTCTCTCAATCTCATTCAACTAAGAAAACAATTGTGGATAGAAATCAATACAAACATCACTGTATGTTATTTGGTCTTCACATACTTTGGTATACATTCATTCAGTTGTTTTACAAAGAGAATAATCCAAAAATCCAATTGACAAGCATGAATACCATTGGCTAAAAGTCAATTCCTTAGAATATATATTGAATTAAAAATCAATTGCATATGTGTATATGACTGCTGAGTAACAGGCCGATAACAGATACTAAGTATTTCAAGCTGATCTGAGTGTTCCTGTTTTGCCTTTTTAATCAGTTTTCTATCTATTATTTCAGTACATGACTTGCAGGATCATTCTTTACATCATCAACAGACCAGCAGTCTCTAAATAAGTTATTAGGTATAAAGTCTGTCATTTAAGCTTAAAGCTAATGCATCATTTGTGTTATATTAAGACTCCAAATAAGCCATTTTAATAAGATGCTCCTAAATTTAGAGTAAGTGCATATTAGATGCTAATTTTTTTTAAATATCCCAAATTACCATTGTGATATACTGTCACTACAAAGTCAACATTTAAACATTATTTAAATTGAATATCGTAACTAGTGTTCAAGTTCATAGTTTTTGTCTCTAAATTTTCAGAGTGGTGAGAGTGTCTGGGTGTCAGTAAATGTGTATGCAGTGTGTGAATCTGTCTAAGATTGAGTATATCTTTCAGTATATTAACATGGGGATGAAGAGATTCAATAATCAGTGGTCAATTCACTTACATTGGGCTGGAAATTGCTGGGAAATGTTGATATTTACTCCTGCACCAACAATTAGGAAGTTTGGGACTTCTATACAAAGATGCTAAGTCACAAACTTGGTAGTCAAGCTCTGCCAGAAATTACTTGAACATTTTCTGAAGTTGGATCCAACGATGGAGTACATCACAAACTTGCAGAATTTCTCACCAGTTCTGCCAGAGACACTGTGCTGAACCAACACTTTCTATTTTATTTAATATTTTTATTTTATTTAATGAGAGGGGATTCCATAATTAGAGGAGCAGAAAGCAGATGCTGTGGACATGGAAGAGACACCTGGATGGTTTGTTGCCTCCTAGGTGCCAGGGTCAGGGGTGTCTCCGATCAGCTCTATGGGAGGGAAAACAGCCAGAGGTCATGGTACATATTGGTACCAATGACATAGAAACATAAACATAGAAAATAGGTGCAGGAGTAGGCCATTCGGCCCTTCGAGCCTGCACCGCCATTCAGTATTATCATGGTTGATCATCCAACTCAGAACCTTGTACCTGCCTTCTCTCCATACCCCCTGATCCCTTTAGCCACAAGGGCCATATCTAACTCCATAGGTAGGAAAAGGGAAGAGGTCCTGAAGAGAGAATACAGGAAGTTAGGCAGAAAGCTGAAAAGCAGGACCTCTATTGTAGTAATCTCTGGATTGCTGCCTGTGTCATGTTCCAGTGAGGGTAAGAATAGGATGACATGGCAGATGAAGAATTTGTGCACGGGGGCAGGATTTCAGATTTCTGTATCACTGAGATCTTTTCTGGGAAGGTATGACCTGCACAAAAAAGATGGGTCACACCGAAACCAAGGGGACCAATATCCTTGCGGGCAGTTTGCTAGACCTGTTGGGGAGGGTTTAAACTAATTTGACAGGGGGATCGGAACAGGGCTGAGGATGGGACAGTTGGTATACAAGTCGATGCAATGTGTAGTGAGACTGTGGGGAAGGACAGGCAGATGATAGGGCAAAATTGCGGTCAGTGGGATGAGTTAAAATGGCCAAAATCAAAATGGTGCTGAATATAGGACTGAAGGTGTTATATTTGAATATACATAGTATACAGAGTAAGGCAGATGATATTGTAGTGCATTTAGAGATTGGCAGGTATGATGTTGTGGGCATCTCTGGGTTGTGGCTGTAAGAAGATCATAGTTGGGAGCTTAACATCCAAAGAAACACACTGTATCGAAATGACAGACAGATGGGCAGAGGGAGTGGGTGACTCTGTTGATAAAAATGAAATCAAATCCTTAGAAAGAGGTGACATAGGATCAGAAGGTATAGAATCCTTGTAGGTAGCGTTAAGAAACTGCAAGGCTATAACTCTGATGGGAGTTATATTCCATCAGCCATGATGAAATGGCAGAACAATAGGCCGAAAAGCCTAATTCTGCTCCAATGGATTATGGTCTTATGGTCTTATTGAGAGATACAGTGCAGAACAGGACCTTCCACCCCAATGAGCATCACTGCCCAGCAACCACCTATTTAACACTAGCCCAATCACAGGACAATTTACAATGACAAATTAGCCTACTAACGGTACATCTTGGGACCCTGGGAGAAAACCAGAGCACCCAGAGGAATCCCACATGCTTCACAGGGAGAACGTACAAACTCCTCACCTACGGCACAGGAATTGAACTCCAAACTCCAGAATGGCACAAGATTTAATAGCGTCATGCTAACTGCTGCACTGCCGTGGCACCCAACCTGGTTCAATCTCATGCAAGCACAGTAAGCTCATTCATTTGAATGGAAAGAACAACTGCAATGGAGCAAGGAAAGTATAAGGCTGAATGTAAAAATTATAAATAAGCTTGCTTTAATTTTTATAACTGTTTAGAAGTACTTAGAAGTGCTTTCGTATGATTTTTTTTGGTTCAACTTATCATAGATTTTAAGTGTTTCTGAAGTCATGGCTATACAAAATTATTCAAAGTTCTTGATAGGTTTGACGATTGGCAAAGCAGTGGCAGGGAATTGCTAGTTGTCAAAGTATGTTTTGGCTGGTTTAACAGCCCACTATGTTCTGACCCACCCATGTGATGGCATTATCTCATTTAAGGCCATGTCACCATCTAAGGGCTTGCCATGTTGGATCAGGGTCTTACTTGCCAGCAGATCCATGCTGAAGTTTCCGTAACGGACATGTCCATCATTTTTCCATTTGTCAATGGAGAGTGCTGGCATGTCAACTTCAGCTATAAGTTCTGGCCCCTTATGCTCTTTATTCCAAACATTGACTGGAGTAAAGATATAATAATGGCACATTTGGGCTACTATCTTAAATCACAGCATTCCACTGTTAACAGCCCTAACCTAGCAGATTTTTTAAAAGATTCTTTTTTAAATTGTTCTCCAACATGGTCAAAAACTCATTCGGTATCTGCATTCCTGATGTGATACTGAAGCATATAATCAAAGATTATCCTAGGATTGGTCCATGCTGTAGAGCAGTGGTTCCCAACCTGAGGTCCACAGACCCCTCGATTAATGGTAAGGATCCACTGGTAAAGGTCGGAAAGCCCTGCTTTAGAGTAAGTCTGGTAATTCTGCTAGAGGTTTTATATTCATTCCTTTTGGTTTGAAAGTTCTATATGAGGAAAAGAACAGAGATGAGGAAATATGAGATTGACTTCCAATTCTTGTGACCTTACTGAAGAGCATTAGTTGTATTGTTAGCATAGCGAGGAATCAGGCTTGCTTTCCTTCTATATCAATTAACCAGCTGTTCTCATAGTCCGGGCTCCTGGATGAAGACTAGTAGAATGGTAGCAGTGGCTGGCAAATGTCTACGGAAATCCCCCAGAACTTGCATCAAAGGAAGGAAGCACATCAGAAGGTTTTCTTTTCTTTGTTGATGAAGAAATTGGTTAATGAAGATATTATCTCAGTCTTCACACGTGCAAGATAGTTACAATAAGGTGGATAAAGTTAGGAAACATAAGCAATGTGGTAATCAGTAGCTGTGATGCAGCGCAGAGGGAGAGGAGGGTGAAAGGTGGAGTGTTCCGTATTATTTGCCAATGAAACTGTGTTTTAATTAAACAGAAATTGAGACAGTGGAAGACTTACATGGATCATGGGTTCTAACGAACAAGTCTATCTAAGGACCAGCTGCAAACTTTAAATCCATTGTGTAAAGTTACTTAAAGCTGAAATGTTCCATTTTAAAGACATTCTACTAACAGTGTATTTTGTGTATTTAAAAGATCTTCTTTTTCCTTCAAATAAAGATTTTATCATAATGTTTGAAAAGACTTGCATTGTCCCACATAACCATTTGAAGCCACACAATGCCAGGAATAGCCTGGGCCACTTCCAAATGTGACACGATCTCAATGATGTCACCCAAAGTACAAAGAAGTTAACTGGGCACAGTGTCCGCACTCAAGAAGAGAACACTGGTAATTTAGAAATCAAAAAGGCAGTGTTTGTTTAATAACAGTGATGGCCTTGTTTACGTTTTTAAAAGGAAGGAGCTATTTCCTTTTCAACTGTCTTTTAAAAGGAGCATGAATCCTACTGGTGAGCATCCCAGTAACTTAAACAGGACTGTGCGGAAGCAGATAGAACAACTGATATGACATCATGTTATCTGGAGCTTTTAAACCCAGTTCCTTTTTACTGAAAATATCCAGATTACCATTCCGCTAAAGATATGCTAAGAATCAATAATATTTATTGCACATTACTTAAGTGCAAAAATGCAGAGCTCTGGATGACTTAGATAATAATGCATGGCTGCTCGTATAACCCTATGCCACTGGTGGGACTTTTTTTTCAAGAATGGGCCAAAAGCACTTTGAAGTGTTTAATGAAGTCATACAGTTACTGAATTAAGTTTCTTTCTCAGTTTCCATGTAGTGTAGGTAAGATTTTGAGAATGGTAACAAGTAAATGCCAAATTGAAAAGTGTCCCCATCCATGTAACATGCTGCTAACTCCTGCATACTGCAAGCGATCAGTAAGAGCTTGAGGTTTTTGAAATCACCTCACAGGCCAAGATGGCATCGCGCTAAACAAATCACCTAGCAATGGAATGTGTCTTGTAAATTTTGTTAACATTTCAAATGTCAAGCTAGCTCAGTGCTTTCACCAGGGGAAGGAAAATCTATTTCATGTCTGCCTAGCAGGGCATTGAGAGGACTGATTAGGAAAAAACAGGAGAGTGACTTTTGATCGTGCGGCCTAACAAGCGACTCGCGCTCCTGCCTCTTCAGCTGAACAAGACGACATTACCTATTCAGACAAAAGTGACAGGCAGGCCACTACACCACTCTACTTCTCATCTCACACAATGGGAAAAACACTGGAAAGCTTCTGATCAAATGAATCGGTCTTTTCAAAAGAAGCAGGTTGTCTATATCAAAGCTGGACAGAGTGAACTGCACATTATTAAACAAGAGAGAAAAATGAAACTGAGTGATGTTAAATCAGCTTGAATTGCTCCAGGGAACTGCAGTCTGACAGTCGAGAAAGCTCAGGCAAAATCTTGCACGGGTCTTTTTATTGCTGCAATTCTTATTTTGATTTGTTGAAGAGAAAAGACTTGCATACATGACAGATGTTTCTTTACCTAGGGTAAGAGTAATTTCGTGAAGGAGGATGGTTGTGAAGGGCAGCGATGGCACTTGGGGCAGCAGGAGAGCAACCTGCTCCTTCTGACTCATTAAGAGGTGGCTTCAACATTTATATAAATTCTCAATATCTGCACCGTTCAACAGGACAGGATTTTTAAAAAGGGCCCTTCCAAAGGTTTTAGCCTTATTAATTTATGCACAAGGCTTAGTTAGGCATCAGTTATAAAAACCAAAAAATAAGCACGAAGAACTCAGATTAGGCAAGGACCATCTGACTGCTAAATAGATGTGCTTTTTGTTAGTATTATGTTCCAAAACGTCAGCCAATCTCTGCTCAAATTAGACACATTATATATGTTGTTTTGGCAAATGAAAGGAACACTACATTAACTTAGACTGTTTGGACTGATCCATTTATTCTTTTGTTTTATTATTGAAAGATATCCATTATTTAAATTCTTTATATATTAAGGTTGTCATAGCCGGAGAGGTTTAGGTTGGTAATGGGGATGAGCTCCCACTACCTAATAAAAGTGTTGCCAATGTCATGCCTCTCAGACAGCCTCTGACAACCAAGTCCAGCTCCTGCCTTCACTTATGGCTTAGCTACTAAGCCTGGTGGAACCATTTCTACTGACAGACGAAGGGGCAAAGGTGGGTTACTGGCTCCTTAAAAGCAGTCACTTTGGGCAGCAGGGGCTCCTCAAGCCGTGTTTGATAGACCATCTGGGAGAAGAAAAGTTCTGATCTGAAACTTTCACTACTTGCGGCTATATGAACTCACGAGGAAGGTTTCAGGAGTACACCCCAAGGGAAACTCGGGAGCTGAAGTCCCCAAGGCTGTCCTACGTTGCGTTCACCATTGACTGGCAGCTCCTGCAATGCAGCTGGTGCCAAACTCTATCCGTCTCTATCGTTCCTTTGGATTCATCAGCTGTGTGGAGAGTACTGCCCTGGCTTGCGTACTGATGCTTAGCGACTGATTCTATTCAGCTAGCATACAACATCCATGATAGACCCCAACCAACAGAGGTCTCAAAAAGATATTTCATATTATAATTTATGGTATATTTTATGCTTTGTACTGTACTGCTGCCACAAAACAACAAATTTCATGATATATGTCAGTAATTTAATCTTGATTCTGATTCTGATTATACTTTAGAGGTATTATAATTAAACCGGAAACACTATCAAAGTGCTAAATCATTGCTGACTATTTTCATTGCATTTCACAGTAGTTCACTGTATGACTGGTGATAGTTCTACAGATGAGATAAGTCATTCTAGAAATGCAAGTTTTTCCTCCTGTAAATACTGAAATTCAAACATAAATGAAACAAAGGTGCTTCAGCTGCTATTGAATTCAAAAGTCCTCTCTGAATCTTAGCTGTTTATGATCTGATATGCAATTTGCATCTTCATATTGGCTTCAATGACTTTGAAATGTATGCACTGTCAAAAACCACACAAGCTCTGTCATCAGCCATAAAAGTCTGAAAAGTAATATTTTATCAATGTGACAAAAACGTTATTTTTTAACAAATGGTCTGGGTAAAATGTCTGTTACATCAGATGATGCTTCACCTAGGAGATATTGAATGAAGCTGTGTTTTTCAAGCAAATAGCCTGGATGATTTACATATTGGAATTGAATAAATAACTTAATTTTTTGCATAGTTTAATGTACTTCAAAGATTTAAAGCTATCAAAGCTCTTTACAGCAAAGCGTAAAGATAAATTTAGGCAAAGGCCTATATTCCACAAATGCAGGACACTACCATGCCTTTAAAAATGTGAACAAAAGATCAATTAATTAAGTACTAGTAAGTGAATGACATAACTTTGAGTTTCTAAAAACTGTGGGCTGTAAATATTAATAAACAAAGAGAAATATTAGGATGGACAGGGAAATATTAGCATAGTGGTTAGTGCCATGATTTGCAGTGGCAGTTTTGATTCCTGCCACTGCTGCATGGAGCTTGTACATTCTCCCCACAACTGTCCGGTTTCCTCTGGGTGATCTGGTTTCCTCCTGGATTCTAAAAAGGCATACAGTTAAGAGTTAGTAAGTAGCGGGCATGCCATATTGGCAGCAGAAACACCAGCATAATCTGATTGATTTGACACAAACGATGTACAATATTTCACTGTATGTTTCAATAAAGCTAATCTTAAAAAAAAATCTTCAAAAATTCAAAGGAAACTTAGAATGAATAAGGAAATAAGCACAGAGGAAAAAGTCGATGGACACTAAAAGTGGGAAACATTGGAACAGGAGAGACCTTTTACAAGATATGGGAGTAGGATTTGTCTTGGATAGATCAATAATCTTCCTGCATTCTGCCAATGAGATCAATATCCTGCAAAAATAATACCAAACAACTATTTGTTTTCTAACTTATCCAATAGTATTTAACCCAAGCTACACACATAAATTTGCTACTTAAACAACACATTGTCTTAAATTCCCAGAATCTGAGCAATCTGGGAAGGTTGCATCTAAAGCCTATCCACTTTATCTATTTAATGCACAACCATCCTTTACCTACATTAGCACAACGACCCCTACAATAACTGTATCATTTCTGTAATATCAATATGTTTGTGTCCTTGTTTTTCACTAGTCGTCAAATTAAAATACATTTTGGAGAAATAAAGAAAATCATGTCTTACAATGAATAAATTACATTCATTTAAAAAGTATGTACTTCATGGGTTTTGTGACCAGAATACCAATAAAATAATGTATCAGAAGAGAAGACTAATGCACTTAAGAACTGTCAAAAGGAGTTTGTTACACTTTTCAAATTAAACATTATTTCTATTTCAAACAACGTAAAATTATGAAAGTTAAAGATGTAGAAAAATTATGGAAACTATTTTACGTGACAAAATTAAGATTCCATAATTTTTAATGGGTGCTTGTTTTTTTTATTGTTTTTATTATTCCCATACCAAACTGACACTGAATTTTTAAAAGGAACTTATATTGTTGAACATTCAGTCTGCCATCAATATATTTTGACTAAGTATGGTTTCAGGGTATTTTTCATTTTAAAACTTAATTTTATTTGTGTATTTTCGTTTATGTGTATAATATTAATAAATCGAGTGACTGTAGAATGCAATTGCATCATGCATTTATATGATGGGGGTAACATACTGTATTTTGGTCTGACTACTTTCAGACCAGCATTAGGTGCATTCCCTTGTTCAGAAAGTCCCGGTGCCCTGTTGATGTTATCATGGTTAGAGTTTTCCCAACAGATTCCAAGGTCCATTCCAAAATACACTGCAGTAGTACGAACTCAGAGAGAAGAATATGTTGCAATAAAACAAAGAATATTAGGGACACAAAGAAATTCAATATTGTTGAGGTGGGTGAGTCAGTAGCCACGTGTCAAATGAACATATTTTCAGTCACCGCAATTTGTTCCCAGCCACCATGTTGTTTTTACACAATGACTTTGAGCCATGTTCCAGAGACTTCATAGCCATTCACCAGACCACTAATGGCCACTAATTATATGCGCATCAGAAATGTGAATGTGCACAAGTAGCTCATCTACTGAGAAAACCACAATTAAGTTCATAGCAGCACAATGTGTAAACTGATTGTTTTATCATTTACTGTAATTATTCAGTCCTACATGCATTTGCCTATTATGAACACAGAATGACGACCGAAAAATAACGACTAAGATTAGCTAAAAGCAGCACAAGAGTCAGGATCATAACTGGAACTGCACTGATCCAGGTGGCTCAGTTTCACAAAAGGCAATAAATGTATCAATTAAGCCACCTTGGCACTGCAACAAGTAAATTTTCATTTGATATCCAAGTTTAATAGTTACAGATGGCAAATTAATGCAATGTGGTGACTTGGTCCTGCATATATCTGATGTTATTTTTAGAATTCAAAATTGTCTTACCTCAGTTATATATTATGTATGGACAAGGGCAAAAGTGTCAATTTTACAGTTCTAGAATCATTTCTCATTACATATAAATATCAATGTTCACTGAAATTAAGAACAGAAATAGCTTAATGAACAGAATGCACTTTTTGCTGGTCTAAAAGAAGTCAGACCAAAATACCGAGCAGGTCAGGCACCAACTGTGGTACGAGAAATAGATTTCATGTTTTGGGCCAATGACTGAATGGAGGAGTTAGAAATCAAAGATGGTTTAAGTTGCGGAGAAGGGTGAGATGATGAAAGGGAAGAGTGAATGACACAAGAGAATGTGATGTCAGCTGAGAGGGAGAGAGAGAGAGCTGTTATTCATAGTTGATAATTCTGCAGGAGATATAGCTGGAAGGAGATGAATGAGGATTGGAGAAAAAGAAACAAAGACAATGCTAGAAATGTGAGAAAGCAGTTGCTCAAATCTGGAATCAAAGAGATTGTTGAAATTATCCAGGCTGACCTATCAAAATAAGATCCCGCTAGAATTAAATTTTGGATTTGCCTAGAAATCTTTATCTTCTATTCATTGCTATAAATACTAAACCTTTCAGAATGGGTTGTCAGCCAGCTCTTAAGTTTGTTCCCAAATGTCCATTCTTTACGTGTGAAGGTGCCCAAATGAAAAGTACTGACAGCATACTTGACTAAGGCTATCACTGTTATACTGAGTCCTGTCTTCACCACATATATACATCCACACTTTCCAACAACACTTAGTAATCAGGAGCTGGATCTCCAAATGATGTTATTTCTTACCCAAGCTCAGGGGGATAGCCGACTAAGTACACCACTATTGCTGTGTGATTATTAAAAACACAAGGAAATCTGCAGATGCTGGAAATCCAAAGCAACACACACAAAGTGCTGGAGGAACTCAGCAGGTCAGGCAGCATCTATGGAAATGAATAACTGATTATTAAAGCTGGGATTTCCTGGTATGATTCAATTGCAGCTTCTCAAAGAGCCACTCTGATCAGTTAGTTATGAGAAGTTGTAAGTTATAATAAGAGTTACAATAAAAATTAAATTGTAATCTTCTTATAACTGAATGAAGAATGAATTGGACTTTGGTTGTCCTCTTTAATATTCAGAACAAATTAAGTTTAAAAACCTTATTTTTCCCATGCCTTGAAATGCAATTTCATTAAACGAATGACAAAGGCAAACAAGCAGTGAACGTCTGTGGTATATGACTCCATTGCACATGAACCTGAGCACTGCTGGCTGGTTACGTTGGTCGTGTTCACGAGTGCTATAGCAGTCATATTCCACAGCTGGCAAGCATCTGTTCTATTTATACCATGAGGCTTTTTTTTCACTGTGGGTTCAGAGACTCATCTATGTTGTTCAATTTTTCAGCCGCAGCTTTATGGGTTAGAACCAGGGCCTAATAAAGATGCATATTTCAAAGTGCTTTTTTTAAAAAGGGGCATGTCACAGCTAAAAGGGATTACATTTAATACAGTACTTGTCAAGCTTAGAAATACATATGAATTATGTAAATTGAAATAAAGTAGTCACATTGATTTTGTTTTCAGAAAATTTTTAGTTGGGAATGAATCTACATTTAATTTGAGAACACTTCAGGTAACAATTCACAGACTATGTCACAATATTCTTTACAGTATTTATTTTTATCATTGCTTCATTTGTGTAAACTATTTTAGAATTAGAATCAAGTTTATTATCACTGTCTTATATAATAAATTTGGTGTTTTGCAGTAGCAATACAGTGCAAAGACATACAATTACTATAAATTTTAAAATAAAAAGTGGGTTGATGAAACATTCAGAGATCTGGTGGTGGAGGGGAAGAAGCTGTTTCTGAATTGTAGAGTCTTCAGTCTACTGTACCTTGTCCATGATGGTAGTATTATGACAAGGGTATGTCCTGCATGGTGAAAGTTCTTAATGATGGATGCCACCTTCTCCAGGAACTACCCATTGAAGATGTCCTCAACGGAGGGGAGGGTTGTGCCTGTGATGGAGCTGGATGAGCTCTTGCAATCTTGTACATTGGAGGCTCCATACTAGGTTGTGATGCAATCAGTCATAAAGCTCTCTGTACACCTACAGAAATTTGCAAGTGTCTTTGGTGATACACCAAATTTCCGTGAACTTCGAACAAAGCAGAGTTCCTTTATCCTGATTACATCAATGCTTTGAGCCCAGGAGAAGTCTCCCCCAAAAGAAACATGAAGCTGCTCATCCTTTCCATCACTGACCCCCTCAATGAGGACTGGTGTGCATTCTACCAACTTCACCTTCTTAAAGTCCACAATCAGTTCCTTTGTCTTGCTGCTGTTCAGTATTGAGGCTATTGTTGTGGTATCACTCAATCAGCCAATCTATCTCACTCCAGTACACCTCTTTACCGCTAATTACACCGCATCAAATATGTTTCATATTTCAATTACAAAAAGGTTCTTTTTTGAACATCACATTTGCAAGATCCTACATTCGTTAACAGTAATCAGATATTAAAATATTAAAAAGAAATTTGTAGACAAGGATAAAAAATATCGTTTAATTTTAGAGCTAAGATTGCTGTCAAAGCAATTATGTAATTAACAACCTAAATGTATTGCCAATGCATCAAATAGCAGTAAAATCCAATCCAAATCCTTCAGAATTTTCTTATTAAAATAAAACTAAATTCACGCTACATTTAAATCTCCAGCTATGATAAAATAAGATATGATTAAATCATACCCCCTTCTTGAAGTGCGATCATATCTGCTTCCTGACAAAAATTGGTACAGTTTCCTTTACAGGATGCCTTTAATGATGAGGGCCAAGTAAACCACAACATGATTGCAAAGAGTTAATACTCAATGTTTCATCAGTACTTTTCATATGTCACATTGGGACATCCCATTATTCTTCATATAATTTGGTCATCACTCCCTTTGATTCCAGTGGAAATAGTGTATTTGATTGATCAGATCTAAATTTTTCTTTAAGTGACAGAGTTAAGATAAATAAATATGCCATTATCAATAATTAAAAATGCTAGCAAACTGAAATCTAATGATAGGCAAAGATGAAAATGATTACAATAGAAAAAGAACGATTGGAGTGTGTAGCAAAATCAACATCAGTAAATAGGGGCTATGGAACAAAAATCAACTAGGACATCCTCCAGTTTGTTGGAAAATCTACTGAACAATACACAGTAACAATAATTAGAATGTTAAAACCTATTATCCCCTTTATACTTGATTGATCATCAGTAGATCCAACAATTATGCAAACGCATCCACTTCCCTGGCATTTCTTGACAATCAGAACAGTTTTTTTTAGTTTATCCAAAATGTAAATGTTTTAAATTAAGCCTAGTTAAAATGCAAACAGTTTGCAAAAATAACAACATATGGATTTAAAGACAGCATCTGAACTGCATATAACATCAGCCAGAGAATTTAGAATCATCAGTTTCTATGCCAATGCGACTGGCAATTCCTGCGGGCTTGAGCAAGCTACAGAACTGCATATGGTGAGGTATGAGGACAGCTGATCTACTGTAACTCAGGGCACTATCTGAATCAAGGCTGTTTCTTTAACCCCTGTAGTATTATGGCAAGTTGACTTCTACAGCAAAATTATCTGGAAAACATATTTTAATCCAGATTATTTTAAATGTAAAATCCTCCTTTAATAATCAATAGCAAGGCACATTAATTAATGCAATGGAAAACACTTGAGTGGTAGTTAAATTTTTCCCAATATTGAAAGCAATTTTCTTGCTGTTTTATAGTGCTTTGTTGGATTCTCCTCTGCCTTTCTAGCAATAAGCTACTGCCCCAGGGCACTAATGTCTTTATTTTAAGTATGCCATATATACTAAAAGGTCCCAAATTGTGCACAACTGTACATTGTAGCATTGTAAGTGTGGAGATTCAATTCATTAAGTTGGCTAAGAGTAGTCAAGCCTGGATGTCTATGTGGATGCCATAATTGGCCATGCTAACTGAGGAAGAGAGGTTGTATTGTGCTAATTGAATGGAAATGAATTTTAAATATCTGTATCACAATCAGGGCATGGTGTCATTTGTTAGAATAACCATCAATGAAAAACTACTGGCTGACTGATATCCAATAGTAGTATGCACAAAGTTAAAAATGATTACACTGGAGGGCAAAGGATTGGAATCCAAGAGTTCTTTAATTTCAGCTGTGACATTCACATTTTGTATTTAATCTCTGAATTTCGGCCACTCTTTCTCTATTGCAGGTTTTTTTTATGTTTCTCAGTAGTTACGTAATGTTGTTCCCCTAACTTCTTAAACACAAAATACTCTGCAGATGCTGGGGTTAAAGCAACACTCACAACACGCTGGAGGAACTCAGCAGGCCGGGCAGCATCCGTGGAAAGAGTTCCTCCAGCGTGTTGTGAGTGTTCCCCTAGCCTCCAGTTCATCCACCCTACATTTTAAATAAGTTCAAAATTCAAAGTAAAGTTATTAACAAAGTACATATGTGTAACTATATAAAATCCTGAGATTCATTTTCTTGCTGGCATACTCAAAAATCCATAACAGAATAATGACCATAATAGAATCAGTGAAAGACCGGACCAAGCTGGGCATTCAACCAGTCCGTAAAAGATAACAAACTGTTCAAATACAAAATGAAAGAAACGAGATGAAGTATCCTTGAAAGTGAGAAGTGAGTCCATAGGCTCTGGGAACATTTCACTGGGGGGGAGGGGCAAGTGAGCATGAGTGAAGTTTACCCTTCAGTTCAAGAGCCTGTTTGTTGAAAGGTGATAACTGATTCTGAACCTGGTGGTGTGAGTCCTGGGACTCCTGTACCTTCTTCCTGATGGCAGCAGCAAGAAGAAAGAGCATGACCTGGGTGGTGTTTCCGTACCAGGCTGTGATGCAGCCAGTCAATATACTCTCTACTACACATCTATAAATGTTTGTCAAAGTTTTAGATGTCATGCCAAATCTTCACAAACTTCCAAGGAAGTAAGTGCTTTCTTCGTAGTTGCACTTAACGTGCTTGGCCCAGGACAGGTCCTCTGAAGTGTTAACAGTGAGTAATTTAAAGTCTCTGACCCCCTCCATCTCTGTTTCTCTGATGAGAACTGGCTTATGGACCTCCGGTTTTCTCCTCCAGAAGTAAGTAATGAGCTCCTTGGTCTTACTGACATCGAATAAGGGGTTTGTTTTTATGGCACCACTCAGCCAGATTTTCAATCTCCCTCCTTTATGCTGATTCATCACCACCTTTGATTCGGCCTATGACAGTGGCGTCAGCAGCAAACTTGAACGTGGCATCGGAGCTGTGCTTAGCCTCACCGTCATAAGTGTAAATCTAGAAGAGCAGGGGCTAAGCACGCAGCCTTGTCAATAAAATTTACAAACACTATGACCAATTTGAGCACTTTGCACTGAAATAGAATCCTTTTTTGCATGCACTAATTGTGTTTTCTCATAAAAATCATGTATAATTTATGTTTGATTTTTTTATCTTGTGAATGTTGCTTATGTGCTTGTGATGCTCCTGCAAGTTTTCCATTGAGCCTACGTATACTTGTGCATAAGACAATATGCTCCACTTTGACTATGAATATGAATTTTATACAGGTATTTGACACTTGCATTGAGTCCTCCTCTAAACTCAGGGGCAGATCTTCTGCTTAAAATTCAGCAGGTGTGTTGGATTTGATGGTCTTTAAGCACTTAACTGAGCAGAAGCTCAGGACTGTTATGTGCCGGCAGAAGTGCAGTCTTCTGCTCCAGCAAGCATTTGGCTCTGGATGCCAGCACTCCACCAAGAGTCCAAGGGGAGAGCAGAAACTTACTCTGATTTTCCAACACTCAGGCAGGAAAATGTGCCTGCTAAACCTGCTAATCTGGTGCATGTACAGCCGTCTATTGAAATGATCATGAAATGCCTACCGGGAGCACCTTTTCATTTCAATTAATTGTAGTGTAAATGTATGTAATTGTTTTAAACGTGCATGAGTACACTTTAGTGATTCAATATGTTAGAAAATATCTGGTTTTAATCATTTTATTGTGTTTTTAATACTCTCTGAGTGACAAATCTTGAGTTTAGTGACAGCTCTGACAGCCAGTGATTGAGGGCAGTACCTTGCCAGCTGTCAATGCCTTTGTGGGAACAAAGTCTATTAGTTGTCCCCACAGAGACCCTCCACTAGTATTGAACTGGGCTGTGGCCTCCCAGAAGAAGACAGCACACCATCTCAAATAAGCAGCGCAGTGGCTTCCAATTGATTCATGATGAAGTCCTTTATTTCTTAGATTTCAGTGCAATTCCTGACTGCATTTCCTTACAATCTGTCTTTGCTTACATTTCTTAACCATAATATTGGTGGTTCTCTGTGGCACACTTCCTGATTTCCACCTGTATTTCTTAACTTTGCATTAAAAGCATTAACCAGGCTAGTTTGCAGAGCAACATTGTGCTTACCCTGTGACCAGCACCATCTGATGACTTCCTATGGCTGTTAACTGATAATCCTCACATGTAAGCATCAAACCCGGTCAAAGGGATGTCAATGATTTAAATGTGCATCATTTCTGATCAAGGGTTTTCAACCTGAAATATTTACTCTGTTTCTCTTTCCACAGATGCTGCCTGACCTGCTGACTGTTTCCAGCATTTCCCACTTTTATTACTTTAGTGTGAAGTATAACCACTGAAGTCTGTGGAACAAAAGTATTCCAAATAGCAGATGATTTCCCTCCACGCCTCTCTGACGTAGTGGGGAACTGCGTACGAGGCAAGTTACAGCAGTGGTTTGCCATTGCCTTCTGCCGGGTGAGCTTCCAAAGAGACACCAGCTCGTAACCCAGCACAGATGGAAAGCATGCAGGGGAGCCAGCTGGATTCGAACCCGGGACCTTTCGTCCCGAAGTCCGACACTGGTGCCACTACACCATCAGCGGGTCATTCCAAATAAACAGAGAATAAATACTGTCCTAAATGTGGAATAAGAACATTTTAATGTTTTCCTATAAAATATTGGAGCTTTAAACTTAAACCGTTTTTTATAATCAGAAGTTCCAGCTGTATTCACCTCATAAGTAATACATATGTATAGAAAATACTACACACAGTTCTTACTTACAGGACCTTCCTTCCCTTTTTGCGAATAGCACTTTATTGCTACGGAGACAATTCAAACTAATGGAGTTCTCTGGAGCCATTTTCATTCATTACAGTGGTCATAAGCACTTAAGACTCTTTCAGACTCACTAAGGATCCCAGTTACCAAAACAGCAGAGATTGTGAGCAACAACGTCCATTTACACAAGCTGAATTCAGCTGATCCAGCTTTCTATTCAAGACAACTAAACTGATGCATCAAGATTTATCTTTTAAGATTTTCTTTTCTTTAAAATGAAAATGGACATAAAATGTTCTTAGCGTAACACATGATCAAATTACCAGCTACAATGACAAGGACAGAGCAGGAACTGTTTGCAGCACTGTACCAAATGCTGTTAGACAGCAAGTGGGCCGAGGAGGGGAAAAAATGATCAGCCATGATAGAGTGGCAAAGCACACTCAATGGGCTAAATGGCCTAATTAAGGTGCTATAGTGCCAAAATACAGTACAGGTGCTATTTCCTTTTTTATTGACATTTTTGGCAAGGGAGAAGGAAGAGTCCAAAAAAAATATGCTCCTAAAACAAATCTAACTAGCAAATTCATCCAATGGATAACTGGGAAATGCCACTACCCAGTGACCGATTGAACTGTCCACAGAGAAAGGAAATCCTGGGTTCAACTCTTCAACAGGGTGAAAGAATTGGATCTCAGGATAACAGTGTCAGCACAACAGTTGTCCTTGGGCCCCTGATGCATGAAGGAGAAATCAGCCAGCTTCTCCCATTCCTGGTTAATATGTGACTATTCAGAGGAGGTGATAAAAAAGACTGACGTATTTCCTAAGCTGGTATAATTTGAATAACTGGGATTCTGACACCACTTTGTCAAGTTCCTCCATGGAGCTTCTCCCTCCTATTTTCGGAGTTTCCTTCAGTGCAATAAGACTTCTAATTCTGGCTTCTCAAACATCTCTCTTTTTCCCTTTCCCCACTAATGATGGCTGTGCATTTCACTGTCCAGAAATCATGTTGTGATTTACTGCTGAAGCTTTACTCTCCTCCCACTCTTCCTTTAAACCCCTTCTTAAGAACCAATTTCTTGGCCAAGTTTTGATGACTCCTCCATCATTTGGCTCAATATGCTTTTTATTTTCCTTATGTCTTTGTGGATCATGCAAAGACATTTTTAAGGGTAATGTACAAATTGCTATTGTGTTGTGATTATTTGCAGAGGCAGCTACTGAGACGCTGGCAGCGATACCTCTTGACAATATGATGCATATTTTCTGGCAATAAAATATGTTTACTGGTGTGAAAATCCTCTTCTGTGAGGCAACCAATTAGTCAAGGTGCATGGGATCAATATATAACATGTTGCAGCCAAAAAGACTGCATGCTAGCAAAAGAAACAGTGCTTTTCTCCAACATGATGCAGCATTCTTCAGAGAATAATATATATTGAACTATTTTACAATAAAGCCTCTGTAAAGTAAGTCAAGCACTTTAATAGTTTCTGATTTGTCGTGCAGCTTAGAGGTTTTTCTGAAAGGACAAATTCTTCAGAGAGAGCTGCCATCATCTGTTTATGGTAGTTAATAAATACGAACTGGTGGAGACAGTAACAATGGTAAATATTAATGCACAATCAAAATTTGTCATGCCAATGGGTATATCCATTCAAACCTACAGGCTCCCACACAGTA
This sequence comes from Mobula birostris, assembly GCF_030028105.1. NCBI lineage: Eukaryota > Metazoa > Chordata > Chondrichthyes > Myliobatiformes > Myliobatidae > Mobula > Mobula birostris. The sequence goes on along the minus strand of NC_092380.1, from coordinate 72,063,771 downwards.
ACTTTCTGATTTTGTCAGTGGCATAAGATACGAAAGGCAAGGAAACAGAGATGCAAATCCCTTTAACGTACTCACTCAAGAGCTACATTAGCAGATTATCAAAGACCTTGAAGTATATTTTCTTACCCACTTTCTGAAGTTAAAACTGCAGCAAGTAATAAGGAATTAGAAATTAATAACGAAGTGAACATAAACAGGAAATCATAAACATGAGATATTCTGCAGATGCTAGAAGTCTAGAGCAACACACACAATGCTGAGGAACTGAGCAAGTCAGCTGGCATCTATGAAGGGGAATAAACAGTCCAAGTTTCAGGACAAAACCCTTCATCAGGACTGTAAATGAAAGGGGCCAAAGCCATAATAAGAAGGTAAGGGGAGGAGAAAGAAGACAAGCTGACAGATTTTAGGTGAGAACAAATGAGGGGGAACATGGGTGGGTAGAGGAAGTGAGATAAAGTAAGAAGCTGGGAGGGGATAGGTGGAAGACGTAAAGGGCTGAAGAAGAACAGTGGACCATGGAAGAAAGGGAAGGAGGAGTGGAACTAGAGGGAGGTAATGGGCAGGTATGGAAAAGAGGAGTGCGAATGTAACAAGAATGAGGAATAGAAAAAGAAAGAAGGAGGGAGAGGGAGAATTTACTCAAAGTTAGAGACATTAATATTCAGGTTGGAGGCTGCAGAGATGGAATATGAGGGGTTGTTCCTCCATTATGAATTTGGCCTCATCATGGCAGTCAAGAAGACATGTCAGAATGGGAAGTCATATTGAAATTGGTAGTCAGCGCGGGAGATCCTGCTTTTTTGCAGCAGACAGATCAACAGTGCTCAACAAAGCAGTTTCCAATTCTGACAATGAATTTGAACTTGATATATTATTGCTAAGATTCCTTTCCAATATCTTCTTATAATGCTTGACCTGAACTCAATGACAATGCCTGATCACTCTTATAGGAGAAGCTAGTCTTGGGCAGCCTACCAATATCTTGCCTCTGTCTAGATTGCGATGACAGTCCTTTCTGGTATGCCAGTCTAATGCATAAACTCGGGTGTAAACTCGGGTGTTACTCATCAGAATGGGTATGAACCTATACAGAATGTTTGATACAGTGAATACTGAACTCTATTGCAAAGGGTTGACTTCCATCTCAGATCTCCTTTTTACTCCATTTCATCTCATATATTTTTCAAGATAAGCAAGATAGAGTAAGTCTTCCTTATTTGATGAAATAATTCTTCACCCAGATACACATCCATAATTCTTTCAAGGTAAGAAAAGTGTTGAGCTGAACCCAATTGTGTTTATTCAATAAATGCAACCGGATTATTGGTTATAACTGGAATATAGTTTCAATCTATCCAGACTGATAGACTCATCAGCTCTTAGGTGAGAGCATAAAGTAATTAACAGATAAGTAATTAACTGATAATCAACAGATTTATGGCATAGAAGGAAATTACTTTGCAGTACTATTTCCATTGGTTTTCTGAAAGAGTTGTGCAGTTTGTTCCATGCAACCTCATCACCAGCTGCTTTGTCTTTATTTTTAAAGCATTAACCTTTCTCTTTTAAATATATTGTAGGTTAAGTTTCCTGTTGTATTTGCTGGGCTCTTCATGCTTAATCAGCTATGTTATAAAATTATTCTGACTTCTTTGTTTGCTCCTTTGGTGAGGACCTTCAATGTTAGACCACACTATTTCAATTACTAGTAGAAATAATATTATTCAAATTATTTTATCAAACTATTATGAATACAAACAGAACTTCAACCTGATCTTAACCTTCTTTCTTTGAATGAAAGGCACCAATAGTCTGATAGTCCCCCATTGATTCAAATCAATAATTTCCTGACCATGTTTGTAAACTTCCTGGCTCAATTCCATTGCCTTGGTATTCTAAATAAAGTTGGGCACCCAATACAGAATGGAATATTTTAATTGATGGATGTTTCTTTAAGTTTTTATTCTATTTTGTAAATGGACTCTCTATTTTTTGGTTTTTTTGGCCGAGTTTTCAATATAGTTCCACCTGCCTCACGCCCTCCCGAAAGTTTGACATGCCTTCCTTCAACACCTCAAGGACAATGAAGATTCAATACAAAGTATATTCTTGATTGGCTCCATTAATGGTGAAAATCATTCATCCCATTACATGGCTATAATAATGGTGAACTCTTAAGTCAACTTTTTAGTCTCAGTCTGCTCAGGATACCAACGCTTCTGTCAGGCCAAAGACAAGCACAAAATAGGTTCTACTTTTAACATTTCCTGTAAAACTAGCTTGCAATGAATATCAGTCAAAACATTTTACTTTTAACAAATTTGCAATCAGTTTCAAGAAGGCATTTTCTGAGATGGTTCTGTTAACAGACATAAAAATACAATATTGCAGTTGTCTCTATTTCAGAGTAAACTTTTTTTCCCACATGCAAAAGATAAATTCTACACACCTACAGGAACAAGTTCTTTGTTACATAGTGACTTCAAGATTCTAAGTATAAAGGCTGTAGTGTTAAGTGTGCTGTACAGCAATCTGAGACAGGCACTTTGCTATTTTGATTAATATTATTGTTGTTTGTTCATTGTTAAAATTGCTGGTCTAGAATCTGGATTTGGACATACTGTATGTCTTATCGATGAAGTCCACTCAGTAGTTTAATGAAATGCACAGAGCAACAGAGACTTGGTGCTACCTGCTTGTCCATGCAGCTGGAAAGATAGGTCACCTATCAGTTTTAATAGTCCCACATAAAATAAACCCTGATAGTTTAAACCAAGTCTCTGGTGTCAAAAGCCCACAAAGCTCAATTTGAATAATAAATTAATCTTATAAGCTTTATGATCTCACACACTGGAGATATACTGATATGGGGAAGCCAATATAAAGATGCTTTAATTACACATTCAACAGACAAAAAAGTTTCTTTTCATTCCCAAGAAAAGGTTAAAATTATAATCAAACAAAGCTTTTTGTGAGGAAAGGTTAGCTATTAAGTAATTTATCCTGCCCTTGCTTGTGATGCAGCATTCTCAAATATCTCAATTCAAACAAAATCAACTTCCAAAGGTATATATACAATACAAAACTGACTTATTTATGTTCTGGCAGAAAAGCTTTCTGAAAATTCTCTTACTCTAATCTAGTTACTGTAGTCACTGCTGATCTCTTTTGTCAATATGAATAAGTTGTAATAACTGACTCTCTCGCTAAGATGTGGAAGTTGAATGATATGGGGCAATGTTCCTTTTCTTGGTACATAATTGTAAATCATAGATAAGATGGATCTTATTAGCTTAATGTTACACCGGTGTGCTTCATGACTGAAGTGCAAGAGAAAATAAACATTGAAGAGTTTTAGTATTACATTATTTAACCAGAGAAAGGACACTAGCTAAACCTCAAAACACTATCACCATGACAACCTTTGGAGATCGTTTTCAGCCATGCCAGTCCTATACACTTGCAATGGCTATCTAACCAAATTGGTTTTATTACTCATCTATGAACCCAAAAGGGTAAAGGTGCCCCTGCCTACCGTCTTGTTCAGTCTTTGTCATTTCTTCGAGCTTCTTCTGTTTCAATGAGTCCACCACGTCAGCTAAGCTTCCTTTGCGCCTCTCAGGTGTTCCAAAACCTACACCAGTCATCATGTCACTGCGCTCGCGGGCCCCTTCTTCTGGCTTGTGCGGTGAGGTAGTTGCATTGCGGAAGGGGTACAAGGAACAGACTTTGTTGTCAGAATCCTATTAAGAAGAGAAAAATAATTATATATTGATACAATCCCATTCAGCATCAACACAAAATTGCTGCAGTATCTTTTATGAAGTCATTTTCAAATGCTTAATACACACTACACACCCCCATCCAATCCAACTAATTTCTTCCTCCTCCTCCCATATTTGGGAGAACCAAACGATTTAGTATGTTATCAGCATGAACACCATTCATGTCATTTACTTTTATGACATTCAGTAGAATTTTAATAGTGATGATTCCTTCTTTCCTGTTAAAAAAAGACTTAAGGAAAAGCTCATGGAAAGTTGTGTTCTCATAAATCAATCGAGGCTGGAGTCTTAACCTTTGTGAATATTACCATATCAAGTATTGTGATGTATGTCTGTTTGATTGGTTAGTTTACAAAAAGCATCGTTGTTAGATGAAGTCATAAATACCTATCAGATGATTAGACACCTCAGCAACATCAATTTGAACACAAGAGATTCTGCGGATGCTAGGAATTCAGAATAACACACACAAAATGCTGGAGGGACTCAGCAGGTCAGGCAGCAACTATGGAAATGAATAAACAGTTGACGTTTTGGGCCAATACTCTTCCTGAACAACCTACCAATTATTATGAAAAAAAGTAGCATTAACAACACATAATAGATTTACTAAGAAATGCAGTGAATCCCTTAACTTATAGAGTCATAGAGTCACAATATAATGAACCATCCCTTCAGCCCAATGAGTCTGCACCAATCACTGAACACCCATTTACACTAATCCTGTACTAATTCTATTTTATTCTCTCCACGGTGTCAATAACTCTATCATTCACCCACACACTAACAGCCAATCAACCTATCAGTCTCCATGTCTGTAGGACATAGGAAGAAACCAGAATATTCAGACAAAATCCACATGGTGACATTGCATTGGAGTTCACATCTGATTCCAGGTTACTGGAACTGTGACTATAATACTTACAAAGTATTTTCTTAAAAAAATGCATTTGGACAGATCATCCTCACTGAGGCAATATTCCCCCACCTGTAATCCTTTAGCCCAGCAATGAACTTCTGAAATCCTGCCACAAGAATCTGAAAGGCCTCCATTTTAGAATGGAAGCTATGCATTCAATGCCTCCTTCTGCCACCTCTATCATACACCCAGAATAGCATCACAAACTGTTCAACAAATCTCAAGCAAATTTAGTATGCTGTACAGTCTGATAACTCACGCAAATCTGTTGTGAGTTGAAACAGTGATGTGAGCTCATTACATGAATGCTGCTTGGGTGGAGGCTTTAATCCCTAGCCTGCCTCATTCATAATCGGTCTGTAATCAATGCTAGTTATGCTGACAACAAGATCTTTTAATACTGACATCACATACAAATCTCAGTAACTTTCTCAAGGGTACACAATGCTGATGGTTTCATCCGTAAGGCTCGGACTAAGTCTCTTGTGAATTTAGCAAACAGAATTAGCCTGATTCTCATTACATTAAAGCTATAAAAGTTCTGTGAAAATGAAATTAGGTGCTGAAAAAATGAAAGTATTGATAATCAGCATGAAGAGGCATTCCTTGTGCCAAGTTATAATGAAAATTTTCGTTTAGATAAAACATGAAGGATGAGCTTCCACAGTTCTGGTATTTCCTGAGATTAACAACTCTTTCAGCACTCCCCCAAAAGTGAGATCCAATCACTATACACAGGTTTCTGCAGTGATTCAAGCAATGGGTGTTGTTTGACACTAAGACCAAGCCAAATATTACATCTTTCTTGTGAGGTTATGAGAAGTAACAGAAGAAGTCGAAAGTGTCACCCAAGACCCTCCATATGTAGAACTGCAGAGAATCACAGAACAAATTAGATCTCATTAATCCTCAAAAATAAAATCTGTATCTGTTGAATTTGAATACATTCTGTTGGTTGGGGATTTTTTTTAAGGTTGATTGAGATAGGAGCTCTGCAGAACTTCATTGTTCCCTGCAGGCACACTCCCTGACGAAACCTGGCGATGATGTTGATAGAGTGCATCTGTTCTCACTGCGTGTTTGCCTACTGACATATGTGGAGCAGCCAGTTACATAAGATTGTGTTGTATAGCCAGGAGCTGGTTGAATAAACAGAGCCAATAAGAGGCATGAAGGAGGAAACTAATTTTTACTGAAATTGTAGCATTCCCATCGCTGAAGCAGACATTTGTCAGTTAAAGTCCCAATTCAGAGATTTGAGATTTGGCTACCTCTTGAGGGAATGCTACCCTGTTGCAGGAGCCACCTTTCTGATGTACCATTAAAACCAGCTCTCACAGGTGAATATAAATAATCCCATGGAATAATTATGAAAAAATGTAAGCTATTCATCAAACAAATTCACTGAAATAACTTTTCATGTCACTGTCACAATACTCTTTGTTGTTCTGCGATGCATAAATTGGACACATTTTTCCTTCATTACAATAGAATTCCTCTACATTGGCTTAAAGGTGACTTGGAATAGCCAGAAGTGCAAAATACAAATAAAAGCATTGTTTTCTTCATTTTTTAAATTATTGCACTTTTACATAAATTTATTCAAGAAGGGATAAAGAAAGTAACAAACTAAAGAACAAAGCAGGCTTGTGGAGCAAAGTAGCCTACTCCAGTTTGTAATTAATATGTTCACATAAAAATTAGCCTTTAATATGTTTACAGCTGAAAATAAATGCTACAACTTCATGCCCAACTGGTTGAAGTGAACCATTCACCTCTGCACCGGAACTTATCTTTTCTGTCCATCTCCATCATAATCAAATTATTGTGCAGCATAAACTAGGAAATTTGAAATAAACTTGATGCCATTTCCCCGATAGCTTCCCTAGATTCTGCTATCGTCTGCTCAGTACAAACAAGTGCTTTTTCAATTTAAGGCAACATAATCCCATATGTGTAATATAATTCAGTTAATTACAAAGAGCTTAATTCTGCTCAGATTAATGTGGGTTTCTCTTCTACTACTACTACACACTCCTGTTATTTGCAACCACAGAGATATCACACAGGCTCTCAAAGCACAAACAAGTGTAGACATCTTGGGATAATTTCTAACCAGAGATAATGGGTACAGGCAGTCACATCTTATAATGACCTTTATTTAAATATTTTAATTAAAGAGTATTAATTACACCATGTTTCAGAGGTTCAATTGTGGTTGCCGCTCAGTTATATGACTGTGATGTATTAACATAATCTCTGGTGTATATGCCCTTTTACTGGGATAAACCTATGTTTAGCCTGGAATTCCATTATCCTTGATGTAAGTCTCTACTGTTGCAGATTTGTTTTTGCCAGACAGATCCCGGTTCACATCTGCATTGAGGTCTGAGGTATATGTGTATGACAAACATAATAATCAGTCAGAGAGCAAAATGCTGCAAGTCTCTTCCCCTTGTTTATTGGCGAGACAGATAGCGGGGGAATTGTTTGGACTCAGCTGGGGCAAGAACTGGGCCAGTTGCAGCAGTGTAAGGGAAGAGACACCAGAGGCCGTGTAGCACGGCATCCATGCTGGAAGGCCCCTCCCACTGGTGTTGCCCTCCAGTGTTTGATTAGTGGAATGACAAGCTTGAGTGTGTGTGTGTGTGTGTGCGTGCACGCACAAGTTAATCTGCGGACTGCTGAGAACTGCTTGTTCTCATCAATAACACACATGCACCATCAATTTACAGGATATGTCGCTCAGGGACTTGGGCTATACATATTCTTTGCATGGCTGTATGTTTACTTGCTAACCTATCTGTGCCTTGTGCTGTGTATAAGTTTTGCACCTTGACCTGGAGGAACACTGTTTCGTTTGGCTGTATTCATGTATGGTTGAATGATAATAAACTGGCAATTGAACTTGTGTTCGACCATTAAGGACATGGTATCAAGCTAAATTCAAACAAGGCCATGTTAAATAAATTTATCTTTGGTTGCCTGTACAAGGGTGGCAGCCATGGATCGCGCTCACCTCCACATGTTGTGATCCATTCACCTGAATGGACCAAACATGGGGTTGTGGTTGTGGTTGCAATGGACAGCCAATTCTCTAGTATATATTTTGTGCATGGAGCCAAAGATGATTTAGCTTGACTTTTATGAGAGCAAACTAAAAGTGACCCCTAATAAATTAACTAGGGCAAAGATGTCACTGCAAAATCACATCATTGCTATGTACAAGCATTAATACCTAAAAGCCAGTAATTGCATGTAATTTAACATTATCAGCTAGTTGCACAGATTCCACAAACACATTTATTGTCCAGGCTCTCGTTGCCGCACCTTTAAGAGCTCAAATTGACATAAAAGATTAAACATTGAAAAGTCCAATTAAAGAAAGGAGAAGAGTGATCGGCTGTAAACCAAGACAGATAATCCTTATAAACATGCAGGAATGCTGTAAGCTTAAAGTGAACGCTGGCTGTTCTGCTGCACGTTTCATGTTACACATGGTGCAAAATTCTGGTCAGTAGGTTTGCTCCACCAGTGTACCCAAATCCTCTAGCTCCTCCCCTATCCCAGTATTGACAGAATTAAGGTATTGCTTTGCCTGAGCAAGCGATGTGTAAGGCGTGTATTGTTGTGTTACAATATGAACTGAGCGCCAGCCACAAAACAATACTTGCGTATTGTGTGCACAGTCAAGGTCTGTTTTTCAGATCTATTGGCAGACATTCAAAAAGCAATCCACACAAACACACACACACGTTCACAGGCAGAAGTTGTTAATCAACATGCACATTCGACTCACTGCTTGGGTAGAGAAGTAGAGTTTACAATGGGTTTGCACATCCAGGAGACATTTTGCACAATCGCCATAATTATCAAGATTCGATCTCTTCTATAGAGCATAGAGTCACAATTGACGCACACATCCAAATAATGACACTCTGGGTATTCCTTAATCATCAATTACAATTCAACAAAAAAAGAGTTTATCTGGAATCTTACTTTGTGAATCACAATTACACCGGCACCATGAACTCATCAACAGGGTTTAAAAGAGGGCAATCAGCTGCTAAATCTTATCCAAGAAATTTCATCTTTTCAATCTAGAATTCATGGTCCCAAAAACCAATGACATACTTCATTCAAGGAAAGCCATCTTTAAGTCGAGCTGATTGACAACATGCAGTTACTCTCCATAATCTTAAACAAGTAACATGTGAAAACAAAAAGAGGAGAAGCCAAAGAACAGGATTTTCCTGATTTCCAATGTCACAATCTAATGCAGTACTTTTAGGTTTTGCTATGGTGAACAGGTGTTAACCTAACCTCCCATGATATAATGACAATGATTATAGCTCCACGATTGCTTACAATAAAATGGCCTTAACTTTCCATGCAACTTGAATGATCATCCAAATATTTGCTGAGTTAAGTCACTATAGCTCACAGAATGTAAAATAGGAAAATATTCTGCTCAATGAGGAAGGAGAGTATAAGAGTAAAGGGATATTACGAAAGCATAGAGAGTACAACAAAAACAGACAAGTAAAACCAAAGGAAATCTAAAAATATTTGGTAAGTACTTAAAGAGCAAGAAGACAACTAATGAAAGAGTAGGATATATTGTGGCCCAAAAGCTTAGTCCATGTGGCGAGGCAGTGGATGTGAGCAAGACTGAATTAATACCCTGTGACTGTTTTCCGAAAGGGCATGTTGCCCATGATAATACTCAATCCTGTAAAGGTGGATTGGGGAACAGTAGATAGAGACTCAAGGGGAAATTAGAGAAATACTCGAGGGAGGGAGGGGTGGGAGTAAATGGTGATGGAGGAGGGAGAAAGGTGGCAAAGGGCCTGTCTGAGGCGGAAGGAGTGTACAGCCTGCAGGAGAGTCAGGAGGTTTGGGAGCTCCCGGCCCTACTTTATGTGATACACACTAAATGCTGGAGGAACTCAGCAGGCCAGGCGGCATCTATGGAAAAAAGTACATTCGATGTTTCGCGCTGAGACCCTTCAGCAGGACTCGAGAAAAAAAGATGAGAAATAGATTTAAAAGGTGGTGGGGGGCGAGGGAGAGAGAAACAAAAGGTGAAAGGTGAAACCTGGAGCTGGTGTTTAACCGACATTGCCAAATGTGAAATAATGAATTGGATAAACTAGTAAAATATGAAAGCATTCAGGTGTTTAGCACCTTTTAAAGTAAATGAAGAAGTGTTTGTGTGTTTAACAGTTTTTGAAGTAGATAGAATTGCCAGTTCTAATAGAAACATCTTCCAAGCTATTAAAGGAAAGGGAGGAAGCTGCCAAGGCTCTGACCATCATTTCTATTTGCTGCAGGAGAAACACTGGAAGACTTCTAATACAGCGCAGTTCTTTCAAAATGTGAAGGGGTGTTAGGTACTTAGTAGCCACTTTAAGCTTAAAATTAAAAGAACGTAAAATACTGGAATCAATTCTAATATGGTTAGAATTAGGCTAATATAAGCATTTATTTAGAAGTTTGAATTAATCAATGATGGTCAACATACACTTGCTAAGGAAAGATCCAATCCACCTATAATCCAAATATTGCAGATATTCGAAAGTCATTCACCTGAAGATCGTGTTCCCTCTCCATATATGCTGCCTGATCTGCTGACTATTTCTAGAATTTCCCATTTTTATTCCAGTCTGACTAATCTGATGTTTTTGAGAAGTCATTAAGGGAATTGCATTTAATATACATTTAACAAGGTTCACATAGTGAGCTGATCAAAGAAGTAAAGATAGTGGCAAAGCATATGGAGTGAGGGCTGAATGACCTCCTGTTCTGTAATATGTTTTCTTGGGTTCTGTGAATATCTTCCAAAATCCCAAATGAGCACCTGTGAATTTCTCTGTGCTTTAATTTTATACATACATCTATTTTTATTAATGTTATTAGAAAACAGTACAAATTGTACTTCACAGCACAGACTGTATTGGTATAACCTAAGGAAAATTGCAAAGAAAGTTACAGTATCAGGCCATTTCCCAACAATTGTTTGCTGGTGTTTATGCTGTACATAAGCCTCTATCTATTTTTCTTTACCTAACTGTATCAGTGAAACCACTATAGTAATCTCCCTCACACGTTTACCTAGTTCCCTTTAAATGTGTCTTTATTATCCAAACCTTCCACACTCAGTAGCAATGACTTCAAAATTTTCAGTGCAAAATTTTAAGCATATCAATTTCTTCTGAATCCCTGTTTGTTTTTGAGGACGTAATCTACTGATGGTTTCTAGATACCTTGAACAAAAAGTTCTGTCTGTAAGGAGCTTGTACGTTCTTCCCTTGACCACAGGTGTTTCCTTTGGGTGCTCTGGTTTCCTCGCACATTCTAAAGTTATCTGCTCCTTCTACAAATGGAAATACTCCCTCGGCAACTAACAAGACCTTTAAAGACGATATTCCCTTTGGCCTTCCCTTTTTAAAAGAAGAGGTTCACCATGTCATACTTCCCTGATAGCTATAAATCTTACTGTTTTGACGTCATCCATGTGCATCATCACCCACGTGTTTCTACCTGTTTGGTTATAACATAAGCAGAACAGCTTCACTCAACTTCTTTCACCCCAAAACTGAACCATTCCCACAACCTATGGACTCACATTCAACGACTCTTCATCTCATGTTCTCGATATTTCTTGCTTGTTTATTTTTCTTTGTTATTATTTAGCTTGTTTTTTGTTGTTTCTTTGTATTTACTGTGAACTGTTGTTTCTTTCCACGCCTTGTGACGCATCGGGTGGTAATCTTGCCAGTTCTTTAGCATTTTTATTTGTTTTTTTATGAGGCCGAGTTGCTAGCTCGACGCTCAAACCAGCACGGATGGAAAGCATGCAGGGAGCTGGCCAGATCTGAACCCAGGGCCACTCGCCTGCAAGTCTGGTGCAGATGCCACTACACCACAAGCTGGTATATACTGTGAAAATGAATCTCGGGGTTGTATATGTACTTTTATAATAAATTTACTGTGAAATTTGAACAAGATGCAATAATTAGATTATATTAGGTTAGATTCAACTTTATTGTCATTGTGCCAAGTACAGATACAAAGCCAATGAAATGCAGTTAGCATCTGACCAGAAATGCAAAGAATGGTGTTATTTACAAAATAACTGTGAATAAAAATTAAGTGCTACAGCACACAAATATAAAAGTACTGAGACAGTACAATATGGGTGCAATACTGCTCAGCACTGTGATGTGAGGTTCAGCAGGATCACAGCCTCAGGGAAGAAGCTCTTCCTGTGCCTGCTGGTGCGGGAGCGGAGGGTCCTGTAGCGCCTACTGGATGGGAGAGTAAAAAGTCCATGGTTAGAGTGAGATGCATCCTTGATAATGCTTTTCGCCCTGCCCAGGCAGCAATTATGGTAGATGTTCTCAATGGTGGGCAATTGGGTGCCGATAATCTGCTGGGCAGTTTTCACCACACGATATGGGTGCCTTGCAGTCTGATATGGGACAATTGCCATACCACACTGAGATGCAGTTGGTGAATGTTCTCTAAACAAGATATGACACCTGTTTATCAAAACTGATACTGTTTACATCTTTTTGTACATTGCATCATAGTTTGATAGAAGAATGTTTCAAATAATATTTATTATTAAACACATCCAAAGTGTTCTGAACTCATTCACTACAGAGCTATACATCACAAAAGGAGGAAAATACTTAGATTTTCACTGCTAGAATATTAGTCAAAACAATTTCAATCATTTAATCATGCTTTATCTTAAGTCAGTATATTAAAGCACAGTTAATTTTATCTCTGAAGAGAGACAATGGGAATGATGAGTACATAAGGAAAATATTTTAACGCTGGAGCAAGAACAATTGAAGCCATTATATGTTGTAATATACAACCACTTAACTGAACGTATGATAGGTAATGCAATCACCTAAATGCTGAAAGTAATCGCCAGAAGGAGAATTCCAATGTCATTATATCAAAGTTTACCAGGTTGATCATTCCATTCTTTTGGTTTAGAGTAAAACGTTCAAATAATTTGTCTGAAAATAGTCTCGAAATTCATAATTGTGTAAGGTGATCTTTACTGGTGAAATAGAATTGGCTTTTATATAACTACTCATAGCATAGTGTTCTAACAACACCACTGATATCAACAACCTTTCAAAGTGAGGTCTAAGGGAATTACTTACAAGATAAAGATTAGCGTTATTGTCACATGTACGTTGAAACATACAGTAAAATGCATTGTTTGTGTCAATGACCAACACAGTCCAAATATGAACTGAAAAGTGTTGGCATACTACCAGCACCAAAATAGCATGTCCACAACGTACTAACCCTAACCTTTACTAATCCATTAAGGGTTTAGAATGTGGAAGGAAACTAGAGCACTCTGAGGAAATCCACACGGTCACAGGGAGAACGTTCAGACCTCTTCTGAACAGAAGTTTTGATTCAAGTATTTTCTTTTCCCTCTTATCAAAACCATACCTTAAAACTAATTCAAATTTCCTAATCCAGAATGAACCTCTAATTTGGTTCTTCTACCTATAAGAGTCAATAAGCTATAATCCTTGTGCCAGCAAAATTGTTTCCTAAAGTTTAATATTAATAATGAAAATATTTAAAAAATCAAATATATAGTCTAGTTTGTATAGAACATATTGTTTTAGGAAATGCTGCTCTAGGATGCCTCAATCCACAACACAGATTCCTTTTTAAATTATATTACATTAACATGGTTTGATACATACAGCCCAAGGGATTTTGCATTGGTTTTAGTGTACGGAGGGTCAAAAATTATTTATCCATTGAGTTATTGGGACCAATTGAACGAAACTGGAGGGTGGTCTTCAGCATACTATGTGTCAGGGTACAAGTTTTATTCACAGGTAGTTCTTTGCAGTGGAAAACCAGCAGAGTCCAAGCTTCACTAAAGATGTCATTTACTGATTAGACCTTCTATTAACAATTGGTGATTGTCTCAAGGTGTGCTTCTGCAAACAGCTCATGCAGTCCGGTGTTTCAATCATCACAGAATTTTGCTTATGCATATTTATAAACTTCTTTCTCCCACATGAAGGTACATGGAATATCAAACACTTCCTTTACAACTTTTTTTTTCATTACTAACTACTTCAAATTAGGAGTAACCACTGCAGGTAATAGTTAGCTGCCAGACAAATACTAGTTTCACATAAGGGGGGGCTACCAACCCTCATCCCCGCTGGTCTTCGTCCATAGTTCTTGCTAGTCTGACACCTTTCCATGGTGGTCCTTCATCACAGGTCCACATCCCTGGCGTAGAACGCATAGGAACGTAGTCCTTAAATCCTATTTAGACCCCTAGTTCCCATCTTTGTGCCCCAAACCATTCCTATGACCCTAAAAAAAACTGTCTGAGACCCAACCTTAACTTTATCACCATTTCATTTCAAATTGGTCAGCATCTCCAGCTAAATAGCAGACACAGGAATGTCAGAGAAACATCTTAAGTATTTATCTCTTTCAATCAGTAACAGTAGTTTTCAGGTCCTAATGCTTTAAATATTTTTGAGGTATGATAGTGCCACAAGGAAGCTCTAGAAATTTCCCAGATAATGTTACGACAGAACCATCCGTATTCTATTCTTGATCAAATATGCCACAAATCACCCCAGTTTTCATCTTCTCCAGTATTAACTTTTATCATCAGCCAACGATGGTCATATTGGGGCTCCTAGAATACCATCAGATTGTTTTTTGGCAGTTACATTTTGAATGTTGCTTCTGACAGTTAATTACTGCAAATTAATTTTTCATTTTGCTAAAGTGGTGTTGGAATACATCAGATTTATTTTGCAGATAAACAGGCCAGTGCCGTCTGGATCGCTGTCTGATTCCCAGCGCCTGCCAATGTTTTTGCCTAACTGGCAACCAGGAGGTACTAGAATTACAAATTTTCTCTTTTGTGAGCAATCCAGGTGATGAGCCAAAGCCCTGTATGAAATGCATCCAGGCACTCGAGTGGGCAGAGGCAGTCGCTACTAGGGGTTTTCCAATGGAATAAAAGTGTTGACAAAATGTCACATGTAACTTAATAACAATTCATAACATCTTATATTCTTAGGCTGCCTTTAATGTACTAAGACATCCAAGGTGCTTCAGATAGGCATTATCAGGGAGGATTGAACACTCAGCAACATAAGGAACATTTTGGGCAGATAACCAAAATGCATTTTAAGGACGTCTCAAAGGAAGAATGAGAAATTGGTAAATTGGTTTACCATTTTCACATATACCAAGCTAAAGTGAAAATCTTGTCTTGCATACCATCCATTCAGATCTGTTCATTTCCATAGTGCATTGAGGCAGTATGAGGTAAAAACAGTAACAGAAAGCAGAATGAAGTGTTACAGTACAGAGAGAGTGCAGTGTAGGTAGACAGTCCAGTGCAAAGTCACAGCAAGGTAGATTGTGAGGTCAACAGTCCATCTTATAATAAGGGGCATTCAATAATCTTACAGTAGTGGGTCAGAATCTGTCCTTGAGCCAAGTAGTATGTGCTCACCGGGGGTACGGGGGGAGAAGAGAGAATATGGGTTGTACTTTTGACTATACTGGTTGTTCTACTGAGGTAGTGAGATATGTAGATTGAGATGTTCAGGGCCAGAATCCAAAGGTTGGGCACCAGTTGTAGAGTTCAGGTTGACTTCCAGAGGTTTCATCTGATTAACTCCCTCATATAAGTTTTGGTAGACTGAAGTGAGTACTTAGCCGGTATGGATGAAACCTTACAGTTTATTAACACTGCTACAGCAACAGCAGCCTGTATTTATTCCCAGTGCTGTACGTACGGAGTTTGTATGTTCTCCCCGTGACTGTGTGGGTTTCCTTAGTGTTCCGTTTGCCTCCCACGTTCCAAAGTCATATGGGTTAATGGGTTAATTAGTCATGTGGCTGTAATCAGACAGCACAGGCTCATCGGGCCAGAAAAGCTTGTTCCCATGCCGGGTCTCTAAATAAAATAAAAATAAGCCACAATGTGACGCAACTTGAAACATAGCTTAGTCATCGTATTTTTCAATTCAGTGAAAGTTCAAACCTTCAGCGATGGATGAAATGTTCTGAATGTGTCATGACACCTTTTAATATCACAAGGAAATGCATGAGTATTGTGCTTTTCCTAGAAGAAGGGGAACAATTACACTCCAAAAGTGAAATCAATGCAGACAATAATGAAAAAAGAAAAGTCCCACACACTGATAAATTTACAGGCTAAATATGAATCAATCATATTACTCAAGGTCAGATATACAATAATGGACCTACAGTGTCCCATTCAAAGGCTTACTTCAACAAAAGGCAAAATATAATTTACCTAATTCTGGTGATTAAACAAGGGGGACATAAGCAAATTTGACTGGCTCAATGCGATGTCACTTGAATTCTACAACTCGTGACAAACTGGTGATTGAGTCCCTGAACCTCTCAAACTTCACGTCTCGCTGCCTCAATAAAGCCTAAGTAGAACAGCCAGCATAATCAAAAATCTCACCCACCTTCTCTCTTTTCCCCTTCCCACTGGCCAGAAGATACAAAAGTCTGCAAGCACATACGAGGACAGCTATAAGACCATTGAATATCCCTTATTGTGATTACACTTAATATTTAAGAATAAAAGGAGATAAGTATTGATACACCATGGTTTCAGGCATGAGAAAATTATTTTTTTATAATCTGTCATCCCAAGTGGTGACAATTCATCTCTTGATGTCATGAATTCAGCATATGGAAAGAACTGTTCTGGGTGCTGCTTATAAAAATATAATGAAATTATAAATGTTAGCTTTTTGAATAAATTGGCAATCGAATTACTTATGGGCACATAACAATTCTTTACCTCATTTAGAAAATTTTAAATACAATCCATGAGGCCTGACACTATTTTGCAACTTTACCTTGTGTTATTTTATGTATTTCTACTGCTAATTTTTGCACAAATTAGGTGATACGGTGTAAGTCAAATAACATTCTAGGGATCTCAAATTGTATGATGTCATTGAACTGGAAGTTATATTGCTGCCAAGAGTTAAAAAAAACAATTATTTGCAATCTCACTTCCATTATGGCCAAACAGTTTAAAGATCTTGGCCCAAGGGTGCAATAATAAAATTATTACTGGATTCCTTGCATAGTTAACATAAAGAGGTCAAGTAACAAGCACCAAATATGTTTTGATTAGATACGGACTTCCCGAATACATCTCATATTGTTAGGAGTACACAATACATTCCACTCCCTCTGTGAAAAATGATTTGAAAAGCAGTTGAAAAATGCAATCCCATTCCTGCCAAATCTCCCTTTTGGTAGAAAAGTTATTTTAAGAAAAGAAGTTGCCACTTGTGCAGAACATGCTAATTTTTTTTTTTGCAATCAAGATTCACAACATCAAGCTATGTTACCAAAATCCTGATGTAATTGAGGTGGTTCTGTCAAATAAAAAGTGATTCTGCGGACTCATTAACACTGCTACACACACAATAATTGACAGTTACAAAGTGGCTATATAATATTCATTCTTGGCTTTAGACTGTGTCAAAAATTATGAAAAATTATCCAAGGCTTTTACGCATTATTTCCATCAAAAGTTTGTTTCTGCCTTTAGCTTCCTCATTTCACTTGTTGAATGCAGATAAATATCAATATTAGGATAACTAATAGAAATCATCTCCTGTTAAGTACAAAATACTAAGTTACTTTATTATGTGGCCACCATTTGTTACAATCATAAACACAAGAGATTCTGCAGATGCTGGAAATCTTGAGCAACACACGCAAAATGCTGGAGGAACTCAACAAGTCAGGCAGCATCAGTGGAGGGGGATAAATTTGCTCAATGAAACGGTCCTACAAGGGAGTCACATCGAGACTGACACCCTTGGAAAGCAGAGGGGACAGGGAGAGAAAGATGTGCTTAATGGTAGGATCCCATCAGAGACGGCGGAAGTTACAGAGAATGATGTGGTCAATACAGATGTTCATGTGGAGGTATATAAGCAAAAAAGGTAATAATCATCCCTGTTACAATGCTGGGAGGATGAGATGAAGGCAGAATTGCAGGAAATGGAAGAGATGTGGGTGAGGGAAGCATCAATGGTGGTGGAAGGGAAACCCCATTCTTTGGAAAAAAGAGAACATCTCAAATTTCCAGACTATCAAAGCAAGTAGATAATGCTGAGGTTTTATAAAACACTGGTCAGGTTGCACTTGGAGCATTGCAATAGTTTTGGGCCCCATATCTCAGAAAGGATGTGTTGTCATTGGAAAGAGTCCAGAGGAGGTTCACGAGGATGATTCTGGGAATGAAGGAGTCAACATATGAGGAGCATTTGGCAGCTTTGGGTCTGCACTCACTGGAATTTAGAAGAATGCGTGGGGATCTCACTGAAACCTACTAAATGCTGAAAGGACTAGATAGAGTGGATGTTGAGAGGACGTTTTCTTTGGTGGGGGTATCCAGAACGAGAGGGCACAGCCTCAAAATCGTGGGGCGATCTTTTAGAACTTATGATCTAAAGAAATGCCTCATCCTGAGAACAGATGTGGCAGTGATGGAGGAACTCAGAAACGAGAGTAGCAGTTTTACAAGTGACAAGGTGGGATAAGCTAAGGTAGTGTACTGGTTAGCACAACAACTTACAGTACCATTGGCATGGGTTCAATTCCTGTAAGGAGTTTGCACATTCTCCCCATGACCACATGGGTTTTCTCTGGGTGCTCCGGTTTCCTTCCACGTTCCAAAGACGTACTGGTTGGTAGATTAATTGGTCATTGTAAATTGTCCTGTGATTACGCTAGGATTAAATTGGGGGGCTGCTGGGCGGTACAGCTTAAAGTGCCTACTCGGTGCTGTATCTCAATAAATAAATAAATACATAATGAGTTACGTTCAAGATCACTGAGAGTCAGAAGGTTTGTCAAAGATGTCAGTGGATAGTCTGTCTCCAGAGATAGACCATGTAATTGTGAGGGCAGTGTAGAAGTAGGAGGCAAATTTGATTAAATAAATGAGCGCAGCATCGGTGCGAGAAGCAGCATCAGCCCAGTTATCAATGTAGTGGAGAAGAGATTGTGGAGTATTACCAGTATAGTCTTGGAACACGGGCTGGTCCATGTAGCTGACGAACAGGTAGACGTAGCTGAGGCCCATGTGAGTGCCTATGGCTACATCTTTGCTTTAAGAAAGTAGGAGAAGCTGAAGGACAAATTGTGAAGGGCAAGAAACAGTCCCACCAGACACAACTGGTTTGGTCCTAGGCCAGAAAGGGGCAGGTGGGGATACAAGTATAGGAACTGGACATCCATAGTGAAAATAAGGCAATTCAGGCCAGGGAACTGAAAGTGATTGAAATGATGGAGAGTACGTGATGTGTCTGTGGCGGCTGCAATTACCAGCCGCACCATCAACCGGGCATATTAAAGTGCCCTGTAGCCGACCATCCTCCTGCTAAACTGGCAAATAACTGAGCTGTTGTATTACACCAGCCTAAGTAGATGGGGCTGGATAATAGAGATTGTGCCATTCTGCTACAGCCAGAGGGGTGTTCCCTGGAGCTGCTTCATTTATGCCGTATCTTTTTAAGGAGAGGAATGTTTTCTCTCCCCTGCAATTTACTATGGACTGGCTGGCATCGAATATAAACCCGCAGTCAGGAGATGAGTGGTGTCTCTTGGTTAAAGGAGTATTCACTATGTTGTTGTAACCAAGTTCTGTTTAGCTGATTGAAGTTTGGACTCCAGAACAGTTCTGTTGAGTTTGTAAGCATTTTGGGTAAATAGCACCACTATGTTTTCCACCCTTACCTGCTCTCCCAGTTTTATGCTTACCCTGGTCCTTCACAGATGGTGGCAGTGGTGGGATCTATGCTGTCAAATGCCTGATGTTTCAAAGGATCTGACAATATTTTATTGGCTTTTGTGATACATGTAAAATAATCATTGTTTCTTTCCCCTATTTGTTCTCTGGCTGCTTTCCTTTTGTCTGGATGATGTTTCAATACCATGGTTTTATGCGCTGACTTGATTTGTCTCTGTTGCTTTGTATCTCAAATGTCCTAACCCAAGAACAGCATAATGATCTTGATTCTTCCAGTCTTTTGGCTCAAGTGCTTTCAGCAATGGGTATTCCACAAGGTGTAATTCTTCATCTTCTGACTCATTGTGGCCAAAATTTCTATTTTAACTTCATCAGTCCACAGGACTTGTTTCCAAAATGCATCAGGCTTGTTTAGATGTTCCTTTGAACATTTTGAATAGAACTTTTTGGCTGCAATGAGCAAAGGTATGTTTGAAGAAAAAAGGGTGCTGAATTTCATGAAGGGAACCCCTCTCCAACTGTTAAACATGGGGGTGGATTGATCATGCTTTGGGCTTGTGTTGCAGCCAGTGGTACAGGGAACATTTACTGGTAGAGGGAAGAATGAATTCAATTAAATACCAGCCAATTCTGGAAGCAAACATCACACCACCTGTTTTTTAAAAAAAAAGCTGAAGATGAAAAGAAGATGGCTTCTACAACAGGCTAATGATCCTAAATACAGCTCAAAATCCACAATGGACCACCTCAAGAAGTGCAAGCTGAAGGTTTTGCCATGGCCTTCACAGTGCCCTGACCTAAACAACATCGAGAATCTGTGGATAGACCTCAAAAGAGCAGTGCATGCAAGACAGCCCAAGAATCTCACAGAACTAGAAGCCTTTTGCAAGGAAGAATGGGTGAAAATCCCCCAAACAAGAATTGAAAGACTCTTAGCTGGCTACAAAAAGCGTTTACCTGCTGTGATACTTGCCAAAGGGGGTGTTACTAAGTACTGCCATGCAGTGTGCCCAAACTTTTGCTTTGGGCCCTTTTCCTTTTTTGTTATTTTGAAACTGTAAAAGATGGAAATAAAGTTTTCTTGCTTAAAATATTAAAGAAATGTGTCATCTTTAACTTTATGCCTTTTGGAAATCAGTTCATCTCTTACTCACTTAGCTTTTCACAGTAGCAGAAATTTTGACTGGGATGCCCAAACTTTTACATGCCACTGTATGTAATAAAATACCCTGGGGATGAGACCCAAGTTTAAAAATGAACCATTTACATTACATATACAGCTTAGACATATGAGGGGTGATTGATAAGTTCGTGGCCTAAGGTAGAAGGAGATGAGTCATACAGCTCTCGTTACATGCACGTGCAGTTCAACTCTTTGAGTAAAAATGCAGAAAGTTTGAAGTTTCTCCTCATCTCTTTCTACTTTAGGCCACAAACTTATCAATCACATCTTGTATAACCAGAAGGTAGTTTTAAAAAAGCTTTTTAATAATTTTGTGTATGAAACAATAATATTTACATTGAACCATCAGAAAGGTAAGCTATCACAACTTGGCTGGTCGGGTGGATAGTCAGTGTCCGTTTGGCTTCGCTGACGTTCCCGAATCTGAACTGATGTACTACCAGTAAGCAGTGTTTGTCCTGATGCAGCCATTCAGCTATTAAGATTTTCATCAGTGATGATCTCAGCAAAAGCAGCAATACATTTATTTACAAATCTTTAAAAATATAATGCCATTCCTTTTCTTACACTTCTGGAACCAGCCTGCTGAATATTCACAATTGTCTTCAATTTCTTTGCTTGTTTCGTGATCAGCATACTGTTCAATGGCTTATGTTCACTCCAATACTGACAAATCCACTCTATCAATAGACATTCAGGATCTTCATTTTTCATTTCATGCAGTGTTTTTCTATTTTTTTTATTAACATATGTGAGGTTACTTCTCAGAACTCTGTGGTGTGCAGAGACCTATGCATCACCTGGGAACCTTCATAGCACCTTGTGGAACTTTCCATTTGTGACATCATGTCAGCTCTCAAAAAAGGTTTTGAATAAGGAGTGCTCAACCTGTACAATCCCTTTGTTTGTTTCTACTGCAACAATAGGATCAACAAGTTAGCGAAGTTGAGAAATGACTGCTTTTAAAATCCAGGGCTCACTGATAGATCTCTGAGTAGAGGTATCCAAGGAACTGTGAAAAGAGCAAGTCTTATCAACTTAAGTTTCCATCACTAATCACTATGTAGAAAAAGTGTTGGGTCAGCACAGGGTGGAGGTTAGCCACGATATTGCCTAGGCTGAGTGGCATTCAGAGGATTACTGACAAAATTAATACAATAACCAAATTACTGAACTTCCGACATCTTTGGAAAATTTTAGCTAGGAACTTGTTCAATTGGTAAGGCTCGGCAGGCAGTGAGTTTTAAAGCCCCTTTGTTCACAGTACAAGACAATCTTTTGTCAACACCCTTCACTATTTACTAACACACATAAAAGTTGCTGGTGAACGCAGCAGGCCAGGCAGCATCTCTAGGAAGAGGTGCAGTCAACGTTTCAGGCCGAGACCCTTCGTCAAGTTCGTTGAGTCCTGACGAAGGGTTTCGGCCTGAAACATCGACTGCACCTCTTCCTAGAGATGCTGCCTGGCCTGCTGCGTTCACCAGCAACTTTTATGTGTGTTGCTTGAATTTCCAGCATCTGCAGAATTCCTGTTGTTTGGGTTCACTATTTACTATTTCTCTTCAGTCAGACTTACTTTCAAATACCTTCAGTGAAGAAAAGAGGAGAGAAATAAGTGGCCAGTGAAAAAGACAATAAATAAGCATTAGCACCAATCTGGGCACAATATATAAATGGCTCACATTTGCAAGGAGAGAGGATGGGGAACTGCAGAGTTAGAACATTGTGTACAGCCTTCTAGCCGTTACTCAGGAAAGTGACAGAATAGTCACACAGATTCTCTGATTCACACTTCCTTCAAACGAGATGCTACTTTTGGAGCAGAAATTTCCAAAATGCACACAAGTGTAAACAGATGTTTTTTTTACAAATGAAACTCTGAACTAGCAACTAGTGATGTAACATCATATGATGAGAGTCTCCTCATTTAATTCCTGCATCTGGGTTCCATAAAGTCCATCTGTGGCCAAGGGAAGTAGGGATAAATTCTGCGCACTACGGCATGCCTATTTCAAGTTCAGTTTGTTGTCATTCGTACATTAAAATGTATACCAACAAACGAAACAATGTTCCTCTGGACCAAGGTGCACAACACAGTACATACATATAACTCACACACAAGACACATAAAGTAATATTACCATAAATAAATTAATGAATAAAAAGATGCTTTTACAACACAAGTTAAAAAAGTAAATGGTGTAATGCTACAGGAGCATCAGACTGTACATGATGAGACCTGTGTGGGGGCAGAGAGCTCAGTGGTTTTATGGCCTGGGGCAAGAAGCTTTTTCCTATCCTAACAATTCCTTGCCTAATGCTTCACTACCTCCTGTAGGGGGTCAAAGATATTGTTGAAAGGATGAGAGGGACCATTGACAATACTAGGGCCCTGTGTACGCAAAGTTCCTGATAAATATTTCTGCTGGGTGGAAGAGAGACGCCACTGATCCTCTCAGCAGTTCTCACAATCCTTTGTTGGGACTTGAGGTCAGATGCCTTGCAATTCCCTAACCAGATGGTGATGCAGCTGGTTAGGACAGTCATAACAGTGCTCCTGTAAAAATTGGTTAGAATGATGGGGTGGGGGAAGCCTCACTTGCCTCAATCTTTAGCATTTCTCCTTCTTAAACAATCCCTCAAGATTCACATTGGTTTTGGGACTACTAAGGTGTCTAATGAGGTCAATATGTGGGAGCAGATGGAGCAGGAGGTGTCTGACAGGGCTGGCATTTAACAAATACTCTTGGTGTTATAAGTTCCATCACTTAGGTAGGACTTCAGTGTGTGTCAGATTTATAGATTGGAGGTTTTCAACACCGTCCCAAAAGCTCTTTCTCAACTTTGAACTGTCATGTGCAAGATATTCTCAGGAAGCAGTGTGGATGTTACATTTCCTTAAGGAAGTTTTGAGAACATCTAAAATGTTTCACCTAATAATCTCTCCAAATGGCAGAATTTGCACTAAATTGTCTGAATCTAGTATGGGAGCCATAAATGACACAGCCTGTATATAGTGACTGATTGCAGACGTGACAGCACAGGGACAGTATAGTGTAAACTTACATTACTTGTATATTCTTGGATCTGTTGATATTAACCCAGAGGTTCTTTGGAAGTCATACATGAGGCATAAACTCAGTGGTTACAGTCATTTTATTAAAGGTTACAAGAAAAAGAGCAAACAAAAAAGGTTTATAAAAAAGTCACAACTGTCTCAGACTCAGACTGGAGATAACAAAATTCCAGTAATAATTGTTGTGACATCTGCGGCAGAAAAACAGAGAATCTTCTAGAAAGTAAAGAATCAACTTAGTAAAGAAATTTTACTGAACAATTACACATATATACAGTGCCTATAAAAGTATTCATCTCCCTCACCATCCCCCAGAAGATTTCATGTTTTACAACACTGAATCACAGTGGACTTAATTTGGCTCCTTTTAATACTGTTCAACAGAAAAAGGCTTTTTCCTGTCAAAGCAAAACCAGATCTCTACAAATTCAACTAAATTAATTACAAATAGAAAACACAAAATAATTAATTGCATAAGTATTCATCCCCTCAAGTCAGTTTTTAGTAGATGCACCTTTGGCAGCAATTACAGCCTTGAGTCTATGTGGATAGGTCTCTATCAGATTTGCACATCTGGACACTGCAATTTTTCCCCATTCTTCTTTATAAAACTGCTCAAGCTCTGTCAGATTGCATGGGGTTCATGAATGAACAGTTCTTTTTAAGTTCAGTGACAAATTCTCGATTGAATTTAGGTCTGGATTCTAACTTGGCCACTCTATGACATTAACTTTGTTGTTCTTAAGCCATTCATGTGTGGCTTTGGCTTTATGCTTGGGACCGTTGTCTTGCTGGAAACAAGTCTTCTCCCAAGTTGTAGTTCTCTTAAAGTCTGCTTCAGATTTTCCTCCAGGATTTCTCTGTATTTTGCTACATTCATTTTACCCTCTACCTTCACAAGCCTTCCAGGGCCTGCTGCAGTGAAACATCCCCGCAGCATGATACGGCCACCACCATGCTTCACGTTAGGGATGGTGTGTTTTTGATGATGTGTGGAGTTTGGCTTACACCAAACATAGCGTTTAGCTTGATACCAAAAAGCTCAATTTTGGTTTCATCAGACTACAGAATCTTTTTTAAGCTGACTTCAGAGTCACCCACATGCCTTCTGGCAAACTCTAGTCGAGATCTCATGTGAGTTTTTTTTTCAACAGTGGCTTTCTCTTTGCCACTGTCCCATAAAGCTGCAACTGGTGAAGCACCGGGGCAACAGTTGTATGCGCAGTCATTCCCATTTCAGCCATTGAAGCTTGTAACTCCTCCAGAGTTGTCATAGGTCTCTTAGTGGCCTCCCTCAATAGTCCCCTTTTTGCATGGTCACCCAGTTTTTGAGCACAGCCTGCTCTAGGCAGATTTACAGATGTGCCATACTCTTTCCATATCTTGACAATTGACTTAACTGACTCCAAGGGATATTCAGTGACCTGGAAATTTTCTTGTATCTATCTTCTGACTTGTGCTTTGCAATAACCTTTTCACTGAGTTGCTTGGAGTGTTCTTTTGTCTTCACGCTGTAGTTTTTGCCAGGATACTGACTCATCAATAGTTGGACCTTTTCAGATACAGGTGTATTTTTACTACAATCAATTGAAACACCTTGACTACACATGGTGATCTCCATTTAACTAATTCTGTGACTTCTAAAACCAATTGGCTGCACAAGTAATGATTTGGTGTGTCATATTAAAGTGGGTGAATAGTTATACAATCAATTATTTTGTGTGTTTTATATTTGTAATTGGTTTTGATCACTTTGTACAACAATAATACTTGAAAACTTCCGGGGGGGGGGGGTGAATACTTTTTCTAGGCATTAAAAGGCATCCGTTATTCTTGCGAGACCATGCATCTGCACCTGGGAAGTCTTGATTCTCCAGGGCGCAGGCCTGGGCAGGGTTGTATGGAAGACTGGCAGTTGCCCATGCTGCAAGTCTCCCCTCTCCACGACACCAATGTTGTCCAAGGGAAGGGCATTAGGACCCATACAGCTTGGCACCTGTGTTGTCGCAAAGCAATGTGTGATTAAGTGCCTTGCTCAAGGACACAATACACGTTGCCTCGGCTGGGGCTCGAAATCACGACCTTCAGGTCGCTAGTCCAATGCCTTAACCACTTGGCCACGTACCCACAGGTGTTGAAGGTGTTGGTGATTATCTAAAACATATAAGTAAGCGTAGGAGAGTTAAACTACAGAAAAAAAAATGAAAAATAACAATTCTACACCCTAATCCAACAATTTTTAGGAACACAAGAACAATTTGATGAAGAAAGAACAAGAGAGGTGAGAGACGATGGAGGTGCTATCAAATTTGCAAATTGTTGTTAAGAAACCAAGGAAAACAGCAAAACATAACACCCTAAATCACAGCTATAGAAGGACATAAGTTTGATCTTGGTACATGTCAACTCATCTATTTCAAAAAGAGTCAGTGCCTTAACATTCTATTTCTAATACCCATTTGTATATTCCACCAAGGCAATGATTAGCTTCTGATTATGGAATGACCTTTTCTCTTCCTTCCTCACTTAGATACACTGATCTCAATCATCTGGCTGCCATCATCACTCCAAGTAAGGCCAGATAACTAAGGACAGATAAAGGATTAAATCTGATATCTTTCTTGGGTGACTCTCAGTATCATTCTAAGCAGCGTAATTGCCAACCAAACCACTAAAAAATGCAGCAAAATGTGTTTTTAATCTCATCGCATTATTTCAATTGCCAGAATTTTGTTCCAGTAGCTAACAGTGGTTGGAACTTAAATGCAAATCGCTTTGTTTTAAGGCTACTAGTTTTGTTGATCTAATATTTATCTCTCTTATTCATCAACTCACACTAAACTAAGATTTAGCTTGGAACGCAATCCCTCTCAGGCAGTTTCTGTGAAGTGAATGTTGAAGTGGTTTGTTTTTATGAAAGGCTGCACAGCATTTATATTAATGTGGCTCAGGCAACTCCATCACATAAAGCAAAATTAACATCAGACATAGGAAAAGCTAAGATTCAACTGCAAATAAAACTGAATTCAAATCTCAGATAGAATATTTCATTCTGTCTGGAGACACTGAGAGGAATTAAACAGTATTTGAAGGACTATCAGCACCGTTACAAAAGCTTTGTAACCTTGGTATCAAATTCAATATTGTTTCCATTTGCAAAGGTCAGAAATGTTACTAAGTAGTGTAATTATGAGAAATGTATGTTGATGAGGTTGGGAAAGGTTGGGAAAGTATCGTGGCCTATGGATCAGAGCTGTGTTCACTCTTGTTCCTTGAGATATGTAGAAATTATGGACAGGAGAAAATTGTCCCCTGATCTGTGCTTGCTTTCTCCAAATAGAGGAGATCACATTTGTTGATGTAGAATAAAATACTGCTTCACTTGGAAGAAGCGCCTGGGTTGGGGGATGGTGCAAAGGGAAAAGTGAAAGAGTAAAAAGATCAGATTTTGCATCCACTCTGGTTATATGGAATGAGAAGAGGAACGTACGCTGGTGGAGATGGGAGATTGATCTAAAGGTTCACAAAAAGAACAATCCTTTTGCAGTACTACAAATGGAGAGGAGGGGAGGATAGGTCTGATCATGTATCATGTTGAAAGTGGCAGAAATTCCTGTTTCCATTCTCACAGATGCTGCCCGAGCTGCTAAGTATTACCAGCACATTCTGTTTATTCTAACATGTGAGGGGCTTTTGAAAAACTGTGAATGCGGGTAGATTATCAGAATGGACAAATGGTATAGAGCATAATTTAATATGAATAAGTGTATGGCAACATATTTGGCAGGGAAAACCAAAAAAGCACATTGGGTATTCTATGAAAGATCCTGAAGAGTGCGGAAGCTTGGATGGATCAGAGGAGATCAAATATATAATTTGGAGCAGACTCAATGGGCCAAATGACCTAATTCTACTCCTATGGTCTGATATATGCTTGAACAGAGGTGAAATGGTATAAAAGGCTAAATTGCATGAGTTTGGCTGCAGTATGAGTTCAATCTGCTATTCTGCGAAACCCATTATAAAGTGAACATGAATATCACAGTTGTATGCAATGGAGATCAGACCGCTCAGCAAAGTAGCGAGCATGGGAAAATATGTTCATCAGGAGGTACCTATAAATATCAACCCTCCTAGAGTGGGCCTGCATGAGATCCAATACAATACTTTAAATGTTCTACTTAAGGGTTTGATGTCCAAGTTAGGAATACTTTCCTCTAACTGTGGACTCCAACAGTTTTAAAATGTTCACTGTAAATGAGGAGAAGATGGCGACGTGACGCAGCTTGCAGCGGCCACTCCGGTGAATGATATCTGTTATCTGTCAAGTACAGTGCCATGCACAATCCTGATTTGATGGAGGCAGACGTGAGAGCACAGAGGAACATCTGTGAAACTTCTGAAATGCCTGCTTTGCTGCCGCTGCTACTGTGGGATCCAGAGTCTCCGGAGGGGAAGGCCCCGAGTCCTTGGTTTTGCTTGTTGCTCGGTGGCCAGGGTGGGGTCAAAGTGCTCGGCAGAGGATGGTGCTTGCTGCTCGGTGTCGGAGGGCTGGTCGGAGGTTCGAAGTTTTCGGACAGACTCAGAGTCAGCTGCAGTCGGGTGCTTCCAATGCATTGGCAAGTTTGTGGCGCTTGGAGTTCATGGCAGGGAGAGTTTCTCCCTTCTACCGTCTGCGTGAGATGATGGGGCTGTCGGGACTTGAAACTTCTTTTTTTTGCCGTACCCATGGTCTGTTCTTCATCAAATTACGGTATTTCTTTGCACTGTTGTAACTATATGTTATAATTACGTGGTTTTGTCAGTTTTAGTCTTGGTTTGTCCTGTGTTTCTGTGATACCTTTCTGGAGGAACATTGTATCATTTTTAATGCATGTATTCTAAATGACAATAAACGACGACTGAGTGTCCTCATAATCTCATCTAATCTAATCTAAATTAGCAGAGGGATTATGAAGTGTTTGTGTATTGTTGAACTA
Source organism: Mobula birostris (assembly GCF_030028105.1). NCBI lineage: Eukaryota > Metazoa > Chordata > Chondrichthyes > Myliobatiformes > Myliobatidae > Mobula > Mobula birostris. The sequence continues at coordinate 72,034,972 of NC_092380.1, read as the reverse complement.
TTAGGTCTTTTGTCATGGACATCCTGCATATTTTTGGGAGAAATTGGATTAATGAAGAAGTTTGGGGATGGAGAAGACAGGGTGCTGAAGGATGGTTGCTCATGGAGGGAAGGACTGTTCAAACAGAAAAAAAAAGCCACTAATAGGTGAATGGCTGCCTTCAGTGCTGTATACTTAGATTCTGTTGTATTTTTCCTGTAACCTTGTGACAGACATACATTTAGAACAACTCCTGCTCCAAATATTGTTAAAAACACACACACACAATATGATCTTAACAAAGCTTTAGTATCTGCTCTAGTGTAAAAAAAACAAAAGCTTTTAAAGATTTGTCAAATCCCTCAGTTTTTGTCAAATTTTTTGTCACCTCCCAAACATATTCAATTTTGTCAGTTGAATTTTCCTGAGAACTCTTTTTAATCTAGTCAAAGTTTGGAGATATACCCAATGCAAGCAGCTCCTGAAACTGTCCTGCTGAACGTAACTTAATGTCTTTGTTACATGTGACATGAGCAAAAAAGGTAATCTTTCATCAATTTGTTTTGTTATGCAAACTCCAGGACCTTGAAATTTTGCTGTGAATTATTAGCTTAGATGCCTAGTATACTTACTAGCAATTTTGTTTTCTATAGGACCTGGCATTTTTGTGGTATAAACTTAAGTCTCGAAGGTGCAGGATGGTTGCAGTGCAGTGTGTGCAGGCTGAAATGAGGCAATAGGGTCCAGGCCAGAGGGTGGGAAATGAGCCAATGTTTGGCCATTGCTAGAGCGGACTTGGAGGCAATTTGATGTAGCAGAGCTGTGTTGAGACAAGCAGAGGCAAAGCAGAGTTAAGGCAGAGTCCGGGCCCAAGAGCAGGGAAAGAACCAAAGTTTGATGGATTTAAACACAGAGTGAATTGGAAAGTCTGGGTACAGATTGAACTGAGGTGGCAAGGCTCAGGTCTGAGAGCATATTGAGGTGGCAGGGCCTAGGTCCGAGAGCAAGCAACAACCAAGGTTAGGATGATTTAAGCACTGGGCCAGATTGAAAAGGTCAAAGTATCAGGGCCACAGGCAAGGGGCAAGGGATGGGCCATTTCAGCTAACTGCTCCATTAGGTTTACTCGTCTCTGCACTAAACCGAGGCTGTGGCCTGCAACAAACAAGCTTCTGAATCAGCTGCAGTGATGCTTGGCTCTGAACTCACTTTCATGAACTTTGGTTCTGAATGCTATTTGCTTACTTTTATAGTTTGCACTATAAAAACGGGTGTATGGGGTGTCAGAGAGGGGTAGCACCTCTGGTGGGGGAACACGTCGCGTCTTTTTCAAGGTGGTTAGTCCACCTTAGGTCCCCACCTGCACTCAGCTCCCACCTGTAGCTCCCCGTAGCTGTTTGCATGTGACAGCGGCCACACCCTGGGCAACGGCTTCAAAAAGCCAGGTGAGGGTAGCTTATGGGTCTCAAACCCTCGGTGAGATAGGGAGTTGTCTATCCCAGCAAGTGAAGACAGACTCCGGCGGACTGAGCAGACGAGACCAATGGAAGGCCCAACAGTCAAGCAGGTGGTCTCTGGAAGTGTTTTGGTACGTATAGAGCAGGACTAGACACAGAAGACATCCTGGTCATCCAGTGCGCCTAGTCCCACCTCCAGCCGTCTCAACTCTGTCTTGCCACTGGATCCAGATGGGAATTGGGAAGAGAGAGTGAGGCTGATGCTGCGCAACTCTCCCTCACTTAAATCCAAATCACGCCCTATTCTCGACACCATCATAATGGTGTTGAGGTCCTCATCGACGTTGAAGATGGACGAACACACATAGTTTGCACAATCTGTTTTCTTCTCCTCTCTGCACATTGGGTACTCGATGGTTTTCTTTTGTTTTAAGGGTTCTGTTGGATTTGTTTTGTGGCTGCCTGTAAGGAGACAATCTCAAGATTGTATATGGTATACATACTTCGATAATAAATTTACTTTGAACTTTAAATGGAAAATTGACTGTGCACAATATACAAATTACAGAACAGAAAGGAAATTTAAATGAAAGTAAGACCATGAGATACAGGAACAGTATTAGGCCAAAATAGTAAGAAGTCATGGATTTAGATCTTAAGTTTATCCTTTCTTTAAAACTTCAATTTTATCATGTAGATATGTTCCATTTTGGAAGGCTGTAGTGCTATCATACATGTGGAAATAATTACAAATACTAGCAATCAGATATCGTAGAAAATATTGGAAAAACGTGGTAGATGAGGTAGGATTGGCAAAAAGACGTAAATAATTTTCGTTCTGAAATCGAATCAGGTTTGTTATCACCTACTTATATCACGGGGATGGGGGGTGGATGAAGTATCCAGGAAGGGATAGCACTTCTGGTGGTGGGTTTGTCATGCTCTGCCCGGGGGCAGCTCATCCACCTTCGGTTCCCATCTGCCACCCAGCTCTCACCTGTGGCTCCAAGTAACTGTTTGCAATGGACAGTGGCCACATCCCGTTATACCGCTTTCACAGGCAGGATAAACAATGTGAGCATAACCAAGAACCCCCAACCCCAGTGATAAAGTGATATGCCTACCCCAGCATATGAAGCTAGTTCTAGTGGACTGAGCAGATGAGATCCACCACAAGATCCAATGGTCAAGAAGGTGGAGCTGCCATGCCTCACGGAGAGCAAAGAGCATGACAAGGCACAGAAGGTGTCATGGTAATCCATTGCAGCAAAGGAAGTCTCCAGCTGTGAACAATTTTCGTGCCATTGGACCAAGACTTTTGAGGCCAGGAGAGTGGAACTGCACCAGTGCAATGGGTTTTTCACTATAAAACTCCTCCGGCATAGGTTACACCGTCATTGGGAAGGACAGACAGCCAACATATATTGCGCGAAATTCACTGTTTTGCGGCAGCAGCACACACAAAATGTTCTTATTCACTTTGAGTACAGTCCTAACATTTCCTTTTTGTTCCCTTTATGGTGGATTTCATGTAAAATAAGACAGCTACGAGGCCAAGCAGATTGAAGTTCAGTGCTGTGAGATTGACTGTGAAAAATCAAAAGCAAATGCTATTGAAACTTGTCAAATGGTCATGTAGTCAAGCGTGAGGAGAAGGCGTGTACTTTAACTCCAGCTTCACTCCAGCTTGCCTAAACACATGAAAAAACAATTTATCTGAATATTCTCCTCAACCAATTTCAAGAGGGGCTGCTTAAAACAACAAAGAATCCAGATGATGTCACTGAACAAAGTAGAACTCAAGAATGCTACCAACATCACCTAAGCTCTGATATTTTGTAATTTTACAGCACGGTTTAGCCTTTGCTATTTGCTTCCTGCCCTCCAGTATTTTAATGAAGCACCATTTATTGAGGTGTTGTTTCCCATACAACCAAAATTGAACCAACTCTGTGTGTGTGTGTGTGTGTGTGTGTGTGTGTGTTTGTGTGTGTGTCCTGCTTATCATAACTTTCAATTATTTTTGCATTAGTCACTGACCCTTCACTTTTATTCAGAACTATGCAGGTGGGGGAATACCAGTCTCAAATGTCAAGCTACATCCCATAATGAGCTCACTCAACCCAACGGGTGATCTAAATAGTTGAAGGAACTATGCCATGTCATCTGAAGATGCAAATTCATCATTCAGAAAAATGTTGTGGGGACAACCCCAGCTCTATTTATCTTCCTCCACGAAGTCCTTAAACATTCTGTAGCTTCCCAAATGCCTTTCTCTAGAACTACCCGTCTGAACACTTCTAATCAGGTGTTGTCCCCCCATCACAGTAACAATGTTTCTTATCGAAAGTCTGAAATGACTGACAGTTCTCAATCCTTTCAACTTGTCTGTAGCCTTTGACATTGTTGACCAGGCAATCCTACTCCAGCACCTCTCTTCCATTTAACAAATGGATGGAAATGTACTAACCTGCTTCATTCTAATCCACCCAATCGATGAGCACTTTCATTGGCTAGCCTTTCCATTCACACAGGCCACTACCTCTGCTGGAAACAAAGAATGCAGAACCCACAATCTTTCTTAATTGCATGCAGCCCCTTGTGACATCAAAAACACGTTAGTGATATTCGGCACTAGCTCTCCAGTGCCTCTCTCAAATGTTCCACTCTCAAAATTTTCAGGCTGCTTGCTGTACTGGATGAACAGAAACTTCCTCCAGAAAGATAGGAGATCAAAGATCAAAGTTAATAACAAATAAAATAACAAATTTCATATTTCTTTTATTTGTTCTGGTGACTGACTTAAACTGAAAGAGAGTTTTCATAAGTTGGTTTTAAATTTGACTCATAGCAGCCAAATTAGGAGCCCATCGAGTCTGCTCTGCTATTTGATCCTGGCTGACATATTTTACTTCTCAACTTCATTCTCCTGCCATCTTCCCATAACTTTTGATACTCTTACAAGTCAAGAACCTATCGATTACAGCTTTAAATGTACCCTCTACAGCAGTCTGTGGCAATAAATTCCACAAATTCACCACCCTCCAGCTAAATGGACATGCTTCTATTCTGATGCTATGCCCTCTGCTCCTAGACTCTCACATTATGGAAAACATCCTCTCCATGGCCACTCTATCCAATCCTTTCAATATTCGGTAAGCTTAAGTGAGATCCCCCCTCATTCTTCTAAACTCCAGTAACCACTGGACCAGAGTCATCAACTGCTTCTATGTATTAACCCTTTCATTCCTGGAATCATTCTCATGACCTCCTCTGGACCCTCCCTAATGCCAGCATATCCTTTCAAAATAGGGACCTCAAAACTGATCAAAATACTCCAAATCAGATCTGACCAATGCCTCAGCCTCAGCATTACATCCTTGCTTTTATACTCCAGTCCTACAGAAATGTATGCTAACATTGCATTTGCCTTCCTCACCACCGACTCAACCTGCAAGTTAACCTTTAGGGAACTCTGTATGAAAACCTGCACCCAAGTCCCTTTGCATTTCTGATTTTTGAATTTCCTCCCTGTTTAGAAAACAGTCCAGCCCTTTATTCCTTCTGCCAAAGTGCATGGCCATGCAAATCACTACACTATATTCCATCCGCCACTTCTTTGCCCATTCTCCCAATCTGTCGAAGTCCTTCTGTAGACACTTTGCTTCCTCTGCAGTATCTGCCCCTCAACCTATCTTCGTATTGTCCTCTCAAAATGAATGCTAATATTGCATTTCTCTTCCTTACTACCTACTCAAACTGCAAATAAACCTTTCTGGAATCTTGCACTAAGACTCTCAAGTACCTCAGTACCTTTTCACTTCTGATTGCTGGATTCGCTCCCTGTTTAGAAAGTAGTCTACACCTTCATTCCTCCACCAAAGTGCATGACCATACAAATTCCTACACTGTATTTCCCCTGTCATTTCTTTGGCCATTCTCCTCATCTGTCAGCAACACTAGGCTGTGTGCTTACCCACGGGCTCTAGTTGCTTTATACTTATGACCTTGAGACTAAGCCTAGCTTCAATGCCATATTTAAGTTTGCTGATGGCACCACTGTTGTTGCTGAATCAAAGATAATGACGAATCAGCATATAGGAGGGAGATTGAACATCTAGCTGAGTGGTGTCACAACAAGAACCTCTCACTCAACCTTAGAGAAACCAAAGGGCTGATTATTGACGACAGGAGGAGGAAATCAGGCGTCCATGAATCAGCCGTCATCAGGGGATCAGAGGTGGAGAGGGTCAGTAGCTTTAAGGTCCCATTACCATTTCAAAGGATCTGCCCTGCATCCAGCACTTAAGTGCCATTACAAAGAAGGCACAGGCAGTGCCTCTACTTTTTTAGAAATTTGCAAAGATTTGGCATGTCATCTAAGACTTTGATAAAATTCTATAGATGCACGGTAGAGAGTATACTGACTGGTTGTATCACAGCCTGGTATGGAAACACCAATACCCTTAAATGGAAAAACCTACGAAAGGTACTGGATCCCAGTCCATCACAGGCAAAGCCCTCTCCACCATTGAACACATTTACAAAGGGCACTGTCACAGCAAAGCAACATCCATCATCGAGGCCATGCTCTCTTCTTGCAGCTCTCTGCAGGCCATGCTCTCTTCTTGCTGCTCCCATCTGGAAGGGGGTACAAGAGGTACAAGAACCTTCGGTCCCACACCAGCAGGTTCAGAAACAATTATTACTCCACAGCTATCAGGCACCTGAACCAGAGTTCAGCTATCAGGCACCTGAACTTGACTCACCCCAACATTGAGATCCCAACTGATTCCACAACCTATGGACTCACTTTCAAGGAATTTTTATATTATGTATTACTTATTTATCTATTATTATTCTTCTTTCAGATTTGCACAGTTTGTTGTCTTTTGCACATTGGTTGCTCGTCTGCCTTTGTTTCTTCGCATTTATTGTGAATGACCACAAGAAAATAAATCTCAGGATAGTATATGGTGACATACTGTATATGTACATTGATAATAAATTTACAATGAACTTTCATCTAGGTCCTTCTGCAGACTCCCTGCTTCCTCAACACAACCTGCCCCTCTACCTATCTTTGTATCATCCGAAAACCTGACCTCAAAGCGACTAGTTCCTTCATCCAGATCACCAACGTATAATAGATCCAGCACTCACCCTTGTGGAACACCACTAGACAGTGGCAGCCAACTAGGATACCTATATTCCTACTTTTTGCCTTCTGCCAGTCAGCCTAATTTCTGTTTATTCTAGTATATTTTCTGCAATATACAAGCTCTTACCTTGTTTAAAGTTCGAAGTACATTTATTATCAAAGTATGTAATAATATAGACAACCATGAGATTCTTGCAGGCAGCCACAAAAGAAGAAACATGATAGAATCGACAATAAACCCCAACCACAAAGACCGTCAAACATCCAACGTGTAAAAAAAGAACAAATCTTGCAAACAATAAAAAAAAGTAATCAAATAAGACACAGTACATGAACTGCAGAATCCTCGAAAGTGAGTCCACATTCACGGGGCCAGCTCAGCGCTGGAGAGAATGTTGATGGCTGCAGTTCAGGGTTGAGGTGAATAGAGCTTCATAGAGTAGTGAACTGAACACTGGTTTGTCCTTTGCCCTTGGCTCTGACGCCTTCATCTTTTTAATCTGGCACTGTGCTTAAATCGGCCGAACATTGGGTTCGTTTTTCCTTCTCGGGCCCAGAGGTCACCACTTCAACCTGGCCCAAAGTCCACTCCAGCAATGGCCACCACAGCTGTACTTGCATTCTCGAGAGCCCAGTTTGCTGAATCCTTCAGGACACCACAGAAACTCGTGCAGACATTTCAAGAGCACAGCTCCCAAAGGGAAATCACAGGCTGCAGATTGCAGTCCAGAAAAAGTACATTCAGCAGGTATAGTTAGTAGTAGCAGCCTCATGTACAGCACCTTGTGAAAGGCATTCTGAAAATCTAAGTAAACAACATCCACTGACTCTCCCTTGTCTATCCTGCCCCTATTATTCTTGTCTATCCTGCTTAATATCATGCATTTTATTTTTATTTTATTGTATCTTTTTTAATGATAAAGTGTGGCACAGGCTCTTCCAGCCCAACGAGCATCACCCAGCAATCCACCTATTTAACCTGAGCCTAATCACAGGACAATGACTAATCAACCAACTAACCAGTACATCTTTGGAACATAGGACGTAACCTGAGCACTCAGAGGAAACCCACACGATCACAAACTCCTTACAGACAGTGTTGGAAATGAACTCTGAACTCCAACTGTAATAGTGTCACGCAGTACGCCACGCTACCGTGGCGACCTTTGTCAGTTTTTCAAGCAAATCATAAACATAAATTATTCACAACTTTTCCAAGGAAAAGCAATTAGAACCAAAAAAAGAGTCCATTTTAGTGCACAGTGGTCAAAAGATGTCATGGCGCTGCTAAACTGTGGTGATTAGGGTTTTGCCGAGTGGTTCAAGAACTGAATAGTTGAAGCAGAGTAGTTGTTCTTCAACCTGGTGTTCAGGCTTCTGTACCTCCAAAAAGATAGCAAGGCCTGGATGATGGGGAACGTTTGATGAAAAATGTTGCTTTATTAAGACAGCTTCTCCTATAGATGCTAACAATGATAGAGATGAACAGGTCCGTGATATATAGATCGAGGCCGTTCCTCTCTGCAGCTTCTTACATTTCTGCACATTTGAATTGCTGTATCAGACTATAATGAAACCAATCAGGATATTCTCAAAAGGACATCTGCAGAAGTTTGTTAGAATGTTAGATTAAAAGCTGAACTTTCTTAACTTCCTAAGAAAGTAAAGATGCTGGCATGCTTTCCTTATGATTGCATCTATGTGCTGGATCTATATGCTGCTCACATACCATGTATCTCGTCTGGTCAGCACAGCTATTTTTGCTAACCTTCATTAGCTCTTGCTTTTGGATCAATTCTGCTTATATTTTAAACCCTCTCCATATCTCACCTCCTCTTTCGAGTTACCTGCCCTCCTCTGTCCCATGCCTCATGCTCATCCATTGCACACCATACTCTAACATCACCCCCCTTCCCTAAAGATCCCTCTCTCTCAACTTTCCACTCTCTCTCATGTATTTCAGACATTCCTTATAAAATATCATTCTGTCCTAACACTCACTTATGCATTTCTGACAAATGTCATTCAATAACACTTTAAATGTTTTACTAAGCTAAAGACACTATAGAAATGAAATGTTATGTTTTTATTGATGTGGCCTGAACTGCAAGACAATTGCATAATCTGAATTAACCTGAATACAGTCATCCTGAGATTTACTCCACTACGGAGTATATTAAGTACAATAGATCAGTATATTCTTGCTTTGGCAAGACTATTAAATTTATTTATTTATTGAGATACAGCCTTTGAGCCTTTTGAGTCGAGCTGCCCAGTAGTCCCTGATTTAACCCTAGCCTAATCACGGGACAATTTGCAATATCCTATTTGCCTAACAACAGGTACCTCTTTGGACTGTGGGAGGAAACCCACGTGGTCATAGAGAGAACATACAAACCCCTTACAGGTAGCATATTCCTGTGCATCCTTTTCTTATTGTACACGGGCTTCTCCTGCATCTTGGTCTTCCTCAGCTTCTTAAGCACTCATTTCCCGCATCCAACAATATAAAAATATATCAACTACTCCCACAATGCAACACTTTTTATGAAGAACAAATTGTCTGGATGTGTCCCACATGTTTTTCCCTTTCTCTGTACTCCAGCCCTTGCTGACACAGGATAACAGTATATCAAAGTAAATAAGAAGGAGTTAGAAATCGAAAGGATGAAAGGAAACCAGCCTTTGTTTTATTGTTTCCTTCATTTAAACACAGTTGAATGAAACAAGGAGTAACATGTTCAGAGGGAGCTCTAAGGATGCAAGTAGTTAAGTTCTCTGCGGATTTGTATATTTTAGATGCAAGTGACAAGAGTGAGAATACTTGCATATTGATTATTGCACAATGACAGCTCCTCAGAATCAGCAATGCACACTTTGTTAGACTGTGAATGCCATTTGTTTCCCAAACCTGCGGGAGATTTTCAGTTTTGCCTTTGATCAGTAAGTCAGTGTCTCGGAGGACCACTTGAGCCTTGCTGCTTTTATTTATCTCTGTGACATTAATAATGCAATTGAGACTGAAGCACGTGAAGTCAGATCATCAATTTCATCCACACTAGTGGAAGACAAACATGTAAATTATGCAACTAGATAGGAATACATTTACTGAACGAGTTATGCATTCACATCTTGGTTTGAGAGTTACAGGAGAAACTTGTTTCCTTAAATTGCAGATTAAAACTTGCGCCTCTTTACTCACAAACATTAAGGTTAACTACGATATAAAATATAATTTCGTCTGTATTCAGCAGCAGGATAAACACTAAGCACTCAAAACACAGTGAAAATTCCTTCTGCACAGCTCACTGAAAACCCAACATACTAAGATTTTGAGCTCCTTCCTTCCTGCCACCTTTCTGTCTTTCTACAATATATACAGTAATTTCCGGTCCCAAACTTTGCATAAACTAATCACAGTTCCCTGATACAGCGCAGCTTCAATAGGTGGTGGCCCTGCTTTTGAATTTTTAAGTTGTTATAAACTAGAATGTGAAATAAAATATAATGGCATTAATTAATTCTCACTGCACAATGTAAATAGAAGTTTCAAAGACTGTCAGTAAGACACAAGATCGAGTGAAACCTTTATCACTTTCTAAAGGTATTCAACATTAATATGCAGGAATTTTATGAATTACAAAAAAAGTTAACTTTTATGATTAGAAGTATTAATACCATACCATTTTTCTGTTCGAACATAAAAAAAACCCATTTAGAACCTATACACATGAAAGCCACATTGAAGCAAAATGTTCTGTGCCAAGTAGGCGTATGGAAGTTCAAATCCATCCACAATCTTTTCTTTCTGTCCTCCACCCTGCAGAATACTAGTTGAATTAAATTAAATTGAATTATACTAAATTAAATTAAATTGATGCAGTCATCCAGTTTTCAGATGTCTGCTGAAAATAAAATAATACTTAGTAGAATTCAAATAGGGAATTTCAATTATCTGCACTGGGACTTAATACGCAAGCTGGGATACATCAAGAGACAATATTCAGTTGACATCTATCCTCGAATTATAGTGGTGTCGAAACATGGCTCTGCTCTCGCCAAATCAAAGCTTTAATAATATAAAATACAACAGAGCTTATAAACAATAAATCAATCCTTAAAAAAGTAGATTCTACCTCTGAGTTATTGATGTCAAAACTCAGCCAAACTGACTAGATTCAATACTGAATAGAATTCTGACAATTGTAGAAAGGTCAATGTTGCAGAAATTTTTTTGTGAAGACATATTTTTAGACTACTCTCCACTTGTTGATGCTTTCAGCAGAAGTAACCGATTTTAACTCTTGCATGAATAGCCTGTCCATTAATAGAAAGGGCAGATCACAAGTCTTACTACTTACTGGATGCCAATAACTAGTTAAAATTAGTAAGAGCATCAGTCCTTGAAAAAGTAACTAAATTCAGAGCAGTTCTTCCAGTTGCATTATCAATGAATAATATTTCTAGTGGAGTCTGGGGTTATAACTAATGGCCAAGAGCTTTCTGGAATTCAATGTTCTTAGTAGAAATGTTGCCCAGGTGGACAGGTATGACAATACAAATATTTAATAAAGAAACCACTAGCAAAATTAGGCATTTGAACCAAATCAGAGTGATAATAGGCAGCATACTGGCAACAACTTTGTATATCCACCTATAAAGTACGAAGGAAGAATTTCATTTTGGTTTGGCAAATGTCACACTTGAGAATGGTGAATTGCATGAAAATTTTTTACATAACAATGGATAAATACTTGGCTGGAAGGGGTTTTTGGACTGTTATGATTCATGTGTTGGCTGATGGGATGAGGCAGAATAATAGCTTGGCAGAGATTAGATGGGCCAAAGGGCCTGTTTCTGTGCTATAGTGCTCTATAACTCTAATTAACCCTTGCCATTCCTATATGTACATAATGGAACAGACTAGAAAGTATCTTGCTGTGCATCTGACTGAAGCTATACTCAACCTGGGAGTACTTGATGTAGCAGAGAGAGCTTTCTTTCCTTCATGTAACTGTTCCATAACTAACAAACTAAAATGCTCAGTAGTGACATTAGAGCTAACGATAATCCATTCCCCAACAATGTAATTCTCTCCAGTATTATCATGGAAGTCTCCCCAGAATACATATATTGCAATAGTTCTAATCAATAGGGAATATAATGATCAATATCCCTCAAACCTCAATATGACTGGTCACATTATATCACGGTTTCAATGTACTACAAGCATTAAACTGCCACTAAAAATAGTTTGTATTTTCATTCCCAGCAGAGTTACAATCTTCCTAACAGAATGTAACAGACATTTTCTCATGGAAGTTCCTCTGACAACAGCAATCCTGAGGATGGGGCAATGGGTTCCAGAAAAGGACTGGCAATCCAGAACAGGGGATCTATTCTACAAATTGTAATGTTGTGTACATACATCTATTGATGCTTCTGAACACATCTTCAGTGATGTTCCCCGAATCATTGGGTGTTTCGGGTCTTTCAACATCATACAACCTCCTCCAGGTGACCCAGCCGGGGCTGATCAGACCCCAACTTGTGTCCAGATGGTTAGCTACTTATGACTCCATGGCTCCCCTCTTTTGAGCCACAGCCATCTTGAGGCCCTCTCTGCCGCATCGGTGGTACTGCGGATGGCTCTCCTCTTCCTCTCTCCCTCGATGCCCAAAATGCTGCTCTAACTAAAGAACGGGCTACTAATCCCCTACAACCAACCTCCACTGGGAGACACCTCGCTCTCCATCCAGCCTGCTGACAGTTGCTGACCAGTCCTGCGTACTTGGAGAGCTTCCTTTCAAAGGCCTCCTCCAAGCTATCTTCCCATGGGACTGTCAGCTCCAGCAGCACCACTTGCTTAGTAGACTCAGACACTAGGACATGAGATATTGCAAAGAAAATTGGAGAAAATGGTGTCGACATTGGGGAAATCTGTTCAAACTAGGTCTGTGCGTACTGTACTATGCATAACAAAGAAAAAGGGCTTCTAAAATTAGGTAAGTTAGTTTACTTTATAACACAATAAGTTGAATTGTTGATGTGAAAGTTACCTCAAATCCTGAATCCTAATGAGGCTACAAGTATTTATATAAATAATTTTTCAGTAGTGCCAAATCAGTGCAATTCTAAATTGGTATCTTGTAGTCTGTTAACTTGGCCTGGAATTACCAGGATTTGTATCCATTACATTATCTCCAGCACCACAACTCTTAGGCTGAAATCTAAAAGCAAATTTCTTTTCTTTTCCCTGCTTGATGACTGTCCATCACATACTATTTCAACCTCTCTCTCAATGTGTTATGGTTTTTCCGTTTTTTTCTCTCTCTTTTACCCTCTCTCACTTTGACTCAGAAACATATTTTTTATACTTCCTTTGAAGAGAGAAAATATTGGATGATACTCCATTCCACAGTTAGTGATCTGAATCAAAATTATTTTGCCTCTTTTGCACTTTCTATTCAAAGATAAATCCATATATTTCCTTTGAGTTTTGTTTCTCCCCAATTTTGATTGCCTGGACAGAACAGTATGTCCATCTATCCTCAGGTACCTGGCTATTTCTTTCACCACAGTGACTTCTGCAGACTCTACAATTTGCTTGGTTAATTACAAGTAGGTATAAGTTCCAGACCTGGTCAATGGGGTCCTGGCAACCAGAATCATCATCACAACAAAATTAACTTTACTTATTTAATAATCTTTGCATTGAAAAACCTCCCAAAGTATATTACATGCAGCAATTTGGATGACAAAGACAAGGAAGTGAGGAGAACACTGTAGGGGCATATATAAATACTTTTCTGTATTATCAGTAGTTCCTTGTGTTTCGGTACATGCTCCCTAGTCACGCCTGGCCACTAATACTTCCTCTCACAATGAAGAGTCGGTCATTCACTCCCAGACGAAAGAAGTAACACTGCTTTATCCTTTTATTCTGTCATAGTAAGGAATCAATTACTCTGTTTAGTTGAAGATCTGGTCACCTTGAGATGAATTCAATGAAGTGTTTTGGTTGCAGAGATTGTTTGCCTGGTAATAGTGAATTTTTAAATTGTATGACTGCCTCCTCACTAATGTGGTCTGCAATCTCCTTGGTTGACTGGGCAGCAGCTTAACAACAACGGTCCTGAGTTGCTTTTCATTATCTGTACACTTGTAAAATTGTCCCCTAAACATATTGATGAAACTTCACCAATCCAAAGATCATATCTTGTAGCCCCTCCTGTATTTACACATAATACATCTTAATCCTAATCAAATTCTTTCAATGTACCGTCAGCTGACTCTCTGACAAGATCACTGCTCTAAGGACTTTTTCTGAAGCACCTCCATATCATCAAATTATTTCAACATTTGCTCTGTTGTGACTGTCTCCTTGATTATTTTTATTGCTTGTTTAACCAACACATTTCCACATTCTTCTGGTTGGATGCCTGAGTAATGACATACCTTCCTCAATGCGGCAGGAACTTCCTCAGGTTGTTGATTCCCAAGCAGTGCCATACAATTCTTAACCAATTCTGCTGCTTCCCAATGACTACATCATCTTCTACCTTACTCAGACTTTTGCTTTACTTTAGTACTTCAAAGTATGGACAAACCATATTTTCAGTCAACTATAATAAAATTCACATAATGGTTTTTATGATTATTTGGATCCAACATTTCCAGTAGGCATCGCACAAACACGTTCAATACAGTCATACTGTATGCAGACAGTACATCACTCAGAGCTTAAGTCAACTGTCCTGAGACACATGACTTTCTTTTGGGGAACGTTACCTGTTGCTTCCAAGTTAACATCAAATGCCACTGGTTGATCTTGCAGCAACGCCTTTTAATAAATAAACCTAATGTATATTCCTAATGTGTAATTGACCTCATATGGAAACAGGCAAATTCTTTTCAACTTGAACTCTTGAAGTTGATGTCATCCACTTCATAAAATTCTGATGTCTTCATCATCACATACTGCTTGTAAGTTCTTATAAAATCAAATCATTGACAATTTTCCCAAACATTTCTTTCTCATCTTGTTGTCTATGAGGCTTGCAAGATCTAAACAAATTTTCCCTTCTCTGACTTTAATTGAACACTTCATCTTGTGTACTTTCATCTGTTTGTCAATCAATATCTTTAGCCTAGCCTTGGATAGCTCCACAGATTTGTAATTCTGAACTCAGTTTTCCAGAGTTCACTCTCTCTCACTCGGTCATTCTTCCTTCCTGTTCGATTCCCAGATTCAACAACTCATTCGAATCGGCACAACTGAAATTCTGCTGACAACCTTGGTTTAATTAAAAAGTTTTCAAAGGATTGCCCCTACACCTACATACACATAAAATATTAAAAGAGTTATCTCTTTCATTTCTAGCCTACAAATATTTTCAATTTTGCTTTCAATTGAAACATTTGACAATGTTTTCATTAAAGCTATTTGCCAATATTATAATATATAAACCCAGAGGAGTCTTAATGTAATGGTTGATGGGGAAACTTAATTTGTAAGACAAGTCTAACTGCATTAATTATTTTGCAATGATTCTGCTCACAGATCTAATGCAGCCAATCAATTAAGAAAATTTAGGTTTGTCTTCTTCCAAATGAAAGAGTAACACGTTTTAAAGCTTTATTAACATAGAACAGCATAAGGATGTCTAAGGGTACGGAAAGCTATTGATTACTTTATAGGAACACTTTTTAGACAACTGTATAATTTCTAAATGATCATAATCACACTAATTTTTTTTGTTGTCAAGTAGTAAAATCACAGCATCATGATCAGGTATGCAAAGAATGCTACTTATACTCCAGGAGGTCTCAATTTCAGCTCCAATTTCTCATCCCCTGCCTTGATGCTGCAAAAAAAAAGGCCCATCAAGGTACTGGATTACATGTATTCTCATCAGGCAAGGTTGCCGTTGTGGGTTGTGCAGGGAGGTGAGGGATAGGAGGAACTCCATGCCAGATTAACCACTGAGAAGAGCTGTGTTCCTGGAATATTGCCTTTCTCTTTGCATTTTATGAAGAGCACACTTACAGAGTTTTCCAGTTAAAAATCAACAGAATGTTTGTCACAACAACCTTTTTTTAGTGCATCTTGTGAAAAAGGGAAAGTACATATCATATGAGCATACTGAATGTTTGTATGCAGGTCCATTTATCATTTATCATTTACTTGTACTATATTAAAAACGTGTCTTTGAATTTCTGAGATTCCTCACTGGCCCAGGGCTAAATTAATTACACAGTAAGCTACACGTGGATGGAACCCAAAAAGACCACAGACTTGGTCTTTGCCAGTGCAGCAGTTGGAAGACAGCTATCGATCTCGACATCCCGAACTAAGGTTGGAAAACCAACGTCAAGAATCCCATTGTTAGTTTACCAGCCTCAGAAGTATGCTGAAAAATATGGACATGAGTGGATATTGAGCAAGAATGTTGTATCTGATTAAACAACTACACAAGACCAGCATCAAATTATGACTATTTTGGGTGATAAGCACTGGGACTACAGGCACCCTTTCAATGTGTACCTTTGAACTGATCAATCTCCTTGAAAAAGCTAGAAAGAAATTGGGGAGGACACTTCTTATTGTCATTGGGCATTGCAGTTTTAAAAAAGGATAGGTATGACTGAATTTTAGTATTAGGTGGATAACAAGTGGTCGTAGATCAAAGAACAGTTTACAACCACTAGATACTTGTTTCCATTGCAGTTAATAGATATAAAAATCTGGTGGGGTGAAAAGTAGACCATAAGACCAGAAGATATAGGAGCAGAATTAGGCCATTGGGCCCATTGAGCCTGCTCTGCCATTCTATCATAGATGATTTATTATCCCTTTCAATCCCATTCTCCTGCCTTCTTCCCATAACCTTTGACAGCCTTCCGAATCAGAACCTCTGCTTTAAATATTCTCAATGACTTGGTCTCCACAGCGGACTGTGGAAATGAGTTCCACAGATTCACACCGACTCTTTGGCTAAAAAAAATCTTCCTCATCTCTGTTCTAAAGGGATGTCCTTCTATTCTGAGGCTGTTCCCTCCGGTCCTAGACTTCCCCACTATAGAATGCATTCTTTCCATATCCATTCTATCTATGCCTTTGAAATAGATTATCCACTACCTCCAGGGGTGGCAGAAATGTTTTAAAAATCACATTGCTGTAAGTGATATGACTAAATTTATAAAATGCATTTGGACAGCAAAGCCTTGGAAACGTAATTATTAAATATTAGCAAACGTGCAGGCAATGTACTTACTGCTCTGTGCTGGGTGGTAGCTATGTTGTCCCAATCACTGTCTGGCTGGAGGCTGCTGACAACCGGTTGTAGCTCCTCAGGATGAGGTTTGTTGATTACTATTGTATGCAGGGGGAGGTGTGAGGGTGTGTGCTGGTCATTGAGCTCCTCCCTTTCCCTCTCCCGTACCATTCTTTCCTGGACCATTGCCTCCTCCCCATCAGCAGAAGAAGCATACGGAGAGGCAGCTTGCTTGGAAGACATTCTGCTGTTAAAATATAAAGAAAATAAAACACAGATTCAATTATTATAAGTGCAATACAGGTTCACTAAAATAGTAACAAGTGTTCAAAAAGCATGTGCTAATACGCTTGATAATTTAAATACAGATAATAAATATTTTGCTAAGAGAGAGAGCCCACTATTACTACATAATTTAGGTTTGATCATTTAGTAATGATTCTGAAGCCTCACACAGAAAGAATGAGCAACCAGAACATAGTGGGACCTTGCTCACTGCTGGGTTGCTACTATCTAGCAGTTGCCCTCTGGAGTCACAGGAATGCCTCTGGTGGATGGCTGCCAAAGAAAGCCCCTTGAGAGTGAGGATGGAGGTGTCAATGGATGAAGTACATGCCAGGGTTCACTACAACATGCTTTCAAACATGTATTGGGCTCTTTGGGGTGAAAACCGAGCAGAAAGACCTAGACAAGTGATTTTACATTGCCTTTTTATATCCACTGTCTGTCTTAACACCGAGATTGACCATAAAATGGATAGGCACCACTGCTGATTCTCTCACTCAGAAACTGCAACTTTTAAAAAATGAGATAATAAGTGTTTCAAAAAATTGGCAATAGACTTGATTTCTTTTTTCTTTAGATTCTCCAAGTTACACAGCAGTCATAGCTTAGGGTTGGCAACCTATTCCAGACTCTTGCCTGTATCTTATGCAAGGCATAGGTGTTGTCAAAATAATCTTAATACCAGATCTCCACCTTATTTTCCCCTTCTCCTTAGTCCTGCCTTCCAGCCAAAGTTCCCAAACCCTATCCAAACCAGGTTTATTACATGTGCTGCCCAAAACTTCCTGACTCCCTGGTTTGTGTTCTGTTTTATGTGATAATAGTTGTGTACATGGTGAAGAAAAATAAAATTCAAAGTACAATATAACTTTTCATAAAGCCTCTGGCCATGCAGACAATTAGGAACATCAGATTATATCTTAGCACAGGAATTCCCAAAGGCTTTCACAGAGATGCCTCTTCTTTAAAGGTAAACATAGAACCTTTATAAAATGCCTGTGGATCATACTGTATCTATGCAATAGCAACTTGTGTTGTTTTAAGTACAAGCTATTTCTAAGAGACATTGGCTAAAATTAATTTTTTAAACAGCTTACTATAAAATAGCATCACCCAACTTGCTGCATGATAGCTAGACTTTCAATTCATTTAAGTCTTTCCTTGTAAAATACATGGCATGGTAGTGCCTTACTCACATGTTGACCACAGTAATCCCAAATAAAGTGAAAGTAAAAATTATTCCATGTAAATTTCCCTTAGCCTCAAATTTGACATTTGCAAGCATTTCCCAATCAGCAGGTTTTCCCACCTCACTGATTTCAAATTTTAATTACTGTGGCCTTTAATTCATCTTTATTAAGTGCAAAAGAAGGTACATTAGAAGGTACAATTCACATCTTGTAATGCAACAGTTAATCAGCCAACTAAGTCAAATGCTCAACAATCTGATTCTCTGTTCGACATCGGGTAAACTTAAAACTGAAACAGAAACTAGCAAATAATTTAGAACACTAGGAGATCTTCCACTGAACCAGGAACCAAATTAATCTGAATTAGAACACCAAAACAGGCCCCTCAGCCCACTTGTCAACATCATACAGTAATTCCATTTTTCCTACTTTGCATCCTCAACAAATTTCCGCTCCCAGTTCCTTTTGCCCCCACTCGCACGGTTGCACAATGGACAATTTGCAGTGGCCATTTAACCCACAAACCGACCATTTTTGTCATGTGGGAGAAAATCACTCAGGGGGAATCATTACATGAGGAACATGCAAACTCCACGCAAAGAGCAGACACCATCAAACAGGGATCACTGCAGGTGTGAGGCAGGAGTGTTAACTGCTACGCTACTGCACAACCCAGTGCCATGTCACTGTGCTGTCCCAAAGTGTCCCTTGCAGGAAAGATTTAAGAAGATTTAACATCCGTTTCTCACATGAATGAAAAAGATCCCATTTTTGAGTGCAGAAGAGTCCATTCTCTGGTGTTCTGACCACCATTTATCATTTATCAATATCAGAATAAGAATCCCAAAGTCAGGTTTATTGACATTGACATACGTCACAAAATTTGTTGTTCTGTGGCAGCAGTGTCGTGTAAGCCATACAGTGTAGTAGAGTGCTGTAAGTTACCAAAATAAGTAAATAGTACAGAAGTTGAATAACAAAGTACTGGTTTTAGACTATTGAGACACTTGATAGCAAAGTGGAAGAAACTGTTCTTAAAATGCTGAGTTTGGGTCTGCAGACTCCTGTACCTCCTCCTCACTACTTGTTACGCAAAGATGGTGAGAGTCTTTAATGATGGGTACCATCCATCATCGTTATTTGTTCGTCTACAGACACACTGAAAAGTTAGTCTGGACATTATCAGAATGTTGAAATGGGAGGAGCTTCCTGTGCAAAAAATGAGTTGCCATGTCTGGATGGGACAACTTGTTGACTCATTATAATGTCCTGACAACACCTGACTGGAATGGAGAATTGAAAAAAAATAAAATGGAGAGTAGAAAACTTGTTCCTTCATTTTGGTTTATAATTCACCACCAACAAAAATTATCTCTGTGTGGAAGGTTGAACATTTGAATCTCTCTAAAATGACAAAACAGGAGAACAGTTGAAGGCACAAGCTACTGAATATAGATTGGCTATTTGGGTGAGGTGGTTAAACACTTCTAAGTGCTGTGGAACACACCATGAATCAATGCTTTTAAAAGAGAAAACTCTAGAGAAAATAGAATTATAGTTTAAAATGAACGTTTTGAGAATGTGAGCCAACATAATCTGTCACTCATCAGGGTGAGTGTTAATTCACTACTGGAGAATGGAACTTACTATGCTTTCCATCTGGCAATACTTTGATTCTGGCAGCAATACCAGAGATCCCTAAATTAGTGAAGAATTCATAAAGAGAATTGGAAACTGAGGATCCCACAGATTTTGCCAGCTCTGCAATGAAAGCCACTGTAAAAAGCCTGGGTGTGCACAACATATGAGAATCCATCAACGGAAAAGAAGTCACTTACAATCAAATGTTGACAGTTTGGTCAAAGATCTTTCCTTCATTTGCCAGGTCTGAGTGTGGACAGATAAGTGCTTCTCCCCGTCTATCAAACTCAGTTCACTAGGAGGTCTACTGCCAGTTTAAAGTGAGTCATCCTTAAAATTTGTGTCATTCTCCGCTCTGCAAAGAAAGACCCAGTCTCCAACCGTCTGGTGTATCATCTGCTTAATGCATTACATTGTAAGATGTACTTCCCTGCCTCCCTCTCCATACTCCTCTCCGACCCAACCAACCAACCCAAATTAGTTCTGAAAGCTGAGTTGTCAAAGACTCACTCATTCAGTACTGACAAGCTTAGAGCAAATGGAATAAACAGGAATCAATGTTGTTAAATCCTCTTATGAAAGTAGAGAAAAATGCATTTCCCATCTCTAAATACACCAGTTCCTTCTGGATATTGTAAAGATCCAAAATTTGGACAAGGACCCACTTAGCTGAAGTTCTGAAGACATTCAGTTTCAATAGGTCAGGACAAAGAGAAAGAAATTGGTGGTAAAAGTGAAAGTACACTAAGTCATTTTATACTCTCCCACTCCATATAACACATAAGACCAACATTGCAACATGTCACTAAATAGCAGTTCTTCTAAGAATAGCAGTCTCAAATGAATTTTGGAAATTGAAAGTCACAGAGTTAACATAACTGGACCAAAAAAGCAAAACCATTGGGTCATAAAACCTATATTAGTGCAAACTCTCCAACAATCATTGGAGTGAATTGCTGTAAACCAATAGATTTATACTGTGTGGATCTATGTACTGTTATGTGCAGGGCAAATACAAAGGCCAATGAAGGAAAGTGCTTATCCCAAAGAGCCGTTTGAAGTTAGTGATGTAATCACCATGGCTTATGTGATTCCTTCAAGATGGTAAAAAGCAACAGGGTGCACCAGCAAAGTGAAAACCAGAGATTCAATCACTTAAAGTTCAAATGGGAAAAGGCTGGATTTGATTACCAATTATAATACACAGACTGTTACATGACCCTCTGGTTACCGAAAAATATAGCCTTACACACACACTGACAAGTGTGCATACAAAGCATAAAATTTACCCTGTATTTATTCACAGTTACATGTTTCTGGAATTGTAGTCAATTTGCAGACTCAGTAGACTAGTTTGGTGGAGCAAGAAGCCACTTAAATGCCTGCATTAACCAACAGCAGACAATTGGAGAATTGACATTATAAGTAATCCAAAAAGAGGAGAGAATGTATGTGGCTGAAAGAGAAAGAATAAAAGGAAAAGGGAAAGAGAGAGAGGTCTGAAAGTGAGATTAACCTGACAATAGTGTAACATAAATAAATCTGCAAATCACTCTTAAGCCACAATCCTAAACATACAGAACCATATGCAGAAAAGGCATTTATAATGACACAGCCTGGGTACATGAAATACGCCTTGTTCTAACGCTGATATGCCTAGTTTTCAGTGTGCCGCAATTTGCAAAATAAACTTCATCGTAATTTCAAAACTAGGCACCTTGGTTAATGATCACATCCATTCTATCTTTCATTCCTTTGGGTCCTAATACAGAATCATAAAGTTTTAAATGCTGAGACTCAAATGTTCAGCATGATCCAGCTTAGTTTCTATTGAAGTGAACAGAAGTATGCTGTTTTAAATTAAATAAAGGACAATTAAGCCAAGGTTTTGGAATGATAGCTGTATGTTCTGGCTCCCAAATACAATGTTTGCTTTCATATATTTCAGTACTCTTCTCCTATATGAGCTGGCACTTAGTACAGTACAATCCTTATAAACTGAGCGCAATTATCTCATCCACATATGACAGTTAGAGCTGGATAGTTTTTGACAATGTGGTGCATTGCTGACAAACTTGATTTCCATTTTCACCAATATCTACATTACCACCTTTCCAGTGATGCTGTCATGAAACCTCATTCAGTTGAAAGGAAATTTTTGACAAAAATTACCCTATTATGTCCAAAGCTACCAACACCTTATACATTCCATTTTGAAAACTTTGAAAACATACAATAACTCAAAGCTAGCCTGATTTAATTCTATGATATGTAGTTACATTGAAGGTGCAATGTGACGCAGGCTTACTGTACCTTAACCTGTGAGTCAATTAAACTTTCTTCTTTCCTTGGAAGTGTTAACACTGAAAATTATTTTGGTAACAATGCCTGGACTTTGCTTAATTTAGTATGCATAATTTATGTCTTGGAAGTCTATCATCTGGAAATGGGATTTCAAACTCTTTAAATCTGCCAATCATGCGTTGTGCAAATCTCAATTGGATTTCTTGGAAAAAGTTTGTGAAGTTAGACAAAAGAAGAGCTATGGTATTCATCACACATGTTTCTGTGCTAAAAGAGGAACAGTGCAGCTCCTGTCAGGACCTCTATACAGGGATTACAGTCCACTATACGAAAAAAATTACTCTCCCCACGGCGGCCACATCTCATTGAGATGAGGCAATGTACGTTGAGAAAGGGAAAGGGTGCGCTCCTTTGTATCTGGGCACCACCTACATGGTTATCCATCCCGAGCAACCATCATTCTGGCCCTAAGTTACCCCAAGATATGGGCTGGGAAAGGAACCAGTAATTGTAGCAAGCAAATCAGTAGCAGTCTGTACAAGGAGGCTGCAACCATCACTGAATCGACTTCCACGATGCTGACCACTAAAATGTGAGGCTAGCAAGTGTAGAAATTATCTCAATGACAGCATGGAACATTTAATTGCCATCCCATTTCCAAACCCTGTATGCGGTGTCTTCCAAATTTTTTCTGTGAGGAGGTCAAAAGCTCTGCCACAGCCATTGAAAAACATGTGTCATGTGACCATGCTGCACTAAATTGAATTGCTCATGGAAATACCTAGGACAATGTCCCATATACATAATTTCACCCAGAACCGTTCACTATTTCAATCTATCTTGGCTAAAACCAATATCATTGGCACATAGAAAGCATACACAGCCAGTTCCATTTCCTACGCTCATGCTTCTGAATAGGCTGTAAAGCTTATTAGAAACTTTCATAGCGGTTTGAGCCATTGACTTTACCTTCCAACAGTTTTGACTAGTGAAAATCAGAACCTGACACCTAATTAAAACTGTGTTCCTCAACACATAATGAAATTTTGCCTCCAATTTATGATAGCACTCCTTTTCCCCCTCACCGGTATTATGATGCCATTCTTCATCTTACTTCTTCCTCTCAGAATATCTAATTTGAAAGCATTGCAAAGGAAAGGAACCAGAAGTAACATCAAAGGTTGAGCCAGCACTTGCTGAGAGGCATCAATGGAGGAAGCAGGAGTAATACTGAGTGGTAATATCAAGTCACTCTGGAATGGAACAAAGTGAAGAACTAAGAATTCTGCCAAGAGGGATTATTGTTAAAGTGAGGAGTTGCTCTGCCTAAAATGCAGATAAGCAGACCCTGACTATTCATGAGAAATACCAGTTGGTGGTATTTATGCAAAGTCAGTTATTTCAACTGTACCTGATTTCTGCGGCTCAGAACTACACTGAGCTATCGTAGTAGCCGCAGATTCAAGCTTTCTAAATAGTTTAATAATGATCTTTTCAGATGGTTTGACATGTTATTTGTCACAAAACACAGTGCTGCATTTGTCCAGAATGTGTTGGAATTATGTCTCAAGACCAATCTGATTTGACCTGGATGCAATTGAGATGGTAACAAATTGATCCAAATCTCATTCACAATGAGTTAGAAAATATTTTCAATAGCCTGTCTTCATTTTTCACTTCAATCTTGCCAGGTGCACACTCTCAGTGGGTTTCACTTCAAGTGCTGGGACTGATTCAATCACAATATTCACTGTGCACAGGAACTCTGCCAAGTCCCAGTTGGGGTTGTATTACTTAGCTGAAGAGCTGACACCTTGTCTGGTCTACCTGACCTCTTCCATTACACAGAATGCTTCTGAGACAAACTATTGACTCACGCAAACAGAGGGTCAACAGTTTGTTCTTCCAACTGAAGTTAGGTATTAGATGTACTGTGAAAGACTTCTTAGAGATAATCACAGCCAATGAAAACACTGGAACATGAAAAGAGAGAAAATGACAAGATTAAGAAAGAAAGGAGAGAAAAAAAGAGGAAAAAGGATGAAAAATGGAATGAAATACGAGCGCTTTAAGAGAGGAATTAGGAGAAAAAGGGAATAAGAAAAAAAATCAGTTTGAAAAGATTTTAAATACAAAAAAGAAAACAACAGAAGCAAATAAAGAAAATAAGCATTTTGGTTCTACTTCTTGATTGCTTGCTGCAGAGAGTAAATTTACTTTGTACTCTATTCTGTAAAATGCCCAAATCAGTTAACCTTAGGTAATCATACCAGCATTTTTCAAATTAGCAAAATCATTAACTTCCTCCTATGGTTTCTTCAAGCAAATACATCCTGATTAAAATGCTCATAAAGCAGTGTATAACTGTTAAAGACAAAATTTACAAATCTGTCACATGTTTTCATGAATATTTCAGTGAATGAAGTGCTTGAAATATCAGGTGCAAGATAAAATAATTAAGCTAATCCCTATTTAAATAGGAATTTTATGAAGCAGTCCATGTTTCAAAAAGGATTTAACAGCTATTGCTACAACTCTCAAAATTCATGGAGGTTGTGCAGTGCAGAGTTTCTGTCTTGCAGGGGAAAATATTAATATGAGAGAATAAGAAATTAATGAGATTCACTAATCTAATTATGGACTTTTTTAATAAATATAATATTTTGAAAAACACATAAATATTTCAAAATTACATCTGAGAAATCACTGTGACAGCAATTTAAAGCCAAATTATACATAATGAGGAAATTCTCTGATCAATTGTCTTTCATATTTAATGTTAATGATTTACAAGTTTCATGCTCCTAGATAATGAAGAGTACGTGAACTGTGGGTGGCTGACAGCAAGTTGCATAAAATAGCCCATTTCAATAGTTCCAAGCTATCATTAACTTTAAAACTGAAGAGTACAAGCATCACACACTTCTGATTGGACCCATGCACTCACATGACCTTTCACTGACAGCCAATTTTTCTTTCATCACAAGGCTATGGGGAAAAAATAAGGGAAGTGGGACCAATTGTGCAGCATTTTTAAAGAGCCAGGGCAGACATCATAAATCAAATGACCAGCTGTATGATTCTGGTTCTATGAGTGTAATATTGAAAATTAATAGTGAATATATAACAAGTTCAAATGACACTTCACCTAGATCTTGCCATTTAACACCATTTATAATATTCCTCTACTTCACTTTCAATTTTTTTCCATCCTTCTCCATGGTGATGAGCTGCTTCCTTGAATGGTTGAAATCCTTCTGGTGAAGGTAAGAGGAGAAAACAATGGAAATTCAGCAGCTCAGGCAGTAACAACAGAAAGAGAGAGTGAACGTTTGAGGTCAAAGTCCCATTGTCAGAATTGGAAAAGAAGAAAACTAATTGGTTATAAATCGCAGAGAAGTTGAGGTGAATTATCAGAACAAAGGAAGTATCTCTGACCAGTGTTCTCATAATGATAAGATGATTAATAAGGGAAATTAGAGTGAGAAAGCAAAGGGTCTTGAAAGGCATGTAAATTGCAAGTCAAAGTTACAGAAGATGCTCACCAGGTCAGGTGGCTTCAGTAAAGAGAGAAAAAAAATTGATGGATAATGCATTAGCAGAACTGGGCAGTATAGAAAACAAATTATCTGAAATTGTTGAGTTAGATATTGGGCCCTGAGGCCTGCAATGTGCCCAAAGATGAAATTAGTGCTCTTTCATCACGTTTACGTTGGGTCTCTTTGGAAAAGTATGGGAGGCTCCAGACAGAAATAGGCAGTTTTACCTTATCTTTTCCAACCAGCCTGAGGTCCAAAGAGTTCTTTCAGATGAAGCAGAGATTCAACTGGACTTCTTCCCTATCTAGTGTTTTATTTTCATTACTCACAATGTGGTTTTATCCGCATCGAAGCCCAAATGCAGACTGTATGATCATCTTGCAGAGCTCCTGCATTCAGTCCAAACGGGTGACACTGAGTTTCCAGCTGTTTGTCACTTTAATTCCAGTGAGGCCCAAAGTAAATTTGAAGAATGTGACCTCATTCTACAACTATCAGGATTCAATGTCATATTCAACAGCTTCAGATAACTAGCTTTCTCTGTTTGTAGCAGAACTCACAGATTTATATGTAGATTATCCATTTATAATATTAATTTGTTTTTTCTCTATTTGCTGACACTCAATTTGTTGGCACACAATTTGCTGATTATTACTTCTAGCTCTAACCAATATTTTATGACTTCTACGTGTTCCCACATTTGTTTTCTTTCCTTCTAGCGTTGCTCATTAATCTATCAAACAGATGGCTTCATAAACAGCTTATCACCACAGCAACACTGGCCGCACCCTATTAGTGATGTTCCTTTTGTCCTACCTATCCCTCCACCACCCATTTTTCAACTTGAAACTAGTTTGTTTTCTTTGCTTTCTCAGTTCTGATGAAGGACCTTTGACAAAATCCATTAACTCTGTTTCTCTTTCCACGAGTGCTGCCCGACCTGCTGGATATCCACAGCATTTTCTGCTTTTGAGCCACTATTGACCGACAGTCCCAATTACACTATCCCTCACAGATACAGAGATTCTACAGATGCTGAAAATCCTGAACAACACACACAAAATGCTGGAGGAACTCAGCGGGTCAGGCAATATCTATGGAGGAAAAATAAACAGTCGACGTTTCAGGCCATGAACCTTTTGTGTGAACAGAGTGGTGAAGTCGAGACTTGGATGTCCTGTCAGCACTTTAGGTGAGTGGAACGGGAAAGGCAAGATGCTAAATGTCCCATCAGCACAAAATATCAACTGTTAAGATCACTGTTCCTCTGTTGCTGACCATTTCACCATCAGGAAAAAATGAAAGTCAGCACAAAAAATTACAAAACACACTTAAGCATTAGTATGCAATAAGGCATGATTTTAAGTCAATTAAGCACCCCTGAGTTTCCTCTTAGTCCCTACCTTTAGTGTCCCTTTGTCTGACTTGCCATTCTGATACAGTGTCATACCAGTGATCCTAGCAGAGCTGGTTCGAAGAGTAAAGAGAAGGGAAATGCAGAAAGCCTGAAAGGACGTCCACATGCAGACCTGGCTGCTTCCGTCATCTTTGCAGGTGCCGCAGCAATGTAGGCCGGCTGCCAGAAAGGAAAAGCATGTGTGGTGACAGTGTCACAAGAAAGGGAAGAAGGGGGCTACCTTCCTGAAATATTACAGGATGCTCTGCTCCATGGAGCCACTCCTACTCTTTCTGCAAGCCACCGCTGCGGTTGGAGAAGCAAATGGGCCAATGGAGTTGCTTATTGTTTTCACATGGAAGAGAATGGGCTACAAGTTGCCTGCAAAGCTCTAGAGAAAGTTGGTGTTGCAGGCTGTTTGGCAGACTTCTCAAACTTCAAACTTTAAAGTAAATTTATTATCAAGGTACATACATGTTACTATGTACTACCTTCAAATACACTTTCTTGCAGGTGTAGCATGCAGGCATTTACAGGAAAAGGGAAATACAATAGAATTTACAAAAAGCTATACATACACAAAGACTGACAAAAAATACAAATGTACCAAAGAAGACAAACTGTGCAAATGAACAAAATACTGAGAACATGAGTTGTAAAGGTTCGTTGAAAGTGATTCTGTAGGTCATAGAATCAGTTCAAAGGAGTGGTGAATGAAGTTATCGGCCCTGGTTCAGAAAGCTGATGATTGTAGGGTAATAACTTTTCCTGAGCTGGTGGTGTGGTACCTAAGGCTTCTGTACTCCTGCCCGATAGAAATGTCGGCCTGGAAAGTGGGGGTCTTTGATGATAGACACTCCTTTCTTGTGGCAGCACTACATGTAAATGTACCCAGTGGTGGGAAAGCTTTGCCTGTGATGGACTGGGCTGTATCCATCACTTTCTGTAGACTTTCCAGTTCCTGGGCAATGATGTTTCCTTACTATGCCATGATTAGGATACTCTACAATGTGCATCTGTAGAATTTTGACAAAGTTCTTGGTGACGTAGTGAATCTACACAAACATCTACAAAAGTAAAGGCACTGTTGTGCCTTCCTTGTGATAACAATTACATAAAGGTCCCACAACAGATCTTCTGATAAGTTAGTGCCAAGGAGTTCCTCTTATAGTCAATAATCAGCTCTCTGATTTTGCTGATGTTGGGTGAGAGGTTGTTGTTGTGGCTCTACTCACCAGATTTTCAGTCTTCCTCCTATATGCTAATCTGTCACAATCTTTGGTTCAGCCAGCAACAGTGGTGTCATCAACAAATTTAAATACGGCATTGGTGCTGTATGTAGCCACAAAATCATACGTATAAAGTGAGCAGAGCAAGGGACTAAGCACACAATCCTGTGGTGCACTTGTTCTGTGGTGATTGTGGAGATGCTGTTGCTAACCTGTACTAACTTGGACCTGCCAGCGAGGAAATAGAGGATTCAGTTCCACAAAGAGAAACCAAGGCCCGGGTCTTGGAGCTTAGTTCTTAATTTTGATGGGATGATAGTTTTGAATGCTGATCTTGATGTTTGCGTCTTCATTGAGGTTCTAGAGCTGAGTGAAGAGCCAATAAAATGGCATCTGCTGTTGACTTGTTGTGATGATGGGCAAATTGGAGAGGATGCAGTTCACTCCTCAGGCAGAAGTTAATCTGTTTCACGGTCAACCTCTCAAAGCACCTCATCATTTATTGTATATACTTGTGGAAGAAGTATTTCAAGAGTTTGGTCATGAAGCATAAAAACGCTTGCCTGAGGATTGATCTGATTCCATTCCAATTTGCCTACCACCAGAATAGTTCAATAGCAGATGAATTTCATTAGGTATGTCCAATGCCTTAAATGCTGGCTTTGACCAACAGAATATGGAAGCATCTTCACAAACCCCACAGTCCCCTGACAACTTTGTGATCTCAGTCACGGAGGCCAACATAAGAGCATTCATCAGCAGGGGGAATCCAATGGAAGCATCTGGTCAAATACTGAAGACCTGTGCTAATTAAATGGCTGGATAAGTTCAACCTCTCGCTTCAACAGTTTGAGGTATCCACCTGCTTCAAGCAGGCTTCAGACAAGCCATTGCCCAAGAAGAACATGGTAACATGCCTCAAAGTCTATCATCCAGTAGCAATGACATCCCAGACAAAAAAGCAATTGTCAGCATTTTCCCATCAAAGTCTTCCTCTGAAATTCGCATAGGAAAAATATACCATAGGGAATAGCTATGCAGAGAGCTATCACATGCATTATCTTTTCCCCATGCCCTGACTACAGGCTGTATGTCCAATGTTCTACCATTTACACAGCCTATCAGTATTTTATCTTCTAAATCACAAACACTGTCAACATCAGATTTGATAGCTATAATTTTGGAAAGCTTTCTTAGCCTGCTTTCCTGTCTAGGTTTCTGCTCATTGGGTCTTTGAAATGCAATAAGACAATCATAAGGTGAAATTTAGATGTGCAGGTTTACAGCAGTTTTCAAGAGTGTGGGTTGAGGTTATGATGGAATATAAAGATTAGGCACAAAGTTGCTAGCATCCTATTTCATTTCCAGAGCTATCTCAGTATCAACAACTGCCTGTTTAGCTTCCTCCATACTGGTTCGGACATGTGGTTGTACTTGTTCTCCAGCAGAAGCTTCTGCTGTCTATGTTGTCCTGCTATAGGGAAGTGGGCCTCTAAATAACGTACAACTTGATGTGGCTAGCATAGTGGAATAGCTGCGGTTGTGGAGGTGAGAGCTGCAGCGATGCTAAATATGGGAGAGTGCAGTGACCATTGGGTGAGCTGTCCAACAGAGATTACTCATCGATAAGCCATGTCTGACAGTGGTGGTGCAGATGGTGGATTATGCATTTGATAAAATATTCCCTGTGAGGCCATGACTGTTGATCTTTTGCAGGCTGGGTGTACCTTGGGACACTCTGAATCTCTGAGAATGCAGGGTATCTCTCCTACTTTGCACCTTCTCTACCACAGATTCTGGTGCAGGTTCCAAAAAGGTTTTGCATCCGCAAACTACTATGTATGGCCATTCTGTTTTGTGGGTCAGATTCATCTTGGAAACCTTCTGCCAAAACCTGCTCAAATCCAATGTTGCTTCCCTTTAGGGAGTGCAGTTTAGACTTAGGGCTTGTTTTAACTGGAGCTGGCCACTCAAGCAGTTGGTTTTTGGAGCCAGTCAATACAGCATACCACTGGCAGAACAGCAAAATTATTAAAACTAGTGAGGAACACAAGGTTGGTGCAATACCTGCTTTATAATCAATAGATATGGACTAATCATGCATTGTGATGCTGTGACCATTGCTAAGTGTTAATGAATTTAGCCCCAAATTTTTTGAAGGGGATTATGGAATACTCTACAACACACTTATCATCGAAGGTAAACAAATGAGCAGAGAATTAGTGTGTTTCCCAGGTGCACGGAGTCGGCAAAGGAACAAGAGTCAAGGCCTCACAGCGGAGTCAGGTTTATTGGATTTGTTTTTCAAATAATCCAGCATCTGCACCACCACTATCACGCACAACTCATTGAAATACATCACTCACCAACCAGCAATCTCTATTGATCAGGACTTCCAATGGTCTCACGTGGTCCCAGCACTCTCATGCACTTCGCACAGCTGCGGGTCTCACATACGCATCACCTACTATTCTACTATGATAGTCACATCACTCAAACAGAATGCATATTACCTACAGCCACACTTCTTCTGATGTCACTCATTAAAATAGACTAGGTCGTGATCATTCTTCAGCTTAAAAACATCTGATGTCAGAAAAAGGATAGAAGCTTTTTGTGGCCTTTCAAATTTTTGACTAATCTACATTTACTTTTATCTTAGATAGTAAATATTACTGGAACTAATGAGCAAGTTGATTACATTCAGTTTCATATCCCTCAATTACCAACTACAAATACTTCCTGTCAATTCAAAATTGAAACAATTAAATCAATTTTATGTGAACTTACTTGGCATGCATTACAAATCTTTGATAATTCCCGTGTCATTCACTTGCTTGCATAAAGATGGATGGCAAATGGTAAACAATAAAAAAGCTGATTGTTCTCACCGAGGAACAGGCACAAAATCTCTGCCCGTAGTTATCCTTATTTAAAAAATCATCCACTTTGCCCAACTCTTTTAATTAAGCAATATTGTCCATTAATCAAGCGCTTAATAGGTTTTCATCTGTTTTAATAAAATTCAGTAAAAATAGAGAAGATAATTTATTCATGCCACTCCCTCAGAATTTCAACATTCTTTATCAAAAAGAAAAAATATTGTTTTATCTTATTTTCACAATGTGGTGGGTGGATATTAACTTCAACTGAGATAGCACAACCAATAGTTGTGCAGACTAGTGTGAATGGCTTGCAATGTTCAAAAATAAAGAGGTTAGAAGCAGTAATCCAAAAACTTTTCAGTACATTAGCTTGTTTGAAAGGAAGCTTTACTCTGCATTTATGAAACTCAACTTCTGCAACCTGTTCAGGTAACACATGTGATGTTGGATTACTTGTAAGATATAAATGACCGCAACAATACACAGATACAAATAAATACAACAGAAATGTGGCTGATTGGGAAGGATAACAGTTTTGCTGTTTGGTGAGCGTCTTTTCATATACTGTTACAACTGATCAATTGTTAGATCAATAAAATGGATGAAAATCTATCAGTTTAATAAGAAAAATGCAACTATTATTAACTGTACATAATATAAATAAGAATTGCATTTCATTATGCTGGGGATGTGTTGACAGGATAATTTTTAAACACTGAAATTTCCACTAGACAAGCCAATCCTACAACTTCACTTATATATGCTGAAATATCATTCTAACAATGGATCTTCTCTTTGACGAAATCTATCAATTACCTGAACCAATATTCAAACACTTGCATGCCAATTCTATTACAATATAGTTTATTTGTTTTACATGAATACAAATTTCAATGACAGGAAATAAAATGTTGGAAATACACAATTGATAACTTGGCATAATAAGCAGAAGTGTTACCAAAGTGGGTCTTGGCTTAATTTTCTTTTAGATTCAGTTGCATCTGCATTCCCTTAAATGGTCAGAGCATTTATGGAAAGCTCTCCAGACTACTTAATATCTACTTTTATGATACAGTCACAATAGTATCCCTTTGTATGCTGAAAAGGACATTCATATCTTTCACACATGTGCTTCTTCAATCTCCCTGAAGGTGGATAGGGCAGGCGTTTGGTAAGATGAAGCTTGATGTAAACAGCTGCTTTATTTCACAGTGCATGAAAACGCAGAGCAACAGTTAAAATTATTTCAATCAGGATAACTTATCTGCATGTAATGTTACCAAAATGGCTGTAAGGTGTTTATTGAATACTGAGACGTTAATGAATTGCTTATTGTTCACAGCCTTTGGAGGGAAGATCTTCATTAGCACATTAACCAACTCTGTTCTAGGTGCCATTTATTAAAAAAAATTGTGAGAATATATTTGCTTTGAAAATGCAATGTTAAAAGTAACACATTCCAAATCTTTACTGTAGAAGTTTGGTCAAAAGAATCCAAAAATGAGACAGGAAACTAGGTTAATAATTCCCATGTGGCCCTCGTGAAGGACCAGAGCTGAAATGCTAACTCACCTTTCCCCTTCAGGTGTTATTCGATCTGCCCTTTATTTGAATTTTGATTTCAGGTTTTCAACATTTGCATTCGCTTGGGTCTCCAGTTCCTCTGTGCTGATCTATTTACCGCCAATGTCATTCTCTAATTATCCCATACACATGGATGTCATTAGACATTAGGTTTTAAGATTTTATGGAATTGACAGGTTGATTTACACATATTGTTCCAATTCCACATTATAATGTTCACCATTAAGAGAGTCAGAGACAATTCTTTCTGTGGATCTTACAGGAAACGTGAGAATTTAGAAAGCTGCAAAGGACATTCAGTGCTCAAAGGGATAACACACAGTTCTCCAAAGAATTTCAAGTCCCAGAACAACTAAAATACTACATCTGCTATTTAAATAATGCTTCTAAATCCTATTTAAATATGCAATATGACATTTTCATTCCAATCCAACACTACGAAGACTTAATCCAGCTATTTTGTTTAATAAGCATTGTCAGTGAGTATTCTCATTCCTAGTCTACAACATAAACAACTTCCTAGCCCTCAATACACAGGGAAAGGAAAGAAAAGTCAAGGAATGTCAGCAGAACATTTTTTTAAAGATAAAACTGCAGCAAATGCACAACAGGTCAATCATAATCTGAAAGAAAGGTGAGTTAATATTTTAGATGAGATCTTCCCATTAGTACCCTGCCTGAAATAATGTTTTTTTTCCTTACAGTGTCCATTCAAATACACTACATTTCCAGCATACTCTTTTTAAATAAAATCTGAATATAGAAGAAGCAGGTCTGCTGGTGTAAAAAATGGAATGAGTACATGTTGGGTCTGACGCACAGGGAAGAAACAACTGAGTCAGGAATTTTCACTTGAGGATTTGACTGGAAGTATACAGGACGTGCTCCATTTCACGTCCCCAGACAATACATTATTGTGATTTTGTTCTCAAAGTGGTAAACTGGTCACTGAATATTGCCCCATAAAATAAACAACACTTTGTGATGAATTGATTATCCACCTTATGGGAACCTGTTTGAATTTGCAACAGATATTAGTGATGGTAGATTGAGAAACAAAAACAAAAGCCTTTCACCTCCTATAAGTTACTTTCAAATGACCACAGCAGAGTATGTAAAAAAAATATTAAAGTTCTTAAAGCATGACATGCTTAAGCACAGCTGTGAAAACAGTCTGCTGAAAAATTATAACTTAATTTTTAAAAATTGAGCTATGAGGTGTTTTCTTTAGGAATAACATACCCTCATTTTCACTCGGCCAATAAAGTTGTTTCCTTTAATCAAATTAAATTGAAATGTATTTATACAAGAATTCATTTAAGTTAAATCCAAAGACAGAGTTTATTTAAATTTAAGAATGTCACATGTAGTGTTATTTTATGAAAACTTAAATACACATTTTATTTGTATTAACTTCACTCAATGGTCTCTACTTTTTCTCACCCCGATTTAGAACTGCAGGACAGTGTTTGGCCAGATTGCACTGATGACTAGCAGTGGTTTCATTCATCTATACTAGTGCAGTGGATATACCATGGCATCACTGAATATAGTGAGTTCAGTGGCAGATCCAAATCATTCTAAGCTGAAAGGCCAAATACATTATGGATGGCCACTTCAATACTTGTCAGCTTTACACCAATAACAAGTGAAGCTAAGATTTTTTTTGGGCCTTTTTAATTTAAGTTAAATTTTTGATTAATTTGTACAATATGTTTTCAAAATAATTTATTCTTAAGAAGTATTTCAATAGCCTCTAAATGTCCCTGATCGCTAGAGACACAGATATGGTGAAGAAAGGTTTTGACACCACAAGTTGTCTGTACAGTTTCAGGAGCATCTGAGAGAAACACTTGAGTGTGTGAAGTTTCGAGGACTGGTCCCAGTGCAGGTTGCTCTGTTTTGCGAGATGGCTATGACAGTAAAGCTCTAAGACAATGAAAGCCACAACAATAAAAAGAGTAAGTATAGCTGGAGGCATCCCGTAGAGTCAGACAGGGAACCATAGAGGTACAGCAGTTAGTGCCCCTGTCTCACAGTTCTGGTGCTCTAGGTACTATCCTGACCTCTGTGTGCTGACTGCATGTTCTTCCTGTCACCTGGGTTTTTAACAAGAGCTCCAGTTACCTCCCACATCAAAAATTGACACTGTAGTCTACACCTTACTTAGGTAAATGAAACAAATGTTGAGTTGATGGCCACAGGAAGGAATAGTTCATATGGCTACTGAGAAAACAGTAGAGCGGGAATGGGATAGCCATGTTTGAAGTGAACACAGGTTGGATGGCTGTAATGGCCACTTTCTGTGATGTAACAAGCATAGATATATGAAGAGCATGACTTGGTCCTATATCATAACTGAGTCAAAATCTCCAACAGGCTGTAAGCATGTAATCAGTCTTGCGTTGTGGTTTTCCAATCATTCACCGCATACAAATTGGTGACAACACTTGCCTACAAAACAGCAACTGCACTTCAAAGGCATTGTTGCAACATATTTTGGGATGTTCTGACATAATAGGGAACTAAATGAGTACCGGTCTTTTCTTCCTTCATACTCTGATGCAGTACTGTATTTTAAATATCACATGTAATGAGCTTTGGATAAGATCTCAATTCAAGTTTGAGTGTGATATAAATAATCATAAAACCTTGATCATTTTAACTATTTGATGAAAGTTACGGAGCCCTCATGTAACTGTTAATATTCCTTCCTGAAAAGGCATGAAAATAATTGGCCATTCATCTTTTAACAATTTGCCAGGATTTGGTTTCCATAGCACAGGACTTTATTCATCTCACGGCATGCCCTGCGTTTCTAATTATGTCAGTGTATGTGGAGCATTTGCCTCTGAGAAACAAGGTATATATTATAGGTGACACTAGTCTGGCTATTCAGCTTACTGCACATATCTCTAGTTATGATCTCCAGTAAGGCATTCATAGAGACAGAACAAAATCCTTACTATTTATCTATTCTATTAACAATAACACTAATGCCTTATTTTCACTCTGCAGTCTACTAAATGTACAAATTGAGTATCTGCCAGAGTCTCTTGATGAATAGGTGAACTTCAAGAAAACATTTGGCTTGGTAAAGAATCCACCAACTGAGTAGCACATTAAATAACATCCATGTCAAATTGAGTCACTATATTTAGAAAATTGGAGTAATTTTAAAAGCCATCAGAAATTATTTTATATGGATGTTTTGGTCAGATGCTAATCTCTCAATCAGCTTTCATTTGAATCCCAGCACCCACTGAAATTAGCATTTCATTACATTGCACAGCAGTTTTGCTGGTGAGTTACTCGTGGGATGAAAACCCTCAAATGTTCAAGGGGTTAAGAAAAGGAAAGAAGAAATTTACTATTCAAGTGGACTTTCCAAAACTCTTACAACAAAGCTTGAAGTTCACTTATTCTGAAAAAAGTATACAAACCGCCACAGCTGCCACTGAATTGTAAGTCTGAACCACAATCAGAACTGAAGAAGTCAAAAATACCACACCCCTTTCTTTGAAAAACAGTTTCAAGGTGCTCTTGCATGAAGTTAGGCTCCATTCCCAAATGACTAACTCAAATCAACTGATACAGCTAAGTGGACTGTATTTATTTTTGATCTGCTGCTCTGACAGAAGTACCAGGAGTATTTCTGAGATCTGATCACCAGGAATGACTGCTGCCCTGATCTTTTTACCAATTTGTTAATGTAAATGGAGTTCAAGTGAGATTAGTTTCAGTTTGCATATTAAAGAAATCACCACAGAGTCGTTGGGGTCAAGCAGCCTCTTTTGGCGCTGTAAATGTCCTCTTCTCATTGTTACCATCAGGGAGGAGGTACAGAAGCCTGAAGGCACACACTCAGTGATTCAGGAACAGCTTCTTATCCTCTGCCATCTGATTTCTGAATGGATGTTGAAACCATGAACATTACCTCACTACTTTTTTTATTTCTGTTTTTGCACTATTTAATTTAATTATTTTATATGCATGTGTATAATATATGTATATACACACACACATACACTTATTGCAATTCAGTTTTTTTCTATATTATTATGTATTGCATTGTATTGATACTAAACCTGATTCTGATTTTTATCCTACAGTTCTGTATAACAGAGAGGTTAGGTATCTGTGTTGAATTCACAAAGCATCAGATTGTTGAGGTAAACAGCAGTCTTTGGATACATTATTGGGGTACATTGGTTGAGATATCTTACAGGGGATGTGAGTAGGCTGAATTATAATTCAGTGATATTGTAATCAACTCACAATCCTCTCCTCACATCTGTGTAAGTTCATTCATCACCCTTATATAATTGTGATTCACCCAGTCAGTTCTCTAACAATACTGACAGTGATCACTGCTTATGCACAAATATTCTTAAATTATAGATCAGTCACAAGTACACTTTTTAACATGAAATTTTTTCAAGTGTGAAAATGGGAAGTTACTACAATTCACTGAATTTCTTCTAATTTATGTAAATATTCTATTAAGCTTCTCAGTATGTCATCTTTACAGATATGTTTCTCCTCAGTATTTCTGTTAACCTCTGTTCCTCTTTCTCTGTCACTCAGTTTTCTTTTCTTATTGTTTTCCTGAGTCTTGGCAGTGATTGCCAGATCTATACAAGGGTTATTCATTGACAGAATGATTCCCAGGCAAAACAATCCGTCAGTGTACTTAATAAAATAGGCTACAAACATATCACTGCTTGATCAGGATATGTTTCTCTATGTAAGAGAAGTAGACAATGGAATGAAATGTTGATGCTGGTGACAACTAGCTGAAAATGATGAAAGGACTACAGTTTCACTAGGAACTCTGGAAAGGTTACTTTATCATACAGCCCACAAACATGGTAAATTTTAATGGCATACATTTAAACTTAGGCAATTCTGTCACTGGGTTTCAGCAGCCGAAAACAACTCTATGCCTACAGCTCAGATGTGATGGGATGTTTTGACTTGTGAATTTTCCCTACATATAGCATTACATTCAACAACTACTTGTATATAATTAGTTAGCATTATGGACTTACTGCTGTCTGCCTTTACAGTTCGCTAACAGTGCCAAGTGTCTCCCCATATCAAAACGGATATCCTATTTCTGCCGAGCTAAAGTTGTGGTTTCTCAACTCCAACTCGCAAGTCACAGACTGTCCTTGATAACACTAGTTTATCATTCCTCTCTCACTGTGACAGCACTTTGAAATGCAGCTGGCCACCAAACTCACAACTAAACCAGGCTGATGACAAAAAACATGCTTTTTAAATAACTTTAAAAATGAATTATGAGAAGTCATCTTTTATTTTAGTGGTTACTGGCAGGCTCCAAAAGCTATTCTACCCCACTCTGTGATGCTTCAAGTTATTGAGTCAAATGTCAGGCAGAGCAGTTTTTAAATTTAATTGCAAAACAATTCTAAAATTGCTAAAAAGGTCACAATTAAAAATTAACATTTTAATTGTAAAATTACTGGCATTTTCCTTTCAGTGTTGAACAAATACTCTCCAGTACTGTATATATGGTATAAACAAAGATGTTAATGATATATAGGTAACGAGCTGAGAGAGCTAGCACAAAATACTGCTCTCAACTGATTGTAATCAATAAGCTGCTTGTACTGCTAAGTTGTTTAAATAATTGGACCATGTACAACTGAGAGATTGTACAAAATCATGAACAATGCAAACTTTACTCCAAAGATAATATAAAAGACATTCTAATATTTCTACCTTGAGCTTCTTTTGTTCATGCAATTAAACTAGAATTAGGAGACTCTCAAAATAACAATTAAAAACCAAAACCTATTTT
Organism: Mobula birostris; assembly: GCF_030028105.1. NCBI lineage: Eukaryota > Metazoa > Chordata > Chondrichthyes > Myliobatiformes > Myliobatidae > Mobula > Mobula birostris. Next base: position 71,996,218 of record NC_092380.1, on the reverse strand, counting down.
GTATCTATTTGTTCTACTTAATTTTGAAAGTTAAACATTCAATATGCCTTCAATTTCTATCAGTATTATATCTTATTATTATTGTTTTGGGGATTAGGAAGCCAATAAGATTTTTCCATAAAGAGCTTACTTAAATGCTGCACAATGTTTATGAAGTTATGACAAACGATTTGCTGTAATTGATAGCAAACTCCACACTTTGAAACTTTAAGGCACATTAACGAGAAGCCTCTGCAATAATAAAATAGCCAAGAACTATCCACAGATCTGGGTCAGACTCTGAAATGTTCCTACTTCCTAATGCTGCAGAAATTGTGCCCCAACGATTTTTAAAGTTTTGCAAACTGTGATTTTTTAATATCATAGTGTTTTAGGCTTTGATTGTGCTTGGTGACTCACAAGGCAGTGCTAGAATAAAGCAAGTTTTCCATTTCTTAACTCTAGATTTCTGGTTAGGATTTAAGATTTGAATAAAGTTTATCCCAGCTCATCAGTGTATCTTAGCCTTGAATTCCAATCAGCCAGCCAACACTCAGTATCACACAGTACTTGTACAATCAGTAGGTCTCACTTCATTAATTCATCACAACACAGAACAAGGCCATTCAGTCCATTCAGGCTCTGTGAGATGGCAATCCTATTAATCTCATTAACCCTCTCTTTATTCCCATGTAGACTTGCAGCTCATTCTGTTTTACACATGTCTATTACTACTTCTGGTATTAACCTACTGCATGGGGTAATTTATTGACAACACGTCCGTGGGATGTGGGAGGAACACCTACAAGAAGCTTGTGCAATGACAAGACTGCATGCAAACCTCATACAGGCAAACGCCAAGGTCAGGATCAAACTGCGGTCACTGGAGCTGTGACCCAGCTGCACTAACTGCTGTTCCACTGTGACACGGCTCTGTCCTTCTCTAATAAGTGAGAGGTTACTGCACCGTGCGCTGAACCACCAAAGACCTTCTTAAGAAGAGCTTAATAGAATAACATTATCCAAATCTATTCCACATCCTCTGAAAGTTTCATGCAGCTTTTTTGACATTTTAAACTCATGAAATCACCAATATCATTTGTAACATTAAGCAAATTTTATACTCATCTGAGAAAATGCGAACATTCTGAACATTGATAAAACATTAATTTCCTTCACAAATATAATTTAACATGTGACAAAACTCTGAGCACATTGAATTAGTTTCACTGACTTAATTTGAATCTTAATTGTTTTGAAATTCAGGCAATGTAGCACAATGGAATGAAAGAAGGATAAGCTTTTATCACTGCACACTGATTGATTAATACATACATACCGTAAAAGCTTATAATCCTACTTGGGCCACTCATTAAACAACAATTAGTCATGTCACAGGAACTGAGAGGATCATACCTCCAGGCTCTATCAGTAACTGCTGAGAAGTCACATATCCTCAGGGAGACTGGAGTTGCAGTCAATTTTAAAGGCAGGAATGCCCCAAAACATAGCGATGCAGCAAATCTTACTTTTGTTTCTGCAAGTAAAGACCTATTTGTTGCTTTTGGTGGAAGTGCTGCTCTTGAAAGTGCCGCTCTTGGTACCTTTACGACTTGGATGGTATTTTCTTTTCTCTCAGGCATACCTCCGTCTAAAGCACTTAACCAGTAAGATTGACACAAATTGTCATTTTAATATAGTACTTTACTGTGTAGAAGCAAATCATTTCACCCTTTATATCAGTGTCAACTGTTTGTGCTGATCATGACCCTCCTCCCCTTCTTACGTCTTACCCCATCACCATATGTTCCCTTTCCCCCATGTTTAGCTAGTTTTTCTTTAAGTCTTCTTTGCTAATATGCTGCAATATACAGTAGCTTTCTATCATCTCTGCACAATTGTTCAACAGCATATAAATGAAAAGCCTTCATTCAGTAGCAGAAACTATCAGAGGCACCAGTGACTCAAGCCAAGAGTTATATTTTCTTTGCCAGGATCCTGGAGATTGAGGAGGCACAATATTACTGTGCTGTTTTTGCGATACTCTGTTCCTTGCATAAAAATCAAATAATTTCACACTGAATCTTTGCCACCTGTTTTGTATTGTAAAAAAGTAAAACATTTTTCTGGCAATCTACCCAGTCAGGCCTTAGCGCATTACTTGGTAGCTTCATTCACCCAGTGGAAAGACTGTCTACACACTGTCAATCATACTTTATTAGTCAACTGTAACACTCCAAATACCATGCTGACACATTTTATGTGGATGAGCTCTATTCAGAGATAGAAAAATGAACATACCCAACAATAAGAAGCAAGCACCATGTCAAATTTTCTGGAAACCATACACATAACCATTATTTCAGCTGCATGACTCAAGCAAAGCAGCAGTTCCCATAACAAAAAGCCATTTTTGGCTAAAAAGGAATCTTCTCTGCATTCTGCTTGAGTGATTGTTGCCACTTGTCATTGTTCCTCAATACTGATACATCAGTACCAAAAACAGTTCACAGTATCTGTTCAGGCAATTTATGCACAGCATTGTCAAATCAGCAATGTGATTGCAAAGGAGACTAACAAATGGATATCACTGAGAAGCGAGTGACACTATGAAATATACAGTAAGCAGAAAAAGAATTACACCACGGGGTGTCGGCCTGCCTTCACAATGGTTATTAAGATGATCGTGTATTTGGGAGGTGCGAGCAGTCACTTTAAGATCACTATGGAAACATGCAATAAAGTTTCCTGTGTTATCAATGATAATAGAATATAAAGGGAAATACAAATTCTGGATATGCTATAATGTAGATTATTTATACTCACACAGATTGAGGTTTACTATAAACTACACCTAGATACAAGTAATTAAATAGCATTGTATAACTTTACCTCTGCCAGTTCTGCAGAACTTCACCCATTTTCAGTACCCACATTGTTCCAGCTGTACAAAACGTGCTGTCTATGATCATTTCGGTTATGGGTATCGTTTATTGTACAACTCTCTTGGAGTGTTCCGAGGATATGTATCAGAATCATGGAGGCTCAAGCTCGGTTCAGAGCTCTGAGCCCCGTGGTCGAGGCTACACTCCAGTAAAGCATCACAGGATTGCTCCAAAGTCAGAGGTGCTGCTGTTCCGATGTGAAGCCAAACAATACCTCTCATGCCTGCTCATGTGGATATAAAATATTCGTCAACACAACCGAAAGAACCAGTACCATTGTCAACTGGCATTCTCCCCACTAAATTGTTTCTGAGACTGTGTTGCATGCAAATTAATCGCCATGTCTGCCTACATAACAAGAATGACTACACTTTGAATGTAATTCATTGGCCGTGAAGCACTCTGGAATAATGAGGACATAAAATATGTTATAAATAAAAGCTATTTTCCTTTCTACACCCACTATTTTTTTCCATTGGACATGTGTAGACTTCAAGTGCAGGATTTGAAGCTGGTTAACTGGTCCAAGGTACCCCAGATATAAATCAGTCATAAATTCTGTGCTTATATTTCAGTGTTACAGTAATTTTATATTGCTGTTACAGTAATGCAGCCGAACATATGGCAATTTGGGAAGCAAAGAAACATAGTAGTCAAAGGAAAGTAGTTTCCTTCTCTTTTCTCTCCAGAAATAAAGACTGCGATATGAACACATCTGCAAAGTCCAAAGTGTCTGCCCTACAGGTGGAAAGGCATCCTGCTGGAGGAGAATTGGATTGTTTCTCATCTGTAAGAACTGACAATGAATGAAGTTGATACAAAGTGTGACAAAGATCTACTAACAAGAAGTTAAATTTTATAGACAAGAATAATCCTTCGATGCACGGTTTCTAACATATAATACTAGTTGATCTCGAGAAAAATTAATTCCTTATGTATCTTGGGTAACCAAAATTAGAGGCCGGAGGATAATTTAACCAGGATTTAGAGCTGTGAGGATGCCACTGCATTGTAAGAAGTTGATATAGGTTGCTTCCATTAGAACTTTATACATAAGAGTTTTATAGACAGTTCAAAAGAAGTGTGCACAGATGAAAGTTTTTCATGTAATCTAGGTAAATTTTCATGAGACGGTGCTGCTTATATTTATGATACTCTTAGAAGTTAATAGTATTACATCCCACTCACTGTCTCATTCAGCTGTGTCCATGTATGGTTTGAATGACAATTAAACTTGATTTGATTAGATACTCATGCTGCCTGAGCTCTGTTCCAGCATGTGTCCGATAAAATGTTACCAGTACTAGGTATATCACAAATTCAATAGCTTTATTATTAACTATTTTAAAGAAAGCACTAGCATCTATATAGCACATTTCACAATATGAAGTAGCCCAACACACTTTATCGTCAGTATGCACTTTAAAGGACTCAGTTGTACTGTGTGGAAGTACAAAACCAATGCACACACAAAAATGCCCTAAATGTAGAAATCATGACTACATAATCTGTTTTAGTGATTGTGAGATGAACATAAACCAGAACTCTCTTCTCCAAAACTGTGGTATTCTTTACGGTTACGTAAGGTGACTATGATTTAACACTGCACCTGAAAGATATCTGAAAAAACACCACTCCCTCAGGACCATAATAAAATGCCACCTGAGAACATGCTCAAGTTTATGAAGTACAATATAAAATCAAAATTCTCTAACACGTAATTTACATTTTTAAAAACATTATTAAGCAATAGAATTATGAAGCAACAGAGGCAAGATCAGTATGGTGCTACAGACAACCATCTACATTCAAATTAAAATATTCTTTTTGAAACAAAAGAACACATCTTAACTTTAAATCAGCTGCTTATTACTGTAGCTTTAGCACAGCCTTTCAATAACATCTACCAATGAAGCCAAGCAGGTCATATTTTTATAGAACTATATGATTATAGAGCTAATCATAAACAGGAAAGATTCTGTAGATGCTGGAAATGCAGAGCAACACATACAAAATGCTGGAAAAACTCAGCAGGTCAGGCAGCATCTATAGAAATGAAAAAAAGGTCTCGGCACAAACTTCGAATGTTTATTCATTTCCACATATGCTGCCTGATCTGTTAAGTTCCTCCAGCATTTGTGTGTGTTGCTTTAGATACAGCTACAATTTTGATTGATTTAGCCAGTGCTATCATGAAACACTTATAAAAAGCCTCCAGACTTTTAGAATCCATTTTACAATGCATTACTATTTCAAATGCTCAAAATCTTGTTCTTGTTTGTACTAATGAACACTTCCACTTTTGATAAAATATGTTTCTCGATATCATTTTAGTTTTAACCATAAATTAAATAATCTTCATTTTTCGGATCACTGAGCTATTTAAAGTTTTTCAAGAATACTGTATTTTGCTTAGCCAATTGAAATTACTAGATGAAAGAAATGAATACACTTTGCCAAGCTAATTTCAGTCTTAACATTTTTCTTGTTCATTAATTTTATCAAAAATATAATTCTGTTTTATATTCAGAATATTCAAATCATTTTTTTATTTTATTGGTACACTGAACAGGAAAAGATGGCATTGTCTTTGCATTTGAACAGAGTGATATCACATCCGACAAGCATAGCTCTTTGGATTTAGAACTTGGCAGATTAACTGGTTAAATTAATTTACAATCATTTTACTATGTTGGGATTTGCCCATGAAAAACTAAAACAAAATAATCTCCACCTTGATCAGATGAATTAATGATATCACTCTGGGATGATTAATTATTTTGAAATTGTTCCTGCCTTTCACACTGAGTTTGATGAGCATGATTCTAAATATTCCACTACACCTGTCTTATATCTTAAAGTGGCTGCCAACAATAATTACAGCAGCCTCCTTGATCATTGCTAAGTACTTTAAGAAGTTTCACATTTAGAGGATGCCAACCATCATGAAAATAACTTCACTCTCTTCAGGCAGCAGCAGGGCAGGAACAGCTAGAAACAGCAGAAATTATGAGCATTACCTTGACATTGCTCTTTAAACTGAGAGAACGTACATCCTCCCTGCTATTGCTTAAATTTATATTGTAAATATGTTGTAATATGCACATACTTTAAATGTGTAACAGCATAATTACTGTACTTTTACTTCATTTCAATAATGCAGCCACTTTCTGAACTTCGCTCTGGCTGTTGTGGGATTGCATTTGGCTTTGTGTGTTCTTTGCTCACTAATTGCTTTTGGCACACTTAAATCAACTGTAGGAGGAGTAGCCAAGAACCCACAGAATCATTTCATCTAACTTTACTATATTTTATCTGATCAGCAATTATTAACTGTTTCCAAGCTCAATTGAGCTGGAAGAGTTCCAAAATGTTGGTTAAAAAGATGATTTTCCTTCATGCACATTTTACATTTAGTGTTGTATTACTGCGGCCACAATGGATTGTCCAGGCAATAATCTGGACTTGATAAATGGACACCGAGACTTGCCTCTCTTTTCTATCTCAGGGCTCCTCACTGCTGATTCTCCTTTACCTTCTGCATGAGGTAGTATCTACTGCGAGACAGACTGCTAGTTCAGCATGGATGAACAGAAATAAGCTCCTGTGAAATATTTAAGCAATTATCCAGTTCCAGTCACAAACTCCAGTTTCTAAAGATCAAGTCCATCCTTGTCCATAGCATATAGAATAGTGCAGTACAGTACTCTTTGGCTCATGATGCTGTGCTAACCCTTCGAGGACTCTAAGATCTGAGGGCAAATCAGACAGAGGTACCTTACTTTACATGGCCCAGTGTTATTTTTGTATAATATGGTCCCAAGAAATGCCTTAACGTTAAAGATGCTTTGCAAATGCAGGTTGTCATTATTTTGGGGTGGGGCGGTTTCATATTTATGCTCCAGTTCACAGTTTACCTTCAAACTGATATCATCAGATAGCAGTCAGCAGTCAATGAGCAGATGATAGAGACGTCAGCCCCCCTTTTGTTTGAGTGATTTACAATCAAATATACTTCTTTCTAATCCAGCAGTTTTCCGGTAAGGATTATCATAATGTGAAGTCACCTCAGCTATAATTTCAGCTCGGGGGGGATTTTGGGCAGATAGCAACGAAGCTTTACCACTAGATTGTCTCAAGAAATAGCAGCAGTTTCAGGAAATTAGATGGTTTATGTAGCAAAGTAGATAGGCATGCTGAGGGAGGCTCAAAGCTGGGTCCCCAGACACTGATTCAAATAACAAGTCAAGTTTCAGTACAGGGACAAACAGGAACACAAGAACGTAGGCGCATGTGTAGCCGCTAAGCCCCTCATGTCTCCCCCACCATTCAATACAACCATGGCTTATCAATGTTGGCTTAGACTCCTCTTCTGTGCCAGTTCTTCACAGACCTCCATTCCCCTATCTTTCAAATATTTATCTGTCCTCCATGTTAAATATGTAAAATGATTGGCCTCCACCGTCCTCGGATGACAGAGAATTCCAGGGATCTGCTGCCTTCTAAAAGAAAAGTTTTAAATATCCTTCCTCTTACTTCTACAACTATGTTTCATTGTTCTTACCACACTCCCCCCCCCCCCCCGCCACCAAGTGAAAATACCTCTTCTACCCGTTCAAGTTCCCTTAGGATCTTATATGTTTCAACAACACCACCTTTCACAAACTCCAGTCTGTCTAGTCTATCTATTTGCTAACATCCCATTTCTCTTCTGAATGGCTCCAATCAGTAGGAAAGCCTTAGAAATGAAATACATCAGACAATGCAGATGATGGAACATGGAGAAAAAAATAAACAAACTTCTGGAGGAACTCTGTGGTTGAGCAGCCTGCAGTTCTCAACCCAATCATTGACAATTACTCTCCCTCCATTGTTGCTGATTAACTTGCTGAGTTCCTCCAGCAATTTGTCCTCTTTTGCATTAAACCTTGGTAACTACCTTCCTTCTGCCTGAGTCAATTTTGCGGCCAGGATCCTTTGTAATCATTATGGTCCAATTTGAAAATGTATCAAAATGTTAAGCTGGTTGCCTTGAGTGGCTGCATATACTGTACAAACAGATTAAAATCAATAGCATTGGAAATCAAGTGTTAATTCTATATCCAAGCACTCTGGGGCACTTTAATCGCCCACTCATTAGTGGGTGCAATTAAAATTTCACTCTGTCAGTCAATAAGAAGAGAAGCCAAAGAGTTCCCATTGAACAGCCCTGAAAATGAAATAATTTCATCCTTAAAATAAACTCAAACAAAATTAGAGGTGCATTGTTTATAACCAGAGGGTGTTAGAATAAAAAGACTGGAAGAAAGATGAGGATTTAATTGTTAATGAGAAAATGACAGGAGCCTGGATCGAGTTGCCCACAAGGATCGTGCAGGCAGAAAATCTCACTACATTATATACCACTTGGATATGGTCTTAGAGACCTGTGGCTATATTTCTAGAGCCAAAAGGTGGAATTAGGTTGGTAGCAGTTTCCATGCTATGAAGAAATAATGGGTTGATATGCCTCCTTACATATTGCACAATTTCCATGATTCTATGAAGCCAGATCACAAAGTGGCATAGTTGCAAAAGGCAAATATTAATTGTGCTCTATAAAAGTACAAATTGTCAAATCACCTCATCTGCTCTGCTCTATGATGCAGCAGCTTTTACAATCTATCAGCAGCCTCATGAACCCATCATCAGCTTTGTTAATTCATCAGCAATTTCATTTGGCAAATGTGGTCAAAATATACAACCACTGACACCACAGACCGAAACAACTGTATATGCAAGATGTCAAGTTTTCCTACACCCTTTCTCTCAATGAGGTAATGTTGACTCACTGAAGTTTCATAAGCAAGGAGAAGGAAAACGAATTAGGTGTTAAATCATGTTGCCAATGGCTCCCTGGTTTGTGATTTACTGCTACTTGACAGCATTTGCATGTTTCTACTATTGATGGCAATCAAATTGTCACCCACTGCAGTGAAGGTGTACAATTTTTGATCTGCACTGTGCAAAAAAAATCATTGAGATGATAAACGAGGCTCTGGCTCAAAAGTAAAGTCATAATTACAGTTATTTAATTAGTACCCAGCAAACAAGGGTCAGGGAAACTTATGATTACAGTTACTTGATTAAAGCCAAGAAACTTAAAGGCACATGAACACAGGAAATCCCTTGAACCTGCATTATCTGTCTTTTATTGTTCTATATTTAATTACTATTGTCATCTTTTTTAGATTGGTCCTTCATCATTTTAGACTTCTCCAAAGATCGTTTAGTACCATATTCCTGCCAATGGTGTAATGGAATCACTTTGTATGACAGTGTGGAGTTAGCTCCAAATGCTAACAAAACTTTGCCATTTTAGTCTTGTTGGAGGTAATTCTTTTTATAACATGCACACTGCACGAATAGCAGAAAGTACTACATTTAGGCTTATTTGGTTGAATTTTATTTAGTTTAACTTTGTTTCCTTGTGATGATTTTTTAAATATTTGCTTATTACTCTCCGGTGAATATAAATTTTGCATTTAAAATTAAGGAAAACATAATCCTGAAAATCACATTTAGACATTAATAAATGCAGCTATTTACAGTATGTTCACTGCCTACCCAATTTATCAGCACTAAGACTTGAATAGTCCTAGCAGGATAGCTATGTTGCACCTACTGATAAAGAATATTGTAGCATTAATTGGAGTTTGCCACCACAGAAAATAAAATGCAACCTGATAAAGCGACAAGGCAGCTGCTCATGTGACATAAGTAAAAACATTTGTAGTATTGCCACTGAATTTGAATACAGAAAACCTCCATAAACTTTTATTTTCTCTTGCACTAACAATACCAGCATTATTGTGTCACAAAACTTTATTAAACCAATAGATTAATAATATTTAACCCTATTCATAATGGATCTTCTGCACTGAGGATCATAACTACATTACACCTTCTGCACTTAGCTGTTAAGCTGACCCTAGTACATCCAGCTTTTCAGAAACTTATCATACATGGGCTGTCAATTAATCATCTGTGGATGATTAAATGATTATTAATGAGTTATAATAAATAAATTGAAATCCTA